>NC_087265.1:17620000-18855000 GCF_015220805.1 Pogoniulus pusillus
CACAACACCAAGGTGAATAAACAGCACTGTGAAGAGATGCAGCAGGAAAAGAATAGAAATGCATTTGAAAAAGGCATGCATTATGGTACATCTGAAAGTGCAGGTCACCACTTTCAAATGCACAGATTTCTTACAAAGACCACTGGAGTGGATGGAAAGACTCCCATTGACTTGACTGAGTCCTGGATCAGGCAATGTGTCTTGAAATCCTAGACCATTGATTTCAATTAAAAACATGTGTCTTCTCTACTCCACAGATGCTTCAACAGGGAAAAAAAAATCAATCAACCAGAGGGACAAATGTATATTTATTTCAAACTTGTGCTCTTTAATTCCCTCTGAGTATTTCTTGAAGTGAACATTTTCTTCCCTGTGCATGGCAGACCTGATACTTTCACAGACATAAGCCAGAAGAATGTTAAACAGTTTACAGAACATACAGGAGAACAGGAACATCCTTTCTGTGATCTACAACCCTCTTGTGCTATAGTTTAAAAGTAAACACAATGAGAATATTTTCTATCCAAAAGAGAATGCATCCAACATGTGCCTTTTGTCTTAACATGCTGGATCACCTTGCGCATTCTTTAGAATTGTTGTCCTCAAACTATCAACCCTGCCACTTCTTAGCATCTGAAGTTATCAATCCCAATAAATGTCATCAGGGAATATCTCCTCACCTCCTCTCTCTCTGCAAGAGCCCACACCTTCTCTGCTCTGAATGGGAAGCCTATCACACTGCAGAATATTGAGACACTTTCCTAAATCTCACAGAATCACAGAATTGTCAGGATGGAAGAGACCTTAAAGATCACCTAGTTCCAACCCCTCTACCATAGGCAGGGACACCTTCCACTAGATAGAGTTGTCCAGAGCCACCTCCAGCCTGGCTTTAAAAGCATCCAGGAATGGGGCTTCCAGCACCTTCCTGGACAGCCTGTTCCAGTGTCTCAGCACCCTTATGATGAAGAACTTCTAATATCTGATCTAAATGTACCCTACTCCAACTTGGATCCATTCCCCCGAGTCATCCTAAAAAGTCCCTCGCCAACTGTCTTGTAGGCCTGCTTCAGATATTGGAAGGTCACAATATGGTCTCCTTGGAGCCTTCTCCAAACTGAACAACCCCAACTCTCTCAGCCTGTCCTCACAGGAGATGTGCTTCAGCCCTCCTGAGTATTCTGACAATTTATTGTCTCCATAGAGGGTCTGATAAATTATCTGCAGGGAATTTTCCTGACCTTTGAGGCACAGAGAGCAGTAAAGCTCCTAAAATCTCAGACTCGCCTGCTGGAAATACCAGAGTAAGACCCTGATCTTTCCCCTCAGCTTGGCTAAAGAAGCAAAGAGATAAGAAGGAAGTGGGACAGTGTGATGGTTTGGGTGTTACCCATCCCCCCCACACACTTTGGAAATCACCCAGACTAGACTCAGCCAGCTCTGGAAATATGAATGAAGCTTATATTTACAGCTTAGCACAATGTACAAGCAGATATTTACAGCATATACATTTAAATACAGAAATATACAAGTTAAAAGGTAATACAGAAACACAACTCCCCTCCCAGAAACCTGAGTCCCCAGGAGGGACACCCAACTGCCCTTTCACTGTCTCCCACCCCTCTCAACCTTAACCCAGTCCCAAGGAAGAGTGGAGGTTCAGCTAGCGGTTTGGAAGCAAAGTGGATTAATCAGAGACAGCATAGAGGCTAGAGAGACACGCGGCTCAGAGTTCCCAAGCAGAAGAAGTGCCTTATCTGTTTTGATTCTTGTTCTTATACATCTCAGCAAGCCTATGAGTGAAGTAGACATCATCACTGTTTGTCTTTCACAGCCTGTAAGCTAGTTCTTACCAAAACATTCTAGCTAGCTTCAAACTAGCACATACAAAACCACAACTCCCCTCCCAGAAACCTAAGTCCCCAGGAGGGGCTCTCAACCACCCTTCCACCTTTCTTCTCGCCCCTCTCCCTTACCCCAGATCTTGTCCTATGCCCAAGGAATACTGAAGGGTTGGCCAGGGGGGTTAGGAAGCAGGTGGATTAATCACAGAGATGGTAGATTACATTAGAGAGAGATGCAGCCCAAAGCCCAGACAGAAAGTGACTCTCTTATCTGTGCTTGTGTTCTTGTTCTTATACATCTCAGCAAGCCTATGAGCGAAGTAGAATCATAGAATCAACCAGGTTGGAAGAGACCTCCAAGACCATCCAGTCCAACCTAGCACGCAGCCTTATCCAATCAACTAGACCATGGCACTAAGTGCCTCATCCAGGCTTTGCTCGAACACCTCCAGGGACAGTGACTCCACCACCTCCCTGGGCAGCCCATTCCAATGCCAATCACTCTCTCTGGGAAGAACTTCCTCCTAACATCCAGCCTAGACCTCCCCTGGCACAACTCGAGACTGTGTCCCCTTGTTCTAGTGCTGGCTGCCTGGGAGAAAAGACCAACCCCCACCTGGCTACAGCCTCACTTCAGCTAGTTGTAGACATCAATGAGGTCATCCCTGAGCCTCCTCTTCTCCAGGTTAAACAATCCCAGCTCCCTCAGCATCTCCTCATAGGGTTTATGTTCCAGGCCTCTCACCAGCTTTATTGCCCTTCTCTGGACACATTCCAGCACTTCAACATCCTTCTTGAATTGAGAGGTCCCGAACTGGACACAGTACTCAAGGTGTGGCCTGACCAGTGCTGAGTACAGGGGAAGAATAACCTCCCTTGTCCTACTGGTCACATCGTTCCTGATGCAGGCCAGGATGCCATTGGCTCTCTTGGCCACCTGGGCACACTGCTGGCTCATCTTTAAGGGATGTTTCCCAAGGAACTTTCCGAGTTAATTCCTTAAATAGGCTGAAGTCTGCCCTTCAGAAGTCCAGCGTGGAGGTTCTGCTGTTGTCCCTCCTGGTTTCTCCGTATATTGAAAACTCTGTAATTCCATGGTCACTGGACCCCAGGCAGCCTCTGACCACCACATCCCCTACCAGCCCCTCTCTATTTGTGAGCAGCAGGACATCACCATTGTTTTCTTCTCACAGTCTGTAATATAATTCTTCTCACTGAAACATTCTAGCTACCTTCAAACTAGCACAGACAGTTTCCTCACTCAGCCAGCTGCCCTTCTACCCCAGCATCCAGAAGCAAATCCCTCGGTGAACTGGAGTGCTTCTAGATGAGTGCAGATGCAGGATTTATCCACCTGAAGAGAGTGGCTGAGGTGCTCAGGCCTGTAAATGAGGTTTCAGAGTGGAAAGGTGGGGTTTAGGTTTTAGATTGGCTCTTAAAAAATAAAATGGGGAAGAGGAAGAAGATTTACTATCTGTCTCACTTCTTCCTGCCTGTGTATCCAGAAAAGCTGTAAGTATTTTCAGCAGCTACAAGATTCATGAAAGATAAAGCTTTCCTTGTGGATTTGTCTCAGCTTTTGAAAAGAAACAACTAGAGAGTTCTACTTCGCAGCATGAGAATGGCATTTACTTTGTCTCTTTCTCCTATTCCACTTGTACAGACACACAGACCATTTTCTGTTTCCATTTCACATCACATTTCCCATTTTCATGCTAGCTGTGCACTTTTTTCACACCCTTAGCAGTGCTGAAAGTACTGCAGTGCTGGCATTCGCATCATGCCTTACAATAGCCTTATAGAAAGTCTGTGGTATTTGAACTGCAGTGACTACAATGTGATCTTGGTGGGCTAGGAACTGTACTTGCCCTCTCCTTCCTCCTGTAACATTTCCTACCACATCCCTCAAGTTTCTCAGAAAATAACAGTTTTAGGAATTGCTTTCCTATTGCTCCAGAATTGTTCCCTGGGCTTTGTACCGTGAAGTGAACTCTTAACACAACTCAGGGAAGCAGAGGAGAGTTAACCTTGAACCTCCCCTAAATGTCTTGCTTGTTCTCTAAGTGCACAATTTTCTGCTTCTCTTCCCAAAGGTTCTTTGTTTACAATTACATAATTGATAGCTTAACCCTCTGTCCCCTCAGACCATTTAAAAATCCAGTGTAAATAACACCTTAGAAACAACCTCCTGTGGCCTTTTACTCTTGGCAGTAGAAACTGGGTGTGGGTTGCTTTTGCTTTACTTATTATATAGAAATGCTTCTTTTGTTTTACAAACTTCTTAAAATCTCTGGCCATCCATTAAGTGTTTGTAGCTCCCAATTTTCTAAACGCAGGGTTCCTTTCAGCACTTTGTGTTTTCTTTAAGATATTATTTCCCATGAGATGCATACCAAGTAATCTTACAGTAGGAAAACAACATGGACATTTTTCAAGGTTTCTTACTTGCTTGTAGCTTGGTTATCTGATTAGCTTTTAAATGTATTTGATTTGAGGGAAGGTGGAGATGAGCTGTTGTCACTAAAGGCAGTTAAAAATTATCCACAGTGGTTCAGTTGATCTGGCTTACATCTGGATTTATTTATTCTTTTAAAATAATTTACATCACTTCAGATTGTACTAGAACACTACAAAGGAAGAATACTTTTACTAAAATATGAATATCACTATACAAACTCTACAAAGCAACAAGTACTTTTATCAAAATAAAGGCAAAATCATAGATGGAATAGACTTACTCATGATCTATTAAAGGGGTTGCAGATCCGCAGGAGGGTTAGGTCCTTTTCTCCTGAAGTCAACATGCAAAGACGTATAGACAGTTCTATAGGATCCTCATGATGCCATACAAGAAGAGAAATGCATTAAGAGACACTTTACCACAGGAGTCTGAGGCTCTTCAAAAGATCACAAAAGAGAACATGATCTTCTATAGAGCAAGCTGTTTAACACTGGGAGATAGCTGCAGAAGCCTGAGTTCCTAGGAAGGTTGACTTGAGAAATGAAAATATCTGTCCTGTTTACTCATTTCCCTTCCTTCTCTTTGCTGCAGTTTGATGCCCCTTTCTTCCCTCACTCATAATCAGGGTTTGTATGCTTGAATTGTCGATAACCTCTTGAAATTAGTATCAAATAAATATATTAAAGTCACATGCTGGGAGGGAAGAACTGATTTATGAATTCTCAATGTAGCTCTTTTAACCACACCACAAGCTATTCCAAGATGTTATTAAATTAGATACACTGCAAAGCTCTGAGTCAGAGCTTCGAATTATTTTTTCAGATGTGCCATACTCTGTTAGCTTGCAAAGATGTGTTTGCTATGTTCTAATTGGTGTTCAGTTTCAACATCATCTCTGTGAATCTATTGTATAGGCTCCACAACTGTTACAGTTGTATCTAGTAGCTTAGCCTTTCAAAGCCGTTCTACAGTCTTTGCTAACTGGAAAATACAATATTTGGCATAAAATACTGCTTTCCAACCGGGATGAAAATCAGTTTTATTTATCAGTATGCAGATAGCAACATGGTCTCAGCATGCATAAATGTGGAAAAGAAAAACTCCCAGAGCATTCAGAGACAAACCAGCATATTGAGAACAAATAGAGAAAAGATTGTTGTAGCTTGATATATGCTGAATTTAAGCTAAATTTACAGTTTGTTACACACTACACGCATTTCACTAAGTATATAGTTCATGTTCTTTAATGAGGCAACTTCGGGAGTCTGGTTGTAATGTTACACTGGTGCTTTGCTGATCTAGCTGCTCTTTGTATAGAGACACAGAGCTAGACCACATAGTGAGCCCCGTTAGACATAATGGTTTCAATGTTGTTATATACTGTACTCCAGATCTACACCAAATGAATGAAAACCCCTTCTTTAAAGCATTGGAAATAATATTTCAGCTGAAGTAAAAACTATGCAAACTTTTGATTAATTTATTTTGCCATATGGAATGTTAAAACAAAAAGATATAATACCTGCAACTGTTTTTTTCCCAATACAATAATGTTTAAATTCTCTATACAGCAAGATATTAGATGCTGTGATTTCCTCTTTCACATACTCAGGTTTTACACCAAAGTAATCCAAGTATTTCAAACTAAATTACTCCAAATCTATAATGTTGAAGACACATTAAGAATTGAGTCTGAAACTCAGTGTTTCAAGCCAAAGAAAGAAAAAAAAAAAGGTGTTGTTCCTTTCATGGTACTTCTATATTGATAGATTTTTACGTTTTTCTTTATCAAGACTAAGTAGCATAGGCAGAGGCAATAAGAGCTTTTTAAATATTGTGTAGAACTCAATGCAGATATTTCCACTATGCGACTTTATGCAATTGGAGAGATGATTTATACAGGTTGTAGGTTCAAAAGGAATTAAAAAGCTATTAAAATAACTTTAAAATGGAGATCGAATGCTTTCAAGCACCTCAATGCACTGCAATGCAGGCTTTATTTAACCTTCACGCTAACAATGACATGCTGAGGGATTAGCTTCCCTAGGGAACTTTGGGGTAAAAAAGGAACAGGAGGAAGGAAGAAAAGATTTTGTTCTGGTAAAACAGAATTTAAAAAAACTCAAACCAACCCCTCCAGAAAAGCCAATAAGAACAGTAAATCCTGTTTCTGCTAAGGAGATGTAAGAGGAACTTCTTTAAGTTTTACTGGAAAATCTTTGTGATTTGATCTTTTACAGAATGGGTTCATGTCACCATCATTGCAACTATAGAAAAATACGACTTGTAAGACAGACATGAGTTAATGTGATTTACATGCTGGAGGAAAGGAATACCATCCAGAGGGGCATTGGCAGCCTTAAAAGAAAACCCACTGCAGGCCCAAAATGTTCAATAAGGCCAGGTGCAAGGTCCCGTACTTAGGTTGAGGCAATCAAAAGCACAAATACGGGCTGGGTAGAAAATGCATGGGGAGTAGTATTGTGGAGGACTTGGAGGCTTTGGTTGATGAAAAACTCTACATGAGCCAGCAACACATCTTGCAGCTCAGAAATCCAACCATATCCTTGGTTAACCAAAAGCAGTGTGGCCAGCATGTCGGGAGAGGTGATTCTGCTGCTCTGCTCTGGTGTTCAGCTGTAGGGCCCCTAGTGTATGAATGATATGGACCTATTAGAGAGAGTCTAGAGGAGATTCATGAAGATGAAGCCTGAATCACCTCTGATATGAAAACAGACCTAATGAGTTGGGATTGTCCAGCCCAGAGAAGAGAAGCTCTATTTCAGGCTTTCAGTTTTTACAGTACCTGTAAGAAACATAGGGACAGATGTTTTAGCAGAAAGTGTATTGATTTATATTAAATATTAGGAAAAAAATTGTTTACTGTCAGAGTGGCAAGGAACTGGAAGAAGTTGCCCAAAGAAGCTGTGGATTCCCCTTCCCTTGTAAGTGTTCAAGTTGAGGTTGGGTGAGGCTTTTAGAAACCTGATCTAGTGGAAAGTATGCCAGTGCTCATTCAGCCACTATCATTCTGTGATTCTTGTCACATAAGAACTGCCACTGACTCCTAAGAGACATGGGAAAGACACCACTAAATGAATTCAAATGTCATGATTTGGCCCCTTGCTTCACCCCTAAATGAGCTGATGATTTCAGTGGTTTTGTATATAAACCTAGATTTTCAGAGAACAGGAGTCTGACAGGGGGAAATGTACTGTCATTCCTGGAAATTCAGGCTGTTCTTAGCAGAGCAGAGTGCTCTGAGGAAAACAGTCAGGTGTTTAATAAGGAAAGTAGATATATGGTCAGGATGTGTTGCTTTTGTCTTCTCTGCAGCAACTTACTATCCTTTCCTTCCTATCTATTTTCCTTGTAGCTGAGAAGTGTGCTGGGGCATTTTCATTAGGTGCCAGTACAACTTACTTAAAAGTTCTCTCCAAGCTAAAGGTCTTCAGTGGCTGGCTCAGCTGCTTCAAAGAATTGCTTCTTCATCCATTTAAGTTGAAATGGTCTAAATTTTCCACAGCACTTCAAGCATCAGGTCTTTGATAACCTCAGTTATTTTTGCCTGAGACAAGTTAGGAGAATTCATGTGAATGCTTCAGCAGGCAGAGGTAAGGAGAGTGAAAAGATGTACCACACAGCTGGAGGGAAGTGAGGTCAATAATTTGTGCAACTGGCAGAAAGACAGTGGGAAAAGATGTGTGAGGAGATCTACAACATTTATGGAGGACAAGTCAAAGGCTGGATGTGAAACACTTTGTGATTTGAAGTATCACTGATGGCATCTGCTCTTAGAGAAGCACTGGGATGAAGTGGCAGCAGGGTAGCAATATCCACTTGAGTGGAGCCTTGTTTGGCAATGGGCTTTGATTTTTTTCTGGAAAGAGGATTGAAGAGCCCTGCTTTAGTAGTCCTAAATGGCCAATCTGCTAAACTTATCTCATGCATTTCCTCAAGAAATGTGACTGAGAATTTTCTGGGTTTTTTTGTTTGTTTGTTTGTTTTTGTGGGGTGTTTTGTTTTGTTCGTTTTTTTGGGTTGGGTTTTTTACTTTGTTTGTTTGTTTGTTTGTTTGTTTTTGTGGGGTGTTTTGTTTTGTTCGGTTTTTTGGGTTGGGTTTTTTACTTTGTTTGTTTGTTCTGCAAACAAACAAACTGGAATAAATCCAGTTTGCATACCCCTTGTGAGAACGTATTTTCTTTTCTTCCTTTGGTTTCCAAGTTTTGACCCTTCATTCTGAAGCTGCTGCTGGAAAGTTAATTGTGAACGACCTCTACTTTCCCCACTGCTATGCTTGATGGTGTGCTTTATTGAGGACTCTGCAGTGTAACCTATCAAATATCTACATTTTAAACATCTTTAGAAATAATATTTTTTTTTGTCTTCTTCACAAAACCTATCTGAGAACACATCAAAAGTGTTTATAACTCATGAAGCTTCATGATTTTGGCTACTAGATGTTGTAGGCAGAAGAAATACTTACACATGTTTCTTGTGGTGTGAGAGACAAAAGCTTCTGATTCCAAGTGTTTACCAACAACATGTCAATGGCAGGCTCTTGATGTACTTGTAAGGTCTTGCTTAATCAGGGTTAGTTAATCCCAAAATAAATACAATCAAGAAAATATTAATTTGCTCTAAGGTTTATTTTGTCATTTATCTCATTTACATGAAATTATCATATTTACTCCAGGGAATAAACATCAGGAAAATGAGACTAATTACTTCCCTGTCATTTGACTACTCTATCCACAGATCTATTTATTTTGTGTATTACATTAACTATTCTTTGAAACGTCTTTCACATACTTGTAAGGCACTCCAAATCCCTTCTCCAGTCCCACCTCCTTATCCAGAGATTTGAACGGGAGAAGAAGATGTGAAAACTGCTTTCCCCTCACCTTGTGGGCTTGAAGGGGGGGAAGGGCAAAAGGTGCCTTTTCCACACATGTACTGACATATGGGAAAACCCACGCTGGAATTGGATGGTGATTGTCTGGATTTGTCACACCCAGTATATATGGCAAGCGGACACAATGTCTAGGATAATCACAGAGTGAGGAAGAAAGCATGGAATTCTTGTCATTTCAGAGTTCCTGCTTTTGGATAGTTCCTGCCTTTGGGTTGTTCCTGCTTTTAGGGGGCTTGTACTTTTGCATGGCTCCCATTTTTACACAATTTTGTGCAGTTCCACTCTTGCACAGCTCATGCCACTCACCCACCAGTCTGCAAGGTCCTTGGGTCCATTTGAGATAGAGTTTCCAGCAGCACCTGGACCTGACTTCTCTCAGACCACACTGTGTCCTGACTTCCTGCTTGCTACCATGACCTAGGGAAGACACTAGCAGTTTGGCTTTCCCCTGTACTGCTGAGGCAGTGCCACTCCACAAATCTTTGGCCTTGTGGAATCCGTGTCTGAAGACAAACAGACTTTTGTTGTGTGGATCCATGATTGGATATTGCTTGCAGTTTCAGAGGCTGTTGAGCCAAGAAATTCATCAGGGGTCATCACCAAATTCCTACCTCACCTCTGAGAGTAAAGTCTGATGTTCAATTAGATTCTCTTCTCAGCCTAGTTTATAAGTGGAGTAAAGCTTTGTTGTAGCTTAGCCTTTCCCACTTTCTGACTTTCTTGAATCACTAAACTTGTCCATAAGCATCCTTGTGAAGATTTCCTGACCGAATTAGAATCTATAAATAAACCTTAACTACTTCTGTACATAGTTTGGGGATGGGGTTTTCAGGAAAATAAAAATAATTCTATTTTTATAATTCCTGCCTCAGCCAATTAATCCCCAACCAAATCAATACTTCCCCCTGAGATGTCTGAGCATACTGACTTGGAAAGGGACACAAGATAAATGTCTGAGTAGTATTAACAGGGTGACTAGGCACCACTTACATTGCCCTGATATCTTGAGACCACTTCAAGTTTAGTTTATACTGAATTAGCACAGTTAAAGAAAAATTGAGTTAATATCTCAAAAGAATGTGTGTATGAACTCTTACCATATATTGGAGCTTAATCTCATAGACTGTTACCAAAACATTAACATAAACATTGGCTCTTTTGCCCATGATACCGCTTGAACCATAACAGATGTGAAATCAATTTCATAAAACCAAAATAAAACACTGTGTTTTGCAACTTAGCATTGTAAATCAGGAATCTGAAGTAAATTTGAATTTTAAAATGTGTATTATTTCTTTTTTATTAAATAACTGTTAAGGAGAAATTTGCCATCACTTACCAACAGTGGTAACTTTCTGGTAATATTTCCTGTTTAATTAACTTTAAAGAAATAGTGACAGACTTTGATGTATAGAAAAACAACTAAAGAAAATATAGTTTAATATCAGGAGTTGCCTGATATATCTGTGTGTGCATGAGTAGTAATTAATGCATGTATATATTAATAACATTTTTTCCATCTATTGCACTTGCAAGATCTATTGACTCAAATTAGAAAAAAAATAATTTAATAGGAGTCCTTTTAAGTAATGAAAATTGTTAGTGTGAGGATAATGGCTGACCTTCATCAGCAATAATTGCTAAAAATCAAGATCAGACATCTCAGTTTAGATGGCAGAATTCAATTCACAGAATAGTAGAATGTTAAGGGTTAGAAGTGACTTCCAGAGATCATAGAGTCCAACACCCCCCACCAAAGCAGGATTACCTAAGGCAGACCACACAGGACTGCATTCAGGTGGATTTTGAACATCTCCAGAGGAGACTCCACAATCTCTTTGGGCAGCCTGTTCCAGTGCTCTGTCACCCTCACTGTAAAGAATTGTCTCCTCGTGTTGAGGTGGAACTTCCTGTGTTCTAGCTTATTGTTAGCCACAAATTTTCCTTCAGGAATGTGTCATAGGTCACCATATGTTGGCAAGGCTCACCACGATTCACTGCAAATCCCACCAAAGACCTTTATTGTTTGTTCTGACTCCATTTATATAGTCTAGAGCAAGGGTGCTCAAACATTTTAAACGGAGGCGGTTCATCGTCACTCAGACACTGTCGGGGGCTGGACTATAGTCTGGTTCCAGCCCAGTTGCGGCGGGTGCTTGTGGGCTGCGGAGGCCAGCGAGTGGATTAAGTGGCAGGAAGTGGCTGACTGTGTAAATACTGGAGGGCCAGATTGAGGACCCTGGGGGGCCGTATCCTGCCCGTGGGCCATAGTTTGAGGACCCCTGTTCTAGAGCATAGACCACACACCTACACATTAGCATAGTCCAGGCAAGAATAACCCTGTCTTTTTACATACATCACACCTTTTCTTATTAACCAGGTGTCCCACTACCTTTTCCTCCCCTACAGGAGGCATCCTGAAGCCGTGGAAATCAAGGTCGAAATGCTCTGACTGCCCCATATTATTCCTTCTCACATTACATCCCCACAATTCCCTCTTTTTGTTTTACAATGAGGGCAGCATTCATTATCCATTGCAGGACCCTTGAAAAAAGATAATAAACATGGCACTTTAAAAATTGCTATACAACAAAACAGCTGTTTCCATCTTTGCCAGTGAGTGCACCTAGCCCTTGAACTAATAACAAAGGTTGAATGGCAGCTCTACTTTGCAGTTGCCCGTCTCATTGAACAGAATTGCTGAAAGCTTGTGAAATACCTAATTCATTAATTGTGATTAAAGCTAGCCATTAAACATGGTTAAATCTTGTGCACAACTAACTCCTAGCATAGTATCAGGGTAATGTAGCTATCACCCTATGCATGAACACTTCCAATTGTTTGCTCATGCTTATGGGTTACAATCATAAATGTGCTTGATGTCAATAAGGTTATTGGATATTCCAGCCATATTCCAGTATACATTTCAATTTCTCACCACAGTGTCTGCATAGCCATCTGATCAAGACTTCTGCTCACTGCCAAAAGGAGGCTGGGTGTAACAGGCTGGCATCCATTGGAGACCTGTAGGCAATAAAAACATACAAACACATTCCTTCCCTATACTAACAAATCTATTGGACTTTCCTAGGGTGAATTTCTCTGCATGATTTATCTGGAGATAAATCCTTTTTTTTTTTTTTTTAATTCAAGAATGTTAAATTAGCATAAGCAGGTGTTAAGTATTACTTCTCTTGTAAAATGATGGTGTATAGTGTGCTGTGTAGGCAGATCTGTTTATTTTAATATCTAAGCACACAACTTTATAGGTGTAATGGTACCTTTTAATAGTTGCAGTAACCTATTGCAAACTGTCTTTTGGAAATGTGATCTCATTTTATAGAAAGCCAGTGCTTAATGTGGCATGCTGCAAGTGAAGTCTCAGTGTGTATGTGAAAACTGAATCCAGTATGAATCCAACTTAATCTTAGCCGTGTTAACTTTGCTGGTGTATTGTAACAAAAACTGTTCCTTTCAATCTCACATACTTCAAGTGAAATCTCAGTGCGTACATGCAAAAACTGAACCCGATCATCTTTGCCATATGAACTTTGCCAGTGTATTGCAATAAGAAGTGTTCCATTTCCTTTTTTTTTTAACCTTGACATGATCCCTCTCATAAAGTACTACCTTGATATAAAGTAAAAAAAAAAAACAAACATCATACTAAAAACATTCTATAATATCCCTATTCTGAATTCTTAACCTTAACTGTACTAATGCTAGAAATATATTAGCTAAAAGAAAAAGTTAAACCATTGAATCAATACTGAGAAAAAAAAATCCAAGATGTTACATTACATAGAGGTCTTTGGAAATGCCACGGCGTGTAGAAAAGAAGAGAAAGAAACCTTTAAGTCAGTCAACGTAAAAGAGAATTGCTAACCTATAACCTATCCCTTGTGAATCTTATACATAGCAAAACCATCTTATCCATTAACTTTTAAATTCTAAGATCTGTAGCATTCAGTGCTTCATCAGTGGCTTCTAACACAAGCCTCCAGGTTGTTAAGCAGGAGGTCTCTATGGGATCACCTCCCATGCCTCCTTCAAAAGGCATGCTTCCCATTTCTTTCCCAGTCCTCTCCTTAAAGGAAGAATGTGCATTTGTTGCGATGATGTTGCTTTCACACTGCATTGGCAAAGTCTTTGGAGTTCGAGTTCTGCATTTTACTGAATTCCACAAGACTTTCCCTATCTGTTCCCAGGTGTCAATTCCAAAGGCACTTGCTGTGTCAGCAGGGAGCTCAAGGTCTTGGCACTATAATAGTAATCTTCTGAGGAGATAATACTCATACTGTGACCCTCTCTTGGAGAGGATATGCAAGAGGAGCTTCCCCATCTTGCCCCCAGAAGCTCACCTGTTCTTTCTTTCTTTCTTTCTTTCTTTCTTTCTTTCTTTCTTTCTTTCTTTCTTTCTTTCTTTCTTTCTTTCTTTCTTTCTCTCTTTCTCTCTTTCTCTCTTTCTCTCTTTCTCTCTTTCTCTCTTTCTCTCTTTCTCTCTTTCTCTCTTTCTCTCTTTCTCTCTTTCTCTCTTTCTCTCTTTTTCTCTCTCTCTCTCTTTCTCTCTTTCTCTCTCTCTTTCTCTCTTTCTCTCTTTCTCTCTCTCTTTCTCTCTTTCTCTCTTTCTCTCTTTCTCTCTCTCTTTCTCTCTCTCTTTCTCCCTTCCTTCCTTCCTTCCTTCCTTCCTTCCTTCCTTCCTTCCTTCCTTCCTTCCTTCCTTCCTTCCTTCCTTCCTTCCTTCCTTCCTTCCTTCCTTCCTTCCTTCCTTCCTTCCTTCCTTCCCTCCTTCCTTCCCTCCTTCCTTCCCTCCTTCCTTCCTTCCTTCCTTCCTTCCTTCCTTCCTTCCTTCCTTCCTTCCTTCCTTCCTTCCTTCCTTCCCTCCTTCCTTCCCTCCTTCCTTCCCTCCTTCCTTCCCTCCTTCCTTCCCTCCTTCCTTCCCTCCTTTCTTTCCTCCTTTCTTTCTTTCCTCCTTTCTTTCTTTCCTCCTTTCTTTCTTTCTTTCTTTCTTTCTTTCTTTCTTTCTTTCTTTCTTTCTTTCTTTCTTTGTTTCTTTTATTCTTCTTCCCAGGTGCCCTTTGCAACAGTTGGCTGCTTCTTTCCACAGTATGCACACTGTGCCCAACAGTCCTGTCATGTCAGCTGTTTAGATGGAGCTTCCCATCAATGGTGGCCATCCCTTTGCACTGCAAATCTTCCTTCAGGACCACATTGTAGGTCACCACATGTTAGCAAGGCTCACCACACAGACTTCACATTATTCAGTGTGAAGCCCACCGGAGACCTTTGTTGTTTGTTCTGACTCCATTTATATAGTCTAAAGTATAGGCCACATGCCTACACACTAGCATAATCTAGGAAAGAACAACCCAGTCTTTTACACACGTCATGCCTTTATTTTTTTTTCAATAACCAAGTGTCCTGCTATCTTTACCTCCCCTGTGGGTGTGTGATGGTTTGGGTGTTCCTCGCCCCCCCACACTTTAGAAATACCCAGACTAATCTCAGCCGGCTCTGGGAATATGAATGAAGCTATTTATTTACAGCTAGCACAATATACAAGCAGAGATTTACAGTATATACAGAAATATACAGAAATATACAAGGTGAAAGGTAAAACAGAAACACAACTCCCTTCCTAGAATCCTGAGTCCCCAGGAGGGGCTCTCAACCACCCCTGCACCTTCCCCCTGCCCCTCTCAACCTTACCCCAGTCCTAAAGAAGAATAGAGGTTCAGCCAAGAGGTTATGAAGAAAAGTGGGTTAGGCCAAATGGAAGGTGAGGTTAGGGAGTAAGATGTTGCTCAGAGGCCAAGGCAGAGTGAGTAAAAATGGCGAGAGTGATATCTAATGTTTTCATTTCTTCTTCGGCAAGACTCTGAGGGGAGTAGAAATCACCATTGTTTTCCTTTTACAGCCTATGATCTAATTCTTCTCACCAAAACATTCTAGCTAAGAAGGTCAAAATGCTAAGACTGCACAATATTATTCCTTCTCACACTGCATTCCTGCAGCTTATATCCATTACTCCTTGTCCTATTACTAGGCACCTTCATCTTGACACCCACCCCTCAGACATTTATAGACCCTAATATGATCGTCTCTCAGCCTTCTCAAGACTAAACAGCTCCAGTTCTTTCTTTACAGGAAATTAAAATCCAATAATTAATTTGGCATGGTATTGTGACTAGGTTTTCAGGAAAATCAGCTTAGATGACCATAGTGGTTTTGCCTGGCCTTAGATTCCATGAGTAGCATTCATTGAATGAGGAAAAGTCACAGGATTTCTCCTTCAATTTGTCTGCATTTTAGACGGACCTTATGTTTCTTTTGCATGCACACACATACACACACACTCACACGCTGCAATCATTTGCCAAACAATTACTGTGACATGGCACTAGAACATTGTGATTGAGTTCCACAGCAGCAAGTGACCAAATAAGCCTTTCACTGTGGAGTAGAATGTGGTAACAAATAAGCAGGAGTGTCATAACTTTTTATGGCATAAACTGCAGCTCATTCATATGTAGACTATTGTCAAAAATCAGTGATACTAGTATCATGTGGAAGCTGTGTATTGATATTCATTTTCCTCTGGAATATGATTATATTTTCATCTTAGGCAACAAGCTCCTAGGCTTGTGCAACTCAGTACAGTTTCAGTGAAACACACATACTCATCCATATTTTTTACCTTGAACTAGATTTTGTCCTATGAAACTTTTGTAAAGTAATGCTATACAGAGTTACATTTGTATTGTTAAGTGTTTCTGGTCATATTGTATTATAACAGTCAGCACTGCTTCTCTGAGTAGCACTTCCTTTGGTTTTGGCATTCTGTTTCCAAGGCTGTCTGTTCCCTGAGAGGAAAATTTTGCACTCAATTTGCTTTATAAGAATGAGAGTTGATTACAAAAGACCTGGTAAAATGTCAGTGTGTTCTTCCTAAACTTTCTGTCATTCACCTTTCTCCTATTTTATTGCCTTTTCACTTCTCACTTGTCTTTTCCCAATGCACAGATTTTTGTTTTTCTCTTGATATTTGGGGTTTTCCAGCCAACACCCAACTCCCTTAACAGATGGCTGACAGGCAGAAACCAGATGTGTAGTGAATTCTTGTCCAAGATTATGACTTTGGTTCAGTTGCATCCATGTTTTTTCTAGGCAAGGGTCACAGATTTCCAGAACTCTGCCTTCATCCTCTTCTGGCTTCAAGTACATTGCACCAGAGGGACTGACACAGAAAATAAGCTAATGGTGACTGATAAAGCATGTGCAGAAATTGAGAAAAATGCAGTCTTGAATGGACTCACCTGGAGGAGTCAGAATTCCTTTTAAACACCTTTAGTCTATGTTAAATCTGAAGCTTCATAAGCAGTAGCAACACTCAGGAGTGTCCGAGCTGGTGAACTGTGTGGTCCTAAACAAACTTTTGCTGGAAAGTACCAATGACCTGAGATGTGTGTTTTACAGGTTATAACAAATTATGTCCAGCTAGCGTCACGATTTGTTTATTTCTCGAAGCTGATGTGAAGATAGCTCCCCTCACTGCTCTCTGCTCTATCTGGTTATTGTAATTTAACAGGAAAATGGCCTGAGCTGTTGGTATCTTAAAGCAAGTTCATGTAATAGAGAAGTATTCACATGTTCCTTAGGGACATGGATTTTATTTATTTGGATTTTTTTGGGGGGGGCAAATGATTCCAACTAGTTTTAAGTGCCTTCTGCAGCTGATATAGATGGTTAGGAACCATTGCCTGATGCAAATGGAGTAAATAAAGTTGCTCTGGAGTGCTTGTTAAGATGAGATCACAACCATGAAAGACTTGAGACCCATTTCTTTTTGTGTCTAAAAGTTATTGTTTGTATTTACCATCACAGCTACTATGACCATAGAAATAATTTATTATAAATCACATATTATATATTTGTTGATATCCTTAAGAAGTCTTAGTTATTTGGGAGCTGTATTTGTGAGAAAAAACTAATTTTACATCAATACACAATTTTCCTGACCTATGTCTTTGTTACAAAGTGTCCTCCAGAAAACATAATTTAATTCAGATCTATTAATGTCTAAATACATCATAGTTCTCTTATAGCTGTGAAAAATTATCCTATCTGTTGCCCTTGGTCATAATTGAATAATGACATCTCTGAATCCTTAAGGATGAAGAACTTGGAAGTCTGACTCTGAATTTGGCAAAGATCTGTCAGCTGCTTAAGGTGATCACAAGCTAATCACCAGCTAATATTGTAAAGGACAACAGCAAACCATTGCACTAAATCAAATGCAAAAGGGAACAGAAAGAAAAACTAATCTTTTTCATGCAATAAATCAGAGCAGCTTCATTCTCTACATTGCTCTAAAGGCAGTAGATCCAGTTTGGTGAACAGAAAAATCTCTAATGTGCTCATGGCTTCTGACCAGTCCCTGCCCTGGTTGGTAACTCACTGACATGCAGGCAGGTCTGTCATGCTTATATAGCAAAGTAAGAAGCATGTTACTAAGACAAGTTGAAACTGGTGTGTTTCGTAACTAGTTAATCAAGGCACAGATGGTCCACTACAATACAGTATATGTTTTGCATCTTCTGTAATGACTTGGAGATTCTCCTCTTCTCTGACTGGCAGAGCTGGTCATCCTGTGCTGTTCTCTTCTGCCTTATCTTCCATTTCCACATACAGTAATAGCATCCTGCTGCTTGATTTTATCACCATCCCCATCAGATTCTAGCCCCACTGCAAGCAGAACATGCACCACTACTTTCCAAATGGCATCTTGTGAAGTGCATTGTAAGATGTGACACATCTCCTTTAGCTGTACAGGACTTCAGCACAGATCAGACCAGCTGACAGGTTAGGAACCAAGTAGCCCACAGCCTGGGAAAGTTTAATGAATGTAAGGTAGAGGACTATGAATTTTTACAGCTTTCAGGATTCAAAATCTGTTCGTCAGCAGTTAAATTTTTTTGACAAAGCAGAACATGATTCCTTCCTATGAATCTTAATGGACTGCATGTTCTCCGCAGCACTGTTTATAGAGAGCATGATTTTATACATGCTTTGTTAATTAAGTAAATTACAGTTAACAGCTTTCTTAAAATTCCATTACCTTTATATCAATTGACTTTTTACAAATTAAGATGATTAATTAAAAAAGCACAAAAAATGGGAAACAAGACTAAAAATATAAGGATGAAACTTGAGGTCATTCCTTCTGCATGTGGAAACAGTTTCTTATATGAAATTTTCATAAACATTATACAAAAAAATAAAAAATACTGAGAGAGAGAAAAATGCAATCAACTATATCAACTTACAGCTGGCTTTCAGTTGGCTTTAAAATCACCCCAGAAGGGTAAGATTTAAGAATGCATTCCAAAAAGGAAAAAAAAATTCCTCTATGAGCAGGGTAGTTGGACCAGAGGATTTCCATAGGTCCCTTCTAGTCCTATTCTATAAATCTAAGCATCCATATTCTCAGTGGTGAAGGTTAGCCTTGGGAATACACATATAAAAGGAATTGGATTCTTCTGCACACATGTTGTGGTAGGCCTGATAGGCCCAAAATAGGCTTCATACTTGTCCTGGATTGCCCAAGCATGGTTTTCTGCTCCACAGGAGAAGCAAGCATGGGAAAGAAGACAAAAGAACCTGGAGCCACTAAGTCTAAGGACTCTGGCCTGCCCAGACTTGTCTTGGTCCTGTGGTAAACACTTAGCTTGTGCCTGCCTTGTGGGTTTGCCTAATATGGTTAGGTTTAGCTAACTGCCATTCTGATTGGCTACTCTGTGTCCAAAGGCCCATTAATGTCAGCCCACATTGATAAAAGAGATACGCAGGTAAATGCAGTGTGCTCAGGCATGTCCTGCTGTGCTATTCCTGTCTGGTTTTGCCTGCTGCCATTGCTTACTGCCTTACTGTTTGCTGGTAAACTCCACTGTCAAGAGTTTACCATGAACAGACTCTAAATGCCTTCATGGCATAAGCTAGCTGGGCTTGTTGAGAGGGCTTTAAACTAGAATGGAAGGGGGAGGGGGTTAAACATGACAACACCAGAGATAAAGCAAAGCCTTTGACACTGTCTGCCACAAGAAGCTCCTAGCCAAGCTGGCAGCTCATGGTTTGGACAGATTCACTCTGTGCTGGATCAAGAACTGGCTGAATGGCAGAGCCCAGAGAGTGGTGGTGAATGGTGCCACATCCAGTTGGCAGCTGTCACTAGTGGTGTTCCCCAGGGATCAGTGCTGGGCCCAGTCCTGTTCAATATCTTTATTGATGACCTGGATGAGGGGATTGAGTCCATCATCAGTAAGTTTGCAGATGACACCAATCTAGGAGCAGGTGTTGATCTGTTGGAAGGTAGGAGAGCCCTGCAGTGGGACCTGGACAGGCTGGATGGGTGGGCAGAGGCCAATGGGATGAGATTTAACAAGGCCAAGTGCAGGGTTCTGCACTTTGGCCACAACAACCCCAAGCAGTGCTACAGGGTGGGGACTGAGTGGCTGGAGAGCAGCCAGGAGGAAAGGGACCTGGGGGTACTGATAGATAGTAGCTGACGATGAGCCAGCAGTGTGCACAGGTGGCCAAGAGAGCCAATGGCATCCTGGCCTGCATCAGGAACAGTGTGGCCAGTAGGACAAGGAAGGTTATTCTTCCCCTGTACTCAGCACTGGTTAGGCCACACCTTGAGTACTGTGTCCAGTTCTGGACCCCTCAATTCAAGAAGGATGTTGAAGTGCTGGAACATGTCCAGAGAAGGGCAACAAAGCTGGTGAGAGGCCTGGAAAACAAATCCTATGAGGAGAGGCTGAGGGAGCTGGGCCTGTTTAGCCTGGAGAAGAGGAGGCTCAGGGGTGATCTTATTACTGTCTACAACTACCTGAAGGGACATTGTAGCCAGGTGGGGGGTGGCCTCTTCTCCCAGGCAACCAGCAATAGAACAAGGGGATACAGTCTCAAGTTGTGCCGGGGTAGGTATAGGCTGGATGTTAGGAGGAAGTTCTTCCCAGAGAGAGTGATTGGCATTGGAATGGGCTGCCCAGGGAGGTGGTGGAGGCACCGTCCCTGGAGATGTTCAAGAAAAGACTGGCTGAGGCACTTGGTGCCATGGTCTAGTTGACTGGCTAGGGCTGGGTGCTAGGTTGGACTGGATGATCTTGGAGGTCTCTTCCAACCTGGTTGATTTTATGATTCTGTGATTCTATGATTCTATGATTCTGTGATTCCATGTGATCAGCCTGCATAGCCTGCATGACATTGTGCTGAGATTGCACATCACAAGACATCCTGCCTGCACCTGAAAGTCTCCTGCTAAGACTAGAGATACACCAATTGTCCAGAGGAGCCAGGAGACAGAGGTCAGAAATTTTCTGCCTGTCGCGGAGGGCTACTCTGCCGCCTACACCAAATTTGGCAGAGGAGAGAAATTAATTGGTGCGAGATAATATTCTATAAAAATATATACTTATTAAACTCAATATTCTGAACTCTTGCCACCCCCAACCACTGTATATTAATATTAAAATGGATTCTACATGGTTATGAAAACATACTAGGATAAATACCTACAGTAACTTATTAATAACTAGCAAACAGTTCAAACTATAAACAGAGAGAGGATTTTTCCCACAGCAAATATCGTTTGGGGTCTATATACTATTATGCCCAGCAGAGTAGGCTGAAAACTCTTTCTGCTTTATGGCAGAGACAACAGACATCACAGAGGCATTAAAGCATTTACTTACAATTCTTATTAATTATCAATCACTCTCCGAGGCTATGTCACAGCCTATTACAAGTGTCCAAACTTCAGGGGAGCTTTGCCCATGGTCTTTGAGTCTGGAATCCTCCCAGCTTCTGGGGAAAATGACTGTCTCTGACCTTGTTCTCCAGGTGAAGGTGCAATCTCTGCCCTTGTCTCCTGGCTTCTTCTGGATGCTCTATCCAGGGATTCTTAGGCAGGCAGGATCTCAGGTGCAGAGGGAGGATGCCGTGCTGTCTCAGGACGATGTAATGCTGGCCAGACAGGCAGATCATGTGCAGACAATTCAGAGTCTGCTTCCTGGTAACTTGGCGGCAGTGGTGCTTACCAGGCAATGATAAGGCAGTGGGAATGCAAGATGTCCGTGGCTGCTCGGGAGTCCGCACTCCGTAGGTAAGGCAGGCAATACAGGATCTGGTCCTGATAACACAGTGGCATGAAGTGTGCACAGCTGGCTGGGAGACTATGGGCTCC
Source organism: Pogoniulus pusillus (assembly GCF_015220805.1). Classification (NCBI taxonomy): domain Eukaryota; kingdom Metazoa; phylum Chordata; class Aves; order Piciformes; family Lybiidae; genus Pogoniulus; species Pogoniulus pusillus. The sequence goes on from NC_087265.1 coordinate 17,641,465, forward strand.
ACATATATATAGGCAGACTTAAGTGAGCTCTGCAAGTGAATATACAGGCAGGCGAGTCCGAGTTATGCAACGGAGTCTGAGCTAGCAAGGTAGCATGAGCAAGGGCATCTGAGCTTTGCAGGGAGAGTCCAAGCATGTTGTTTACTTGTGTACCCCAATTTATTGAATGTGGGCAGAGATTAATGCCCCCTTGGCCACTAGAATGACCAATCAGGATGGCAGTCAGCCAAACCTTACCATAATAGGCAAAAGCCACTTGCCTGGACTTTCCCCAATATGGGAATCACATGGGCTTACACCAGGGAAGCACGAGCTGGGTGTGGGGGGGCTTACACAACCTGTTTACAATCAGGGGTCCTGGCAGGTCAGACTTTATGGCACCACGCATATTGTGCCTCTTTTATTCATTGAATGTGTTTACCTCTGGTTTGGGCAGAAAACCATGTCCAGGCAGGGCAAGGCATACATAATCCTACTTTTCGGCCTACAGGCCCTCCACAACACTGCCTCCTTTCTCCAGAAGCCTGGGAAGAATCAAGTCTCAGAGGCTGATAAAACAGAGTTCCCTGAAAGCATATGGGCACTGTTTGGGTCTGTGGCTAGCCCCATGAGTTGGGTAATAATAATTTTGTGAGTAAATACTTAAAAGCCTCTTTGTAATTTTCCCATTGCCTTCTGCCATAAGTAGAATAAGAGCTCCTTGAGTCCATCTAGTGGGCAAGTGGTACATTGACAGCAAGCAACATTTGACTGCAGGAATCTTCTCTTTCAGTTGAATTAATGTTTATATATTTTTCTGGTTATAACTAGATCTAGATATTAGCTATAAAATGTTTCCATGACTGTGTAAGAACCTGAATATTATTAAAATTAGTGGTCAGGGGTGGCAAGAGTTCGGAATATCAAAACTAATAAACAATATTCATTTTGGAAAAAAATATCATCTCATATTAATTAATTTCCCCTTTATAACAACACATTGATCATGTGAGAAGATCTCTGCCTTGGAAAGTTTACAATTTCAATGAACCTGAAAGGACGGGAAAACCGTATTGTTCATGTAAATAAAGTGAGTTAGCTTCAAGTTAACCAGGAAATCAAGAGACCTCAATTTAGTTGTCAGAATCCATATGCATCATTTGAAATATGAGACCATCTCATTTCTACCTCGAGTTTCATTACTTGTGGGTGTAGGAATACCACAAAACCAATCAACCAAACAAACAAAAAAGACCAAACATTTGACCTTATGTTCATTCAGTTTTCCACATCTTTTGGTACAATTATGCAGACAATATTCTATTGTTAGTGTGGATAGCTCAGGCAGTGATAGACGAAAGAATAAACCATATATAATAAGAAATATGTGTTTATCAAAAATTTGCTTGGGGACTCTGAAACAAGCATAGCTCCTGAGACTGCTTTTAACTTTGAATTTTCACTGTGTTTCTCTATGCCTATGTATAAAGAACTATAAAACTTTGTTCTGCTCTGTGTAATTTTTTTTAACAGTATATTAAAGACCAGTTATGGTAATAAAATTCAATATTGTATGTATTTGCTGACCCACTTTTCCTTATGATAGAAATATGTGACAGGTGACGCTTCTCTGTACCTTTCAAAAGTCAAACCATTGATGGGATAGTGTACATTATCTGAATACCTGCAGGACTTTTTACCTTCAGATTTCAGAGGCAACAATTGACCTTTTTATAACATGTAAGTCCTACACATACCGTTGGACTTTGGCGATATCTCCAGTTTATTGTTGGCAAATAATGTAGTACGATGCTAAAATAATGACAACTGAGTATCAAGCAAATAATTAAATGAAATGCAGGTGTTTTCTGACTGCCAATCTCAAATGCAGATGGCTTCAAATCCCATCTATTTCTAGATGTCTTCATTATGGCATTATTCATTATTAAGTTATTTTCTGAATTACAAAAATATATCATCAGGAGTAAAGCCACTCAGTCACATTTGTGCTCATATTCTTATTTTTGCCACTGTCTTTCCTTCTGTAAGAAGATCATTAGCAATTCACACTCAATTGTTCCTGCAAAGGTCCTGCTACCTCTGGTCTTAAAAATTAGAAATCTCATTTCCCCAGTAAAAATTCTTATATGATTCATCTCCTGAGTATGTGGTCAAGATTTTATCTTTTATCTTGGAGTACATTTTTTCTTGTATAATGACTACGGACTGTACGTACAACGAGGTCCCAAGTTTCAGGACTAATCAAAATATCACAGTGGTACTCAGAAGTAACCCTTGGAGCACTGTCTCATTAATATTTGTGGCTGGACATGTCTTTTCAAATCAATGAAAATTCAGTTCTTACCGGATGAACTGAGGCAGAGGTCCTGCTATTATTTTGTGTTTATAAATTCTTGACACCAGCTATGGTTTGCAATATAAAAATCATTCATATCATTAGTCATATGGCTACTTGAAGAAAAAGAATCCTCATATCCAAGAAAAGGCTATTGTAACAGAGAGCTGACAATGTGATCTGAGATCTATTGTCATTGTCATATTATAATGCAGAGGAGTGAAAATGACAGCTAAGGTATTTCAAGTACTTCTTTCTTTTTAAAAATCCTGTACCCTAACAGAGCAATGTGCATTGGGTTGAAGGCAAGGCAAGGTATCTTGTCTTTGAATAACTATGAAAGTAGAAGAGCTGAGGCTGAATATTTTTTTTTTCATTGTTTAAATTAGAAAGCTTCAGAATATACTTAAACACCCATTCAAACTTCCATTTAACCATATAATACCTGAACGAAGCTGCCACAGAGAAGTATCAGGGCTCTGGCAGCTCCTGCTGAGATATTACTCAGTTATGGTACTAATAAATCAGAGCTGCATGAATGCAGTAAATTTTCCTTTAAGAGTCTATGGGTCAAATCTGGTAAAGAAGAGCACAAGCAGAATAATCAGGCTGGTATCTGAGACTGAGTGCAGCATTCAGCCCACAGCAGTACATTGTACAGATCTCTGCTTGCAATGGAAATATAAAGTATTGAATTCCATGTGAAGTATTTTTTTAAAGGAATACAACGATAATGCAGCATAAGAAACAGTTGGTTTGTAAGCATTGATGTAATCCTATTCAAACAGAAATGTAAAATAGGAGAAAAAATGACATGATAAAGACCAAACAAAACCTTTAGTTGTTCTTCTGTCATTGAAAATGCCAGTCAATTTGCTGCCATCCTAAGGACTCTTGTGGAGTAGGCCTAATCATCACTTTCTGAGTAAAAAAAAAAGCCCTGTTCCTTTCAAACAATGCCTCTGACTGCCCCCAGCTGTCCTTATTTGTTTGACAATGTCGTTGAAATGCACCATTTCTTTTACCCTTTGTTGCTCTCCCAGCAGAGGAGTTGTTTGGTTTTGGAGTTGCTGGTTTAGGAATTGTTGTGTTTGGTTGCTTAGCATTAATCCCTCTGTAACCTGAAGATGTGAAGAAAATTTGCTCCTACTGAGCATTGTGGTGCTATAAGACAGCCAAGTCTCAGAATCTAGCCTAGCTTGTTTAAAGCAACCTCAAGTGTATTCACACAACACTACAGACTGCAGCATAGGCATATCCTCAGTAAAATACCAGTAAAGTTTTAAATAGTTTCTTCCGATCTTGTATCTTGGGAATCAGAAAATGAAAATCAAATGGTGGGATCCGTAAAGAAAGATGGTTCTGGGAATTGTGGTCAGCAGTTTGTCAGTGAAGCTTCATCTTTTTATTCATGTCTTTTAATTTTAAATAGTAAATCATGATCTGAGGCAATGAGCTTTTAAAGGATTTGGCCATGGGGTTTGTTTCTTTTCCCTACCTTGAAAAAATAGTCTTTCAAATTTAAGGGATATTTCTTGATCATGGAGATCCAGGCAGATCAAAAAGACAGTAAAAGTGAATAACATGCTGATGTTTCCAGGGACGTTTTGATGGCACTAGCTGTAGGGAAAAGATCGTTCAGAAGAGTCATCATTGCATGTGACCACAGCAGAGTGACCTCAGTTTTCCAGCAATGACTCTAAAAGCTATTTATCCTACTAAGGTACCATCCACACAGGCCAAAGTCCAAGTTGTTATGAGTCCTGTAGGTTGAATAGGTAGCCAAATTTATTTATTTATTTATTTTTCTGTTGCCCAGTTGTTTCTACAGGGAGTATGGTCCAAGAATCATAGAATCAAGCAAGTTGGAAGAGACCTCCAAAATCATCCAGTCCAACTCATCACCCAGCCCTATCCAATCAACTAGATCATGGCACTAAGTGCCTCAGCTAGGCTTTTCTTGAACATCTCCAGGGACAACGACTCTATCACCTCCCTGTGCAGCCCGTTCCAATGGCAGATCACCCTCTCTGGGAAGAACTTCCTCCTAACATCCAGTCTATACGTCCCCTGGAACAAATTGAGAGTGTGTCCCCTTGTTCTTTTGATGGTTGCCCGGGAGAAGAGACAGATTCCCACCTAGCTACAGCCTCTCTTCAGGTAGACAGCAATGTTTATGAGAATCTTACTAAATGCTCGTGTCTATTTTTAGGTAAACAAACACTTTTAAAATATGTCCTTCTCAGTCTTGCTAGGGAAGTTTTAATTTCCCTCTTTCCCCATTCTTTTCCCATCAAAAGGCCCCAAGAAATCAAGACAGGAAGTCATTGTTGACAAACTATTATTGCTTTTGTTGATAACAACTGCCATAGAACTGGTCCAGGAGCATCCCAGACCTTTAGGGACCAGTGCCTGGAGAACTAGAGGAAGGGAGATTTCTGTGAGTCCCAGCAGAAAAATATAGATATTTATCCCAAGATTATGGTTTGGTCTTCAGTCTTACATTAAGAATATTCTTCATATATAGATCTTAATGGCATGACTGAGGCCAGAACACATTTTCTGATGTGTTTTTCTTAGGGTAGCTTCCAGAAAAACAAAGAAACAAACCACAAAACCCACTTGTACACTACAAATTATTACAAGGTAAGGGTAAATTAAACCAAAATTAACTCTTATTGCAATTGTTATCTTTTAAGTCACAATTTCTCTTTGGGAAAAATCACTTTGTTGCTGATCTACAGGCAGAGCTATGGAAATAATGAAGGACTGTAATGCTAGGTTTTCAGGAATTTAATTTGGACAGCTGGGAAAAACAATATCAACAAAGCATAATGGATCACACTCTTAACACCAAATGAAATGTCAGAGTGGCTCTCAAAGGCTGAGTAGAAGAGCAGATGAGAGAAGAGCACATTACACAAATGATCTTAACAAATTGAGACTATGATACAATTAGCAGATCATTGACCTTTGAGGGATGAGTAAAGGAGAGGTATGACTGCAGTGGTAGACTTGGCAGTGCACGAATTACTGGATGATCTAGCTTAATGATTCTATGATTCTACTATTCTATGTTTTAGGAGCTCTTTGTAAAGTGCCTTCCAGTAGAAAACACCAATAGCTATATTGAGCTGAGTACGTAAACATAGAAAACATCAATTGCTCTACTCTCTGTATGTTTTGATTATTATTTGGAAGTGCATTTGGGGTTCATGTTAGGTGTTATGAAAGATGGCCTATATCACCATGGAAAATCACTTAGGATACATTTTTACAATTCTCTTTTTTTGAAGAGATCCAGCTTCATTGTGGAAGCTGGATCTAATAAAGTGAATCTAGAAATATGGGACCAAAATTATCTGTTTTGAAGGCCTTGACCTTAATCTCCTTGATCTATAGTGTTTCTAAATGTGATCTTTCTATTTTTCACAGAGCTGGTCTGCAAATAATGTGACTGGCATTCAGAAGGAAGTTAGGCCATAGATAAAACTACAAATCTGTGTATGGAAACACCAAGACTGGAGTATCTCTCATTGTTTTGCCTTTGATGTAATATTTTTGGTGTTGCTACTAATGTATTTCTGTCTATTGAGTTCTAAAATATTTTCACCACCATTCTGTGCTATCTATTGGAAGTGAGTAAAACTTTTCAGCAACATTAATAAAAAAATGTTGATCTAAAGCTGAATATGAGCCAGCTATGGCAGACAGTCAACAGGAATGTTTTTGCCAGAATTGTAAGGTAGGAAGTATAATCAACATTTTTTTCCCTTTTGCTTCTACTCCTGAATCCTTTCCTGATCTTTTTATACATGCAGAACTTTATAATTAAAAATAATTAATCTGACATTAAACATGTATTTTAAATAAGGTGGTTTAAATGAGTTGAATCGTGATGTAGATGTACCCATCTCTCATCATTGACTATGCATCTTGCTTCAGGCATCTAGGTTTCACACTTAGTTGACTCATTTAAGTGTTTAAAGCTAGGTGAAGCTTATAGTACATGAACAGATTAGTCTCAGGAGATATTCATTAGCATACATATACTGATGTTCTGTACAGAGCTTCTTACAAGTGGGGGGATACAATGGAGAACGTCATGAATTCTTTTCTGTGCAGGGCAAAGGGGATGGGAAATTAAAGGCCTGAACATTATTATTTAATCCATATACATATTTTTTCATGCTATTGGGAAATGAATGGCAGCCTGTCTCAAAATACTTTGGTGTTTAAAAGCAGTAATGCCAGGAGAAATTTACATCACACTAAGTGCAAGCCATTTGGTGGCTTCTTCTGACTTACTATTTTCAGTGTTTCAGCCTTCTGATAAAGAAATATTTGTTCTACTCAACATTTCAAAGATGGTTAGGTAAGAAGAAGAAGAAATACTGTAACTTACTTTCATTGTCATTGTTTGTGGTAAAAGCAGGAATTATTGCAAATACATCAAACATTTTTGGGGAAAAAAAATCCCAACAGCTGTCTGGTGTCAGTAGCATGTCAAAAGGAATACTCCCTTACTTCAGAGCACACATTGGCTAACTTCAGGAAAGTTAATATTTTAACAATTCAGATCTGGAATATGCCAAAATAATAACTTTGAAAGGATATCTAGGAAGAAAAAAAAAGGTGTAGTTTTTGTTTGTTTTGGTTGGGGTTGTTTTTTTTACTGATTAAAGTATATAATAAACTATTATGATCCAGAACCCTCAGAAAACATTCTGTTAAACCTCTGCTGGATCTATGCTGGCCTAGGGTAGGCATTTCTCTAAAGGGCTTCTGAAACAGAATGTACTTGCTGGAATGTTTCATATCCGTGGTATATATATTTATTTTCATTCATTATTTTCATTCTGCTAATGTGACCAGGGAGGAAAAGATCTTATGATGAGAAATACTTGTGATCACAGATATCACCTAATAGCAAATCTATATGATTCTCCAATGTAAGCAAATTTTAGCTTCAAGAATTTTTTCTGATTTCCTATTGATGAATACAGGGATCATTTTTTTCTTTATCAATAACTTAACTCACTCGATCTACAGAACTATCCCTCCCCCTGTGCCTCCTCAATGACCCCAGTGTTAGTGTATAATTATCTGCAGTGGAAAGATAGATGAAAAAAGGAAATTAATAATAATACAATTTCAGAAATAGGAATGAGGTATCAGCTGTAAAGCACTACAGGTGATTACATCTTTGCACTCTGTGATGGAATATACTTGCACTGATATTTTCTGATGAAAATTAATTAATTTTTAGCTTCTCCTGTTTTTACATCTATTTTTGTCATCCAATTTTGCTTACTGTCAAGGGGAAAAAAAAAGGGTTACAATTTATTCCAGATTTATGTAGGTTTTCCTTGTCTCCAATAACTGTTTTGATACCTAGTATATCATCTGCAATGTTTCCTAACACCTTCCCATTCCAAACTAACTTTTCACACTACATATCATTGACACCTAGACCAGAGTTTAATTTTTTTGTTCTTTACAGAAAAGAAAAGGAATAGCAGATGGCACCAATTAAAAAACAACAGGACAAGTTTTTTGTAGGCTTCTGGTTTTCTTTTTAACTGAGCAATCTGGGTTATGAGCAAATATCACTTTTTACTCTCTTGCTTCATCCTGAAATTGCAATGAACTCTGAAAAAAAAAATTGCAACTGGAGATCTGTGAGATAAGAAATGTCATTAAACCCAGTAGCAGTTGGGATATTCTGTAACACCTTTAAACAGATGTAAGGATGGAATGAGACCTAAGGTAATATCAGAAAACCTTTGGAAAAAGTGAGAAAATATGTTTGTTTTTCAGTGTTATACCAAATGATTTGAGTAATCTGGCACTGCATGCAACTATTTGGCAATTTGTTCACATAATTTGTCCAATATAAAAACTTGAGGGAAAATAGTGTTTTTCTGTTTTTAAGCAGAACATAACTGGTGTTGCAAGAATCATCAGAAAACCTCACAAAGTGCAAACACACCAAAATAAACTAAGAAACACTTTCTTAGTCTTCAAACTGCTCTAAGAAATAGTCCTATGATTTATTTCAATATTGTCTGGAGCATATTGTCAAAGGAAAAAGGACTCATGGTGCTACTGGTGAAGTTATCTCAGTTCTGAACGGGGCAAAAATCAGTGTCAAGAGACCTGGATTCAAATCTGATTATTGATGCAATTTGTTGTAGTAGATACTGAATATCCAGGATAACTTGAGTAATCAATACCCATTTCACCAGTCAAGGGGTAGTATTGATTTGCATAGATAGCAGAAACTGCTTTGGACACAGAACCACAGAAACATTCTGGTTGGAAAAGACCCTCAGGATCATCAAGTCCAACCAATATCCCTACTGTACAAGGTTCACTCTAAACCTTATCCCCAACCACCACAACCGAACAACTTTTAAACACATCCAGGGTTGGTGACTCAACCACCTCCCTGGGTAATGCAATGGAGGGGTAATTAATGCGAGATAGGATTTTTTTTCAAAATTAATATTGCTTATTAATTTTGGTATTCAGAACTCTCACTACCTCTGACCACTATTTTTTACTAATAATTAGATTCTTTGTACGGTTATGTAAAATATCAGGAACAGTGTAGCCGGTAGGACAAGGGGGGTTATTCTTCCCCTGTACTCAGTACTGGTCAGGCTACACCTCAAGTACTATGTCCAGTTCTAGGCTCCTCAATTCAAGAGAGATGTTGAGGTACTGGAACATGTCCAGAGAAGGGCAACAAAGCTGGTCAGAGGCCTGGAACACAAACCCTATGAGGAGAGGATGAGGGAGCTGGGGTTGTTTAGCCTGGAAAAGAGGAGGCTCAGGGGTGACCTCATTACTGTCTTCAACTACCTGAAGGGAGGCTGTAGCCAGGTGGGAGTTGGTCTCTTCTCCCAGACAACCAGCAACAGAACAAGGGGACGTAGTCTTGAGTTTCAAGTTTTGGCAGGGGAGATATAGGCTGGATGTTAGAAGGAAGTTCTTCCCAGAGAGAGTGATTGGCATTGGAATGGGCTGCCCAGGGAGGTGGTGGAGTCATTGTCCCTTGAGTTGTTCAAGAAAAGCCTAGCTGAGGCACTTAGTGCCATGGTCTAGTTGATTGGATAGGGCTGGGTGATGAGTTGGACTGGATGATCTTTGAGGTCTCTTCCAACCTGGTTGATCCTATGATTCTGTGATAAAGGATAAACTAGATCAGAAAAAATAACTAGCAATAAGAAAATATTAAACTCAATTGAACTGAAAGAGAAGATTCTTGCGGTCAAGGCTTGTGCACCTTTCTGCTTATGGCAGAAGGCAATTGGTAAATTATAAGAGGCTCTGGCCTGGTGCAGACTCCTCTGGATGATCTGTCCCTTCCAGAGCTTCCTGTCTTGGTTGGAGACTTGCAGGCCTTGGCAGGATGTCTTGGTGGTGTGTGGCTCTGGCATGTATGTCACGCTGGCCACACAGACCTATCACATGGAGGTATTCAAGGCCTGTTCCTTGTAAACTCGAAGCAGGCAGTTTCCAGACATACAAGCCCAAAGTATCATGGCTTGTTATATTGTGGCAGAGCTAGCTTATAGCTCAGCATAGTATGGCAGGATGCAATAAGGCAGTGACACTGCCAGGAGCAGAGAGCATGTTAAGGCAGAGGCAATGGCAGTAACAGCAGCAGCAAGCAAGCAAGCATGTTGTCTCTACCTGGTCATCTCATTTATCAATGCAGGCTGAGACCTAATGGACCTTTGGATACAGAATAGCCAATCAGAATGGCAGTTAGCCAAGCTTAACCATGTTAGGTGCAGCTTACTTTACCCAAATTTGGGAAAACACAGGCCTCGTACGAGGCAGGCACAAGCCAAGTGTATGTACCACATGCGGGTACCCTGCAAACAAGTTTGGACAGACATGGAAGCACCAGGCCTTTGTCTTCCATTCCTGCAGCAGCTTCTCCCAGCAACAAAAGGAGGGAGAGCAGAAAGCATGTCTGGGCAAGCCAGGACATGTTCAAGCCTATTTTGACCTATTCAGGCCTTCCACAACACTGTACAGCCCATTCTGATGCCTCACTACTCTTTCTGTGAATTTTTTTTTTCTTAATGTCCAGTCTAAGTTGCAGCTCAAAGCTATTCCCTCTTGTTCTATCACTATTTACCTGTGAGAAGAGACCAGTACCAACCTCTCCACCATGTCCTTTCAGGTAGCTGTAGACAGCTATGAGGTCTTCCCTCATCCTCCTCTTTTTCAAACTAAGCAGTCCCAGCTCCCCCAGTCTCTCCTCATAAGATTTATTCTCCATCTATCACATAACAGAGCTGTTTGTCACCTCCAAAGGCCTAGGAATTGTATCTTGGCATCTAAGTTGCCAGGCTTGCAGCTGGGATCAAGACAGAATAGTAATCAATCCCATGTACTAAACACTTGTTATGTTCTACTGTAAATGAGAAAGGATCCACTTAACACTGGAAAATAGATACATAGATAAAAGAATTTACTTAAACTATGAATAGCACTAACAGCTTAATAATGGTGCTTCATGTAATTACTATTTATTTAATAGTAATTAAACACTGGTTAAATAATTTCCTCAGGAATCAATTTACTAATGGTATTTCTGGATATTCCTTTTCCTTTTATATGTTTCATAACTGTTGTTGAGTAATTAATGTTCGCTAATTAATTTTGAAGTAAAAATCCTGACCCTTCAAGAAGTCTAGGAATGGAATTCCCCTAGCTGATGTGTATTCATTTAAAGCAATTCACACTAAGACAAAAAATAGTATATATTATAGAGGAAAAAACACCAGTGCGTTAAACTCCTGAAACTGTGAGGTTTGAACTTCTAGAAGCATGTCTGCAAGGATTTGGGCAGTTGAACATTTAGTTGTACTCTGTGTGATTTGGTGGTAAGCCTCTACTTGAGTATGGCACCTATGCAGATATCTCTAGGTTGTTGCAGTTCCCTAGTGAAATGGATTAACGGAAACATTATACAGTGTTTCTCAGCTGATCTTTTCACTTTCTCCCAAGTTTGATGGATGCCATTTCCTCTTTCTCTCCTTCATATTTTCTGGTGAAATGCATGCTTTCATAAAGCCTGGGTGCTGGCCAATCCAAAGCAGTGTTCATGGCACTTGCAGCCATGTACAGACCCTGGCATAAAAATAAGTTGTCTGCAAGCAGTCTTGGATGAATGATGAACAGATTTTGCAACGCCTAGCACCAGGCACATTTAAAAGGTGTCTCTGTTTTGTAAAACAGCATAGATGGAGATTCAGTGTATGCAAGTGTGACAGTTTAGCCCAGGTCCCCTAGAGCCAAAGAGCCATAGAGTTATCCAGGAAGACAAGAGAGGTCTAGGAGGTGGACCTCGGGTATTGTTATTTCTGTTGTTCACTTTTTAAGTGCTATCACTTTTAAGCGGGCAGCAAAGTCAAATCTCTCTCTGTTCTCTCCTTTCCTTCAGCTCTCCAGAGGGAGTCTTATCTGGGCAACTATGGGGCAGTAATCTGCCTGTGGCCTCCAAAGCCACAGTGAATTTCATGCTGTGCAATCAGGCCTGTTTGGGCATAATGGGAGAAAATGAACTCTGGGGTTTTGGTGGCTTAGCCTGGTTAGGGGAAGGTTTTGGTGGAATTCTCATGTATCCTGTATCCATATCAGGTGTTAAGGATTCATGTATTCCCTACTTTTTTCCTCTACACATCTCTAAATACACTTTTCTGTAGTCCTCTCCAATTCAGTAAAAGTGTTTTTATTTTAGTGCCTTTGAGAGTAAAATGATTCTGTCTGCACTCTGAACCATCAACAGTGATGCTGCTAGCTTCGCTTCCTAAAGACTTCAGAAAGTCTTGCTTAGACACTCCTCTAGATTTGGTAAAACCAAGCTGTTTCAAGTTACTTATTTTAAGTTTTACGTATTTTTTAAGTTAAAATTTGCTTTTTTGTTTTAAGATTTCTGAGCATGTGTCTCATTGTGTGCAACTCCCCTGTGGGCTACAGCTTACAATGATATCTCTGGCTGGATTTTTGACAGAAGGATTAAATACAGATGTTTAAATTTTGAAAGCACAAGCTCCAATTTCAGAGGGTCAAATCTCATTGCCATTAACAATGGTTGAGAAAGGTCAAAGAACTCTGAGTCAGTCAATATTACAAGATCATGAGTAGCACAATGGATGAGTTATAGATGCTTGACTGCACATAGCCTGTACTCAGTAGTAATTGACTTCAGAGTGACAATTTGAGGGCATTAAGTCAGAGCATGCTCTTAGCCCATGGATGTCCCTCAGTGGCAAAGCACTCTTCTCATATTGCATTTTTTCAACTTGTATATCTGAACTAATGCAGAGCAACTAATGAACTACTGAAACCATCCTAAATTTTGAAGAAATGTTAAGAAAATATAAAGCAATAATTCCATCTTACTACTGGACTAAAGTGTGTGGATTAGTTTCATTATCACCCTAAAATAATCACAAGCCAAATAAAAGGAAATAATCTGAGCCTGATTAGAAAGGTAGGATCAATTCTGCTTTTATTCAAGCTGTGGTAAATCTGGAATTCATGTACAGCTTGTGGGTTGCTTTTATTCTTAATTGCTGTGTTTTAGTGCTATTTATTCAGCACAAAAATGGAAGGAGTCAACGCGGGAAGCAGAGGTGGTGATATCTGCAAGCTAATACTATACTGTGAAAAACCTGTCTTCATAAGAGATAAGAAAATACTAATGACTTAGTTGGAAAAATAATTAAAGGATATTGATGACATTTCTGTCAATTTAAAACATGTATTTTACTTGCTTTTAGTTTATGAAACAATGACTAATTTCACCAATTAATTGCTCTGATAGAGAACTGTATATTTTCAGTTGACATACCCCTTAATTTTACATTATGCTTCACAAACCTAGTAATTTTAAATGAGTGTCATTTAATTCTAAGGACTATGAATGAAATAAAGGAGACCTGGGAAGTTATGACACAATACAGAGGAGTTTCTTCTGCTCCAATCTAGACCATATTATTATTTTTCTCCAGGTATTTTTATAATATATTGCTCCTCAAAAGTCACCATGAGGTCATTTCTACAAATGCCTGCACAATTGTCAAACTGCTAGCTGGGAACTGCAGCTCTGCTTACCAACCCTGTCTTAGCTTTAAGTTGTCTATGGACGACTGCAGCGAACTACAGTTAGCTATGTAACTCTTCAGTGAGGATAGGGCCAGGTTCATCACAGTATCATCACTCCTCCCTCAAGTTCAAGTCCTCTCTTGCATTCCCAACGCAGGAGTTCTGTCAGCCTTACATAGGAGGAACACTGTGCACAAATAATTGAGTGTAAGATAAATAAGGTCACAGTGGCACAAGCAGCTCTTTGCTGAGGGAGTAGGACCGGTCTGTCTGTTGTGGTGCTACTACAGGTAAACTGAACAGCAAGTCATCAGATGAGACAGGTAGAGGGAAAATAGAGAAACTGAAATGAAGATCATATTGTGTCAAAGGCTATTAGAATGTATTTTATTAAAAATACAGGTTTCCAGAGTCTCAGATGAATCTGTTAAACCTATGATTATCTCTTGATCTAGCCCTCATCTAATCTAACCCCAGTGGGATTCTGTGTGAGAACAAGAAGAGAAAGAAGGAAGAGAAGCATCAACTGGTGCTCAGGAAAATCCTTATTTTTTTAATGCCCTTTATGAAGGTCTTTGCAACTAGCATTGAAAAAATCCCATATCAGGTTTACACAGGAAATTATCCCAAATGATATAGCTACTCAAAATGGATGTTTTTCAAAAAACTCCCCCAGTCAAAAATGCAGAGATAGACAAATTTGAATATGCACAAAAGTCATGTAAGAATGATGTGACTGGGGAAGGCAAAGAGCTTTTACACATTCAGATGAAGAAAGGCAGAATATACAGATGACATCTTGCTGCTTAATGCTGGAGCTGAGTAACTGAAAGCAAGGTGTATCTATGTAGGATACTGCCTTATGCCTTTCAGGCATGTACAAATGAGAATTGAGCAATGAAGAAGAGTGTCTGGCTGTGTCTGCAAAGTGTTGGGTAAACCATATCCCTGGAAGAATTTACACTTCTAAAGGTGCGGTTTGTGTGAGGTTTTATTTTGCCAGAGTGTTAGCCTGCTCTCTGGGTGCTAGATTCTGGTTTTGATACATAATCACATAAGTGGAAGGTGTAGGCTGAATCTGTATGTGTGTGTGTGTGTGTCTGTGTTTCTAGCACAGAGCATTTGTTTAAAATCAAATTCTTTACCAGGAATTGTCCTTGCAGAACCTCTCTCCTTGTCACAGGTACCTTTGAAGAAGTGTCAGAGATTTTGTATTTCCCACACAGCATGAACAGGGAACTTGCAGAAACAGTAAAATAAAAGTATAGTAACAGTATTAATAATGATAATATTAAAAATGAAATCAGATTGCACAAATAAAAATTGATTTCCTGTACTTCCAAAATTATATCATTTTTACCATTTTTACATTAAAAAAAAAAATTCCATCTGCTTCATGGATGCATGAGTCTTTAAATTTGAGAACTGACAGAAGGTCAGTTGTCAAGGCAGTCATCCAGCCAAGAGGTATGAAAGTTGATAAGACAAAAATAATTTGGCACTATTATATTGAAAATACTTGAATTCAGTGTATCAGTTAAATACCATGATTTATCTGAGCAGGGAAAGAGGCACTGTGTTTTTCTCCCTATGCCCTGATTAAAATGGAGATGAGGTATTTGTATGATGCATTCCCATTGCTCTTTCAAAGTTTGAATGGAGTCAGATTCATGGGACAGCAGAGGTGGTTAAAGCTGTTGATCAGTTAATCAAATTTACTCTTCATGTATCATTCTGGCAAAAGAAAGGGTAGGTTTTGATGTAAAGCAGAAATTTATTGCACCAAGGAAATTGTCTCGGATCTGTTCTCTGCTACTGGATTTCTTTGCAAGGGATGTCCACTTATTTGGCTTCTGTTTCAGTTTCTCCACTTGTCTAAAATGAACTGCAGGCAGCACTTCTGAGTTTTTTTAAGGGATGCATGAGTTCTCTTTGAGAAATTCAGCTATTGCTATTGCTTCTTACAGCCTTACACTTTCTACAGGTTTACTTCTATTTTGTGTATGGATGCTCTACCCTAGTAGAGAATAAGGAAGATGAAAACATTCTGCTATGGTGAGATCTGCACTGACCCTAGTTTTCTTTGCTTTCGAACTGAGATAATCAGCTTCTCGATATGTATGTTTTGGAAATAAACTGCACAATAAAGATAGAGTTAATGAGAACAGATAGTAATGAGAGATGAAAACATGATACAACTCTTGACTCTCTTGAGAGGGGCAGTTACACAAAGGGCACTGTCTTGTTAATGCATATACATAAGAAATGTGGTGAAGAGAAAGAATTCCAAACAACTGGGGGGAGGAATAGGGTTTCTTGAAATGCCTTTGATATCACATACTGTACTGCAACTTGTGACCTATAAACTTCTTGTCCGACCTTGGACTTTGCAAGCATATTTTTCTAGTGTACTGTAGAATCTTAGTTACCCTCCATCAGAGGGTAACAAAATAAATCTTAGATGGTTACTGTTTTTTACCAGACACCAACAGAGATTAGAATGTAATTTTTTTTTAGCATTTGAGAGCTTAGTACTGAATCTTTCTGAAGCATATTTGGTGCCACAACTTCTAGTTTATTATTGTATTAATACTTCTGGCTTCTATGAGCCTTTTCTTGCTGGAGAAATGCCAATATTATGCTCCAGCATTGCCTGTTACTTGGTAATTAGCCTGCTCCTGTGGCCAGGAAGACACTGTAATTTGAATCCTTGTTAGGGAAAGAATTGATTAGATATTATTTGTCTTACAAGTCTCATTCTGAAAAAGCGTACGAATTTAAGAGAAGCCAGAGAAATGGGGAAAGTACCAACGCTCGCTTATCTGACACAATTCTGTATATAGTTCAACATTCTGGGTGTTATGGACAGCTTTTGACAGGGTGACTAGGTGTTTCATTTTCCTGAGGAGACCTAGGTATCTAGTTCATACTCTGTTAAGATGAAGATAGTTCTGTTGAAACTCAGCATCAGAACCTTAAGTGCACAAAAGATCTAAAACTGACCTCTGTATAGTACATAAAGGACTGCAGAGAGAGTTGGTAGTTGAAATCAGGGACCAAGAGATGTGATTCTGGAAATTGAAAGATCTATCCCAATATGTGAAGCATATTTCACAGATCCAGCTATCAGCATTTTTCTGTAGCAGTATATTAAACCAGTACCATCTGGGAGGTATCCATACCTTCTCAAACCACTTAAATCTATTAGTAGTGCTTTCAGTAGAGTGATTTTCCTATAAACTATCAAACTTGCTGAAAATATTCAATTGACTGCAATCAGAGGCCTTTAGTGAGTAACAGAACATTACAGATTGGTAGATACATGAGGAATGAATGAGTCCTAACAGAGTGATAAATGAACATGTCTGTCAGTAATACCCCAACACATATCAACTTGAAGTTCATTCAGGTTTCTTACTTATTTTGTTCCCTGCTGAATTACAGTCTCCTTAGGTTCAGATGTTTTACATGCTTTGGGGTTGACAGTATCACTACAGGATCTTTGTGTTTAAAATGTTGCTTTAGGCTTAAAGAGAGAAATATGTCAGTACAAGTCCTCACATCTTGACAGACAGCTCTGGATTCACCTTGTCAGTCAGGACTTCTTAATTCATCCTGCTTTGGTCTCAAAGACATACTAGGCTGAACCCCATGATCACTATTTGGTTTGAAATTTCTACTCTGCAATGTCTCATGAATCATACCAGTAAGTGAGTACCACCTGACAAAAAGCACAGTGGGCACTATGCAGCTTCCATTTGCTATCAGTAATACACCATAAGGTGTGTCCTGTCATGATCACAGAGGTTATGTTTTTCAAAAAATACAATTTTACCAAGTCAAAGTGTATCATTAAACAACCACTGGAAGTCACTAGGGTTTTTATTCCATGCAACTGAAGTTTATTTTTTCCCCTCTTGACCATTTTTGAACTACAGCGAAATTTAAACAGATTCTCTTGAGGGCTAGAAGAGCATGTAAAGTTCAGCTCCTCCCTGGTGTCCAATTCAAGAATCCCCAGAATAATGCTGTTTGGTAAGCAACACGGTAATTCTCATTCCCTAATTGCCACTGTTCTCACTTCATATGTCTTAAGGGAAAAGTAATCCTTGATAAGTGATAAGTTTCCTTTCATGAAGTTTTACTGCACGGTTTGAGATCCCTCTCAGGGAGCTGGTTAGTTATAAATCACATGCAGTTTCCGGCAAAGCTCACAGAGATTGAGTTAATGGTAACTTCTTGGCTTTTTTTTTTTTTAATCAGTGAAAGTACAAAACACTTTCCAAGAAGGAATTGGCTGGATTGTTATGTTTTGTGCATCATTAGCTGTCCTTTTCAGAGATGAGAATTTTGGGTTGCAGATAATGTACAGTCTCAGAAAATCAGGATCCAACATGCCATAATTTTTGGTCTTTAAAATGGTTACGTTGATTTGACAGTTCCATTGGATAGATACATGTTACCAAATAAAGAAAATAACTTCACACTTATCAATCCAAAGGCCACACCAAGATATTTCTCTTTCCAGAAAATCTGCTTTGTCTAAAGACAAAATAGAGCTGCAAAAGAATTTTGACCTCTTTATAATATGAATGTCTCTGTTTTGACTAATTCTCATATGAATGTCTCTGTTATGACTAATTATGAAAAAGTCATTAAAGTTGAAACTGTCATAACTGTCATAGTCATAACTATGAAAGAATGCTTGGCTTGATATCTGCATGTGAGACAGGAAGGAGTGCACTTGTATATTTAGGGACAGCTCAATAAATGATAGCTCTTGCTTAAACAATGCTTTCATATGGAAACAAAAGTAAAATAAATAACAATTTAAATGTTCAACAATCAAATATTTCTAAGTGTGCTAGTTTGAAGCTAGCTAGAATGTTTTGGTGAGAAGAACTAGCTTACAGGCTGTGAAAGGAAAACAATGGTGATGTCTGCTTCCCTCAGAGTCTCGCTAAGGAGTTTGGGAAGAGGAAAGGAAAACATTAGATAGCACTCTCGCCATTTTGTCTCACTGTGGCTTGGGCTGCTGACTGAGCTGCATCTCCCTAACCTCACCTTCCATTTGGCCTAACCCACTTTGCTTCATAACCTCTTGGCTGAACCTCTATTCTTCTTTAGGATTGAGGCAAGGTTGAGAGGGGCAGGGGGAAGGTGAGGGGTGGGAGCCCCTTCTGGGGACTCAGGTTTCTGGGAGGGGAGTTGTGTTTCTGTGTTACCTTTTACCTTGTATATTTCTGTATATAATTTTATATACTGTAAATATCTGCTTGTAGATTGCGCTAGCTGTAAATAAATAGCTTCATTCATATTCCCAGAGTCTGGCTGAGTCTAGTCTGGGTGATTTCTAAAGAGGGGGGGGGGGGGGGGGGGGGGGTGTCAGGGAACACCCAAACCATCACACTAAGCAAAGCTATTTTTTGGAGAGAACACAGGATGTCAGGGGTTGGAAGGGACCCAAAGAGATCATCAAGTTCAACCCCCCTGCCAGAGCAGGACCATACAATCTAGCTCAGGTCACAGAGGAATACATCCAGACAGGCCTTGAAAGTCTCCAGAGAAGGAGACTCCACAGCCTCTCTGGGGAGCCTGTTCCAGTGTTCTGTGACCCTTACAGTAAAGAAGTTCCCCTTGTGCTGAGATGGAATTTCTTGTGCTGCGACTTACATCCATTGCTCCTTGTCCTATCACAGGGAGCAAGTGAGAAGAGCCTGTCCCCCCATTCATGACACCCAACCCTCAGATATTTATAAACAGTTATTAGATCCCCTCTCAGTCTTCTCTTCTTCAGACTAAAAAGTCCCAAGTCCCTCAGCCTCTCCCCTTAAGGCATATGCTCCAGTCCCCTAATCATCTTTGCAGCCCTCCACTGGACACCCTCCAGCAGATCACTGTCCCTCTTAAACTGGAGAGCCCACAACTGAATGCAGTACTCAAGATGAGGTCTCACTGGGGCAGAGTAGAGCGGGAGGAGAATCTCCTTTGATCTGCTGGATACACTCTTCTTAATAAACCCCAGGATCCCATTGGCTTTCTTGGCCACAAGGGCACATTGCTGTCCCATGGATAATTTGTTATCCACCAGCACTCCCAGGTACCTCTCCACATGGCTACTCTCCAACAGATCACCTCCCAGCCTGTACTGTGCAGTATATTATTATTCCTCCCCAGGTGCAGGACTCTAAACTTGTCCTTATTGAACCTCATTTGGTTCTTCGTGGTCCAGTTCTCCAGTCTGTTCAGGTCTCTCTGGATAGCTGCACAGCTTTCAGCTGTGTCAGCCAAGCCTCCCAGTTTGGTATCATCAGCAAACTTGCTGAGCAGACACTCTGTCCCTTCATCAATGTCATTGATGAAGATGTTGTTCAGCACCAGACCCAGCACTGACCCCTGGGGAACTCCACTGGTTACAGCTCTCCAGCTGGACCTGGCACCATTGATTACCACTCTCTGAACTCCATCTTGTAACCAGTTCCTAATCCACCTCACTGTCTGCTCTTCCATCCCACATTTCCTGAGCTGGCTCACTAGGATATCGTGTGAAATAGTGTCAAAGGCCTTGCTAAGGTCAAGGTAGACTACATCCACTGGTATCCCTGAATCTACCCATTCAGTTAATGTCATCACAGAATGCTATCAGTTTAGTCAAGCATGACTTCCCCTTGGTAAATCCATGCTGAGTACTCCTGATGACCTTCTTCTCTTCCAAGTGCCTTGAGATGCTCTCCAGCAGGAGCCACTCCATCATTTTTCCAGGCATGGAGGTGAGGCTGACTGGTCTGTAGTTTTCTGGAACCTCTTTGTTGCCCTTTTTGAAGACTGGAGTGACATTGGCTCTCCTCCAGTCCTCAGGCACCTCTCCTGTCTGCCACCATTTGGCAAAAATCATGGAGAGTGGCAGAGCCACTTGACCAGTTCTCTCAGCACTCTTGGGTACATCCCATCAGGGCCCACGGACTTGTGAATGTTCCATTTGTGTAATAGATCTCTACCCAGTCTGTACTGGCTAGTGGCAACTATTCCCTCCTCCAGGCTTCCTCTCCATCATCCAGGGTCTGGAGTATACATAGAGGAGTGTAAAGACTCTGCCTTCTCTGCATCTTCAGTTATCAGGGCTGCCTTCTCGTTCAGCAGTGGCTCCACACCTTTCCTGTTCCTCCATTTCCTACTGATACATTTGAAGAAGCTCTTTTTACTCTCCTTTACTTCCTTTGCAAGTTTCAGCTCCTACATGCCCTGACAACTTCTCTGTAGTTCTCCCAAGTGACAAATTCCTTCTTCCATGAATTGTAAATTTCTTTCTTCCCTGAGGTTTCCTTCAGGAGCTCCTTGCTCAGCCATGCAGGTCTCCTAGCATATCTACCCAATTTTTTATGCAGAGGAAGACGCATAGCTTGGGCCTGGGAGAAGTGGTCTTTAAGTCAATACATCTGAAGAGGAATGTAAACCCATACGTTTGAAGAAGCACTCATCTTATTTCCTTCTTACAGCACAAAATGTCAAAAGTTTGAAAAGTTCGTAAAATGCTTCTTAATTTTTTGAGACTTTTAAAAATAATGTCTCCATTTCACCAAAATTTATGAATGTACTAGCTCAGGTAATGAATTTTCAATTCTGATTTTGCTTTTGATTGTTTTGTGAGTGACTGGCATGAACAGTTTAAAAGTATGATCTTCTGCTAGTGTGCAGACTTAGAGATTATCTTCACAGAGATACTCTGATTTGTTGACCGATTAATTCCCCCTCTTGTCTCTTTGATGAGATTTCAGATTTATTCAAGCAGAATAATTTCAAAATTATTAAGCTGAGTTTCCAGTGCTGTAGGTAAAGTTTCATCTTTTTCTGCTTGGTTAAATTACAGTACCTTGGAGTAACTGGCTAGAGAATAAGCTTGTACAACTGCTTTGCTACAAGAGGTACTTTATTGATGACAGTAACCCCATGGCTGGAAGAAGGAATATTCTAACCCTGATCTAAGGGGAGTGTTGTCATTTTTCAGGAGCTATGTACCTCTAGTTAGTTTTCTCCTCTTAATATTAATCTCTTTGCAACTGCCTGAGATGCACTAACACATTCTGGATACAAACCCACTGCAGAAACAGAACTGTATTTTTCACATATATGTCATTTGAATGGGTAGTGGTGGTGAAGATTAGAAGCTGTAAGTCTAAATAATACTTTTAAAAGTGGCCACTTAAATGGAAATGCTTATTTTAGGAGATAAATATTTTC
This sequence comes from Pogoniulus pusillus, assembly GCF_015220805.1. Lineage (NCBI taxonomy): Eukaryota > Metazoa > Chordata > Aves > Piciformes > Lybiidae > Pogoniulus > Pogoniulus pusillus. The sequence continues at coordinate 17,663,171 of NC_087265.1, forward strand.
AGTACATATTAATTTACATCTGCTCTGTTGTATGATTCTAAAAATATTCAGTTTTCCATACTAACTTGTGTTTAGAGTCTTTCACCTCATGTCCAAGAAATTGTTTGGGTTTGGTTTCTGTCAAACTCTTGTTTTAGTTCAGGTCTGTTCACAACTTTCCACCTCTCACCTTTCCTGTGTTCAAACAGTCATATCATCAGTAATGGATAGGGAGAAGCTATTTCAACCATCTATGGATTTTTTTCAGCCTCACTGAAATGAGTGCTGTGTAACCATTCAACCTCATCTCCTGGGCTTTCAGAGAACATCTCAGTAAATATTTTTTCCCTACACTGGCTTATTTTCAAGAGGTGAGTTTTACTGCAGGATTCCCCAATCTGCTTTGTCTTGACACACCTTATATGCCTTAGGGGTATATAATGTTCTTTTAATGGGACATCCAGCTGCAAATTACTCTGACAAACCTGAATTCTCTGCTAGTGTCTCAGTAGTGTAGCTACAGCAATACCAGCAAAATCCACTAACCCCAGGCATAGGACCTGGACTTCAGCAAAGACTTTGACACTGTCTGCCACAACAAGCTCGTGGCAAAGCTGGCAGCTCGTGGCTTGGACAGATTCACTTTGGTATGGGTCAAGAACTGTCTGGAGGGCCGAGCCCAGAGAATGACGGTGAATGGTGCCACATCCAGTTGGCAGCTGTCACTAGTGGTGTTCCCCAGGGATCAGTGCTGGGCCCAGTCCTGTTCATTATCTTTATTGATGATCTGAATGAGGGGATTGAGTCCAGCATCAGTAAGTTTGCAAATGACATCAAGCTAGGAGCAGGTGTCAATCTGTTGGAGGGTAGGAGAGCCCTTCAGAGGGACCTTGTCAGGCTGGATGGGTGGGCAGAGGCCAATGGGATGAGATTTAAGAAGGCCAAGTGCAGGGTTCTACACTTTGGCCACAACAACACCCAGCAGCTCTACAAGCTGGGGATGGAGTGGCTGGAGAGCAGCCAGGAGGAAAGAGAATTGAGGGTACTGGTAGATAGTAGCTGAACACGAGTCAGTAATGTGGTCAGGAAATCCAATGGCATCCTGGCCTGTGTGCTAGTTTGAAGCTAACTAGGATATTTGAGTGAGAGAAATTATATTATAGGCTGTGAAAAGGAAACAGTGGTGATGTCTACTTCACTCATAGGCTTGCTGAGAAGTATAAAAACAAGAACATATACATAGCTAACACGGTTGCTGTGTGTCTCTGGCTGCCTGCACTTTTCTCCATAACCTGCTGTCTGTGTAACTAATCCTTCTGTTTTCTAACCTCTCTGATCCTCCAAAGTCACCTTTTGTCACATAAGGCAAAGTCTGGGATAAGGTAGAGGAGTGGCAAGGAGGTGGACGTGTGGTTGGGACCACCTCCTGGGGACTCTGGTTTCTGGGAGGGGTATTGTGTTTCTGTATAACCTTTACCTTGTATATTTCTGTATATAACTGTATATATTTGTGTATGTATGCTTGTATATTGTGCTAAGCTGTAAATATAAAGCTTCATTTCCTAATTTCCAGCTGGCTGAGTCTAGTCTGGGTGATTTCATAAGAGTGGGAAGGTGGGTAACACCTAAACCCTCACAGCCTGTATCAGGAACAGTGTGGCCAGTAGGACAAGGGAGGTTATTCCTCCCCTGTACTCAGCACTGGTCAGGCCACACCTTGAGTACTGTGTCCAGTTCTGGGACCCTCAATTCAAGAGAGATGTCGAGGTACTGGAATGTGTCCAGAGAAGGGCAACAAAGCTGGTGAGGGGCCTGGAGCACAAACCCTATGAGGAGATGCTGAGGGAGCTGGGGTTGTTTAGCCTAGAGAAGAGGAGGCTCAGGGGTGATCTCATTACTGTCTACAAGGGAGGTTCGAGCCATGTGGGGATCTGTCCCTTCTCCCAGACAACCAGCAACAGAACAAGGGGACACAGTTTCAAGTTGTGCTGGGGGAAGTATAGGCTGGATATTAGGAGGAAGTTCTTCCCAGAGAGAGTGATTTGCCATTGGAATGGGCTGCCCAGGGAGGTGGTGGAGTTGCCATCCCTGGAGGTGTTCAAGAAAAGCCTGCATGAGGTGCTTAGTGCCATGGTCTATTTGATTGGAAAGGGCTGAGTAATAGGTTGGACTGGATGATCTTGGAGATCACTTCCAACCTGGTTGTTTCTATGATTCTATGACATACCTGTGTTGTATCAGCATCCAAGATGTCTGTACCCAACCCCAAAGCCTTGTGTTCCTTCATGGTGAAATTACTTCTTCGGGATTGCCACGGCAGAATTACGTGGGAGTATGATGCTGCTAAAGCATGGCACCCATTTACAGGACTATTTCCAGTCTGTGACAGCATAAATCATACTGAGAGCAAGGCTCTCAGGGGAGTCAACTGTCAGGTTTGAAGCTTGTTCAGAGAACTGCTTACCTGGGAGTTAAGAAGATTTTTTTTTGTTTGTCTGCTTTTGAATTGCAATGTATCGTTGTGCTTGCAGGGCATCTCATATTAGAAATGAATGAAGACTGAGTTAAAATTACAAAAATAAACCTTCACATTTATAAATGCCAGCCTTTTTTATAAATAATTTGTATGTACAATACCTTCCAGCTGAGGGAATATGCATACTTCTAAACTTTCTCATGGGCTTTACGGGTTTTAAGATTTTTGCACTTTATCTCTCACAAACACCCTACTTTTAAGTAGCAAAGTTGTGCTTTATGGGCATAAAGATAGTGTTCATGGGTAGCCTTGTATGATCCATGGAAACAAGGATATAGATATATTGCTGTAGAATCAGCAACAGTGATACTAGAATAGAAGGGAGTTGAGGAGGTGAAAGATCAGTCAAACTGACAGATTCTAAAAAGCCTGTTTTTTCCAGTAGCTAATCATGCCAATGGCAGTTTCTTTTTCCAGCTGCAAAGACAGTGTGCCAGACGCACACTCACAAGCCTTGTTTATTTTCAGACTTGAATTTAGCTAACAAGATCGAGAACTGGGGCAAGTAATAAGAATAACTACCCTAACCGGCAGACACCAGAGGTGGCTCCTGGCCTTCTCCAGTGACTGTGCACTGATGACTGTAAATTGCTACCTCAGAGTGATCTCGCCGCTATTCAGAAGATGATCTTTGTGATTCCTTCTGAAACAGTGTGGAAAGATGTCTGTCAGGATGTAAGAAATTACTTATTCTGTAACTATTCTACCATGCTGTGGGCCATGGCCTTGAAACAAAAGGATGTAATGTGCATTACTATAGGCAAGGTAACAGCATGCCTATAAATGATTCCCCTGTGCCTCTCAGAGAAAAAAAATAAAGAAACCACTTATGCTCAGCTGATTATGACCTCACTCAAGAAATAAACCTTTTTCACACTCTCCTGAAATCCTGTTTTAGGTCTGAGAATACTGATGCTACAGTTTCAATTGCTAAAAGAAAAAAGCTGCTTAGATTTCTTTTGTTGACATCTGCATTGTTAGTTTCCCTTCCCTGTACCCTTTAGAAAGAGTTTTCTTAAAATACCACAGCATTTACCATTTTTTCCCCTGGCTGATCAGTGCAGTGCATAACACAATTAGTAAATATATTCATGGTATTTAAAAGCAAAAGAAAGACATTTTGTTCTGGTTTTTGCCAGTTTTCTATAGTGAATGACAGATTGCTGTCCTCCTTCATGCTTCCTGGGAGAGGGTTTAGATTTGTATTTTTCAGCTTTCAAAAGAAAAACTGTGTCCAGTGATAGCTAAGAAAAATATTTAGCCAGAGTTCAGCTTTGTAGAACAATGGATTCTCTAGGCTTTGCAGGATCTTGCTACTTTTCAAATGATGCAAATTGTAGTTATTTCTGGATTTCTAAAGAGTTTTACAGGTGTGCATGACAATTTTACGGCCCAGTAGTAAGTATCTGTAGTAAAGATCAAAGTTTCCCACACCTATACATGTCACTCGCAGTGCTACTCAGCTCCTAAGTCCTGGCCACAAGGGACAGACATAGAGCTCCTCAGTCTGTGCTTGGGCTCCATGCTGAGCTGGAGCAACTGGAACACTGGCCTGAATTACACTTGCCAACAACCCTTCATATTGAGATGAAATCTGAAAGATGGCAGCAAATGACAGCAGCTGTCCCCTGAATGTTGGAAAAAGGAACCTATTGTGTATGCACTAACATCAAACCTGGTAGCTGGCCCTAGATACAGTTTTGTAATCAAAGGTATGAGCTTTGAATTAGATGTTGAGTAAATTGTCCTAATCCACAGACTTAACAACACTAAATGAACATTCATTAGAGAAAGTAAAAAGTATTTTAGTCATCAGTTAATGGTGTTAATACTGCAGGAAACACAAAACTAAGATTTATCTTCCAAAGCCAGAAAAACATGTTCCCTATTTTCACAGTATCACAGTATCACCAAGGTTGGAAGAGACCTCACAGATCATCAAGTCCAACCCTTTACCACAGTGCCCAAGGCTAGACCATGGCACCAAGTGCCACATCCAACCTTGCCTTGAACTGCCCCAGGGACGACGACTCCACCACCTCCCCAGGCAGCCCATTCCAGTGTCCAATGACTCTCTCAGTGAAGAACTTTCTCCTCACCTCGAGCCGAAATTTCCCCTGGCGCAGCCTGAGGCTGTGTCCTCTCGTTCTGGAGCTGGCCACCTGAGAGAAGAGAGCAAGCTCCCCCTGGCCACAACCACCCTTCAGGTAGTTGTATTTTCTCTTGCCTGGAAAGGTGACATGCTTCATAAATCTATTTAAAATAATTAACAAAAGTAAATCAAACCACAAACCTGATGTTTATTGCTCTAAAATTCAGCAGATGTCTTCCTGTTTTTTTTTCTCCTCTTCTCCACATAGTACAAATGAAGACACAAGTATATATAGTAGAAAGTTCAATATATATTTTCATATAAGAAAGAATTTAAAACATTTAAATTCACTTTAGTTTTTCAACTCACAGTTTGATAGTTTCGTGCTTCAACTACATTTTGCTTATGGAGAGGAAAAGTCAGGCATGGAAGAGAAAAGGAAAGCTTATCTCAAAAAAACCTTCTGTAGTATTTGTGTATTTGTCTTCTAACAGTGTCCTGGTTTCAGCTGGCATAGAGATAATTTTTTCCTAGTAGCTGGTGCAGTGTCATAGTTTGGATTTAGGATGAGAACAGCATTGACAACACACTGACATTTAGTTGTTGCTATGTAGCACTTATGCTAAGTTAAGGATTTTTCATTTTCCTGTGCTCTGCCAGTGAGCAGGTGCACAAGAAGCTGGGAGGAGGCAAAACCAGGACAGATGCCACAAACTAGCCAAAGGGATTTTCCACATCACAGAATGTCACACTGAGTCTATAAACTGGGGGGAGCTGGCCAGGAAGGGTGGATCACTGCTTAGGCCTCATTCCCTGGGCGGTGAGCAATTGCATTGTGTATCACTTATCTTTTCTTGCATTTTATTTCTCTTTTATATTAAAAAAAAAAGTTACTCTTTATTTTTATTATTGTTTATTATTATATTTTTTGTTGTTATTTTATTTTAGTTATGAAACTGTTCTTATGTCAAATCATGATTTTTACCTCTCTTTAACCAAATCTCCCCATCCCACTGGGTAGGGAGACGAGTGAGGAAGTGGCTGTGGTGCTTAATCGCTCAGAGGGGTTAAACAACAACACATGTTTATAATAGACTTGTGAAAGTACTATTTAGCTCTACAGTTCAGAAAAATGCAACTTTTTGGGGGAAAATTCTTGACATGAATGTGGAGCAAAAAAAGTTTTCTGAACAGAATTTTAATTTGTGTAAAATGTTAATAGCTCAGTAAATATGCCTTGTAAATAAAATGGGATTTTCCCACATCCTCATGGGCAGTTTGAAAATATATTCATATTCAGAGCAGTGATTTGAGCCAAAATGTCTGGAAGAGTTAATGTGGTTGATCACAGAATCATAGAATTGTTTGGGTTGGTTTGGGCTGGAAGAGACCTCAAAGAACATCCAGTTCCAACTCCCCGCCATAGACAGAGACACCTCCCACTAGAACAGGTCACTCAAGGTCTCATCCAACCTAGCCTTGAACACATCCAAGGAGGGAGGATCCACAATCTCCCTGGGCAACTATTGCTGTGTCTCACCACCCTCACTGTAAAGAACTTATTTCTAACATCTAGTTTAAATTTCCCCTCTTCCAGTTGAAACCCATTACTCCTTGTCCTGTCATTGATAGTACTAAAGGCTTCTGACTTCTGTTTATCATAGTCTGACAATTTAGTGTGTCTAAAACTGGCAGTGAGTTTTAGAAAATTCAAAGTGAATCCCATCCAGGTCATTTCTTTGCAACTAGCTGTTGCTGGTCTGATTCTTAGAACATGACATTTGTTCACTCTTTGGAACATCTGCCACAAACAGATCACGTTTGAAAAAATATAAATCTGCAGTGCACAGAGTCCTAGAATTTGACAACTTTTTCAAAAAGTACAATGTAGGAGAAAGATAACACAGTAGACTGGGATGGCATAACCCAAATGGGATTATGTATAAATATATGAGGAATTGTTTTCTTCTGAAATCTGATTAATTATGTCATTCCCCACTAGACAACTGTCTTTGTTGGCTACTCTGGATTTATAAAGATGTCCTTTAATGGCATGAGTACTTCTTAAGCTGCACTTCCATTACTAGAGCTGTTAATGAAATGATGGATGCTGATCACACCAAGAAACAACCATAGTTTCAAAAATTGTTTGATAGCTCAAAGCAAATTAAAAATAACATATACGTTGGGAATTGTTTCCAAATGTTTGTTTTTTCTTAGACTAAAAGCTGAATTTTTAACTTGAGGAAGACTTGATACTTGAGAAAAACTGTGATATTGAATGCGTGGTTTGGGAAGAACAAAAATCCTAGCTCAAGTGATTCAAAACACCACTTTAATTCAGTTAGAGAGAAAAGTGCCATCACTGCTGAGCCTGTTGCCTCCACCACAAGGGTTAGTGTTCGCCTTTGATCTTTACCAGAATATTCTGGATTTCTTCCATTTATTCTGTTGGGTTTTATAATTTAAAAAAGTGCTATTAGGCTACAAAGTACTTTTGCTGATGTGAAATGTCACTAGGTGCAAACTGCTTTGTAACCCTTTGCTGCTCAGCCAGCAGAGTAGGTCATGTCATTTTTGCGTATGCCAGGTAAAGAGCTTCTCACCAGCACCTGGTGTTTCACAGGCACCATGCCATTTCACAGGTGGAAGCTGGCAAATGTGTTTCTTAAAGGTATCCCTTTTCTTTCATGACTACAGCACGAATAACAAAATTCAATAAGCCTCAGAACTCTGTCCAGCTGGCTGTCCAGGAAACTTGCCTTTAGGAGCAGCTAACAGGGATACTTTGCAACTGCACAAGCTTAAGCATTTTCTTATTTTGTGTGGTACAAATCACAGAAATCCAATACAATGTTATCAGCAAGAACTACAAGGGCTTTTATGTCTTAACTTTTATGTCTGAAGTATATGTAGCTTTTCTTCATCTTAATCTTTGTACCTTTATTGGTTAGACAAATTTCCTAAACTCCTATAAGGAGAATCTGCTTCTGGCATATATGACACATACAGTCACTGAAGAAATAAACATAAAACACAGGCTTAAGACACAGTGTCAGACCTTTTAATTCTGTAGCTTCAAGTCATATTCATTTGCAATTTTACTGCTCCTATTTCCAAGTCAACACAATCCTGAGAGAAGTCGATCTTAGAGAGAACAGATTAACCAAGAGTAGACTGCCTCAGGAACAGTCTTTCATGTCATGCAAACCTTTTTCAAACTATGATGAAGCAGCCTGCCACATCTCATGAGGGAAGAATAAATCCATCAGACACCTAAAAATGTTCAATGTGAGGTTGGACAGGGCTCTGAGTGATCTGATCTAAAGATATCCCTGGTCAGTGCAGGGGGGTTGGATTAGATTAGATGAGCTTTAAAGGTTTCTTTCAACTCAAGCTGTTCTATGATTCTATGAGCTTCAGATGCATCCTTGCTTTCTGCTATATATCCATAACACATAAATGGGTTGATGGATCAGGGAAAACACCCTTCACCTAGCTGTAGCTCAGTCTCTCTGGAATATAGCTTTTTGCGGCTTCCAACCTCTCTACAAGAAATGGAGCTTACACATAGGACTTCTAGAAAGAAAGCTGTGTGCAGGGAAATAGCTGGACCAGAAGGAAAAAAGAAAATCAAGGCTAGCCATTTCAACACATGCCTTGAAATCAGAGGCCTGTCATTCTGAACTGAAAGGCAGAAGGGGAACTGCCTTGTCACTCAAGCAGGCTGTGACTGGCTCCTGCGGTCAATATACTGCTTGCAGTTAATTGTACTGCTTATCCACTAAATGGACATGGGGACCTTCTTCCAGCCTAAGGCAGAAGGCAATTAGTGAATTACAAGAGGCTTTAAGTATTTAGTCACAAAATAGTGTCAGACAGTACTCAAAGCACGTGGAGGGGTTGCTGTCAGTGGTCTCAATGCTGTTAGAGGCTTTTGAGTTTTCCCAGGCTCTTTTCTCAGGAATCTGGAAGTCTAGCATAGTCTCTGACCTGGTTCCTCTTGGTTCCAAATTCAACAGAAGCCTTGCAGAGGGGCAGGGAGGATGCAATGCAATGTGCAGTCTTGGCACAATGTCACACTGGCTATGCAGGCCGATTGTGTGCAAGCATTTAGAGCCTGTTCCTGGTAAACTCGAGGCAGTGAAGAGACTAATGGGGCCTTTGGACATAGATTAGACAGTGACACTTTTCCAAGCTTGAAAAGCCAGGACTTTTGTTTTCCTTTCCTGCGGTTGCTTCCCCCAGCAGAGAAGGAATGGGAGCAGGGGAACATGTCTGGACAAGCCAGAGTCCTTAGACTCAGTGGCTCCAGGCTCTTTGTCCTCTTTCCTGATGTTGCTTCTCCCCATAGCAGAAGGAGGGGAGAGCAGAAAAACATGTATGGGCAAGCCAGGATATGTACAAGCCTATTTTGGTCTATTTAGGCCTACCACAACACTAAGGCAATACTGTTCACTGGAAAATTAACAAGGGATAAAAAAATGCTGGAAAGTTCCCTGTTATTCAGCTGACAAATTAAAACTATATTTGTTATGAGCACTGCCATACAGCTTTATGCTTTGAAAAGGGATACTTTTGATCAAGCAGTTAGCTTAGCCAGCTTAAAGAGAGGACTAAAAAAGATGGCTGTGACTTTATGCATCAAGTAGTCTCCTATTTCATATAGATATCAGACATATTATGTTTCTGTTGCATATTTCACCCTTTGGATGGTGAGAGGTTTAGTTTGCACTTTTTGATATATCACTTTTATTCCACCAGCTTTACGCAGAGAAATTATGAATTTACTGTAACAGAGGGGGTAATTACCTGATTGTGAAATTATATTTTTAAAATTAATATTGTTTATTAATTTTGATATTCAAAATTCTCACCACCCCTAACCACTAATTTTTTAATAATAATCAATTCTTTGCACAATCATGGAAATATTATACAGAGGAAGAACTAGATCAGGAAGTAACTTGCAAAATTATAAACATTAATTGAAGTGGAAGAGATAGTTCCTACAGTCAATACACCACTTGAGGCCCACTAGATGGACACAAGGAGCTTATTTCTGCTGAGGCAGTAAGCAATGGCAGAAGTAAGCAGCAAGCATGAATACAACAGCAGAGCACGTTGTGTTACCTGCATATCTCTTTTTATCAATGTAGCCCAAGATTAATGGGCCTTTGGACGCAGAATAGCCAATCAGAATGGCAGTTATCCAAGCTTGACCATGTTAGGTGAAACCATAGGCTTGCTTTACCCAAATTTGGGAAAACCATAGGCCTTGCACAAGGCAAGCACAAGCTAAGCATGTGCATCTTGTTTACCACAGGATGTAAACAAGTCTGGGCAAGCCAGAGTCTTCAGATTCAGTGGCTCCAGGTTCTTTGTCCTCTTTTCTGTGGTTGCTTCTCCCCAAAAGAGGAGGGAGAGCAGGAAAACATACCTGGGCAAGCCAGGACATGTATAAGCCTATTTTGGCCTATCAGGCCTACCACAACATTTACTCATGTACATATCATATGATTCATGTGCTTTAAAAGGGTTGGTGAGAGGCACCTTGGAGCAGAGCAGATATTCCTGTCTTTCTTTACAGCTTGTTGTGACCATGGAATCTACCAAAGCAACCAGTACTTTTTCACTGCTGTATGTAAGATTATTTCCACAACACGTACTAAACATTTTGCCCAGACCTGATATATTTTTTAACAGATGCAGCCTCTGTAGCTCTTTAAAATATGGTTCTTCTCCATATGAAGGATAAGTATGGGGTATACTTGTATTCTTTAGTGCCACTAATAGATCTGACTGTGCTTCACAGGCATGACTGCCTTGGGGACCTCACAAAGAAGCAGAGCAATTTATTATCACACAATATCACACAGTATCATCAGGGCTGGAAGAGACCTCACAGATCATCAAGTCCAACCCTTTACCACAGAGCTCAAGGCTAGACCATGGCACCAAGTGCCACGTCCAACCCTGCCTTGAACAGCCCCAGGGACGGCGACTCCACCACCTCCCCGGGCAGCCCATTCCAGTGTCCAATGACTCTCTCAGTGAAGAACTTTCTCCTCACCTCCAGCCTAAATTTCCCCTGGTGCAGCCTGAGGCTGTGTCCTCTCATTCTGGCGCTGGCCACCTGAGAGAAGAGAGCAACCTCCTCCTGGCCACAACCACCCCTCAGGTAGTTGTAGACAGCAATAAGGTCACCCCTGAGCCTCCTCTTCTCCAGGCTAAATTAAACCTTTGATAAATGTCTTAGATTAATCTGAACTAATAATTCCAAAATCAAGGTAAGGTTATCATCTCTGTTCAGCAATAACAAGTACACTAAAAAAATAAGAGGTTTTTATGTCTCTGCATGGGTGAATATATTCTACAGACAGTTATCTTCACATGCTGTTCTCGAAACTGAGTTTTTTAGGTTTAAAGGCTGACTCTGGAAAAATCCTGGAATTTTCTTTCTCTGAGCAGCTGAGGAAGGTCAAATAAGAAGCTAGCTGTTATAGCCTGTCTGTCCAGTCTTGCATGATCATCTCAGAACAGCGCTCACAGTAAGCATTCCCATCTCTGCTTCCTGCAGCTCTTGTTACTATTCTGAGACATTCAGTGGTCACACTGGAAAAGAGAAACAAATCCCAAAGTGATGTCTTTTGGTATGAAAAGAGATGGAAATCACAGAGATGAGCATAAATTAATTATTTTTATGGTCCCATGCAAAATCAGGAATGTGTTAGAACGGTTTCTTGTGCCTGTTATTCACTGGTTTGTACTTCTAGAACTCTTGACAAATTCTTATGCTGGATAAGCCTTGGGTGCTCTGAGCACTGCCACATGTATGAAAGAATATGATAAATATTGCTGCTGCTACTATACTACATGATGCAAGAATAAATAAAGATGACAATAAAGCCTGATGCATTTGTATCACCCTGTGCAGACAAGATCAATCGATCACATAAATGGTGTCTCACTCCTGAAATGCAGGAATGAACTCCACAAATGCTGTCACACTGCAGAAGAACTTGAGAAGGGGCAGGTAAGAATTCTAACTACAACTGCCTCAGTGCATAAACTTATACAGCTGAAATAAATTTATATACTAGATTTTCTTGCTTAGAAAATTCAGAGGCATATCTGATTTTATTATTTTTTTTAAGTCAAATCAGTTCATGATTATCCCACTTTTCCCAATCAATACAATCACTCCAGCAGGGTAACTTATTCAAAAATGCTCATCATATCTGTTTTGCGTGCAGAAAGACTCTTATCACCTCCCTTTGACTTTTTAGTGGTATTTTTCTAACTCTGCTGCAGTTTCAGTCATTGAGCTGTGTGGATCAGGGTCACAGATATGGCCAGAGGAAAACAAGCATAGTCTACTATGGGTTTGTCAAGCTAAAAACTTTGAAAGCTACTGTGCTCAAGGCTTACAGCAATAAATTCAACCTTCCTAATAAAGCATAGGCCTATGTTCGCAAGCTGTGTATAGAAGATCTTTGTCTAGTGAGTTTCTGATTCCAAAATACTCCATTTACATCCCTCTCACTCTTTCTTTCCTTATCTCTTTCTTTATTCTTTCTTTCCTTCTACATTCCTGCCTTCCTACCTCCTAAATTCTTTCCTTCCAAATTCCTTTTCCCAGGTTTGTGTGGTATACATGCATCTTAGGATGTTCTGAGGGACTGTGGTGGCTAGGTGTGCTAGTTTGAGCCTAGCTAGAATTTTTTGTTGAGAAGAATTAGATTACAGGCTGTGAGAAGAAAACAATGGTGATGTCTACTTCACTCATAGGCTTGCAGAGATGTATAAGAACAAGAACACAAACACAGATAAGATAGATGCTCTCTGTCTGGGCTTTGGGCTGCATTTCTCTCTAACCTAACCTGCAGTCTTTGTGATTAATCCACCTGCTTCCTAACCCCCCTGGCAGACCCTCCAATCTTCCTTGGGTGTAAGGCAAGATCTTGGGTAAGAGAGAGGGGTGGGAGAAAGGTAGAAGGGCAGTTGAGAGCCCTCCTGGGGACTCAGGTTTCTGAGAGGGGAGTTGTGTTTCTGTATTACCTTTTAACTTGTGTATTTCTGTATATAGCTGTATATATTATAAATATCTGCTTGTGTATTGTGCTAAGCTGTAAATATAAAGCTTCATTCAATTTCCAGAGCTGCTGAGTCTAGTCTGGGTGATTTCCAAAGTGTGAGGGGGCAGTTATCACCCAAACCAGCACACTAAGTCATTTGATGGTGGAATAATGATGCTTTGCTAATTCCAACTCAAAAGCCAGGAGCACTCATAAATATATTGCATTTATCAGCAAGGCAACTATTTCACTTTCTTGCTTTTTTCTGTGGCACTTATGCTTTCATGCTGTTGAAAATTCCTTTGTTAACCATAACCAAATAGCTCCAAAATGGTCTCTGTGGTTACTTCTGAACTATGGTACCCTTAGTGCTGTTGAATTTCTTTGACAGCAATGCTTCACCATATTTCATTGTTGAATTTGCTTGTGGCTATCTCTAGGATGAAATAAAAATAAAAGTCATCTTATCTCTAAAGAGTGGCTTTGGCAATCTGAAAACTAAATCTAAGCAAGTAAGACAAGATCAGGTATCATTCTAGTCATATAATTGATTTCTTTCTCTGTCAAAAACAATCCAGTGACACAGCTATTGACAAACTAATTAAGAAGAGCAAAGAGATACAAGGAGTGATTACAAAATAAATTAAGAAAAATATTTTAAAATAATTTCATGAAGTATCTTTTAATATGCACTCAACAGTTAATGGGTATCTATCACTAGACTGAAAAATTCTTTAGTCAAATGTTCACGTTAAAGAACGTAGTGTTAAAATTGTCAGTAGAGCAGCACTGCAGCTCTTCCTATGCAGCCTGTGGTCTAGAAAAATGATCATTTTCAAATATGCCAGATACCTTAGTGATCACGTGGAACTACAGCAAGAATAGCAACGACTCTTTGTTTCTTATTATGAATTTACTATTGTTCAAATGCTTAGCTGATAAGTAGGTTTCCAACTCCACATGCAGTGAAATCCATTTTCATCAGCCTCTGTTTTGGGAGATCTATGCACTGTAATACCACCTGTTAGAATCTGTGTGCTGTATCATTGCACATTATGGATAAACTTATAGATTTTCACCTAATGTTTACTGGGTCATAAAGAAGGAATAGAAATGCAGAAAATGCTATCACCTCTTTAGCTCCTTCATGCACTTCATTTACAAAAAAAAAAAAAAATTATAAAACAGACAGTAAAATATTTACTAGCATTTTGCAGTTCTCAAGTAGCAAAATAATTGAATCATGTAGTGCCTGACCTCTTTGAAAGGCTGCTTGCATCTCTAGAAGGCAGCCACTGAAAGAAGTGGGCTTCTTAACCCAAGAACTGTGAGGAAAAATACAAATTTCATGCCTGTCTGTGCATCACTGGAACTCCAGAGATGTTAAAGCAATGTGGGAATTTTGTTAACTCAGGTGAGACACTAAGTGCATGTTTTGATAGCTGCAAATGATCAAATTGAAGTGATAAAAGAAAAAGTAAACAACAGAAAGTTTCAGCTAAGTTATTTGATCTTATATCGTAGCAGACATCTCACCTGTAGATGCTTGCTTATGGGAGATCAGTTGAGGAATTATAATCTTTTCATTTTGCATGTTTATCACAAAGTATGTGCTTTGCTAGGAACGGCTTCAATTCAGTAAAGCTCTCAAACTTTATCAGAGTGACATATTTAAGTGAGGTGTATGTTTGAAGTTCCAAATCAGAAACATCTTTCAAGCTTGTAGTTCCAAAAAGGAAACATTCTAATGGATTTTGGATCATATTATAATGTAACTTCCTGAAAACATAACTTTGCAGTCATCAGCCTGAAAAAAATGTTGTTTCACAGACTTTAGAGTTTCCATCTTTCATATCAGCCTTTTTCTAATTTTGCCTCTACCTTATTTGAACCAGTCTGTCCAGTTTAAGCTGTTTTCATTTCAGATAGTTGAAAAGTAACTCTTGCCTCGATTGTACCATCCACAATAGCAATGTAGGGATAATCCTCTTTTCAGTGCAAATCATAATCTGAACATAGTTAACTCATGCAATCTGTGTGAGTTTTATGGATTTTTTTTTTTTTGTCCATTTGATGGCACTTGAAGAAGACTCAATACAGACTTAAGCACATCTCATTGTTCTGCTTTACAAATTCATTTTATATATCTGTAGGCGGAAAAATCTTCTCTATTCGTGTTTCAGAGGGCTTAAAATTTATATACATTTTGTACTATAACCTTTGTGCCAGGAAAAGTATAAGCTGGATGTTAGGAGGAAGTTCTTCACAGAGAGAGTGATTTGCGTTGGAATGGGCTGCCCAGGGAGGTGGTGGAGGCACCGTCTCTGGAGGTGTTCAAGAAAAGCCTGGATGAGGCACTCAGTGCCATGGTCTAGTTGACTGGATAGGGCTGGGTGATAGGTTGGACTGGATGATCTTGGAGGTCTCTTCCAACCTGGTTTATTCTATGATTCTGTGATTCTATGTGTATTATATTTCTTTGTCATCCTTTTGCCACTACTTAATATGTTTTTTAGGAAATGTAAATATATACATCCTGACATTTCATGTCTGAGATAATAGCCCAGTATTCTCATTCTGGAATCCAACTCCTCATTTGTTAGCATAGAAAACCACAAATAAGAAACGAAGTTGAAATGCAAATATCCAACTGAAAATTGCCTGCAGAATACAAAATAAAGAAATGTTTTAGTAATTTAATTTTTAATAAGGCTTTATCTGGCAAACAAGTTTGTCTTTGTTCACCAAGGAAGAAAAGCCTTCATTTGCTGCACCTTTTCCCCATTGTGTATTGACCTAATTTTTTAGTTATTTTTTGAATAACCATCACCAGTCTAGTTAACTTAAGCACTTAGTGTCATGGAGGGGATTTCTCTGTTCCTCCCTTGTTAGGGGGAGGTGAGAAATTAATTTGAGGTGGTTTTGATTTTTTATAAAATTATTTATTAAAATTAATATTTACAAATTTATACAACCCCCAACCACTATGAAATCAGGTTCTTATGCAAGTTTATGAAAATAGCTTGGGATATATATTTACAGGGATTGATTATTAAATGGCAATATCAAATTATTAACAATTATTGACAGAGAGAAAGATTCTTAGGCTTAATGCCTCTTAACAACTGTGGTGTTTGCCCAGCAAGGACTGAAACTGTGTGTACTCTTCAGATAGAGATAACTTATATTACAAAGGTATTAAAGCTTACTTAGGCATGATGCTCTTGAGTATTAATCATTAATCACCCTCCTGGGAATCTGTCTCAGTGTGTGCCCAGTGTTTGGGGTCTTGAAGCTGGAGTCTGTCCCGGCTTGCAGGGATGATAAAGTTTTTCCCAGTCTCTGGGGTAGCAGTATTTGTCTAACCTTCTCTCCTGGGGTGAAGTAGTCTCTGCCTCAGTGCTGCAGCTTCTGGATGCTGTGTCCAGGGATGATCATCTGGCAGGATTTTCCCGATGCAGGAGAAGGATTTGTCTGTGCAGCTTCTGACACGGTCTCGCAGCTAGCAGGCTGCGTTTGCAGGTTTGCAGACCATCTGGAAAGGGGTCTGCTGGGCCTGGATCTTTCCAGACTTACAGAATATATCTGGAAAGCAGTATCTATGCCAGGCAAGCAGGGTCTATGCCATGCTGCATGGAGACGAGCTCCATAGATTAATCAAGATAGCTCTAGGCTTAGGCAGGGGTTTCTCAGCTCCCCATATATGTATGGTGCAGGCATGAATGTGCTCTGCTTCTCAAAGGATTCGCAGGTAGCTTGACTGCGCCTTGAGATCAATGCATGAGGTCTGAGCCTCTGTAATGCTTGCAAGTGAGTGAGGCCTTATCCTGTGCCTAGGCCATACAAGCAGGTCAGTGCAGCAGGATGCTGCTGTGGGTCAGAGCTGAGTCTAAATGCTCTAAGCTTCTGAACAGTTTGAACCTCTGGACTGCCTGAATGGACTGACCGTCTGACCATGTGGTGCTGCTTTGCACCCCTCTTTATAGACTCTGGTCCGAGATGCGTGGCTCATTGGACATCTAAAATGACCAATCAGGTTGGCAGTAAGCCAAACCTTGCCCAATAGGCAGTAGAGACATGCCTGGACCCTCCCAACAGGGGATTACCTGCCTGGCCCTCAGGGACACATGGGCTGGGCGTGTGTGTGTTACACAATTTGTCTTCTGCCTCGTGGGTCCTGGCAGAAGAACATGTCTGGGCATGTAGAGGCATGGTGAAGCCTCAGTTTTGGGGCTGCTGCCCCTCCACCACACTTAGTCATAATGGATTCATGCACCATTGTAAGAAAAGGAAAACAATAACCCTGTATACCAACAAAAAGTTCTGTTCACCAAGGCTGTTCCTTGTTACATTACCCATTATTGACACTTACATTTTCAGTATTTCACTGATGGGTCTCCAGGAATACCAATGTGACTCACAGAATCACAGAGATTGTATAATCCAGTCTTCCTGGTAAAGGAGGTTTGCCTAGAGCAGGTTGTGACAGATTATGCAAAATTAATATTCTGTATTAATTTTGATATCTAGACAATAATTGTTAATAACTATGAAAACTGTTTATTAACATTAAAACTCTCAAGAAAACTTATTCACAAGGTTTGTACAGTTTGTAAATTTATATAGGCAGGGAACAGGCAAAACTAGATCACTTATTTATTAAAGAGGCAAATGCAAACATTATATTGGAAGATTCCTGTAGTTAATTATACTGCCTATCCACTAGAGGACACAGAAAGCTACTTTCCGCTTATGGCAGAAGGCAATTAATGAACTAAGAGAGGCTTTTAAGAATTTACTCACAAAATAGTATCAGATAATACCCAAAGCATGTGGAGGTGTTGCTGTTGGAGTTTCCCAGGCTCTTTTCTCAGGAAGCTGGGAGTCTACAGCATAGTCTCTGACCTGATTCCTCTCGATTTCTGATTCAGCAGAAGCCTTGCAGAGGGGTAAGCAGGATGCAATGCAATGTTCAGTTGTGGCACAATATCACGCTGGCTATGCAGCCCAATTGTGTGCAGGCATTTAGAGCTTATTCCTGGTAAGCTCTCCAGGGCATGGAGTTTCCAGGCAAATTCAGGGTGCAAATAAGGCAGCAGCAGCACACCAAGCTACCTGCTCATCCCTTTTATCAATATCCTTCCGAGACTAATGGGGCTTTGGACATAGATTAGCCAATCAGAATGACACTTTGCCAAACTTGACCATATTAGGTGAAGCCAGGGCTTTTGCCCTTCCCTGTTGCAGTTGCTTCCCCCAGTACAGAAGGAGATAGGGCAGGGGGACATGTCCAGACAAGCCAGAGTTCTCCTTTCCCACGATTGCTTCTTCCTTAGGTGCTCACAAATACGTTCTTCAAGTATAGGGGGCAGATTGCCCTTCTTTCAGTCTTTACTTTTGCCCTCTGAGACTTGAATGTTGTTGTTGGAGCCCTTGCTGTTGAAGTCTGAGTCAAAGAAGTCATTGATCACCTCAGCCTTATCCACATCCTTTGTCACCAGGTCTCCATTTCTTTCTGGAAGGGTCCCACATTATCCCTTGTCCTCCTTTTCTCACTAACATATCTGAAGTTCTTCTTGTTCCCCTTAATGTCTCTAGCCAGATTTAATTCTAGCTGTGCTCTAGCTTTCCTAACCTGAGCTCTGGTTGCATGAGCAGTTTCTTTGTATTCATCCCAGGTTCCCTGCCCTTGCTTCCACTCTCTGTAGGCTTTCTTCTTGCATCTAAGTGTGTCTGGGAGCTCTCTATTCATCCATGCAGGCCTTCTGGCATTCTTACCTGCTTTCCTCTTTTTTGGAATGAATTGCTCCTGGGCCTGGAGGAGGTGATCCTTGAACATTGACCAGCTTCCTTACAGTGTTTTTTTCTCATGGCACCCTGCCAAGGAGGACCCTGAAGAGGTTGAAATCTGCTCTTCTGAAGTCCAGAGCAATGAGTTTGCTATGCACCCTCCTTGACGCCTTGAGGATCTTAAATTCTACCATTTCATGTTCACTGCAGCCAAGGCTACCCTTCAGCTTCACTTCACTCAGAAGCCCCTCCTTGTTGGTGAAAACTAGGTCTAGCATAGCACCTATTCTTGTGGGTTCTGTAACCACTTGGAAGGAAGTTATCATCAGTGCATTCCAGGAACCTCTTAGATTGCTGGTGCTCTGCTGTGTTGTCCTTCTAACAGATGTCAGGGTGGTTGAAGTCCCCCATGAGGACCAGTGTCTGTGAGCATGAAGCTTCTCCTTTTTGTTTGTAAATGGCCTCATCTGCTTTGCCTTCCTGATCTGGAGGACTGTAGCAGACTCCTACTATGATGTGACCTTCCCCTGCCTTCCTTTTAACCTTTACCCAGAAGCTCTCTGTTTTGGCATTGCACATCCCCAGGTAGAGCTCCATGGACTCTAGTTTATCAGTGATGTAGAGGGCAACACCCTTCCCCATTCCCCTGTCCTTCCTGAAAAGTCTATAACCATCTATCCCCAAGCTCCAATCATGAAATCCACCAATGACATCATAACCACATAGACTTGCACATATTTACAATTCTTCCTGTTTGTTCCCCATGCTCCTTGCGCTAATGTAGAGGCATTTCAGTTGTGCCTTTATTGGATCTGACTTAATGACTGATTTTCCCTTATCTTGACCTTTGGGAGCTCTTTTCTCAGTCTGTACTCCAACCCTAGGGTCAGATCCCACCTATCCATGCTCAGGCACCTCTGTAGCTATCAACCTATCTCTACTCTTCATGTCATCATTACCATGTGATGTTTTCCTTTTGGCAGCTACTACCTGAAGGGGATCTGGCTCATCTCTGCAAGACTTTGACTGCATTATTTTGTCCCCAGCATGCTTCTGGGTAGCAGGTTGAGAGTCCTTACTAGTCTCCCATTGCTCCCACACTGGTGTGTCTTCCCACACCTTGCCACATGGATGCCTGATGACTTTAAACGGGATGTGAAGGAGGAGGGGGATAAAGCCCTGTCAACTAGCACTGCCATCTCCTCTGCAAAGACCCTCTTCTGCCTTTGAGAGAGGTGTTTCCTATTTAGTGTCAACAACTGTGGTGCTGTAAAGATCATACCATTGTCAAAGAACTCAAATTTATGGCGGTGACACCATCCATGGAACCATGTATTAAAAGAGTATATGTGGCTGCTTAATCCAATGTCTCTGCCATCGGTTGCAGCAATAGAAGAGAAGATGATTTGTGCCCCTGAGTCTTGCACCACTCCTTCCAAGGCCCTGAAGTCTTTTTTGATTGTTCTGTGACTAACAGTCATTATTTCTTCTCCTCCTACACAGAAGGTCAATAATAGGTAGCAGTCTGTAGAGCACACCAGACTAGGAATTTTCCTAGCAACATCCCTAATCCATGCTCCAGGTGGGCAGCACACTTCTCTGTGAGAGGGGGCTGCCCAACACATTAGACTCTCTTCTGTTCCTCTCAGAAGTGAGTCTCCTACAACTATCACTCCTTCTTTTACTCTGTTGCACTAGTCCTAATTCTTGGAGGTGGCTGACATGCTTTGGGCAACTAAACAGGTGGTCTTTCCCCTCCATCCTCCTCTGCCCGATCCTCAGTTTCTAGTGTCCCATATCTGTTGTGCAAGGGCAGCGGGTAAGAGTGAGAAGACCGGGACAGGGCTCTCCTGCCTCTGTGAGAGGGGACCTGCCTCCACTCCCCCTCATCTCCTGAGTCTCCTCCTGTACCCATTTTATCTGTATAGCAAGAGGAAACAGAATCCTCTACTATTTGTGCAGCCCTCACTTGTTGCCCCTCCCTTGGGGATGGTATAGGCTGGCTCCACCAGTCAATTTCCCTTTCACAATCCCATATAGACCTTATTCTCTCAGCTTACTCCTTTAGCTCAGTCACCATACTGAGCAGATCGCTCACCTGCTCACACCTCACACAGGTTTCATACCCACCATCTTCCATTCCAAATGTTACGCTCAGACATTCTCTGCAGCTAGGGGTCTACACACTCCAGTATTTGCATGAGACACCAGTCTGGGTGCCCACAGTTTTCTTAGCCACAGTATTTGCCCGAGTTACAACCACGGATAATAATTTGGCATTTGGGTTTTGGGTTTGTTTTGTTTTGTTATTCCTGGGTATTCCTCTGATGTTGCTCACTTAGATCTTGTGAAACAACAGCTTCCTCTCCAAATGGTACCCTACTATTGCTCACTTAGATCTTGTGAAACAACAGCTTCCTCTCCAAATGGTACCCTACTATTGCTCGCTTAGATCTTGTGAAACAACAGCTTCCTCTCCAAATGGTACCCTGCTATTGCTCGCTTAGATCTTGTGAAACAACAGCTTCCTCTCCAAATGGTACCCTGCTATTTCTCGCTTAGATCTTGTGAAACAACAGCTTCCTCTCCAAATGGTACCCTGCTATTGCTTGCTTAGATCTTGTGAAACAACAGCTTCCTCTCCAAATGGTACCCTGCTATTGCTCGCTTAGATCTTGTGAAACAACAGCTTCCTCTCCAAATGGTACCCTGCTATTGCTTGCTTAGTTCTTGTGAAACAACAGCTTCCTCTCCAAATGGTACCCTGCTATTGCTCGCTTAGATCTTGTGAAACAACAGCTTCCTCTCCAAATGGTACCCTGCTATTGCTCGCTTAGATCTTGTGAAACAACAGCTTCCTCTCCAAATGGTACCCTGTTATTGCTCGCTTAGATCTTGTGAAACAACAGCTTCCTCTCCAAATGGTACCCTGCTATTTCTCGCTTAGATCTTGTGAAACAACAGCTTCCTCTCCAAATGGTACCCTGTTATTGCTCGCTTAGATCTTGTGAAACAACAGCTTCCTCTCCAAATGGTACCCTGCTATTGCTCGCTTAGATCTTGTGAAACAACAGCTTCCTCTCCAAATGGTACCCTGATATTGCTCGCTTGGATCTCGTGAAACAGATGCTACCTCTCCAAATGGCACTGTGCTATTGCTTACCCAGATCTCATGACACAACTGCTGCGCCTCCGATTGGTGCTCTGCTATTGCTCACTGGGATGGCATGAAACATCTGCTGTCCCTCTTCATCTTCTCAGAAACTTGAGTTCAGAGCATTGTGCCAATTAAATGTGTATATCCGCCTTAGCAAGCACAGATCTCTCAAGACTGAGATGGTAACTGGTTCTTCAACTACCTCTTCTGTTTCCACAAACTAATTGTTCTGGATAAGAATTCAAGAATTCAAGAAGAACCTGAAATAACACCATGCATTGGTTGCAATTTACCCATTGCAACAGCAAATTTATTGGGTTTTGTGTTTGATGCATACTTTAATTCCACTTCACCGGAGCTCTAGTTTTTACCCATCTTTTGCTACACAAATTGAATGTTGCCAGGTCTTGATAATGGACTTGATTTGTTAGCTAAGTTTCCACTGAAGCAGATGAAAAGTGTTTGTAGGATCTGTTCTGCTATTTCAGCACTGCATGACATGTTTTTGTGTGAGAGGTGGAAGTGAACCTGTGCACCTGCAGATACCTTGTCTGACCTTCTGAAAGAGTGTTTCAGGAGTAATTAGCAAACCAAGAAAGCCAAAGCTGAGACTTTTCTGCTGTGGTTGCCATTTGTTGCTTTATCCAAGTCATTCAGTTCCTCCATGTGCTCAGTAACGTCTAGCATGGTAGAAACTATGGCAAAAATGGCCACAGAAGTGTATCTGCTTTGTACTGGTGCAGATGAGAGAATAATGTCAGGCAACTACAAAAATATCTTTTCTGGAAACATAATCAGTTCTGCTTTGTTTATGCTCCCTATGGAAACAGGGCATTTATTTTTAAATTATTTTCCTATTAACAACCTCTTAAGATACTCAAAGCTTATGAAATAATATAACAAGTGAGACAATTGCTTGAACTCCTGTTGTAAAAAAGAAAGCCAAATCACTTACTTATCACATATTTCCTCCTCTCAGCTGTCAGCCTAATTTTCCTGCCTCCACTGATCATATTTTTGCTGTCTGTTCCTTAACAGACTTTGTTTTGATTGCCTCTGTTCAGATTCTGTCTGTCATCTCATTGTCTAAGCCAACCATATGTTAGCTTGACCCACTACCAAAAAAACTTTATAGCCTGAGTTCACTTAGAAGTTACTCTTGTTATTATTTGAAGATTTATTAATTTGTCAATGGCATCTGGTTCTTTACCACCTGCCCTGAAATCTGCTCTTGTTTTTCCACTGCTGATAAAAAAAAAATAAAGTACCAATTTCTGCCTTCAGATATATTCAGAAATAACAACTCTTTCAGCTTTTCTTCCTACCATAAGGTGTATAATAACAAAATAGCATCTTTGTGCTACTAAAATTCTTTTTGAGATATACAATGGGAGAATAGTGCTATTGCCATTTCATTGCTTCAGAAATGGAAGCACAGACAAATATTCTTATTTAGCTGATGTTAGTTGAAAGGATGATGGTAAAATGATGACTACTTGCCAGCTAATGATCAATGTTGGAGAAAGAATTGAATTTTCCCCTTGATCTTTGGGGCTACAGAAGTCACTCAGAGAGAAAGCATAGCCAGTCCTTGAACCCTGCCCTTTCACACTCTCTCTGCTGTTGGTAGAACGCACTACATCCTTTGCCCCTCTGGGCCACTGTCTCATGACTTTGCAGCTTATGGCAAAGTGACAGAACTGTTTACTCTCACTTAACAAAAGAAACACCCAGGAATTAGTCTGTATACAGAGGGGTTCAACTTCCTTTTTGCTGTTTTGGCAAGGCTACAAGCTTTGCATTTTCAGTTGCTCAGTGTTCTCATAATAAATCTCTCAAAGCTTACTTCTGAGCCTTGTCTTTGTGCAGGAGAATGAGACCTCTACTTCTTATGCCCAAAGCTGCTTTCTTTATAATTAATTGTCCATCTTCCTTTTTCAATTCCATGCTAGAACATTGCTAAATATTGTGTTGCATTGAGCTTAACCCTTCAAAGCAGAATGATATGTGAGAGTTGTAATGATGGAAGATACCCATATAGGAATACGCTGAAGATGCCCCTGGGGAGGCAGAAGGAGAGTGCTGTGCTAGAATCAAGTACTTATTATTTGAATAATGCAGAGATGAACTTGAAAATTCATTCTCAGTGTAGTGTTGACCTGAAGATAAGTCAAGACATATATCTCACTCTTTATCAGGGTTCAATATTCATTCATATATTTTTTACTTAAGTTTATAATTCCTACCTTTTCCATTCAACTAGCCAAGTGATAAGCAATGCATTTGCTAAACAGTTATGTTGTTTGTGCTATCTCTGCTCACTCAGAACTATAACAGGATGTTTATCTATTGAAGAAAAACCTGCTTCTCATTTACTCTGCAAAGCACTCCACTGCCTCCACAGTAGCTGTAGCTGCAATTATTGTTGGCATTCAGAGATAGCGATTTTTCTATTTACACTTCATGCCTGGCCCTTCTGAGGTTAATAAATGAAGTCAGCAGTTACATTATCATTTGATAGACTCATCACACAATAGTAGCTGCTCAAATATGCAATAAATAAAGGTCCTAGAGGAAAGAAAAAGGGTTGTATGCAGTTTTTCTTTTACCCTATGTGAAGAAATTTCATTCCAGTTTTCAATTTTGTTTAGTATTTACTTTTTTGTTGTTATTTTATAAGAAACCATATCTTCAGGAATTAATTAGTCTAAGCAAGATTTAACTCAGAATGTAAGACAGTGAAAAACAGTAATAGGAAAAATGGCCTCGCAGTAGTTGTGTATGGCTTGTGTTTGTTGATAGAGGTACATTAATTCAAAACATGCTTCCAGTAGCCTCCACTACCACAGGTCCTATGACACTTCTTTGGTGGTCCCTAAAACTAATTTCTACACAGATTTGGCAACAGCCCAGCCAAGATGAGACAGGAAAGATTCAGTCTTAACAGCAAACACAATCAGATCCTCTGGAGACAACTGAATCTTGGTAGTGGAGCAGTACTTTCTAATGTGAAATCAATGGCAAAAATCCCATCTCAGCACAAGGCTGCAGGCAGATGAATTTTACCAATTATGTCAAGGATTTGCTTTAGTGTGTTTCCTCTGAGCCAGATAGCAAACATTATCCTGACTAGTAGTGTTTGCCCAGTAATAAGTGCTGAGCACAAACTCAAATTGACTATTCACCAGTTAGCAAATATTAATACTCACCTACACATATGTATGTTTATCCTGGTACTTCTCTCATTACGTTTTTGAAGTAGACAAGTGACAAATTTATTGGAAGCTCAACTGGTGGTTCTCTGTAATGGTAATTCAGAAAATACTGGTTCTAGTCACTGCAGATTCTTAAGAAATGCATATAAGATAGATGAAAATCTAGACATATACCTAGAAGTACAATGCACAAACAATACTCTTTTTGAAGCCACTAATGAGGAAGCATTTGAAATGGTTGTGCAATATAACTGTTAAAGTAGTCTCCTCTGAGCAGCTCAATCTTTACATTCAATCTATGTCCCAGAGAATCTTGGATTATTTCATATGATCTTTGCAAAGTTTGCATTTAAGAAGAAGCATGGATGGATATTCTCTCATCTCCCTTCCCCAAGAACACAGAAAAGAGTTTAGGTGTATATGATTCTGGACTTAATACAATTTCTATTCCTTTCCTTTTAAGTCTTTATGTTTGTTTTTCTTCTTTATGATGTTAATCTTATTAATATGTTTTTCTGTGATTCCCAATGCTAGTTCTCTCCTCTGGTTATGAGGGGGAAAGTAGATGAGAGTCAATTCTTATTCTGAGATTAATTTTCATTTAAGTCCTCATCTACACATGCACTTGCTATGTACTAATCAGTTATGACTTTTGCTATGGGGTTTTGTATCAACTACATTTGTGCATCTCCTTTCATCTGAGAACTTTTTAGTGCTTTATAGTCCTTACTGGAGGTATGGCTTGTTTTGTAGTCTGATCAAATATTAAATAGAAATCACACAGAATCACAGATGACATCATGAAATTTAACATTCAGCCTCTTGGTAGCTATTGATATTACTAAAGGATAAATAAGTGGGAAGGAGACAATGGAATTAAAATGTCTTCCATCACCTCTCACATGAGAAGATATTACCAAGATGCCTGCCCACAAGCAAGTCTCTCCAATTATAGAATTAAAGCTTTTAAAGTGAAATGTTCACAAATCCTGAAGGGCAGCAAGTGAGCAGCATCAGTCAATACTAAGCTGTGAAACAATATCTGAAGAATTACATAGGATGTGAAAGGGAGAAGTAAACCTGAATTCATAAAAGAAAGTTAGATTGATTCTTTGTGAAAATCAACACAAAATGAGTGAACTTACAACTCATTCTGCTTTTGAATATCCTTTTCTCTACCATCCTGAATCACAGAGGAAAAGATCTATCACAATGTTGCAGACTACAGGAGCCTTGTGCCCTTTGGCTCTGTTCACTGTTATAAGTGTAAGTAGCTCCAGTGAGATCAAACAGCCTTTAATGAATTAGGATTTTGGCACATATATTGTTTAGCATACTAAGGTAGAGGCTGGACTGTAGCTAACCCATGAATTAATCAACTTTTTTTTTTTTTTTCAGATAAGGCAAAAGAAAGAAGGAGGTGGTGGAGGGGGGTGTGGTGGAGGGGCTGCAGCCCTAAAACTGAGGTTTCCCTATGCCTCTACATGCCTGGACATGTTTTTCTGCCAGGACTCATGGTAGTAAACAGGTTGTGTAACAAACACACACCCAGCCCATGTATCCCTGGGGTCCACCCAGGTGATCCCCTAATCGGGAGGATCCAGACAAACAGCTACTGCCTATTAAGGTAAGGTTTGGGCTTACTGCCAACCTGATTGGTCGCTTTGGATGGCCAAATGAGACACAAATCTGGGCTCAGAGTCTATAAAAGAGGGATGCAAAGGAGCACCACATGTTCAGAGTGGTCAGAGGTTCAAGCTCAGCTCTCTGATCCATATAGCAGTATCTTGCTGCCCAGACCTGCTTGCATGGCCTACACACAGGATTAGGCTTCACTTGCAAACTCATTGAGGCTCAGCCCTCTTGCATTGATCTCAAGGCGCAGTTAAGCTGTCTGTGAACCTTTGAGAAGCAGAGCACATTCATGCCTGCACTCCATACATATATGGGGAGCCGAGAGCCCCCTGCCTAAGCCTAGAGCTATCTCTAATTATCCACGGAGATCAATCTCCCAGCAGCCTGGCAGATGTTGCTTTCCCACTGCCTGTAGCCCGAGGAATCAGGATCAGCAGACCTTCCAGACTGTCTGCTAACCCATAAACACAGCCTGCTAGCTGTACAGACAACCATGTCAGAAGCTACACCGGCAAATCCTCCTTCTGCACCTGGAAATCCTGCCAGCTGACCATCCCTCAACACATGACATCCAGAAGGACCAGCAGCACCGAGGCAGAGACCACTTCACACCAGGAGAGAAGGTCAGAGAAATCCTGTTTACCGCAGAGACTGAGAACACTTATCATTCATCTGCAAGCCGGGACAGATTCCAGCCTCACCAAGACCCGAACACTGGGCACACACTGTGATACAATCCTGGGAGGGTGACTAATGATTAATACTTAAGGGCAACACATTTAAATAAGCTTTAATTCCTTTGTAACATAAGTTACCTCTATTTTAAGAGCAGACACAGTTTCAGCCCCTACTGGGCAGACAGTATAGTTGTTAAGAGGCATTAAGCCTAAGGCACTTTCTCTGTCTATAGTTGATAATTTGATAATTAATAATCCAATCCCTGTAAATATATCACATCCCAACTGTTTTCATAACTTTGCACAAAATAACTTAATTACATAGTGGTTGGGGGTGATACAAATGTGTAAATATTAATTTTAATAAATAATTTTATAAAAAATTAATACCTCCTCAAATTGATTTCTCACCACCCCCTAATAGGGGAGGAATAAGAGAAATCGCCCTCCACAATAGGGGGTAGTGAAGACATTCCAGAGCACTGAACTATACAGTGGATAGCTTAGTGAAAACTATCATTGATGAACCTGCATAAAAAAGATCAACCCTTGTCTACCACGTGGATTCTAAATTCAAGCTACACTAGCTATAACTTATCAGAATGCATGAAACACAAAGGACTAATTTTTTGTCAAAGAAATGGTGCAGATCAACCTGTGAAACTGGGAATTGTCACAATTGCTGTTCCTCACCAGCAAAATATGTGTGTCTAGATACTGGGAGTGAAGATTCTTAGGTTGCTTGATTTTTGTCAGAGGCAAGGTGGACAAAATGACAACTGAAAAACTAAAGTTAAAATACAAAATGGATTTTTGTATACTGGTGTGTGGCATGTCCAGATTTCAATGAGCAGGCTTTTTTATTTCTTTCTTTTTACTAATAAAAGCATGAATGGAAAGCCAGGAAACATGAGAAAAATCGTATTTCAAAACAGTTAAAATTGGGTTAATCTTTCATGCTACAATTAATCTTCACACATTTCTACAATACAAAACCCCCTGAAACATGAGTTTTTCAAGATTCAGACAACATTGGGCTATTCACTTGGTCAGTGAAAATGTAAGTTAGAGATGTTGAGACAAAGTTCCGTGTTCATGCCCTAAGTCAAACACTAACGAAGTCTGGAATGAAAAAAAATGCTTATACTAAAAAGTAGTTCAGAGATTTCTAGATTCCTATATATGTTAACCATGTGTCACCCTATATCATACAAATAAGTAGCTTGATGTTGGTGAATATATGAGTTTGTTCTCTATCCTTTATCTTCACCTCAAAGTTAAGAGAAACTCTCTTTAAGAGCACTTGAGTCCCTTTGATGTGTTCGTGGACCTTTATGAGAAGTCCAGATGTTTTTTGTTTGTTTATATATATATATTTTTTAATCACCAAATTTAATTGTTTGCTTCCCTGGCTTAATGAAATAAGAAGATAATGAGTTTTTCATTGTTCAGTACTTGTATACTAAAGATAAGATACAGTCAGCCAACTGTAAATTGCATCTTTACTGTAATGTTTGGATATTTCACTGCAAATAATTGCAAATACATCTGTTCCTGCATAAAGTGTCTCTGTTATGAAAACAAGCTGATGTAGAAAGCAATAAAAAAATAACTATGATGCCTTGTGTTGATTAGGATCTGGTGTATTATTTGAGTTGCTTCTGACATCTTAGAAACACACTTGCATGTTTCATCATCATAAAGACAGGAGATAGTTCAACAGCTTTTCTTGCTCTATAGTATTTAGAATTGCAAACCTGGAACTGATATTCACAGATAATATATATATGCATATACTAAGATATAAGTAACTGCAATGTGTAATGACAAAATTTGTTAAGGCTGAATAGGCACCATCTTTTCCTTATCTTGGTTTCTAAAAGATATAGGTTCCTGTGGTGAGTTAAGCATCAAGGTTATGTTAAATTTTAATATCCTAACATGTATATGTTCTCATTTTTTTCCCTGTCTGCTCTGAGAAGCGCTAGACTTAACATTCTAATCTGATCTGCAGTTCTCTGAAGAATCAAGATAGAAATTTTAACCCTATTGAATTTAATGGCAGTTTTAGTATTTGTAAAAGTGACTAGGATTTCATGTTAAAACTTCCATACGATCATCCATAATGTATGAGTTTCAGTTCAGAGACAGAAAATGACTGTTTAATCAGTGAGCCCTTTTCTCTGTGAAACAGGCATATTTCAGTAGACAATGTTTCATAATGGACTTGATCCAAAACTCACAGAAGAAAAAGAACAGACTCAAGTGGGAACAGAACCAGGCTCCTGTAGACTTGTGTTGACTTTGACAATATTAAGTATGACCACTTCATCCTAGCAGCTCAACTCTCTACTTCATTCCACAGAGAAGCATGTCTAGCAGTTATTTAGTGATCACAAGATACTGTAGCATGATTTCATATTAGTAAAAAAAGTAACTCATTTTAATTATGATCTTTTCAAGTATTATCTCCTCTGTCCAGCTTTTCCACTGAAAATAATAAAAAATAATTAAATTGGAAAATAATAAATTCTGCAAATATTATGCCATGAGAATGCATTACTCTTGAGGCATACACCTATATACACTAGATGTGTTTGTCTTGCCACTAACCATTCTGTGGCACAGCACAGCATGGCTGGTGACCCAGACAGATAGCTAGCAGGGCTGGATGCAGTACTGACATCCAGGTGCCTAACACATGAGATGAGCTGTACCAAATGCTCCCTGCTTTCACCTGTGAGCTTGTGACTGCTCCCAGCTCATCTGTGACCAGCAGCCTTGTGGGGGTCAATAGGTAAAAAAACATATTTAAAAAAACCAAATTGTTTAAGGAAAAATGGAAATCGAGTACATTTCACTCAAGTGAGGCTGTGAACATTTTAGTTTAGCTGATATTTAAAAATAATTACTACTTAGGTGAATTTTTACTTCTGCCTGTCTAAACTTACACAGATTAGTCTTTTTTCTTTATGGGTCACACAATTTGAAGAAAACTCTGGGCAATTTAGCAATGCCTTGCATGCCATTGTTTATTTGTTTTCTGAGAGCATCTACCTTTCTTTCCATTTCATTAAAGAGAAAAACAGAAGCAGAGGTAGTTCGCAGTTTGGAAACTACTGCATGATAAGCCCATGCTGCCAGGACCATTTTTATATGCGCTATTACTTTCTATTTTCATCTACTAATACACATCTTGTATATAAATATGCATATTTTAGATATATTTACATTTATAAGCCAACTTGTAGTCACGTGCATCTAGAGCATTGCTTCAACGAAAAAAGGCACTCAGGAATGTCTGTCTGACTAGGAAAGCTAACTAGGTGATTATTACTCTATGTAAAGAGTGAGTAGGTACCTATACATTTTTAAGAATCACAATCAGAGGCTTTATGTATCACTAGTCCCAGCTGCAAAGATGGTCTTGGAGCCATCTCTGAGTGTGTTGCTGGGAAAAGGAACACTCATTTTCCTAGGATTTATTAGTTTATTGAGGCCTTTCTTTTGAGTCCTTTTGAACTAATGAACATTACTCTTATAGCAGTACTTTTTTGCTTATACACGCGGTTGCAGCTCTTTTCCTCAGAGCATAGAGGAAGCAGAGCTTTTCCATCAGAAGAGATCATGGGTTCAGAAACAAACACCTCTGTTCTTGGCAGAGGCTGCTGCTACTTATAACTGAAGAAAGAATGAGCAAAATATTGGATTACTGCTCATCATTATACCCTCCAAGCACCTAAGTCCTTTTGACTGCTCTGCAATGAATAAATCTTTCTCTGTCAGTGCCTATTGATATTAAGAGAAGATGGAGAGCTCTTTCTCTGCTGTGATTATTGACAGCGAATAGCAGATTAGTTTCAGCTGGGTGTCTAACTCTCAGATAACAACAGATTAGAGGAGGTGAATACTTCCTTGGTGATGAAAGAGCGAGTATAAATTTAGGATGATGCACCATGACTCTTCCCAGTCTGGGAAAAAGCAGATTGTTGCAAAGAATAATTTTAGTAACAAAACACATATATCAAGCTTTCATGATAGTGAGGAGAACAGATTAAATTAACTCATGCAGTCCCTTCCTCATCTTCTGATTCCATACTTTTTTCCCCTGAATGATAGAAAACCAGCAGCAGTTGTGTTGATGACAAACAGCAGAGCAAAAGCTACTGAAAATGACACTAATTACAGCTGTTCAAAATCCCTGTCCCAAAGGGAATGTTGATATTTTTATATATATTTTCTTCACAAAATGGGAGAAGAAAGATTTATATCAGCAATTGTCATGGCAATTTTTCTTCACAAATGCTGAAATGAGGAACGAATACTTCATTTTGAAATAGCTACACTTTCAAAACAACATTTGAAAGGTTTCTTTTTAGTCTCGGGATTTCACTTTCAACATAGACATGTTTTGTGTGTACATATATGTCTCTATGTGCATGTATCTCTGATGCTGATTTTTTTCCTTTTGAAAAGAAAATAATTATTTCCTAAATTCCTACATTTTTCCAAATTGCTTTGCCCATTATATATGATCAATTGTAGTAACGGCACAATAAGCCCCTTTTCTGAATGGAACTGCTGAGTCAGTCACCATGACAGAAAGGGAGCAACTTAAGCAGAACCTTTCCAGAAAATAATTCACAGTTTGATTGTGAAATTCTTTATAGTGACTACATTTCACCGTCTTTCATTTTATTGATCATTCATTTTGATTTACTCAACTGAGTAGGGGGCAGGAAATAAGTCAATATCTCACATTAAAAATATGCTGAAAGAAATCCTAATGATAACTAAAGAAATGGAAATAGCAACTTTTACTGTACTGTGTTCTAGTGTTTAAAAGTTGTTTTAAAAGACAAAGTCTTCCAAATGCAACTTATGAAAGAAAGTTTTGAATGTTTCTGTACTAGTGTTAGGTTAGTGTTAGTATTAAGACTGAAAAGACCTCAAGTTCAACCATACACAATCTACAAAAGCATAGAATTGTAAAATCATAGAATAAACCAGGTTGGAAGAGACCTCAAAGATCATCCAGTCCAACCTAGCACCCAACCCTATCCAGTCAACTAGACCATGGCACTAAGTACCTCATCCTGGCTTTTCTTCAACACATCCAAGGACAGTGCCTCCACCACCTCCCTGGGCAGCCCATTCCAATGCCAATCACTCTCTCTGGGAAGAACTTCCTCCTAACATCCAGCCTATACCTCCTCTGGCACAACTGGAGGCTGTGTCCCCTTGTTCTATTATTGTTTACCTGGGAGAAGAGACTGACCCCCCACCTGGATACAACCTCCCTTCAGGTAGTTGTAGACAGCAATGAGGTCACCCCTGAGCCTCCTCTTCTCCAGGCTAAACAACCCCAGCTCCCTCAACCTCTCCTCACAGGTTTTGGGTTCCAGGCCTCTCACCAGCTTTGTCGCTCTTCTCTGGACACGTTCCAGCACCTCAACATCTCTCTTGAATTGAGGAGCCCAGAACTGGACACAGGACTCAAGGTGTGCCCTGACCAGTGCTGAGTACAGGGGAAGAATAACCTCCCTTGTCCTACTGGCCACACTGTTCCTGATACAGGCTAGGATGCAATTGGCTCTCTCAGCCACCTGTGCACACTGCTGGCTTATCTTCAGCCTACTATCTATCAGTACCCCCAGGTCCCTTTTTTCCTGGCTGCTCTCCAGACACTCTGGCCCTAGCCTGTAGCGCTGCTTGGGGTTGTTGTGGCCAAAGTGCAGAACCCTGCATTTGACCTCTGTCCACCCATTCAGCCTGGCAAGGTCCCTCTGCAGGGCTTTCCCACCTTCCAACAGATTGACACCTGCTCCTAGCTTGGTGTCATATGCAAACCTACTGATGCTGGACTCAATCCCCTTTGTCCATATCATCAATAAAGATATTGAACAGGACTGGGCCCCGCACTGATCCCGGGGGGACACTACTAATGACAGCTGCCAACAGGATGTGGCACCATTCACCACCACTCTCTAGGCCTGGCCTTCCAGCTAGTTCTTGACCCATATCAGAGTGAATCTATCCAAGCCTTGAGCTGCCAGCTTTGCCAGGAGCTTGTTGCGGCAGACAGCGTCAAAGGCTTTGCTGAAGTTCAGGTAGACTACATCCACAGCCTGCCCCACATAAATAAAAAATAAAATATCGGCATCTTCCTTAAATTAATCTTTAGGTTGCACTCTGAGACACAGAATCTATGCTTTTAGTACTGACCCAGTAGGTTTTTGAAACTATAGAAGACGTTAACTTTAGGTCTCGGATTCTATGTGGAGTTAAGTTCTAGTGTGAATTTATATTAACCAGCTAAAGTAAAACTTTGAAAAAGCATTTAAGACATCAACAGAAAGTAAGGATGCACTTTCATAGTAAGTATTTTCTGGGTCTGAAATCAATGAGTCACTATTATGTATTAATTGCTTGAGGTTAAAGACCTCTGAAAATTATTTTTCAGCTTCCTGATATTATATCTGCCTTGTTTATTTGGAGCCTGAGTATTTTAGCATATGCTATTTCCATGGCTCTATTTAATACCTAGGACACCAAAGGCCTCTATGGCTCAGGCTATTGGCTACAATTGCAAAAGCTGTCACTAAAAATACAGCAGGCAATCAGTTTGGTGACTTCACATTAGTTCATAATGGGCATTTTTGTCTCTAGATGTAGATTACAATAGAATATTTCTGGACAAAAGAACAGCTGGTGAAATCCAAATTGTAGGTGATCCAAAGCTCATGAATGCAAATAAAAAGACTCTTACTGTTTTTATTGGGATTTAAATCCACACCTCCATGCCTTGACCTTCAGCTCTACATTAACCTGGGATTTCTCTTCTGTAAGCTGCAAAAGAAAAACACTGTGTTTGAAAATTGCAGTCTGAAGCAAATGTGTAGTATCATGAGTCTTACACAGTGATATACACATGGTTTAAATTAATATAAGGGGATGCCTTTTATTTGATGCAGAAAAAAATGTGATGCCATGTTGTTACTGCAATTTCCTGTCCTTGAAACAAAGTTTTAACCTGCATTGTGGCAATTTAAAGAAAACACCTCAAAGCAACCCCATGTATGCTTTTCCAGGTATTTTTATTTCAGATAAAATATATGTATAAAGGAGGAGGAATGAATGCATTGGATATGTTCCACCCGTTGCACTATTTCAACATCCAGATCTTACTGAAAAAAAAAAAAAAAACACATAAAAAACAAAACAAAACAAAACAAAAACACCAAAAAACAAAACCTGTCACTACAGTATTGTTGTTGGACATAGATAAATAGTTGTGCAGTAGCTCTCAGTGACTCAAAGATTCAAAGCAGCCATTCAAAACAAGGAAAAAGTGACAACAGAAATAATCACAGCATTGATCTGACACAGGGAACTAAGTTTTGTCAGGGACTCCCACCCAAGAAAATTCAGATGCTTTACAAATATTTGGACACCAATCCATTGAACATTACCAAAATGAATGGCCATTGTCTTGCTTTGTCATTCTGATGCTACAAAATCCATGAATAATCAAAGCATAAAACATAATTTTCCGTAGTATTTTTCCAATTCTGCTTTGCTAACAGTTGAATAAGAGTGCACTACACCTCTAAAAACATTTTGTTGCAATAAGCATGCATTCCTATGAACATGGAGGCACTAAGCAAAATTCCTTCAGTATCTGCTGGAAGCTTATGAGAAAACAGCTGTACATGATTTTAAGTGCTGTGAAGATCTTTCTGCTGTGACTATGAAGCAGACGTGGCAACCACAGTAAGGGTTGAGGTCACAGATCCAGCCACTGGCTGTTGTATCCTATTCAAGAACAAATGGGCTGTAAGTGCTCTTTCAGCACTCAAACCACACTATGTGAAAGTTGTTTTTTCCTATGAACAGCACTCATCCAAAGTACTGTGGCTTCCTATCTGCAGCCATTCTTGAACAAAACAAGAACCAGATTATTCTCACTCATCTGCAATGAAGTCATCAGTGGCATAATCTGTGGTTTCTTAAAATCAAAGAAAATGTTTCTCAGATGGGTACACATGTGAAGGAAACCCTCTTATATTGGAAAGCAATAGTACATTTTGGTGAAAGGAAGCTGAGATTAATGGAAAATTGCCCTTTAATAATATCACTACTGAACAGTGATAATCAAAGATGCATATACATGCACATTGCTTGCAAGAGAAATGTAAGATTCCAGGATGAAACCTTTTTATTCTGTAGACATCACACATGTGCCAGCATGTGTGTCTGATGTCTAGCAAACTGGAGTGTGGAGGGCTATCACAAATGATCACATTTGCACTGCTGCAAAAAAATGAGGATTTTCAAGTAGAGAATATGGTTTATGTAAATTCTCCTAGCTGTCAGCCTTTTAGATCAAAGCCTGTTGCACACAGAGGACGTGCTTCCTGCTGACCATATTGATGAAATCTTTCCTATCCTACTATATGAACAATTTTAGTAGTAGAAGGACTTCTCTGCCCATGGAAGGGATTCTTCAGCCTGCATGGCTTCTTACACCATCGCCCTCTACCCACGAACAAGTTCTTAGTGCATTAACTGTGCTGGGGCTTTGTTCTGAGGCCAGTAATGAGAATCTCTGCTTAGTATTGCTATGAGTAGATTGGTGTGAGAAGAAAGAAACAAAAGATTGTAGAAAAATATAAGTAAGGCATCATACTTTTCACCACAGATTGAAAATGTCTGGCCACAAAAATTAATTTCTATTTCTGAATGTATAAAGATAGTAACTCCTAAACATGGAGGCATGCCAAGGATATTTGCACATTTAAGAAATATATGTGTGTCTTCGGTTATATTTATATAAAAGCACAGTGTTCCAGTTTTGATTTTATAATTTTAAATATTTTTTCTCATTTTAACTTTTAAAACATTCTTTTCCTCACAAAAAAATAGAAAGATAAAGGAACTAAAGGAGATAAATCAATGCAGAGTAGTAATAAGAATTATATTTTTCTTTATTACAATGATATTGCATTTATCTGTAGCACTTTAGTTCTCGTGCAAGTGGATATTGTTAATCATCACTGCAATCTGAATTGTGGTTTGTGAGTGCGAGCAAACTGGAGAGATAATAGGAAACCCACAATCCAGCATCAAGCAAACAAGGACTATTAATGTACTTCTCCTAGCAAGGAAAAGCGCAGCTGTGCAAGCACATATGCAGAAAAACACTGCCACTCTCTTACCCATAAATCCAGGGTTTATATGATACAATCCTTATTTGCAACAATAGTTATTTCCCTTTCCTTTGTGTACTGGCTATTAAAGTTTATCCTGCCCTGGGTTGCTGATAGAGGTGGCTAAACTGGTTCAGATGAAATTAGAAGTGACCCAAATTTTCACCTCAGGCTGGAAATGCATTATTACCCATGGCTGGAAAACTTCAGATATTTTCTCCCTTTTTCTGTATTTCCAAGTGAGTCAGGAGAAAAAGCAGAAAGCACCGAAAAGCACAAAATGAAGCAAGCAAGCAAAAAGTGCTGAATTTGCAAGATTTCACAGATTTACAGGATCACAGGATATTAGAGGTTGGAGGGGACCCAAGGAGATCATTGAGTCCAACCCCTTTGCCAGAGCGGGACCACACAACCTAGCACAGATCACAGAGGAATGCATACAGTGTGTAATCTGATTAGATATGCACAACAAACATTCAGACCAAATTTCACCTATCTCTGTTTGGAAGGATAAAATTATTTTGAATTAATGACTTTCAAAACATTTCTTCCAAACACTGCACATTTTAAAAATCAGGTTTCCAGTAACTGATGAGTTTTGGGTTAGGTTTTTCTGTAAAACAAAATACTGATTCGACAATTGAAAAGAGCAAGCATCCAGCTGTTCCAATCTAGGATCTGAAAGCAATGCTCTCTGAAAATGCTTATTGTCAGCTGTGATGCACTTATTTTTAGAAGACAGCATTGCTACCAAAGGTTGTTCTCATTCTCAACGTTCCCCTGCCTGAGGGTATGCTCGTTCCACATTCCCAAGGTATGTTTGCAGCTCATGTTACATTTGCTTTAGATCTAATTTAGCAAGTGCAGGTAGCAACAAAAATTAAAGAACTGCACAGTCTGAAAGTCATCAGTGGGATTCTGGGTACTTTCTTGGCTTGCTATCTCACCACAGTCTGTGCTGCTGCATTGCCACAGATACTGCTACAAACTAAATGATGGGAGTTTATGTCTTCTGTAATTGCAATGCTGAACTGCAGCAAGGTAGACACCTACCTTTCTCTCTCCCTTGCAGAACCCGTGAGTGATAGTGTACGCTCACTGTTTCAGTAAAAAACAGAAATTTGGGGTTGTGGGTGGACTAAACAGCCTAGAAACCTATCCAAAATATATAATCTCATAATCTTTTGACCTGATAACATGAGCCACAAAGCGTCAGCATATCTAACCTGTGACTAAAATGTGAAAAGCTGCAGTTTCCTTCTGAATGACCTGCTACAATGGGCAGAGCACATCATGGCTTTTCTCTCTAACTGTGGTTTTTAAAGATATTTTCCCAAAGTCAATCAAGGAGCAATAATCTTGCCTAAGAAGGATGTGAAAGAGAGATTAGTTTCAAGTTCTTGTACCTACTAATGGCTGCAGGGAGCATCAGCAAGAAAAGAGCTTGAGAGGGAAGGAGAGTTTCATATTTGCTCTGCTTCCCCCTGTTTCCTTTCCTCTTCTGTGAAGTGGATATCCTTCTCTGAACTTGGTGCTTTGAAGCTTATTTCAGAGACCATTCTGCTTTTAATAGGAAGAGCTGAGAGCCCATTACTGTCAGGAAGGATTTCCTCCCACACATTATTAACAAATGTTGTTTCCTGTGTTTCCACTTCTAAAGTGTTCACACTATGACCACAGAGCTTGTGTTTCAGTTCAGCACTTATATTTTATCTTGGTGCCACAAAAATCTCTGTGAGGCACTACTGGAAACAGGGAGATCTGACTGTCATACTTATACTTTCACATTCCAGAGCCAAAATGATCAAGCAGGTCAGGATTTTCCTGATGGCAAGGAGACCTTTTCCTCTTAAAATAACTGCATGACCCAAAGCTAATACCTGACTCTTTTTGGCTATGCTTCATGGCTCAGTCTTGTTAATTTAGACTAACATCTGAAAAGCATTATTTAGTTCGTGATTATGTCTTATTCCTGGGGCAGATCCACCACACATGTGGTTAGTTAAGACCTGAAAGCACTACTCTAATTAGCACTCCAGCTGTGCAGGAGGGTGCTTTCCTGGGGATGGAGGGAGTCAGGCAGCTTCTGTGGAAAGGACTATAATGTGTTCTTTCAGAGACAAAAGCTTGAACTGAGGTAATTTTAAAATAAAGTGCCTCCCTAGTTCCGTATCCCTTCCTTTTTTCATGCACTGTCAGGTGCTCTTCTGTGCTTCAGTGCTGAGTCACTCAGCTCTGCTCACTCCAGAGTGCCAAGTGACACTGACAAAATGACACATCACAGTTGGACTGAAGTTTTCTCTGCTTTTTTTTCCTGAGAAACAGAGAAAAGAGACTTTTATGCCCCAGCCTGGTATTTATAATTCTAACGTGCTATTGTCTCCTAAGAGATCAAAGTGCCTAGCAACTAAAGCCCTGCCCCTCTTGAGGTGTTCATGGAAGAAGCAAAGGAAGGATTTAGGTTTTTTTTTGCATTAGTCACTGGCTTGGGAAGTATATATTGTATTCTTGTCTGAAATCAAGCCACTAGTGCTACCATGGGCAGGTTGTTCAACCTTAAAGTGGGT
Organism: Pogoniulus pusillus; assembly: GCF_015220805.1. Classification (NCBI taxonomy): domain Eukaryota; kingdom Metazoa; phylum Chordata; class Aves; order Piciformes; family Lybiidae; genus Pogoniulus; species Pogoniulus pusillus. Next base: position 17,702,106 of record NC_087265.1, read on the forward strand.
CTGCTCCAGTTCTGTGAAACAGCTCGCAGTTATTTCTTCTCTTTTCATCTTGTTTTGGCTATTTAGACTAATAGCCCTTCAGAAGGAAGCTGAGCTATGGCTTAATGTTAGCACAGCACCTAGCCCAACTGAACTCTATTTCTTGTTTTGTGGTCGTACTGCAATATAAAGTAATAATTACGTGCCAAATGCAAAAGCTGTATTGAAATGATAGCTTAAAAAATAAAGACTTAAAGTACTCCATAAGAATTTAAAGCATATGCCTTTGTGGAAATGCATTAAGATGCTACCTTTAGAGCATCCTTTATTCCTAAAAGGCTGCTGTTCTCCTTCACACAGAGAATGAAATGAGCTTAGAGAATGAACCAGCTGATCAATATTTTTTCAGCCATCGAATCAGTGGATGTTGATTTTGTCTCTTATTTTTTACCCCCTGAAGCCTACCCAGAGCTTGCAAAGAATGAACAATTGATCTTTTCATACAATTAGGAAGTTCTAGGGAACTCTTCAGCAAAACATTAAATTCCTCCAAAACCATGAATTAAATAATGTAAGTATTATACTCATTATCAGAGGGGGCAAAACTTAATTTTCCATATGAGAAAGAGTTTGTGGTGTGATTAGAGCTAGATAGCAAGTCCTTCTGCAGTAGGGCAATAAGGCAGAAATAGATGCTCCTTTGTATGATACAGAATCTGGATGCATGACACCTTGCACAAATTAAATATCCTGCTTAGGAATATGAAACTTAATTTGCTTTCCCTTTATCTATGATTTGATTTCTTATGAAATTTCACATCCTGAATTTTAAGTCAATTATAGTCAAACAGGTTGTATTTTGCATCTTCCTCATTCTCAGCTTTGATAAACACAGAAGATACTCTGCTTTGAGGCAGGAAAGTTAAGTAGATTTTGTCACAGTTTTTTCTTAATTCTTCATTTAACTGAATAGTATTTTTTATTTTTTCTTCAAGGTCAGATATCAATATTCCTGCAAACTAACCTGGATTATGGGTATGCTTATTTGACACTTTGGACATTTGTGACCTCATAGCAATTTTGCTGTTTTAAAAGTTATTTCCTTTTGTTTTCTCGTGAAGACTGAAATCAGTTACCAAAAGTGATGATTTGATCTATTTCTTTCCCTTCAATTGGTTGTCCTCTTCAAGGCTTTTCACACTGGAGCTCACAGAAATCAAAATATTCAGAATTGGCTTTGAAAAGCATTGTTAATATTTATTTGCAAGAATTTACACTTCCTTTTTGTCTTCTTTTTTACTTTATGCAATACATAGTGCTTACAAGATATCCCTTAATCTAGGTCATAAATCAAGGGATTATTCTACCCCTACCAGCCAAAGCTATTTATTGTTTTCCTAAAAGGCAAATGAGGAAATAAATATACAATGGAGTCAAATTCCTCTTGGGAGGAAATCCAAAACATTGACTTAAATATGAGGAAGGAGGAAAATCTGTGAATCCCTAAAAGTCATGACTAAAGAGCATGCAACTTTTTAAAGACTGAAAAAAACACAGATGGATGAACAGCCTGGGATCCAATCAGAGGCAAAAATGTTTCAAATGTCATTGTGTGAAAGATAAAGTGGGAGATGTGAATGAGAGATTAAAACGGTGGGTTTGGGGCAAGGATCTGTGCAACAATGAGAATGAGCAGATAAGGAAAAAGTATAATTAAAAAAAATGAATAATTCACCAGTAAGTGAAGTGAGAGTTGTGCACAAGAGAGTAGTTCACATGTGTTTGTGTGTGATACTGGCTGGGAGAGGCCAACCTTTGGAAATTCCATGTTGGACTTGTGATTCACAGGATGCAGAGCAGGAGAATGTGTGGGTTTTTTAACCACAGGCATTTTTCTGGACCTTGTCAGGCATATCATGAAATCTGCACTACAGAGACAGGACTTAGTCTGATTCATAATTTATTATGAACATGCATGGTGTTCAGCCTCACACTTGCTTGCTTAGCTCATGAGTAGCCTCTCTAAATCTGAATAGTCTTCAGCTCAATAAACTTCCATCATTTATAATAGAAATCCAAGTGATAATCTCTGCTATATTTTCTAAGTGCTGCCAAACAAGTGTGACTTAACAGAAGGATTCAGATACCATTTGCCTAACTTTCTGTTGAAAAATCAAAATGTTCTCACTTTTTGTTTTGATTCCTATCAATGACAAAATAACAGTTGAGCACTTTTAAAATCTGTTCTAAGTGAGATCACTTTCAGTGGGGACTGAATTCTGTCTTTTACACTATCAATAGTGCTAAAAAACCAAATAGGATGGCCAGAAACACTGGGCATCATTTTTCTCACTCAGTTCAATACTTTTTCTCCTCCTTGTCTTCTCTGTTGCCACCTTCTTACCTAACTATGTGTATGTAACAGTCAGTGTGTTCCCACTATCTTCTTCTTAAGCAGAAGACCCAAACATTTATAATGATCTTCTTCTGGATCTGTTATTTTGCTCCTTGTGTGTGTCTCTTCTTTACATTCTGATTACTCTTTTCACTACACAGGTTATCCATTTGCTCCTTTCCTCCTAATCTAAACATACACTGCTAGATATCCTGCAGCCCTTTGGGTATACATTGATATTCCTGGGGATACTTTCCACTTCTCCTCTGTGTCCTTTACCTCTACTGCCTTATTCTATTGATTTCAGTGCATGCTTCTTGCATGTCTATACAAATTTCCTCCACTGAAATTCTTCATTATTATTTTTTACTATTTTTTACTATTTTTATGGCCTCTAATACTTATGCCATACATTCTCCTCCTTTCATCTATCATTAATTTGTGTTACACTGAGCTAATCACGAATTTCCTTCCTCTTACCATTCTTTTTGATCATTTTCATGCTGCACTCTGAATAGAAAAGACTCCAAGGAACTGCCTACAAAATACTGACTCTCCGCATAGCATTGAGCTTGAAAAATTCTGTTTTTTTTTTTTTAAGGAAGTAGTTTTTTAAAAAGAATTCTAACGTGTCTTCAGGTTACACATGCTTCATTTAGGAAGTTTTCATTTGCTCTTAGAAAACTTAAATCTGGGGACAGTTTAGGGAAAAAATCACCGTGAAGTGGTAAATGTGAAGAAATAATCTCAACATTGCAAGAAAAATAAATTCATTTTCTAACCAATTCACTCTCCTCAAACACAAATTGCCTTTTCCTCAAGACACCAAAACATCCTTATTGAGACTGTTTTTAGAAATATTTTCAGCTTTTCAGGTAAGAAAAAAAAATATTACCAGGGAAGATTCTGACCTGGTCTGAATCTCTTCTGTTAAATAAATTATAAAGTGTCTAAGCTTGTGGTAATCATAACTGTGAATCTTATAATTTTAAGATTGATTTGATATTCTGTCTCATGTGAAATGAAGATGAAACTCTTAACTGAAACTTTCAGTTTGTTTGCAAAGTTCTCTATATTATTGAATTGCTTCTTCAAATCTAGATGATCTGTCAGACGATAAGAAAAAGTATTCTGTTGTGGATTCTGTATCCAGCTTGGTCTTTGGCCATTCATGGACAGCAGAAAATTTACCATCAGCAAAGACTGGTGAGACATGATATTTTTAATGAACTCGATTGATTTCATGCTCATGGGATTTTACATTATGTGGTGCTTTAGCTCCATAATTTCCACTGAATAAAATAGCGTTATTCTGTACTACTGCTTTGGATCATAACTCTGGACTCGCCTTACATATGCCAGAATTGGTTTTTTGGTTGTTTGTTTTACCCAGCGTTATCATAATATTGTATGCCCCCTGATGTGGACCTGTGGTTCTTGATCCAAAGGGTGGGCAGATGCACTCAGATCCCAAGTCATGGCCCCACAGTAAATTCACATGGCTAGAAATAGGTAACATTTTCTCCTGTCTTCTTGAATAAATTAGTCACCTCATTTATGTCTCTCTGATGCCCCTTTCCAGCTTATTGTTTCTTTCACTGCTTATTCATGAGTTCATCTTTGCTGCATTTTCTCCGCTTTCCAGCTACAGAGAGAGTTGCTCACTTTAGCTGTATTTTTGGTCTGCCAGCTTTTGTGTAGATTCTCACTGCAGCTGTATTTTTCTTCTCTCTCATTCTTTGCTTGTGCATGGACTCTCCTAAGGATACTATATATTCATTATGAGCTAGAGTTGCCTGTACTGTAATTCTCAATTCTCCAAAGCCCAAATGTATGACTCAGGCTTCTGAAATAAGTGAAAGAGACCTAGGGCAAGGTACATAGCAAAAATAGCAGTGGGAATTATGTGAGATTATTAGATACATATATTTTTTTAATTAGAGATGGTCCCAAACCAAATCAGTCATTCCCAATGCACTGAAGTGTTGGGCAAGTTTGATATGAGATCTGAGTATGAACTTTGCAATTCAGCCTTATCTCTAATTTTAATATTTATACAGTTCTCTATAACCTCAACTTTGAAGGTCAAAACTGATAGCTAGTTATCTAAGCAGCGTAGATTTTTACAGCCAGCTATTGCAGAGCACCAAACAGTTATCTGGCAAAAATGATTGCTGTGCTTTATCTAGCTCACTAAACCAATGAGAGTTTGTAATACGAGCCTCGTATTGGGCTAGACAGTAGTACTACAAGATGCTGTCACGGATGGGGTATTCTGCGACCTACGCCGATTAGGCAGAGGGGAGAAATTAATTAATGAGAGAGGATATTTATAAAAGTATATTTATTTATTAACTTCCAATATTTTCAACTCTCACCACCCACAACCACTGAACTTTAATATTAATGAATTCTTTACACAGTTATGAAGACATTATGGGAATATATATCTACAGAAACTTATTAATAACTAGCAAACATTCAAACTACATACACAGGGAGAATTTTCCCCGTGGCTTAATGCCGCCTGGGGTCTTATACTATTTGCCCAGCAAAGCCGAGCTGAAAGCTGCTCTCTGCTTTATGGCAGAGGTAATAGAAATTACAGAGGCATTTCAAGTATTTACTCACAGTTCAGATTAATAAGAAATCACCCTCCAGAGCTACATCACAGCCTACTGCAAGTGTCCAATTCTTCAGGGTCTCTGCCTGTGGACTTTGAGGCTGGAATCCTCCAGTTTCAGGGGAAATAAGAGTCTCTGACCTTATGCTGCTGGCTTCTGCTGGCCGCTCTCTCCAGTGGTATGCAAACAGGATCTCCAGGTGCAGAGGCAGGATTCTGTGCAGTCTGAGAATGGGTCCAACACTTGCTCCTCAGTCCGATCGAATGCTCCTGGCAACCCATGGCACTGGCGCATATCAGGCAATCATATAAAGGCAGGCATAAAGCTGCAAGGAAGTACACAGGCAGGCAAGAAGCAATGTGGAGGAGCTGAAAGTAATGTGGGGAAGGCTGCACGTGAGCCTGTGCACCCCTATTTATTAAATGTGGGCTGAGAGCTAATGGCCTCGTTGGCCACTCGAATGACCAATCAGGTTGGCAGTCAGCCAAACCTTACCATACTAGGTAAAACACACAGGCCTGGACCCCAAATATGTGAATCACATGGACCCAGCACCAGGCAGGCATGAGCTGGGCATGTGGGGATTTACACAATCAGGTGTCCTGGGCAACTGACTTTATGGCCCCGGTTTATTGTGCTCCTTTGTGCTCGTTTACCCCTGGTGCAGGCAGAGAGACATGTCCAGGCAGAGCAGGCATAAATAAGCCTGCTTTTGGGCCTACAGGCCCTCCACAACAGGGGCCTTGATGAAGAGGCAGTGCCAACTGCCCCAAGAGTCTCAAGAATCAGTAGCAACTTAGAAAGTCATCATGACTTTTTTTCTTGCTTATTCTGTCCATGACAGCAGTGAGAAATGGAGTCATATGGTGGGGGGAAGGGGCAGACTATCTGCTCAATATAAAATGTAAATAAGAAGCAGAGAAAGGTAATCTGACACTAGGCTTTCAGGCCAAACGTGATATCCAGGACTAACATTTTGTCCCTTCACTGCTCTCAGTTACAAAGGTGTTACACAGCATCTGTACTAGTGAGAACTGGTGCATTGCTTTCGGCCAACCAGTCCATAATAAAAAACAAATCAAGTAGCTGTTCTCATTTCTGCTGTGCTTTCACTGTGCCATCATGTTAATCAGTCCCTGCCAAAGTTGCTTGCTCCCAGTTACTCATTTCTTGAGCCCATGAGGACATATCCAGGCTCTGTCCAAATGTGCAATATTGAAAGTCTTTTTAGGAAGTTATTTGCAGATGTGCTGTTTGTCCTTCTAGGGTTGTCTGTGCTTAGGCAGAACTAAAAGAGGAGACCTGTGCTCTGGAAGTCAGAATAGTGCTGTTTGTGAAGGAAATTGTTCATCCAAAATTGCTGTAGGCAGAATTCCTCCACTTGAGAGTTTGAAGCAAGATGTTAAGTTTGAAAAATGGAGTGTGGTGAGAAAGCAAGCTTCATCCCCAGAAGCTCAGCTGCATTGATTTGATAGGAGACCCTGCTTACAGGCTTTGGTTGCTTGTAGGTGACCTGAAATTTTAGTCTGTTAATCAATTTAGACCTGACCATAGCCCCTGCTGCTTCTTTTCTTTTTGTGTGGTGAATCTGAACATATTTTTGTCAGAAGGTATTGAGAAGATGAACGTGTGGAAGATTTCAGGGTATTCAATTTTCCTATCTGTAAATGTAATAGAAGTGCTTTCAAAAGACACTCTAACTTTCTCTATGCCCTTCTATCAAGATTTTCAAATCACATTGCAAGTATGACTATTACACAGCTGGCACAAACCATGGTGTTCTTATTCAGTTAAAACTCCTTCTGCAGGGTGAAGGCTTCAGAACACAGACCATTAATTTTATGTAATGCCTCTGATATTTTACAGCTTAGTGATGAGGTTTCAGTGTGCTTCCATTTTTCACGTGCACATGTATTCATATTTGAGAAGCATTTGTATGGACTGATGTGATTTGTGCATACACACTTATTCTCATGAGCATCTACAGCCACAGATTTTCACAACATCTCCAGAAGGAGAATATATTCAGTATGCTTGTGAACATATTAAACAAAGTATGATACTTAAATCAACATTTCTCCACTTCTTTAACCTCAATATTTTTCAAATCTTGCTTTTAAAATATCTGTTCTCCTTTGCTTGTACTTAATTTCCCTCTCCACCTAATGTTGGTTTTATAAACTGTGTGATTATTTTAATATGCCCACCTTGTGGAGTATTCCCAGGACTCTTGTCTGCAGTTTATAGAAGAGATTGCTGTTTGTTTTGTGTTATTTAAGGACTCTGAGTTCTGTGTGGCAGGAGAGACTACAGTTCTCCTAAGAAGTGCATGCTGGTGTCAACTGTAACTACCATTTTAGAAAGAGAAGGAATAGAAGACAAATGTTGTGGTGAGAAATAAGAACCAGTTTAGTGGGCAAAGGGGTTCTTAATAGAAGAAGTACTACCAGACAAGGACTTTATTCTGAAGTATTTTCAGTTGAGTACTGTAATGGTTCTGCTAATTGAAGTCCAGTGGGATGAGAGCAGTGGGGCCAAGTATAACATTTTGGCTGCAACACATAAATAGACTAAGTTTCAGAAATTTGGATTCATTGTTTTGTTTTGCTTGCTGCAAAGAAAGATCCCTATTAGCCTATCTTCGTATATGGCATGTGCATGAATACCTGTGCATAATGCTTACTGGTGTTTTACCTTCTGCATATGTCAACCAAATCTCTGCATGCCAGGTCATGTGCATACAAGTTATATATGTGAAGTCTCACTATGACTATAAACCTGGTCCTGTGGTTTATACACCTAATCTAATACTGAAACTAAATGAGATAGCTGCAATGCCATCCATCTATAACTTAAACCACTTCAGGGGCTTTTTCAGCCAAAGAAAAGTAAGTTCACTGTACATGACTTCACCAATCGCATCAGCAGAAGAATGGAAGACATGCTGATGATGATCTGAAATAAAAAAGATTATGCTGCTAGGTTGCAGTTTTTTAAGTAACAAGGGAGAATGCATTTGTTACTATTAAATGGTGAAAACAAGCTACTAGGTTTCTAGTGCCTTTTTTTTTTTTTTAAGAAAATAATTGCAAAAATCTTGAAAATTTATTGAATAGGCTCTAAGATGAAGTGAGGTCTTATTTGCAGTGACACAGCTCAGGAATCACTCCCTTACAAGCACTGCACTTCCACCACTGTCACACCGGCAAAAAAAATGTAAGACAGCTGTAGTTGTAAAAAAGACAATTTTGAACAGATATGTGCAATTCATCCATCCAAATCTGTAACACATAATTACCTTTACAGTCTAGGGAGGTGAGAAAATCTTAGCATCCCTAGACTCAAACCCACAGCTAACTGAAGATATTCTTATCCACAGCTTAGTCAAGATTTTTTTGCAAATGAGAACTGATTGAAGGATTAAATATTCAAGTCACAACGATTCAATCAGAATAATTTATTTATGAGTCATTTTGCAAAACACTCAGCGTATATTTTCCCATCTCTTTTCTTGCATGTACTTTGAGCGTCCTGGTATTGTAAACACTGCGTGCATTATCTTTTAGCACACAGGAATTTGCAGTGACCTAATAAGGAAGTTGGGAGTCTTGTTCATTTTACCTGTCTAAAATATCTATACAGCTTGCTAATGATATGTGAAGTAAACCAAAAGTTGATGTGTGTATACAAGGACAATGTGTCATCACCCTAGAATGTCTGAAGTTACCCGGACTGACATTCTCTTATCATTTATTTTAAGTTTATTGCAAAGAATATCCATATTAGGCCTTTCTAACTGTCAAAAGCCTCTCCTGATTGTCTGCCAATCTTTGCTTTGATGTCATTGGGTGACAAGAACAAATAATGGTATAAAAAAAATCTTTCTATGATGCCTGAGCTACTTCTGACTTCTCCATGCTGAAGCCTAGCAGGCCACAAATCCTTCAAGTAAAACCTTCCTACTCTGCCTACTCTGTGGATCACCTGCTTTCCATGGATGATGAGCGGATTCCCTCCACCACTCTGTCAGTTGATTTACTTCCTTTACAGCTGCATTCACATCCTCAGTTCCTGCTATTTCGTAAACTTTGAAAGTCAGATTTGGGCCTGACCTTGAACTTCTCATCTCAGTCAGTTACAAATCTTTTTCTAATAATTCAGCTCTGAGTGAGAACCAACCTTCAGAAACAACGAAGAGAAGGGGGTGTCTCCCAGGAATGTGTTTATGGATGTATTCCTGGAAAGTATTGATAGGGGTGGTAGTTTCTGCCCTACCTAGCCTGTGTTTCTGATCCCACATCTTATCTTTAGCTGTGTCACAACTTTGTACAGGATCAGGCAGAGAAGTGAACCATAGAATTGACTGAAGACAAAACTGTGCCTTAAAAAAATACATATTTTTTTAACATGAGTAATTCTCTTAGACTCGTTCCCTGCCAACCTCCAAAAGGAATAATGACTGTACAAAGAAAGAAATAACACACAGCCTTCTGCAAGTGCTTCTAAAAAGGTGTCACTAAAAATGCAAAGAAAGCAAGAAGCCAAATGAGAAGAAAACCTTGGAAAGTATACAACAAAACACTCGAACCTCCATACCATTCGAGTTCCAACTTTGTGGCTGTTTTCTGTTACAGACTGCAACAAGTCCTTGATTTCCTGTATCATTAACACAAATCCAGTAATTTCATAGTATGCTGCAGAGAAATGCATCGTTGTAACAGTAGTTGAAACTGGGACTCAGCAAAGTATTCAAAGACAGAGTTAATTTTCAGTACTACATTAAACTAAAGTGGAGTCTAAAAAATATGAATTTTCAACAGAGGGCAAAGCCTGGACTAAGTCACCTACTAGGCAAAAAAACTAACACTATCTAATTTACACTGTGCTGGAGAATAGCATGTATCTGCTCAGCTCAGCATAGGACTGTGAAAGAAATACTGACAATTCAAACTCCTCTTTTGCTTCAGTATCAAAGCTTCAGTTCTGAGTGCTACTTCCAGAGCTGAGAACTGCTGATATCTTTAAAAATGCCAATGACTTCTTGGCCAGAAATAAATGAATGTTGTTCATTTAAATGTAATACTGACACACAGTGAGGTGTTGTGGATCAGAGAAGGTATTCTGATGCAAAATAAACTTTTCAGTTAAGATCTTGCTTTGCCTTCTCCATTTCTAGTCCACTGAGCTTATGAGCTAATTTCTGAATTCATCCCATTGTTAAAAAGAATCAGCAGCTTTTCCAAGTTGCATGTTTAATTGTAACTGTGAAAACATCCAGAAAAAGATGTTGGGATATTGCAATAGGGTATTTTCCTTTTACTTCCCAGTGAATGTAAGTAGTGTTCAACCATTGCTACGCTGACATGCGATTGTTGCTCCAGTCTTTCCAGGGACCTGTTAAGCATTTTAGTCCTCTCTTTCAGTGTTGCATTTCAAAGATCCAGGCCAAGTCTGTTCTTTATAAGCAGCACACTGTATTCATATTACACGCATACAAATATACATATACAAAATTGCATATTTAGAGAGAGAGTGATCATAGATTCACTAAATAAATTAGGAAGCTGTGAAGCTTACCATGCTTTAAGCAGGTTGAGATGACTTCCAGTGTTAGATACAAAGTCATATGAGTTTGAAATACATATGTTTGTGTAATACATATCAAATATACAAACACACGTTTCTATGTATGTATTAGGGATTTAGCTAAGCGAAAACACAGATTCTGGAGATAGAATCTTGCAATTCGAAGCAGTACAAGAGGCTTCTACATAAATGTGATATTTGCTGTACAGATAAGGCCTTTGTAACACACATTCATACTATTTTCCAACATAACACATAGCTGTATTAGTCTGAGGAGAATCAGAGCTAAGCTTAGGACTGCAACCTTGTGCTTTCTTGCTTAAAATGTTTCCAGGGACTTTTTCTTTAGGTTGTTAGGCTCGCTACCTACCTCTGAATAACATGTTTACAGCTGTTCAGATATATATAGTTCCTTACTTTTGTACTGAACAACAGTGTTTATGACAAGTAAGTTTTAAGCTATTGAGGCTCTTTTCCCACCTTTACTAAACTGCCATAACCCTAATGGCTGTGACAGTTTTCCTGTTTATCCCTGTGTGTAAGGTGCCAATCCATCCTTTGTGATTTTTTGCTGCTGCCATATATTAATGTGTGCTGTATCTAGCTTGTCAATCTTTACATCCTTCTTTGCTTTCTGAGTTTATGAGTTAGATTTCTGCATAAAATGTCATCATATAACATTGTGCTTTAAAAAGCCTGTTACTTATTAAGAGTGTGCATTTGTGCTACTGGGGACATCTTATTTTCCCATTAGGAAAATGAAAATGTCATTGAGGTCTAACCAAACCCCTGAGCTTTTCAGACTACAGAAGAACATTGTTAGGATTTCCCGCAGGACCTGGTATCCTTTGTGAATATCCTGTACGTCTGAAACACGATCTCTCCCTCATTTATTCCCCCACTCCTTTCTTCCTAAAGTAACAATGACATAATATTGCAAATTAAGGTTCCTAGTACCTCTGTATTACTTTGCTTGTTGAAAGATGTGACACTAGAGCTAAGTAATTATCCTGGCAGGAGTCATCTCTACATTGTGTAGCTGCTGCTCTAAAAGCTAGATTGCAGCCCCAGATGCAGTCATGAGCAATGGATCATGGATTAAATGTTCCCATTTCCTGAACTTCTCTTAGAGTATTTCAGAGACACAGCATTGAAGCATGTCTGGATTTTCCACTCTGTCTCATTTGGATCGCATGCGATTCTCTGCATCCAGCTGTGTTAAAGTGCAGACTCCATGGACTCTGCCACTGACTACTTATCACGTTGTGTAAGTCTGGAAGTGGACTTACTTTTAAAACTGCTTCCATCCACCATCCATAAGGTTAACCTTCAAGCTTCTTACTCTTAGGCCACCTTATTTCAACTCCTGAACTCATCTGACAGGAAGGAAGTATTTGACACTTCACCACTTGATTTGGTTGGGGATTAATTGGCTGAGGCAGGAATTATAAAAGTGGAATTATTTTTATTTTCTTGAAAACCCCACCCTCAAACTATATACAGAACTAGTTAAGATTTATTTACAGGTTCTAATTCAGTTGGGAAATATTCACAAGGATGCTAATGGGCAAGTTTAGTAATTTAGGAAAGTCAGGAAATGGAAACAGCTAAGCTACAACATAGCTTTACCTCACTTATAAATCAGGCTGAGCAAAGAACCTAAGGGAACAGCAGACTTTACTCATGGAGGTGAGGTAGGACTTAAGTGATGATCCCTGATGAATTTCTCTGTGTCAGCCTCTGTATCTGGAAGCTATATCCAATTGTGGATCCATGCAGCATTAAGTCCAAGGCAAATAAACCCCACCAAAGTCCAAAGGGCTTCAGACGCAGCTCCCATGAGGCATAAGATCATGGAGCAGCACTCTCGTAGCAGCACATGGAAAAAGCCAAACTGCTGTTGTGTTCTCTGGCTCAGGGTAGTGAGCTGGAAGTCAGGATACAGTGCAGTTGAAGAGAAACCAGATCTGGGGGCCACTGGTAGATCTCTGTCAAATGGACCTAAGGACTTGTTGAACTTGCAGACATGTGGGTGAGCAGCACGAACTGTGCAAGAGTGGGACTGCACAAAACAGTACAAAAATGGGAGCTGTGCGGAAACAGGAACTGTGCAAAAGCAGGGACTCCAAAAGCAGGAACTCCGTGCTTTATTCCTCACTCTATCATTTTTCCTAGACAATGTATCCACTTGCCATATACACTGGGCGTGAAGAATCCAGCCAGTCATCAGCTGATTCCCACAAGTCAGTACACATGTGGAAAAGGCACTTTTGGTGTTCCTCCTTCAAGCCCACAAGGCAGGAGGGGGAAACCAATTTTTGTGCTGAGAAACACAACTAGTAGAAATACAGATAAGATACTTCTCATGCACTTCTCAGCTCTCACTTCTTTCTCAGTGTGCTAGTTTGAAGCCAGCTAGAATGTTTTGGTAAGAACTGATTTTTTAGATCAGTTTAATGACTCAGCAGAAAAATGGGTGATTTAGGGTACTGTTTGTTTTTGTTTGTTTTTTTCTTCTCACAGATAAAGATTTAATTCCTCTCAGTAAAATATTCCAATTTTTGGCTCAAACCAACACAGATAATCTCACAAAAGATTCTGTTTCATTTGTGCTCAACACAAAATGGCTGAAGACAAAATTCCCTGAGAAAATGACAAAGAAATGGATAATTTAGTTAAAGTATTTGATAGAGAATAGAATTGGCCATTGCTAATCAAGAGTATTTGGAAGCTTTCTATAAGTAGTGATCCCAACTTTCAGCAGAGCTGAAAAGTAACGCACAGTGATAGTATACACTTGTGCTCTCAATATTGGTTTCATTTGCAGGCTTTAAAATTCTTATGAGTGAGCAATAGCAAAGAATCCTTACTGGCAATTTATCATCTATTATTGCCAGACCAGTATTAAAAGGAATTAAAAGATCATAGGAAAGCTTTTTTGGATGCATCTCAAAAAAAAATGCAAAGAACAAAAAAGAGATTAGAGCAATGTTTGGAACATGGAAGGTGAAATAAGCATCTGAAGGAGCATCTTGAAGCAGAAATCCATTCCAGAGAGAAATAGGCCCAGTTAAATTACAGAGATATGTGGGATTATGCACAGAAGCTGTTTAAAAGTATCTGGCAACTCCAATCAAACAACAAACAGTTCAGCTTCTACAGACAAATGAAGTTTTCTTGGAGTTATAAGACAAAGGTCTTGTCCAGCATGATTGTCGTGGAGAAGTTCATCTGGGTTTTAGTGGAATGAAATATGAGGCCGGATTTTAAAAGGCTTTAAATAATTTAATATTATATACACAAGGAATCCCCCCTCCCCAAACTTATTTACAGCTACCCCACACAAGTTCTTTGTATGCGGTTCTGAGATTATATTACAGAAGGCCTATGTGCAGCAAATTGGGAATTTAGCAAAGGTTTGAAAGGATTTAGGAAGAGAGTCTGTGGCATGAGAGTGCCACTGGTAAGCTATTGAGAGTTTATGCTGGTTTAGATCGAGTTTGCAGTTACTCACTGGCTGGAATCAGTTTTTGATGGTCCCAAATATCGTGAGTTTGGATAATTCAGGGGTTATTGGGGCTCACTGTCTGGAGCTTCCACGGGCACAGTCAAGCTGGGAGCGGTGGCTGGAGCGGCGGCTGGCCGGGAGCACCTTGGTCAGTTCCCTGGGCTGGTGCTGAGGGCTGTAGTCATGCAGCGGCGGTGGTCCCCAAAAGCGGCTGGAAGCGGCTAGGAGCAGCAGATGAGTGGAAGAGGGTGGCAAGGAGTGAGAGGCAAGATGTGAGAGAGAGGTAGGTAGGTAGCAGGGACACTGTATTGTACTTTTTTTATGAGTTTTGGCCCCGCGATTGATGGTCCTTAGGCCACAATTCTGTCCAACGAGGGCTTGGCAACAGCCCAAAACACACCAAATAAGGTGGAGTCCGAGGGTCCGGTACCCCCAAATATGGAGAGGCCTCAGGTGGGTTCCCCACCCTAGGTGTGTGAGCCTATGTAAGGTGTTTACTTCAACCTTCGAGGAGGCAACCCAGCCTGGAAGGCACCAAGGCTATGGTGTCCCTTTGTCCCCCTTAACTTGTTTACCCCAAGTATAGGCAGGGCAACACCCTTCATGGGGACAACATGTCCGGGCATGAATAGATTCGTAAACATAGTCATTTAAGGCCTGTGCAACCCTCCACCACAATGATACAAGAGAAGAAGACAGAAAAGTGGGGAATAAACATTTGAACAAGAAATCAATGAAATTTACAGACCATCTGTGGGTTTACAGGTTGGAAATCAAAGAGCAAGATGCTAGGAAATATGACATGGAAATTTGACATGATATGTCATATTCAGAAGGAAAACTTGATATTAGCTAAAAATCATCCACTGAATTTAGTTACTGTTTTCAGGCTCTCACCCTGAGTTGAAGGCATGTTTTCTTAGTAAGGAGCTGGCAAATCTATGGGAATTTTTCTCATTTACTGCCCCAATTGGTGGCCTGCAGCAGCATCCACATGGCTCTAATGCCCTCTTCGCTGCCTGTTAGGCAGATTTTGCTACTAAAAAGGAGTCTCAACTAACTCTATAACTGAACATTTTAATTTGGCCCGGAGAGGATAAGGAAGAGGGAATTAGTGAGAGGCCTTGAGCACAAGCCCCATGAGGAGAGGCTGAGGGAGCTGGGATTGTTTAGCCTGGAGAAGAGGAGGCTCAGGGGTGACCTTATTGCTGCCTACAACTACCTGAGGGGTGGTTGTGGCCAGGAGGAGGTTGTTCTCTTCTCTCACGTGGCCAGCACCAGAACAAGAGGACACAGCCTCAAGCTACGTCAGGGGAAATTTAGGCTCAAGGTGAGGAGAAAGTTCTTCACTGAGAGAGTCATTGGACACTGGAATGGGCTGCCCAGGGAGGTGGTGGAGTCACTGTCCCTGGGGCTGTTCAAGGCAAGTTTGGACGTGGCACTTGGTGCCATGGTCTAGCCTTGAACTCGGTGGTAAAGGGTTGGACTTGATGATCTATGAGGTCACTTCCAACCTTGGTGACACTGTGATACTGTGATAACTGACAGAGCAATTAAGGACATTAATAAGGAAAGATAAAGACATCAGGAAAATACTTCAGAGCTGAGAACTAGATACAAAAAAAGTGTATTTTTTTACCATTTTAAGGGAAATACTAAACCTTGAATAAGATTATTGCACCTGCAGATAACAGAGTAGTTATCAATACATTACAAGGAAAAGCTTTCCACAGGTATGTATGTTCAGTATGTGGGAAGGAGCTGGTACTTTGAGCAGGTGAAAATAATTAAATAAAATCCCAGTCCACTAGTAATTAAGAACTTTAAAAGAGAACAAACTTTACCTACGAGGAAAATATCTATTTTTTTTTTCACTCAGAAATCCCAACAGATTTTGTTGAGAAAATCTTGGCTAGCCATTAGCTTTGATCCCTGGAGAAAAGCCAAAAGCCTGAAAGGGAATGTAGCTGATTTGGATAGCTGTGGACTCTTAGTCTACTAGCAATACTATGCAAAATAATGGAAAACTGATTCAGTATTCAATTAAAAAACAATTAAGGTCTAGGAATGTAATCAATATCTAAGTTATTTTATGAAAAATACATCTTCTCCAACAATTTCTTTTCTCTGATAACTTTACAGGCTTGAGGAGTAATTGAAAATAATTCAAACTTTCATTTGATTAAGTACTGAAAAATCTTCTGAAAAAGAAATAGCACTATACATTGTTAAAGGGGCACATGATTAAGAACTGGCTAATTGAATTGCCTCACTGTGGAAAGCAGCGATAGGCCTCATGTTATTCAGTAATTTTGTCAGTAAGTTGAGTGCAGTATTACTGCTTCTAAAACTAGGACCTGAGATGAAGGGCGGTAGAATGACAAGTGATAGCAAAACTGCAACAGAAAAAATACAATTTAATAAAAACAAATTCAGCTTCACACCTTGTTGTCATAACTGGAAGCCATTCTTAGTGTGTGGAAAGACACGTGGAAAAAAAGTCTGCAATCAAGAATATATCCTTCCATCCTGACAAGATGTTCAGATAAAAATAAAAGTACAATATGGTCTTTGGATTTAGAAACTTGGAAACAGTATCTATAAAGAAATTATTTTTAGGCTTATATCCCATACAAAAAGAATGATATATTCTGCTTCTGATGATATTTTTAGTCGGTTGTTTCAAAACTGGAGCAGATGCAGGCGATAATAAACTTTTATAATGAAAAGGGAAAATGTCTTACAATTAAAGTTTTCTGAACCTCAAGCTACCATCTGGTTTGGAATACAGCCTTTCTACAAATGTTGCCCAGCATCAATGTGACCAAGTGGATAAAATGTGACACTAAGTGGCATCTAGAAAGAAAAAAAAAAGAGACCTTGGGTATTGTGACTGGATGCAGAAACTTCTGTCCAACATAAACTCTGCAAAAAGTCTGAAGTCCAGGCTTATTCTATTTCTCTAGGTTCTTCCCACAGACAGTGGGAAGATACTGGCACCTTAAGAGAATGACTCATCCATCTATTTGATGCAACATTTTAGATTAGGCTTATGTCATACTCTTTGTATACTTCTTGCTAAGCTAGATATTTAAGTTTTAGAAGGCTAATACTAAATACAAAGAATTCAATCTGTAGTGCTTCTTGTGTATGAGAAAGCATAAGCCTAAAGCCTATCTTTTATACTAGAGTCCTTTTTAAAACTGGTTGTATCCCCTAAGGATACAAATGCTCCAGGTCAGACTCCTAAGGATTCAAACCCTCCAAGTCAGACTCCTAGAGATTCAAATCCTCCAGCAGACACATCCAAGTCTGTTGCTGCTCAGGCCCTTCTGGCACCTGCTAAGGCAAAAGCTAAGACAAAGAGTGATTCACAGGAGGATGTAAGACAGGGGACCTCTGGTGATCAGCAGCAAGGAGAGGAGGAAGAGGAGGCAGTTAGTCTGCGAGACCTTGTAGATGTGCTGAGACAACAATACTCAAGTGAGAGGAGCTCTGTGAGGTTAGCTGCCAAGAGAGAGGATGGTTCCAATGAGTTTAGGAATGCTATGAGGAAGATTGTGTTAGGCCAGGCACCACCAGATCAACAACAGGAGGAAGAGGAGGAAGATGACATCCAAGGCTCCAAGGATCCACTCAGAGAGGTCAGGGAAGTTAGGAAGGAATACACAAGGGAATCAGGTGAGCCAATCCTAAGCTGGCTAGTGAGATGCCGTGGCATTGGTGCTAATGCTCTGCAGGTAGGAGACAAGTCTGCCAAGCAGCTGGGACCACTCACTAAGGAGAGTGGAGTGGACAAACACCTAGCAAGTCCTCTTGGTAGGGTTAGCTTGTGGACACGCCTTCTGTTGGCTGTGGCTATGAGATATCCTTCCCGAGATGATTTGCCATGGGCTGCCAAGAAGTGGAACACCGTTGAGCAGGGAATTAAGCTTCTGAAGGAGTTTGCTGTGAAGGAAGTGCTTTATGGAGATCATGGCACTCATGAGCCTGACGACATTCCTTTGGGAACAGGTCTCATGAAGAAGTTTATTAAGCTTGCTCCTTCATCCTATGCTAACATCTTGGCCAGTAAGTTTCTAGCAAGGAGTGATAATGGAAGGTCTTTCACTGTTGGTGAATTCACTGACCAGCTCAGGCAGATAGAGGATAGCCTGTCACATTCTGGTATAATCTGTGCCATAAAGACTATGACTACAGAGCTTAAAGATGGTTTTAAAGATACCATGAAAGAACTGAAGGAGGATCTTAAAAACATTACCAATCTGGTAAAGGATACCATTCCTGCATCATCTGAATGGGTGCATGTTTCTGCAGTCAGGAACAGACGTCCACCTCCTGCAAGGCAATTCCAGCCCAGGAGGAGACAAATTCCACCTAGACAGCAGCAATCACGTGCGTCACTGTGGATACTTCTGCGTGACACATATGGGGAGAACATGAACAAATGGGATGGTAAACCTACTTCAGCTCTTTCAAAGAGGGTCAAGGAACTGCAGAGTGGCAGAAACAGAGGCAGTAATGCCCGAAAAGTAGCTGTCACTTCTACAGCTCCTGAGAGCAACTGCAATTGTTCCAACAGTTGCAGTTCCTCTCGCAACAACACTAATCACTGTGTACACCCTACATGCCATGTTCAGCATTAGGGGTGCCCTGCATCCAGCCAGGAGGAAGAAAGGGATAGTGGAGAGAACCGAATCTATTGGAATGTATTCATTAGGTGGCCTGGCAGTTCAAGAGTTCGGAAATACAGGGCTTTAGTTGACACAGGTGCTCAGTGTACTTTATTGCCATCTAATTGCAAAGGGACAGAGTCCATATCTATTTTTGGAATCACTGGTGGATCTCAAGAGTTAACTAAGATACAGGCTGAGATCAGTTTAACTGGTAAAGAGTGGAAGACACATACTATTGTAACTGGTCCTGATGCGCCTTGCATTCTGGGAATTGACTTTTTGAGACAAGGTTGTTTCAAAGATCCTAAGGGTCATAAATGGGCTTTTGGAATAGCATCTGTAGAGATTGAGGATGATAAATTGAAATTGTCCATTAGACCTGAACTTTCTGATGAATCTGCAGTTGTGGGACATCATGACATAGAGGATCTGGAAGTGCCAATTGCAACTCAAACTGTTCATCATAGGCAGTACAGAACTAACCGTGACTCTTTGTTGCCCATTCATCAGCTGATTCGTCAATTGGAGAGTCAGGC
Organism: Pogoniulus pusillus; assembly: GCF_015220805.1. NCBI lineage: Eukaryota > Metazoa > Chordata > Aves > Piciformes > Lybiidae > Pogoniulus > Pogoniulus pusillus. Next base: position 17,721,410 of record NC_087265.1, read on the forward strand.
TGTCATCGAGAAAGCTCATTCACCTTTCAACAGTCCCATCTGGCCTGTGCGCAAACCTACGGGCGACTGGAGACTGACAGTTGACTTTCGTGCCCTCAACGAGGTGACGCCACCCATGAGTGCAGCTGTGCCGGACATGCTGGAACTCCAGTATGAGCTGGAATCGAATGAGGCTAAATGGTATGCAACCATAGACATTGCTAATGCTTTCTTCTCTATTCCCATAGCAAAGGAGTGCAGGCCTCAGTTTGCATTCACCTGGAGAGGAATCCAGTACCAGTTCAATCGTTTGCCTCAGGGGTGGAAACACAGCTCAACCGTCTGTCACTCAGTCATCCACAATGCACTGGAGAAAGGTAAAGCTCCAGAGCACATCCAGTACATCGACGACATCATTGTGTGGGGCCAAACTGCTGAGGAAGTCTTCGAGAAAGGTAACAAAATCATTGACATTCTGTTGCAAGCAGGTTTTGCCATTAAGAGAGACAAGGTCAAAGGACCTGCCAAAGAAATTCAGTTTCTGGGAGTGCGGTGGCAGGATGGTCGCCGTTACATTCCTCAGGATGTGATCAACAAAGTCTCCACCATGGCAGTTCCCACCAGTAAGAAGGACACACTTTCTTTCCTTGGTGTGGTGGGATTTTGGAGACTACACATTCCTGGTTTCAGTCAGATTGTCAAACCTCTGCATGATGTGACTCGTAAGAGAAACAATTTCGAGTGGGGACCTGAACAACAAGCAGCCTTTGATCAAATTAAACGAGAAGTAGTCCATGCAGTGGGCTTGGGACCTGTGCGATCTGGTCCGGGCATTAAAAACATTCTGTACACGGCTGCCAGTGACAATGGTCCAACTTGGAGTCTTTGGCAGAGAGCTCCAAATGAGACACGTGGTCGTCCTCTTGGTTTCTGGGGATGTTGTTACAGAGGTTCAGAGGCAAATTACACTGCAACTGAGAAAGAGATTCTAGCAGCCTATGAGGGAGTGAAAGCAGCTTCTGAAGTGATTGGAACTGAGTCACAATTGCTTTTAGCTCCTAGACTGCCAGTTCTTAATTGGATGTTCAAAGGCAAAGGTTCATCACCGCATCATGCCACAGATGCAACCTGGTCTAAATGGATGGCTTTGATAACCCAACGAGCACGAATGGGTAATCTTGACCGACCTGGTCTGGTGGAGGTGATCACCAACTGGCCGGAAGGCACAGACTGTTCTAAACCTCCAGAGGAGAAAATGACTCGTGCTGAGGAAGCTCCTCCCTATGGTGATCTCTCTGATCAGGAAAAGAACTATGCTTTGTTCACAGATGGTTCCTGTCATCTTGTTGGGAACAAGCGAATATGGAAGTCAGCAGTTTGGAGTCCAACCAGGAGAGTTACCGAAACGAAAGATGGCGAAGGAGAATCCAGTCAGTTCGCTGAGGTAAAAGCTGTTCAACTTGCTCTTGATGTGGCTGAACGTGAGAATTGGCCTATCCTTTACCTCTACACCGACTCGTGGATGGTAGCCAATGCTCTATGGGGTTGGCTAAAGGACTGGAAGAAGAATGGTTGGCAGAGGAAAGGAAAGCTTATTTGGTGTGCTGATCTATGGCAGGACATTGATGCACGGCTGGAGAAAATTCCAGTGAAGGTGCGGCACGTGGATGCACACATGCCTAAGAGCAGAGCCACTGAGGAACATCAACATAACCAGAAGGCAGACCAAGCTGCTAAGATTGCTCAAGTTGATACCAACTCTGAACTTGACATTGACCTTGATTGGAAACACCGAGGTGAGCTGTTCTTAGCTCGGTGGGCCCATGACTCATCTGGACATCAAGGCAGAGATGGAACATACCGATGGGCTCGTGATAGGTCAATTGACTTGTCCATGGACGCTATCACCCAAGTCATCTCTCAGGTGGCCAGCTCCAGAACAAGAGGACACAGCCTCAGGCTGCGCCAGGGGAAATTTCGGCTCGAGGTGAGGAGAAAGTTCTTCACTGAGAGAGTCATTGGGCACTGGAATGGGCTGCCTGGGGAGGTGGTGGAGTCGTCGTCCCTGGGGCAGTTCAAGGCAAGGTTGGATGTGGCACTTGGTGCCATGGTCTAGCCTTGGGCACTGTGGTAAAGGGTTGGACTTGATGATCTGTGAGGTCTCTTCCAACCTTGGTGATACTGTGATACTGTGATACTGTGACTGTGACATTTGTGCTGCTATTAAGCAGGCTAAGCGAATCAAGCCCTTATGGTATGGTGAGAGATGGTCAAAGTACAAGTATGGTGAAGCCTGGCAGATTGACTACATCACTTTACCTCGATCTCGTTCTGGCAAGCAGTATGTGCTGACGATGGTAGAAGCCAGCACTGGATGGTTGGAAACCTACCCAGTTCCACATGCTACTGCACGTAACACCATTGTTGGTTTGGAGAGACAGATCTTGTGGAGACATGGTACTCCAGAGAGAATTGAGTCAGACAATGGTACTCATTTCAAGAACAATCTTGTGAAAAACTGGGCCAAAGAGCATGGTATTGAATGGATCTATCACATATCCTACTATGCACCAGCTTCAGGGAAGATTGAGCGCTACAACGGTTTGCTGAAAACCACCCTAAAAGCCATGGGGGGTGGAACTCTGAAAAACTGGGACAAACATTTAGCAGAAGCTACCTGGTTGGTAAATAGTAGAGGTTCAGTAAACAGAGCAGGACCTGCACAATCAGATTTGGTCCAAACAGTAGACGGTGATAAAGTTCCTGTTGTACATGAGAAGAATCTGTTAGGGAAAACTGTTTGGGTATTTTCTCCTTCGGGCGAAGGGAAACCTGTCCGAGGGGTGGTTTCTGCTGAAGGTCCTGGTCATACCTACTGGGTAATGCAGGAGAATGGTGAAATCCAGTGTATTCCACAGAGAAATTTAACCTTAGCTGAGAGAGTTTAAATTCAAGCTGTTAGGAGTTTTCTGTTCTAGGTAACATCGGCGCCCAACACTGAGAGAATCTACGATAGAATCTACAGTACATGAGCACGAACCCAACATCAGCTGGGAGTCCCTGTTCTGAGCTTTTGAATCACCTACATCTGATTGAAGTGTGAACTGAACTTGTATATATTGTTTTAGTGTAAATATTGGTTTAGATTAGATTGGATAATTCTCAGCGATACTCTGAGCGAAGTAGACAAGGGGTGGATTGTGCTAGTTTGAAGCAAGCTGGAATGTTTTGGTAAAAGAACTAGATAACGGGCAGTGAAATGAAAACAATTGATGTCAACTTCTCTCACAGTTATGCTGAGAACTCTGGGAAGAAGAAGTAAACATTCTCCATTTTGTCTTCACTCTTGCTTTTGCCTTAGACCTGGTCACATCTCATTAACCCTGCTCCCACTAACCTTGCTCCCTAACCTCTTGGCTGCACCTCTCTTCTTCCTGAGAACTGGGGTAAGGTTGAGAGGGCCGGGGGAGGTGTTGGGGTGGTTTGAGAGCCCCTCCTGGGGACTCAGGTTTCTGGGAGGGGAGTTGTGCTTTTGTATTGTTTATCCTTTGTATATTTCTGTATATAATTGTATATAACTGTATATATTGTAAATAGCTGCTTGTAAATTCTGCTAGCTGTAAATAAATTGCTTCATCTATATTCCCAGGGTCCGTCTGAGCTAGCTGGGGCAAATTCAAAAGTGTGGGGGGGCGGGGTAACCCCCAAACCATCACAGTAAGCATGAGCATGATAGCTAAAGAAAAAAATGTCTTTCACATGGCTCCACAACTTTTTGAGAGGTTAATGTCCAGATGATTCTGTATTGGACGGGAGGGAATTTTCTGTATGCATTTGTGCAGCCTCATACTTAATAACTCACATTCCTCGTCCACATTCTTCAAACCCTACATATCCAGGCAATTTTTTTGCAGGCTTCTCAAATGCTAGGAATTAAACTATGGTGCCATAATGCCTTTGCCATCTGTGAGTGAATAAGTCATACTCAAGTTTACTTCCCCAGAATGTGTCTACTGGTTACTTTTGTACAGTAGCAATACACTCTGAAATGATGCCAGTTTATTTTAATTACTCCAGCTTATTATTCAGACCACTCTATGAGGGAAGGCAATTATCTGTAGACACAAATGCAATATTGTATTAGATGAGCCTTCTGTGATTAGAACAGTAAGAACAATATTAATCATTCTACGAGATATTACATTTTCTACTTCCTTAGATCAGGAAGAAAGAAAGAGACACAATTAAATTTATTATTGTATAAATATGTCATGCCATGTTTATTCAGCCACTGCATAGGAAATCTCTCATTTTTAAATCATCCTAGATTGAAATGCATTTTTTTAATTAAATGCAACATTCTTCTTCATAGCACTAGTCAGAAATTGTTTGGAGGCTGTTTTACTTGTGGATATCAGAGTGGTTTCAATGGAGCTACCTAGACATCTATTCCTATGTCATGAGAGTTTTATGGACCTTTTCTTCTGAGATAAGAAAAGTAATTGTGTGGTTAGGAAGATTTTTCTACACTATTTAATAAAACAATGCAATCCACTGGTTTTATTAATTTATTCTGTAGAGAATAGACCAAATCCTCCATTTTCAGAAAGAGAAGCAGTACAAATGAAAAGAGAGCGAAGTCAAGCATTTTGAGAGTTCCCTGAATGCTTCAGGTGTATGTACTTCTAGAATATTTTTCGATAATTCAATGTGCTGAAGAGAATTACTGAAAAAGAGAGACAAATTAAAATTTGGGTTGTCGGGTGCAGACGCACCTGTTAATAGATAGTTCCAGTAGGAACAGGACTGTGATTTCTCCACTTCAAATGGCCAAATCTGCCAATAATGCATCAAAAATCTATGACAGGTATTAGTCAAATTAATATCTTCCATCTCAGGAAGTGAAATGCATGAGATTTATCCTCTGTTTCTTCGGACTGGCAGGATTCTGGTTGGAGTCTGTTATAGACCACCCAATCAGGAATAAGAAGTTGATTTTTTATTCTTTAAGCAACTGGAGGCTGATTCAAGATCACCTGCCCTTGTTTTTGTGGGTGACTTTAACCTGCCAGACATCTGCTGGGACTTTAATACTGCAAAGAAGCAGTCTAGAAAGTTTCTAGAGTGTACGGAGGACAACTTCTTATCTTAGCTGTTACATGAGCCTACCAGGGATGCAGTCCTGCTTGACCTGCTGCTCACAAATAGAGAGGGGCTGGTGGGAGATGTGGTCATTGGAGGTTGTCTGGGATCTTGTGACAATGAAATATATTTTCAATATATGGTGAAACGAGGAGAGGCATCAACAGAACCTCCACACTGGACTTCTGAGGGGCAGACTTCGGCTTATTTAAGGAACTAACTCAGAAAGTTTCTTGGAAAACAGCCCTTAAAAACAAAAGGGTCCAGGAAAGTTGGACCTACTTCAAGAAAGAACTCCTGAAGGCACAGGAGTAGGCTATCCCATTGTCCCAGAAGAGGAGCTGAAGAGGGAGACAGCCAGACTGGATGGGCAAGGAGCTTCTGAAGGAATTAAATTAAAAAAAAAAGGGTGTAACAACTTTGGAAAAAAAAAGGAGGTATCCCAGGAAGAGTTCAAGGATGTTGCTAGGTCTTGTAGGAAAAAAAAACAGAGAGGCAAAAGCCCATTTAGAACTTAGGCTGGCAAACTGCTTTTAAGGAAAATAAGAAATGTTTATATAAATATATTAATGACAAAAGAAGAGCCAAGAACAACTTCTATTCCTTATTAGATGGAGAGAAGAATATAGTAAACAAGGATTAAAAAAGTCAGTGGTGCTTAGCACCTTCTTTGCCTCAGTCTTCAATAGTGGGACAGACTGTCTCCAGGACAACTGGCCTCCTGAGCTGGCACATGGAGTCAGGGACCATTATAGTCCCCCTGTAATCCATGAGGAAGAAGTAAGGGACCTGCTGAGCCACTTGGATCCTCACAAGTCCATGGGACCAGATGGGATTCATCCTAGGGTTCTGAGCTGGCAGATGAGCTGTCCAAGCCACTCTCCATCATTTATCAACAGTCCTGGCTCTCTAGAGAGGTCCCCGAAGGCTTCAAGATAGCCAATGTGATGCCCATCCACAAAATGGGACGGAGAGAGGAACCGGGGAGTTACAGGACTGTCAGCCTGACCTCTGTGGTCATGGAACAGTTCATCTTGAGTGCCATCGCAAAGCACCTACAGGATGGCCAAAGGATCAGACCAAGCCAGCATAGGTTTAGGAAGGGCAGGTCCTGCCTAACCAACCTGATCTCCTTTTATGATCAGGTTACCCACCTGGTGAATGTGGGCCAGGCTGTGGATGTAGGCTACCTGGACTTCAGCAAAGCCTTTGACACTCTCTGCCACAACAAGCTCTTGGCAAAGCTGGCTTGGACAAATTCACTGTCAAGAACTGAATGGAGGACCAGACACAGAGAGTGGTGGTGAATGATGCCACATCCAGTTGGCAGCCAGTCACTACTGGGGTTCCCCAAGGATCAGTGCTGGGCCCACTCATGCTCATTATCTTTATTGATGATCTGGATGAGAGAAATTGAGTCCAGCATCAGTAAGTTTGCAGATGAAGCAAGCTAGGAGCAGGTGTAGATCTGCTGGAAGACAGGAGAGCCCTGCAGAGAGACCTTGACAAGCTGGATGGGTGGGCAGAGGCCAAAGGGATGAGATTAAACAAGGCCAAGTGCAGGGTTCTACACTTTGGCCACAACAACCCCAAACAGCATTACAGGCTATGGACAGAGTGGCTGGAGAGCAGTCAGGTAGAGAGGGACCTGAGGGTATGTGGTGGAGGGGCAGTAGCCCCAAAACTGAGGCCTCTCTATGCCTCTACATGCCTGGACATGTTTTTCTGCCAGGACCCATGGCAGTAAACAGGTTGTGTAACACACACACACGCCCAGCCCGTGTATCCCTGGGGTCTGCCCAGGTAATCCCCATATTTGGGAGGGTCCAGGCAAACAGCTACTGCCTACTAAGGTAAGGTTTGGCTTACTGCCAGTCTGATTGGTCACTTTAGATGGCCAAAAGAGCCATGAATCTCGGCTCAGAGTCTATAAAGAGGGGTGCAAAGGAGCACCACGTGTTCAGAGTGTTCAGAGGTTCAGACTTAGCTGTTCAAGCTCAGCTCTCTGATCTATATAGCAGCTCTGACCTGCTTGCAAGGCCTAGACACAGGATCAGGCCCTCACTTGCTTGCATACTCACTGAGGCTCAGCCCTCTTGCAATTGATCTCAACTCGCAGTTAAGCTGTCTGCGAACCTTTGAGAAGCAGAGCGCATGCACGCCTGCACTTGATACATGTATGGGGAGCCGAGAGCCCCCTGCCTAAGCCTAGAGCTATCTCTAATTATCCACGGAGATCAATCTCCCAGCGGCCTGGCACACATTGCATGCCTGCTGCTCTAACCTGAAGAATCAGGTCAGCAGACCTTCCAGATTGTCTGCAAACCCACAAACACAGCCTGCTAGATGTGAGAAGACTGTGCCAGAAGCTGCACGGACAAATCCTCCTCCTGCACCTGGAAATCCTGCCAGCTGACCATCCCTGGACACGGCATCCAGAAGAACCAGCAGCATCAAGGCAGAGAAAACTTCACACCAGGAAAGAAGGTTAGAGAAATCCTGTTTACCCCAGAGACTGGGAACACTTAGCATTCACCTGCAAGCCGGGAAGAAGGCAGCCTCACAAAGACCCGAATATTGGGCACGCTGTGACGCAATCCCAAGAGGGTGATTAATGATTAAGAGCAACACATTTAAGCAAGCTTTAATTCCTTTGTAAAATAAGTTATCTCTGTCTTAGAGCAGACACAGTTTCAGCCCCTGCTGGGCAAACAGCATAGCTCCTAAGCAGGCATTAAGCCTAAGGGAATCTTTCTCTCTGTCTATAGTTGTTGATAATTTGATATTTCCATTTAATAATCAAATCCCTGTACATAAATGTATCATATCCTAACTGTTTTCATAAGTTCGCAATAGAACTTAATTACATAGTGGTTGGGGATGGCAAGAGTTTGTAAATACTAATTTTAATAAATAATTTTAATAAAAAATTAATACCACCTCAAATTGATTTCTCACCTCCCCCTACCAAGGGAGGCATAGAGAATTCCCCCTCCACAACAGGGTACTGGTAGATAGTAGACTGAACATGAGCCAGCAGTGTGCCTGGGTGGCCGAGAGAGCCAATTGCATTCTGGCCTGGATCAGGAACAGTGTGGCCTGTACTCAACACTAGTCAGGCCACACCACAAGTACTGGGTGCCTCAGTTCAAGAGAGATGTTGACAAACTGGAACGTGTCCAGAGAAGGGCGATAAAGCTGGTGAGAGCCCTGGAACACAAGGCCTATGAGGAGAGGCTGAGGGAGCTGGGGTTGTGCAGCCTGCAGAAGAGGAGGCTCACGAGTGATCTCATTGCTGTCTACAGATACCTCAAAGGAGGTTGTAGACAGGTGGGGATTGGTCTCTTCTCCCAGACAACCAGCAACAGAACAAGGGGACACAGTCTCAAGTTGTGCCAGGGGAAGTATAGGCTGGATGTTAGGAAGAAGTTCTTCACAGAGAGAGTGATTGGCATTGGAATGGGCTGCCCAGGGAGATGGTGGAGCCACCGTTCCTGGAAGTGTTCAAGAAAAGACTGGATGAGGCACTTAGTGCCATAGTCCAGTTGACTGGAGAGAGATGGGTGATAGGTTGGACTGGATGACCTTGGAGGTCTCTTCCAAGCTGGTTGATTCTATGATTCTATTCAGTTGGTCAAAATAGAGGCACTAGCAAGACATGTATTCCCCAGAGACCCAAGTTATGTATGATGAATACATTGGCTGAACACACCAACAGACAGTAAGTCCTAGAATGAATATGAAGTAAGACAGGTCCCACCAAAGACTCCAAGATTTCACTTATTTATATGTTGTGAACTACCATGAGCAAAGAGTAGTTGGTTTTTGGGGTTTTTATTGCAAGATATGATGTTATAAAGTTTTGGGGGTTGATCTGGACATGCAATTTTCACCATTATAAAAATTCTTCATCTTGGTACCAGTATTTACAATGCATTTTGCAAATACAATTTGTGTGAAATGTTACCTCTGCCTCTTGGGAATATGATGCAGTGTGATGAATTTGGGTTGTGCATATATTTGTGTTAGCAAATGTTAAGACCATACAGCCACATCAATAGAATATTTTTGTCAAATACTGTCAATGTTAATCAGACCATAGCAACAATATGACAGTAAAAAAACAGATTCCAGGGTGCTTGAAAGGATGAAAAAATCATTCTGGCAAATCTACTATCTTAAATCCCTAAACTGCTATGAAGATCTCAGAGTCATTTTTCAAATACCTTCACAGAATGAGGGAATGGAATTTAGGAGACAGGTGGTGACAGGAGAAGCAATGAGAATGGTACACTCTGTTTTACGTTTGCTTTCTGCTAGTGTAAGACTGCTGGTGCTGTATTTTGTGCATCAACATGTGTGAGATCTGCATTTGACTGCAAAATTTGTGGAATCATAAAGGGATTTAAAAACAAATGTCAAACAGGATGCCCCACCTGGAAAGAATAATTATGGTATCTAACATTTCATGTTATTACACCTGGTTTCAGTTTCTTCCACGGATACATGACTCTTTCATTACAGATGCCTATTTTGTATTTTCTGTTACTATTTTTTTCCTTTTTTTTTTTTTTTTTTTTTTGTGTGATGTTGCTTTTATTACTTTAGTGAAGTTGATGCAAAGAAATACTTTATTCCTTTTGTTAATGTGCTGAGGTAATTAGGGGGTTACATTAGTCTACTGTGAGTTCTTGTAGTCTTCTGTGGTTATGATCAACCTTAGCAAAATGAAAATTGTGCTTTCAGATGAAACAACATCCAACAGAAACCAATGAAAACGAGAGATGAAGTAATTTAACTGGCTAATTAAGAGCCCAATCTGTGTCATGATGGGACAATACTTAGCTCAGAACCACTTAGCCTATCTGTTTTTGTCCACTTAAGAGTCCATTATACCATATTCAGCATAGAATTATATACTCCAGGGAATGTACTCAGCTGAAGTACCTACATTTCTTATATCTTCAAGGTGCATGGCCCTCATTATACCCCTAGAGTACATAATTATCTTATAACAGCTGCACACATCAATGCGTTTTATGATCTCCTTACAATGTTATATTTATTCTTTTCTTCTAAATCCCCGGGCATGCACACACACACTCTCTCTGTACATACATGTATATATAAACCAGAATAGTTAAAGTATTTAGTTAGAAACCTAAAAATTTGAGTTTCAGCTTCAGCTGATATGAAAAGATTCCACCAGCTGGCAATGTTTTCATTGAAGGTCTGATCTCTTGTCTCAGGGAAGTGCTTAATATTGAGTCTAATGGGGTGTCTGGACCTCTTGCGTAGGGTCAACCCACAAAAGAAATTGGTTGCTTCAACTGTAATAGCTGAGCAGACTACTTAGGCTCCTCAGAGACATTTAACCAAGTATTATTCAGAGAAAAAGTCATCAATAAATGTGTTATCCAAATCTGTCTGATCCCAAGACTGTTAAAGATAATTAAGGTGCTTTCTGATAGCGTAGAGGGAGGGAGGTTGATTTAAGCACTTACAGATTTTGGTTACATTCAGTTTTGAAAAAGAACCTGTGTCATCCTCAATTTATTTTTTTTTTTTTCCCCTTAGAGAGCTGGAATTAACTCCACTATAAGATGTTATTCATACATTCTTATCCAAAACCATAGTCTGTATCTAGTCTCCTTTACATCCAAATCTTTCTGAACAAAATCTCAGAAGATCCTGTTACTGTGGCTTAAATTAGTGTGCGCTTAAGTGCTTTGCTGGGCAATGATGTGGAGTACTCCCTCAGACATTAAGTAAACAAAATTACCACATGCTACAACACCAGAAAAACATCAGTAATTCAGCTTTCCTCTATGGCTAAAACTATTTTTATATGACCTTAGAACATCACAACAGAAGTATTTGCTTGGACAAAAGATCCATCTGTGACTAGTCAAAGTTAGAACTAAGAAGACATAAAATACTAGAGCAAACATTTCTAAGAATAGCCTCTTCTTTCCTGAGAACTTTCAGCCTAGCTATGTTTGATACTACTCAACAGATTTCAGATCCATGAAAGTGTTCAATCATCTCTTAAACTCCTGTAAAAAATGTTTAACATCCAAAACTCTGTGTAAGAGGGATCACAGCTTATCTATGCTCTGAGTAAAGGACCATCTGGGTTTTGTTTGTTTGTTCATAACTCAGTACCTTGAATTTGTTTTATGTCCTTTAGTTCTTTACTGGCAAGAACCGTGAAAATATATTCATACTTCCCCTCTTCAGTTATAATTTTGTAGCTTTCTATAACTTCTCTCCTTAGTAGTTCTTTTTAGGCTGACAAGTTGATGTAGCTGTTTCTTATTTGGTGGCTGTTGTACAGTTTTGACCCTTCTAGAATTATCTTTCTATGTCTTCATAGTGCTGCTATATTCTTTCAGAGATGGCAGACCAAACCTCCCTGTTGTAACTGAGACTTTTTAAAATGTCTTCACAATGCTACTTTCTACACTTTGTTTTTTTGCCAACATTTACTTTCTGATCACTACTGAGCAGTGAAGTAGTATTTTTCATCATTATCTGTTACAACACCAAGAGCTCAATTCTGAGTATTAACAGTCATCTGCAGACTTTTTTCCATATGCAGTGGTAAGATTTATTCACTACTTTACATTTATTGACACTGAATTATATTTGCCATTTTATTTCTTAATGATCCAGTTTCGTTAGATCTTTCTCGTTTTTCCACCATCAGCCATCATCTTTTCTAGCCTGGAAATTTCTGAATGACAAGCAAACCTTTATCAGCTCACAGATCTCTCTCCTTCCCAGATCATCAATGAATGTATTTAAAAGAACAGACTTCTCAAAAATGCTACCAACGGCATCCTTTCCTTTGTATCCAGTCCTAGTGTTATATTAATTCTCCTTTATTTCTCCAGGCAGAAGTATCAAACCAACACGAGAACAGGTTATCAGTCACACATTCTCAGGCAAGTTATTGTTTTCTGTCAAGAAGAGGAAAACACAAAGCTGTGTTCTTAAATTTATCTTTGGATTTTTTTTTTCTGTTTTGCATTACTCTCAAAGCTAATTCTTATTTTCCTGAGCTGTAAATCTGTCATGACTTGCATTTAGATGAATAAAAGTTTAGTTGAGAAACTGCGAAACTTCAGCCATTCACAGTAGTTTTACAAATTCAATACTTACACCACACTAAACACAGGGTGGGTGCAGTGAATTGTGTGGAATTATTCCAGATTTACATGAGGAAATCATAGAAATAATATGGTTCAAACTCCCATACTGATTTTCATGGTAATTGGAGTTGTTGGCTGCTAAACAGAGTATCTAATACATATTGCTTTTTGTATAGTCATGCATTGCTCTTGCCAGCACACTCATGGTCATTCACAACAGGTTTTTGCTGTTAAGTTGTTGAATCTGATTTATGAAAGTAAGGTTGTTCACATATAGTGGTAGAAAATAAAATCCTTCAAGTGTTAGTCAATGTTTTTAACCTTTTTAAGCAATTCTCCACATCATTATTTTTAACTGCCTTCTGCATGTATTGATTTTGTGTTGTATAGTGGTTAACAAACTTACCCACCTAACATCATCTAGAGAAATTAGTCAGTCATCCAGTTAGATCACTTGTTGCATTGCCATAATGTCTTTGCTCCTTCATGTATATTTCTGTATACTTCATTGAGAATAGTTTTAAATGATCTGTGCTGTGAAAGTTCCTTCCACTCCCTGAAGAGTGGAGACTGCTGTCCAGTCTAATGGATCTGCCACATATGACTTTTCTTGTTACATGCATTAAACACCCCTTTTCTATATCTATTAATTATATTTCTAAGTTTTATGTGCATTTTCTAGACACTAAAGGGAATCTCCCCTCTTCTGGTTTAACAAGACCTTGTAAATAGTCCCTCCCCAGCCTTTCTTTAGGTCCACTTCAGATACTGGAAGGCTACTATAAGGTATCCTTGAAGCCTTCTCTTCTCCAGGCTGAAGAGCCCCAACTCTTGTATCCTGTCCTCATAACAGAGGTGCTCCAGCCCTATGATCATCTTCGTGGCACTCCTCTGGACTTGCTACAACAGTTCCATGTCCTTCTTGTGTTGGGGACATGAGAACTGCACACAGCACTCCAAGTGGGTTCTCACAAGAGCAGAGTAAAGGGGGAGAATCACCTCCCTTGCCCTGCTGGCCATGCTGCTCTTGATGCAGCCCAGGACATGGTTGCTGTCTGTGCTGCACATGCACACTGCCAGCTCATGTTGAGCTTTTCGTCAAGCCAGACCCCCAGGTCCTTTTCCTCAGGGCTGCTCCCCAGTCATTCACCACCCAGCCTGTATTTGTGTTTGGGATTGTGCCGATCCAGATGCAGGACCTTATACTTGGCCTTGTTGAATTTCATGAGGTTGGCCTGGGATCACCTCTCCAGTCTGTCCAGGTCCCTCTGAATAGCATCCCTGCCCTCTAACGAGTCAAGTGTGCCACACAGCTTGGTGTCATCTGCAAACTTGCTGAGGGTGCACTTGATTCCTCTGTCCATATCACTGACAAAGATGCTAAACAGCACTGGTCCCAGCACTGACAGCCCTGAGGGATGTCGCTTGTTACTGGTCTCCAGGTGGACATTGTGCAATTGATCACCACTCTCTGTGTGTGACCATCCAGCCAATTTCTTATCTAGCGTATCCTTACCCATATTTTTTTTTAGTTTGGTGACCAGGATGTCATGTGGGACAGAGTCAAATGCCTTACTCAGTTCCAGGTAGATGACATCAGTTGCCCTTCCCTTGTCCACTGTTGCTGTGACTTCATCGTAAAAAGCCACCTAATTTGTCAGGCATGATTTGCCCTTGGTGAAGCCATGGCTGGTTACCACCAATCACCCCTACTTTCTTTTCCATTTGCCTTACCAGAGCCTTCAGGAGGATATGCTCCATGATCACAGGACAAGGACCTGCGATCGTGAAACTTCTCCTATTTGTTTGTAAAGGGCCTCGTCTACTTTGCCTTCCTGATCAGGAGGTCTGTAGCAGACTCCTACTATAATGTCACCTTCCTCTGCCTTCCCTTTAACCTTTACCCAGAAGCTCTCTGGTTTTGCATTGTGCATCCCCAGGTGAAGCTCCATGGACTCTAATTTATCCTTGATGCAGAGGGCAACACCCCTTCCCCTCCTCCCCTGCCTGTCCCTCCTGAAGAGTCTGTAACCATCTATCCCCAAGCTCCAATCATGAGATCCACCCCACCATGTCTCAGTGATGCCAGTGACATCGTAACCCTGTAGACTTGCACATATTTGCAATTCTTCCTGTTCCACATGCTCCTTGTGTTAGTGTAGAGGCATTTCAGTTGTGCCTTTATTGGAGCTGACTTGCTGACTGATTTTCCCTTACTTTGACCTTTGGGAGCTCTTTTCTCAGTCTGTACTCCAAACCTAGGGTCAGATCCCACCTGTCCATGCTCAGGCACCTCTGTAGCTATCAACCTATCACTATGTCAGAGACTGAGATAAACAATATGTCTCAACATCTCAGAAAAACTTGTGTTGAGCTAAATTTCCAAGAAGTGCTAAGTGAGCATCCTGTTTGTACTCACTGTCCCAAAAAAACCCTCCTGCATGAGCTCAGACCCCCAGGAGCTTCCCAATATGCAACAAGTGGACAAGAAACCAGCTGAGGAATGCAGAGTGAGCTTGTGCATGCTAACCTGCCTGACTGCTCAGCTTGCATGGACTAAAAGACCACCATTCTGGACCACTGCACCTGGAACTGAGCTCCTGTCACCTAACACACATAGGAGGTGAAGGCTTTCTGTTATGACAGGCGATGCTGATTCTGGCCCAACCACAGTCTACCAGCTCCTGCTTTATCAGCAGCAATCATTTAGAAGAAACCAGCCAGACAAAGGGGCTCAACTCTGGAAAATCCCTACCACACTGACCACGCCCAACACAACTGGACGGTGGGCCTGGGTAAGCAAATCCCTCCTGGAAAATGCTAAGTGATTATCAGAAAAATGCATATTCAGCAAGGCAGCCAGGTAAAAGAAGAGAAGTTCCAACCTGCAGACAGAGTGCTTCTTCCCAACTCTCTTCAAATGGAATTTTGGGTTGTTGAATGACTCCGGGGTGATCTTTCTTCTCTCTGCATGGGGATATTTCTTCATTTTCTTTCTCCTTCTCCCCCCCACCTCTCTTACACTTTCCCTCTCCTCATCCCTCCTTATCCTTATGTGTGTATGTCATGTGAACGCAATAAAGCTACCCTATGCTTTTGACACCATTTGTGCCTTAATTCTGTGTTTGAAGAATCTGAACCTCCCACACTCAGGATTCCTCTGGACTGGGACACTCTATCCCTCATGTCATCCCTACCATGTGGATTACCACGTGATGCTTTCCTGTTGGCAGCTGCTACCTGAAGGAGATCTGGCTCACCTCTGCAAGACTTTGACATCATGCTTCTGGGTAGCAGGTTGTCCCAGGCTGAGACTATAGGGTTAAAAATCTTCTGGGGACTAGAAGATTGTTATTCAATCCCATAATTCTGCTATCTCTTTATAAACTCACAAGGTCAGTCCGTTCTCCTTTCCTCCTCCTCCTCCTGCCCTGTGTGTGTGGCAGGAGCCACTTTATCGGGAAGAACATGTAAGCAGTAGGCCTCCAGAGGCTTATTTAGGCCTCTTTGGATGGCAGAGGCATTGGAGGAGGGGGGGAGGATTGGAGCACTAGGGAGTATTAGATTTAGGTTTTTTTTGGGATGGGGGAAAAATTCAAGGGGGGTTGCCAGGGATGCAGTAATTGCTTTGCAATGTCTCTCTCTGTATCTCTGTCCAAATACAATTCTGTACTTTTTTCTCCGATTTCATTTGAGAGTTTAATTTTTGTCAGCTATCTTTAAAAACCACAGCACAGGTTGAGAGCCCTTACTAGTCTCCCATTGCTCCCACACTGGTGTGTCTTTCTACACCTTGCCACATGGAAGCCTGATGACTTTTTCCCCCTCCCTGTCCTGGAGTCCTGTACCCCTAAATGCTTCTCCTGCCCGGACATCGGGGGGAAAGGGGAAAAGCCGCCTGGTTTTCCTCCCCCCTCGCCTGCCCTGCAGCCATGAAGGGGGTGAGGACTGCCCCGTGAAGGGGTGAGGACTGCCCCGTGAGTTCCCGCGCTGGAGCCAGGCTGGGATTGGCCGTGCGCTTTCGCGCCTAAGGTGTGGTAACTCTGCCCTTTGTCTAGCGAAGGTTATAAATATTGGGTGTCTTCCCGCCTTTGGGGTTCCAGCTTTGGAGTTTGCCTGTGCCTGGACGTATGTGTCTGCCTGAGCTCACACACTCCCCTGTGCCTGGACTGCAGAGAGACCTTCAGGAATTTGCTTTCCTATTGACACCTTTGTGTGCCTAACGACCCTTAACAACCTCTTAACGATTCACCTGCAGCCGCTGGAAAAGGAGAGGAAGACAGACCACAGGAGTCAGCCTGAGTGAGTTATTTGGCTTAGCTTAATTTAGTAAGAAACCACTATTAATTAATAGCTGAGGCCTTTTCCAACTTCTGACTTCCAATATAGTCAGATTATTGATGGTATCCTTGTAGGTTAATTCTCATGCAACTGAATCTGCTTATTAAACTAAATTAAGCTTTGTATATATAGTTGTGGGGGCGGGTTTTTGGGAAAATAAAAAATAACTATTTTTGATAAATTCCCGACTCGGCCATGTATTAATTCCTGCTCTCCGCAACACTCCCCCTTCACATCCCATTTAAAGCCCTGTCAACTAGCACTGCCATCTCCTCTGCAAACATCCTCTTCCCTCTTTGAGAGAGGTGTCTCCTCTTCAGTGTCAACAGCCCTGGTGCTGTAAAGATCATACCATTGTCAAAGAACTCAAATTTATGGCGGTGACACCATCCATGGAACCATGTATTAAAAGAGTATATGTGGCTGCTTAATCCAATGCCTCTGCCATCGGTTGCAGCAATAGAAGAAAAGATGATTTGTGCCCCTGAGTCTTGCACCACTCCTTCCAAGGCCCTGAAGTCTTTTTTGATTGTTCTGTGACTAACAGTCATTATTTCTTCTCCTCCTACACAGAAGGTCAATAATAGGTAGCAGTCTGTAGAGCACACCAGACTAGGAATTTTCCTAGCAACATTCCTAAGCCATGCTCCAGGTGGGCAGCACACTTCTCTATGAGAGTGGACTGCCCAACACATTAGACTCTCTTCTGTTCCTCTTAGAAGTGAGTCTCCTACAACTATCACTCCTTCTTTTACTCTGTTGCACTAGTCCTAATTCTTGGGGGTGGCTGACATGCCTTGGGCAACTAAACAGGTGGTCTTTCCCCTCCATCCTCCTCTGCCCCATCCTCAGTTTCTAGTGCCCCATATCTGTTGTGCAAGGGCAGCTGGTAAGAGTGAGAAAACCAGGGCGGGGCTCTCCTGCCTCTGGGGGTGGGGACCTGCCTCCACTCCTCCTCATCTCCTGAGTCTCCTCCTTTACCAATTTTGTCTGGGTAGCAAGAGGAAACAGAATCCTCTACTATTTTTGCAGCCCTCACCTGCTGCCCCTCCCTCGGGGATGGTATAGGCTGGCTCCACCAGTCAATTTCCCTTTCACAATCCCATATAGACCTTATTCTCTCAGCTCAGTCACCATACTGAGCAGATCGCTCACCTGCTCACACCTCACACAGGTTTCATATTCACCACCCTTCATTCCAAATACTAGGCTCAGGCATTCTCTGCAGCTAAGGGTCTAGACACCCATACATTTGCATGAGGCACTGGTCTGAGTGCTCACAGTTTTCCTAGCCTTCAAAACTATTCCAGATGTTTACTCACTATGTCTCTAGCATCTAAAAGTAGTATTATTCCAGAGCCAGGCTCAGCTGTGTTACTTTGGCCTGTCATGCAATGCCCTTCTTTATGCAAATCAAACAGCTGTGGAACCAAGGCAGATATTTTTTCCTCTGCTGATAGATGCAGCAAAGTTGAATGTTTTCCTGAGTCTTACTACCACATACTTTTTTCAGATTGCTATACTCTTTTGTTTCTTAGTGTCTTTTTTATAATTTTGCTTCTATTTTACTTTATCTGTCATATCTGTGTTGATGTTTTCTTTGTGGGAATTCCATCCACATTTGCTTTCCTTTATCTCACTACCTGCATTTAGTCCAAGTGAATCCTGTACTGATCCCAGCTACTTTTTCTAACCTGTCTCTCTCCCCTTGTGTAATTTCCCCTTTATTTTCCACAGACTTTAACTAATATCCTGTTTGTTTCTTCTTCAAGGCCACTAATAATGCTCTTAAGTAAAAGAAGGCTTAACACCAGTTCCTTTCTTCCTGCTCATCTTAATGCATGACTATTGCCTCATGTTTATGATCCTTCGGCCAGTTCTTAGTCAACATGATATTGCTCCTTTTTGAGCCCCGATATGAAGTATTGTGATTCAAATATAAAACAATTCCTGGAAGAAAATAAAACAAAAACTAATAAAAAAACCCATAAACATTGTTACTGCTTGCTTTATTGCAGGTTTCTGTAAGTCTTATGAAAGAAGTTTATTATCTGTTTTTCTAAGTAGTCTTCTATATTGAGGTCCCTGTCTCTAGAACTGTTGCACTGGAATCATGCCCTTGTAATGAAGCCATGGTGGAACTGATGCAAATAAACAGAACTACTTGTATCAAGTACAAAACCAATGTGAGTCAAGAGCCAAAAGCACAGCTGGTATTATTTGCTATAGCTCTACTGAAATTAATAATTTTAATTCATTATTTTTGCATCAGGATAATTAAGCATTAGAATGAGTCACTATGGCATTTGGAAGATTTGTGTATCTTTTAATCAGGACTAGATATCTTATTTGAATATATTTTCTGAATATCTAGCTCAGCAAAATAGCTGTGGACCTTTCTGGAAATGCATGAGGATCTTTGACTTCTACTTCATAGGCAGTTAGTCAAGATTAACATTTATGATTTCTTTCCACCTTGAAAACTATTGAGTTTATGTTTGATACCAGCTAATGTTTCCATGCAAAATCTTCTTCACTAATAGTATACATATATAACTAAAATACAATTGTTTATATTTCAGCTTTGCTTTTCCAAGATTTAGACCAGTAGCAGTATAATTATGTAAGCCCATATGAAGCAGTCCTTTCCTTGCTATCTTCATCCAGTTTTGAAGAATCAAATTTCAAAACATCACTTTGGGAATTTCCTGTATATTGAAGGAGAACAAAATTTGTGTACCAGTTTGGATTTCTTTACAAGTGCAAGCACAGCAAAAATGTGCCATCAAAAGGGAAAAAAAACCCTGGTTTTCCTGACCAACATCAAAGTGGAACGTGATTTAGAGGCACTTAAAGTAACAAGATTCTAGGCCAGTTCATAGAAAATTGCTGGTCTGAATCTAAACCTAACATACCAGTGCAGTGCTGCATCTCACTTAATTGTTATGGAGGGATTTGAATTTGAGTTAGCTGTGAATTACAATGAGGCCAATATAAAATTTACTTAATACTTATTAAATATGTATTTTAAATTCCCCAAAATTATTTACAACCAACACACAGAGAGATTCTTTTATGCAGTTGGTAAAACTATCTTTATGGAATGTATATATACAGTCAGATTGATTTAAACACTTTAGGAAAGGTTTGGAAATTTCAACTATTGAAGAGACCCTTATGACACAAACTGCCACTTAAAGGTTTAAACACAAGCATAAACCACCACAAACTTTAGAAAAGAGTTACTCTCTGTCCTGAGTCTCAGTATTGATAATCCAAAGTTATATGCCGATGCATAAACAAGGAAAACATAGTCCCAGCCATGTGGTGGCCTTTCCATGTGGTGAAGGTGCAGGTGGGTTTTGCTGCTTGCATAGCTCAAATTGAGCATGTTGTCTGTGAAGATTCATGAACTTGAGGCAAATCCTCCGTGGCTCTCAGGAAATTACTGGATCAGCCAAACACCTAGGTGAAACAGGATCCAGACTTGTGGGCTGGAGCAGTCTGGCTGGGTGTTGTATAACAAGAGGGTCAGCCTTTGGCTGGAGTGATGGGAATGGCAGGTCTCAATGTGGCTGATTGTTGCTACGCTTGACTAGAGTCAAACCAAGTCAGGCTGGCTGCATTCAGGCAGGTAGCTGCTTCGCGGAGTGGGGCAAGCAGTTTCAGTTTGGGAGACAGGCCCAGCCAGTGTCCTCCATTTGTGAGAGCGGGACCTCCAGCTGCACGCAATGCAGAAGCAGGACAGGTATCAAGCAAACAAGTTGGGTAAGTTGTAAGCATTTTGGTGAATGTCTTTGACCAATAGCAACAAATAAAGACACCCCTAGGGCCGATCCTAAGCCATTTTCCCAAAAAAGGGAGATGCATATGTTCAGCATCCTGACCTGTCTTTACCGGAAACAAAGCGAGGTGCAAACCAAAGCCAAATGCGGTGTTTCTGTAGCAGACTGAGAGGCACCAAGGCTTTTGTCTGCTCTTCACGCTACTTCCAGCCCGGGAAGAGGAGAGGAGGGGCTGGGGCAAGGTAGGTATGTAGGTACATGTTAGGGACATGCAGAGACATGTCTAGATATGTATTTGAGGTATAATTTGCACTTTCCACCACATTAATGAAGCCTGAGATAGATTTGTTCTGTATATATATTTAGATGAACTCTTCTTACATTTTCAGTCCCAGGATTCCAAGAGTAGAGCTTGTTTGTTTCCTCTCGCCATGAATCAGCACAGCTTCACCAATAGTGCTCCTGTAGAGGGCTAAATGATTAATGTCACCTTCACATTGGGATTTACCAAAACCTGACTAAGAAGAAAGCATGATTTGCTGTGGCTATTGCAGCCATGGGAATAGTTAACTCCTTGGACAATGTAAACTGCAGATCACTGTTAGGACCAAGGGGAATCTCTGCTCTAGTTTCCGAGCATGCATGCAGTCAGGCTCAGCAGGAGTGCAGTTGTGACTGCCACCATTGATGCCTGCACAGTTGTTTTGATATTCTGGGATTGTTTGTACATTTAACTAGAAGTGCAGGTCTGTGCCCAGAGCATGGCAAGGTTTGTTTTGAAACCATCAAGATTTTCATTTGTATCCCAATAAAACTGGGGTTAGGTTTATTTTTGACTTCTTGTAATGCAGGATGAAAAATTATGAGGTAATTTGCTAGCCGTTATGAAACTGGCAGATGGTTTATATTAATATCATAGGAACATATTGTTCCCAATGCCTGCTTAAAAGGAGAAATGCTATATCAGGCCTGGATTCAGCAGAGTTCCAAGGCATGTCTGTATTTACTCCTCTTTTGCAAAGGAGTTATGTACATGTCTGATCTAATTGAAAAGGACATTTCAGCTGGGATTCCTCTGAGCTGAGGCATTAGCAGCACACAAGAAAGTTGCCACGTGCTACACACAGCTTTCCTAGAGTAGCTACAACAACACTGTTGATATTTGGACACATTGCAAATGATAGAAAGCAAGTTGCTGGGAAGAAGAAAACTCTTTCAGCTGCAGATTGTGATCTAAAGGATGAGTAAGACACCCAATAAAGTTGAATGTCTCATACATCGAGATCAGAACTCTCTGTGAACATCATCTCAGTTCTGTTGATTACACATAGCATCCATACAGATGTCGTTTATGCATAGTATGTCCCTCCACATGTCACATTTAAGGAGATAGCTGTAAGGGGTTAGTGAAATCTTAAATTCAGAATAGACATTTAGCACAAATTTAATGAACAGACTGACACATCAGTAGCTTTGTAACAACTGCCATCTTATACAGGCACCTCTGGTATTTTCTACAGGTATTACATTCATTTATGTGTGTTAATAAATCTAGCCTCTACTGTTTAGAGGGACTCAGAAGTCTGCAGATGATGGAACTGTTTCTTTTTCACTTGACAGAACATTTCTCCTTCTTTTAAATGGCCTTGTTCCAAACAGAGCAAGCAGGATTTCTTCTTTTATCTAAAAATCACACTGCCAACAGAGAAAGTACAAAAAGGAATCTTTTTGACTAGACTATTTCATCATTAGTTCTCCTTCCACCTATGCAACAGCAACATAATTTCTTAGTTTTGAACAATCAGTATTAAGATGAAAACTTAATTAATTTTAAAAACCTACAACATTTCAGCAACTCTGCACAGGGCACAGGTCATAAGGGACATAGAGGAGGTGAATTGCCTCCTGTGAATATCCCGAGTAGAAAGCATTGCTTGTATTGTAAAATGACAATTAAACCACAATAAATTAACATAAGCATAAACACAGGAGTTGATTTCTCATTTTCTTTCTATCTTTTATTATTTTTTCCCTGAAGAGAGGGATTTAACTGTGATAACAGGCCATTTCTAGAGGATTAACAGCCTGTACCTTTAGTCAATCTGCCTGTTCACAGGATGTCTCTGTGTTGTGTTTAGCTTTTGAATTCTGGCTTGCAGAATGAATTGAAACAAGGAAAAAAAGTAAACCACTATTACTCTGATTCTTCAAATTGTTCTGCATTGGACATTTTATTAATAGTATGTATTTATTTATGTACAGTGTTTAGAGCATGGAAAGCCTTTCTCTTCATTGTGTTGGGCACTGTACTGACATATAACAAAAAAAGGCAGGGCTTGAAAGATTTAGGGTCCATTCAGAGACTTGTTGTGGTTAGCTTATAATTACGGAATTCAAGTACACAACTAAGAGCTTATTTTAGGAAATGTAGGATTCTTTTCTTCTAAATAAAACAATTTTAAGTGAAACAGAAAGGCAGGAAGCTGAACACTGTGATTTCGTGTATGCTACCTGTAGGAGACAGCTAACCTTTCAGAGACAGAGACTGTGGAGAATATATTCATCATGGAGGGGAAGAAAAATGATGGATTTACTATTACTGTCTTTTATTTTATTACCAAAACAAACAGCTGTCTTTTTGATATACAGTTCCACAGGCTGCCTCATAGAACATGTAAGGTTCACTGTCAGGACCAAAATGTAATCACCTTTGACTTCATCAAGGACATGAGTTTCAGTTAGTGTTTTAGCTTAGATGTTCAAAGGCCATATTCATGTGGGTTTGTTGTTGGTTTTGGGGGCAGGGCTACTGTAATGTATAATTACCACCAAGGCTTTTGAACTTGTTGATGAATCTCAAACAAATGTCAGGCTGGGGAAATGTGGAGGGAGTGTCCTGTGACAGGGTACTCACATGCCTTAGGAGGACCAACATCATATGCCTTGTGGGGAGACAAGAACATTCACAAAGGAACTAGGTCTGTGGTCCATTTCTTGTACTGACACACTTGCACCCACTCTGGCTTATAAATTATGGCTAGAGAGAGTTGCATTGATTCACACTGAAAGGTTGGGTACAGCTACCCAGAGTGCATTGACTCAAGCCAAAATCCCTTTTCTGCTGGAGGAAATGTGAGTTTGTATTCTCACTTTCCCAGTTTAAATCTTATAACAACTTCTGAGGTACAGGTTATAGTGTTTGTCCTGTCAGTAGCTGATGATGCAGTTCATGTCCTTTCAGAGGAGAATTGCAGTGACTGCAGATCTCTATCACAGATGAGTGACCCTTTAACTACATAACTGAATGACAAAAAGGAACATTGTCGTGTCCTTCTGTGATGGTTTGGGCGTTACCCATCCCCCTACGCTTATGAAATCACCCAGAATAGACTCATCTGAGCAGGAAATTAGAATGAAGCTTTATATTTATAACTTAGCACAATATACAAGCAGATATTTACAATATATACAGCTATACATAGAAATATACAAGTTAACAAAGTAATACAGAAAGGCAACACCCCTCCCATAAACCAGAATCCTCAGGAGGGGCTCCCAACCACCCTTCCACCTCCTTTCTACCCCTCTACCTTATCCCAGACTTTGCCTTACATTCAAGGCGAGTTTGGAGAATCGGCCAGGAAGGTTAGGAAGCAGATGGATTAGTTACACAGACAGCATGTTAGAGAGGGAAGAGCAGGCAGCCAGAGCCAGAGAGTAACTGTTATCTGTATATGTGTTCTTGGTTTTATGCATCTCCGCAAGCCTATGAGTGAAGTAGACATCACCAATGTTTCGTTTTCACAGCCTATAATCTAATTCTTCTCAGCAAAATATTCCAGCTAGCTTCAAACCAGCACACCTTCTGAAATACTTTGTGTGTTAGTGTCCAAACTATTGAATAGGTAGAGAAAATGCCTGCTAGCCTGACTTGCTGCTGAAAGGAGTGCCCCACCCTGCAAATGCATAGGGCTTTGATACTGTGAAGTTTTACAGGGTTTGGCTGTGACACTTTTACTCTAAAAATTCGGGATCTGTGTTGCATACATATACTCTATACATATGTTGTATACCTATGCTATGTATATTACAGGGCCTAAGGGCTACAACAGTGAGATTTAGGCATGTTCCTTATCTGATAAATCTAGTCTATGGCCTTCCTTCCAGATTGCGTATCTCTGGTATGAAGCAAATCTGTCTACATTATTAATTTCCTTGGCTGTGGTAGGATGCTAAATGGTTACACGTACTGTGAGAAGGTTAACACTTGCTCAGACATAAGGTGGCAAAAGAGCTGCTGATCCTTAAAGATTCTGGAGCAGCTGCCATGAATCTAGAAAAGCTCCTCCGGGTAAAAGCACATTCAATCTATTGCCTTATTTCTGGGCTTCCTTAGTCAGATGGGACTAATTAAAGTAACTGTGCAGTGGAAAGCATTTCCTGGCTCTTCTAGGTAGCTGGCTTGCTGGAGTTTTGATGCATAACAAGCAGGGAGAGAAATGGAACATGTTAATGCTACAGACCACTGAGAAGGGGAAGTTGTGGAATTCTAGTGCTCTGCTAGAAACTTGCCCTCTTAATGAGGTGATCATAAAATGCCAATTCCCTAAAGCTAGGACATATTTTTGTATAATCTTTATTGTTATACCGGTTAAGGACAGTTATTTTTCCACTTTCTCTGGCAGCAGGCTGACCAAATACTATTAAAGGAGTGTTGTGGCTGCTCTATGCTTTCCTCTTTCCTTTGTCTGTACAGTTCTCAATTAGCTTTTAAGTTCCATTATAGATCTGCTAACAGTTGTGCAGTTAAATCATTAATTACCTCTCAGTCAGTTGGGAACTCGATTTCACTTTGGTTTGCAGTTTGTGCTGCACAGTAGATTACTTAGCTAATCCATAAACATCTCCAGACAGTACAATTTAAAGAAGTTAATGACAAGGAAGTTTAGACAATTTTATCATGAAATAATTCTTAGTTAGGCATATGAAATAAAGTGCCTATCAGGGAGAAGGTTTTAGCTGTGCAAATACCAGGCCAATCATGTAAGCAAATGGAATGAAAAATTATGTGAGGTTGTGTGATGTTTTTTTCCCCAACAAGCAAGAAAACTATTATTATTATCACCATCATAATTTTCTGCCTAAAAGGTTAAAGGAGAAATAAAAATTCAGCAGAATAAATGGCCTGGGAACCAAAACATTTGAGATTGCTTCCAGCTCTGTTCCTGACCCGTGTTATAAGTGAGTTTCTGTCCTGGGTTCTGGTTTACTCTTCACACTTTGTCTTTTCTATTTAAATTAGAAAATCTTCATCATAATCTGGTTTTGTTGCCTATATATTTATGCTTGCCACAATACCATCCTAATTTCAATTTGCATGCTAAGGAAATACTCTATTGCTGCTAATACACAGACATTCAAGTTCTGTAATGCTTCTAGGCATACTGTGGGTTTTGTCTTGGGATGGTGGTGGAGGCAAGGTTTCTACTGCAAGCTTTTCAAAGGCTGTTGATTTCCTAATTAATCTAATTAAGGCTGCTTCCATCCAAACATTATTTGTTTCAGATTATGTAGACCTAGACTTGTTTCTCCAGACAGGAGAACAAAGCTGTGTAGAGAGACTGTTTTCACACCCTGTTTAAATTGTAAGAATAAGAACAGAGAGAAGCAGAGATTTTTGTAATAGCTTCTAATGGTCATTTAGCAGGAAGAAGGAATTCGAAGAGGAAAACTTGGGAGCTGGTGATAAAGGACACTTTCTAATATCAATTTTTAAAAGAAAGATCCAGTAGATAGTTATTTTCTGAGAACTGCTAAGGCTCTGCTGCTAGAGATGTAAAGCATTTCAAATTAAAGCTGTCACTTCACTATGTGTTCTTGGATAGGGGCGGTCTTAACTCTTTGTGCCAAACAGACTGAAAAACAACTTGTGAACAGGCCTCCAAACAGTTTAGCTGTGCAAGTGACAGAAATGTTGTCTTGGAGCCGTTGTTTTTCTCCTGAGCTATGAAACTGGAGAGGAGATAGGAGTTGAGAAACTTGTGTTTGAAAATGGCTGCTGAATTTCAGTGAATGCAAGTGTTCTCCTCTATGCACAGGGAGACAAGTGAGACTGCTGAAGACTCAGCCCCTTTAATACAAAAGGGAAATGGAAAGTTTTACACCTGGAATGAAAATAAACTGAGGAGAAACAGAAGAACAGGCCAAACCATGCAGAATTGTTGTAAGCAATTTGACAAGATTTCTGACCATCTCCTTTATGGATCTGAGATTTATTCAGATCAAACCTGAAGAATTACCAACACAGATTTCCAAAGAAGAAAATATAGTATATGACATGGAATGAAAACACAGAAGCTAAACAGAGGACTTTGGCTTCTTTGGTGCAATGCCATTTGATTTTTGTCTTTGGCTCCTCGCAGCTCACTGAGGCAAACATTCAGAAGTTCTTTATATTGTTTCACTAATAATTTGTCTCCATGTTATCAAGATGTCTTGTTCCTCTTGCGCTGTAACAGGGTGAAAGGGTTCCATTTTGCAATTATACTCATTCTACTATTATGATAAAAAGGATATATTTAGTTAGAAATACAGAATTTTCTCAGTCTTCTTTAGTCCATTTTAACCATGATTCAAGAGGGCTGGCTGATCTTTTAACAGTTGTGGTGGGTGCCCACCTAAGCTGCTCTGTCACTCCCCCTCAGCTGGAGAGAGGAGTGAAAATATAATGGATCAAGACAGGACAAAGAGAGATCAATCATCAATTACTGTCATGGACAAGACAGAAATGATTTGGGGGAAAATTGAATTAATTTAATGTATTACCCATCAAATCAGAATAGGGAATGAGAAAATAAAGGCAAATATAACAAATTTCCCTGATGCCTGCCTTCTTCCTGGTCTTACCTTCACTCCAATTTTTCCCTATCTCATCCCAGCAGTGGTGTCAGGGGACAGGGAATGGATCTTGCACTCAGTTCATTAGAGATTGTCTCTGACACTTCTCAGAGAGAGGACTCCTCGCATTCTTCTCTTGCTCCAGCATGGGGCTGCTCACACAGGAGACAGTTCTTCATGAACTTCTCCAATATGAGCTCTTCCCAAGACCTGAAGCTCTCTCCAGCATGGGTACTGTGGGCCTTTTGTGGGATGTAGTTCCTCAGTAACAGATTGCTCCAGCTGGATTCCCTGCAGGGTCCTGCCAGCTAACCTGCTACAGCATAGGCTCCTCTCTGCACAGGCCCACAGGTCCTGCTAGGAGCCTGCTCCAGCATGGACTTCCTACAGGGTCGCAGCCTCTGTTGGGTGTCCACTTGCTCCAATGTGGGGGCCTCCATGGGCTACAAGTAGATATCTGCTCCATGAGTAACCTCCATGGGATGCAGGAGAATCTCTGCTCTGGTACCTGGAGCACTTCCTCCCCCTCTCTCACTGACCTTGGTATCTTGGTATTGTTAATTCTCTCACATATTCTCACTGTTCTCTCCATCTGCACATACTCATGCTGCAAGTTTATTTTTACATTCTTAAATATGTTATCACAGAGGTGCTACCATTGTAAGTGTTGGGCTTGACCTTGGCCAATGGTGGGCCTGTCTTGGAGCTGGCATTGGCTCTGTTGGACTTCTGGGAAGCTTCTGAGAGCAACCTCTGTACTTCCTCTGTTATCAAAACCCTGCTATGCCAAACACAACACTGAACTACTGACCTGATTGAAAAAAGTATTTTACATTTTGCAGAAACACTAAAAAAATGCCAGAATTTCACACAAAAATTTCAACATCATATTACATTTCACAAACTGACATTGCAGTACAAGATAGTACTGAAAAATAGACAGGAAAAACCTGAAATATTTCATTACTGTTTTGAGGTTTAATCCTTTTTTCTCTGAAAATGCAACTCCAGCAAAAATTGTCAGTCTCAGCATGTTGATGATGTCACCTGGCTCACCAGTGCATAGGACAGTATCTTATTTTTTTTCCCTCCCATTTGCAGATGCTTTTTTCATATGTCCTGCGAGTTTGCTGATGACACCAAGCTGTGTGGAGTAGCTGACACACTGGAGAGTTGTGCTCCCATTCAGAGAGACTTGGTCAGGAGAGCTGGGCAAGGAGAAATTCAATCAAGTTCAACAGGGGCAAGTGTAGAGTCGTGCACTTGGGAAAGAACAATCCCATGTATCAGTATAGGTTGGGGTCTGACATTCTGGAGAGCAGTGAAGGAGAGAGGGACTTGGGAGTCCTAGTGGATGAAAGGATGGTCATGTGCCAGCAGTGTGGTCTTGTGGCAAGGAAGGCCAGTGACATTCTGGGGTGTATTAGAAGGTGTATGGTTAGTAGATCAAGGGAGGTTCTCCTTCCCCTCTACTCTGCCCTGGTAAGGCTTCATCTGGAGCACTGGAATGGGCTTCCCAGGGAAGTTATGGAGTCTCCCCCTCTGGAGATATTCAAGAACCATCTGGATGCATTGCAGTGTGATCTGCTCTAGATGATCCTTCTCTGGCAGGGGAGCTGGACCAGATGATCTTTCAAGGTCTCTTCCAGCCACTGACATTCTATGATTCTATGATTCTATGCTTTTAGGGAAAAGATTTGTGATTTTTAACTATTTGCAAAAGTGCTTCAGTTCTACCTAGCCAAAAACTACAGGAACATGGTCACCTCTTTTCCTAAAGGCTGAAGGGAGTTGATGCATGCCAAATTCATTATCCAAACAATATGCTTCTCCCTCAGCCAAAACACAGGCATGTGGTAGGTGTCTCTCTACACTAACGGTTGTACCTTTTGCATACTGCCCAATAGCTGCTGTGATTTCTTCAAAATGACTAAAAGTTATGTCAGGAGACCAGCTGTATATTCTGTCATGTTTTTACCATAGCCTTTGCCTTTTAAGTGTACTTATAGTAAGCTTTATGACCTACCCTTATAATGGAGGAGTAACTAATTAGTGAGAGATTATATTTTTCCAAAATTAATATTGTTCATTAATTTTTATATTCAAAATTCTCACCACCCCGACCACTAATTTTAATAATAATTGTTTCTTTGCACAGTCATGGAAATGTTATGCATAGGAATAACTAGATCTAGAAATAACTAGCAAAAAAAATAAACATTAATTGAACTCAATTGAACTGGAAGAGGCTTGCAGGCATTATACTGTTTGTCCACTAGATGGACTCAGGGAGCACCTTTTTGCTTATGGCAGGAGGCTATGGTGAATTACAAGACACTTAAAGTATTTACTCACAAAATATTATTTCCCAACTTGTGAGGCTAGCCACAGCTTCAAACAGTACCCAAACTCTTTCAGGGAATTTTGTTAGTGTCTTGTCAGCCACCGAGACTTCTCATTCTTCCCAGGCTTCACAGAGTGCTTGGAAAAGGAGACAGACTATATCTGACCTTATCTCCGGGCTCTTCTAGACAATGTGTATCTCCAGGACTTCCTGTCTTGGCAGGAGACTTTCAGGTGTAGGCAGGATGTTTTGCAATGTGCAGTCTTAGCACAATGTCACACTGGCTATGCAGGCCAGTCACATGGAATCATTTAGAGCCTGTTCCCGGTAAACTTGAGACAGTGGAGTTTTCAGCCAGTTCAGGACGCAATGAGGCAGCACACTGCCAGAAGCAAAGAGCAATAGCAGTAGGCAACAGCAAGCAGAAAGCAAGCATGAATACAATACCAGAGCACATTGTGTTTACCTGCTCATCTCTTTTTGTCAATACAGCCCAAGACTAACAGGCCTTTGGACACAGAATAGCCAATCAGAATGGCAGTTAGCCAAACCTGGCCATATTAGATGAAACCATAGGCTTGCTTCACCCAAATTTGGGAAAAACATAGGCCTTGCACAAGGCATACACAAGCTAAGTGTGTGTACCTTGTTAACCACAGGATGTAAACAAGTCTGGGCAAGCCAGAGTCCTTACACTCAGTGGCTCCAGGTTCTTTGTCCTCTTTCCCGTGGTTGCTTGTCCCCAAAACAGAGAAAGGGAGAGCAGAAAAACATGTTTGGGCAACCCAGGACACGTATAAGCCTATTTTGGCCTGCTTAGGCCTCCACAACATCCCTACAATGTGTTATGCTATCAAATTGTCCTGCATGGTATTGGTGAATTATTTCGGTCTTTGAAGTATGAGGAAAGGCTTACCCGGTGTGCTAGTATGAGGCTAACTGGAATATTTTAATGAGAAAAAATAGATTATAGGCTGTGAAAAAGAAACAATGGTGATGTCTGCTTCACTCACAGGCTTGCTGAGATGTATGAAAACAAGAACACAAAACATAGCTACGACAGAGTGGGAGAGTCAGTGTGTGTGTCTCTACCACAGCAGGTGCCCTGGGCTGTTTCTGTGTAACTAATGCTTCTGCTTTCTAACCATCGTCCTTTGCAATCCCTGTGACTCACCTTGACCATAAGGTATACTCTGGGGTAAGGTAGAGGGGTGGAAAGGAGGTGCAAGGGTGGTTGGGAGTCCCTCTTGGAGACAGACACAGGCAACTCCCAAACCATTACACCTGGGAGCGTTTCCCCCTGATTGTAGTTCTTCAGCAAAGAGAGGGAAGCACTCACTTTGCATAAAAGAGTTAGTATTTTTGTCAGAAACTTCCAAGGGAAAGGAATTGTATACAGCTTCCCAAAGTCTTTATAAAAAGGTTAGCTTAGCATAATAGACACAGTACAAAATTTTATTTTCTGCATGGCAAAGATATGAAAGCTAACAGCTTTTCTTGCTTTCCTTTTGCCTTTCTTTTGTTTGTGGGTTTATGTTTGTTTGTTTTTCTTTTCTTTTTAGCTGGAGGTAGGTTACAGAAATTTAGCTTTAAAAGAAAAACTCAAGAAGGAAAATTCTGTCTGTACTGGCTCTCTTAAGCAAACAAGTAATCTTTTCCCAAGGAGGGCTTTCCATCTGAATTGTTCCCTCTAGTTGATGAAGAGTATCTGTAGAATTTGGCTCTCCTACAAGTACAACCATGAATAATGCATGGTGACTAGAAAAGAAAGGACAGCAAATAACAACAGGAAACAAATACCACACTTTGCAGGACAGATTTCCAGGTGCACAATAATTCCTTCTAAAATCTGTGAACCTCATGGGATTCTCATATATTTTCCTGAACACCTGCAAGCAATAAATATCCTGATGCCACATATTGCAGCTGAATTCACTACCTTCATTTGCAAGGGGGAGAAAACATATTCACATGATTCATCTGTCTCCTGTGTCAAGCTACTCTGCTGTGCTTCACGATTCTGCAATTCAATGTAAATAGTGACATAGTTTGCAGCTACCACACATGCTGAAAAGCCTCTTTTGGGGATCGTGTTTGCAGGTATGTAAAGTATTGCCACAGGACCTGATTAAGCTTGTACGGAATGAGGGGCACGCTGTTGATAAGGATCTGCTAAGACTCTCATTCTTTCTTCTCTCATTTAGGCATCTCACGTCCAACTGGTGTAAGAAAGGGTGATACTAGTGGGCTCTTTTTGTGATTACTGAGTAATGAGGATTTATTCCACTAGCTACTGTAATTTCTTGCTCTCTTGAGGTAACATTGATAAGGCAGTGACAACTGTGGTTCTAGGAGTTAAGACCCCCCCCCCTAGCAGATGAAAGAGGATATTTGTGCATTTGTGGACAGAACCTTAACATTGACAAAATATGTTTGGGACTTCAGGAGGTGACTGTCCCCTTGTATATGGTCCCTTGAGGCCACACCTCGAGTGTTGTGTTCAATTTTGGGCACCTTTATACAAGAGAGATGTGGAGGTGCTGGAGCAAGTGCAGAAGAAGGCAATGACACTGCTGAAGGGCCTGGACAATAGATCTTATGAAGAGCAACTGAAGAGGCTGAGGATGTTTAGTTTGAAAAAGAGGAGGCTGAGGAAAGATCTCATCGCTGTCTACAGCTATGTGAAAGGATGTAGTGGAGAGGTTGGTACTGGTCTCTTCTCAGAGGTGGTCAGTGATAGAACAAGAAGGAAAGGCCTCAAGCTCTGACTGGGTAGTTTTAGACGGGACATTAAGAAATTTTTTTTCACAGAAAAGAGTGGTCAGACATTGGAATGGGCTGCCCAGGGAGGTGGTTGAGTCACC
This sequence comes from Pogoniulus pusillus, assembly GCF_015220805.1. Classification (NCBI taxonomy): domain Eukaryota; kingdom Metazoa; phylum Chordata; class Aves; order Piciformes; family Lybiidae; genus Pogoniulus; species Pogoniulus pusillus. The sequence goes on from NC_087265.1 coordinate 17,753,916, forward strand.
AGCCCTGGACAAGGTTAAAAGTCATTTGGATGTGGTGTTTGGGGATATGATTTAGGGTTAATCTTGTAGAGTAGGGGTATCTGTTAGACTTGGTGATCCTGAGGATCTTTTCCAACCTGAATGATTCTGTGTGATTCCATAATATGTGTCTTCTCTCTGAAGAACTAATTTGTAATGCACTATTTTAGTTGATGCATTTTCAGTTTTTTTTTTCAGTTGAATAAAAGCTTCAAACTAAGTAAAAAATATAGAAATTATGAAAAAGAAATCTGACTTGCATAGAGGTGTTGTGTTAACAGTGGGATCTCACAGGAAAGTAAGAGAAACACCTTCTAGGATGCTTGACATTGACAATTCAGAGAAGAGAGCTGGGGTTATCAAATCAGCATGTTGTAGTCCAACTCAAGTAATGTCATTCAACTGGCATGAAACCACTTCTGTTAGCGTTCTCTCATTTTGCACTTCTGTGATATGTATTCAATTCAGTTAACAAGAACAAAACATTTCCTTAGCTCAGGTGTAGCAAGAGCAGCAAAACAAGAGAAAATCACAGTTTTCTTTACTTCGAGTTTGTTGAAATGGACACAAAAGAACCTCAAAAGCACTGGTAATGTATACCTGCAAACAGTGGATCAAAAGAATGTCTCAAGGACAGGAAAAAAACATGTGAATCCCAGGAAATGTCTATCTTTATAGGGCTAGGCCAAGTCTAGAATAAACAGCACCAGAATAAAAATACATTTCTGTTTTGTACCTTTTGGTGTCCATGTGTTATAACAGAAGACAGCTTTTACTTGAACACAACTTCAGTATTTGAAAGTCTGAGGAACAGGACAAAGCACTTTATAATTCCTTCTGTATTTTTTTCTCTCTTTTTTTTATTCTGCTCAGGCCTTCTAGAGAGAAGAAGCTTCACTTAATTCTTCTGGAATTCTCATTCCCCTCACCCCAAGGTAGGTCGATGTCCCAGCTGAGCAGTGTTGGAAGCACTTCCCACAGGTATTTCTGGTCTTGTTAATTTACCTTTGTGCAGAGGGGGATTTTCATGAGAAACAGAGTGGGTCAAATTTGTGACAAATCCAAATGTATTGAGTTGGGCAGTTGTTTTTTTTTTCCCATTAAACACTCCAGTGAAGAATGCATGCACTAGGACAATGCAGTGGTTTTATAATCAGCAAATGCAAGAACTGGACTTCATTAATTGGGCTGGAAACAATGAGAAGGTAAGATGCAGACTGCATCTGACTGATTTGGAACTAAAGCTTGTTAAAATAAGTGGTATATTTTTCATATTTTGCTAGCTAATAAAGCACTATGTAAATGGTATCAAACTAAAGAATAGTACACAACATTTCCTTACTTTACAATACTATTTCTTAGTCTGATTTCCCAGTCTGAGACAGAAGTTATGTATTATTGCAAGAAAGGCAAAAATACCCAGATGTCAGACAAGAAATTACTTTACAGTTTTTATTCCATGACAGTGGCTGGATTTCTACCTACCCATCTTTTTCAAACCTAGTCTTCTTTTCATATGAAAAGGCTTACCTGTACAGACTGAGCTCAAATCTCAGCCATGGGGGATGACAGGAGAGGGCTGTATCTTCTTGCAGCCTTTCAATATATGAATGATGTTTATAAGAAACATGAAGACTTTTTACCAGGGTCTACAGTGACAGAACAAGGGGAAAAGGTTTTAAACTGAAAAAAAGGGAAGATTTAGACTGGATATAAGGAAGAAATTTTTATGATGAGGGTGGTGAGACACTGAAACAGGTTGCCCAGAGAAGTTGTGGATGTTTCATCATTAAAATTGTTCAAAGTTGGGTTGGATAGTGCTTTGAGCAGCCTGATCTAGTGAAAGATATCCTTACCCATTACAGAGCAGTTGGGCTAACTGGTCTTTACAAGTCCCTTCCAATCTGAATCATTCTGTGAGTCTACAGTTCATCTGCTGTGCAGAATATCTGAGTGCTATATTGAAGGAAAATAACCTTCTCTATGAAGAAGCAACATCCTCCTCAGGGAAACTGGGAAGGAAAAGTGGTAGTTTGGTTTTGCACCTTTAAAGCTATTCAGTGACATATTGTCTCTTAGCTTTGTAGGATGCCATCTATTCTGTAAGCAGTGAAGACAGATTAATGCTGGCTTTGGTTTATAACAGAGCAGTGGCTGTGGTACCAAATGTTTTAAAATGTTTTAATGCATTGTTTTCCTTTCTGGTTTGCACAGATAACACAGCAGTTGATCAGGATCACAGGATGTTAGGGGTTGGAAGGAACCCAAGGAGATCATCGAGTCCAACCCCCCCTACTAGAGCAGGACAATACTATCTAACATAGATGGCAGAGTAACACATCCAGACAGGCCTTGAAAGTCTCCAGAGAAGGAGACTCCATAACCTCTCGGGGAAGCCTATTCCAGTGCTCTGTGACATTAGAGAAGTTCCCTCTTGGGTTGAGGAGGAACAACTTTTGCTGCAACTTACACCCATTGCTTCTTGTCCTATCACAAGAAGCAAGTGAGAAGAGGCTGTCATGTCCCCCTGCTTCTGGCCAGCCCTCAGATACATATAAACATTTATCAAATCCCCTCTAAGTCTTCTCTTCTGCAGACTAAAAAGCTCCAGGTAGCTCAGCCTCTTCTCATAAGCCATGCCCTTCAGTCCCCATGTTCATAGCCCTCCACTGGACCCTCTCCAGCAGATCCCTGTCCCTCTTAAAGTGGGGAGCCCAAAACTGAACACAGTATTCGAGATGAGGTCTCACCAGGGCAGAATAGAGGGGGATGAGAACCTACCTTGATCTGCTGGACACACTCTTCCTACTACACACCAGGATCCCATTGGCCTTCTTGGACACAAGGGCACATTGCTGTGCCATAGTTAACATTATCCACCAGGATCCCCAGCTCCCTGTCCACAGGACTGCTTTCCAGCAGATCACTTCCCAGCCTGTACTGGTGCAGTTTATTATTAGTCCTCAGATGCAGGCCTCTGCACTTGTCCTTGTTGAACTTCATCTGGTTCCTCTGTGCCCAGCTCTCCAGCCTGTCCAGATCTCTCTGGATGGCTGCACAGCCTTCAGTTGTACCAGGGTGAGATAGATTTTCCAGAAGGGAGAGAAAAGAATCACCACTCACAGAGTGGGCAGAAGAATGAAAGGAAACGAGGATAAGAAGTTATCTTCATAGTGGGGATAAGCAGACTTCAGGGACATCATCCTGCCTCTAGACTTCTGATCAGGTTAAGTTGCAGTAGATCTAGAGACAGTTTTGATACACATAGGCCCACTTTAAAATTGGTTTCTGAGAATGATGGAGTACCCTGCCTACTTCCCAGCTGAGTGCCTGCTTCGATGCCATCGTGCTGAAATGCCAATAAAAGCAAAGGAGAGTAGGTGCATAGTGAGCAAGGCCAGGAAAGACTGAACCTTTCCTTCTAAGTGGAATAGAGTGAGAAAGTTATAATGATCTATAGCTTCAGCCTTGGGAACTAAGCTAGGTTGGTGGATGCTCAGGGCAAGGGGCTTCTGGTTCATTAGTAGTCATGAAAAGTGGTGCTGCATGCATGAGACCCAAGAGAAAGCTAAGGCAGACGAAAATGCATAGAGAGATGAAGGTGAGTGAGGATTTGCACAAAGCAGCAGCACATCTGCTTTTAATACAGGAAAGATGAACACATCAAGCTTCTAAAATAGCATGTTTATTTTCTCCAAGGCAGCTTTATTATGATCAAGAGCAAGGGTCATAGCAGAATATTAACACTACACTGTGTACCACTGTTTGCTGACAACTGCACTGGAAATGCAATGATCTGCTTGCAGGCTACTGGAAAAACAACAACAAAAATTAAAAAAAAAAAAGGGGGGTTTGTAAACATGACTGCCCCATTATTCATGGATGATTTCCCTCAAAGTATGTATTCTTCTAATGAGCCTCCTTTAAATGCCATGATTGTAATTTTTCTTAAGCATTTTCCTTTTGAGAAAGCAATAAAACCGAGTGATAACATACCAAAAATCCTCATTTCAGTTGCAGTGTACACCGTTTCTGACTATAAGTTAATGGTTTACATATTAATTTTCTCATCTCTCTGATGGGCAGAAAATTGCTTAATATAAATGCAGTTAAATTTGTCATTTTATATCTACACAGCTTAGGTTTAAAAATGTATTACAAGCAATAGCAAGTTGTTTCATAGCAATTTAGCAGCTTTCGGGGAAGAAAAATGTGTCAAGTTGGAGGCTGCAGTAAAATTTTTCTCACATTATAATTAATGTCCTATTTATGTTTATTGTCTAATCAATAATTTTAAAGGAGACTTAGAAAATGTAATAAAAGTGTTTGACTAATTCTTGAAAAGTTAGGCTGGGCTTCTACCTGCAGAGAGATTTTTCTTTTCTTTTCTTTTCTTTTTTTTTTTTATCATGCAAAAAAATTAAATTCACTTTAAAAAATGTAAGTAAAAATTACAACAATTTTGGTTCAAACATTCTTCTGTTGTTCCAGCAGCTGAGAAAAATAGGAAGGAAAATAATTTATCTACTTTATCAGCTCATCTTTCCTTTTGAACACCATACTTCTGTTCCACTAATACTTTCCGCAACTCACTCAGCAAAGTAATAAAGCAAGGTCTTATGCTGGAGGACTGTATTACCAACTTCACTGAAGCCATTCAGAACTATTTTATTGAAATGACAAAGTCTGATCTTAAGATAAAGTAGTTCCTTGAGTTCATCTCTCATCCAATGGTAATCAGTCCTGAAGTGCTTTTATAACTTAAATCATCTGTGTAGCACCAATGCTATCCAAAGGTATGACAGGTGTACTTATTCTTAAGCAGCGCTCCAAGGGCATTTTTTATTTTGCATTTGGATTCCTTATCTTATCTGGAAGCAGTTCCACCTAATTAAGTATTTATTTTTATTATTATTATTAACCATTATGCATCAAAAGGCTTCACTAGGCAAAGTCCAGGGAGGACTATAGTTTAATCTAAAGTCTGACAAAAGGTTACAGCAATGTCCTATACTGGTAAAAGGGTCTCTAGAAGGCAATCTCCTCCTCTCCTTCTCTTCTCTCCTTGTTCTTTTCTGAAATTGTTCTTGTATTTTCACTAGCTCTATTCTCTGAAACATCCACTATAACTAAGTGTACCAGTTACATTGATTTGTGTTCTGCCTGTGTGATTCATGGCATGCCAATGTAGTCATTGTAATTGAGTTCTATAATGAAGATAAGCAAGAGAAAGATAAAGCGATAACCTCCAAAAAGTTGGAGATTAATGAGGAGGACTTCAGTCCTCTGGTAAGAAGGGGGAGAAGGTAAACGGCTTTTACTATGCACATTTTAAAAGAAACCCCAAACAAGAGTTTAGGTAAGATTTAAGGGGGAAAGTGATATTTCTTCCCTTTCTCTTCTCTTTCATCCCTCTTCCCATTTTACAGCATTGTCTACATTTCTTTTTCACTCCTTTCTGCTTCAAGGTATCAGCTAACTATCAGAATAATCAAGAAATGTATCAGAATTTAAAAAGTGTAGACATGATTTCTAAATGCCTACATCCATTTTGTAAAACATACTCACTGATGTACTGACTTTATCTTGCCTTATAGGCATTGATGAGGCACTCAGATTTCAATCCTGTCTGTAGGAGATGTAACTTTCAGGGGAAAATTCTAATCTGAACTTCAGAATTACCAGTGATGGTGAGTCCAATACAAATCTCCTCAATCTACTCTTAAATAAACTACTAGTTTATTTGCATCTTTCACCTTGAGGTTCATCTTCCAGTAAACTCATCCTTCAGTTTTTTTCCATATTCTCCTTTAGTAGTAATTTACCAATCCTCCAATCTTTGCATTATCTGCATTGTGTCACTGACAGATATATGTTTGTTCACAAGTCACAGAGAGGTGGTGGAGGCACTGTCCCTTGAAGTCTTCAAGAAAAGACTGGATGAGGCACTCAGTGCCATGGTCTAGTTGACTGGCTAGGGCTGGGTGCTAGGTTGGACTGGATGATCTTGGAGGTCTCTTCCAACCTGGTTGATTCTATGATTCTATGATGCCGAAGAGTCCTCAAGAGTCCTGCAGAACAGCATGGAGCTGGGCTGTTTGCTTCTTAACAGTTAGGAAGATGCTGGGCTGTATGGACTGCTGGGCTGACCCAGTGTTCCAAATCTTTTATTATTTTGCTTTGCAACATGTAATGATGAAGCCTTATAGACATTAAGAAACAGAAATTAGCACATTGTGCTGATTGTAAATTATTCTTAACTAAGTGCTTGCATGGTAGCAGGTCAAACGTCTTGCTGAAATTTGCTTCTGGAACTCATCATAGAAGGGGATCACATCTGTTTTATAGAAAATTGTTCATTGGCATTTACTATTTCAACATTTGTTAATTCTTTATTGACTCTTGTACCACTGTTCTAATACTTTACTCAGGATCAATGTCTACTTTAACTCAGGATCGATGTCTACCTGACCAGTAATTATGCAAGTAATCCCATCTACATGTTTTTGAAATGGCATCCTACCACCTTTTTCCAGTTTCCTGGAGCCTTCTGAGGGAAAAAGAAAAAGTTTTTTAAAGTATGGATGTTTTCCAAGTTCTCAGTTCTTTCTGTAACTGTTTTTATATATATATATATATGTGTGTGTGTGTGTGTGTGTGTGTGTATATACACACAGACTATACTTCAAGTTTTTGATTTTTTCTCCTGACTTTTTTTTTCTTCATGCTCTTTCACCAAAATGTTTCCCAATTTAACGCAGAGAATGGGCTAGGAAGAGAATAAGCAGGAAATAACAAAACTTGTAATATGTATTTTTTAAAAGTAATTATATTTCACTATAAAGATCTTGAGAGTTCTGCTTTAATTGCATTAACTAATATGTGGAAGGTTAAAATAGTAAACATTCACAATATTAATCTATTTTTTTAGTTAAAAATACTGCCATTAAAATGTCAAGTTTTTGGTTTTTTTTTACTACAAACTTAAAGAACTAGATCTTTCTCTGAACACAAATTTTCTGTGCCTTGCACAAAGAAAGGCATAACCAGTTTAGTTAGTGAACAGGACAATTTAGCTCAGCAGTTCTGGAAAGCCTAGAAGGAACTCTTTCTCCCTCGTCTAATCCCAAATGTACTCTGGATAATGATATTTATCTGGCAGAAGAGAGTCAGGCTGAAAAACATCTGCTACCTCAGCAACCCTAGTCCCCACATTCTCAGGTCTTACAAGTGTTCATGCTGAGTGAATGTGTATGGCAGGAAGGAGAAGCATCCAGCAAAGTGTTTTGAAAGAGGGAAATTGCTTGCCCACAAAATAAAATGTAAATATTTTGCGATGAAAAAACCACTCAGATTTTGCAGAAGACTCACAGAGAGCTATTTGTAATATTTATTCACTAATCGAGTGAGATAACTTACAAGGCTGAGTGTGAATTTAACTGTTGCGGAAATACATTAGCTGGCAACAGGCTGCAATACAAAGTGTATGTGGGTACAGCCTGTCTCAGAACTTGCTAAATGCTTTGTTTTTAATGCCATCTGTGTGCTGCTATCTTTATCTAGTTGAGGATTTTGTTTAGCATCTATATTTAGTACTCTGAAAAGAAGAATTAAAAAAAAATGTTTTTCAAATGAACCTAGGGCAAGATCCAAAGCCTATCTTGATCTTGGGATAGTTGAGTTTTGCAATGTAAGCACCTGGTAGTCCTCAAAAGATAGCACTGATGAAACAATCCTAAATTCCTTTAAGAATTTTTTTTCATAAGACAGATTCAGGTTCCTAAACATCTGTACCTATCTGACCTAAGCATTGCTGAAAGTTGGCAGGTGCAACAAAAGACTCATGGGAACTATGTTCAAGAATAGTGAGGGCCAGAGTCAGGGTTGTGTGCAACACCACTGAATCCAAGCACTATGGAGATGAAGTGTGCAGAATGTGCATGGATGGAGGCTAGAGAACTGCTGGGTTGAAAGGTCTTCAGATATGGATGGCCATGGGGCATGAATCTTGGAAGAGCTGGATGCAGAAGGTTGGAAGAGTGAGGAAGCATGCACTCTGACAACCGAAGTACCTCTTTGTAGCTTAGTTATAAATGCATCTTGATTAAGATTAAGGCAGGTATTACCTCAGCCTATAAATGAGAAAGCAATGACACCTGTTATCTCCTTGTGTGAAGGGAACCAGGACTCATTTTCAATTAATTGTGTTGTAGAAGATTAAAACCAAAATACTCAGCTGCTTTTCTGACCCAGACATAGTACTGCAAGCTATTTTCTGGATAGGCTAAACTTTTATGTAACTAGGTGATGGACTCTAGCTGTAGGAAGACCTGAGCTCTAAGCTCTTCTACAAGCTTCCTCTCAACATTGGAGAAATAATTTCACTTCTCCACCTAGTTTGTTAGGTGGCATTTCATAGAGAGAGGAGAAAGGCCCAATAAAGCTTCTAAAAGATGCATAGATTGAATCAACTTCTTTCTTGCATACACCTTTCTAGTGCAGACAATATGCCAGTCCCTTTTTACCAAGTGAATGATCCAACATTCTTATCCCTTTGTAGTTTTCAATTTCCTTTTGTTTTGTTTTTTATTTGCTTATGTCACTTAAATGCACGTTTTGGTCAGAGATGGACATGCATTTCTTCTGCTACTTAATTAAAGATAATTTTGGCTTAAACTGGCCAGAAATACCATGAAACTGGAAATAAGAAAAAAGGAATGAAGAAACAAAATTTGCACTGTAAGTCACAGTCATTTGATCAGTGGCAAGCATTTGCTTCCATTGTGTCAGTAGCTTGAATGCTTGAAAGCACATCTGATCAGTTGAGTTAGTTTAGCCTTTAGTTAATCAAATGCTGTCCTGTGCTGGGATTTTGTAGGCATTTCATTAGCAAACCTTTCTTGCAGTCCATGGTTTTCACAGGCCTTTCACTCTTACGTTTATAACTTGTGGAATATCTCACAAGAGACCCGATTTCTTTTTCCTGTGACTTTTTCTAGCAACAGTATAAGCTAGATGAGTATTTGTCTTTCATCAGTAGAAAGGTAACACTGAATGCTAAATTAATACATTTGTAACTCTTTATTCTGTTTAGTCATTGGAAGTTTCCCTAGAAGCATGTTGGTGTGAGTCACATTGGATCATTATGCATGGACTACCTGTGTTGCCAGAACATATCCCATTAGAGATATTAGAGTGCTCAGTTTTAACTCTGCTGGTCTTACTGCCTGATACTGGATCTGAAAAGACCTCAGACTCATGGTGACAGTTGGGATAAGAATAAAGAATGTGACCATATGGTGATTTTCTTTGTTATAGGATTCAATTGTGAAACTTGGCATGACACACTTTGTGAACCAAGAATGCTGGAGACATGTATCATCGGGAGATAAGAAATCTTGCATATCCAACACAAGACTGAAGCTCACATTTCTGCTAGAACTGTTTTGATCTTATCTGCAAACCTATCCCCATGCTATGCTACAGAGCTGGCAGTTATCAGTAGCATATCTGCAGAAAAAATGAAATTTTAGACTTTAGGCTGTCATGAATTAGAATTTTGCCACTACTGAGCTGAGTGACGGGTGACTTATTTGGTTCTTTCTACACAGCTTGTGCCTGTGACCTCCTGTAGCATGGACAGCTGCCTATCTTTTAAAATTACCAGCCTCTCCAATATATTTTGTGTGCCTCTGTGTAAAATAGGATTAGGTTAGCAGGAAAGGCAGTGTATTATTTTGAAGAGACCATTTTCAGCATTTAGCTTGTAAGTAGAGCCACTCATATTTCTTGCTTAGCAAGTCATTCAGGCTGATAGAGGTGAATCAACCTCTGTGGGATGAAAAAAAAAAAACCAAAACAAACAAACAAACAAACAACCCCAAACCCAAAATACTTAAAATTCAGGCTTTTAAAACAGCTTTTTCATAATGTCAGCTGAACCAGGACCCTGAACTAGAATCAACGAACTGACTTGTTCACCATTTTACCACATGCAACAGAAAGGCATCATAATGACTTCTTGATAAATCATTCATATCTTATAAATGCATTTGCATTGCTTCATACTGATATATAAATGCATGAGTACTTAATTTAGTCTGATGTCACTCCCAACATTAGTTCTGGTCTCCCATGCTCCTACAGCTGCTGTGAGACAGGGCAAATGCCATTGACCAGGGAAGAATGAATGGCACAGCTTATTTCTAGAGTAGGTGTAATTACCATTTTGTGTGCCAATTAATATTAGATTAAAAAAAAAAAAAAAAAAGAAAGACATCCTCCAAAGGAACCCATTTATTATTTAAAAGCCCCCTAGGGTATCTTCTGACATGGATTGGTGCTATAGCAAAGCAGAAACGTGAAAGCAGCTGAAAGCAGACAAACTGTTAAGCAGCATTTAATCCTTTATGCATGTTTTATACATAAACAAATTGGAATGTGTAGATCAATGTCCTCCAGCTGTTTTTCAAACCCCATTCTGCCTTCATTAAATATTTAGGGAGGAAGTTTCCAAACATAGATATAAGGAAAAAACAGGATAAGATCTTTTTTTTTTCTCCTTTTTTTTTTTCCCTGAGTGGTTTTCTTAAAACCACCACGGCCTCTTATTCCGGCAGCAGTACATTCTAAAGTGTTCCTTTGCCACTTCAGTCTGCACATTAAATTGTCTATATAGTCATGTCTTTTAGTGCTGAGTCCTGTTAATTAGACAAAAGATATAACTCCCTGATAAAGTGTCCTAAGAGAGGGCCCATTTGGCCACATCCTGTTCACATGGGAGTCATAAAATGCAAGACTCAAATCAATTCCATGTAAACTTGGCCTGTTTTCAATGACATAGTGCTCTATGGCTCCTTGAAAATTTATTTTAACAGTCACAGTGAGAATTCCTTGATTTAATCAGAAGGGTTTTCAATTTGTCCCTCTTTGTCACTAGAGGTCTTCACTAAAATGGAAAATTTTGGTCTCAGATATGAGGTGGATCAGAGCAGGATGAAATGAGGATGTTGGTGGCCTCCTCAGCATTTAGGAGATTGTTTTACAGGGATGCTGCTTTCACAATTACATCTCTATTCTTCCCTAGAAGTCTTTCCTCTGATGAAGGCTTCACTCCTCTCCCAGCCTGGTGGTACATTTGGTTAAGAGCAGGAGCTGTCATAGCCAGGTCTCTATTACAGCTACCAGATTTTTAGAAATAAATGGCTTTCTGTATCTTTGGCTGTACTGCCATTGGCTTTACTAGTCACAGGCTGATTGTAGGTCCACAGAGTCCTCTCCCATTTAATGGCACAAGCATAAGAGGACAAATGCAGTGACTTACTGAGACCTTCTGGCAGGGCACGTTGCCTTGTTTCCTGGCTCCTTTGGTCCATTGGTACATATCACTGTCTCACATCTCATTAACAGCAACTTGAGTTTTCTGGGTTTACTTCCTATGTTTGTGCATGATGAAGACACTAAGCATTATCCTGAAACCACTTTTAGGAAATAGATTTGAGATCTATGCAATGTCATTCCTTCCTGCTGTCATGGAGAGCAGTGCGTCTGCAACGCTTCAAACCTGGCATGAATTTCAGACTCAGATCTTTTACCTGGCTGCTGCCTGCAGTGAGTTAAATGGGCTGCCATGATGCCAGATGGGTTTGTTTTTTGCTTTGGTATTATTTATCTCCCTCAGACATAAAGAACAGAAAAATACCACTTCCACAGCAAAAGATGAGCTTGGTCTTTCACTCCATGTGCCTTGAATTTGGATTCCTATGTTTGCAGCAGCACAATAAAGCTAGGGAGTCTTGCAGATGTGCAAATGCTGTAAAAATCACACACACACAAAAGCACCTAGAGACCTGACAACTTAAAAAGCCCTCCCAGATGCTGCTGTTAGATGTAGCTCTCATTTATGCTTTATTCCTACACTAAGGTTATTACTATTTAGAATTAATATACAACTTCTGTATCACAAATCTGTGGGGAACATGTGTTTGGAATGGATTGGTCCTCTACATAAAAGACTTGCAGAGCACTGAGATGAATGGCACCATGTAAATATAATGGATTATTAGAGCACTCAGCCCGTATTATGTGTTCCCAGTGCCTTCCTAGCTGGAGAAATTAAAATGTAAACACAAGATGCTGCTTTGCTACATTCACATCTGGTGTTGTGGCTGGTGTTTTCCTGTGAATATTTTCAAAACAGCCAGATTGTTCAGAACAAAATTGCAAATACCACATCTGCTCCCTGAGGCCTCTGAGAGTCTTGCACCCTGACGAAGGCAAATAAAAGGAAACTTGGTAGCACTTGGTAACATATCAAGAAATCCTGGAAGATTTCATCATAAGCGCTTGGGAAGACGGTCGCTTTCTGACAACAGAGGTTGCATAACTGAAATCTCCAACCTTTATTGTATTCCACCTGTGTTTGAATAATTTGCATCTTAATTACCAAAATCCATTTGAGGTGTACAAGTGAAGACAAATAGTAGGTGGAAATTCTGGGAACATTTTCTTTCACAACAAGTTGTTTCAGAACATATCTGTGGTGTAGAAGAAAGGTACATTTCTGTGTACATAGGTAGATAGATAAAGTAATCATCACTGAAGTGTTTTCCCAATCAGAGGTTACTACTGGCTAAGACAGTGAAAATAAATGAGGAATTTACCAGCAAAGAAGAGATTCATCATTCGTCTTGCATCTTTTTCTGCTTACGTGAAGCCAGCAAGTTGATCTATCTTTCAAATAATGTGCAAGGTTGGCATTCCTTCTCTCCTTGTCTTCACTTTGCTTCCAGACTGCAAGGACTCTACCCTAAAAGCAGATAATTTATAGATGCTATTTTCCACTCCTTTCTTGGGTCTCTGCAATAACCTTAAGATCCCAGAATGAAAATGTAATCTCTTACAGGTCTTCTAGCAAAATAAAAAAACCACCTGCCTGCAATTTACCTCCCTACTGTGCAAAATCTTCACCCGTATTTACCAGTGATATACCTAGATAGTGCTGCTTGCTCACAGGACTATTAATAGAAGTTGGCTTTCACTGAACCTTAGTGAGAAAAGTGGTAATAGGGAAAAACCTTGATGTCTACACTGTGCAGTCTGTGGCTGCAAAGATACTTACAAACTCACATGTGTGGGTTTGAATTCTCAATATCGTCTCAGTGCCAGATACTATTAAAATGGTTGACATCATACCAGGTGCAACTAAACCCAACAGAGCAATGCAGAAAGCAGAATGGCCCTGCTAAGGAGGATCCTAAGTGCAGTCAGTACTGTGTCATGTATTGATTTGGAACCCCATTAACCAAAGTGACCCTCATGTATGATGGATTTATGAATTCTAAACTCTGAATTTAGAGAGCGGTTGTGAATTTGGGCCTGGATGTCCATTCAAAACCACTTTGCATAAACCAGAATAATTTTAATACAAAGATTTAGGATTTCAGTTTATTTTTGTAATTGATATCTAGATAGGGCTTTTCTCCATCTTCCATGGCTGCACACCTGCCCTTTGTGCTGTCTTCTTCACTCTTTTATTAGAAGAACTCACTTTGTACAATCCAAATATACTTGAACAAAGAGGATTGCCAGGTCTGAGATGCTTCATTCTTAGTAACTAGTTAACTCCATTTTTCTAAGCCAAGCCTTCGTTTCCAGCTTTGCAGCTTTCTGTGACTAATAACTTTTGTTATTTCATTAATTCCCAGTGCAATGATAATTATTGTGACAAAAATGTCTTTGATCCATTGTGGGACTGGATGTACTTTGTTGCATGCCAGAGGTAATGCTGAAATAGTGCAGCTCATATAATCACATTTTCACAGAATGGGAAGGGTTGGAAGGGATCCCTGGGGATCATCTGGTCCAAACTCCCCACCAAAGCTGGCTTGCCTATATCAGGTTTCATAGGAACATGTCAAGGCAGATTTTGAAAGTCTCCAGGGAAGGAGACTACACAGTCTCTCTGGGTAGTCTGTTGCAGTGCTCCATCACTCCCAAAGAAGTTTATGTGGAATTTCTGGTGTTCTAGTCCATGCCCATTGCCCTTTGTGCTATCACCAGAACCACTGAAAATAGCCCAGCCTCATTCTCTTGGCACACACCCTTTAGGTATTGATAATCAGTCTTCTCTTCTCCAAGCTAGACAGCCCAGGTCTCTCAGGCTTTCCTTGTAAAAAGGATGGTTTGATTCCTGAATCATCTTTGTAGCCCTTCACTGGACTCTCTCCAGTAGTTCCTTGTCTCTGTTGAGCTGGGGAGCCCAAAAGAAGGCACAGTGCATCAGTAGAGCAGAGTAAAGGTGGGAAAAAAACATCCCACAACCTGCTGGACACACTCCTCTCAATGCATCACAGGATACCATTGGCCTTCTTGGCCACAAGAGAACACTGCAGCCACATAGTTAACCTATTGTCCACAAAGACTCAGAGGTCATTCTCCAAACTGCCTTTCCAACAGGCACGGACTGTAAGCTGTCACTTTGTCTTTCCAAATTAAAATAAAATACAGAAAATGGTTATACAAGATATATTCTCAAGTGATTGCTACCTGAGGTAAATAAATGCAAAATGGCTACTAGATATATAGATATAGACATAGATATACATATATATATACACATATATTTACATTCATGTGACTTTAGAGCCTATCCATAAACACTTTCTAAAAATATCCCCCCATCTTTACACAAAATCAAATAAGCAAGCAAAGTAAAACTGTTTCTGTATTAGTCTGTATTACTTTTCTCTCCCTGGATAAGGTGATAATTTTTCTAGTGGTATTAGAGTGTCTCTTGTGGCAATTTCAGGTAATTATGATTTAGTAGGAACAAACCTGGAAAATGCATGGAGAAATTACCGCAAATTTTTAAAATTGTTGTTCAGGGCAAATGTTACAGAAAAGCAGACAGGCAGATTGTCCCTGTTCCTTTGTCCCATCTTCTATCCTGTTCACAGAAAAACAATAAAATTGTGAGGGATTTCTTCAGATAATTTAAAAGCCTTCTCCTCAAGCATCATCTGAGTCTAGAGCCTGCATGAATCTAGGAGTGGATGGATAGCTTCGCATTTCAGTCACCATGCCCTTACAGGTGCACTTTGGAGAGGAAGAAGAACCAAATGTGTTGGATAGTGGCAATGTGCAATACATAGGAATATATGTAGATGCAACACACCAAATAGATAAACCTTTCTTGATTAACAATGATTCTGCTGGTGTAGGAATTTTGCTCTGAAGTGGCCTACTGAAGCAATTGTAACACAAAACCAAAAAGAAAAAAAGAAAAAGCAAGAAGACTCCACTAGGAGTACTGTGTCCAGTTCTGGTGTCACCAGCATAAGAGAGACATCAAATTGCTGGAGCAGGTCCAGAGGAGGGCCACAAAAATGATCAGAGGGCTGGAGTACCTCCCTTATGGAGACAGGCTACTACAGTTGGGGCCATTCAGCCTGGTGAACAGAAGGCTCCAGGGAGACCTTGCAGAAGACTTTCAGTATCTGAAAGGGGCTTACAAGAAAGCTGAGAAGGGACTTTATACAAGGGTTGTAGTGTTAGGTCCAGAGGCAATGGACTGAAGCTTGAGGAGTGCAGACTTAGACTAGGTATTAGGATGGAATTACTTACAGTAAGGGTGATAAGACATTAAGAAAGTGATGGATGTCCCCTCCCTGGAAGCATTCAAGGCCAGGTTGGATGAAGCCTTGAGCAACCTGATCTAGTGGAGAATGTCCCATGGCAGTGGAATTGGAACTAGATGAACTGTGAAGTCCCTTCCAACTCAAACCATTCAGTGAGTCTGTGAATCTATGAACTCTGGCAGACTTAGGAAAAGAACGCAATAAACCCTTCTATGAGTGTCCCTATCAAGGCCAGACATGCAACTATTCCTTTTGCAAAGAGCATCTTCTGAAATTTCATAAGGTAAATGTCAAACTTAATAAATATCCTCAGTTATTAAACCAAAAAAGATGACGCAAACACTTCTTTGTCGGCCTGGGGACTGGAAGGAGCATAAGCCATCATCTGAATCTCCTTCATATTGCAATTGGTCACAGACATCCAACGTCCTTTGATGACAAGCAGTATATTGTTAGCTCTGGTGTGTGTTCTGCTTCTACTCTGTTAATTCTAGTCTTTACTATGAAGGTCATTGCTGCTGCTAAGTGCAAAGTGACAGCAAGGAATGAAATGAAGAGTTACATAAACTTGATAAAAGTGAGAAAACACCTGGTACTACCATATCCTGTTAGAGCTCTACATTCTCTGTCAACAATCCATTAAGCTGCTTATAGCCTGAATAGCAGATTTAAGTGTAGGTCCCTTTTAAAGTACATTGACTGGCAAAACAAATGCAGAAATCTGTATGTGTTGGATTGTTGCAAGGACTACAATTCTGCTGGGGCATGTAAAACTCAAAAAACAGAATTTAAGAATCAAGCCTTGTCAGCAATATGTTAAGCATATTTATTCAAAGTAAATTCAAAGATAATCTACCTTTTGAATAACTGCTTTCAGACACAGAAGCAATTTAAATGTAGCTGAATGAACCTCAGGTGATGAGAGAGAATACACAAAAGCAAAAAGCAGAAATATAAGGTCAGCTAGTAGAAAGAGCTTTTATAACAGCTATAAAGTAACCATTTCAGTGAATCAATATTAAGATGTTATATTTATGACAAGATAATAGTTAACATTTTAAGTCCAATGCACTGTTCAGTCAGTAATTGTTATTTGAAACAAGGAAAGCGGGAAAACATTTTTGTGATTTTTAAACTTTGTAATTAGGGATACCAAGGGATGCAATTGGAGTGATTTGCCCAAAACCAAAGGAAATAAAGTCGGTGAAAAAGCAAAGTCTGAACCTGGACTACATATTTTCTACTTTTCTATTCTTCCTCACAGACCTCTCTACTTATCTTTTAATAGAAAAGTTATTAAAAATATTGAAGTAGATAGTTATTCTACCTATCCTTTCAAATGATTCAGCTCTATATATTCCATGGAGTCTAAACAATTTAATTGAAAGTGTTGGTCTCAGGAAATATATAGAAGAGCTCAGAAATAATCTGCCTCCATATTATCTGTGTTGATATTTAATAAATAAGGATTGGTCTCAAAACTTTTTATACTAAAGATTCTATGTGGCATCATTTGTGTGCCTCTGAGGATTAACTGTCCGAGGTTAGGGTGGATCCCTTCCCTGGTTCACTACAACACAGATTTTTTTTTGAAAGTCAGGGGAAAATGAAATTATATTTCTTATAGTTTAAATCTAACAGTAAAAGGAGGATCATCTACTAGAGAAATAAAATAACCTTAGCAAAGATGGGGAAGGGGTCAAGTGGCAGTGGTGAAGCAGCAAAAGCAGCAGCAGCAGCCAAAACAGCAGCAGGGGAAGATAGCATTGGGTGCAGCTGAAGCAGCAGAAGCAGCAAGGGGAAGGTACAAGCTGTGCTTCCAGACATAAAGCTTTCGATGTGACAATTAAACTATATTAACTTATCCATTGTTGCCATTATATGACATATCCCTAGAATGTTCACCTCTCCACTGAGAGCTTCTACTTCTAAGTTTCTGTGTTCTGAATACTTTTTATGTCTGAGCTAGAAGTCTGGCTCAAACGGCCACAATCCTCCCATTTAATATAATTCCCATAGCACCATCAAGTCATTCCATCTAACTGGGGACAACATCAGTGTCATGGATGATAGTTGTCCAGGCTTCAGGTATTTATTTCCAGTTCCTGGCCATCCTTCTCCTCATTTCCATCTCTCTCAGGTGTTGGCTAGCTCAAAAGTTTTTAGGAAACAGTCAGATGTTTTCTTCAGTGAAGGGGATGGAGCAGGACTCTTAGCACTCACAGGATTTATGCTCATGTATGGTGGGTTCTTCATGGGTTTTATGGGCACCACAATTATCTGTGAATGATCTCATTCTCTCTGCTGATGTCAAGTTCCTTTGTGGAATACATTGTATTTCACCATTCTTTTGCATAATCCAGTATGTATGACCAGGTCCTTTGGCAGAAACCACCCCTCAGACAGGTGTAGTCTCCCCTGAAGGGGAAAAAAACCCAAACAGGCTTCCTGAACAAATTCTTTTCATGAATGACAGGAACCTTTACCTTTCACCTTCTACCTTCCATAAGACATCTGAATGAGCTGGACCTGCTTGATTGGCACAACCTCTGCTGTTCGCTACCCAGGTAGCTTGGGCTAGATGTTTCTCCCAGTTCCTTAAGGTTCCTCCCCCCATTGCTTTTAAAGTTGTTTTCAGCATACCATTGTAACATACAATTTTGCCTGAGGCAGGTACATAACAAGGGATGTGGTATAGCCACTCAATGCCGTGCTCTTTGACCCAAGTTTTTATGAGGTTATTCTTAAAATGAGTGCCATTTTCTGGTTCAATGTGCTCTGAAGTGCCATGGCATGATTTGTCTTTCCGAGCTGAGAATGGTGTTATGTGCAGTAGCATGGGAAACTGGATAGGTTTCCAGCCATCTGGTGTTTGCTTCCACCATGGTCAGCACATATTGCTTTCCAGTCCAAGAAAGAGGTAGAGTGATGTAATCAATCTCCCATGCTTCACCATATTTGTACTTTGCCCATCACTCACCATACCACAAGGGCTTCAGACACTTGGCTTGTTTAATAGCAGCACAAATATCACAGTCATGTATTACTTGTGTTATAGCCTCCATGGATACATCAATTGCTCTATCCTGTGCCTACTGGCAGGTAGCATCTCTACCTTGATGTCCTAAAGAATCATGGGTCCACTGAGCTAAGAACAGTTCACCTCAGTGTTCCCAATCTAAATCCAAGTTACAGTTTGCATCTGTTTGAAACACCTTGGCAGCCAAATCTGCCTGATGGTTGTGTTGATGTTTCTCAGTAGCTTTACTCTTGGTCATATGAGCATCTAACGTGTTGTACTCTTACAGGAACTTTCTCTAGACAGGTAGCAATGTCCTGCCATAAGTCAGCAGCCCAAATTGGCTTTCTTTTCCATTGCCAATTACTTCTTTTCCAGTCCTTTTGCCAATCTCATAAGGCACTGGCCACCATACATGAATCAGTATAGAGGTACAGCATGGGCCAATTCTCACACTCAGCCACATCAAGAGCATGTTGGATAGCTTTTGCCTCTGCAAAGTGGCTCGATTCACCTTCTCCAGCTTTTGCTTCAATCACTGCTTACACAGGGCTCCAAACCATCTGTAAATAAAGCATAGTTCCTTTCTTCATTAGACAAATCACTGTAAGGAGGAGCTTCCTAAGCCTGAGTTACTCACTCCTCTGGAGGATTTATACAGTTTGTGCCTTCTGGCCAGTTGGTGATCATCTCCACTGTGCCAGGTCATTCAAAACTCCCCATGTGTGCTCACTGTGTTATGAGAGCCATCCACTTAGACCAGGTAACATCAGTTGTGTGATGAGGTGATGACTCCTTTCCTTTAAAAGTTCAGTTCAAAACTGGTAATCTGGGAGCCAAAAGAAGTTGAGAGTCTGTTCTGATTACTTCAGAAGCAGCTTTTACTCCTTCATAAGCAGCAAAGATCTCTTTCTCTCTTGCCATATTGTTTGCTTCTGACCCTCTGTATCTTCTACTCCAGAGACCAAGTGGTTGGCCATATGTTTCTTTTGGGGCTTCTTGCCATAGGCACCATGTTGGACCATTATCACTTGCAGCCATGTATAGAATGTTCTTAATGTTGTTGCGGAGAGCAGGATTAATTCGTGGCCGAGTTGAGAATTTATCAAAAATAGATATTTTTTATTTTTACAAAAACCCGCCCCCACAACTATATATACAAAGATTAATTTCGTTTGATAAACAGGTTCAGTTACATGAGAATTAATCTACGAGGATACCATTAATAATCTGACTATATTTGGAAGTCAGAGTTTGGAAAAGGACTCAGCTATTAATTAATAGCGGTTTCTTACTAAATTAAGCTAAGCCAAATAACTCACTCAGGCTGGCTCGTGGGGTCTGTCTTCCTCCTCCAGCGGCTGCAGGAGTCGTTAAGGGTCGTTAAGGGTCGTTAGGCAGACAAAGGTGTGCCTAACAGGAAAGCGAATCCTTGATCTCTCTGCAGTCCAGGCACAGGAGAGTGAGCGAGCTCAGGCAGAGACATACGTCCAGGCACAGGCAAAATCCAAAGCAGGAACCCCAAAGGCGGGAAGACCCCCAATATTTATAACCTTCTCCAGACAAAGGGCAGAGTTACCACACCTTAGGCGCGAAAGCGCACGGCCAATCCCAGCCTGGCTCCAGCGCGGGAACTCACGGGGCAGTCCCCGCCCCCTTCACGGCTGCAGGGCAGGCGAGGGGGGGGGGAAACCAGGCGGCTTTTCCCCTTTCCCCCCGAAGTCCGGGCAGGAGAGGAATTTAGGGGTACAGGACTCCAGGACATCCCACCCCGGTGGTAATGAGCATCTTTGTCTAGAACTTGAGTGATAGGTGATCCCCCTTCAATTTAGGAACCTATTTATATATATATGGCTTAGCCTTTTCCAACATTAACAATATATAACACATTAATCACCCCAACAATATTTAACAATACTTAACAAGGCTTAACAATAGCCCAAACAGTATTAAATAAAGCTACACAGTCAATTTGAAGATTGCTCTGTTCCTGGTAGAGCAACCAAGTTCATGGCAGAGCCTTAGATGCTCTGAGTCCATGGCTGGAGGTCACAGTCCGTGGGTCCGGATGCCATCATCCACTGGCCACCCCGGTGATATGACTCCATCCCTTGTGTAGCTGGCTCTCCCTTTCCCAGGTGCTGGTCAGGTGGTCAGGAACTGGTCCTCTGCCTCGACCTTAACCTGTAAGGAGACAAAACCTGCCTCGGCCTATAAAGGCCAGGCTTGACAATTAATAATTGGGGACGATCCACCGTGCACTGATCCGGTGGCCTTTTCCATTTGCATCTAGGGCTTCCCAGGCATATAAGCCTCTGGGTTTACCCAGTGTCATTGGCACCACCCCTATAGAGGGTAGCCTGACAAGCACAGGTTGGCCCACTTGCATCTGGGACAAGGATTTATCCTTAATTCCCCCTGGCACAAGGTCACTGTCCACAACTGGCTCAGCTGGGCAGAAGACCTTAATCTTGGGGCTTCCATAGCTTCCCCAACGATTATTGACTGTGAAGACTGCTTGGGCCAAACGTGAGTCCCAGCCACCCTTAGACACATTTGCATGTCTTTTTATCAGGCCATTTGCCCTTTCGACAATGCCATTTGCCTGGGGGTAATACGGGGTATGAAACACCCATTTCACCCCTTCACTACGTGCCCAGTCTTGCACTGAGGTTGCAGTGAAGTGCGATCCATTGTCGCTCTGGATGCACTCAGGCATTGGCAAGATGCCGAACCAGTGTTTGAGAGTCTCAACGGTTTGAGCTCCCGAGGCTGCACTGGTGGCAGTGGCCATGGTTAGACCAGAGACCACTTCTACGCCAACCAGTATGTATTTTTTTCCATGTGATGGCTTGAGGGGTCCCACATAATCCACCTGCCAGGTGTTCCAGAGACTTTTGTCCTGGCGGATATGCTGGGCTGGTGCAAGGTTTGGGTGGTTGGCCTTCAGCCTTATCTGGCATTGTGGACAGGCTGAAACAATGGTCTCACATGTTGAGAGTGAGACTGGCCATCCCCGAGACCTGCACTCATAGTAGAGATCAGCTTTGCCTGAATGTCCCCTTTTAAGGTGCAACCATTCAGCTAATCTCTCCCAATCCTTTTCCCCACTGCCCACTACGTGGATACGTGCCAGGTAGTCAGCCTGCTGATTCCATTTTGCAGCAGGGGTTTCCTTCTTAGAGTGCCCTTTGACCCACCCCACCTTGATGAGTCTCGACCGGCCTATCTCCAGCAGTCTCTGCCAATCTCCAGCTCTCCAGACCTTGGTGCTGCCAATCTCCCATTGATTTGCCTCCCATTGGCAAATCCACTCCGTAGCTCCCTTAAAGGTGGCATAGGAGTCTGTGTAGATGGCTTTGGCACCATTTTCTACAGCTAACATGAGGGCCCGCAGTTCACCCACTTGAGCACTGCCTTCACCCTCCTCAGTAACAGTCCTGCCTGTACTGATTTCTAAAGCTGCTGCTTTGTAGTGCCACTGTGAGCCCACTCTCTGGGAAGAGGCATCGGTGAACCACATTCCCTCAATGTCAGAGTCTGTGGTTATCTCTGGAGCTACATCTATTGGAGATGGCTTATAGGGCTGTCCCAGTAAAGTCGTGTCTGGATTTACTGGTTGCTGGAGTTTGGACACCTTGGCCGGGCCCTCTCTTAGAGGCATGAGCTGGGCAATTCCCTCTAAGTAGGCATACCACTTCCTTACAGTGGATTTTTGGGCTATCCCCTCTGGTGGAGGGGATCCCTTGAGAATTGGTTTAAGCAGGAGGAAAGGTCCTTGCATCACAATATCCTGTGTGGTGCGAAGCTTCTCTGCCTCCTTAACAGCCCTTGTAAGGGAAAGGTGCCCCTTTTCCCATTCAGAATACCTCTTCTCAGTGTCCTTGAACGCTGTAGAGGAAAACAACAGGGCTCTAGTGGGGCCTTTAGGTCCCTTCTGATAGATTCCACAATAGGAAGCATGTTCAGAGAAGCCCCATTCTGCCCTTAAGGGGTCCTGTGGGTGTAGTGGGCCCAGTTTCTGGTAGGCCTTTAACTCGTCCTTAAGGGTTTTAAGGCTCTCACCGTGTTTTGCTGTCCAATCCCAGGCCTTGTGCTTTTTCAGCAGATCATACAGTGGCCTGGCAATCACCGAGAAGCCGGGAATATGCTTCCTCCAATATCCAAGGGTTCCCAATAACTTCTGCAGTTCCTTTTTGTTCCCGGGGATTTGGCCCTTTTCAATTTCCTCCAGGGTGTCAGCAGGCACTGCCACTGCTCCTGCTATCCACCAGGCCCCAAGGAATTTGGTTTCCTGTCCTGGGCCTTGGCACTTGGCAGAGGGGATGTCTAACCCATTCTGGGTCAGCAGTTCCCAGATGGCTTTTGCTACGGAGCCCACCTGGTCTTTGTTGTCCCCACCCACTAATATGTCATCTATATATTGATAAATGACAACGCCTTCTGGGACCTTGATAGTGTCCAGAAGCACTGCCAGTGCATTGTGGGCAATGGTAGGAGAGTGCTTGTACCCCTGGGGTAAACGATTAAAGGTGTACTGAATCCCCTGCCAGGTAAAAGAAAACTGAGGCTTATCCTCCTCTCTCAGGGGAATCATGAAAAACATATCCCGGATGTCCAGGGCAGCCATCCACGAGTGGGATGCAGCCTGAATGGCTGTGACCACTGAGGTTAGGCTAGGCACTGCTGCTGCGAGGGGAGGAGTATTAGCATTCAGCTTCCTATAATCTATTGTTAGTCTCCAGCGCCCATCCGGTTTTTTAACGGGCCAGACAGGGGAATTATATGGAGAGTGAGTTCTACAGATTATCTGTCTCCTCTCCAAGTCGGCAATCACCTCAGAGATGCCTTGCCTGGCTGCTGCAGGTAAGGGATATTGAGATGCATAGGTGATGCCAGCTTGAGGTAATGCTGGAGCCAACTGCAAGGTGTTTACATGGGCTGTTCTCACCTTCCTTGACTCCACCCTGTAGGCACCGAAGCTCCAAAGAGAGCCGTTTGGAAGATGCCACCTGTTGCCAGCCAGCACATCAAAACCCAATATATACCCCGGGTAGGGGCTTAAGGCAACTTCCACCAAGGTGCTGCGTTTGTCCCCTGGGAGCCACACCCTTGTTTTAACTAGGTAGCAGCTATCAGGTGCCCCTGTAACACCTTGTATTCTTATCCTTTTATGGGATGGATGTATCCCCAGGCTCTTTGCCAATTCTAAGTTTAAAACACTAATTTGAGCACCTGTGTCAATTAGGAATTTTACGACCATTCTACTGGGTCCAGTCGGGATTAGGATAAAGGGTTCGTCGTTGTCAGACCATTGACAGATGTTTACAAAGCGGTGACAGAGGCCTGATGCAGTCACCGCCTCATTTAGTTTTTTGACTCCTGCCGGGAAGGCAAGGAAGAGTTAACCTTCCTGCCCGGAGAAGCAGCTGAAACAGTCGCGGGGGGGCTGCCGCGTCTGGGCGTGCCGCTCCCGGAGCCACCGCTGGGCGTGCCGCTGCCGCTGGCCCTGGGCTTCTCACGGCTGCCTCTGGATTTTGCAGCCGATTGCTGAAGGCACCGCACTAGATCCTTCAGCTGCCAATCTGCCAGCTGCCTTAAAACAGTTTTTGGTACCCCTAAAGTCAGGGCTTGTCTATACCAACTGTTCTTTTCTCTGGGTCTCCAGTCACTCTGTTGGTCTCTGCCCCTTCCCCTCAGGGAGAAGCCTGCAAGACCCGTCCCCCTGGGGCGGCAGTCCTGCACTGGCCGGACTTACCTGCGCAGAGTCCTGGGATTTTCTGGGGGAGAAGCACGAGACTGTCTCTCCCCAGCCCCTTTTCCTTCAGGAGACCCAAACCCAAACTGCAGCCCGTGGGCATTCAAGTCAGTTAACAGTTCAGCCCAAGTCATTACATGTTCTGTAGCACCGTCCTCTGAATTCTTTGCAATCACACGTTCAATTTTCTCAACATTCTTCATTACTTGGATTTGCAGAGTTGCTGGCAAACCCTTCATAATAGGGTGCAGTCTCTCCAGGTCCACAGGGGCATAAAACGGGCAATCGTAATGTCCCTTATCATAGATAGCCTGGACACAGGCAAGTCTGCGGAGAGCAGTGATGAGCTCAGAGGAGCTGGTGACCCTCAGTTCCGTCGGCTCCCCCCAGTAGGCTGGGCGGACATTGCTGGCCCAGTAAGCTATCCGGGCGGTGAGGCTGTGTGTCCCCTCAGGTTCACATGTGAGGAACACATCGTCCCCCCAGTCTCCAGCCGCTTCCTGCGAGTCTAGAAGGACCCGGTCCCCACCGGCTCGGGACACTCGATACACATAGTCAGCGACTGAGTCCCCAGGATCTCTCGCATATTTGACTTGTAAGTCACTGAGCTGTGCGTCTGTGAACTGCTTTTTGATCACGGTGGTCCCTGCACCGCCTTTTCTGCTCTTCACGGACTGAGTCCTTATTACCGGCAGCACGTGCTTCTGCACCATGGCGCCCTCCTCACCGGAGCTCTCTTCGCCGCTAGCCATGGGGGAGTCCGGTCGAGACCGGCGCTTTCTGCGTGGCTTTGAGGCTTTCTGCCGCACAGACGCACATTCAGAGGAATTCTCTGAGTCTCTGGCAGAGTCTTTTGTGCCTGGTTTCGGGGAACTCCTCTCCCCCAAACAGCCCCTCGGGGCATTCTCTGCCTTTTTCCCCGATTCCCGCGAATCACTCCATTCAAATTCAGACACGGAGACCGAAGAGGTGGTGTCTGCAGGCATTACAAGCCTTTCTTTCATCCGGGCAGTCAGTGCCGCGGTCAGGCTCTTTGTCTGTGCCAGCATGCTTTCCCAGATACTTTGGCTCTTAGCTTTTTCTGCTAACAAATCCTTTTCCAAGGCCTGAATTCTTTTTTCATAATTTTCAAATTCGGCCAGAGTCTGGGTCACGACTGACCCCAGAACAACAGAGAAATGCTCCGTTGGAGACTCAGGAATCACAGGGTCTGAGTGCTCAGCTAATTTTCCCAGGATTTTCTCCGGATTTTTACAATTTTGCTGAGTCCAAATTAAATCAAGTCCTGTGATTAGGCATCCCTTTTCTTGTAGAAATTCTATGATTGAACTACCCTGTGTACACTGCGCCATAATGTTGCAGAGAGCAGGATTAATTCGTGGCCGAGTCGAGAATTTATCAAAAATAGATATTTTTTATTTTTACAAAAACCCGCCCCCACAACTATATATACAAAGATTAATTTCATTTGATAAACAGGTTCAGTTACATGAGAATTAATCTACGAGGATACCATTAATAATCTGACTATATTTGGAAGTCAGAGTTTGGAAAAGGACTCAGCTATTAATTAATAGTGGTTTCTTACTAAATTAAGCTAAGCCAAATAACTCACTCAGGCTGGCTCGTGCGGTCTGTCTTCCTCCTCCAGCGGCTGCAGGAGTCGTTAAGGGTCGTTAAGGGTCGTTAGGCAGACAAAGGTGTGCCTAACAGGAAAGCGAATCCTTGATCTCTCTGCAGTCCAGGCACAGGAGAGTGAGCGAGCTCAGGCAGAGACATACGTCCAGGCACAGGCAAAATCCAAAGCAGGAACCCCAAAGGCGGGAAGACCCCCAATATTTATAACCTTCTCTAGACAAAGGGCAGAGTTACCACACCTTAGGCGCGAAAGCGCACGGCCAATCCCAGCCTGGCTCCAGCGCGGGAACTCACGGGGCAGTCCCCGCCCCCTTCACGGCTGCAGGGCAGGTGGGGGGGGGGGAAACCAGGCGGCTTTTCCCCTTTCCCCCCAAAGTCCGGGCAGGAGAGGAATTTAGGGGTACAGGACTCCAGGACAAATGTCTGGACCAGTTAGAACAGGTCCCAAAACCATTGCATGAACTACTTCCTGCTTTATCTGATCAAAGGCTGCTTGTTGTTCAGGTCCCCACTGAAAGTTGTTCCTCTTTTGAGCCACATCATACAAAGCTTTTACAACTTGACTGTATCCAGGGAGGTACAGCCTCCAAAATCCAACTATTCCTAAGAAAGATAATGTATCTTTCTTATTCGTGGGATTTGCCATGACAGAAACTTTATTTGTCACATCCATTGGAACGTGGTAGCAACCATCTTGTCAACAAATTCCCAGGAACTGGATCTCTCTAGCAGGTCCTTTCACCTTGTCTCGCTTTACAGCAAACACTGCCTTCAGCAGAATGTCAATTATTTTGTTGCCTTTCTCAAAAACTTCTTGTGCTGTGTTCTCCCAGAAAATGATGTCATCAACGAACTGCAGATGCTCTGGAGCTCCACTTTTCTCCAACACATCATGGATCACTGCATTACAGATTGTTGAGCTGTGCTTCCACCCCTGGGGCAAATGGTTAAATGTATAATGAATCCCTCTCCAGGTGAAAGCAAACTGAGGCTTGCATTCCTCCAGTACTGAAATAGAAAAGAAAGCATTGGCAACATCTATGGTTGCATACCATTTGGCCTCCTTGGATTCCAGCTCATACTAGAGTTCTAAGAAGTCTGGCACAGCAGAAGTCATGGGCAGAGTTACTTCATTTAGGCCACAGAAGCCAACTGTCAATTGCCATTCTCCATTTGCCTTTCATACAGACCATATCAGACTGTTGAAAGGTGAATGGGTTTTAGTGATGTCTTGGTGCTCCAGACGATGAATCAAATCATGCAAGAGTCATGATTTGTTCTGTATTGCCTATGATGTACAGTTTGAGTGACAATTGGCAACTTCACATCCTCTATATTATGCTGTCCAACAACTGCAGACTCATCTGAGAGCTCAGGCCTAATGGACTTCAATCTGTCTCCAACAGCTTCTACAGTTGCTGTTCCGAAGGTCCATTGGGATCTTTGAAGCCTTCTCTCAGAAAGTCAATTCCCAAAATGCAAGGTGCATTTGGACCTGTTACAATGGCATGCCTTTGACAATCACTCCCAGTTAAACTTATTTCTGCCTCCAACCTTGTCAATTCTTGAGATCCTCCTGTAGTTCCGGAAACAGTAATAAACTCTATTCCTTTATTATTTGAAGGCATCAACATACATTGAGCACCTGTGTCCACTAGAGCCCTATATTTCTGAATCTTCAAGGTACCAGGCCATCTAATACACACATTCCAGTATATCCTGTTATCTTCCTGGTCCCTGGCCTCCACCTGGTAAGAGGCAGGGGCTCCCTAATGTAGACCATTGCAAGTACAATTGGCACAGTGTTTAATAGTATTATCTGAATCATTGCCAGAAGTGTTTGAGTCATCTGGGGAAACTGAGGCCACTACTCTTTTAGTCTTCCCATTTTGCAACTCTCTCTTTTCAGAAGTGGGGCAGTTTTCCTATCCCATTTATCCATGTTTTCACTAAACTGGTCACTAAACTGGCCATAAAGAGACCCACATGACCGTTATTTCTGAGTTTGAACTGGTCTTCTGGGAGGATGCCTATCTCTGATGGCCAAGACATGTACCCACTCCGATGGTGAAGAGGAAAGGTCATTGTCCTCCTCCAAATGGGATATGGAGGTTTTAAATTCCTCCTTGAGTTGTTTTGTGCCATCTTTTATCTCTTCAGCCATAGTATTTATGACCAACACCATGGCATTAAACATAAGGCTGTCCTCCATCTGCCTCATCTGATCAGCAAACTCACCAACAGTCAGAGGAGTTGTTTCATCATCTTCCCCACTGTTTTACTTGCCAGAGTATGGGCATAACTAGAGGAAGCAAGCTGAACGAGTTTCTTTAGGAGAGCACAGCTCACAGATCAGGGTCCTCCGTTGCATAATCTCCATAGATTAGCTCTCTTATGGCCATCTCTCACAAACACTGAATCCCCTGTTCAACCATATTCCAGCATGACGGTCTCCAGGGTAAATAATACCTGCTGGGGTACCGTAGTACCACAGCTGTCAATTCACATGACTAGAGGTCAGATTTTCCACCAAGATGTCCTAAGTTCTTATTTATGCCATTGTCTCTCGAGAAAACTCCCAACTGCCTCACTGTCCAAGGGTTTACTTCTACAGTATCCGTATCTCCATCCCAACATCTATTTAACCAACTCATCAATAGTTCTCATTCTCTCCAGGCATAATCTTGCCTAATATGCCTGACCTCCTTTCTTGGTAATGGGGCTTTCTCTTCATCATCACTATCGTCTGTTTTCTGAGTATATTCTCCCTTAGCTATAGCCTTTCCATTTCTTTTACCCACAGGGGTACCAGCCTTCACACCAGTACCCTGTCCTGGATCCTCTTCTGTTTGCTTCATGAGCTGAGCAAACTTCTGAAACTCTTCAACAGCAGCAAAAAGGTTCCTAATAGTTCTCTCCTTGGGATTACCCTGCTCTGGTTTATTCCCTTTGTCATCTAAGCTGTCTTGACCCTCAACACTAGCTGACGTTCTTTTCCTTGTTTTAATTGGAGCAAGGGAGATCTTAACTCTTCCATTCGAATCTTCCTGCTCACTGCCATCTGTCTGAACTTCTTTGCTTAAAGTAAACCATGTCCTAATCTGGGAGGTTGTTTTGGAGGGGGATTCTCAGTACCTATGCCTATTTGGTGGAGTTGAGAAATTAATTTGGGCTATATAAATTTTATATTAAAAATATATAGTTATTAAATTCAATATTCTGAACTCTTGCCACCCCCAACCACTGTATATTAAAGTTTGTACACGGTTATGAAAACAATATAGGATAAAATATATACAGGGAATTTGTTATTTAACTAGCAAACATTCAAACTATAAACAGAGAGAGGAGGCTTCCCTGTGGCTTAATGCCACTTGGGATCTTTATGCTATTTGCCCAGCAGAGCGGGCTGAAACTCTTTCTGCTCTATGGCAGAGGCAACTTATATTACAGAGGTATTAAAGCTTTTACTCACAATTCTTATCAGTCATCAATCACCCTCCGGGGCTGTGTCACGGCCTGTGCCTAATGTCCAGACTTCAGGGGATCTCTGCTCGTGGACTTGGAGGCTGGAATCTTCCCAGCTTGAGGGGAGAGGATAAATCTTCCCAGTTTCTGGGGAAATATTGGTTTCTGACCTTTGTTCTCCTGGCGAGGGATGATCTCTGCCTTGGTGCTGCTGGCTTCTTCTGGATGCTGTGTCCAGGGATTATCAGCTTGGCAGGACTTCAGGAGCAGGAGAAGAATATCGGTGCTGTCTCTGGCACGGTTCTTTACAGCTTCAGGCCGTGTGTGCAGACAATCTAGAGTCTGCGTTCCAGTTATCTCAGCGGCAATGGCTTTACCAGGCAATGACAAGCAGCAGGCGTGCAAAGGGTGTGCGGCTGCTAGGAGTCTGAGCTCTGTAAGTAAATGCAGTGCAGGATCTGGTCCTAATAGAACGATAGTGTGCAGATATGCACAGTTGGCTTAGGAGGCTATAGCCTTCTTTTTTATATATTATGTGCAGACTTAAATGAGCTCTCCAAGAAAGGTACTCAGACAGGTAAGTGTGAATGAGTCAAAGCATGAGGTCTGAGCCTCTGAGCAACAGAGCTATACAATGGCGTCCGAATGTGGGGGTCTGAGTGGCTGAGCGCCACAAGTGAAGGTCACAACTGAGCTTTGGGTAGGGTCAGAGCATGTTGTTTACCTGTGCACCCCTATTTATTGACTGTGGGATAAGATTAATGGCCTCTTTGGCCACTAGAATGACCAATCAGGTTGGCAGTTAGCCAAACCTTACCATAATAGGCAGAAGTTACTTGCCTGGACTTTCCCAAATATGGGGATCACATGGACTTGCCATAGGGAGACACGAGCTGGGTGTGCGTGGGCTTACACAACTTGTTTACAACCAGAGGTTCTGGCAGAAAAACATGTCCAGGCAAGGCAAGGCATAAGCAAGCCTCTTTTCGGGCCTACAGGCCCTCCATGACAGAGGTGCCTTTCACTGAATCATTTAAATCTGTTTTGTCTTCCTGGCTCTGTTCCTTACATGGTGGTGGAAATGGGACTGAGGCAGAAGGACTCTTTCCCACAGCAGCAGCAGCCAGTTCAGCAGAAACAAGCAGGGCTAAAGCAGGAGCAGTGGAATTAGCAGGCTCGATGGCTCCAAGGACCCCACCACATCCTCCAGTACAGCCTCTGGTCCCCTGGTTGCAGGTGGAAGAACCTTTGCCTCAGTAACCCCTCTAATGGCAGACACTCCAGTGTCAGGTACTCTCCTACTGATCAAAACGTTCCACCCACATTTTCCACAAACAAGATCCTCAACATTATCCATCCAAGGGACTTTGTCATAGCCCACACGGTTTGCAGCCAAATCCAGCACCACCACCTCAGCCTTTTGTGACTGCACCCCCACTGGGGTTCCACCACTTCTACCCTTACTTTCCTCCATTCTATTCAGTACCAACAGGAACCAGATAGTTTCCTGACTCCACACTTCAGGATCAGTGGGGTACGAGGCACAGCCAACTACTTTTTCCTCTTTAAAGGTCCCAAGGTAGGATGTTTTGGTGCTCTGTGAGCAATCTGTCTGCCCAGTGCCGTGGCCTTCCCTCCCCAGCTTCGGTTGCAGATTGTGTCTTTAACTCCTATATCCTTGATGCTGCATCCAGAGAACATAAAGACCTCACTCGTATTCCTGCATTTCTCACTTCTCCAAACTACAATCAGACCTACAATAGCAGCCAGAAACATCAAATTCAAATATACTAGGCAAGCCACTGGAAAATTCAGGTCTCCCAAATAACTCTTTATCTCTGACACCCGGATAACATAAGGCATACCCTCAGCTACATTCCTAAACCCTGAAACATCCATAACAAAATTTCCAACTTTTGTTAACGCACCTTTTACCTAGTTCCAAGCCACCTAAGCAAAAAAGGAGCACACATGATATTGCACAATGGTAGTAAAGCACTGCTGAACTGATAAGGTAAAAACAGAAGCAATAATGGGCCAGAATATACCAAACAAATTCATTTTTCCTTGACTTCCTTATCCTTATAAAAAAAAAAAAAAAAAAAAAAAAAAAAAAAAACCCACACAAAAAACCCCAACCAACCAAACAAAAAACCCACCCAAACCAAGATTGTGTCCCATGTTGGGCACCACAATTAATGTCCCGGGTTAGGGTGGATCCCTCCTCCAGTAGAATAAACTCACTACAATATGGATTGTTTTTTGAAAGTCAGGGGAAAATGAAATAGTATTTCTTATAGTTTAACAGTAAAAGGAGAATCATCTACTAGAGAAATATAATAACCTTAGCAAAGGTGGGGAAGGGGGTCAAGCAGCGGTGGTGAGGCAGCAAAAACAGCAGCAGCAGCAGCCAAAACAGCAGCAGAGGAAGATAGCACTGGGTGCAGCTGAAGCGGCAGAGGCAGCAAGGGGAAGGTACAAGCTGTGCTTCCAGACATAAAGCTCTTGATGTTCCAATTAAATTATATTAACTTATCCATTGTTGCCATTATATGACCTATCTCTAAAATGTTCACCTCTCCACTCAGAGCTTCTACTTCTAAGTTTTCCTGTTCTGAACACTTTTTATGTCTGAGCTAGAAGTCTGGCTCAAACGATTACAATAACCAATATGTTATATCCTTAACTTCCAGTATCAGCTTGTTTTGCCCAGAAACCACACAAATCTAGACAAGTTTTGGAACTTTACTTTAGCATGACAGACTTATAAAGTACCCTATAGGTGTGGTCCTGGGGCTTCTCTGATGATGTAGCAATAGTAATCTTTCTTATGCTTCAATCTCTGGAGTCACTGACCAAGTCCAGGAGGGCACGAATTTCCTTTCTGAAGATCACTGTGAAGGCTAGGAGAGGTGCGAGTAACACAGGGAAGCTTTCACTTACACAGCTAATGTGTGAACACCAAACCTTTGCAATGTGATAATACCAGGGTTCATCCTTCCCTTAAGTCTATTTATCTGCATTTTATCTTCTCCCATCAAGCTTTCTTTAGTAGGAGGAAGTCTTAGCAAGCATAATTAAAGGAGAAGTGAGGTCTAGCTTCAGCTACACATTATGTATCACGTGCAGCCTGAACCAAAGGGTATGGGAATTCATCTTGTCTGACAGTCCCAGCCTGTCAAAAGCACTCCTATTGTAGTCAATGGAGAGGCAAAAGCATTAAAGAAAAGGAGCAGTCACATCTTCAACTAAATGTTTACCATCAGTGAAAAGAATTTCACACCACGTCTCAGCTTACTCAATCAACCAAAAATTTCTGCCAACTGCAAACAATTGCAACTAAAGGGGCTAGCAAATGCAACAAGTTGTGTTCGGATGGGATGAATTCCTACTGAAGTATTTGCCATACCTCAAAAGTGCTTCAAGTAACTTTCTCTACCCTTTGGAGATGTCTGTGTCATAAACCCCATTTATCAGGCAAAACAAAGCTTTGAGTCTCATCTGTAGCCTTTAAAAACACAACTTGGATCTAACTTTGGTATTTCAATACATACTAAAGGATCATATTCGCTTTCTCAGCTTTTGCCTCGTAACTCATACAGTGGCCAAGGTACTTTCATAGCTGTCAGGTGCATTGTAATCTGTAGCCTGGTTCACTGCTTCCTTTTAAAAACACCTCAGAAACTTTTTCCTGCAAACCTCTTTAGTACCCAATGGAAGAGGATGTAAGAGGTCAGAGTTTCTCAGACTAAAACTCTGTCCAGCTTCAGTCAATCCACCTAATTTCTGAAGGAAGCCTGGCACCAGAGAAACAGAATTAAAAAAAAAAAAAAAAAATAAGCCTTGACTTTGCTTGATTGTTCTTGGGGTTTACTACACATATTTAGTGCCATTACCAAACAGGCATAAATTGTATTATGAAATCATTTTGTTCACTCAATAGTCTCATCAGCCTAAGTTTTTTCCATAAGCAATTTCTTAAAGCTAGAAATTACAGTATTTTTTTTCTTTCCCATTTCATCAGCTTGTCTGAAGGATAAACAGGTTTTAAAATTAAATATATTTTGAAGGCAGACTTAGGAATTTGCATGTTTATTGGTTTTGTTGTTGTTTGTTCCTAAGGTTGTTTCCTCTTCTTCATTACAAATGAATAAGTTGTTTTTTATGTAGCAAACATGATTTTTTGCCTGCCTAGCCTGGGTTTTGCCATCACAGAGGAATTTACAACTTCAGTATTCTTTTCATCTTGCTTTGTGGTCTTCAGTCTTCCAACCTGTTGCACACAGACATTTTAGAAGTGATAGTGAAGTGATGGGTAGGATTTTAATTCCTCTAGACTACTGAGACTTAGCCTTTTTAACTAGCATACATTTATATTTAAAGGGAAAAGGTATGAGTGAAAGTATTTAATGTTTCATATAGAAATGCTGCCAATTAATTAAGGGCAAAAAAAACCCAACAAACAGAAAAAACAGGGGGGAAAGCATCACAAGTTCTGTTTCTACTTGTTTCTAGATTTACTTATTTCTTACTATGGGGAGAATAGAAAGTGTCCATGGTAACGATGTTAACAACGCATTAGGAGATGTTACAGAAAGTATTTGGCCTTGAAAGATGTAAACACTTTGTGAATGAGATTCTCTTTCTGGTTTGGATTCATAATATTACCCTTATGACTGATAATCCTTTCTGACCTAGTAGTTGAAAAACATCAGTATATTTAGCTCAGGAATCGTACCTTAAAACACCATTGTAAGGAAAAGTAGGATCTCAAAATCTTGACCTTCTCATCAATACAATCTTCATAAGGGCAATAAGTAACTAGTCTCAGACTCATTATTTATAGTCAGTATTTTCAGAACTGACATCACCTGGCTCCAGTTCTCAGACACATTTTGGATCAAGGGCCTTTGCTGATCATTTCAAGCAACATGATTATTTCCACAAGTTGATAGGGTTTGTCTTAATGTGCAGCTAGTGTCATCTGAAGGGACTATCTCAAACGGCATCCATATGGCCATACGCCTTAGTCTTTGTGACAAGTAATGATGAGAAGAGATATTACAAGAAGAAATGTTGAAATTAACAAATATTCAATTCTCTGGATAGTATTGGCCTGGAGATTGGGCCAGGTAGAAAACTGCATTGTCCAATGGTTACCAACGTAAAAGGAGTTTGGACATAAATGGGCATTTATTTCTAGATGTCACTCTGACTTTCTATATACACTGAGACAAGTAACTGTCATGGAGAGTAGCAAAAGCTCTCTAAGCTTCTCTAAGCTTTTGCTATATTGTGTAGTTTCTAGTGCCTCACATTCAAGCCAGAAGCATCGAAAACCCAAAACAATCTTTCAGTCCCATGGGAAGATTTCTCCCTAGGGTAAGTGAAAAGGTAAACACTGGCCATGTTTTCCTTTCCACTTGGCCTTGCTTTCCAGACAACAGGGTATTGTTTTGGTTAAGTAGAAACGACTATCTCAAGCCTGCCCAGCACCTGCAGGTGGGCTGGCCTGAGGAGTGGTCTTTATATTGTTTTAGGTAATGTTATCCAATTGTGTAAGTTGATTACTGTTTTTTACCAATGTAAGTGAACAACGTAAAAGTGGTCTGAATTGTGGGCTAGTCCTATTTTGGAACATTATAAAAATGATGGACAGGCCAGGATCGAGGCTCTCTCTCTCTTGCTCTCGCTTTTTTTTGCCTTTGGCTTTTTGCCTTTTGCCTGTACCTCCTTGCCATCTAACAACAACAAGCTGCTGGCCGATCTAGCCTCGCCTCGGGCGGACACGCCGAGTCGCAGGGGCTGAAGCTTGCATATGCCTGGACCATCATCGGGAGAAAGGGACTCCCTACCAAGCTACAGACTGTGAGTAGCTGATGAACTATTAACTCAAACCACAAAACCTCAAAAGAACTCTCTTTAAACATCATAGACTCTTTAATTTGCCATTTTCGGAAATGTTACTTTGATCTCAATCAAAAGAATTCACAGTGGTGGTGTAGTTTCGGGAAGAGGGAATCCGCATTCTTTGCAATAAATCACTGATAAATAGTCAACGCCTCGCATATTTTCCCCATAACTCTGCCGCGAAACTGCGTTCCCCGACAGTAACCCAACTCTTTCTGACATTATCCTGTTTGGACCACAGGTTAATCAAATCTGGAAATGTCTTTCCTGATTGTATTTTGAGCTGAGATCTCACCTGAAGCATCTGATTCCAAAATGATGGGAAAAGTAGTTAGGTGAAAGAGACTGAAGTATTGGTGTCCTGAATTGTCCTAAGATTTGTTCTTGAAACTATGTCCATAAAATGACTACAAATAATCTGTGTTAAGACCCACAAATTTGTGCTCTGGAAAATGTTTATGTGATCTTTCTCAGCACACACTGCATTGTGGTATATTTTAATGGCTACACTACAATTTATCCACGTGCAGCCTTTCTTTTCAGTGGTCAAATAATTCTGTCATAAAACTTCCTTACCCCGACTGAGCCAAATAGATTTTTTTTAAATGAAATGTAGAAGTGCTTGCAGACCTTAGAGTCAAATCACACCAGTCTTATGAATGACAGTGAAAAGAAAACAAAGATTTTACTGATTCATCAACTACACAAAAGTTTTTGGGTTTTTTTTAATAAATATCCATGAAGTTCTACCTATTTAAAAGAGCATATCCACATTACATGTTTATGTGTGAACAATGAGTGGAGAATAACCATCTCAAATTCAAACTGCAGGAAAATAAGGTAGG
The DNA here is from genome assembly GCF_015220805.1 of Pogoniulus pusillus. Taxonomy (NCBI): domain Eukaryota; kingdom Metazoa; phylum Chordata; class Aves; order Piciformes; family Lybiidae; genus Pogoniulus; species Pogoniulus pusillus. The sequence goes on from NC_087265.1 coordinate 17,790,210, forward strand.
CAGAATACTAATGTCTGCTTTATAATTTGGTCCTGTTATCCCAAATCCTGTGTGATCACACAAACATACACCCTAATACACATATGGAAATATGCGTGTTGCATTCTCAGCCTTTCCTTCATAACGTGTTTATTCCAAATTATGACTGTTTGCAGAAATAACCACAAGGCTTCATTAATACTCTCATTCTCATACTCCCATAAACTTTGACTAATTGTACAAGTAAACTATATGTTGTGAAAGTATTGAAAGTTTGCTCATAGTTGCTGTTGTGGAGGCAGGGAATTAACTTGGCCAAGTCAGGAATAATAAAAAATAGAATTATTTTATTTTCCTGGAACCTTACTCCCAAACTATACACAAAAATTAGTTTAGTTTAGTTTATTAACAGATTCAGTTTGATCATGAGTTTCTTCCAAAAGGATATTATAGATAAATTTAGATATTTAGGAAGTCAGGAAATGGAAAAAGCTAGGCTATAAACACAGCTTTACCCCGCTATCAATTAGGCTGAGCAGAAGATTAACAGAACAGCGTGACTTACAGACATGAGATAGGCACTCAGCAATGATCTTTTGCTGGATTCTTCTGCAGAAGCAGCCTTCTGATGTTGCAGGCAGTATCCAATAATAGAGATTCATGCAGCAGAAGCCCGAGACAAGTATCAGAGCCACCAAACTTGGAAATGTCTCGAGCGCTTATTTCCCAGTGGGATGGTTGTGGAGCGATGCTGCCTTCACAGTGTCAAGGGAGAGCCAAAACTGCTAGTGTCCCCAGACTGGGAGGCAGCCAGGAAGTTGGCTACTGATATGGTTTGAGAGAGGGCAGTCCAGATGCCGCCAGCTCTCTCTCTCAAAGGACCTGATGTTTGACAGGCCTACAAGTTTGCATAAAAGGGTGAAAAAGTGGGGAGAACTGTCCAAAAGCAGGGGTGGGATAAAACCAAGTGCCATACAAAAGGTAGGAGCTGTCCAAAAGCAGGGACCTGTCCAGTCATGGTAGGAACCTGTTCTTCACAGTGGCAGGAGACTCTCAAGATGGGAACTCTCAAGGCAGGAACCTTTGCTCTATTTATCCTTTTTCTAGACAATGTGTCCATTTACCATTTATACTGGGCATGAAAACCCAGCCAAACACCACCTGATTCCAGTGCAGGCTTCCACACGGGTCAGCCCATGTGCAGAAAGGCACTGTTTGCTGCCCCCAATCAAGCCCTCAGGACAGGGGCTGGCGTGGGGAGGGAGCAGTTTTGTGCCGCCTTCTCCCATTCAAACCTGTGGAGTGAGAGGGAGAATAAAGGAATTTGGGGTACTCCTGGACAGCTGCTGAGAAATTAAGAGAGGGGAAAGTGGGCAGTAGGATTTCTGTTTAACACAACCAAGGCTGAACAAAGAGAATAAGCATAGTTGCTGTTGTTTGCAGGCTTTCTTAAAATGAAACAATTTCTGCCCTGACAAGTGTGCAAAAACCTGAAAAAAAAATGGTAAAAAAGACATTAGAGTAAAATATTTAACAGATCATTTCAGTCTCACTGTAGGAAATCTTTATATGCACCTCTTGCTTCATATTGCTAGTAATATTATGGCTTTGTTTGTGTATGATGTATTTTTCAGTCTTTCAGGGTAATTTTTTTATTCTTAGTTGGGAATTTATGATATATAGTTTAGAGTAGTGTCATTCTGAGTTCTCTTGTTATTCTATAAAAGAATCCTAAAAAAGCAGTATATGTCTTGCTTAGTATTTCTTATGCCTAAAAAAAAAAAAAAAACTTATGACATTTATTGAATTACTTTTTTAAGAAACTGAATCTGATTTTCTCCTGCACTAAGAAACTTTGCTCAGGACCCTCAAAGGAATTTAGGCTTCTAACTTCTAATTTCATTGGCAGATCTGGCTAGAGGGGTTTATCCAGCTCAGTTTAAATGAGTAGCAGGTTCAAAGTCTCTTCAGAATATCTGAAATATTAATCAGAATAATTTAGTGGGTATAGGTTTAGTGGTTTAAATTTCTCTTAATAGAGACAGTTTCAGCTACAATCCCTTGTCATTATGGGTTATATGTGCCAATTCCTGAATGTAAATGTTGCTAACTTTGTGGCATTGGGCTGACTTATTTCTGCCCAAGAATAAAAAGACCACACAGAAAGCAAACTGACAAAAGGACAAATGTTTCTATTAATAATTATTTTGAAATTTATAGTTTGGGGTTTTGGTTTTTTTTTTTATTTATTTGTGTAATGTTTTCTATGTCAAATTATTTTATTTTTTGAAATTGCTTCATATTTAGAAATTCCTGAAACTGTAGTTTTTAAATAAATTGATATTCAGAATAGGAAAGTTTTCCTTCATAACAAGAAAAGCACTGCAACCTACCCAAACTGTGTATGTGGGAGGAAGAGCTCGCTGACTGTATTAATTAGTTTCAGAACTATCTCTGAAAAGAAAACTATTGCAAATCCCTGTGCACATCTAAGGAATGTAGAACTGCTTGTTAAATTCTGTTTGAGAAAGTTTTCCACATGTTAGCACAATATTAATAACAGCATAGCTGAAAGAGTGGCATTCAGCCTGGGTTGTAAAAAGTACCTAGAATCCTGAGTAAACAGGTAGACTTCTAGAAAACGTTGATTTCCATGGACTGTATTTATTGCTTCTGGTTTTCATTTTGTTCGAGACTAATACGTCTATACAAGCTTCTTTCTCATCTTTACATTATAAGCTTGATTTACATGAATTAAAAGTAAAAAGGATTTGCAGACCTGAGTTTTAGCTCATTGCAAGAAATCTTTAATGTCTTATTTCGTATCTAGTTTTAAAGAAATACAATGGTTTAAAATAATAAATTGGATCCTGAAATGCATGAAAATTTTGGTACATTTGCACTAGGGTCAAGCAGCAGAATCCTGTAGGTAACAAAATCAGAGTAGATCAGTTACCCTCAATAGGCTGTTGGTCAGGCAATGTCTGCCTCAGTTCTTGTTAGCATACCTCATGTACTTGCTAATTGATAGCTATTTTTCTGTTAAAACCTTCGCTTCCTTTATCTCTCATTGACTTTAAAGAATTAGCTGTTTACACAGATGGCTTCAGAAGTTGTGTAATGGTTAGTCAATCCATGAAAGAAGTGGTAATATGACTTGTCAGTACCAATGCAAGGTACTGCAGATGCATTGCATTACACATAATAAATATGCAGCTGAATACCTACTGGTAACAAACTGCTCACTGACTAATAAAAATAATCTTCCAGTGTGTGCAAATTATTAATGAGCATACATATGGTTGGTTCTAATTAGGTTATCCACAAAAGAAAAGGGTGAAAAATGAATCTTTGCAGTAAAAAGTACATCTTAATCATTTTACGAAGACCAATAGAAGTTTTCCTTCTTGGCTGAGCCTAGGGCTCAAGCACTGCACTACATCAAGTAAAGAAACGACTTTTCCTTCTAGTTGCAAAAAGTTTTTTTCTCACCACACACATTTTTCATGGGTCTGATGTCTTCTTTTTCCACTACAAGTTTAAAATCACAAAATAAGCTCCTATTGAAGTGCCAACACATTAGAATAAGTGATTTGAAACCAAAATTAAGCAGACAAATTTAAAAAAGGAAATACCTCCTCCCTATAACGTAAGAAAAAGAAGCATTTCAAACTAACTTTTACAAAGTTAAAATGGAGGTAGAGCCTACAGAGTCACCACAGGACTGTCTGCATAAAATAGAGGCTTTCTGAATTTTACAAACAAATACCATAATTCCTCACTTTCTTTGCGCCTACACTTCAAATAGGTAAATTAATATACTGCTTCTTCCACTCTTTGTATGGACTGCAAAGCTAAAGGTCTGATTATACCACTAAAAGCTAAATTGTGTTCATGTTTGCAAATTAATAGATTTGTGTCCCTTGCATAGCTGCTGCAACTCATCTTCCTCTACGAAGGTAACTTTCAGAGGCAGAAGTGTGCCTCACTCTCAACAATCACTCAGTGGTTTAAAGTTTTGGTCTGTGTCTTAAAATACAAATTTCATGAGAGTAACATTCTGTGGTAGTTTGGACTTAAGAATACCACAGAGACACCATCCTCCAAAAAGAGATAGAGAGTCTCAAGGGACAGACCTAAACACCCCAGGGTATCATAACATTGCTATTCTATTCCACCTGCCAGTATCAGTTTATAAAGCAGTGTCTTGCCGATATTGCTTTCTTCAACTCTGCTTCTCCTCCCTTCACTTCTCTCCTCAGAAAGAGCTTGCACCTCTGCTTCTCTCATGGTCTGTGTGGGGCAGATGGCTTCTAGCTGGCAGAGCATTGCCAGATGCTTCATAGGCCTGCTGAGGCCTTGCAGGCCTGAGGTGGGGAGGGCAGTTTTGGCCTAGTCTCAGGCTGAAATTGGATGGGTGGAGAATTCTAGGAGGTTATGATTTAGTGAGCTGGGCCTAGTTTGTGAACGTATTGATTCTACCTCAATGCCTTCTGTACGTAAGTACTTGTAAAGAGAATCTCCCTTTAAAATTCCAACCAGCGTGTAGCACTTTTAATTTTTACTCCCCAGAAGGAGTAAATATAATTTCTGTCCTTTGATGTTTGGTATCTCGTGGCTGTAAACCAGCACACCTCCTTTCAATGATGAAGGAACAGATATCAGTGAGTAAAAGTAATCAAATTATCTCAATTTCTTATAAAGGTCCAGAAAGAATTGTCAGAAAAGGAAGACAATTATACAGAACGGATTACATAAGTGCAAAGCCAAACAGTGTGCACAATTTAGCTGTTTGTTTTATCCCCACAATGCCTATTTCTGCACTTTGCATCATGCCAATAAAAGCATAACTTTGTTCTGGAATTTCATGGTGTCCTGGAGTCCTGGATACCCACAAATTCCTCTCCCTCCATGGTTTGAATGGGAGGGAGAGGAAAGGCACAAAAAATCTGTTCTCCTCCCCTGCCCTGCAGGCTTGAAGAAGAGGGAGCAAAGGGCCCTTCCAGCAAGAGGGCAACCCATGCAGATGCCTGCGCTGGAATCAGACTGGGGATTGGCTGTGGTCTTCATGCCTAGGAAGAGGTAAATCAACTCTTTGTCTAGGAAAGGTATAAATATTGGGGAAAGGTATAAATATTGGAGTACTTCCCGCCTTGGGGTGCCCGCCTTAGAGTTCTCCCCGACCTGGATAGTTCCTGCAGAAAGAGTCCCCTGGCACTGCGAAGGACAAGCGCCTGAAGGACAGGACCATCTCTGCTTAGGGCGGCTCCCCACCATAAGCACCCTTTTGTGCAAGCTTAATAGGCCTAACAAGCCTCATATGTCTTTAGAAAGAGAAAGCTGACAAGCATCTGGACCACCCTTTCAGACAGCCTAACTCATCTGTGAGTAAACTTTCTGATCAGCCTGATTGAAACTGGGAAAGCTGTGTTTATTAGCTCAGCCTTTTCCATTTCCTGACTTCTAAAATAGTCAAATTTATCTATGGTATCCTTGTAAGAGCTTCTCAATCAATCCGAGTCTGCTAATTAAACTAAATTAACTTCTGTATATAGTTTTGGGGGCAAGGTTTCAGGAAAATAAAATAATTCTATTTTTATATATATTCCTGACTCGGCCATGTTAATTCTCTGCCTCCACAACACATAGTAAATCTTGCTTTTCAGGATTTGTGAATGTTTATCATTTCAATCATTTAGAGTTTGCAACAATGATAGGGATTAGCTTGAAGGGAAGATGTGCCACGGACATGTTCCTTGTTAAAGCTTAAGAACTTCACAGATATATATTAAATTTGCTAAGATGAACTGAATTTTTTGTGATGCTTCTGAAAATTCACGTTCTAGAAGTATTGCCTTTGGAAACACCTTTTATTTATCTGCCGTACTGTTGCACTAGTTACTCTCCATGTGTCTCCTATGGTATAATATGAAACAAGTCGTTATGGAAGCAGTCTGAAGTTCCAAGTCTATGTAAAAGATCTTGTCACATGGTAAAATAGGAAGCAAAAAGAGGGTAGGGAAGCTGCACTTGTCATTCATATTCCAGAGCACAAAACGTTCAGCTCTCAGAGGAGGAAAGCCAGTGAACAATGGTAATAAATTAATTAATGCTTCATGGACTCCTAATTTTATATCTTCTGCATTAAATAGTCATGGAATGAAATGCATAAACAGTACTTTAAGAGAAGATAGAGACCCACATTACTCTGTTTCCAGGTGAGCGCCTATCACAAGAATATGAAGTCAGGCTCTGCTGCACTCTCTCCCATTCCCTCCAGTCTTTTGTGAAATGTGGAATAGATTTTTACAGGAGAAATTGAAAATGCCAACTCATATTAGCCAGTTGATTAGTAGTTATTGCACTCTCAGGGAGAGTGGATTTGCATGTCAAAAAGAAGAGTTAAATTCAGGTCCTCTCCTTTTCAGCCACAACTGAAGAATACTTTGGATGGGTGCATATTGTGCATACTTCCATGTGGTAGATGTGCTCCAACCACACTTTCTGAATTGAGTATCTCTATATGATACTTGGAGAAATGCCTAATGTGTGGACTACAAAGGGCTGAGGAACCAGATGCTTCTTGTCTAAGCCAGACCAGAAGGTTTTTTTTAAGTTTATTTTCTGGAGAAACAGAACTTGAGGCAGCCAAAGTATTTCACCTCCATATTATGGTGCCAGCTAAATCATAGAATCATAGAATGTTTTAGGTTGGAAGGGACATCAAGGATCATCCAGTTCCAACTCACTACAATAGGCAGGGACACTTCCCACTAGAACAGGTCACTCAGGGCCTCATCCAACCTGGCTTTGAACACCTCCAGGGAAGGGGCATCCACAGCCTCCCTGGGCAACCTGTTCCAGTGTCTCCCTATCCTTACTGGAAACAACCCTTTCCTAACATCTAGTTTGAATGTCCCCTCTTCTAGTTTAAAACCATTACCTTCTCTCCTGTCATTACAAGACTTTGTAAATAGTCTCTCCCCAGCCATTCCATAAGTCCCCTTCAGATACTGGAATGCCACTGTAAGGTCTCCTTAAAGCCTTCTCTTCTCCAGGCTGAAAGCCCCAATTCTTGTAGCCTCATAGCAGAGGTGCTCCAGCCCTTTGATCATCTTCATGGAAGATGTTAAGATTGGGCACTGAGGTACTTCAGATACTACGAAAGTCTCACTTCAGTTTCTAAAATTCCTTTGCATTTAGAGGAAAGGTACTTCAGAACTCTCCATATTACTACCACAGTTATGGTTCAGAAGGACAGGTCCAAGACAACTGGACTCCTGAACTGGCAGATGGAGTCAGGGACCAGTAGAGTACCCCTGTAATCCAGGAGGAAGAAGTAAGGGATCTGCTGAGTCACTTGAATCCTCACAAGTCCATGGGACTAGATGGGATCCATCCTAGGATGCTGAGAGAGCTGGCAGATGAGCTGGCCAAGACACTCTCCATCATATATCAACAGCCCTGGCTCACTGGAGAGGTCCCTAAAGACTGGAAGCTGCCAATGTGATGCCCATCCACAAGAAGGGTCGTAAGGAGGAGCCAGAAAACTACAGACCTGTGAGCCTGACCTCAGTGCCAGGCAAGGTCATGGAACAGGTCATCTTGAGTGCCATCACACGGCACCTACAGGATGGCCAAGGGATCAGGCCCAGCCAGCATAGGTTTAGGAAGGGCAGGTCCTGCCTGACCAAACTGATCTCCTCTTATGATCAGGTTTTGCCTGGTGAATGTGGGGAAGGCTGTGGATGTAGTCTACCTGGACTTCAGCAAAGCCTTTGACACTGTCTGCCACAAGAAGCTCCTGGCAAAGCTGGCAGCTCATGGCTTGGACAGATTCACTCTGATATGGGTCAAGAAGTGGCTGGAAGGCTGAGCCCAGAGAGTGGTGGTGAATGGTGCCACATCCAGTTGGCAGCCAGTCACTAGTGGTGTTCCCCAGGGATCAGTGCTGGGCCCAGTCCTGTTCAATATTTTGTTGATGATCTGGACAAGGGGATTGAGCCCAGCATCAGTAAGTTTGCAGATGACACCAAGGTAGGAGCAAGTGTGAATCTGTTGGAGGATAGGAGAGCCCTGCAGAGGGACCTAGACAGGCTGGATGGGTGGGCAGAGGCCAATGGGATGAGACTGAACAAGGCCAAGTGCAGGGTTCTACACTTTGGCCACAACAACCCCAAGCAGCATTACAGGCTATGGACAGAGTGTCTGCAGAGCAGCCAGGCAGAGAGGGATGTGGGGGTACTGGTAGACAGTAGGCTGAACATGAGCCAGCAGTGTGCCCAGGTGGCTAAGAGAGCCAATGGCATCCTGGTCTGCATCAGGAACAGTGTGGCCAGCAGGACAAGACAAGGGAGGTTATTCTTCCCTTGTACCCAGCACTGGTCAGGCCACACCTTGAGTACTGTGTCCAGTTCTGGACCCCTCAATTCAAGAGAGATGTTGATACTGGAACATGTCCAGAGAAGGGTGACAAAGCTGGTGAAAGACCTGGAACACAAACCCTATGAGGAGAGGCTGAAGGAGCTGGGGTTGTTTAGCCTGGAGAAGAGGAGGCTCAGGGGTGACCTCATTGCTGTCTGCAACCACCTGAAGGGAGGTTGTGGCCAGGTGGGAGTTAATCTCTTTTCCCAGACAACCTGCAATAGAACAAGGGGACACAGTCTCAAGTTGTGCTGGGGGAGGTATAGGCTGGATGTTAGGAGGAAGTTCTTCCCAGAGAGAGTGATTGGCATTGGAATGGGCTGCCCAGGGAGGTGGTGGAGTCACTGTCCCTGGACTGGTGTTCAAGAAAAGACTGGATGAGGCACTGAGTGCCATGGTCTAGTTGACTGGCGAGGGCTGGGTGATAGATTGGACTGGATGATCTTGGAGGTCTCTTGCAACCTGGTTGATTCTATGATTCTATAATAAGAACAGTAAGAAAGGGCTTATGCTGACTGTCAGAGCTGGACTTTGTTGAGCTACTTTCTACAGCTTTATAAATTGCCTGAAATAGAGTTGCATACACAAAACAAAACAATCCAGGGAAAAAAGCTGTAACAACCAACAGCCCAAATATTGTTAGCACTGTCTTTTATAGGAACTCTGTAGTGGTCCTGATTAATTGGTCCCATCACACCAGGGGAGTGTAGGGGTAGTTCCCACTTAGAAAAGCAGTAATGAACTTGATAGACCAAAAGGAAAATCTCCTAGTACATGCCTTAGCAACTATACAGCAAGAAAAAGCAATGAACAGATCTCCTGAATCCCAGGGTAGGCCGCTGAACTTCATTTATGTGTGGAAATGCATGTTGCTCTTTAGAACATCAAGATATCAAATCACTATTAGCTTGTTAGAAATGATTATCAGGAAAGTAGCCATTTTTTTAGAGTAATACATAATTTTTTTTTAGCATTACCCATAACATTTTATGGTTGCTTTCATAAAACTCCCACTTTCTGGCAGCTTTTCTTGACTAATAAAGTGTGTGAAGGAAGGAAATAGAGCCAAGAATAGTTGTTCTAGCTATCACCGGAGCACTTGAGACTGAGGAAAGTCTTTAAATATGGGCGACCAACTTAGAAGTGGGTGGAAGACAATTTGTGTGAATTTGTCTTTAACTATTTTATTTACTTGTTTAAATCTGTTTTCACTTCTTTATCTCTGGAGATGTGTATCTTAGCCTATTTTTTACCTCACTATTCTTTTTGTAGTTGTAAGTCAAAAATGGAAGAGAAAAAAAAATAAACGACCAAAAAAACCTGTCAGAGCTCTGACAAGTGTCTTCTGACAAAATTTTCCAAGGAGGTTTAAAACGTGTTTTTTTCCTAAGCTTACCCCTCTCTCTCCTCCCCCATGCTAAGCATAAGACTTGAAATAATGCAGAAAGAGCCTACACATCACATTGACTGACAGCCTGACCCATGAATTTAACCCCATTTTATTAGCTGTTCAACTTAGGAAGTAAGTCTGAGTGCTGAAGTGGATAAACCTCCCATTTTATCTTCTGGTTCTGCTCTGGAGGTGATCCTGTCTGGTAGAAGGACAAGTACAGTAGCACGTTAAATCACTCCAGGAGTCAAACAGAGGATGCCTGTCTGAGATCTCAGATCCCTCCATCCTAGTTCCTTGCCTCAGAGCAACTTCCCGGTATCTTAAAATTTTCTTGTTTCTTCCACATCCCTCAGGGAGGCTAATTTCATGGCTCAGTGCATCACCACTGTCCAGATTATTGTTTTTCCTTTCTGGATACTCAGCTTGAATTTTCTTCTTACACTAACCTCATTAGTTACTTGCATGATTAAACTAAGTGGGTGAGCCTGACAGAATGTGAGATCCTTGAAAACCCTCCAGTTTTGGAGAGTGTGGGTTTGCAATCTGCATTTAACTTGAAGATATTCTGATTAAACTCTCTCCCACTATAGTAATGAATCACTAAAGTTAAATATAATTCAAATCTCTATATAAAAGCCACTACTAAGGTAAAAAGAAATCATGTACAGCTTATTGTGGGAGGGATCTGGCTATAAATTGAAGATCCTTTGAATAAATACCTTCACATTTGTATTATAGGCCACCTTCTGGCATTTCCATGATGGTTCAAAGGATTCGAAATACTTCTGGTTTTATTTTTTGAAACAGGAACTGTAGTCTCTACTTAAATTGATATGGCAAGAAGAATTTAAGGACAGAAAAAATGTTCTATTTTTTTGTACTCTACTGTTCAAAAGAACCCAACACTCAATCATTTCTCTGTTCCTCAATTATTCAGCATCCTGTCATCTACTCTTTATTTGGACACAGGGAAAAATAAAGAAACCTAAACTCTTCCACTAAACCCTGAAAAATAAGATTGAATTCTCCTGTATCTATCATTAAGTGCTTCATGAGAAAAAGAATGGAAACAAATAAATCATTTATGCAGTTATGTCCATGTTTTTAAAATTAAAAAGAAGTACTTCTGGAATAAGGGACTAGAGAGCATTCCAACTGATGTCTGCCATGAGGGTACTCCTCTGTAAACTGAGGTTCCTTGGGAATCAATGTGGTTAGTCTCATAGACTGTCATCTTCCTCACAGGAGCTAATCATAAGTTCTCTCCTGCTTACTTACTCTTCTCAATAATCTTGTGAGAACTCAGTACAAGACAATGGACATACCATGTAAGTAATGTATCTAATCAAGGTTAATAAGATCAGTTTTATAAATGAGCACATTTTTCAGGGCATCTATAATTTTTTCTGCATTTAGCTGCCTCATTTTAAAAAATGCCAGCACAATGGTCTTAAATATTGCAAATTAAATTTACTACCTAAATGAAGATCATTGATATCACAGACAAGCAGAAATAATTTAGACCTTAATGGGACCTCTAAATGTAATTAATTTTGCAATGATGTTTGGTATAAATATTCTCTCCTTAATTTATTGGAGTAGATATCTGAGATGTACATGCATCCAAGTATACTCCAGTTATAAATGGAAAAGTTAGGAGTGCCCAACAGCATCTTTGTTTTTTTGCTATTGTGTGAGCAGACTGTGGCATGAAAGTGGTACAAATACAAGTTATGCCTAAAAGGGTTTAATAGCTAAGGCTCCAATCCATAACCACATATCAGTATTCGCTGATGTTTAACATAAGGAGTTATATTTTAAATCAAAGTCATTGAATATGTTTATTTAATGGGACACAGCATATTTATTTGATGCTACCTAACCCATTTACTGAACTAAAGTCTAAGAGAGTTGGAATCAAGAGACACAAGGGAAGTGATCTAATATTTCCAAACCATCTGTATCATAGAATCACAGAAACATTCAGGTGGGAAAAGACCCTTAGGATCACCAAGTTCAACTGGTAACTCTTCTGTACAAGGTTCACCCTAAACCATATCCGAAGGCACCACATTCAACTGACTTTTAAACTTGTCCAGGGTTGGTGACTCAACCACCTTCCTGGGCAGCCCATTCCAATGTCTGAGCAATCTTTCTGTGAAAAAAAATATTTCCTAATGTCTCTTCTAAACCTATCCAGTCACAGCTTGAGGCCATTCCCTCTAGTTCTATCACTAATTACCTCTGAGAAAAGACCAGCACCAACCTCTCCACAATGTCCTTTCAGGTAGCTGTAGACAGCAATGAGGTCTCCTCTCAGCTAGGAATGGACAGACTGTGGCCAGTAGGCTTGCATTTCTAGTACAAGAGCCTGCAGTTGCACTAGAAAATACTTAGAAATCTGTAAATGAAGAAAAGCCTAACATCATGAGCTATTAATTATGAAGTTTGCATAGAAACTTCATGATACTTCCTTCTTGAGAAATGAGCTAACTTCAAGCTGCAGATGGGAGAATGTAGTTTTTGAAGACTGGCTGTAACTTGCCTGTATATCTTTACAGAAAATAATGAAAGAAGTTACATGATGTTCCTGTTCATTTCAATACTTGTGTAAAAAGGGAGTCTCTGAATAGGTATAATTTTTCAGAAGACTGGTAGATATTAAGGTAGGAAAATTTTCCACCTAGTTCAGGTGAAATATTTAAATCTTAGGGGAAAAAAGGAAAAACAAAAATATTGAAAGCAAGGAAATTTATATCCCGTGGTGGAATCTAAGGCTCTGTGATGGATCCAAGGTTTACAGCAAGCGGGACATGCTTCCAATAGTTGTGGTCACTGTTCAAGTAGAGCTTCCATTTCAGCACTAGTCCATCCTTTGATATTTCAAATTTCTTCTCTAAAATGGAAACATCACATGCTACAGCTTGTAAATCAATGTAATATCTCCATCTTGGGGTCTTCTATTACACTGTGCTCTTCTTTGACTTAATGCTAAGAGTTGGGGGACTTCCCTGCTTGCAGGGGCTGCCCAACACCTCTAGCCTCCACAAAACATGTGGCCAGTTCACCAGACTTTACTGCTTTGTAGTGGGTAAGGGATCAACTTAGCCATTTTAAATGAGAGTTAGTTTTTTCTGACCTTCCTTCACGCATTAGCACTGGAGTACTTTCAAGAAGCTGGTGTGGGCAGAGATGCCTCAGTAAACAGAGACATGCAGATCAATGATGTGGAATCACCTGGGCAAGGGGGCAAGTAGCTACCCAGAGGTACCTCCGAGTATGAGTGCCTTGAATTTTGTGAATAGTTGTACAAATTAAAGTGTTTTATGGTAATTAGTCAAAACAGATCATAATTCTTCCCCCCATATTGACATGTTCATAAATGCTATATGAAAATATGCTAGTTCTAATTTCATTTAAATTTCCTCTGAGAAGAGGATGAGAGCAGCATTTCCCAAAAGCCCTAGGCTAGCTTTTTTTCTCCTTTTCTGTTTTCCTTCAGGTTACCACTAAGTGAATAATAAATGTGTTTTCCTCAGAAATTACATGCCTACAAGTGAACTTCTTTCCTTATAAGCTATGTAAGAAGCCTTTTCTCCTGTTGTACCTGCATGAATAATATCTAACGTTACACAAAAGCTCTTTAAATGTTTTTTTTCCAAGACAAAACCTAGGCTGTAGAATGTAATATAAGGATTTGACTTAATAGGACAGTATACATTTCCTTTAGGCCTCATTTTCTACATGCTTAAAATATAATAAAATGAGATGTACAAAGTAAAAATGTTTAAGGATGATAAAATGGGTACCAAGATGTCAAGGCTTAATTCTTCAAAGACATGAAACAGAAATATTTTTCTTCTGATACTAGTACTTCCTGTCAGCACTAACTTAAATCCTTATTTTCTTTTAATAATACACAGCAATTTGGAGTTATTTGTCAAGTATTAGATTTTCATCCCTGCTTCTGTTAGAAATTAAATCAAAGTATCAAATGTACTAAACACCAGTCAAGTTTTTAAAAAAATTAAAAAACTCAAGCCACAAACAAACAAACAAAAAACCCAAACCCACCCACAAAGAGAAAATGCCCAAACAACCAACACCATACCTCAAAAAAGAAATCTAGATAAAGAATTTAGAAGTCTAGAGATAAAAATATTATGACATTTACATTTAAATAAACCAAATAAAACAGTTTTATGATCAAGTAAATGCTGTAATAGGATGAATTCTGTCTGCTATAGGGAAAATAAACGCTCTGATATCAGTGACCTGCACCATCTGAGACCTGTCATTTTATGTCACTGAGTCTGTGACAGCATACTTATCAACCTCATAGAGCATCAAGTATAAACAAATTGTTTACTGTCTTTGGGGTGTAATAAAAATAAATATTTGAAACCCACAAATAAATATTCAAAATAAAGCACAGACTTTTCTCAGAGCTCATCTCACTATAGTGCAAAATCTATTCAAAGGCAAGGAGGTAATACTCTTAGGATTACTGTGTGGGCTTCTATTTTCTTTCTCTCCTGAGCTATCCTTGCTTGTCAGCATAGCTAGACAGCTCCTTTCATTACTCCACTCTCAAGATCACAAGGCTCAGGGAAAAAAAAATAAAGCCAACAAGGCAACTTCAGTCCTGGCACAAGTAAAACCAAATACATTTGATTTCAAGTATTATCACAAAGACATGCTCAGACTGGAAACTGCCCATTTAAATTTTGTTTTCTCGGGGAAAGCACAGATTCTTAGTTCAGCAGTGATTTCTGCAGATTGGAAAACTCTTTTCAAATTACTTTAGCAGGGAGCAAATATCATGGCTACTTCTGTTGAGTTTCTGCTGCAGAACTAGCCTTCAGATATTCTTAAACATACAAAAATGAAGTAACCATTACAGAAGCAGAAAACTGCTCCTCTCTATCAACTTTCTCCTCTGGTGCAAACTTATAGTCTCTTGAGACTTTTTAATTCCATTCAACAAATCCACACGCAATCATGGCAATGACAATGAAAATTGCAGCTCAGTAAATCAATATAAATCACTGCAGCACCAAAAGGTGTTGCAGTTTTGACTGCCAAGGTGCCAGAAAACTAAAAAGTTGAAAAAAAATACAATGGATGGCACATATTATCTGATTTTATGGATTGTGTCTTTGATATAAAGGAATTCTCTTTCCTTCCTGTCTTATTTCATACGAGATTTTGATTTACTACAGTTTAGGAGAAAAAAAACCAAAAACCAGCTGCAATTATTTGTGTTTGTTTTAAAAGCCTTTTACAATCTTCATGCGGCAGATCACACTCAACCTCCCAGCTGATACTTCCAGAGTCATAGGCTATCTGTGCCTATGAACCACTCCTGGAGCCTGGAATATATGCTAATGTGCCAATGGCATTTGGCTTGGTGTGTTTAATTTAAAGATTAATTGACATCAGAACAGTAAATACAATGAATGCACCATATTCTTGTAAAATATGGTAACATTCTGAGCAGGCTCATGTTTATCTCCATTAAGAAATTAAGTTAGTGCAAGGAGTAAAAAGGACTGTGTTAATTTATTTACAGGTTGGAAATTTTGTATGGAGTACAACAAAAGGAGATAAGAGATAGATTTAATATATTAGAAAGAAAATGCAATAAAAGGAAATATTAAAAAGAATATGCATTATTTGATATTTAAATAAAGCTTAATGCATTAATTGTTGACTATCCAAAGCAGTTGCATTTATGACTCTGTGAAGGCTGATGGTCTGTTGATAATGCTACTTGTTCTATATCATCAAAATCAGTTAATTATGAGTTGCAAGTCTAATGCTTAGCATGGCCTATGAATAAACTACATATTTACCTTTAGGACTCATCCATTTGCATCTAGAAGTGCTCACAAAGTGAAACTTACCAAGCTCAAAACAGTTTCCATTTGGAATACTATTAACACAACCATCTTTATATATCTAGCTGCATTTCTATCTGGAAAATTGCTGGCTCATCTTGCTTCGGACCTAACAGCATTTGCCAGGGCTTTAATATAAATATAGTCATTTATAGCTTCTGTTGGTCATAACTACAATGTTCAAAAAATTTTCTTCCAAATTGATGTTTAATGATTTTTTTTCCCCACCTTCTCCTTGGGTAAGGACTGTGGTACTTGCTGCCTTTACTCAGCACATATAAAAGTGTGAAGGGAAATCCACAAGACAGAACCTCAGCTGATAGTCTCATGTCAGTCTTTCAGCTGGAGATAGGACTCTCCCTTTATCACTGAGTTAGAGGGACCTGGTTACCCAAGCTACAAAATGGACAGAGATTTCCTGCTTAGCTCAGTTATATTTCAAAGACATGTGGAGGATTACAGTTGATTCCATTGTGTCCGATTTGTCTGTTGCCAGTCCAGTTGAAAAGCAGGCCCTAACTAAGGATGCTCAGTTATGAAAATAACGGTCTTTGACATTAACCCCTTGATGTCTCATTTTATTTCTGCAACTGTTTTTGCTATCATGGAATTCAGATTACATAAAGTGTCTTCCTTTCAACTTTGTATAGAGTAGCTCCAAAATTATGGTGACAGAGGAAGTCTTATAATTGGAAGAGGTCCAATCTATTAGCTATTTAACTTTGAGTATGCAGAGTGTAAATGAGTCCATTTCATTATAGTAGTTTGGGTTTGATGCAAGCCAAGAAAATATTGTTTAAATTAGTGAAACTGTTGTGCATTTCAGAGAGCTGTGGTTTTGATGCACAGGTACTCTTTCAAGTCCACAGATTTAGCTGGAGGATAGGTCTCAGTGGATAGCTTCTCTTCAACCAAAGATTGCACAGCAAGGTCTGAATGCCACTGCTTTTGGGAATTCTGGAACTCACAGGCCCTGATAGGCTAATTAGCTGTGTATGATATCCAGAACCTTCAGCATTAGGCATCAAAATTAAGAGCTTTGATTTGGATTGAGTTGATTTATACAAGAAATAGAGAAAACACCTAGTTGTAGTAAACTGAAAGCTCTGTTGTTCAAGAAAGAATCACAAACATCTAATTTGGGTATTGAAACTACACATAAGTTTATAGATTTGTCTATATAAAAACATTCTGCTCCACTGGAAGTAGTCATAGGTTTCAGTTTGAGCTGTTTTGATTCAAGTTTCTTTTTTACCCACCGTCTAGAAAATGTCCATGACCTTCCAAAGGGCTTTACATTTCCATTTGTTTACCGAAGAGAAGAGCTAGAATCTTTGAAAAGCATCTTTGAATATCTGTTTATACAGAAGTTGCTGTAAAGTGCTAGTTATTAAATGCTTGCTGGGCTTAGTAAAACACAGATCTCTCAGAATTAAGTAGATGTGCCACTAGCAAAAAGACATATTGAATAATAAAATGCTCAGTATGCCTAGCATTGTTTTGTGTAACTCTAAAATTATTTATAGATTTTGACTTTATAATAGGCTTCAGTGTATCTCTACTTTATGTTTTGCCAATGCACCCAGAGGAAACGTTCATTCTAATCAAATTTAGTGTCACAAAAATAAGCACAAGAACAAATCAACAAACCCCTGGCATTATAAACATTGGGGGGAAATGGATTATTATGTTGCTAAGTTTCTTCTACCTTGAAACTAATTCTCCATGGTTCAGCTGTTGCTTCCCTAACCATGTAGTGCTTCTGTCTCTTATTGCAGTGCTGTCCTTCAAGGCAGATAGATACTGCATGTGGCCAGCTGAGACAGCTCTGTGTTATGCTCGTGTCTGGAGCGACTCATTAGGGGACAAGCAAAGTCCTACATTATTGAGAAAGAGCTGAGAGGAAGTTCTGGAAATTAAATCACTTCTTCCTTTTTCCTCATCAAAACCTGTTGAGAGGAATCTTTCTATAAATAAGGATGGACATTTGTCACTGCTTTTAATATCTTTGAGCTGTGTATTTGTTTCCTGTGGGAAAGACCATTTAATCCACTTCATGTTTTCTTAAGGTGTAATAGCATTTTTTTTTTTATTTTCAGAAGCTTTTATTCTGTTATATTTAGCAGTATTTCTAAGTGGTTGGAATGTGTGCACAGGTGGCTGATTTTGCCCCTGCCATACGTCCTCACTGTGGGAAGCTGTGCTACTGACAGTGCCGAAAAAAAGGTAGAATCACCATACAGATGGGTTAAACACACTCTGGCACTTTGCTGAAACGCTTACATTGACTGAGGACTTTGGTATTTCCAGAAGGCAACTGTATTTGGACACCTCAGCAACAGGAATCTATGTGAAGAAAACTTTAACTATGTCTAGGCTAATCCTTAATTATAAAGTTACTTGGAAATTATTTTCTATTTGTCCTGATTTTGCTGGGACAGAATAATAGTCCAGCAATGATTTGCAGATCATTAGCAGCTTTGAGTCAACCATGACAGCTGACCTAAATTGGCTTACAGGTGTATCCAGTACCATAATTGTGACACTACATAAAGAAGGAAGTTTGCTGAGGGGAGGGTGTCTGCTTTTGTTGTTAGGTTTATCCTGGTCCTTCTTTTTGAGGATTTTGCGGCTGCTGTGTGTTTGCTGGGATGAGCCTAAGTTTGTGTACTTTGTATTGTCATTGGTACTAGTCTGTTGCTTTGTGAAGTTTGCTTTCATTTCGACCTACAGCCCTTCTCTCCTGATTCCCTGTCTTTGCTGGGAAGGCATAACTGGGTGATAGAATAACTGCTATGGTTTAGCCTATTTTTATGTATTAATATCTGCTAAAATATCTAAATGCATGTATGTTTTATCAAATTTTAATTACATATTTACTTTAGAAATATAATTCCTCAGAATAAAAAGAAAGCCTTTGGGACTGATTGGCTTCCTTAAAGCTAAGAAATTGTGAAGACAAATACTACATGCAAAAATAGTTTTAATCAGAACCCAATACCCATAAAAATTTTTCTTTGGAAAACATTTACTAAGAAGCATAATTAGTTTTCAATGTTTTCTCATCTACACTGTCCTATTTGTTTTATGCTTTCTGTACCATGCTCTCCCATTTGAGTGACAGACTTTATTAAATAGTGTGGGAGTGTGACTACTCTCTGGCTAACCAACCAAGACAATCAAATCTGAGGATTTCAAGAGGCCCTTTACAATTAAATAATTTTGTGATTTTTTTCCCCCATACCTTTTCTGAGGGGAAAGCCTCAGTCATTTCCGACTATTTCCTCAACTATTCTGTGTAAATGGTCTTGCAGTAACAGGATGACAGATGATCAGTGCTTGACAAATGAGCACTGCTTGAACTGAGCAAATTTGCAAACTTTTTATTTACTGCTTTTAGACTTCCTTTGTTTGGGTTCTCAGCTGATATTACTCTGCTGTACCGCAAGAGCTGCCAGGTTAACTATTTAATTTAAAACCCATTAGGCCATAGGTTGGACTTGATGATCTCGAAGGTCTTTTCCAACCTGATTAATTCTATTACTTGTATTAGAGTATTTTCTTGTAATTGATCTTTGGCTTCATGCATTACTATGTAACAATGATCTCATATGCTCTCATTAATTAATATCTCATTTAAACAACACACAGAAGATAAGCATGCAAACAGGTTTAGTTACCTACAGTCCTGGATAGTCCTGAAAGAACAAAGATATTCTCTGGAGTTTATTCATTTGTTTTTAAAAGATGACAACTGCATTCCCAGATAAGGAAGCACATGCACAGTTACTGACACTGGACTAAATTGCTTTCCTTGTAACATTTCAACATCTTATTTATTTGGGGCTGAAATTTTCCCAGCTGAGAATCTGGCCAAAAATACTGCAAAATGTGGTATACAAAGAAGAGAGTGAATCCAGTAAGGAGCGAGGTAAGACAATGCATTGCTGCAGAAGCTGTCTTTTTTTATTTTTTTTCTCTTCATAAAATAAACTCTGCACATCTGATTTCATTGTGTTGTAACTCCTTTGAGGGCACTTGATGTTTACTCACCAGGAGGACTTGCAACATCTGTCCTTAGGTGCATTTAGTGAATTTAGTAGGCCAAAAAATCTCACTTATGTAAGGAATAGCACAAATGTCATAAACTATAGACAAGGTAAATTTGAGTCTATCACCTTCATGACTATGATCTCTAAGTCTTAAAAAGCTGCAGTGGCTTTATTTCACCCTGTGCTCAGATTGATGAAGCAATAAAAGGTAAGTATTAATATCAAAGAGCCAATATTCAAATAATTGTTTAGCTGTGTGGGAGACAGCTAGGAGGCAGTCACAAGTACATAAATCTTAAAACCATATGAAAGCCTATAAGGAGATCTGTCAAAAAGGGAAGGTTAAGGAAAAAAAATCATATAATGTAAACGATCAGAAACTATTTTTCTTTCCTATGATTTATATAGTGCTAAAATTGTGTTCAGTGTTTTACAGACAAGTCTGAAGATACAATAAGAAATCAAAGGGTAAAGAGCCTTATGCGGTGTTTAATAATGTAGACATCAATCTTTAAGCAAGATCAGTGGGAATATATTTTGCTCATCTTTTGCTTTTCAGTTTAGTTCATGACACTTGTAAGTTTCTGAAGGGGTGCCTAACTTTGGAAGTGATGATATGGTAACCAATTTGTGTTAAAACTAACCATTTTTGTCTGTCAGCCTGAGTAAGAAAGGTGCCTTTAAGCTCACACG
This sequence comes from Pogoniulus pusillus, assembly GCF_015220805.1. Classification (NCBI taxonomy): domain Eukaryota; kingdom Metazoa; phylum Chordata; class Aves; order Piciformes; family Lybiidae; genus Pogoniulus; species Pogoniulus pusillus. The sequence continues at coordinate 17,810,651 of NC_087265.1, forward strand.
TGGCTGCTAACTAGAGCAGATGAAATGCGGACACATACTATTCCTTTCTGCTGCCTTTGCAGTGAACCAGGGAGATGAACTTGAATCTTCGGCATCCCAAGACATCATCCTGCCACCAGGGAATACTTCACTGAGTGCCACTGCATAATGAATACAAAAGAAATGTTTCCTTCCTCTGGCATCTCAGGCTTGTCCAAAGCAAGCAATGACTGTGCCTTGCACGTTTCTACAGAAGCATATGTGTTTCTGTGCCACAAGTACAGGCATTGACTCTAGAAGACTAAGCCTGGGATCATAAAGCTTCCTGAAGGTAGCCATCATATCAGTTTTCATGATTTTCTGGAAACTCAGGCTTCCTAGAGAAATTTTTGGAATAGAAATTTTTGCACTATGAAAAGTCAAAGCAAAACAGAAGATTCATGGCAGTGTGCTTTCTGAGATGTGTGATAGGCAGAATGTGGCAGTGGGGCTTCCCTTCTGATTCTCTAAAGTTAATGTAAGCATATGTTCAGAATCTTGAGATTTCAAAATCATTTCCTTAGGTCTACTGTTTGTCAGGGACACTTCAGCTACTTTATAAGAACATTTCATTTCATACTCTAGATTACATATGTGGGAAGGTCTACATCACAGCACATCATTTCTTTAGCAAATATGAAGCATCTTGGGCTATAGATAGATGTTAACTTCTAGGGGTGTGCCATAATTCACAGAAAGAATTACCTGTTCTGTCTAAAAGGATCAGTTCCTCAGTCTACAGCCTCATTTACAATAGCAATTCTAGCCTGCATATGGATGCTTAATCTTTTTTTCATTATTATTATTCCTTCTGAACAATAGTAATTTTCTAGGTTGAGAATTACTGCAGTAATCCCTTCTTTTCTCAAAGACTGCATAAATTAAGGTTGTATCTTGTTTTGTAGGAGCTTCTACAGCTGATATTTGACTGGTTAAGATAAACCACAAACCCACAAAAAAAACCCTGAACCTCTTCTTTAGATCTGTCCTAACCCTCTATTAAAAGACACTGGGGGGGAAAGGGATAGATAAATAATTTGCTGTTACATGTTCAACTGCTCAGAAAATGGGGGGAAAAGTGCTTACTGTTACAAAATCTGATGAGATATGTGCATGCATACTTCATTTTAATCTTTATAAAAAATGTGATTTATGGTCTTGATTTCTAAGGCTGTGGGCAGCTGAACAGGCCAGGCTGGGACAAGTCAATCTATTGCAGTTTGAAAAAGCTGCAGATGTGTCTTCAAATCCCTGAATAATGAGGTAATCTTACCACAAGAGTGCAAAATTTACATTAAGATTATTTGAAATTGACTTTGACTCTCTTTGGATTCAAAGTAGTCTAAGCACTCAGTCCTCTTATCTGCAGGAGTGAATTTAACCACTCCAAAAGAAGAGGTAGAATGACCTCCCTGCTATGGGAGAGGGTGAAGAAGAGTCTCATAGGGCTGACCTTGCTGTTGAGAGTCTTGATTTCTCCTTCTCCACCTTGTTTTATCCTCATCCTTGGTTCAGTGACTTCAATATCATAGAAGTATTATGTTACTACATGCAATATGCTGCAGCCTTCCCCATACCTGGCCTAACAAGCCTAAGGTGAGCATGATTAATATGCCAAAACTTTTCTCTTTTTTGCCATCTCTTTACTGAATCTTTCTGAAGGTGATGACTACTTACCCAGTCAGGTTATGCCTGATACTCTTGTAATACATGGTGCTGACAGCAGCTTGGTATTCCCATGGTGAATTTTACTGTGGTAAAATTATGTACAAATGAATGCATTAAAGATTTGCTTGAAATGCAGCAGTCTACATAGAAGCAATAACTCTTCTAAAGAAAAAGAAACCTGTTCTCTTTTCTAAACAAGAGAAACCTGTTTGGAAATGCCAAAGTTCATTGTATGCAGAAGTCTGAGCATGAGAGGGCTTCTCAGTTGAAGTGGGGGGAGTGCGAGCAGCCTGCAATCACAGTGTGGGGTCTGGAAACACTCTGAAGATGACATTTTAAGATAATGTGCTTGTTTGACATAGTTGCCTGCCTGCAGGCCTGGTTTTAAGAGATGATTATCTAGCTGTCAAAGGACCACATCAGCAAAACTCCTCTCAGATGTAGACTGTTCAGATTCTGGAGGGACCACATAAGGGTAATGCGTACTAAAATGAGTTTGCTCTTGTAGCTCCTGACATTGCGTTTCGGATCACAGCTTATCCAGCACAGTTAATTTATCCTAAAACTGCCAAAATGAGAAAGAAACATACAAAGAGTGCAGCTTAGGATATAAATGATCTGTTGTGCCATAACTGACAAACAGCAACCCTAAAGAGGACAGACTGCTTTTTGAGTGTTGCTTGGCTGCTTTTTATACATGTAATTGCATGGGGGGATTCAGCACACATTTAAAACACCTGTCATAGTTTTCAGTTGCTGAGAGAACAAGAGACAGTTAAAGACAGACACTGGGAAGCTAACAAATTAGTGAAAAATGAGCCCTGTGTGGGATGAATGGAAAACTTTTCCTGAAAAAGTTAATTTCTAGAGGTTTTTTTTTTACTTTTAAAGTCAGGTCATGGGCAACATATCTATTGCTCCTGAGGAGCACCTTTGCAGTGCATCTTAAGCAACCTCTCTTCTAAGAACTGCTACTACTTTCACTCTGGTCTTGCATCTCAACACACAAACTTCCCATCACTTTAATTCGTCTGCATACCTGTCCTTAGTGATTAGCTTGGTAGAAATATTAGGAGATAAACGTGTTTCTGTGCCCATTTTCAGGAATGAGGCTAAATGACAAATTCTAAGGTTTTTGTGTTACAATTGCTATGATGGTCCCAATGCAACTGGTTATTATGCAAATCAGATGCAAGACAACTGTTTCCACCCCTGTAGGACTTGCTACAGAATACAAGTGGCATAGGTGTATGGAGGGGAATATATTTGTGTGAGTATTTGGATGTTTATTCAGAGGACTGGTTGAATCCCAAAGGTTTGGATTTGCAGAGATTGTAGTTATTTTAGCAATATTTTCTATCCCATATTTTGTGTGACATTTAGGCCATTTCAGTAGGAAGCTATTGCTCTGGCCTCTCCCTTGACTGTTCATGAGGCCTGAAACATCACATCCTTAGACACAAAAGATGCTACTAATCTCTCTGATACCCAGATACTGGTAGCTCAGAAATGCTATGGCTGTAGTCATCTGCCAAAAGAGAGTGATTCCTTAGTAGAAATACCCTCAAATCGATACCATGACTCAGTGATTGAAATGGGAAATTAGGAAGTTTGTTCTAAACACTGCAGCATAAAAAATGTTTTGAAGAAGAGCATTGTACCACCAAAGAAGGTAACTCACAAATACAGAGGTGTGGGCATGCAGAACATACTTTAGGTAACTGTTTACACTCATGAAGATATGGATGAATTTTGTGCATTTTGTCAAAAAAATATTTTTCCTGTTTCTGATTAGCTTCATTTTTAAGATTTTTTATGAAAAATAAAGCTGTTGCAAGTTTCATGTGTTACTAAAACAGGTTTGAAACTAGAAATTGAGCTCAATAGAACTCACCTGTTCAATGTTGAATACTTAAATGGATTGATGAAGAGGGGTACCTTGTTCTGCAAAGAACAGAACTTTAATTTCTCTGTTAATCAATGTTATCTCATTCATTACCATTACAATGAATATTCACAAACAGCAAATCCCCTCTCTCTTATTTCTGTCAAAGCATATGGTCCTAGCAAAGGAACTAAGAGTAGTGGAATGCAGATGTTGTGTAAATTTGGAATGCTGATTGGTTATCTCAACAAGAGCTGAAAGGAACCTTAATGAAACTTAACATTGTATGTATTTTGCTATTGTGAAGAGCAACTGATTTTAAAGCACATTTATCTTTTCATCTTTAGATAACCTATGGGTAAGTGGACCTTTCTTTGACTCCTGGTCCTCAATAATGCATTTATCCCAGAAACACTAGGCTATCACAAGAGATAGAATTTATCAGGAGTCTTTCAATAAAATGTTTTTCATTGGGAAATGCCAGTTAGTATGAAGCAGCATTTTTCATCAGTTTCTCTTTCAATGGACCTCTTCATGCAATTTGGCTTAATTTTTTTTTTAAAGGTCAAGATTTTTCATCTCAGTCATTTAATTTTGACAGTATTACCAAAAGAAGGAACTTATTGTTTTAACACATCAGCTCAAATGCAGCAAGATAAGGGTTGCAAAATCATAACTAGTATTTAATTTGTGGCTTACTAATTTCCATTAATGTCTTCTCTTTTCTGACATGTTCAATTCTGAGCCTGAATATGAGATATGCAAATGTTTAGGATTCTAAAATTTTTAGATGAGTAGAAAACACTGTTCTTTTAGGATAAAAATTCGTATTTTTTAGCAGTGACATCCTTGTATACAGACAGGTCAAAGCTCAGTTCCCAAAAGATCAGTAGATATGTTTCTCACGTTGATTTCACTGACGGATCAAATGTTTTGTCTTTTTCTTGGTCATAGCATCTCCCTCCATAATAGTTTTATGTAGACCCGAGAGTCTAAATTCCTAATTTAAAGTTCCCTTGATCCTTGCACTTTGAACATTGTTAGTTGTGGTGCTATTCATCAAACATACAGTTTTTGAAGTTCCTGCTGAAACTGCTTCCCAAGAGAAGTCTTTTCCTCTTCAAGCCTGACAGTACCATAAATTATTTTAAGATGTTATAACCTTCTATATTTACCAGTGAGTTATAATGCTAGTTTTAAAAAGGCTCTGTTTCTGAGGAGATTCCTTTCTGATTACTTGCTGGGAGCAGTGTTTTGGAGAGAAAACCTAGCCACTGGTCTTGAGCTTGGATATCATCTCACAACAAATGGTCTCAATTAAAGGCAATTCAGTGAAGTCTGTGGAAATATAGTAATTTATCAAAACCTGTGAAAAAAATAGCTTTAAGAATAGATTTAAATTTCATTTTATAATGTATATAAGCCAATGTAACTCAAATGCAACAGAAAATAGCCACTTTAGGCAGAAAACAATAGAGTACAATACATAGAAGACACGTTTTTCCTGGAATTTCTTTCCCAGCTTCATTAACAATTTGCAAGTTCATTACTTACAGTAAGTACTTGATGAATGTTCATTTAGTTCTATCTAGTCTGGTTTGTCTCTCTAAAATCTGTACTTAATGCCACCTGAGTAAGAAGTTACAGGCAAGGCGAAGAGCCTGAAAAATGAAACAACTTTACATCATGAAGAGAAACTTTCTGTCAAAACTTTTTTGAGGCATGGAAATTGAACTTCACTGCAATTATTATCATAGCTCTGTAAAAATTATAAGAAAATGAAGCTAATGACATGATAAGCAATATTTGCTATAGTTGTACTCCTCCATAATTTAATAGAAGTTTCATAAAAGCTACCTCAAAATTTATGCATGTATTTTGGACATAAATTAATGTGTTACATCAGAGACATTCTTCTAAGTTACTCTTATTGTAAGTTCATTTGCTACTTCCTGCTTTTCCATTAAATTTCTGCTGTTGGAATCACAGGTCCAAACAGGTACAAAGGCTGTAAGTCCTAAAAATGCATTAAAAGATTGATGAGGTCATCTGTGAATGCATCTGTGCTAGTTTGAAGCAGGATAGAATGTTTTGGTAAAAAGAACTAGATGATAGGCTATGAAAGGAAAACACTGGTGATGTCTCCTTCCCTCAGAGTCTCGCTGAGATGTATGGGAACAAGAAGGATAAACACTAGATAACACTTTCGCCATTTTGTCTTCTCTTTTGGGCTGGGCTTTGACTGAGCTACATCTCCCTAGCATCTCCTGCCACTAACCTTGCTTCTTAACCTTTTGCCTGAACCTCTATTCTTCCTTAGGACTGGGATAAGGTTGAGAGGGGCAGGGGGAAGGTGCAGGGGTGGTTGAGAACCCCTCCTGGGGACTCAGGTTTCTGGGAGGGGAGTTGTGTTTCTGTATTACTTTTTACCTTGTATATTTTTGTATATTGCTGTATATACTGTAAATATCTGCTTATATATTGTGCTAGCTGTAAATAAATAGCTTCATTTATATTCCCAGAGCCCGTCTGAGTCTAGTCTGGGTATTACTAAAGTGTGGGGGGGCAGGGAACACCTAAACCACCACAGCATCACAGGCCACGTGTCAGACAGGAATTGTTATCAGGCAGTTCTGTTCTCAATGTGAGTAGTTAGAGGTAAATGTGTAAACACAATATCAAAATCCATCTTCTGGAAATATTCTCACAGGAAAACAATCTGTGAATCTGTACCAAAGTTTACTCCCTCTTCCAGTGCTACCTGAGGGTAAAGGCTATTGTTTAGCAAAAGGCAGGATGCTTCTAGCCATGGGCCACAGGTCTGATCAAGCAAAACCCCCTCATACTTCCTTCTGTCCTCATCAAATAACTACAGCGTGTGCTTGACACCAACCCTGTAGATTTTGGACATATGGTGAAAAGGTCTTCTGTGAATAGAGGCCAAAATATCTAATGTTCTGTTTAAGCACTTCACTTTAAGGCAGGCTGGTTTGAAATTGTTTTTCTACTTCCTCCCCAGACTGCCTGGCATGGTTTTGGCTGATGCAAGCCAATAAATTAGCTGAAATAACAATAATAATAAATATTTACTATTTAATTTCATGAGAACAACATTGTTGAGTACACAGAATTTTGAGTGACAGATGTGTATTTGTTAATGATATTAAGTAAATGGAGAGTGCCTTGCAGTTTCTTTAATAGTCACAGAATTAATCACACAGATAAATAATGCTGCCACTCACAGAGGGAAAACGATTTCTCATCAGCATTGCTTTTTTTTCTTGCTAAGAATGTTTTCAGACAAAATACATGGTGACACATAAACAAATACCCCAGTTTCTTAAAACAGGTTTTTAAAATTTCTACACATTTGCTTCAGAGACTCAGTTTTTCCATTCAAATAGGATGTGGTCCTTATGCTGGGAAAACAAAAACTGTTACTCAGCCCCCTGCCAGGTGTAGTTATAGCTCATCTGATGCTGTACAATAGAGTGGGAGTTTTCCCACACAAACATGTCCTGGAGTGTGTGTAAAACAGCAGTATGTGACAAATTATTCAATATTTTTCTCTTGCTCAAGAGAAACACCTCCTGAGCATGAAGGTGGTTGAGACTTAGGAAGCACAACACAGAAAATGCCTTAGCTAATTCTCAGTGTAGTAGACAAAGGACATTAGCACAGCAGTTTGCCAAGGCTAATATAACCTATCCTTAGGAAGAAGCACTGCACACTATCCTTTTCCCTGGCCAGACTATAAAGGAGACAAACTGATCTATACTGAGCCAAAGTCAAGGGCAGTATTTTGTTCAATAAGCATTTACAGTTTCTGTGCTATCCCTGCATTTGCAGCTGGTTCCACATGAGGCTGATGTGCATGCAATGGATGACTTCACATCCAGTCAGGCTCCCAGCAGTAATGGGTTTATTATGAAAACAGTAGTTTGAAAAGTCAGGTTGTGTATTCAAACATCTGTATTTGATGGAGCATTTTCTGGGCCATATAAAGGCCTGCTGAAACTGTATCCAGCAACAATGTTGTATCCTGCAGGATCAAAGTACCATATAGCACCAAGTATAAATAAATTATAGTTAAACTTCTGGGTGAGAAAGCAAGGTCACTAGCTTTCTTAAGAAAGCTTAACTTCAGAGTTAATAGACTGCAGTACCTTGAAATGAGGGATGCAACCAGCTAAATTGAAGGTAGTCTCTTATGCATACATTAAGTGCTAGAGGAGTTTTACATACACTCAGGGAACCTTGCACTGCCTTTTGAAATGAGGAACACAAAGCAGATTTCCTTTGAAACCAACATTTTTTTTAAAAAATACCTTCTTGTGCTACAGGTGTGATATGAAGCAATTATTTTGCAGATATGTCCTTCTAACAACCATAGTGAACAGCAAGTCACACATCATACAGCATTACATCAAAGTAAAATTCTGAAATTCAGTGTAATTCAGCCAACAAGGACTGATACACTTGAAGATCACAGAATTGTCAGGGTTGGAAGGGACCTCAAGGATCATCTAGTTTCAAACCCCTTGCCATGGGCAGGGACACCTTCCACTAGATCGGATTTCCCAGAATCACATCCAGGGATGGGGTGTCTACACCTCCCTGCGCAACATCTAATCTAAATCTCCTCTCCTTTATATTGGATACATTCCCTCTAGTCCTATCACTACCCAACACCCTAAAAAGTCCCTCACCCATGTTGTGGAGCACACCACATTCCTTCCTTCTGTCCCACCCCTTCATCTCCAGGGTTTGAATGGGGAGAAGGCACAAAAAACTGTTTTCCCCTCACCCCCACAGGCTTGAAGGGGGGAACGGCAAAAGGTGCCTTTCTCTGCGCATGTACTGACTCGTGTGGAAGCCCACCTGGGAATTGGGCTAGTGGTTGGCTGGATTATTGGGTTGGCAAGTGGACACTTTGTCTAGGAAAAGCATACATAGAGTGAGGGAAAAGGCATGTTGTTCCCACCTTGACAGAGTCCTTGCTCTTACAGCGTTCTCATCTTTGGACCATCTCCTCTTTGGACAGCTCCTACTTCTGCATGGCTCCTGTTTTTGCACCCTCCTTGCTTTTGGATGATCCCACACTTCTGCACCATTCTGTGCAAGTCTACAAGCCCAGCAAATCCTTAGGTCCATTTGAGAGAGAGCTGCTGGTGCCACTCAGACCTGACTTCTCTCGCATCATACTGCAGTGTGACTTCTTGCTGCTATCCCGAGCTGGGAAAGACATCAGCAGTTTGGCTTCCCCTGCCACTGTGCTGCTGAGGCAACACTGCTTCCATGATCATCCCACTCACAGAAGCTGTGTCTGAGACACCTTTGACTTTGGGTTGTTACGGAGGGGTTTGAGGTTGCATTTGGGGTTAGATATGAGGCTGATTTTGAAAGGTTTTTAAATAATTTAATAATATATACAAAGAGAACTTCCCCCAAACTTATATACAGCTAACCCACACAAATTCTTTGTATGCAGTTAGTGAAACTATTTTACAGAATATCTATTTACAGCAGGATTAAGCAATTTGGTAGAGATTTGGAAAGGTTCTGGTCAGAGAGTCTTGTGGCATAAAGTGCCACTGGTAAAGTCAATGAAATTTCTTAGCTACTCAAATTGAGAGAGTTCGATTACTCACTGATTGGAAGTCACAGTCTCTGTGGTCCCAAATATGTGTAGTGAGAGTCACGTAGTTGATCCTCGTGGATCTAAATAATTCAACCTGGATTTTTGGGGTGGGCTGTGAAGATTCCACGGGCCTGATCAGGCTGATGCGGCGAGCTGGAGCGGCAGCTGGCCGGGAATGCCCTGCTCGATCGCCCAAGGATCACTGCCCAAGTACCATGGGGCAAAGTCATACACAGCGGATAAAGGTAGTGGCCCCAGGCAACGAAGAGGCTGGGAGAGGTGAGCGGAGGATGGTGGCAGGAGCACTTTGTATACCTGAATCACCCTATTTATCAGATGTGGGCTGAGATTGATGGTCCTTTGCCCACTAGAATGACCAATCAGTTTGGCAATCAGCCAAACCTTACCATAATAGGCAAAAGGCACTTGCCTGGACTTTCCCAAATATGGGGATCACATGGACTTGCCTCAGGGAGACACAAGCTGTGTGTGTAGGGGCTTACACCACTTGTTTACAACCAGGGGTCCTGGCAGAAAAACATGTCCAGGCAAGCATAGGCCTGTGAATAAGCCTATTCGGGCCTATGTGATCCTCCACCACATGGGTCTTTCCACTCGCCTTGGACTTTTGCTGTTTGGATCCACAACTGGATATTGCTTGCAGCATCAGAAGGCAGCTGAGCCATAGAGAAATCCAGCAAGGGATCATCTTCCATTTCTTATCTCACCTCTGTGAGTAAAAGCTACTTCCCTTAGATTCTCTGCTCAGCGTGATTTATAGTGGAGTAAAGCTGTGTTGGTAGCTTAGCCTTTTACATTTTCTGACTTTCCCAAATCAGTAAATTTGTCCCTAAGCATCCTTTGAAGTCTTTCCTGACTGAATCAGAATCTATAAATAAACCTTAACTAGTTCTGTATATAGTTTGGGGGTGGGATTTTCAGGAAAATAAAAATAATTCTATTTTTCTAATTCCTGCCTTGGCCAATTAATATCCCAAACCTCCACAGCAAACAGCTTTCTTTTAGGCCCCCTTCAGTTATTGGAAGGCCCCAATAAGGTTTCCTTGGAGCCTTCTCTTCTGCAAACTGAAACGCCCCAACTCTCTGGGCCTGTCATCATAGGAGATGTTCTCCAGCTCTCTGATCATCCTTGTGTCCCTTCTCTAGACACACTCCAGCACATCCATATCTTTCTTGTAATAGGGGTTCCAAAACTGGACACAGTGTTCCAGGTGGAGCTCACCTCTCTGACTCTGCTGGCCACCCTTCTCTTGATGCAGTCCAAGATACCATTGGCTTTCTGGGCTGCAAGTGTACACTGGCAGATCATGTTGAAATTCTCATCTACCAGCACCCCCAAGTCTTTCTTCAGGGCTGCTCTCAAGCCAGTCACTGTCCAGCCTATATCGGTGCCTGGGATTGCTCTGACTCAGATTAGGACCCTACGCAATGTTTGTTTGACACTTTTCTGTCTGCTTGCTTGCAAAACTGGCAAGCTCATTCCATGTAATGTATTTTCCAAGTCTGCATATAACCACTGAAACTAATGGATCTGTCAAACTTTACATGAAAACAGCTTCTGAGTCCATGGAGATTGGTCCTCCCCACACTGTCTTAGCTCAGTGGAATTAACCAGACCTTTTCTAACACAAATTTCATGCTGAAGCAACTCAATTTCAAACTTAAAATTCAAGATGACTCAGGACAACCCCCTTCAGAGGAGATTCTTCTGGCTCATGTAAATTAAAGAAATAACAGATGCATATGAATGAACTGATGCAGAAAGGGTTAAGTTAAATAGTCTGGTAGCTCAGGATTGTAGTTCTGTCTACAGGTGTAAATATTTGACACAAAGTAAAAGAAATCGAAAATCTGAGTTAGTCTTCCCTTGCCTCTCTCCTTCCAGCCTTCATCAATCAGCACTTCAAAGATATTTCAACAGGCTGCATTCAGACCACTGTGATTAACAGTAGCTGACAATAACAGTCTTCATGTGTCTGCCTGATCTCTATTTTTGACCAAAACAGCAAGACGAGCACAAGAAAATCACAGATATTTGGCCTTGTCCCTAGCATGGAAGTGATGAGACCCTGAAATGTGTTGCTTAGGGTGGTGGTTGAGGCCCCATCCCTGGAGGTGTTTAAGGCTAGGCTGGATGAGGCTCTGGTAAGCCTGATCTAGGGTAGGGTGTCCCTGCCCATGGCACCATGGCAGGGGGGTTGAAACTAGATGATCCTTGTGGTCTCTTCCAACCCTGGCTGATTCTATGATTCTATTCTGGAAGCAGGATCAATTGCTCTCCATCTTCAGAGCACAAAGGTGCTTTGATGGGGCTGCTGCGTGTTCACCACCTAAGAAACTGAAGTGTAATTTCTGATCAGGGCATACAGATTGTACAAAGCTTCCTGCCAGGGTACATCCAGTATATGCTGGATGCAGTCCTATTACCTGATACTAACTTAGCCCTGGTTTTGGTTTATTCCTAATTATTATTTTGAATGGAGTGAGTGTAGAGACTGGAACTTGTATCCACTCCCTTCCCAGCTCTTCAGAGTACTATGGTAGGCTCAGTGGAAACCAACAGACATCACTGATGTTATCCTCAGCTTGATTCTTTAGACCTTAGGAACTTAAATTTCTTTAGATCCTTCTCACTGTTTTCTTATGTTGTTATTTTTGGTTGTTTCTTTTTTTTTTATTTGCCTTTTTGTGTGTGGGGGGGTTAAATATATATCTATATTGGGGGCTTTCTACTCATCTTGGTTTATTTGATGGGATACTGCACTTTTCTTCATAAAGATGCAAATCTAGAGTAGTTATGAAATTTTAGGTGGAATTCCTCCATTCCTTCATCTCAGGAAATGTCTTCTGAAAATAATATCTGAGTCTCTGTCTAGATATTTAGACCTAGTATCTAGTTTATACTCTATTTTTTCCAGGCATCATGGTGGAGAAGGAAAGGACACTTGAAAACATTTTCATTTACTTTTTTTTTCCCCCAAGGGTCATGAGATAATTGCATCACAAAACATCACTGTGTCCTCATAAGCACTGTTGTTAGTGATGAGACTGGTGAAGGGGCTGAAGGAAAAGTCTTATGAGAAGAGGCTGGGGGAGCTGGAGTTGTTTAGCCTGGAGAGGAGACTCAAGGGGGACCTTATCACACTCTACAACTACCTGAAGGGAAGTTGTAGTAAGGTGGGGATCATGCTCCTCTCCCAGGCAATTCATGACAAGACAAGAGGGCATGGCCTGAAGATGTGCTGGGGAGGTTTAGGTTGGATGCAGGGAAGCTCTTCCTCATAGAAAGGGTAGACATCAGAATGGACTGCTGTGATGGTTTGGGGGTTACCCCGCCCCCCCACACTTTTGAATTTGCCCCAGCTAACTCAGACGGACCCTGGGAATATAGATGAAGCAATTTATTTACAGCTAGCAGAATTTACAAGCAGCTATTTACAATATATACAGTTATATACAATTATATACAGAAATATACAAAGGATAAACAATACAAAAGCACAACTCCCCTCCCAGAAACCTGAGTCCCCAGGAGGGGCTCTCAAACCACCCCAACACCTCCCCCCGGCCCTCTCAACCTTACCCCAGTTCTCAGGAAGAAGAGAGGTGCAGCCAAGAGGTTAGGGAGCAGGGTTAGTAGGAGCAAGGTTAATGAGATGTGACCAGGTCTAAGGCAAAAGCAAGAGTGAGTAACAAAATGGAGAAAAAGTCTTTCTTCTTCCCAGAGCTCTCAGCGTGACTGTGAGAGAAGTTGACATCAATTGTTTTCATTTCACTGCCCATTATCTAGTTCTGTTACTAAAACATTCCAGCTTGCTTCAAACTAGCACAATCCACCCCTTGTCTACTTCACTCAGAGTATCGCTGAGAATTATCCAATCTAATCTAAACCAATATTTACACTAAAACAATATATACAAGTTCAGTTCACACTTCAATCAGATGTAGGTGATTCAAAAGCTCAGAACAGGGACTCCCAGGTGATGTTGGGTTCGTGCTCACGTGCTGTAGATTCTATCGTAGATTCTCTCAGTGTTGGGCGCCGATGTTACCTAGAACAGAAAACTCCTAACAACTTATATTAGACACTCTGAATTTAAACTCTCTCAGCTAAGGTTAGATTTCTCTGTGGCACACACTGGATTTCACCATTCTCCTGCATTACCCAGTATGTATGACCAGGACCTTCAGCAGAAACCACCCCTCGGACAGGTTTCCCTTCGCCCGAAGGAGAAAATACCCAAACAGTTTTCCCTAACAGATTCTTCTCATGTACAACAGGAACTTTATCACTGTCTACTGTTTGGACCAAATCTGATTGTGCAGGTCCTGCTCTGTTTACTGAACCTCTACTATTTACCAACCAGGTAGCTTCTGCTAAATGTTTGTCCCAGTTTTTTAGAGTTCCACCCCCCATGGCTTTTAGGGTGGTTTTCAGAAAACCATTGTAGCGCTCAATCTTCCCTGAAGCTGGTGCATAGTAGGGTATATGATAGATCCATTCAATACCATGCTCTTTGGCCCAGTTTTTCACAAGATTGTTCTTGAAATGAGTACCATTGTCTGACTCAATTCTCTCTGGAGTTCCATGTCTCCACAAGATCTGTCTCTCCAAACCAACAATGGTGTTACGTGCAGTAGCATGTGGAACTGAATAGGTTTCCAACCATCCAGTGCTGGCTTCTACCATCGTCAGCACATACTGCTTGCCAGAACGAGATCGAGGTAAAGTGATGTAGTCAATCTGCCAGGCTTCACCATACTTGTACTTTGACCATCTATCACCATACCATAAGGGCTTGATTCGCTTAGCCTGCTTAATAGCAGCACAAATGTCACAGTGTGCTAGTTTGAAGCAAGCTAGAATGTTTTGGTAACAGAACTAGATAATGGGCAGTGAAATGAAAACAATTGATGTCAACTTCTCTCACAGTCACGCTGAGAACTCTGGGAAGAAGAAAGACTTTTTCTCCATTTTGTTTTTCTCTCTTGCTTTTGCCTTAGACCTGGTCACATCTCATTAACCCTGCTCCTACTAACCTTGCTCCCTAACCTCTTGGCTGCACCTCTCTTCTTCCTGAGAACTGGGGTAAGGTTGAGAGGGCCGGGGGGAGGTGTTGCGGTGGTTTGAAAGCCCCTCCCGGGGACTCAGGTTTCTGGGAGGGGAGTGTCATGGAACGCAGTTTCGCGGCAGAGTTATGGGGAAAATACGCGAGGCGTTGACTATTTTATCAGTGATTTATTGCAAAGAATGCGGATTCCCTCTTCCCGAAACTACACCACCACTGTGAATTCTTTTTGATTGAGATCAAAGTAACATTTCCGAAAATGGCAAATTAAAGAGTCTATGATGTTTAAAGAGAGTTCTTTTGAGTTTCTGTGGTTTGAGTTAATAGTTCGTCAGCTACTCACAGTCTGTAGCTTGGTAGGAGTCTCTTTCTCCTGATGAGGGTCCAGGTATGCAGGCTTTAGCCTCTGCGACTCGGCGTCCGCCTGAGGCGAGACTAGATCGGCGAGCAGTTTGTTGTTGTTAAGTCCGGGAAAAAAACAGAAAGGCTGGAAAAACCCAGAAGGACAAGACGCAGACCCAGAAGGCTAGGGCAAGGGCGCAAGGGCCTCGATCCTGGCCTGTCCACCATTTTTATAATGCTCCAAAATAAGACTAGCCCACAATTCAGACCACTTTTACGTTGTTCACATACATTGGTAAAAACCAGTAAGCAATTTATATAATTGGATAATATTACTCAAACAATATAAAGACCACTCCTCAGGCCAGCCCACCTGCAGGTGCTGGGCAGGCCTGAGATAGTCGTTTCTACTTAACCAAAACAATACCCTGTTGTCTGGAAAGCGAGGTCAAGTGGAAGGGAAAACATGGCCAGTGTTTACCTTTTCACTTACCCTGGGGAGAAATCTTCCCATGGGACTGAAAGATTGTTTTGGGTTTTCGATGCTTCTGGCTTGAATGTGAGGCACTAGAAACTACACAATATAGCAAAAAGCTTAGAGAGCCTTTTGCTACTCTCCATGACAGGGAGTTGTGCTTTTGTATTGTTTATCCTTTGTATATTTCTGTATATAATTGTATATAACTGTATATATTGTAAATAGCTGCTTGTAAATTCTGCTAGCTGTAAATAAATTGCTTCATCTATATTCCCAGGGTCCGTCTGAGTTAGCTGGGGCAAATTCAAAAGTGTGGGGGGGCAGGGTAACCCCCAAACCATCACACACAGTCATAGATGACTTGGGTGATAGCGTCCATGGACAAGTCAATTGACCTATCGCGAGCCCATCGGTATGTTCCATCTCTGCCTTGATGTCCAGATGAGTCATGGGCCCACCGAGCTAAGAACAGCTCACCTCGGTGTTTCCAATCAAGGTCAATGTCAAGTTCAGAGTTGGTATCAACTTGAGCAATCTTAGCAGCTTGGTCTGCCTTCTGGTTGTGTTGATGTTCCTCAGTTGCTCTGCTCTTAGGCATGTGTGCATCTACGTGCCGCACCTTCACTGGAATTTTCTCCAGCCGTGCATCAATGTCCTGCAATAGATCAGCACACCAAATAGGCTTTCCTTTCCTCTGCCAACCATGCTTCTTCCAGTCCTTCAGCCAACCCCATAGAGCATTGGCTACCATCCACGAGTCGGTGTAGAGGTAAAGGATAGGCCAATTCTAACGTTCAGCCACATCAAGAGCAAGTTGAACAGCTTTTACCTCAGCAAACTGACTGGATTCTCCTTCTCCATCTTTCGTTTCGGTAACTCTCCTGGTTGGACTCCAAACCGCTGACTTCCATATTCGCTTGTTCCCAACAAGACGACAGGAACCATCTGTGAACAAAGCATAGTTCTTTTCCTGATCAGAGAGATCACCATAGGGAGGAGCTTCCTCAGCACGAGTTATATTCTCCTCTGGAGGTTTGGAACAGTCTGTGCCTTCCGGCCAGTTGGTGATCACCTCCACCAGACCAGGTCGGTCAAGATTACCCATTCGTGCTCGTTGGGTTATCAAAGCCATCCATTTAGACCAGGTTGCATCTGTGGCATGATGCAGTGATGAACCTTTGCCTTTGAACATCCAGTAAAGAACTGGCAGTCTAGGAGCTAAAAGCAATTGTGACTCAGTTCCAACCACTTCAGAAGCTGCTTTCACTCCTTCATAGGCTGCTAGAATCTCTTTCTCAGTTGCGGTGTAATTTGTCTCTGAACCTCTGTAACAACGTCCCCAGAAACCAAGTGGACGACCACGTGTCTCATTTGGAGCTCTCTGCCAGAGACTCCAAGTTGGACCATTGTCACTGGCAGCCGTGTACAGAATGTTCTTAATGTCTGGACCAGATCGCACAGGTCCCAAGCCCACTGCATGGACTACTTCTCGCTTGATCTGATCAAAGGCTGCTTGTTGTTCAGGTCCCCACTCGAAATTGTTTCTCTTACGAGTCACATCATGCAGAGGTTTGACAATCTGACTGAAACCAGGAATGTGTAGTCTCCAAAATCCCACCACACCAAGGAAAGAAAGTGTGTCCTTCTTACTGGTGGGAACTGCCATGGTAGAGACTTTGTTGATCACATCCTGAGGAATGTAACGGCGACCATCCTGCCACCGCACTCCCAGAAACTGAATTTCTCTGGCAGGTCCTTTGACCTTGTCTCTCTTAATGGCAAAACCTGCTTGCAACAGAATGTCAATGATTTTGTTACCTTTCTCGAAGACTTCCTCAGCAGTTTGGCCCCACACAATGATGTCGTCGATGTACTGGATGTGCTCTGGAGCTTTACCTTTCTCCAGTGCATTGAGGATGACTGAGTGACAGATGGTTGAGCTGTGTTTCCACCCCTGAGGCAAATGATTGAACTGGTACTGGATTCCTCTCCAGGTGAATGCAAACTGAGGCCTGCATTCCTTTGCTATGGGAATAGAGAAGAAAGCATTAGCAATGTCTATGGTTGCATACCATTTAGCCTCCTTCGATTCCAGCTCGTACTGGAGTTCCAGCATGTCCGGCACAGCTGCACTCATGGGTGGTGTCACCTCGTTGAGGGCATGAAAGTCAACTGTCAGTCTCCAGTCGCCCGTAGGTTTACGCACAGGCCAGATGGGACTGTTGAAAGGTGAATGAGCTTTCTCGATGACAGCCTGATCCTCCAGTTGACGAATCAGCTGATGAATGGGCAACAAAGAGTCACGGTTAGTTCTGTACTGCCTATGATGAACAGTTTGAGTTGCAATTGGCACTTCCAGGTCCTCTATGTCATGATGTCCCACAACTGCAGATTCATCAGAAAGTTCAGGTCTAACAGACAATTTCAATTTATCATCCTCAATCTCTACAGATGCTATTCCAAAAGCCCATTTATGACCCTTAGGATCTTTGAAACAACCTTGTCTCAAAAAGTCAATTCCCAGAATGCAAGGCGCATCAGGACCAGTTACAATAGTATGTGTCTTCCACTCTTTACCAGTTAAACTGATCTCAGCCTGTACCTTAGTTAACTCTTGAGATCCACCAGTGATTTCAAAGATAGAAATGGACTCTGTCCCTTTACAATTTGATGGCAATAAAGTACACTGAGCACCTGTGTCAACTAAAGCCCCGTATTTCCGAACTCTTGAACTGCCAGGCCACCTAATGAATACATTCCAATAGATTCGGTTCTCTCCACTATCCCTTTCCTCCTCCTGGCTGGAGGCAGGGCACCCCTAATGCTGAACATGGCATGTGGGGTGTACACAATGATTGGTGGTGTTGTGAGAGGAATTGCAACTGTTGGAACAATTGCAGTTGCTCTCAGGAGCTGAAGAAGTGACAGCTACTTTCCTGGCATTGCTGCCTCTGTTTCTGCCACTCTGCAGATCCCTGATCCTCTTTGAAAGAGCTGAAGTAGGTTTACCATCCCATTTGTTCATGTTCTCACCATATGTGTCACGCAGAAGTATCCACAGTGACGCACGTGATTGCTGCTGTCTGGGTGGAATTTGTCTCCTCCTAGGCTGGAATTGCCTTGCAGGAGGTGAGCGTCTGTTCCTGACGGCAGAAACATGCACCCATTCAGATGATGCAGGAATGGTATCCTTTACCAGATTAGTAATGTTTTTGAGATCCTCCTTCAGTTCTTTCATGCCATTTCTAATGCCATTCTCAATACTATCCTTCATCTCTGTAGTCATAGTCTTTATGGCACAGATTATACCAGAGTGTGACAAGCTGTCCTCTATCTGCCTGAGCTGATCAGTGAATTCACCAACAGTGAAAGACCTTCCATTATCACTCCTTGCTAGAAACTTACTGGCCAAGATGTTAGCATAGGATGAAGGAGCAAGCTTAATCAGCTTCTTCATGAGACCTGTTCCCAAAGGAATATCATCAGGCTCATGAGTACCATGATCTCCATAAAGCACTTCCTTCACAGCAAACTCCTTCAGAAGCTTAATTCCCTGCTCAACGGTGTTCCACTTCTTGGCAGCCCATGGCAAATCATCCCAGGAAGGATATCTCATAGCCACAGCCAACAGAAGGCGTGTCCACAAGCTAACCCTACCAAGAGGACTTGCTAGGTGTTTGTCCACTCCACTCTCCTTAGTGAGTGGTCCCAGCTGCTTGGCAGACTTGTCTCCTACCTGCAGGGCATTAGCACCAATGCCACGGCATCTCACTAGCCAGCTTAGGATTGGCTCACCTGATTCCCTTGAGTATTCCTTTCTAACTTCCCTGACCTCTCTGAGTGGATCCTTGGAGCCTTGGATGTCATCTTCCACCTCCTCTTCCTGTTGATCTGGTGGTACTGGGCCTAACAGAACCTTCCTCATAGCATTCCTAAACTCATTGGAACCATCCTCTCTCCTGGCAGCTAACCTCACAGCACTCCTCTCACTTGAGTATTGTTGTCTCAGCACATCTACAAGGTCTCGCAGACTAACTATCTCCTCCTCCTCTTCTCCTTGCTGCTGATCACCAGAGGTCCCCTCTCTTACATCCTCCTGAGAACCACTCTTTGTCTTAGCTTTTGCCTTAGCAGGTGCCAGAAGGGCCTGAGCAGCAACAGACTTGGATGTGTCTGCTGGAGGATTTGAATCTTTAGGAGTCTGACTTGGAGGGTTTGAATCCTTAGGGGTCTGACCTGGAGCATTTGAATTATTGGAGGTCTGACTTGGAGCTTGTGAGTTCAGATCTGCCTTGCTTTTAACATGAGGATTTTGGTTCTGGTCTGCTGGCTGGGGGTTCGAATTGGCTGAGCTGGTGTCATTAGGATTTGGACTGACTGGGCTAGCGTTACCAGCATTAGTAGTATTATTTGCCTGTCCTCCTGGGATGCCTGCCAACCCTGAGGTGTTATCATTTTTGCTAGGAACATTCTGATTTTGGGTACCTGCCTGTGCTCTGTTGTTTTTGTTATCATTGTTATTGTTTATGTTAGTGGCGGGAACATTGGCCGTGTTCCCAGCACTTGGAGAAGGAGGGGCAGAGGCTGGCAAGGGGGAAGCCGATAACTGTGTTCCCTTGTTTTGCTGTGAAAGAGACTGCTTCTGAGACACAGAATTTTTCCTAGTTCTTACAGAAGCTGGTTTTGAATTTTTCACCAATAATGCCAAAATTAATATGAATATTAAAATCATGAGGCAAATATTAAAAATTGTGAGAAGAAAAACAGTTTTACACGAGCATGTGCCTATACAAACAGTTGGAATTCCTGTCTTAGGCTGAATAACTCTCATTAGAGCCATATTTAAAGCAGAATTTCCATTGATTGTCACATTATTGACCAGAGCTCCTGTAATGTCCTTGGTAATATTCTCAGAGATATTAAAACCAGCATAACCAAGAATCAAATCACCCCAGCTCCAGAACATATCTGAAACCTTAGCTTTAGCCTTATTATAAGCCAGATCAATGAAATAAGCAACAATTTGACCTTTTAACCAACTAAATGCCAAGAAAACAAAACCAGACCAGAGCAATGCACCAACCAAATAGAATAGTTGCTTGATTAGCTTCATCTTAATTCCCAGAGCTGATTTCCAGTCACTCAAAAATATTTAGCCCCACGTTGGGCGCCAATTAAAAATGTGATGGTTTGGGGGTTACCCCGCCCCCCCACACTTTTGAATTTGCCCCAGCTAACTCAGACAGACCCTGGGAATATAGATGAAGCAATTTATTTACAGCTAGCAGAATTTACAAGCAGCTATTTACAATATATACAGTTATATACAATTATATACAGAAATATACAAAGGATAAACAATACAAAAGCACAACTCCCCTCCCAGAAACCTGAGTCCCCAGGAGGGGCTCTCAAACCACCCCAACACCTCCCCCCGGCCCTCTCAACCTTACCCCAGTTCTCAGGAAGAAGAGAGGTGCGGCCAAGAGGTTAGGGAGCAGGGTTAGTAGGAGCAAGGTTAATGAGATGTGACCAGGTCTAAGGCAAAAGCAAGAGTGAGTAACAAAATGGAGAAAAAGTCTTTCTTCTTCCCAGAGCTCTCAGCGAGACTGTGAGAGAAGTTGACATCAATTGTTTTCATTTCACTGCCCGTTATCTAGTTCTGTTACTAAAACATTCCAGCTTGCTTCAAACTAGCACAACTGCCCAGGGTGTGATGGAGTCACCATCCCTGGAGGTATTTAAGGAAAGATTTGAGGTGGCACTTAGTGACATGGTCTAGTCAATGTGGTAGTGTTAGGTCATAGGCTGGACTTGATGATCTGAGGTCTCTTCCAGCCTCAATAATTTTGTGATTCTGTGAAAACAATATAGAAGCAATAGTTACTGCAGTCAGGCTCTATATGCTCAACACTGTGCAAATAAATCCCTTAAAATAGAACTTGGATGTATAGGTAGGTGACAAGAGAAGAAAACACAGATAAATAGGAGTCACTGTGCGTGAATAGCAGGGGAATAAGAGATCCAGATAGAAGGTAAAGAAATCTTGCTTCTTAGTCTGCCTCAGATGACATTGCTATTTCTCCTAAAATACTAATTTAAGCCTAGACAATAAAAGCCTGGCTTTTGAGAAATGTCTCCTAGATGTCTATGTCTGATGTGGCTGGGACTACTTTGGTATCTGTTACTTCCAGCTCTGTTTCTTATGTTCATGTGATTGTTGCAGAGGGCAGAAATACGTGGCCGAGTCGAAAATTTATCAAAAATTCAGACACAGAGACCGAAGAGGTAGTGTCTGCAGGCGTTACAAGCCTTTCTTTCATCTGGGCAGTCAGTGCCGCGGTCAGGCTCTTTGTCTGCGCCAGCATGCTTTCCCAGATACTTTGGCTCTTAGCTTTTTCTGCTAATAAATCCTTTTCCAAGGCCTGAATTCTTTTTTCATAATTTTCAAATTCGGCCAGAGTCTGGGTCACGACTGACCCCAGAACAACAGAGAAATGCTCCGTTGGAGACTCAGTAACCACAGGGTCTGAGCGCTCAGCTAATTTCTCCAGGATTTTCTCCGGATTTTTACAATTTTGCTGAGCCCAAATTAAATCAAGTCCTGTGATTAGGCATCCCTTTTCATGTAGAAATTCTATGATTGAACTACCCTGTGTACACTGCGCCATAATGTTGCAGAGAGCAGGATTAATTCGTGGCCGAGTCGAAAATTTATCAAAAATAGATATTTTTATTTTTACAAAAACCCGCCCCCACAACTATATATACAAAGATTAATTTCGTTTGATAAACAGGTTGAGTTGCATGAGAATTAATCTACAAGGATACCATCAATAATCTGACTATATATTTGAAGTCAGATTTTGGAAAAGGACTCAGCTATCAATTAATAGTGGTTTCTTACTAAATTAAGCTAAGCCAAATAACTCACTCAGGCTGGCTCGTGGGGTCTGTCTTCCTCCTCCAGCGGCTGCAGGAGTCGTTAAGGGTCGTTAAG
The DNA here is from genome assembly GCF_015220805.1 of Pogoniulus pusillus. Classification (NCBI taxonomy): domain Eukaryota; kingdom Metazoa; phylum Chordata; class Aves; order Piciformes; family Lybiidae; genus Pogoniulus; species Pogoniulus pusillus. The sequence goes on from NC_087265.1 coordinate 17,832,773, forward strand.
GGTCGTTAGGCAGACAAAGGTGTGCCTAACAGGAAAGCAAATCCTTAGTCTCTCTGCAGTCCAGGCACAGGGGAGTGAGCGAGCTCAGGCAGAGACATACGTCCAGGCACAGGCAAAATCCAAAGTGGGAACCCCAAAGGCGGGAAGACCCCCAATATTTATAACCTTCACTAGACAAAGGGCAGAGTTACCACACCTTAGGCGCGAAAGCGCACGGCCAATCCCAGCCTGGCTCCAGCGCGGGAACTCACGGGGCAGTCCCCGCCCCCTTCACGGCTGCAGGGCAGGCGAGGGGGGGGGAAACCAGGCGGCTTTTCCCCTTCCCCCCGAAGTCCGGGCAGGAGAGGAATTTAGGGGTACAGGACTCCAGGACAGTGATGTATGTAAAAATTGAAAAAAACACAGTTAAATATCTGAATGTTCTCTTGATTTTAATGGGATCTATATTAAATGACAGTAGTAAGCAGGCCTTCATACACAATTCTTCCACAAGAGTTACAAAAATGATACTAAAATGCTTTCCCAAAAGCTGCAACTTCAAAGTAAGGTAGGACATTTGCTCTGGTATCATTGCTGTCTACAACTAACGAAGGGACATTGTTGAGAGGATGGTGCTGGGCTTTTCTCACAGGTAACTGCAGACAGAACAAGAGGGAATGGCCTCAAGCTTAGACTGGGTAGGTTTAGACAAGATATTACGAAAAAGTTTTTCATGGAGAGAGCGGTCAGGCACTGGAATGAGCTGCCCAGGGAGGTGGTGGAGTCACTGACCCTGGATGTTTTGAAGGGTGGTTTGGATGTGGTGCTTAGGTATATGGTGTAAGGTGAATCTTGGTGACCATTTAGTGATCCTGAGGGTTTTTTCCAACCTGGATGTTTCTGTGATTCTGTGATCCTCTTCAAAATGTTCTATTAACTCTACTAAGCATGAAACCCCAAATCATTCACTACTTCAGTGACCTGACCAGGCAAAACATAGTTCATTCTGCTGGCTGGAAGGGAACTGGAACTCATTTTTTATTTTTGGTACAGTTGTTAATTCCATTTAGGCACACATTTCAGCATAAAAGAGTAGAAAATGAGCTTTCATCTGCTTTTTGCTCATCCTCAGTAAAGTTGCTGGTCAGTTCCCAAAGCCCTTCTGTTTAAACTAGTTCATTAAACCAAAGAACTGTGTAGGATATTTTCTACAGTCATATTTGTGGAGTGACTATAGGGAATTCTATGGGGAAATTGTCCTGACAGCTTCAATGCAGAAATACTGTCATACAGAGATTATAAAGTTATTGCAGAACATCAGTTTCTTCTCTAGTGTTTATAAAACATAGAGTTTACCAAAGCACAGGGAACTCCAGAATTCTCCAGTGTTCTTCATGGTAGACTGTAAAAATAAATAATCCAGGCTGGAAAAAAAACAACACACACATCCCCAAAACCAACCAATCAATACCACCCCTCTGCCCCCCAATATATATATATATATATATGTTTATGGGTATAAAACAGAGTTAATTAAAAAGTGCTAAGTCATTAGAGGAAAATACAGGGAATCAGCATGTTTAAGTTTTAGTTTCTTCTGTACCTCTTCATGTCTGGTGTTCATGTCTAGCTATTTGTGTCCCCGCTGTTTTAATGGATTATTTCAGCTATTTAGGACACATAGTATATCTGGTTTAGTATTATTGGATTTTTTTTTTTTTGTCATTTGATTTCTCAGTGGACAAAATAATTATTTTAAAGTGAAATAATATAGATATACCAATGGAAAAAATATTTCCTAATGAGGGAATTTATTAACAATGGTTAATAATTAATATGATTTTTTATATGTTTTGGACATGGTCTATATTTTCCATTTACCATTGGATCACAAGAAGCAAAACATTCTCCAGAATTACAAATATTTCAGCTAGTGCTACTCAGGTAACTGAGTTCAGCCCACTATAGCCTTCCTTTGTATTTATCATGCTTTTTCCCCCATGCTAATCAGGTCCTGCAGTCTACATTGTGATGTTTGCTTAGTGATTTCACTTTTTCCTTTCCAATCTCTTCTGTAAACTTATTTAGCTATGCTACCCTCTCACTATATCTGTTTTTGTCAGTGCTACCTCCTCCTATTCCTCTCTTAAATCAGTAAATAAGTAAACAGTTGAGAGCTGTGTAAAACAAAAGTTATGTGATCAGGTATCTGTGAAAAAAACAATGATCTCTTCTCGTATTTATTCTCACATCTCTAAGCTCTGAAAGTCCATTATGGATAGTGATAGAAGAAAATGAAATAGTTTAATGTTTTTTAGAGAGGAGCAGAGTCAGAAAAATCACAAAATAGACAGACATGACCTGAGGAAGGTAAATCTAACATTATTTCTCTCCCAGAACAAAGAAATTATTCTATCCAGACGTAAAATGCACAGGATGAATTACTGCTCCACAGAGCAGGCTCTGGGGCTCCCTGCCTAAAGATACTGAGGGCAAGATAAAGATATTGCTTACAGAATTAGCCAATATAAACATAATGCCATGAAGAAGGAGAAATATAATGACGAGCAGAACATCCTGTGAATGCAGGGAATCTCTTTTTTTTTTTTTTTTTTTTTTTTTTTTTTTAATTACAGGCCCCTGCAACCCTTCCCAGTTCATGCTGGGCTCTGTAAGTGTGACCAGACAGTGTTGCCCTTCAGCAATTCAACTTACATAAACCAAGATGAAGTTATATTGTATTTTATTGTCCTTGGGATCATTAATTTCCCAAAGAGGTGCAGACAAAACTTTGGGAGACTGATCCAAACAACTAGCTTTTCCTAAGCCTCTGACTGTGTTTTAAGAAATGAGGATGTAAGGAGTTAGAAAGGCTGAGAACTCTTGATTCATATCACTGAAACCATCACCAAGTTTAGCATGCACATGTGCCCCATTGGTCAGGAAGCTTAAGTGGAGGACTCATAAACCATCTCATGTATTTGCACCTTAAAGGCGCTTCACTGATTGAAAGGCAGCAGGCAATGACAAAATGCAGAAACTTTTATATATCTTCCTAACACTTAAAGGACATCATTCTGAAAACTGATCAGTCCAGTGTGTCTTATGACCATTAAAGAAATCACAGAAGGCTTTGAAAAGGAAATCCATAATTCATGTGCCTTTTCTTAAGATGGGATATGAAAGGAACAGGAACATGATTTGTTAATATTAAAGATAAGATTTGATGAACAGGTGTCTGAGATAAATAGCCTTAGAGTCCTTCACAGGCTGCACTCAGCAAAGTGATCTGTAGTCATACCTTTACTGCAGCAGGTCAGCTATTAAATAACTACAACTATGTGAAGTATTACCTTTGATTTTGTATCAGTCCATAAACTACTTGTAAAACATCTGTGAATTTCTACGCTTGGTCTGCCTTTGCAATATATCAATCCTATTTTATAGAAGGAAAGATAATGCCTCTGAGTTTCAGAGAATAATAAAAAAATCAGTTTATGAAGAAATGAGAACATGATTTAATATGAACTGATTGAACAGGTAACATCAATTTCTATTAGAACTTAATGGTGTTACTCATGTACAGAGTTATTACAAATCTCATAATTTGCAGACTATTTCTTAAAGTTTCATCTCTACATTTTTTTCAGAATCAAGAAACTACAATGCTTTGAAAGTTTTGATTACAAAGATGTAGGAGTCAACACCAATAGTGTACGTTGGTGAAGGTAAAGATATCCATCTAAGACTTAAGCAATGAAATCTCATTATGTGTGTGATGGTTTGGGGGTTACCCCACCCCCCCACACTTTTGAATTTGCCCCAGCTAACTCAGACGGACTCTGGGAATATAGATGAAGCAATTTATTTACAGCTAGCAGAATTTACAAGCAGCTATTTACAATATATACAGTTATATATAATTATATACAGAAATATACAAAGGATAAACAATACAAAAGCACAACTCCCCTCCCAGAAACCTGAGTCCCCAGGAGGGGCTTTTAAACCACCCCAACACCTCCCCCCGGCCCTCTTAACCTTACCCCAGTTCTCAGGAAGAATAGAGGTGCAGCCAAGAGGTTAGGGAGCAAGGTTAGTAGGAGCAGGGTTAATGAGATGTGACCAGGTCTAAGGCAAAAGCAAGAGTGAGAAACAAAATGGAGAATGTTTTCTTCTTCTTCCCAGAGTTCTCAGCGTAACTGTGAGAGAAGTTGACATCAATTGTTTTCATTTCATTGCCCGTTATCTAGTTCTGTTACCAAAACATTCTAGCTTGCTTCAAACTAGCACAATCCACCCCTGTCTACTTCGCTCAGAGTATCGCTGAGAATTATCCAATCTAATCTAAACCAATATTTACACTAAAACAATATATACAAGTTCAGTTCACACTTCAATCAGATGTAGGTGATTCAAAAGCTCAGAACAGGGACTCCCAGGTGATGTTGGGTTCGTGCTCACGTACTGTAGATTCTATCATAGATTCTCTCAGTGTTGGGCGCCGATGTTACCTAGAATAGAAAACTCCTAACAGCTTGAATTTAAACTCTCTCAGCTAAAGTTAAATTTCTCTGTGGAATACACTGGATTTCACCATTCTCCTGCATTACCCAGTAAGTATGACCAGGACCTTCAGCAGAAACCACCCCTCGGACAGGTTTCCCTTCGCCCGAAGGAGAAAATACCCAAACAGTTTTCCCTAACAGATTCTTCTCATGTACAACAGGAACTTTATCACCGTCTACTGTTTGGACCAAATCTGATTGTGCAGGTCCTGCTCTGTTTACTGAACCTCTACTATTTACCAACCAGGTAGCTTCTGCTAAATGTTTGTCCCAGTTTTTCAGAGTTCCACCCCCCATGGCTTTTAGGGTGGTTTTCAGCAAACCATTGTAGCGCTCAATCTTCCCTGAAGCTGGTGCATAGTAGGGTATGTGATAGATCCATTCAATACCATGCTCTTTGGCCCAGTTTTTCACAAGATTGTTCTTGAAATGAGTACCATTGTCTGACTCGATTCTCTCTGGAGTTCCATGTCTCCACAAGATCTGTCTCTCCAAACCAACAATGGTGTTACGTGCAGTAGCATGTGGAACTGGATAGGTTTCCAACCATCCAGTGCTGGCTTCTACCATCGTTAGCACATACTGCTTACCAGAACGAGATCGAGGTAAAGTGATGTAGTCAATCTGCCAGGCTTCTCCATACTTGTACTTTGACCATCTATCACCATACCATAAGGGCTTAATTCGCTTAGCCTGCTTAATAGCAGCACAAATGTCACAGTCATAGATGACTTGGGTGATAGCGTCCATGGACAAGTCAATTGACCTATCACGAGCCCATCGGTATGTTCCATCTCTGCCTTGATGTCCAGATGAATCATGGGCCCACCGAGCTAAGAACAGCTCACCTCGGTGTTTCCAATCAAGGTCAATGTCAAGATCAGAGTTGGTATCAACTTGAGCAATCTTAGCAGCTTGGTCTGCCTTCTGGTTATGTTGATGTTCCTCAGTGGCTCTGCTCTTAGGCATGTGTGCGTCTACGTGCCGCACCTTCACTGGAGTTTTCTCCAGCCGTGCATCAATGTCCTGCCATAGATCAGCACACCAAATAGGCTTTCCTTTCCTCTGCCAACCATTCTTCTTCCAGTCCTTTAGCCAACCCCATAGAGCATTGGCTACCATCCACGAGTCGGTGTAGAGGTAAAGGATAGGCCAATTTTCACGTTCAGCCACATCAAGAGCAAGTTGAACAGCTTTTACCTCAGCAAACTGACTGGATTCTCCTTCTCCATCTTTCGTTTCGGTAACTCTCCTGGTTGGACTCCAAACCGCTGACTTCCATATTCGCTTGTTCCCAACAAGACGACAGGAACCATCTGTGAACAAAGCATAGTTCTTTTCCTGATCAGAGAGATCACCATAGGGAGGAGCTTCCTCAGCACGAGTTATTTTCTCCTCTGGAGGTTTGGAACAGTCTGTGCCTTCCGGCCAGTTGGTGATCACCTCCACCAGACCAGGTCGGTCAAGATTACCCATTCGTGCTCGCTGGGTTATCAAAGCCATCCATTTAGACCAGGTTGCATCTGTGGCATGATGCAGTGATGAACCTTTGCCCTTGAACATCCAGTTAAGAACTGGCAGTCTAGGAGCTAAAAGCAATTGTGACTCAGTTCCAATCACTTCAGAAGCTGCTTTCACTCCTTCATAGGCTGCTAGAATCTCTTTCTCAGTTGCAGTGTAATTTGTCTCTGAACCTCTGTAACAACGTCCCCAGAAACCAAGTGGACGACCACGTGTCTCGTTTGGAGCTCTCTGCCAAAGACTCCAAGTTGGACCATTGTCACTGGCAGCCGTGTACAGAATGTTTTTAATGTCCGGACCAGATCTCACAGGACCCAAGCCCACTGCATGGACTACTTCTCGTTTGATTTGATCAAAGGCTGCTTGTTGTTCAGGTCCCCACTCGAAATTGTTTCTCTTACGAGTCACATCATGCAGAGGTTTGACAATCTGACTGAAACCAGGAATGTGTAGTCTCCAAAATCCCACCACACCAAGGAAAGAAAGTGTGTCCTTCTTACTGGTGGGAACTGCCATGGTAGAGACTTTGTTGATCACATCCTGAGGAATGTAACGGCGACCATCCTGCCACCGCACTCCCAGAAACTGAATTTCTCTGGCAGGTCCTTTGACCTTGTCTCTCTTAATGGCAAAACCTGCTTGCAACAGAATGTCAATGATTTTGTTACCTTTCTCGAAGACTTCCTCAGCAGTTTGGCCCCACACAATGATGTCGTCGATGTACTGGATGTGCTCTGGAGCTTTACCTTTCTCCAGTGCATTGAGGATGACTGAGTGACAGATGGTTGAGCTGTGTTTCCACCCCTGAGGCAAACGGTTGAACTGATACTGGATTCCTCTCCAGGTGAATGCAAACTGAGGCCTGCACTCCTTTGCTATGGGAATAGAGAAGAAAGCATTAGCAATGTCTATGGTTGCATACCATTTAGCCTCCTTCGATTCCAGCTCGTACTGGAGTTCCAGCATGTCCGGCACAGCTGCACTCATGGGTGGCGTCACCTCGTTGAGGGCACGGAAGTCAACTGTCAGTCTCCAGTCGCCCGTAGGTTTACGCACAGGCCAGATGGGACTGTTGAAAGGTGAATGAGCTTTCTCGATGACAGCCTGACTCTCCAATTGACGAATCAGCTGATGAATGGGCAACAAAGAGTCACGGTTAGTTCTGTACTGCCTATGATGAACAGTTTGAGTTGCAATTGGCACTTCCAGGTCCTCTATGTCATGATGTCCCACAACTGCAGATTCATCAGAAAGTTCAGATCTAACGGACAATTTCAATTTATCATCCTCAATCTCTACAGATGCTATTCCAAAAGCCCATTTGTGACCCTTAGGATCTTTGAAACAACCTTGTCTCAAAAAGTCAATTCCCAAAATGCAAGGCGCATCAGGACCAGTTACAATAGTATGTGTCTTCCACTCTTTACCAGTTAAACTGATCTCAGCCTGTATCTTAGTTAACTCTTGAGATCCACCAGTGATTCCAAAGATAGAAATGGACTCTGTCCCTTTGCAATTTGATGGCAATAAAGTACACTGAGCACCTGTGTCAACTAAAGCCCTGTATTTCCGAACTCTTGAACTGCCAGGCCACCTAATGAATACATTCCAATAGATTCGGTTCTCTCCACTATCCCTTTCCTCCTCCTGGCTGGAGGCAGGGCACCCCTAATGCTGAACATGGCATGTAGGGTGTACACAGTGATTGGTGGTGTTGTGAGAGAAATTGCAACTGTTGGAACAATTGCAGTTGCTCTCGGGAGCTGAAGAAGTGACAGCTACTTTTCGGGCATTACTGCCTCTGTTTCTGCCACTCTGCAGATCCCTGACCCTCTTTGAAAGAGCTGAAGTAGGTTTACCATCCCATTTGTTCATGTTCTCCCTGTATGTGTCACGCAGAAGTATCCACAGTGACGCACGTGATTGCTGCTGTCTGGGTGGAATTTGTCTCCTCCTAGGCTGAAATTGCCTTGCAGGAGGTGGGCGTCTGTTCCTGACTGCAGAAACATGCACCCATTCAGATGATGCAGGAACGGTATCCTTTACCAGATTGGAAATTGAGGTTTTAAGGTCCTCCTTCAGTTCTTTCATAGTATTTTTCATCTCTGTGGTCATAGTTTGTATGGCAGAGACTAGGCCAGAATGTGACAAGCTGTCCTCAATCTGCCTGAGCTGGTCAGTGAACTCACCAACAGTGAAAGATCTTCCATTATCACTCCTTGCTAGGAATTTACTGGCCAAGATGTTAGCATAGGATGAAGGAGCAAGCTTAATCAGCTTCTTCATGAGACCTGTTCCCAAAGGAATATCGTCAGGCTCATGTGTGCCATGATCTCCATAAAGCACTTCCTTCACAGCAAACTCCTTCAGAAGCTTAATTCCCTGCTCAACAGTGTTCCACTTCTTGGCAGCCCATGGCAAATCATCTCGGGAAGGATATCTCATAGCCACAGCCAACAGAAGGCGTGTCCACAAGCTAACCCTACCAAGAGGACTTGCTAGGTGTTTGTCCACTCCACTCTCCTTAGTGAGTGGTCCCAGCTGCTTGGCAGACTTGTCTCCTACCTGCAGAGCATTAGCACCAATGCCACGGCATCTCACTAGCCAGCTTAGGATTGGCTCACCTGATTCCCTTGTGTATTCCTTCCTAACTTCCCTGACCTCTCTGAGTGGATCCTTGGAGCCTTGGATGTCATCTTCCTCCTCCTCTTCCTGTTGTTCTGGTGGTGCCGGGCCTAACACAATCTTCCTCATAGCATTCCTAAACTCATTGGAACCATCCTCTCTCTTGGCAGCTAACCTCACAGCACTCCTCTCACTTGAGTATTGTTGTCTCAGCACATCTACAAGGTCTCGCAGACTAACTGCCTCCTCTTCCTCTTCTTGCTGCTGATCACCAGAGGTCCCCTGTCTTACATCCTCCTGCGAACCACTCTTTGTCTTAGCTTTTGCCTTAGCAGGTGCCAGAAGGGCCTGAGCAGCAACAGACTTGGATGTGTCTGCTGGAGGATTTGAATCTTTAGGAGTCTGACCTGAAGGGTTTGAATCCTTAGGGGTCTGACCTGGAGCATTTGAATTATTGGAGGTCTGACTTGGAGCATTTGTATCCTTAGGGGTCTGACCTGGAGCTTGTGAGTTCAAATCTGCCTTGCTTTTAACAGGAGGATTTTGGTTCTGGTCTGCTGGTTGGGGGTTCGAATTGGCTGAGCTGGTGTCAGTAGGATTTGGACTGACTGGGCTAGCGTTACCAGCACTAGCAGTGTTATTATTTGCCTGTCCTCCTGGGATGCCTGCCAACCCTGACGTGTTTTGATTGTTGCTAGGAACATTCTGATTTTGGGTACTTGCCTGTGCTCCTGAGGCTCCTGCTAAACTCTGTGGCTTGTTTTGGTTATCCTTATCATTGTTTACGTTATTGGCGGGAACACTGGCTGTGTTCCCAGCACTTGGAGAAGGAGGGGCAGAGGCTGGCAAGGGGGAAGACGATGACTGTGTTCCCTTGTTTTGCTGTGAAAGAGACTGCTTCTGAGACACAGAATTTTTCCTAGCTCTTACAGAAGCTGGTTTTGAATTTTTCACCAATAATGCCAAAATTAATATGAATATTAAAATCATGAGGCAAATATTAAAAACTGTGAGAAGAAAAACAGTTTTACACGAGCATGTGCCTATACAAACAGTTGGGATTCCTGTCTTAGGCTGAATAACTCTCATTAGAGCCATATTTAAAGCAGAATTTCCATTGATTGTCACATTATTGACCAGAGCTCCTGTAATGTCCTTGGTAATATTCTCAGAGATATTAAAACCAGCATAACCAAGAATAAAATCACCCCAGCTCCAGAACATATCTGAAACCTTAGCTTTAGCCTTATTATAAGCCAGATCAATGAAATAAGCAACAATTTGAGCTTTTATCCAATTAAATGCCAAGTAAACAAAACCAGACCAGAGCAATGCACCAACCAAATACAATAGCTGCTTGATTAGCTTCATCTGAATTCCCAGAGCTAATTTCCACTCACTGAAATATCTAGCCCCACGTTGGGCGCCAATAAAAAATGTGATGGTTTGGGGGTTACCCCACCCCCCCACACTTTTGAATTTGCCCCAGCTAACTCAGACGGACTCTGGGAATATAGATGAAGCAATTTATTTACAGCTAGCAGAATTTACAAGCAGCTATTTACAATATATACAGTTATATATAATTATATACAGAAATATACAAAGGATAAACAATACAAAAGCACAACTCCCCTCCCAGAAACCTGAGTCCCCAGGAGGGGCTTTTAAACCACCCCAACACCTCCCCCCGGCCCTCTTAACCTTACCCCAGTTCTCAGGAAGAATAGAGGTGCAGCCAAGAGGTTAGGGAGCAAGGTTAGTAGGAGCAGGGTTAATGAGATGTGACCAGGTCTAAGGCAAAAGCAAGAGTGAGAAACAAAATGGAGAATGTTTTCTTCTTCTTCCCAGAGTTCTCAGCGTAACTGTGAGAGAAGTTGACATCAATTGTTTTCATTTCATTGCCCGTTATCTAGTTCTGTTACCAAAACATTCTAGCTTGCTTCAAACTAGCACAATGTGATTTTCCTGAAGATGAGGTAGGGCCATCATGTCTGTTCAAAATATAAAAGGAACAAACCCATTATTTTTTCTCTGTTAATATCATTATAAAAAATTGTTCAGCAAAGAAAAGCCAGGCAACCAGCAACAGAACAAGGGGACACGGTCTTAAGTTGTGCCAAGAGAGGTATAGGCTGGATATTACGAGGAAGTTCTTCACAAAGAGAGTGATTTCCCATTGGAATGGGCTGCCCAGGGAGGTGATGGAGTCGCTGTCCCTGAAGGTGTTCAAGAAAAGCCTGGATGGGGCACTTGGTGCCATGGTCTAGATGATTGGCTAGGGCTGGCTGATAGGTTGGACTGGATGATCTTGGAGGTCTCTCCCAACCTGGTTGATTCTATGATTCTATGAAAAGGAGGGCAACAAGAAGTAGCTTCACCTTACACTTTTGCAAAGATCTCTCAGAATAGACATCAGCTGTGTGTGCCCAGTCTCAGCTCTTCCAGCTTCTACCTAAACCCCCAGGTATTGCAGGCAAGTCCAAAATCTGCACCCTCTACCATTAAAGTCATAGTCAGACTACTTGATTTCAAAAACCATAAGTCACAGCTATTACAGAGTGCTTTTACAGCAAACCTTTGCTTTCCAGCTATATACATCTGTATCGAGCCTCAGACTCACCATTATTCATCTGCCACTTCCTAACATACCATATGACTTTTCCAGTACCTAAAATATGAAGACTCTGTAGAGTTCCCAATGAAATGCAAGGGATGCTGAAAGGGAGCAATAATGCACTCACCTGCAACTATGCAAATAACAGTGGCAATGTGTGCCTTAACTAACAACTTTGGACAGTCTGGATAGCTTGGACAAAAGTTTGCTCATTTCCCTTCTTTCTCCTCTTCCATCTTTTGTAATGGTGACATTAACTATTTTAATTCACTGAGTATCCACTGGCACAGTAATTATCAGAAAGTTTAGAGCTCCGATTAGCAAACAGCAATTACTTTTTAACAGCCTTCTCCAGGTACTTAGAGATGACTAACAGCACATACAAAGGTTTTCTACATGCCTGCAGTTTCTCCCAAGGCAGTCACTTTAAGCTTCAATTTCAAGTCTGACTACAAAATGCCTGTCATCTAGCTCTAAGCCGGATCTCAGAGCAGAATGAACAGGGAGCCTGAAAAAGCTTTGTACTTCAATACTTTTTATTTATTTGTTTGTTTATTATTAAATGTCCATCTTTTCTTACCTAGGCCGTATCTCTGTATTAGTTGCACTTAGTAAAGTCCAGAGCACCACTACGCAGTGGAATAATCAAAGATCAGTATCACTGTAACCAAGAGCACAATATAATTTGTTATTGACATCAGAAGGACCATGTATATTTACAACACTGAATAAATACATTGCGCTTAGATAGTGCTACCTCGTATTTCTAAAGTGCACTACACACCTGTAAATGTGCTCAGCATAATAGTTATAAAGAGCAATCAATTCTAATTCAGAACATCTCAATAAATCAGACTTCTGGGAAAACTGCATGAAAAACATGGAAAGATTGTTGGAGAAATCTGGTTTGTTAACTGATTTGCGGGACTGATTCACTCAGGGAGGTGGTGGAGTTGCTGTCCCTAGAGAAAAGACTGGATGAGTGTGATAGTTTGAGACTAGCTAGAATATTTTGGTGAGAAGAATTAGATTATAGGCTGTGAAAAGGAAACAATGGTGATGTCTACTTCACTCATAGGCTTCCTGAGATGTATAAAAACAAGACCATAAACACAGATAATGCAGTGTGGCTCTCTGCTGCAGCTGGTGCCTGTACTGTTCTCCCTAACCTGCTTTTTGCTTTCTAATCCCTCTGGCTGATCCTCCACACTCATTTTGAACATAAGTCTGGGATAAGGTAGAGGGGTGGAAAGAAGGTGGAAGGGTGGTTGGGAGCCCCTCCAGGAGGCTTTGGTTTCTGGGAGGGATGTTATGTTTCCGTATTACCTTTACTTTGTATATTTCTGTATATAGCTGTACATATTGTAAATACCTGCTTGTATATTGTGTTAAGCTGTAAATATAAAGCTTCATTCCTTAATTTCCAGATGGCTGAGTCTAGTCTGGGTGCTTTCATAAAGGGGGGGGGGGGGGGGGGGGAGGTAACACCCAAACTGTCACATGGTCTAGTTGATTGGCTAGGGCTGGGTGATAGGTTGGACTGGATGATCTTGGAGGTCTCTTCCAACCTGGTTGATTCTATGATTTTATGACTTATATAAGCAAATGCCCATAGCTTGGCAGTTTCAGAGTTAAACCACCTCATAAATTAGTCTAATTTCTTTAAAGAGCCTAACCATTTTAGAGCTGAATTCTCAGACTGCTAAGGTTCACATTCTCTTTTTTGTTTTATCCTGGATGCTAGCCTCTTCCCTTTTATGCAAATATAGATGATTCTAAATACAGGCAAACACTTGCACAAAAATTCTTATAGAAGGTATTCAATAAAAGCTTTTATGAAAGCTTACATGTACAATTTACAGCAGTATGCCAAATGAGAAACAAAAAAAGCTGTCAGGAGTTCCTTCCTTTCCCTCTTGTACAAGTTAAAAAGGAGATAGTAAAAGATTATGTACAAAGGTGATTTTAAATGCAAGTACAATCGCTAAACCAAATCTTAAATATCACCTCACTTGTACAAAGGAGACAATTCAAAGCAGACTTGAATAATCAGGTGCTCGTTTTAAAGAGGGAGATGGTTATCTAATGATCTCTCTAAGTAGATTATCTGACCTTTGTGAAGGATGATCCTTGGGATTCTCTATTAAGCTCAACAAGTCATTTACTAATTTTATTTCTGCATCGTGTGCTGTTAAACACTTCGGCACCTGTAAGATTAATTACAGGTTTAACAATACCAACCATATTACAACTGAAATCAGGCACTTTTTTCATGAAAAGCCTTTTTTTATGAAGGTGTCAAAGGCCATTCTTCATTCCCCTTCATCCTCCTGGCTCCATTCTGCCCAGCCCCAGAAAACATATCCTTCTTATAGCTCTTCTTCTCTTGAACAGCTCTCAGTTCTCTCAGCTTAGGGACATAACTTCAGTTTAAAATTTACAGAACTGGCAAAGATTGGGCCACAAGCTCAAAGTATGAACTTTAGGTTTTTTCCAAGACACGTGAACATTCAGGAATGCTGTTACATAGAGCCATAGAATCACTTTGGTTGGAAAAGACCTCTAAGTTTGTAGAGTCCAACCATCAACATGACACTACCACGGCCATTAAACTATGTCCTGAAGTGTCACATCTGCACATTTTTTTAACATCTCCAGGAATGGTGACTCCACCACCTCCCTGAGAATCCTACTTCAATGCCTGACCACTCTTTCAGTAAAGATATTTTCCCTTATATCCAATCTAAACCTTCTCTCATGCAACTTGAGGCCATTTCCTCTCACTCTGTCACTTGACAGTAGGGAGAAGAGATTAATCTACCTCACTACAACCTCCTTTCGGGGATTTATATAGAGCAATGAGGTCTCCTCTTAGCCTCCTCTTCTCCAGATTAAACAATCACAGTTCCCTCAGCCACTTCTCATAAGACTTTATCTCTAGACCCTTCACAAATTTTGTTGCCTTTCTCTGGACAAGCTCCAGCAACTCAATGTCTTTCTTGTAGAGAGGGGCCCAAAACTGAACACAGGATTTGAGGTGCAGCCACACATCCACACCAGTGCTGAGTATGGGGGCACAATCACTTCCCTACTCCTGCTGACCATGCTGTTTCTGGTACCAGACAGAATGCTGTTGGCCTTTGTGGCCACCTGAGCACACTGCTGGCTCATGTTCAGACAACTGTCAGCCAATTTATCTGATCAATTCTTTGATCAATTTTCTTCTGATCAATTTTCCAGCCACTCTTCCCCAGGCCTGTAGTGTTGCATAGGGTTGTTGCATTCCAAGTGTAGGACCGAGCACTTGGTTTTGCTATACTTCATACAATTGACTTCAGCTCATCAGTCCATCCAAACTTCTCTGTAGAACCTTCTTACCCTTAAGCAGATCAACACTCCCACCAAATTTCATGTCTTCCAGCTCACTGAGAGTACACTTAATTCCCTTGTCCAGATCATGGATAAAGATGTTAAACAGGACTGTCCCCAGATCCAAGCCTTGGGAAAAAGCACTTGTGACTGGGCACCAGCTGGATGGTTGGCTCTTTGGCCTGACCATCCAGCCATTTTTCAATCCAGAGAAGCATCCATCCATCTAAGCCATGAGCAGCCAGTTTCTCCAGAAGGATGCTGTGGGAGAGTGTCAAATGTTTTATTAATGCCTAGGTAAATAACATGCACAGCCTTTTCCTGAAGCTTGTTAATTGCTGAATGGGAAGAGGATTGGTGGTTGTACTAGAAGATCCTTGAAGATCCTTTCTAACGAAACCATTCTATGGTTCTGAAAGGGTTCTTTTTATTACTACATTAACATATTTCAATGTAATTGTAATCATAGAATCATAGAATCAACCAGGTTGGAAGACACCTTCAAGCTCATCCAGTCCAATCTATCACCCAGCCCTATCCAGTCAACTAGATCATGGCATTAAGTGCCTCATCCAGTCTTTTCTTGAACACCAGCCCAGGGATGGGGACTCCACCACCTCCCTGGGCAGCCCATTCCAATGGCAAATCACTCTCCCTGTGAAGAACTTCCTCCTAACATCCAGCCTATAACTCCCCGGCCACAACTTGAGACTCTGTCCCCTTGTTCTGCTGTTGGCTGCCTGGGAGAAAAGACCAACTCCCACCTGGCTACAACCTCCCTTCAGGTAGTTGTAGACAGCAATGAGGTCACCCCTGAGCCTTCTCTTCTCCAGGCTAAACAACCCCAGCTCCCTCAGCCTCTCCTCATAGGCTTTGTGTTCCAGGCCTCTCACCAGCTTCCTTGCCCTTCTCTGGATGCATTGAATTGAGGGGCCCAGAACTGGACACAGTACTCAAGGTGTGGCCTGACCAGTGTTGCGTACAGGGGAAGAATAACCTCCCTTGTTCTACTGGCCACATTGTTCCTGATACAGGCCAGTATTTGCTCTCTTGGCAACCTGGTTGTGATGGTTTGGGGGTTACCCCGCCCCTCCCACACTTTGTATTTGCCCCAGCTAACTCAGACGGACCCTGGGAATATAAATGAAGCAATTTATTTACAGCTAGCAGAATTTACAAGCAGCTATTTACAATATATACAGTTATATACAATTATATACAGAAATATACAAAGGATAAACAATACAGAAGCACAACTCCCCTCCCAGAAACCTGAGTCCCCAGGAGGGGCTCTCAAACCACCCCAACACCTCCCCCCGGCCCTCTCAACCTTACCCCAGTTCTCAGGAAGAAAAGAGGTGCAGCCAAGAGGTTAGGGAGCAAGGTTAGTAGGAGCAGGGTTAATGAGATGTGACCAGGTCTAAGGCAAAAGCAAGAATGAGAAACAAAATGGAGAATGTTTACTTCTTCTTCCCAGAGCTCTCAGCGAGACTATGAGATAAGTTGACATCAATTGTTTTCATTTCACTGCCCGTTATCTAGTTCTTCTACCAAAACATCCCAGCTTGCTTCAAACTAGCACACTGGTCAAACTGCTGGCTCATCTTCAGCCTACTACCTACAAAGATTCTTATGGAGAAGCTTGCAAACATGTCTGAATTTAACTGATGACTTTCCAGAAGCTAGTGAGAGGTGAATCAGCAATTCGGAGTAGGAAAGAATGTGGTTTCCTGTAAAATGGTTACTGCTCTGCACTGAGCTTGTTCCACATTTAGTGAAGCTCTGCCTTTTACAGGACTTTCTGTCCACATTGCTCCCAACACTGGTACAAGGACTCCCAAGATCCACAGTTCATGTAGTCAGGTTTGAACTTTCTATTCTCTTGTGTAGTTTCACCAACCTTATAGAAAGCAATAAGGCCCCAGGGTCTGTTCAGTGGCATAAAGGCAATTCCAGGTACTCCTATGCCTTAGTATGTGCTGCTGTAAGATGTCACAAGCTATAGGGCTGGGTAGAAGCTTAAATCATTTGTTCCATTGAAGGATATGTCAGGCCCAATAATTATTTATTTATTTAATGCAACCATAAATAAACATGATCTTTCAGATTTTATAGTGATGTTGGAAGGTTTAGTAACCCCAAATCTGTAGGGAATGGATTAGCATTCCCTAATCTGCTTCAGGAGAAATGAGTGGAGTAAATTCAATTCACTTTCCTTAATGGTTTAATGAGTCTGTTTGAAGCAGATTAAGGAGAGGTCATGCAACCAAAGTGTATAGCAGAGGGGCAGTAAGGAGCATTTAATAATGATCAGTGGAATGAATGTCTATTTAACTGCTGCTTTGGTCAGTGACTTCTTTCTTCTTTTAGTGAAGAGGATTCAGAATTGCCATAATTTTAATAATAACAGATTTAATAGTTAGCAGTTTAGTTCAAACTTCTAAGTGTTAGTTAGTTGTGCCTCTTGTAAAGTTCTTTCCAGTCTGCCTTCCATATTGTATCTCATCAGTTAAGGATAGGTGAACTCACTCTTCCCACTCTGTCTCGGTCTCCGTTCTATTCACTTGTTAGATTTTCAAGGAAGCACTTACAGTCCTCCTGCCGTTCTTTTCTGCTGTCTGAAAGAAGTTTCCCAAAAAAACCACAGAGTTGCTTCATTGTCCTCTGTCAGTTCTTCTGTTAAAATGTATTTCAGATGCCCATAAAAAATATTGACAAGTAAGTTTTCAGACCATGACTTACTCTACTGTCAGATATTCTATTCCATTTTGTTTTGCCATTCACCTGTTTTCTCTTATTTTTTCATGGAATTAGAATGAGTGCCTTCTTTTGGTTCCACATATTTATATTGTGTTCACAAAGTCCTGCCTGAAGTCTAAAATTTATGAAGGCTGTGAAAACACTACATAATGATCAGGAGAGCATGAAATACTCTATACCATTTATTTTCCATGCATCTGGGATTTTGCTGTGGGGATATCAGAACAGTGTATCCACTCCACATACTGTTTGTATTTGATGTTTGAGTTGTTTTTGTGTGAGACCCACACTGTTCAGAAAGCATTTCTGGCAATTCACCAGTCTCTTGATCTAATTCAAATACACACTTGCAAATTGCTTTTTTCCTTCCTAATTCTAAATATCAGAGTGAAAATAATAGGTGTATGCCACCTTAATATTTGCTTTGTTACTTCTCTTAAAATACTGGAATTGCAATGTATGTGCATTTTAAAGCGTGCTCCAATTATCTACAGCTAAGCAAGGAATCTCTATAGTGTTAAAATGCTAGCCTGCTGACATACAGAAATTACTTCCTGCAACTATTTTATTTGCAGGTCTGTGTAATACAATTGAGGATTTTTCTGAAACATGAGAAATTGTGGGTTTCCTGGTCTCAGTCCTGCATTGCACAGTATAGCTCTATGAAAAGGATGCCAATCAAACTGCTGGACAGGGACTGATGAAGATGAAGCTTTGTAGCAGCCCAGGAGCATGTTCTTGTTGTATGACTGCTTATTCAGTGCTTGTCTGGGATCTCTAAGGCTCATGTAGTTTGGAATCATTGCTTTTCAATCAATAAAACCATTTATATCAAAGAACCACTCCAAAAGCATACTTTATGATCTAACTGAGGGTGGCACAAGCTATGAAGACAATCTATTTTATTGATGATCTCTTGATTTCTGTCATAGTTACAAAATAATAGTCATAACTAGGAAGGTGCTTTGCAAGTTAACATCAGCTTCTGTTGCTTGGATTCTTGTTTATTTTTTATCTTTCCAATATACCTTGAGAAATAAAAGGAAAAGGCAATACTTGAAAGGTCTATTTAAAGAGTAAATGGAGTTATAGCAGAATACCTGAGAACATGCATCTATATAAGCTCCTAAGTAGCCCTGTTAAGTCACATTCCTGAAGTTATCATGTGGTTAAGTATGTACTCTTAAACTGGGGTCAAAGAGAAGTTTGTAAGGCAGCCAGTCATCTGAGGAACTAGATTAGAGGTCAAAAGTTCATCATGCAATTTGTCCTGTGAACAGGGACTGTTACTGCAAACCTGTTCTTGCTTCTTCCATCCTCCCTACTGAAGTCAAAGTGGGATTTCTTTAGATGACTCCATTGTGAACTGAATCAGGCCTGGTTTATACATATGCTTCATTTGCCTGCAGGTAAACACAGAGACAGTGATGTTCTCTGTTTAGCTGTGAGGAATGGGTATAGCAGCTGAAAAAGACATATTCAGTTAAACACTTTTAGATTTACAACCCCTTAAATTTCCAAATTCTCACTTGTGCCTTTATTCCTCTATTGCATGAGTCAGTGGGCATGTAAATAAACAGGCAGATACTTAAACCACTGAAGTTCTTAATAAAATGTAAATTGGTAAAATAGATTAAAGAGCAAATTTCAGTTGATCACTGAAAGATTAGTGAGTGATTTGCAGTTACTAATTATAAAATGAAAGCATTATATATGCATATATATAATATATAAATATATTTTTATATATTATTTTATATATATATGTGTATATATGTACACACACACATATCCCTAAAGACTAAAAAGTTATTTGCATTCTTCCACATTTACCAATCTGGTACCTACCAGAAAGCTATCATTTATCAGTAGGGACACACTCTGATTTTGCAATGATTGATTTGCCACATTGGTTAATTGATTTGCTGATCTAATAACCTGGGGCAGATCAGCATTGTCTTGGCCACATCATGCCTTCAAACATGAGGACAAACTATGTATGGGATATATCTTGATTCTATCTTTTTTTGACAGCTAGTGATGCACCATGCAAGTGCATCCTTTTGTTAGTGCTACAAATTGCATAGGACAGTTTTGCTACGCCTAAGAGGCAGAGATTTGATGGCAGACATCTTTAGACCAACAAATAATCTGGCACAGCTAAATTTAGAGTGTGATCTGTCATCTGTGAGGTAAAAGGGATCACATTCAGTCCACACACTTCTTGCAACCTCCAGGCTACTTTCCTCTATTAAAGCATATTGGCATTTGCTGATTCCTGCAGGTTTTGGTATTTAGTGATGTTAGACAGACAGTTGAGACATAGTAAGTGCCTCAAGCACAATGTCACTGTCACTGGTGACTGCCATTTCCATGTGAAACGAGTAAATTCACTTCCTGCGCTGTTAACACGCCTGCCAAACTGTATTCGAAATAGCGCCATCTTGTGGTCACATCAGAGATATGCTGCTGTTAACACGGCGCCTTTCTAAGGTCAGCAACTTCTACAGTTTCCTCATTAGCAGCATGCACCTGATGCAAGGATGTGGATAAACAGATTTACTCTCCCTAACTTGCTTTAAAACAAAGTTTATCACTGGGTCCTGCTGGGACACAGAGGTCCAGATTCTTGCCTGATATAAATCAGTGTAGCACTCTGAATCGATAGAGCTACATCAATACATACCAGCTGTGGGAGCCACTAGACTTACCCCAGGATGAGATCTCCTCTGAACTGCTCCATTTTTTTCTTCACATAAGCAAGATGAAAAGTTTTACAAGACTCTAGAAAATCAAATTCCTTTACCAAAAATCAGTCATACCGAAGATATTTTAGAGTAAAATTTCCCCATAGTGTTTGATGTAGAAGAATATTAACAGAACTGCTGTGGAAAAAAAAGGAGAAATGTGCAGAAATCATAGCCAGTAGTTCCTGGCTATGGAATAGCTTATTTTTGAGGAGTGACAAAAATTACTAGGACTCAGGTGTCAAAAAGAGGCACTGGACAAAAGATCACAAGCAGGTCAGGGAAAGTCAGTGAGGAATGATTGCTCACTGCTTTTCAAAACACAAAACTTGGAGGGATCCAATTAAATGTTCAAATGATGCATTCCATACAAAGAAGAGAAATTAGGATATGTTTGCAGAGCTGGTGCTGCAGAACAGTGTGTGTCTCACAAATGATTTTGAGAAATATATGAATAAAGAACTGCACAAAGGCTGTCAAACCAAGATGTTATCAGTTTCTAAGATGGAGATTAGGTGAAATCTGGGAAGATGTAGTGAGAAAGCATTATTCTTTTCTTGCTTGCACCCTTCATCCTTTGCAGTACTCAATTATCTGTTACTAGCCCTGCTTGTACACTGGATGCTGAGCTAAATGGACCACAGTCTGGCTGTGACAGTCCTGATGTTCATGATGTTTATGACTTCATAGTTGATATCATGTGCATTTGAGTTTGCATTGATTCAGTACTTTACATATTTCAAGGCTTATAAGATTTACCATTGTGGCAGATGTATAACACCCGAAGCAATGTCTGGAGGATGTTCTGCAGGCTGAGAACATGGACAGATTCAAATCTCTCACAAAGGCTAAACTGCAGAGGGTAACAAAGATTATTCTTCCTTCTAAAAATAGTTTTAAAAAAATTGCTGCACCTGAGGTGACAATAGTAATAGAGATCAGTAGGCAGACTGAATCCTCAGTATCATAAAATAACTCAGATTAAGAACAGAGATGAGCTTTAAAAATAGAGCATTAATGTTTCACGAGTGCAGGACACTGTTAACAAGTACTAAATGTAGGGAAGCCAGGATACATAAATAGTATTTTCTACATCAATATTTAATTACAAAATTTATCTTTAGTTCTTGTTTCATCCCATTATTTTTATTATTTGGGCTCAGTTATATTGATGGAATATCTATCTGATCAGATATTGTTGTGGCAGCATAGCATTTATAGGTAATCTCATAATGAACAGTGACTTACAAGGTAAATGGGGTTAATTTTCACTTATTGCAGTCATTTTTAAGGTGAAAGCAAGAAAAAAAAATTATAAGCACTATTTGCTGTACTCACAGTTGTTTGAGAGTCACATTGTCTCAAATAGCGACTTATTTTGTTTAGAAGCCTAGTTGCAACCACAAAAAAAGGTTGTGGGGTCTTTTGTTTGATTTGGGTTTTTTACTTTTTTTTGCTACTAGGATACCACAGCTATTTGCATTCTCGCCTGTGAGCATCACAGTTTTTAAAGGCTTTTTGCTGGCAATGTTATCAGGAGGAACTTTGAAGCTTGTTTTGACAATAGAGAAGGTCAAAGACTAAACATTTCCAAAAGTGTTGCAGTAATTAGGGGACCTATCTTCCTTCAGTCTTTAATTAAGAGCCTTAATTTTATCCTCAGGCTTTTGCCAAGATTAAATAAGAATTTGTGGTAGAGCAGAGACTTAAACCAGATTATCTGAACTCATCTGTGTCTCATGGGATTCGTGCTAAGTCTTTGGACCCTCTCAAGAACTAGGATTTCCATTACTGGAAACATATCAAATATCCATTCTGGGGCAAAAGCTTTTAAGTTAGTGGTTTGCAATGAACTTTTTTAGCACATTCTTTAATACCAGGAACATGTTTCATTCTGTTTCCATACCCCTTGTGCTCCAGATCTATAAACAAACATGACCATGTTCAGTTGTACCTGCTTTACACTAACCATTTCAGTAATTACACACAATTGACATTTCAGCTGAACAATGTCACAGCTAGCCTCTAATTGCACATGTATAATTACTCTACCCTGGTGATAGCTGGTAGAATTTGCCTCTTCAAATGGAGTGGCAGGTCCAGACAGAAGGGATGCTGTAAGGGATGGGAGGAATGCTCAGCATCACTTTTTGATGCACTTCAATGAAGCAACACGCTAAGAAACCCCCCAGGTAAATTTGTTTTTGTTAGCTGGTGGATCTGAACTGAACTGAAGAAATGATCTCTTTTGCTTCTGAATTCCCCAGCACCTGAAATGTGATCCTTCTTTCCTAATATTAAGCAGAGGAGTAGATGGTCCCTAGAGTGGGACCCTGCAAGTGAGCTTTTTCTCACCAAGATCTTTTAATGTTAGGTAGACATGTTACTGGAAGAGAAATGAAATGTAGTCAAGACAAGCAAATGTAGGTTTTCACCTAATTCATAAACCTTCCATGTCCACAGTCATTGTTATGCTGAACTCAGGCTTCCATGTGTCTATGCTGTTGGTGACTAGACTGACAGCTGACATTCACAGAATGACAACCGTGATCATAAAATGGAAGGAATCACACATTATTTGAAGAAAGGGAATTTACAAGTTTGTTAGAATAAAAATGACACAAACCATCCTTTTCCTTTGTTTTCCTTGATTTTTTTTTTTTTGTTATATGCCAGTTTTAAAAGTGGTGAGATCCCTGAAATACAAACTCAAGCAAATGCCAGTTTTGCTGACTACACTCATATGCGTTCTAGTAAATCACAGTCGTGTGTGTCCTAGTAAATTATGACCTGTGCAACTAACAGTTGATTCTACATCTCCCAAATCGTGTTTATTTTTCAAACTTTAAAGCCTTTATTTCCCTCGCCCCCCCAACATTTTATTTTCTTCTGCTCTTGTGGAACAGCAAAGAGAGAAAAAGCATTCCAGAGAAATTTGACAAGAGCTAGCAAAAGGGAAAGACAGAAAAAATAAATAAAAGGATGCAGAAAGATAGCTGACAGCTCACTGCTCCTGTAGGGAAACTTCACTTTTTATTAGGAAATGCATTCATGCACATTATGATGAATTGAGCCAAGTACTGCATTAGTATCTGTACAAGGGGGGGGGGGGGGGGGGAAATAAAAGGTACTACAAGATATTCTGTTATTTTCTTATGAATGATCCTGAAATATTCTCAAGTATTTTTCATGAGTATTTCACAAGGAGAACTGCAACAAGAGTGCTGGGTATTTCCAGGTGGGAATATTAGCACTGTAGCATAGGCCTGCTGTACTGAAGAGTACTAATGATGCATTAAGCACTCCAGCTTTAGGTCAGTTGGTGAGAAAGCATTATATAATTATTGCCTAGTGCAATTAATAATTAAATTCCTAGGTAAAACAAGTGTGGGAAAATTCAAGGTGTCTTTAACAGGTTTATATCCAGACATTATAACTGACACAATATGCACTATAATGTACTGAGAAACTTGTAGTACTGATGTACCTGATAATCAGTGCTTAAAAATCAGAACTGAAAGGAAATAATAAGAAATAAGTTTGCATAATAACCCTCAAGACTCTGCTCAATGTGCTGAAAACTGCCTGCATTGACTGATCCAAGAGATCACAGAGGCACAAAACTTTTTTTCCTAACAAATAAAGTTCACGGTCTCAGTTTTCTGACTGTTCTGCCTGATTTCCTGCTGTGAAAAGGTAGATAGCCAGACAGAGACTGGCTGATGACCATGGAGCCTGCACCTCCTCTTCCTCTTCCCATGTGCGCCTAAATTTTGTCTGCAGACAGCTTTTCCAAGCAAATCTGGAAGCTGACTGCTCCATGAAAGGTACTCTGGAGGGCAGAACAGCAGTAGCTGCTCTTGGTGGAAAGTAGGTATTCAGGTACCTGGCCTTGGGAGTGAAAGATGCCCTCACCATTCCCCAGAACCCCTACCCCTCTGGGCTGGTGGGTGTCCCAGAGAGCAGCAGTAGAGAGTGGTCCCAGAGTTTAACAAGTCAAAAAGCTATGAATGTTGCTAGTTAAAGGGAAGTATGAGGGGAGTGGGAAATAAATCTCCAAAACTGGTACTCACACACATCTACGTAGCATTAGTTAACAACAGGTGCTAAAGGCAGCCACAGTCAGCTGCCTAAATAATAGAATGGTAGGAACATTAAATACAATTACAATGCCCACTGCAGACAGGCAGTGCTAATGCAGGAGCTTTAGTGTTCAGTCATCCTGGATATATTGGCACCTGCATTAGAAAGCCAGAAGCAACTGCAAATCTAACAGCAGCTATATCAAACCAGACCAAAGTCAGTCTTGCTCAATGTATTGGGATATAGCTTTGGCCAATGCAAAGGGTATAAGGAAAGAGCATGCATCAAGTAGTATCTGTACCGTGCTACATGCAGGTGATAATGTAAACTGAACAAGAACAGAAACAGAAAGTGAATTATAAAAATGAAAGAAGAGCTCCATGACAATGTAGGAAGGTTATTATCATCCTGCAAATATCAGAATCTATTCACATCAAACTATGGTGGATGACAAAGAAGATAATAGTAGTTAACTCAAGAACTGTCTGATAAGTGATCTGTAATAGGATGTTGTTAAGATGTCCCTGATACACTGTGAATTATACACTGATAAAGGAGGCTGTTCCAAATGCCTAATTGTAAAATTTTCATTTTGTTTTCACAGTATCTATGAGCAAAAAACATATGTAGACCTCAAACAATGAGTATAAAAAGGAGAGGATAACTTTGGCTTTGTAGTATTAAACTAGTCTCCTGACTTTTAAATCAATATTTCCATCTATTTAAAACAACCTTTGAAAAATCTCTTTAAAATGGTAGTAGAACAGTAATACTATTTTCCCACTTGAATGACTCTCTGCAGAGAAACATAAAATCCTTCAAAATTATTTGCATCTCCCAACTACTATCTGTCTCTGTGCAGCAAGCAAGTAGTCATTAGTTCTATTGTACAAATAGTAGAACCTGTACTGAGAAAAGCTTTAAGACTGCTCCCTAACAAGACAGGACACTTTCTCCAGTAGTTGAATATCTACAGTTATATTGGCTGGAAGGACATGAGAAGTCTTCAGGTTTTTTGAAAATTGTGCCTATCAGGAATTAAGGGCAGAAGGTCCAGTGTGCTGCTCTAACCTTTGTGTTTTCCCTTGCCACAGACCCCTTCCTAGGAGAAAAACATGACCAGGCCCATGACCCTAAGCAGAATTAGTTTGTACCATCCTCTCTTTTTCAGATGCTGGCTTCACTCATACTGTCTCTTTAGTATCTACAGTAGATCTTAATAGTCTTTTATTGACTTGTCAGAGCATTTCCTATCAAAAAATTCCTTCACATATTTGAAAAGAACATTCTAAAGTTTCATAAAATTACTTCAGGGAAAGAAAATTAATTTCAAACAGAATATTTCCCATGTGAGACATCCTCAAGAGTCCATATTAACATCATCAATTCAAAACTTTCCAATCTCTGTGTGCTGATATTAAAAAGAAGGATATTTAACTTGCCTTTTTATTGTAAATGGAAACCAATACAAATCATTGTATTTTTTAGAGAAGGAACATTCTGGTTTGATTTTCTTTTTTAGAACAACTCATACATGCAATTTAAACAGACATATAGAACAGCAAAGACTGCTTTGAATCTTAACATTACCAACATTAAATCTTGTTTAGTAGTCCTAGGACACGTCCATCCTGAGGAGGTTTGTGTCTTGTTCTCTTGTTCACGTGCCTTCTTGTGCAACTACTCATAGAAGTGTTCTGTTTGTTCATTTGCTTTTATTTGTTAAAAAATATTTGTGTGTGTGTGTTTGTATAAAGCCTCATTCAGGGAAGAAGCAGCTTCTTTAGAAGTCTTCAGGTTTTAAATAAGAGGAAAGAGAAGGGTGCTCTGAAGACGGAAGAGAGTCTAGGTAAGACCTGGTGCAAGCAGGGCTTTGTCAGCCTGTGCCATCCTCCCTGATGAGAAATCTTGCAGCTATCTGTATATGTACGCACACAAGCACACGCACACAGGTGTTATTCAGGATAACGAGAACTGTATTTCTTAATGGCAGTCAATTGAGCACAAGAAGTGCTTTTGAAGCAGCTCTTCACTTTTTTATGCTTGGTCAAAATCAGAACATCAAAAGCACTCACACTGTTTTGAGGGCTTGGTTTCCACTTCTCCTGTTACCTTTTTTGCTTCTGGAAAAAATACCACAGCTTTCTATAACAATTGCCATCACTTTTGTGTACCGAAACCCATTATTTGATGGTGAGAGAACTAGTTCTCCCATTGCCTAGTCCAAAACAACTGCACAGGCTGTCAGAGAATCAGAAGACATTAGGATCTGTTTCCAGCTCTGCACCACAAATAGGTGAATGCTGGTGATGAGCTTGGATTTACTGCAAAAGAAATTAATGCATGTATATATATTTAAGTCAGAAAATAAATTCTTCTAAGGTTTTTTGCATAATACAAGCCACAGATTTTTTTTGTGAAGTTACTCTTATGCCAAACCAGTGGCTTCTAGCATTTAAACCCTACTGTTAGAAAGGCACCAAATCCTAACAGAGGATCCCAAGCACTGTTTTCTAGGCAGGCTGTCCCAGTGACTTACTCTAAAGCAGTGTCCTGGAGTCCTGTATACCCCAAATTTCCTCTCCCTCTGTGGTACGAATGGGAGAGAAAGGTGCAAAAAACCTGTTTCCCCCCCTGCCCTGCAGGCGTGAAGGAGGGGAGCAAAGAGCCCTTCCAGCATGAGGGGGCCCTGTGCAGGTGACAGCGCTGGAATTGGGCTGGGGATTGGTTGTGGTAACTCAACTCTTTGTCTAGGAAAAGTATAAATGTTGGGGTACTTCCTGCCTTGGGATTCCCGCCTTAGAGCTCTCCCCTGCCTGGAGAGTTCCTGCAGAAAGAGTCCCCTGGTGCTCCGAAGGACAAGCTCCTCAGGGACAGGACCGTCTCTGCTCTGGATGGCTTTCCACAATAAGCACCCTTTGTGCAAGCTAAGGAGTCTAGAAGGTCCCTTGAAAGAGAGAGAGCTGACACGCATCTGGACCACCCTTTTGCTCAGACAGCCTAACTCACTTGTGAGTAAACTTTGGCTAGCCTGATTAATAGTGGGAATGCTACATTTAGTAGCTTAGCCTTTCCATCTTCTGACTTCTAAAATAGTCAAATTTGTCTATGACATTCTTGTAAGATCTTCTTAATCAAACTGAATCTGCTAATTAAAAATAAATTAATTTCTGTATATAGTTTTTGGGTCAGGTTTCAGGAAAATAAAATAATTCTATTTTTATATATATTCCTGATTCGGCCATATTAATTCCCTGCCTCCACAAGAAGCAGATAGAAATCTTCTATTTTCTGTTTCTCAAATGCTTTTCCTTTACAGTTTTGATGTTGGTTTTTTTTTTTAAGAGCTCTCAGGAAGGCATGAATTTACCTTGTTTCATGGTTATGTGCAAGTCTTGAAAGATGTCCATCTAGATCCATTAAAAAGCTTAAATGAACACAAGTCAATGTGAGTTGTTTTGGTCTGTTGTGTTTCAAAAAAAAAAACAAAAGAAAAGGTTTCCTCAGATTTTTACTTGATAATAGCACATTATCAAAAGTCTCTCTTCTTCCTTATTATACATCTATTTTCTTGGTGTGACCTTGCTTTATGTATTTATTTTCATTTTCATTCACACTTACTTTCAACAGTGTGACAAATGGCAGCATGACATGGAGACAGTGACTTTAAATACTCGAAGCTACATACACAAAAGGCTCCAGCAAGATGAGATTTGGCAGATAAAAGGCGAACTTCTTCCCTACAGCCTTCTTCATGCTAACTGAAACCCATCTTAGGCCCATCAATTTCAAATGGCATAGATATAACTCATGGACGCATGCTGAATCTGGAGTTAATTTTCTGGGAGTGAAATATAGTTTATATATACCCACGACATGGAATCTGAAACTCATTAGTTAGATCTAGTGTCAAAAGCAATGGAAGAGAAAATAAGGTGGTGGAGGAGGAGGCATGTAGTATAGACTGAAGTCTATAGTAACTTTTGGGCCACTGCAGTTATGTCCACACTGAAGGACTAAAGAAAGCTCAAGATATGTTTGGCTCTCAGATTCTGTATCTTCAGTACACACTGACAGTTGCAACCCTTCTGTAAAGTGTACTGCCAAATGCTGTGCTAATGTAGAGCTGGGTATATGCTATGGACTGTACTTTGTGCTTTGCTCTAATGTTCTGCACTATCCAGATAACATAAAGGACAGTTTACAGAGGAACTGAGTATCCTCAGGCCAAAAGCTTATCTCAAGTCTGTCCCTAAGGAGTGCTGAGTCTAGAGAGGCAGGAGGCTTCTTGTCTTAACAGACAGGTTAGGTGTGACGGTGAAATAATCTCCACAACCTCTCCAAGTAGCTAAGAAATCCTGTATATGATTTTTTGCTGTGGTCATATTAGGCTACCTTGTGCTATCTATCTGATCTTGAGCACAGCCAGAGATTTGCTTTGGCATCTTCAAAGCACTGTGCAAGCATTATGTAATTAATTCTCAGAAAAGTCTTATGAGGGTGATGGATTGCATATGAATTGTTCCCTACTAATCATAAAAGAGAGGAGGCTTTAAAGAACTAATGTCTTTTACCTATTGATCTTTCCATGTGAAACCTTTATTATCAATGTAGTATTTGTACCACTGTATTGACAAAAAACTCCAGCCAAGATCTGTGTCCTGCTGTGCCAAGCACAGCCTTGTGTAGTAGATTTTGTCACCTTCTCTCAAAAGAGCTTTTAATCTACAAATGAAAGAGGCATGAGGGGAGACAAAAAGCAAAGTTGATATGCCTTAAGTAACATAGCTGCCTACCAGGAAGGTCATGGGCTACCTACCACAGAAATTGCTTTACAGAAGACCATGATCATCTTCCAGGGATGGTTACCATCTAATATATGATTGATTGATTATAACACACAACAAGGACATCAACAGCAACCCCAGTTTGCACCTTGAAAAAGCCAGACTCCTCCTTCACTATCACCATGATTCTCTGTGATATATTGGTCATTAAAGACTAGTAGAATTAACTTGTATATCATCCTTGATAAGAGGAAAAGCAAGAGTGGGAAAATGTATTTTTAAATATTTAACAGCAAAACATAAAAAAAAAAAAAAAAAAGGAAACAAAAAAACCCACAAAAACGAACCCACAAAAATAGGCAAATACAAAAAAAAAAAAAAAAAAAGCCTTCTGCATATTGTGGTGGGTTTGGGTTTTGTTTTGTTTTGTTTTTCAGATTGCAAAGAAATGTTTCATGCAAAGTCATATAAATCTAATTTCAATGGCTAACAGACTATTGTTATAATCTTTAATAATCCCTCAGAGGATCCCTGCTCAAGCTCAGTTTAGTGGTTTTTTTTTGTTTTCTATTACTGGTTCATCCTACATACTACCACAGCACATATCATGTCTGCAATTGCAAGCCTTATTAAAATAATCATTTTTATCCAGAACAGAGAGCTATTACTTACCACTGGAAATACACTATTAGCTCATCCTAACTAAATTGCTCATTCCCTCCCAGTAGAAGTCAGATGCCTGTCAACATTTCAATATTACCTCTAACATTTTGAGACTCCGTAATTACAGAGCATTTTGTTGGTGGTTTAAGAATAGGTGGAAAATTCTGTCTTATCTTTTTTGTGTGAGATACAAAGTCCAAAAAGGAAGTGGAAAATATATTCCAGGAAAAGGAGGTATATTTCACATTCCAATTTATCCAGCAGAAATATCCTATCTTTTGTGAGAGAGAAATGTGGGCAAGTTTCTCATATAAATTAGCTTAATTCAGTGGAATTACAGTGGTTCTCAGATCTTTAAAAAGGTGCTGCAAAAATCCTTTTGGTTCTGTAGTAATAGACAAATGTATGCCAGCCTCAATTTAATGTGGTCAGAAATGTTACTCTGTAATGGACTACAAACTGATACAGGAAATATATTTAAGATTAGAATAGGGGGGAGGGGGGAAGAAGGGTTCCAGCAGAAGATCCATGGAGTTGAGGAGGTATTTCTTAAGATAAGGGTTAAATTAAGATAAGTCATAGAGAAAGAAGTGCAGTCATAGAGAAAGAAGTAGCAGTCCAGTCTGAACTCTAAGCTGAATTTAAGAGGGCTTTCTTATAAGCCTACTCTTAATGGTTTATTTTGTTTTATTTTTACTTTACTCATTTTCTCTCTTTTTCTCTTTTATTATGGTGCGTGACTGTACATTTTCACTCAGTGGCATTTGCTTTAGGAAAGTATTGGTCTGTAGTATGGATTTGTTTCACATTTGTTCCTCCATTTGGTTTCTGCACAAATGTGACTCCCATGGCTGCCTGAAAAGGTGCCAGAGGAAGCTTAAGATGGCAAGATGAGAGATGCTGTGTTATTGAGTCACAGCCATTTAATACACAGATGCAGTAGGGTATGTGCACCAGGGTAATGCATTCCACAGCAGGATGAGGCATCTGCATGGAGCACACAACTTGCGCAAGCCTCACACCCCTCTGGCTTGTTAATAACTGTCCAAACAGGAAACTTACAATGTTTAAAATAACACTAAATGCCCAAACTTAGGCAACTGAGTCCCACCCAAAGAGCCTTTATGAGATGGAAAGAAGCCACTTCATCAAACACAAAAGAGTGATAGCAAATACAGCAAATAGCAAATACTTTTCAACATATATAGAGATGAAATATTAAAGCACTAGGACAGATAAATCTAATCTGTGGTTGCTTCACTGTCATAAAACAGCCATAGATCAAGAAGAGGAGGGCGTAAGGAAATCTTGCATAGAAAAGTTTGAGCATTTTAGCCATTGCCTTCAGCCCTGCAGCTTTCTATCAGCAATATTTCCTCCACATAGTAAGATGCGCAGCCTGCCCTCCATTTTTTAAATCAAGGGCACACAGTGACAAGTGAAGATAAGTTTATAAAGATAGCAATAACAAAACAATGTGTAAAGCAATGAAAAAGAGTTAATAGGAAAATTATCCATAGAGGAAAAGAAGTGTTTCTCCCAAAGTGGAGTACAGGAAGCCAAACTGAAGATAGCAGAGCTCTCACTGGAGCTCTCTAAGCCTGGAGGAGCACTAACAGAAAAGACAGAAAGCAGAGACAGAAACAGTGTAGAAAGTATAATAGACTTTCTGGAAAGAAAGAAGCAGTTAAAGGGAAAATTGGTTTCAGTCAGAAAAACAAACACCAGAAGCAAGTAAGCAAACAAACAACACACACACAAAACCAAATCAACAAAACTCCCCCCCCCAAAAAAAAACACAACAAAACAAACCTAATTATGATTGATGATATAAGAAACCATATGAGAGTAAAAGAGATCATGAGGAAGAGCATAATTTGATAGCACATGACCTGATGGGCCCATAAATTACTTGAGAAGACAAAATGGTGTTAATAGAGTGGTGAGAAGAAAGTTAGTGGGAAAGCAAGCAATGAAAAGGATTGACATAGGAAAGAATGGGATGAAACAGTGCAACGTAACAGAGGGGTTCAGCCATTTTCTGTCTAGACAAAAGGACAGCAATAACTTGCAGCAAGGCACTGCACCTCCCTGGGATGCAATTTCTGTGGCTGCATACTTTCACAATTGCAATCTCAGTCATGACTTCTTTACAAGTGGGAAAATGGCATGGAAGGGAGACTCTACTGCTCCAGGCTTCCTGTGCACCTCAGAAAAAAACCACCGTACCGATACAGGCAAAATAGCATTCAAAGTATATAATAAACATGACTATAACCTGCCACTGAGATGCCTGCCTACCTTACCACCCACACGAAGAACGTATGCACCATTTGAAATTAAATTCTGCTGGTAATTGCAGCTTCTCTTCCAACAGACAAAAAACATATCTGCTTTGTGATTAAATGACCTCTTAAAAATCTCAACAAATACTTTGTTTATTTTAAATATTTGAACAGTAAGACCCCTAAGAATCAAAAATATCCCCTCCTTCCTGAAAAAGAACTAGCCCAGCATGGCATGGTGACAGAAATGACAGAACAGCAAACCATTGTGTCAGGGAGATGGAGAGTTTCAAAGGAAAAACATAAAGGTGCCTCCAGGTTTATCCAAGTCTATTTTTTTCTTTGAGAATTGTAATTACTCAACAGTACAAGATTTCTTCTTGAGTGTCTGCAGGGGGTTTTGAGGCTTCTTTTTCTTTCCCCTTCTTGACAGCACCTCCCACTGACATGAGGCTGACAGTCATCACACTTTCCTAGTAATGTCAATGAAAAACTTAGCAGATATATTTTTGCATTGTATAGCTCATCTGGATTTGAACAGAGAAATCCGCAGCCAGCAGAAAGCTCAAGGACTTCACAATGATTATGTAATCTCCTGCTCCCTTAAAATAACTGTTTATCTTCAGAAAAGTATATAATAGAGGAAAAAACCCAAGTAATTCAGTCATTCAGTAGACAAAAAGTCAAATAGTAAGGAGCTTGTGGCCAGATGGTGATCTTTCTTGCATTCAGAGGATTCTGGAATTGTGGGATATTTGTTGCCTATCATACTGGTGTAGGAAAAGTTGGCCCCATACTTAGGAGAAAAAGAAGCTTACTAAAGAAGCCAACAAAAAAGCCACTAAAATCAAAGCAATAATTTTTAATGTCTTCAGTTCAAGATCTTTCAGATACCTCTGACATGCAGGGTAACTTGTGTGGTGGTGTGGGAGTTACCTGCCCCCCCCACACTTAAGAAATCACCCAGACTAGACTGGAAGTTAGGGAATGAATCTATGTTTACAGCTTAGCACAATATACAAACAACCTTCTCCCCACTCCTTCCCTCCTTTCAGAAATAACCAAATCAGTCCCTGTATCTCTTACGTGATATATCTGGAGAGATCTGAGGTTACATGTCAAAAAGGGTTAGGTTGGATTAAAAACTTAAGGCAGATAAGGCCACACACCCAGACCACCAGAGAGAAGGAAGAGAACTGAGAGTGTGTGAGGAGTGTCTTATCTATACTTTGACTAGTTGTGTTTCTCAGCAGAAGAATGAATGATATAAGGTACTGTTAGTTTTTTTTTTTTCTTCTCACAGCCAAAGATTTAATTTCTCTCAGTAAAACATTCCAATTAGCCTTGAACCAGCACAATCCACCCCTCTATATCACTCAGAGTTTTGCTGATAGTGTCTAAACTAAAACAATATCTACAATAATGAATATTACAACTTCAGTTCACGCTTTGTTCCAGCTATCTTGCATGTAGGCGATTCAAAAGCTCAGAAAATAGCAAGGAGTTTGTTTCTGTTCACAGATGAAACAAGAACAGGGAGTCCCAGACGACATTAAGTTTGTGCTCATGTACTGTAGATTCTCTTGCGGATTCTGTCTTATTGGACGACAGGTAATACCTACAACAGAAAAGTCCTAACAGCTTGTATTATACACTCTGAATTTAAACACTGTCACCTAAAGTTAAATTTCTGTGTGGAATACATTGAATTTTACCATTCTACCACATTAGCCAGTATGTATGACCAGGACCTTCAGCAGACACCATCCCTCTGACAGGTTTCCCTTTGCCCGAAGGAGAAAATACCCAAACAGTTTTTCCTAAAAGATTCTTTTCATGTACAACAGGAACTTTATCACCATCTTCTGTTTGGAGCAAATCTGATTGTGCAGGTCCTGGTCTATTTACAGAACCCCTACTATTTACCAGCCAGGTTGCTTGTGCTAAATGTTTGTCCCAGTTTTTCAAAGTTCCACCACCCTATGCCTTTTAGGGTGGTTTTCAGCAAACTGTTGTAGCATTCGGTCTTTCCTGAAGGTGGTGCATAGTAGGGTATGTGGTAGATCCACTTAATATTGTGCTCTTGGCCCCAGTTTTTGTACAAGATTGTTCTTGAAATGAGTGCCATTGTTTAATTCAATTCTCTCTGGAGTTCCATGTCTCCACATGGTCTGCCTTTCCAAGCCAAGAATGGTGTTACGTGCAGTAGCATGTGGAACTGGATAGGTTTCCAGCCATCCAGTGCTGGCCTCCACCATCATTAGCACATACTGCTTGCCAGAACATGATCGAAGTAAAGTGATGTAGTCAATCTGCCAGGCTTCACCATACTTGTACTTTGACCATTGCTCACCATACCTTAAAGACTTGATTCGCTTAGCTGCTTAATAGCAGCACAAATGTCATAGTCATGTGTTACTTGGGTGATAGCATCAACTGACCTATTACAATCCCATCTGTACGATGCATCTCTGCCTTGATGTCCAGATGAATTATGGGCCCACCAAGCTAAAAACAGTTCACCTTAGTGTTTCCAAACAAGGTCAAGATCAGAGCTTGCATCAACTTGAGAAATTTTAGCAGCTTGATCTGCTTGATGGTTGTGTTGGTGTTCCTCATTGGCTCTAGTTTTATGCATGTGTTCATCTACATGCTGCATCTTAACTGGAATTTTCTCAAGCAGTGCATTGATATCCTGCCACAGATCAGCACACCAAATAGGCTTTCCTTTCCTCTGCCAACCATTACTTTTCCAGTCTTTCAGCCAACCCCACAGAGCATTGGCTACCATCCATAAGTCGGTGTAGAGGTAAAGGACAGGCCAGTTTTCACATTCAGCCACATCAAGAGCAAGTTGGACAGCTTTTACCTCAGCAAACTGACTGGATTCACCTTCACCATCTCTGTGCTAGTTTGAGTCTAGCTGGAATGTTTTGGTGAGAAGAACTAGATTACAGGCTGTGAAGGGAAAACTCATAGGCTTGCTGAGATGTATAAAAATAAGAATCAAAACATAGATAACACACAACTACTTCTGCTGGGGAACTGGCTGAGCTGCATCTCTAACCTCTCCCCTCTCTCGTTTCTCTGACTAATCCACTTTGCTTCCTAACCCCCTGGCCAAACCTCCATTCTTCCTTGAGACTGGGGTAAGGTTGAGAGGGGTGGGAGAAGGTGAAAGGGTAGTTGGGTGTCCCTCCTGGGGACTCAGGTTTCTGGGAGGGCTGTTGTGTTCCTATATTACCTTTTTACCTTGTATATTTCTGTATGTATCTGCATATACTGTATATATCTGCTTGTATATTGTGCTAGCTGTAAATAATAAGCTTAATTCAATTTCCAGAGCTGGCTAAGTCTAGTCTGTGTGATTTCCAAAAGTGTGGGGGGGTGGTTAACACCCAAACCATCACAATCTCTTGCTTCAGTAATTCTCCCTTTAGGACTCTATATTGCTGATTTCCATCTTCGCTTGTTCCCAATGAGATGATAGGAACCATCTGTGAACAAAGCATAGCTCTTTTCCTGATCAGAGAGATCACCATACAGAAAAGCTTCTTCAGCATGGATTATTTTCTCCTCTGGAGGTTTTCTACAGTCTGTGCCTGCCAGTTGGTGATCACCTCCACCAGACCAAGGTGATAAAGATTACCCGTTCATGCTCCTTGGGTTATCAAAGCCATCCATTTAGACCAGGTTGCATCTGTGGCATGATGCGGTGATGAACCTTTGCCTTTGAACATCCAGTTTAGAACTGGCAGTCTAGGAGCTAAAAGCAATTGTGACTCAGTTCCAATCACTTCAGAAGCTGCTTTCACTCCTTCATAGGCTGCTAGTATTTCTTTCTCTGTTGGGGTGTAATTTGTCTCTGAATCTCTGTAGCTACGATCCCAGAAACCAAGTGGATAACCACGTGTCTCATTTGGAGCTCTCTGCCAAAGACTCCAAGTTGGACCATTGTCACTGGCAGTCGTGTACAGAATGTTCTTAATGTCCAGACCAGATCGCACAGGTCCCAAGCCCACTGCATGGACTACTTCTTGCTTGATCTGATCAAAGGCTGCTTGTTGTTCAGGTCCCCACTCGAAATTGTTTCTCTTACGAGTCACATCGTGCAGAGGTTTGACAATCTGACTGAAACCAGGAATGTGTAGTCTCCAAAATCCCACTGCACCTAAGAAAGAGAGAGTCTCCTTCTTATTGGTGGGAACTGCCATGGTGGAGACTTTGTTGATCACATCCTGAGGAATGTAACGGCGACCATCCTGCCACCGCACTCCCAGAAACTGAATTTCTCTGGCAGGTCCTTTGACCTTGTCTCTCTTAATGGCAAAACCTGCTTGCAGCAGAATGTCAATGATTTTGTTACCTTTCTCAAAGACTTCTTCAGCAGTTTGGCCCCACACAATGATGTCGTCGACGTATGGATGTGCTCTGGAGCTTTACCTTTCTCCAGTGCATTGTGGATGACTGAGTGACAGATGGTTGAGCTGTGTTTCCACCCCTGAGGCAAACGATTGAACTGATACTGGATTCCTCTCCAGGTGAATGCAAACTGAGGCCTGCACTCCTTTGCTATGGGAATAGAGAAGAAAGCATTAGCAATGTCTATGGTTGCATACCACTTAGCCTCCTTCGATTCCAGCTCGTACTGGAGTTCCAGCATGTCCGGCACAGCTGCACTCATGGGTGGAGTCACCTCACTGAGGGCACAGAAGTCCTATGTGAGATGCCAGTCTCCATTAGGCTTGTTCATAAGGCCAAATTGGACTGTTGAAAGGTGAATGAGCTTTCTCAATGACAGTCTGACTTTCCAGTTGACAAATCAGCTGATGAATGGGCAACAAAAAGTCACAGTTAGTTTTGTAGTGCCTGTGGTGTACAATTTGAGTAGCAATTGGCAGTTTCAGATCCTCTATGTCATGATGTCTTACAACTGCAGATTCATCTTAAAGTTCAGGTCTAATGGACAACTTCAATTTACCATCCTCAATCTCTACAGATGCTATTCCAAAAGCCCATTTGTGACCTTTAGGATCTCTGAAACAACCTTGTCTCAAAAACTCAATTCCCAGAATGCAAAGTGCAGACCAGTTACAATAGCATGCTTCTTCCACTCATTACCAATTAAACTTATTTCAGCCTGCAACTTAGTTAACTCTTGAGATCCACCAGTGATTCCAGAAATAATTATAGACTCTGCCTCTTACAATTTGATGGCAAAGTCCACAGAGCACCTATATCAGCTGAAGCCCTGTATTTCTGAACTTTTGAACTGCCAGGCCACCTAATGAATACATTCCAATAGATCTGTTTTTTTTCCTGTCGTGGAGGGCCCACAGGCCCAAAATAGGCTTACACATGCCTTGTCTTGCCTGGACATGTTTTTCTGCCCACACCAGAGGTAAATACACAAACGGACACAATAGACCTGGCGTCATAAAGTCTGGCCTACCCAGGGCCCAGGTTGTGCAAGATGGTTGTGTAAGATACACACACTTGGCTTGTGCCTGCCTAGTGCAAGGCCCGTGCTTTTCCCTAATCTGGGGGTAAGCAGGCCTGTGACCATTGCCTATTATGGTATGCTTTGGTTGACTGCCAAGCTGATTGGTCATTCTGGTGGCCAAGGGACCATTAATCTCAGCCCACATCTGATAAATAGACGGTATACAGGTAAACAAAGTGTTTATGCCTAACTACCTACCCGCTCACATACAATGCTAACCTGCAGTGCTCACCTGCTTGCCTACCTGCCTGCTTACTGCTATTTGCCTGTGCTATCTACTTTTCTCTATGGAGACAGAGTCTCCCATGGGCTCCCAGACAGCCATGCACACCTGCACACCACTGTGGTGAGTTACCAGGACTAGATCCTGTCTTGCCTGCCTCTATGAAGCTCAGTCTCCCATGCAGCCGTGCACCTTATTGCATGCCCACTGCCTTATCACTGCTGGGTAAGCTCCACTGCCGCAAGTTACCCTGGATTGTCTGCACACAATCGGCCTTTATGGTCAGTGTGACACCATGCTGAGACCGTACAGCATCCTGCTTCAGCATGTGAAGGTCCTGCCTTAGAATCCCTGGACAGAGTGTCCAGAAGAAGCCAGGATAACAAGTCAGAGACTGCCCTTTCCCCTGAAGCTGGAAGAATTCCAGCCTCAAAGTCCACGGACAGAGCTACTGGAGACTGGACATTTGTATAGGCTGTGACGTAGCTCTGGAGGGTGATTGATAATTGATATGAATTTGTGAGTAAATGCGTTAATGCCTCTGTAATGCTCTATTTCCTTCTGCCATAGAGCAGAAAGAGCTCCTTGGGCCCATCTACTGGGCAAGCAGCATATTGAACCCAAGCAGCATTTGGTTGCAGGGAAATTCCTCTCTCTGTTTATAGTTTGAATGTTTGCTAGATCATAATAGTTCTGTTTGATGTTATGCCTAGAATGTATTCCATAACCGTGTAAGAACAAATATTAATATTAAAATTTAGTGGCTAGGGGTGGTAAATTATATATTTTTATAGAATATCATCTTGCACCAATTAGTTTTCCCTCCTCCGCAACATTTCCACTATCCCTTTCCTCCTCCTGGCTGCAGGCAGGGCACCCCTAATGCTGAACATGGCATGTGGGGTGTGCACAATGATTGGTGTGGTTGTGAGAGTAATTGCAATTATTAGAATAATTATTAGGATAATACCAATTACTCTGGTGAGCTGAAGAAGCAACAGCTACTTTTCCAGCATTGTTGCCTCTGTTTTTACCACTTGCAGTTCCCTGACTCTCTTCAAAAGAAATGAAGTACATTGACCATCCCACTTGCTAATGTTCTCACCAAATTGGTCATGAAGGATTATCCAAAGTGATTGCTGATGCCTAGGAGGAATTTATCTCCTGGGCTTGAATTGCCTGGCAGAATGTGACAAGCTGTCCTCAGTTGGACAATGAATTCAGCAATAGTGAAAGACCTTCCATTATCACTCCTTGAAAGAAACCTATGAGCCAAGATGTTGGCATAGGATGAAGGAGCAAGCTTAATAAGCTTCTTCATGAGACCTGTTCCAAACGGAATGTCATCAGGCTCATGGGTGCCATGATCTCCATAAAGCACTTCCTTCACAGCAAACTCCTTCAAAAGCTTAATTCCTTGCTCAGTTGTGTTCCACTTCCTAGCTGCTCATGGCAAATCATCTCGGGAAGAATATCTCATAGCCACAGCCAACAGGAGAGGTGTCTACAAGATAACCTCACCAAGAAGAGTTGCCAGGTATCTGTCCACTCTACTCTCCTTTGTGAGTGACCCTATCTGCTTGGGTAGGGTATTTGTACCAATAGTACAGCATCTCATCAGCCAGCTTAGGATTGGTTCTCCTGATTCCCTTGAGTATTCCTTTCTAACTTCCCTGATCTCTTTCAGGGGATCATTTGAATCCTGGATGTCTTACTTATCTTCTTACTCTTGTTGTCTTGGTTGCCCTTGGCCTAAAACCAGAACTTTCCTAAGAGCACTCTTAAACTCCTCAGAGCTATCCTCCTTCCTGGCTCCAATCTAACATAGCATTTTTCATCACTGTATTGCAATTTGAATATATTGGCCCAATCTCTAAGGCTGTATTTCTCCTCTTCTTCCTCTTTTGTGCCAGAGGTCCCCTCCCCTAAATCCCCTCTTGAATCACTCTTTGCCAAATGTTTAGACTTGGATTGCACCTTTGTGGGAGCAAGAAAGGTGGCAGATGTTCCTTCTAATGAGTTTGATTCACTGAGGGTCTGTACTGCTGGCCGTAAGTTTGAATCTAGCTTCGGGTTAGAAGTCTGTGGATTTAAACTAGGTGAAGAAACAGCACAATCAAAAACAGCTGAAACATGGACAGCTTGAGGAAAAGAAGCCCTTTGGCCATCTGCCATGTTATTGGTAGATAATGTACTCTTGGCCGAATTCCCAGCATCTGTGGTAGGTGTGTCCCCTTTATCTCCTCCTGTAGGAATTTTAGAACCTTTGTTTATAGAAGATGAAAGAGATTGTTTTCCTTCTATATCAGGAGCTTGTGAACTTTTAGAAATCTGCCTCTTTCATTTTCTTAAAGCAGCTGTGTTAAAAGTTTTCATACACAGTGCTACCCTAAGCCCTAAAACCAGAATTATTAGGGCTATATTCATATATGATAAGCAGAGTTCTGTAGTATGTGTGTAAAACTTACTACAGGGGTCTGGAAGTTCAGTTTTT
This sequence comes from Pogoniulus pusillus, assembly GCF_015220805.1. Lineage (NCBI taxonomy): Eukaryota > Metazoa > Chordata > Aves > Piciformes > Lybiidae > Pogoniulus > Pogoniulus pusillus. The sequence continues at coordinate 17,872,997 of NC_087265.1, forward strand.
GGCCAGACAACATGCATTAAAGCTGTGGGAGCAGAAAGAGGAGTTGTAATACTTCCTGACTTATTAAAAACAGAGTTGGTAATAATTTCAGTAATATTAAAGCCTATCCAACCCAAACAGTGGTCTCCGAAGTCCAAAAACATCCCTTTAAGCTTTCTCCATACCATATAAAAAATCAATGAACCAATTTTTTGCTGTCAACAAATGGTAGAAAAAACATGCTCCTAATGAAAAAAAAAAGTAGCAAATAAAATGTAAAATAACTTCATCTTAACTGCTAGACTTAACTAGCAATTGATCAAGTAGAATTAGCTCCACATTGAAGCGTCAAAATAAGGTGTGATGGTTAGGGAGCTACCCACCCTCCCCACTTAAGAAATCACCCAGACTAGACTCAGCTGGCTGGAAGTTAAGGAATGAATTTTATTTTTATATACAGCTTAGCACAATATACAAGCAGATATACACAAATATTTACAGTTATATACAAGTTAAAATTAATACAGAAACACAAAATCCCTCCCCAAACAATCAGAATGCCAAGAGGGTGTTGACTCAAGCCTTCTCCCCCATGCCCCGTCGTGGAGGGGTTCCTCTTGTTTCTCCCCTGTTAGGGGGAGGTCAGAAATTAATTTGAGGTGGTTTTGATTTTTTATAAAATTATTTATTAAAATTAATATTTACAAATTTATACCACCCCCAACCACTATGAAATCCAGGTTCGTATGCAAGTTTATGAAAATAGCTTGGGATATATTTACAGGGATTGATTATTAAATGGGAATATCAAATTATGAACAATTATAGACAGAGAGAAATTCCCTTAGGCTTAATGCCTCTTAACAACTCTAGTGTCTGCCCAGCAAGGGCTGAAACTGTGTGTGCTCTTCAGATAGAGATAACTTATATTACAAAGGAATCAAAGCTTACTTAGGTGTGTTGTTCTCAGGTATTAATCATTAATCACTCTCTCGAGATTCTGTCTCAGTGTGTGCCCAATATTCGGGTCTTGGTGGAGCTGAAGATCTGTCCTGGCTTGCAGGAGGATAAGGGTTCCCAGTCTCTGGGTTAACAGAATTTCTCTAACCTTCTCTCCTGGTGTGGTCTCTGCTTCGATGCTGCTTTTTCTTCTGGAAGCCATGTGTCCAGGGATGATCAGATGACAGGAACTCCCAGGTGCAGGAGAAGGATTTGTCCGTGTAGCTTGTGACATGGTCTCACAGCTAGCAGGATGTTTGCAGGTTTGCAGACAGTCTGAGTGTCTGCTGGGCTCTGGGTCTTTCCAGACTTCCAGTACAGCTGGCAAGCAGGGTCTATGCCGAGCTGCAGGGAGATGATCTCCGTAGATAAATGTAAGGCAGCAAGCCAGTGTGTACGGCTGCTCTTGAGCTTAAGCAGGGGGCTCTCGGCTCCCCATATATGTATGAAGTGCAGGCGTGCATGCACTCTGCTTCTCAAAGGGTTCGCAGACAGATTGACTGCGCCTTGAGATCAATGCATGAGGTCTGAGCCTCTGTAATGCTTGCAAGTGAGTAAGGCCTGATCCTGTGACTAGGCCATGCAAGCAGGTCAGGGCATCAGGGTGCTGCTGTGGATCAGAGCTGAGTCTGAATGCTCTAAGCTTCTGAACGGTTTGAACGGTCTGGAGCGTCTGACCACTTGGTGATGCTGTGCACTCCTCTTTATAGGCTCTGGGCCGAGATTCGTGGCTCATCTGGACATCTAAAATGACCAATCAGGTTGGCAGTAAGCCAAACCTTGCCCCAATAGCCAGTAGAGCCATGCCTGGACCTCCCAATATGGGATTACCTGGGTGGACCCCCGGGGTACACAGACTGGGCGTGTGTGTGTTACACAACCTGTTTACTGCCTCGTGGGTCCTGGCAGAAAAACATGTCCAGGCATGTAGAGGCATAGATAGGCCTCAGTTTTGGGGCTGCTGCCCCTCCACTACACCCCCTCTTTACCTTCCTTCAGAAATAACCAAATCAGTCCCTGTATAACTCATGTGATAAATCTGGAGAGATCTGAGGTGAGATGTCAAAAAGATGACAAGGAGGTTAGACAAAAAAGGGTTAGGTTGGATTAAAGAGTTCAGGCAGCTACAGCCACACACCCAGAACACCAGAGAGAAGAAACAGAACTGAGAGCTGAGAAGCGTGTGAGAAGTGAGTGTCTTATCTATATTTTGACTAGTTGTGTTTCTCAGCAGAAGAATGAGTGATACAGGGTACTGTTGGGTTTTTTTTGTTTTGTTTTGTTGTGTTTTCTTTCTTCTCATAGTTAAGGATTTAATTTCTCTCAGTAAAATATTTCAGTTAGCCTGAAACCAGCACATCTTGTGTTCACCACGTACTGAATATGTTGCATGATGCCCTCTGACTCAGCCTCTTGACGTCCAAAAGACAAAACTTTTTTTTTTAATGTCTTTTCCACCTTTGCCTTATGATTTATGCTTCATGATTTAACCTCACAGATACAGATTATGTAATGTAGGAAAGGTGAGATCTCTAAAAAAAAACAGCGCTAGGAATCACTTTTTGATTTCAAATATTCCTGTTCCTGTAGAATGAGATATAGAGCAATATGTGTGTATATAGCACTATGCTCCTAACAGGATTATTCCCAGTAAGTAGCCTATCATCTACACTTCAAGAAGAGCTTATGAAAGGAAAAAAAAAAAAGTCAGGGAAAAACAACTATGAAGAGTAGTGAAGACTTAAAGAAATCTGTTTGCTTTATGTCCTCTTCATTCACTGTTGTCTTCTTTTGTATCAATGTGAGACAAACTAACACTAGATCCCCAGAGATAAAAATTCCTGATCTATCCAGGTAGCTTAAGATGATAAACTCTTTAGAATCTACATTCTGCACTTTATTGTACCACACTACAATATCCAGCTGATGTGACCCAGCATTCAAGTTAGTTGGAGCTATGTATGTACAGTTCTGTTGGGGGATGTTGTAACACAGAAAGTTTAAGGAGTAGTTTTCAAAATTGCAGTTCCCAAGGGCAAGAGGTTCAATAGGTTTGAGAACTGAATAATTCTCAGAAAGGAATGATTATGGAAATTTGGAAATCTCAGGTGCCAGAAGCATACACTAGCCATGGCATTTCACCAAAGAGGCCCACTATCACCGATAGTGATAGAACCTTCATTTCAATCACTGAAAAGAGAAGGGATTCATCTAGATATAGCCAGATATCTTTTATTTGAGCACCCATTTTTCTCATCACACTGCCAATAATGTAATTCTTAAAACCTATGTTTTCTAAGTCAGGACCAAAATGATTGTTAAATAGTCCATTCTTTAAATTAAAAAGTTTCAAAATCTTCAAAGCTGAAGCCACTAGGTTGTAGTTGTGCTAAAATCACTGACATAAATTGGTATCAATTATGGTGAGATGCATCAATAATGCAATCATCTCAAGTGAGTATGTCAGCAGACAACTGCATCCACTTAATCAAATGCATGCATCAGTAATGATAATCCATGAAAAAATGCTCCACTACCATGTCTTTGTGATAAATCAATTAACCCTCCATCCTCCTAAACATTTTTGTGACTCTTAGTTCTTTTCCTTCTTGCGACTTTTGAACACTTGCGTGCAGATTGCTGTAACTGTCTCTGTAATGACTGCCTTGTGGCAGTATTGTGCATGCATCTACAGACTCCACAGCAGGGTCAGGACTAGAGCATACACATATAAATGGGGAAGTAAGGGCTGTTCCTAAAAAGATTATAGTCTAAATTAAAACAAAAATAGATACAAAAAGAAGGAAAGTGGTGAATAATGATTACAGCTGGTTTAATCACTTCTCATCCATTATCAAGGCAAACCTGATGAACACAACAGATTACATTCATTCCTGATAGAGCTTCACTAGATCTGCAGTGTTAGAGATATTTATAGTGGGAAATAACTCCATTTGTATCACATACACATTCATATATCCTTGTCTGGTAGCCTTTTGAAGCTTTATTAATCAGTGTTTCGTGCAACCAGTTAAAAGCAGTGGAGCCAGAATTATGTGATCATTGTCATAAAATGAACAGTGTATTGCATCTTGTTTATCCATCTGTTATAATTGCACTGTGAGAACTGAGTTACTTATAATAAATGCAATGACATAAGTGGTACGAACACATGTAGAGGGTACATGTCAATACATACTGCTAGTTTCCACATTTGTTTCTTTGTACTCGACAGTGCTAGAGGTTTCTATAGAGCACATCTGAGTGCCTGTGGCCTTCCTGCCACTGCTGAAATTCTCTGTTGCCTGGATCTGCTTGTGATGAGCAGCTTAATCCCTAAAATGGAGAAATAATGCCAGGTAAGGTGTTTATGCCAAAGAGACTTCGCTGTCTCTTTGGAAAAGATTTGAGACTATGCTGTTGTTGCAGGTGACTATCATCCTCTTGAATTTATGAAACTGGTTTGTAAACTGAAGGAGAGATAATAGAGGACATAGATTACAATTAAGAAAGCAAAGACAGCCTGGACTGGCTCTACTGCACTCTTTCTCTGTGGCTTTATCCTATTTTTTTGACCCTGAATACTTCTCTGCAAGCTCTGAAAGTGAGCCTGGATCCAGTCTCAACCTTAAACTCACTTCATGTTAAAACTCTGTGGATGGTAGTTTATAAAGTCTGGGGGTTTAGTGAGTTCCAAAGCATGGTTCACCCCTGTCTTCCTCCCTGCACACATCCAAGAAGGCCTCCTTTCACATGAGCTCAAAGAAATCTCTGTGGTTCTGTTTCACATTTTCTGTCTGAACCTCAACTGATTCAACACACATCTAAGGCGTTAACAGAAAGCTTGATTGTGATTTTCCCTCTTCATGGGAGCCTAGAGGGATTTGTTTGCTTCAGTTTAAATATTGAGCATAAAAAGTTTCAACAGCAAGTTTGATTTTTTTCCCTTATCCTGGAATTCAAAACATCATCCAAGTACAAATAATCATCCTTAGAACAAGCAAAAGGAAACCCCTGAGAGTCAGGAGAAAAGTGCATTGAGTAGGATATTTTACTTTGGCTTATTTTTTTTTAGTTGTTGCTCGATATCACTTCCGATTTCTTTTTAAACTAATGCAGAATAGATTGATTGCAAAAGAACTTCTGAATATCCACCTCTCTACATAGCTACACTAAGCTAATATTATTATGTTGTCAGTAAGTCTTATTGAGTAGGAGGGATGCATCAACCCCAGTGTAATCTGCAATCCAGACTGGCAGAAAGCGGAAGGTTCTTATGCCTCAAACTGGCTCAAGTCAGAAACAATATGAGTGTCTGTAACTCAGGCCTACACATTACAGTGTAATCAGTGATCCCTCACAGAGTTAAAGTCACTTTGCTTTGAAAAGACAGTGGTAGGTCCACATGGAATTATTTTGTTCTGATGCAAATGTATCCACTTCTTAGAGGAAATCAACATTTTTAGTCATTAAGTGTTAAATAAATGGATGTCATAGTGAGAGGTGAGTTTGGTTTGTTTTATTTCTTGTCTCATCCATGTGTGTATATCTGCCTGCATGTACATTATATATATACACACGTGCATATAGAGAATCATAGGATCGTTTAGGTTGAATAAACCTTTAAGATCATCTGACCCAACCATAAACCTAACATTACCAAGTCTGCTGCTAAATCAAGTCTTTTAGGACCACATCTATATGTCTTTTAAAAACCTCCAGGAATGAATATTTAGCCATGTCCTTGGGCAGCCTGTTCCAGGGATTGACAATTCTTTCAGGGAAGAAATCATTCCCACTGTCCAATGTAAACATCCCCTGCTGCAACCAGAGGCCATTTCTGCTCATCCTGTCACTTGCGCCTTGAGAGAACAGACCAACACCCACCTCACTACAACCTCTTTTTGGGTAGTCATAGAGACTGAGGATGTCTTTCCTGAACCTCATTTTCTCCAGACTAAAGACTTCCGGTTCCTCCAGCTGCTCCTCATAGGACTTGTTCTCCAGAGACTTTACCAGATTTGTTCCCCTTCTCTAGACCATCTCCAGCACCTCACCTGTAGTGAGGGGCTCAAAACTGAACACAATACTTAAGCTGTGGTCTCACCAGTGCTGAGTACAGAAGGAAAATGACTTCTCTAGTCCTGCTGGCTACACCATTTCTAACACAAGTGAGAATGCTGTTGGCCTTCTTGGTCACCTGAGCACACTGCTGGTTCATGTTGAGCTGTCTGTCAGCCAATATCTCCAGGTCCTTTTCTGCCAGGAAGCCTTTCCCACTCATCCCCATGGGGTTCCTCACTCATTGCATGGGGTTGTTGTGACCCAAACGCAGAACCCAGAACTTGGCCTGGTTGAACCTCTCATACAACAGGCTTCAGCCAGCCTATCCAGCTTGTACAGATCCCTCTATTGAGCCCTCCTACCCTCAAACAGATCAACACTCCCACATACACATGTTCTACATATAGAACATTAACATATATATGGGAATTTTTGTAGATTAATCCAGAATAACTTCCAGCCCAGCCCTCAGCAAGGACTTTGTCCAGAAGCATCTTAGTGATACTATGATTAAAGAACCTCAGTTAATTCCATTTTCTCTTCCATGTCCTTCAGTGTCTGTATCCAAGAATCTGACAGCACGAGTCTTAGAAAGGCAGGCTTTTGAAAAAAACACAGGTCAAAGATTCTGAATCTCCTGTGCCTATGCTAGACATGCGAGCAACACAGTAGTGCTCAAAAGCTGCACATTCTTATGGGATTGAACCTGGAAACCCTGGTGGCTTCTGAGAGGATTTCTTCCTCTTTTTCAGGGAAATATAAATAATAGTCTTAGTTTTATCTTTCACTCTTTTCAGTTAGCTCCCTCTATTATAATTGCAACAAGGTTAAAAATTACCTAATGATTGCATTAGTTTCCACACAACTTTTTTCACTCCTCTCCAACCTCTATGCACAGCAGAGACTAGTGAAGGACAGGAAGAACAGGAAAACGAATGCCTGAACATAGGTAGTCAAACCAGCCCAGCTGTTGCTAATAATAATTTTCTGAGTGCTAACACTGGATGAGCCATTTGCCACAAATGATTTATTTAAAGAAATTAGCTCTCTTTTTCACTCCTTGTGAACCTTCCCTGCAAAATGAAGGAGACATTCAAGTTGTTCATTATGTATATAGGCCCAGGTGATTGTTTCTCTCCTCAAGCATGAGACTATGGATTAGTGGCTCATTGAGGTGCAAGTGTTCAATGGAGGCTAATGACTCTGAATGCTTCTCTTTTCACCTGTCCTGCTTGGACAGATGGATCATAGCAGTGCTATTCAGACGGTAAAAAGCCCAAATCATCCCAAAAAATTGTCCCTTAAGGGATACCTTGGTAGCTCAAGCAAAATCACTAATTGTTTCTGAAAATCTATCCCAGTTTCTATTCATTGTAAGTCATTGCATCAGTGGCATAGCAAATATTAGAAATCCGTAACTGAATCTCTGCAAAATGGAGATGTGTTAGCCACTAATAAATGACAAATAAAGATGCCTTATTTATGTATGGAAAGAGGCATTTAAACAGATGTGATGGTTTGGGCATTACCTACTCCCCCACACACACTTTGGAAATCACCCAGACTAGACTCAGTGGCTCTGGAAATTGAATGAAGCTTTATATTTACATCTTAGCACAATATACAAGCAGATATTTACAGCATATACAGTTATATACAGAAATATACAAGTTTAAATGTAATACAGAAACACAACACCCCTCCCAAAAACCTGAGTCCTAAGGAGGGACTCTCAACCACCCTTCCACCTTCCTCCCACTCCTCTACCTTACCCCAGATCTTGCCTTATGTTTAAGGTAGTTTTGAGGGTCAGCCAGGGGGGTTAGGAAGCAGAAGGATTAGTCATGCAGACGGCAGGTTAGGTTAGAGAGAGAGAGAAGTTCAGCCCAAAGCCCAGACAGAGACTCTGTTATCTGTGCTTGTGTTCTTGCTCTTATACATCTCAGCAAGCTTATGAGTGAAGTAGACATCACCATTGTTTCCTTTTCACAGCCTATAATCTAGTTCTTCTCACCAAAACATTCTAGCTAGGCTCAAACTAGTACACAGATAACACTGTCTCTCTTCTGACTGTGTGGTCTGAAGTGGCACATCTATTAAATGGAGAGTTCTGCTAAAACACCTCTCCCCTTCTGTCCCATTTTTTTTTTCTTTCTGTCTTCAGTCTGCTTTGAGGTTTCAAAATACTGTAAGGCAGACACTGCGCTTTGACCTCAGCTGGGACTCAGTCCTTATTACAGTATGTTGCCATTACTCAGCTGTGCTCCAAGGTATCCTGTGACACCTAACTGTCCAGGGACTTTTTGGGGGTTTCTTCATTCTCATTTGTGCAGCTTCAAAGCAGGTTAAAAAAAAACCTGTATTGTTTAGTTTGCATATGAGTTCTCTCTTCAGGACAAATTGCAGCTGATTAGATCACAGGAATAGGTTTTGCACTTATGCCAGCATCTCCTGAAGTCTCTCCTTCCTTTGAACACTGACTGACTTCTGCTTCTGGGACAAGAAATGTGCCAGGATTATACTGAATTTTAGTAAAAATACAGTCCTGATCAGGAACAATTATGGCTGGCCCAGTTGGAGCTGATCACTGTGTTTGGTGGCCAACTTGCACAGAAAAAAGACCAATGGACAGTGTCTTCTATGACATGTGATCCTGTCCTGAACTTTAGTGTACAATGTCACCAGAGAGGATTGCGCCCAATTTACTGCCTGTTGAAGTCTCTTGGTAATTTGCAGCCATAGCTATTTTTTACTATTATTTAACCAGATGATTAATCTTTTAAATCTAGTAGCTGTATTTGTCTGTGATTGACACAAGTATCTTCATATACAGAAAAGATAAAATAATGAAAGCCATAATACTAGCAGAGAGTGGTAAAATGATGTCGGGAAAGGCAATGGAGAGGAAGAGGTGATTTTAGTTGTCTTCCAATAATCACTGCACAGCTTGACATCTGATTTCTTTTGCCCTAATCTCAGCATGCGTCTCAAAAATGCTACTGGTCATCAGATTATCCCAGCAGATCATTAAATTTTCTTATCTTCTGGACTTATGTATGCTGTGGAACTATCCAAGGATAATGAGCAGCCTGCTGTTGCACTCACCTGGTTGGGGTTGATATGTTTTATGAAAGCTCCCCACATATTCTCTTTAATGAATGAATTTTTACTAAGGGAAAAGGAAAATAAATGTGACCTTTAAGTTTTTTGACAGGATTTTTTTTTAAATGAAAAACATGTCATTCTTCAGAAAAAAATATCCTAGTTATCAACAGGGAACAGTATATGATCCAAAAGCCATGCACAATAAAGTTTGTAGAATCATAGAATCATAGAATCATAGAATCAACCAGGTTGGAAGAGACCTCCAAGATCATCTAGTCCAACCTATCACCCAGCCCTATCCAATCAACTAGACCATGGCACTAAGTGCCTCATCCAGTCTTTTCTTGAAGACCCCCAGGGACGGTGCCTCCATAACAACTTGGACTTTGGCCTGTGTGGATGGTACACATTGTAGCAATATGTGCTCTTCAAAATTCATATCTATAATACTATTCTCCTTCCCTAAATGCTATATGGTTGAGGTAAGACATAAAACTTCCAGATGCAACTAACCAAACAGCTGGATCAATTGAATTCATGAGCTAAACTGTTACTGTTTCCAGTGACAAACTCAACATGGGTTATGACAGTACTAAGGTTCTTTACTGAAACTAGGAAAGAAAACAAGTTTATTTTATCACAGGTAAACTTACCTTCTCATATGAACATTTAAATAAAAAACTTTCTCCCTGAAAGATGCATACCCTTTTCCTTCCTCGTGGCAGCCAGCTTTACATGCTCTTCAGTGTTTGTGACTTTCTGTTGTTCTCCTCTTCATATTCTGTCATCTAACTCACAGAAATGGTTCTTTCTGCTCAAATAACAAGGCTCCAGACCAGCAGAACAAACATGGCTAGGACACTGGGATTGAAAACATAAATGTTTACTTTCAGTGATTTGTTGCTCGCACTGTAAAGACACTAAGACTGTGACAGGAACAGCTACTGGTATGATGCTGCTCATCTTCCTCTCCCCATCATGCAGGCTATCTGCTCTTTTTGTCTTAAGTAACAATTCACATAAGCACTCAGTCGTTGCCAGACAGAAGGGAAACAGAACTCTCATGTTGAACTTTCTAACCCAGAACCAGTATAGCTCTTTCTATGCAATCTCAGATGACCTAATCATGATCTACAATGCCTCTGAAATCATGAAGGTATTCATACAATCACCATGACTGCAGAGTCTGACCATGTGCCAGACATGGATATTTCTCCTCTGTATGAGATGAGGTAGTGTGTGCTACTATTTAACAAACAGGAAGTAAACATCGAGTTATTGACAAAAGGTAACACATGAAATGTGACAAAGAAGATGCAAGAATTGAAAGTTCTCAGGGACTTTGCTGTTAAGATCAGCTCTGCTTTCATGGAGGAGGAAAAAGGGGAGAATTAGAAAGGAGTCATCGCTGAGTTAGAATGAGTAGTATGTATAACAAAGCCTTCACTCATTGCCAAGGCTTGCAGTGCTTCAGTAGCAACCATCACAATAATTTTGAACAAGGTCCAGATACACTAAACCTGTGTTTTCCCAAAACTCAAGAAATGCAGATCTGTAGCTGAAGATAAGCCACATTTTTTGTCTGAACAGCTTTCATAGTGATTAATAAATGTAGTCTAATAAAATCCTTGCTGGCAAAAAGCCCTTGAACATGACATTATTTACATAATTTCCTGCAACAAACAGCTGCATAGCCCTCCACTTTGGTCATAACTTCCCAGTTGTAGTGCTTCTGCACCCAAAAATTCACAAATCTTAAGGCACTTGCCAGGAAATTATGATACAAAGGATCTTACGGAAGAAGTATGTTTCATAAGTGTGATTTGAAAACCAGAAGTGTAATTGGTGTCCTGATCCTGCAATCAAATCCATATAGGTAATCAGTGGGACGCATTGCAGGATCAGAGATGTATTTACTGGTAGCTTTTAATTAGTCTGTATAGCTCATTTCCACGTCTATTTTCCTATAAACAAACCACTTAATTAGTTCAGTGAATCAGTTAAAAAGTGTACCATTGTGCCAGATAGCTTAAAGAGGCACTGAAAATATTTGAAACACAGTCCATTTATTTTTAGTCATTTTTTAAAAGGACAGCACAAAACCCCCACCCACCAGCCTTATTTAATCTCATTCTGAATTCCTCTGCTAATTTCAGAATATATAGTTGCAAAGTTCTGACTGTCAAAGACTTGTATGTCTCCAGTGCAAAACCACACTGTCTTTCAACTTTCTGATATATTCTATTGCTTAGTTTTACTCAAATGGTAGCTCTGGAAACACTTCTAAAGGCTGATTATTCACCTGAAAAAGTAAAGTTAATAACTTATGTCCGAGCTCTTGGCCTAATGCAGCAAAGCAATATAGTGCTTAGTTTCTCGATGACAGTCTGCATGGAGAAAGTGAGATGTTCCTGATTAGGAACAGAAAACATGATGGTGAGACACACTCTCTTTACACACATTGAGAAAAATAGACAGAGCTCACTGCCTACAAAGTAAGCCTTCTCAGAGAGGATGGTGTCTCTGTCCTTACACAAACATTCCCTAGTTGATTATTTGAACACCTCCTTTGGAAGGGAAAGCAGACACCCCATGCTATTCTGTTAGCCTTTAACTGACTCTCACCCAAGGTTTCTGAAATCTCACTGGGCTCAGATGTAAGCAAAGAACAGCAACTGGGTCAAGTCTTTGCATGAGCAAAGATGAAACTTTGGTGTGTGCAGACCTATTTAAAGCCCAAAATAAAAGACTTGAAGACCTCACTAGGCTTTTAAGTTCCTTCGAAGTCTCACTTTTCTCTGTCTAAATCCTTTACTGATTCTGATTGAAAGCCTCAGTGCCAGGCACCTATCTTTCCTGTTTAACCTTGCATCACTTGTAACAACAGTCGGTCAAATAATTTTGCCATCTTTTAAATATAGACTTTTGCTTTCCAAGCTGACTACTCTTTTAAAGCTAACCCCTGGCACCTCTCTGTGACAAAGTTCCTAATAGCTATGTGTGATGTCTTTCCTCCACTCTCCTTACTTTTTAATATGAGGCTTAAAGCACGCCAACAATTTAAACCTTCACTCTCCATTGGCAAGTCGAGTTGGCTTTGGTGAGCACTCTGGTATTGTGATTATCCCTTGCTATTGTGAGGGATTAGGGTTGAGGACCAGTGACTTTTCCCTCACAAAGACTTTAATGGTCGAAAGACATTCTCCTTGCAGATTACAGCAGAATCACTAATGCAATTTTGACCTGACTTTGATGTAGCGTTCTACTGATGTAGGGTGACACCGCAGCAAAGCAACAAGGTTAGATCTCAGCGGTGATGAAGCTGGAGTTCCTGGGAGGACGTTTGCCTCCCATGTGTGCAGGCGTGCAGCGAGGTGGCTGAGCTCGACTCAAGTTGCCAGCTCTGAGTGCTCCAGCTGCCTGTGCACAGACCGCAGAGGGAAGGCACAATGCTCTTTAATCTCTGCTTTCCTGCACCTCTCTTCTGGCAGATAATCCCTGCCTGTTCAGGTGCTAAGCAGTCGGGTACTCAATTCATCAATCAATCAGTCGGTCAGTCGTGAAATCCGCTTTTGTCAGGCTTGATGCCTCCGTGATGCCTCGTCAGCTAGGAGTGGGTTGCAGCCCTTGGGTGCAGGTCTGCTCTGGTCCACAACTCCAGGGGCCTCTTTCCTTTTGGGGCTGGAACAGTGACGAAAGCTCTCTGGGACCCCCGGGGCCGCTCCCAGGTGGGCTAGCCAGGGAAGCTCTGAACCAGCCGAGACGGGAGAGAGATATCAAATATCAGCTCCATCTGAGGCTCCATCTCCTCTTCCCGGGGCGAGGCTGAGCTTCGAGAGAGAGAGGCTGGGCTCCTCGGGCTATGTCGGCACTGTATATTCCAGGATACACACACACATATATATATAATATAGGAGTACAAAGCATATGTATTTGTAAGCAGACAAACAACAGAGCCAGGAACTCTTTAAAATGTTCCAGCCACAGCAGTGCCAAAAGGAGACGGGAGAAAAAAAAAAAAAAGATATATTCCCCCCCCTCCAGGCATCTGATTTTCTCCGTGACTCTGATGCTTATCAACAGCGCGTGAAGATTGCAATAAGGATCCTCCCTGGAAGGCGAGGAGGAGTGACTTCCAGGGGGCTGGGAGGAGGTGGAGTGCAGCGCGGCTCTCGCCTATAAGGAGGTGCCCAGCGTAGGGCTGCTGCTTCCTAGCCGCAGCTCGCAAGGTGAATTTCTGTGGCAGCAGCTGGGGAGCTGTCTCGGTTCAGGCACTGCCGCCGGCGTTTGGAGCGGCTGCTTGGCTGGCTCCAGGTCCCCCTTCACCCGGAGTGCATGGATGCTGGATGGCGTAAATGAGCGGATGAGGAAGGAGCGCACTGAGGCTGAGAGGCGCTTCGAGACCGGGACCGGCGGAAACAGGCAGGCGGCTGGCTTCCCCCTCCAGGGCTGGACATGGATTCCCAAACCTTGGGAGGCTTCACTCTGCTGCTTTTCAGCTTTTGGCACGTGGGATTAACTGCAATAAACTGTGAGTAGCGAGAGTGCAAGGAGTTACCTGGGATTGGGGCGAAGGGAATGAAAGAGACAGGAAAAAACTCCCTGAAAAGGGAGGTTATTGCAACACGACCTCTAAGAAAGTTAGCCCGGCCTCAGTTTGCTAATGGAGCTCAGAAATGCAAAGTTGCGGCCATATGGAGGGACCGCTAGCCACCGTCCTGCCGGTGTGGACATGAAAGTGAATGGGAACCGCTAGCGCCTGCACCAGCCGCTCGCTGGTTCTCCCTAACGGTTTTCTGTCCTGTTGGCCGCATTTTCCTGGGGCAAATATCGCTGCTGCTCACCCCGTTTCAGCTGCGGGCCGCCGTCTGGGACGGGGCTGGGGTCGTGCGCCTCTGGTTGTTGGGTTCGAAGAGGTCGGTTCTTCTCACATGAGTCGTGGGTATTGGAATTTTGTGGGCGCAGCCTCGGTCCAGCCTGGCGGAGCAGCGCGGGTAGCACCGGGGACGGCAGCCCGGCAGGTGCCGTCGGTTCCCACGGATGTGACAAGGTCCCGGGTCGTGTTCCCCGCCTCTGCTACTCCCCCCCCCCCCCCGCTCCCTCCCTCCCCGAACATTCCGAGTGTGCAAGCAATGCTCGCTTCCTCTTCCTCGGGAGATCCCCTCCTGAGTTTCCTCCTTAATGCTGCTAATCCTACGGGCGGTGCCAGCGGGGTCTGCCCCAGCAGGAGTAACCTTCCTTCGCCGCTGAGCTTTGTAGTGCCGCGGCGGGTGACGCGCTATGGAGAAGGCGGTGCAGCCGGGGGCCTTAGGCGCTGGTGGTCCTTGGAGCCTAGAGGAGGACATGCTCTGTGACTTGCCCCACAAGGGGAAGTGCGAGTAGGAGAGGAAGCGGACGGTGCCGCAAGAGGCCAGTCTCCACGGTGCGCGGCCTCCGCCGCCGCCGCGGCCCGTCGGGCGGAGCTGGGCGGCCTCCGGACCGCAGCAGACGCTAGAGGGCGCTGTTACCCCGCCGGCGGCGCGGGGCGGCTGCCCCGTCCTGCCTGCGCTGGACCGGCCCGACCTGAGGCCTTCGGGGCTGAGCGGCGCTGCTTGCGTGGCCTTCTCCGACCTCCCGCTGCCAGAATGCTTCCAGATGAGTTCCCACGCGGAAGGCGGACAACTTCTTTATTTTATTTTTTTCCTCTTTTAATTTTCAGTCAATTAAATTACGGTTAATATGTTTTAATAATGTTCACTAATACTAAATGGCAGGCGATTTAAGGCTGAGGCTTGCCATTACTGATGCAGTCATAAAGTTAATTCCTAACACTTAAAAAGAAACTCTGCATTAATGAGTTTTACTATTTCACGGGTGACAGTTTAATTTCCCAGTGCCAATAAACATTTCCACTGAATACACACTGCTTGCTAAATATTTAGGAGTCGATCTTTTTAAAGCATAATGATCAATGGTTTTATTATACTGTACAGATTTTACTTATTCATTGAGCAATGAATTAGCATGGAATCAGCTGTAAGTGCCTTCCCGGGAGCTGAGTGAAGGAGCCTATGAATCGGTAATAGCTGCCATTTCCCTAGAAACCTTGTTAGATTTGTGTGTGAAGATACCTGTGTGTGTCGATAGACCTCAATAATTACATCCAGTATGCAAATTCATCATCGTCTTAAATAAATCATCTCTGCTTCTTGGTGCTCAGGGAAGCTGTGTTCCCTCACTCGGTTTTAGGCTGAGAGGGCTTATATATGGGCAAAACTATTGAATATTATGTGCCATAAGTAGTATCCTGAAGTATATTTAAATAGATGCATAAAAGTACCATTGGTTTTAAGGATTACTGAACTCCCAGGTACCCAGTAAACTTTCCAAAAGAAATTGCTAGTTTCTGCAAATGGAAAGCTTCAGTGCAGAAGCTTCAATGCAGCCCACTGTTGGGAGGTGAGGTCTTTCAGTATAAAAGCCAAAGTGTAAATGGAGAAGCTTGCTTTGGTTTGAACAGTTTGGCTGAAGTAATCCAATTCAGATGCCTACAGCAGCATATCTGTAAAGGCTTTAACAGTACTCTTGTTTTTGACAGACTCTGAAAACAAGAACAGAACTGGGAACAGTATTTACAGTGGAAAGAGACTGCATCTCTGAGGAAGAATGTAGTTTAGTTAGTTTCTCCTTAATATCTGATGGCATTAATCTAATTTATCCTTTTTCTTCTTTCTTCTATATTAGGCCACTCTTAAAAATGACTCTTCTCTCATTTATTTTCTGTAAAGTTAAAATTCTAAAGTCAAAATCTTCCCCACCACTGAGATATTTGATTCCAGTTTCCTCTTTTGTAACAGCTTTTAATTAATTTAAGAATTGTGGAAGAAATTGCTTTGAAACACATCTACAGGATAGGGGTCAGTAAACATAATTAGAAAGATCAAAATTACCAAATCTAATAAAACATACAAAATTCCTTCCACTTAGCCTTCTGCAATACTTTATTACATTAGGTAAATTGAGTGGCAATAGGATTTCACCTTAGGATACTATTTTCTAGAAAATTAATAAATAGCCATGTACATGCTGTTGGAAATGTGTTGCATGCAATATCTGGGGGAACTGAGACTTCTCCATTTATCAGGTAGACAAGGACACGCAAAGCCTTGCCTGCTATATAACAAATTAGTTGCCCTTTAGCAGCATATTCTGTGATCTGGAAACTTTAGTAGCCTTGGTAAGTCTGAATTTCCAGTTGTTGAGTACATTTATAGATTTTTTCCTCCTTTCTATTTTTCCTTTTTAAAGATGGAGGGAGGGAAATAGTGAAAATGCAAAAACAGAAATTGACTCGTTTTCTCTAACCACTTTGACACAGCAGTAAAGGGCTAGCCTACTGCTGCAGAAGACAATTGCAGGAGCGTTCTTGGTTAGTGATCCTCCATTTGATTTGGTGTCATGTGTCTTAAGAAATTTTTCCTATTGCTATTTTAAACATTATGGCACTCCTCTCTTCATCTTTCTTCACCGTCTTTCCTCATATGTCCAGAAAGCTGTAGCGTATTGAAACATCTTATGGAGAAGCAGCACTTTCTAACTTCTGTTGGAAAGTTATTCTCAGAAATGATTACATGTTTTTGTTTCTGAACACAAGCCTCCTTTTCTTCGCACAGAATCACTAACATTTATTATCTCAGCTCACTTGCACTTCTTACTGGATTATGACACTTTCAAACCTGTTACTTAAACCCAGTCAGGACTGTCAGTGGAAGCTGCAGAAATTCTGCATTTGGTAGAAACAGATCTCCTGTTTAACTTCTGGAAATACATGGTCAATGTATGCACAAGAAGATTTTATTTCAGGCAACAAAAATATTCAGTGTGATTTTAATCTTCCTCTGCAGTGATACAAAATGATGGAAACTGCACAGAAGTCAGAGAAGTGTAAGTGAAAACTTAACAGGAGAAAATGCGACTCTGGATACTTGAGGCCATCAGGATCAGCAGGTGTATTTGGAACTTGTAACAGCACAAATGAGACCTGTAAGGTCAGTAGTGGTAAAGGCAAGAGGTCTCTTAAACAGTGACCTTTCTATCTATGTGGTCAGAAATGCGAAGTTTTGACGAGAACTGCTGAAATAGGTAGAATATTGATCATCTTATCTGTTTGTAGCTCATTTGCTTGCAAGCAGAATAGAAGGGTCCAGACACATCCCTGACATTTCCTCTGGTTCAAGCACTTAAATATTCTGTACAAACGATTAGTATTCAGACTTGATTTTCTCTTTTTTGTCCCATACAGAGAGAAAAACATTTAAATATTAGCTTTGTCATGCCTTCAGATGCAACAATGAAGAAATAGTCCAGAGTAATGAGATTTCCTGAGAAGGGCTGTGAATGACCCACTGCTGATCTGTGTCTCTCTTATGTATCTGTCGTTATCTAGCTTTCAGTCAGTTTGACTCAACTAGCATTCCTTGGCTTTGAGTTAGTCTTAAAGATGGCCTTTTCAAGGACTACAATGATCTTTGGGTTCTACATCCACTAGACAGATGGCATTGCCAGCCTACAGGAATCTATCCAGGGTTATTGTAATCTTGGTATCAAATTCATTATTAATTCATTTTTCTGTTTTTGCACTTAATGTAGTACAAATGTAGCAGGATTTTTCATGTGAATTAACAGCAAGAACAAATTGTTTTAAATTGTGTATGGTAGACTTGTACAAAGTATAGACTTCAAGTAGAAAATATGGTGATTTTAGGTATAAAACCACTTGTGAAACTCTCACAGTACATTGTGTGCAGAGTTCTGCCAGCACCCCAGTGAGTTTAGGACTGGTGAATGTTTTTTAAATCCCTGTAACTTTTTTTACTAGTTGGAAACTGAGGCAGTGTGCTGCAAGCTTGCCTGGACATAGGTCCTCAGACCCACTTTACATTTAAGTCTGGAGTCAACTGAGTTGACCCCACTTGGTGCGATCATGTCTTGTGTCTTGTTAGATCATATTCATATTTACCCTGACATATTTAGTTGTTTCTAAATCCACAAATTACATCCCTCTTCCTCCTCTTTCTCTGCTGCTATTTGAAGCAAGTGGAGTTTGGATATCGGAATACTGAAGTGAGTGAGAATCCAAAGGCAATGGGAGTGTGGGATGACATTTATTTATTTATTTATAGACCCCAGATGCATTTTCTAAAGGTATGACTCGTTTGGTAAATTCCAGTTACTGTCTTAGATATACACTGCAGCCCCCCTGCTCTGAAACAGATGAGAATTGGGGAAACACATAACTGCAGGTATATCTGCCAGCATAGCACATGAAGGTCTCTGTATGCATTTGTTTTCCTTTACCTACCAATTTCCAGTGTCGTACCAGATGTTCAAGGGAGTGAGATGTCTGTGTAGGGCACTAGGTAACTTGCTGTGTTGTTTGTTTATTTATGACTGCTAGCTTTTGCCACCTCTAGAACTGGGGGAAAGATACTCTGGTCCCGTAGCATTAATTTTCAGGCTGCTAGTTATCATCAGTCTTATAGATGAAAGGGCAACATTTACTTCATGTCTCTACAATGTGGTTCTCACTAGACACATCTCTTCTGGGTCTATGCAGAGAGGAAGGGTGCAAAGATAAAATAACTGTTAAACTGCTTGGATATTTTATTTCTGCTATCAATAAGGCGTCATTAAGGGATGTGAAATGTTGTTTTTTTTTTCATCTACTAAACTCCCTCTACTTAAACCAAGAAAGAGAAGACAGTAGTATAGTCCTGATGTAACACAGGCTTGAAATTGCAGGCAGTTCTTGGGGATGAAGCATCAGTAAATCTGTTAGCATGTCTATGTCCAGTTAGCAGAAAACAAAGAAATATTTGTACACAGTGCTGGACTTATGTAATTGATAATTAATTTTCCTTGTATTAATTTTGTCTCTGAATTTTTTTAATTGCCTGATGCAGATTCTTGTGGGCTGATAATACCATCTGTTCGCTGGATCAGTGCAACTGGTAATATTTTAAATGAAGAAAACAATGCAATGTAGAATCTAGAGGAAAAAAAGAGATGCCAAAACATTTATTTATTTTTAATGATCTGCTCTCGTAAGTGGAAAAAAAAAACCCACAGTCATTCATAATGTATTGATCTGACTGTCCTTCTAAACAGATATGCAGAAACTATTTCAGATTATAGCTAACATTTTCTCAAAAAATGAAGTAACTTAGCAAAAGAGAAAGCATGTATCCTTTTTTAAATGTCATGAAAGATCTTACTTGATCTGTATTCCAGGAGAGAAGGCCCTGTTTTTCTGGCTGTGTTTTGCCTTTTTGTGATGCTAGCTCTTTCTCTACATTCTAACAAACATATGCTGGAACTCAAACAACTTGGTCCTTTTCCTACAGAATTTGGTGCTCGGAGATTATCAATACAAGCTTTGAATAAAGCAGGGAAAGTTGGTGTGAACCTATTTACATTAGTAAATGAATATTAGAGTACTGGTTGGTTCAAGTACTATTGTTATTTTGTAACCTGTGAATTAACAGCTTGTAGACTTGATTTTTTTGAATGTGCAACTGAAAATATTTTAACTGAAAATAGATGCTGAACTCAGGTTTAGAGACAAAGTAGTCTTCTAGGTAATGGTAACTTTTATTCTGTCTTGTATTTCTCCACCATAATAAAGACCTCACCAATGTTCAACCTTTCAGCCTCTAGTGCAATGCCAGAGATTGCACAGGCATTGAATAACCTAAAATAAGAGAACTGTGCTACAGACAAAGCAACAGAATGCAAAGAGTTTGTGGATGTGTGTGATGCTTTCTTCCATGGCAAAAGTTGTCGGTGTAAATAATTGTGGAAGTGTGATGCTGTTTTCAGACACTGTATATGTATTTGGAGGCTTTCCTGATTGAAAAGAAGTGTTATAAATATCAAGTAATTACTCAAATGGCAAAAGCAGCACTATTTCCTTAGACTCCTGTATCATCAGCATAGCAGTGTAACTTTTTTCATCATTCTATGCACATGGCAAATAACAGAGTGGAGTTGGGCATGGAATAAAACCGATCTATTGTTGTTGGAGAGGGGAAGTTAATTGGTGCGAGATGATATTTTCCAAAATTAATATTATTTATTAATTTTACTATTCAGAACTCTCGCCACCCCCAACCACTATTTTGCATAATATTTCGGTTCTTACATGGTTAGGGAAACAGTCTATGGATAATAGCAAGGTCTATTAATAACCAGCAAAATATATAAACATTAATTGAACTGGAAGAGACTATTCCCATGGTCAGATTCCGCTTGTGGTCAAATATGCCATTTTCCCAGTAGATGGGTCCAAGATCTTTCTGCTTATGGCAGAAGGCAGTAGAGAATTACAAAGAGGCATTGAGCATTTACTCACAGATTATTATTGTTACTCTTGTGGGAATTAACCACAGTCCAGACAGTGCCCAGATGCTTTCAGGGGACTCTGTCTTGTTGGACGTCAAGGCTTGAATCTTCCTGGCTTCTGGGGAAAGGATGCAGGCAATCTCTGACCTTGTCCTCCTGGCTTCTGCATGATCTGTATATATGTTCAGGAATTCTAGGCAGGACCTTCAGGTGCAGAGGGCAGGATGTGGTGCAGTCTCAGCACGATGTCACGCTGGCCACACGAGCCAACCGTGTACAGACATCCAAGGTCTGCTCCTGGTAACTTGCGTCAGTGGAGTTTACCAGGCAAGCAATAAGGCAGTGGGCAATAGCACAGCTGGGCACAGAGAGAGAGCAGGGAAGCAAAAGCAGGTTGTTTACCTACATATCTCCTTTTATCAATGTGGGCCGAGATTAATTGCTCTTTGGGCACAGAATAGCCTATCAGGATGGCAGTTAGCCAAACCAGACCATATTAGACAAAGCTACAGGCTCGCTTTTCCCTAATTTGGGAAAAGCAAAGGCCCTGCACTAGGCAGGCACAAGCCAAGTGTGTGTGCCTTACACCACAGGACCCTGGGCAGGCCAGACTCAGTGGCTCCAGGTCCTTTTGTGTCTGTTTCCTGTGCTTGCCTCTCTGGTGGAGCAGAAAATCATACCTAGCCAAGGCAGGACATGTATTTTGGACCTATCAGGCCTACCGCAACAGTGGTGGAGTGTTGCAGATGAGAGGAAGTTCCTAGTGAACTAGAGTGCAAATGGTAACTGGAATTTTTGAGTCTAATTGAAACTATCTTTGAATAATATCAGCTCCAGCTCAATGCTTTGTTCTGTCAAAGAATCACAGAATGATAGGGTTGGAAATGACCTGTGGAGATCATCTAGTCCAAGCCTCCTATCAAAACAGGCTCACTTAAAGCAGGTTGTATAAGATGGTTTGTGAATGACTCCAGAGATGGAGACTACACCCCTCTCTAGGCAGCCTGTTCCAGGGCTCTGCTACCCTCAAAATAAAGAAGTTGCTCCTCATGTTTAGATGGAGCTTCCTATGTTCAAGTTTGTGACTGCTACCTCTTGTCTATTACTGGACACCACTGGTGTCATGAGTGGTGATTACTTACAGAACTAAATTTGAAATGATTCAAGGTCTGGAGGCTCTTTCACATCCAGATTGTGTTGCTGTACTTGTATTGAGCCAGAGGAAATCCAGATTCCTTACCATAGCAGCTGAATTATTGATGAGTTGGATGTAGGTGCTGGAGATTTGCTGGGACGAGTTTCTCTAACTCCCTCCTTTCATAGTGAACATCACACCTTACAGCAGTGATTAGCATATACATGCCAGTACTGCTTCTGTGGTAGACATCACAACTCCAAATTTAAGGTTAAGGGATGCTCTCAATGAGCATCAGTGTTATACAGATTCCTAAGAGCAATAGCAAGGAAAAAGCTAGCTTTGTAATTGCTTGTTCAAGGCTTCAGCAGTTGTTAATGTACGCTTTTCCAAACTTAACTGCTTGGGATCTAGGTGATCTTTATGGAATGAAAGACCGTAAAACCCAGGGAGAGTAGGACCACACTGTATTCTTTTCAGCTTAGTACCCAGAAATCCTTAGAAGATATTTAGCAACAACAGCAGTTGAAACTGCAAAGAATACCTGTGGTATCATTCTGAGGAACTCTTTCCTTTTGACACTGATAATCAGAGTTTAGCACAGTGCTCCAACCCATGAAAGAAACAAGATGGTATTCAATACTAACCATTGTGGCACAGTAGCAATTGGACTGGAAAAGAAATAAATGTTTTTCATTCTCTGTTTTATTGTGTGTATTGAGAAGGATTGAGTGTTCACTCTTAGGAATTCTGGAGCATAAATTTTTCATCTAAAACTATTCAGTGCACTGAGTTGCCAATATAGCAGTAAATAATAATAATAATAATAATTTTCAAATGGGTAGAATCCTGTCTTTGTTCCCAGCTGGGCAGTAAGGAGTTGATAAATGCTGCATTGCCTGGATAAGAATTGTCAAGTTCCATTTATTTCTGCTCTAAATGGTGAAGTATTGTTTCTTGATGACAATGGTTCTTCACTGATGACAGCTCCTCAGCAGTTCAGGAACATAGACAAATACCTTGTGATCTATGTTACTAGTGCCATAGTTGTAGTCATTCCTGTATTAGTTCAGTGATGTCTCTATATGCTTTGGCCTAAATTGCTGCCATTTCTGATGTAGATACTATGAACTGTTGCCCTCTGTTCTCCTTCTAGGTCCTAAAAACAACCTTCTGAGCATTAATGAGGCCGTTTCCATCCTTCCCTCCATGTAAATTTTTCACTGGAGCAAGAGGAGAAATGGCTTTTTTTTTTTTTACTGTAGAATATATGTATGTTTATAAAACAAGGAGAAGAATATGGAGTATATTCTTTGTAAGGAAAGAGAACAGATCTCAAAGAATCTTCTCCAAATTTCCTATTACTAGTGACAGCTTTCTAATGTACACAATGAGGAGGTCTCATTTAATGGTCCAAGTGAGTCATTGGCAAATTGTAACTCATTCATTTGTAGTAATCAGGATTGATTTATGACTAGAACAAAAGGGACTAAATATGCTATGAAAATGCATGTTGCAGATTTTTTCCCCCTGATGAATAATTCATCCTATTCTAGTATCCATGAAAACAAAAGCAGTGCACATAAGAACCCATTTAAAAAGTTAATCCCACAAATGGCTGAACACAGAGAAAATCAGCTTTTGTTTTAAAAGGTAGATTTACTCAAATCTTCTCTAATTTGATTTGCCTGTGGGGTGTAATTTAAGTCAAACAAGTTAGCAGCATTACTTCCTATATGAAGGTCTAATTTTTTAATAGATTATAAAAAATGCCTGCCCCACAGGGTAATGAGCTAAGGAGCGTTCATTCTCCATACTGCAGAGGGTAAGCTAAACCCAACAGAAATAGCAAGCAAAATGGAGAGGGAGCATCTGTTCACAGGATATCATCTTCTAAAGCTGGCCCTGAAAGCACTTATAATGCAGCTGCTATATAAATAATATTTGGGAAACTACCTTCATGAGTAGTGACAGTGGCTTTTTAGAAGCTGTAAGGGTTCATGGTCTTCCCATGGTCTCTACATTTCTGTGAAGATGTTTGCAGTGAACCTCCTCTATCCAGAGCACAATGTCTGGAACATGAAAGGTGTTGCATACTCATGGGTGTCTGCCCATGTGCTCCTGGACATGAACATTCATGTAAGCAGGAGCATAAGCTTCTGCAGAGACTGGTGCCTCAGGAGTGCTAAAATGTTTTGTCTATAGCTACCAAGGATGCCTCTGAAAAAAATACAGTATGAACTAGGTGGGCATTTTATCCATAGGCTGTCCTAATTTTGGTGCATCTGCTTATGTGGACACTAAACAGGGTAGCAGAGAAAAGGAAGAAGATAAACCTTACACAGAGAACAGTGCTATTTGGCTTCTTCCTACCTTCCAAAAAAAATTCATAGATGCTGGTATATGTTGTTTTATTGTTTTTTAGATTTGTATCAAAATATTTTGCATTTTAATTTTAGAAGAAGAACCTCTTTCAGCAACCCCAAGCAGGATTAAACAGCTATGGCATTTTTCACAGAGACTGTTTGTTTTGAAAAGAAAATGAAAATGTGATGAATTTCAATCAGATGTAGCTTGCAGCATTCAAATATTTATACATTATCAAATTCCCTTTACCCAGCTCTGGTTCTTAGGTGCAGAGCTCATCCTATATGTAATAATAATTCTCATTATTCTTAGGCAGTTATTCACAGAATTGTTGTGCAGGCTCAGGTCATCGAGGACCTGGTTTAAACTTCCTGAAAATGAAGGGCATGACTTGAACTTGAATTTTGGTTATGTTTATCTTAGAAGTCAGTTCATCCAGTGTGTAAATCCTT
This sequence comes from Pogoniulus pusillus, assembly GCF_015220805.1. Lineage (NCBI taxonomy): Eukaryota > Metazoa > Chordata > Aves > Piciformes > Lybiidae > Pogoniulus > Pogoniulus pusillus. The sequence continues at coordinate 17,897,477 of NC_087265.1, forward strand.
GTCATTATTCTCTTGTGAAGTATATTTTCCTTAAAACCTGTCTGGCAGTGTATGCGATACAGGATGTTATTTGTGTCTGTCAGTACAAAGAACTGTTCATTTTCCTTACGGTCACTGCTTTTGAGTATACCACGTGAGAGTGCATTGGCCTGCTCTTCTGTTATATTCTATGCCAACCTTATGTCCAATTTATTGACAGCACACAATATTAAAATTACACACACTTGTGCATTTTTTTCACATTTTTTACAAACAGTTTTTCTGGTTTTTGGGTCCTCCTTGTTCTTTTGAGGTGAGTACGAGCCTCTATAGCACACAGAATTACATTACAATAATAATTTTTTACAGGCATTACAGCAAACATTTTAAATGTTCTGAAAAGCTGATAGACCAAATATGCAGTCTCTATGAAAAAGTTATAAAGCCTTTTCTTCTAGAAATTTACATCTGGTAGCTGGTACTGTTCCCTGGGGCCTCCTCCAGAGAGGCTGCACATGAGTTGAAGTAATCCATTTCCTGCATTGTTATGAGTTTGGATTATAAACTCATTCACCCATCCACATTCATCAGTGAGTCTTTGCAAAAGCCTAATTTTTTTCAGGCATGCAACAGAGATGTGTTTTTCATCTGCATATTTTGCTTAGGAGCTGTGGTTGGCTTTGGGCAAGTTCAGCCAGTGTTGTAGAAGTGGCTTACTTTCTTGAGATCTCAGTAGAAGAGATCTCAGCAAATCATAAGTAATTTTCCACTTGAGCTTATGAAAAGAGGTATCAGCCACCATGACTCATCACATTTCATAGCAAATACATTCATTTCCACTTGCTCTGACAGGCTTCATCCAAACATCATGAATTCTGTCATTGGCTCTGGACATCAATGACTTGTGTGAATTAAGGAAGTCCTGATTTGACAGTCTTTCTCTGATTAGAAGTAGACAATTAGTCAGAGCTAAAATGGAACAGATTTTTCGCCTATCCTCTTCAACCTTCCCCACACACACACCTTAGTAGCATCTGATTTATAATGCTTTTTTTTTTGCAACTTCATCTAATTAGCACAGGCGCTGGGGTCACTGTTCTAGCACCTGACAGCCTTTACAAGGGAACACCACAATTACAAGTGCAATTATCTGTTTTTCCACTGCACTGAAAAATGTAGCATATGAAAATTAACATAAAGCCCGTAAGTGTTAGAATGCAAGAGTGCATACTAGGGAAGAGTTGCATTCTTCAAATTTGAAATGTCTCAGTTTGATGCTTGACTTTTTCAAAGTTTTCCTGGGCAACATTAGGTGGACGTGTTTAATTGCTTTAGAGAAAGAGGCCCTTATGCTAGGCAGTAATAATGCTATTGGCATATTTCTTCTAAAAGTATTGACTGCATCAATGCATGATGGAGTCTAAAACATTGTGATTGTACTGAGTTTCCTTGGTGGCTTCCATAGAGGTCTGCATGTGGAAATTTTCAAGATCTTTGTGTAAATCTACAATTATGCAATCTCCAATGTGAGACCTATAGGCTAATAGCCAGGAAAACAAAACAAATTGTTGTGTGCACTCTGCCCTTCCAGTCTCTTCTGCATGGCATATGGGTAGAGCTTGTAAGTGTGCATCAAATTGCCTGTACTAAGGCTAAACTAAAATTGTGTGATGCAAGTGATATGTTCATGTTAAGTTAAAAAATATCTAGTTAAATATAACCATAAAGTACTGTCTTGAGGTAGCCAAAAGAACTGTATGAGAGAAGGATTATTCCCTTTTATTCCTTTCATTAAAGGAAGCTACAGTCTTAACTTAGAGGAAATTTAGGGCAAATCCATAAAGTCATGTTCAAGGTAAGCTTTGTAAATTCCAAGACAGGCACTTAATTCGGTGTTCAGGCAAGGAGAATAACAGTTCATAGGTGGAAATGCCTGTTCTGTTCTTCCACAGAGAAGGTTAATTGATTTGGACTCTTTGAGGATGGGAAAGGGGTTTCTGTATTAATTTGAAGCACCAGGTCTTCATCCTAGTAGGAATATCTCATTGTGCCACTGATAACAGTCAAGTCTCTTCTCTGGAGATTACTTACAAATGCAAATAAGTCTTCTGCTTTTTCAGCATATTTGTAAGTATGTCACTGTCTGGTGGCAGTCTGGTGACTTTGAGGAAATAACTAGTTTGAGAACAGCCAGACTGTTCTAGTCTAGAACTGGTAAACCAATCTTTCACCTCTCAAGAAATGAAAAGTTTTTGCAATAGCCCTTAACTAGTATTCAAGAAACTCACTAAGCTGATATTGAAGGTAGCAAAGTGTGGTTCTTAGGTACCTGCAATCTAATGTATACCTATAGATTTTCCTCAACTAGGAAGTAATGGTGATGGAAACCCCCTCTGTTCCTACTTCCCATGTCTGTAACCTACTTTTGAGTGTAGATATATAGAAGAAAGTGAGTCATTTACTACACTCCAGAGCACTGCATTAATCTAGAAATCCATTTATTTCATGAAGGGCATTTTTGTAGAAAGTCTGAGGCTAATACTAGCATGTGTAAAACCTGAATGCAACCTATGATAATCCCATTCCATGATAGTTTTGTCAAAGTGATTACAAACTGTAATATTCTTACATATACTAGCAAATAAATCTTAGGTTCATACTTAGTGTATTATGAATAACATAGCCTTACTTCAGTTGCTGAACTGACCAAGAAGATGAAACAAAGTGAAACAGTCATCAGACATGCAAATGCACAAGACAGTGCCTATGTTAAGTCTGTAATTTGATAGGTTGTTTTTTTGATTATGCTTTTGTGAAGTGAAAGAGAAGTTTAATTAAAATGAAATTCAAGGGGATCTGAGAAGAGTAAGTCATGTCTATTTATCTCTGCTACAGCCTTGGAAATTTGGTGGCTGCTGAAGACAGAGGTAGATGTGCAAACAGGAAAGAAACAGGACCACCTTCTTCATGAGTTTATATTTTCCCATCTGTGCTAACTGCTGTTTTCAGTTGTCCCCTTTATGGAGCCAGCAAGATCAGAAACAGCTGCTCTTGCATGTTTCTCTTCCTCAGACTTGTCTTTTTTTTTTTTTTTTTTCTGTTTTTTTTTTTTTTTTTTTTTTCTTCTTCTTTTTTTCTGGGCAGAGCAATTTCAGTTATACCAACTTGTCTAAAATCTGACAGGCTGCAATATCAAGCAACTTAGGTGTAGTAGTATTATTGCAGGCAGATTAAAATTTGAATCCTTTGAACACTGAAATCCTGTTACAATCAAGTGCCTGTCAAATAAGTAAGGTAGTAGAAAATAGCTTACTGAATACAAAGGACCACTAATATTTATTTTACAGACCAGTAAAGGATTTGTCTGAGGTGGATGTCTTCCAGAAGTTGCTTGTTAGTTTTCTAAGGCTGTTGGTCAGTTCTGATGATAGAACAAGTGAGAAAGCACTTCTGGTGCTATTTCTAAAAAAAACTTTAGGGAAATTATCTTAATTTTTCAGGTCATGTTATGTTTCTGTGCCTGATGCTTTGTTTATTTAACATTTAAATACCTGCCTTTGTAGTTTGAAAAGCAAATGGTTACAGAATTTCATTAAGACTATTTGGGCTAGATTTTACAGTATAAACTCTTGAGTCTAGAGAATTTTATTGGTGGCATATTGTTTAGAAGATTAATAGCACACATAAGGAATGGTGAACTGCAAAGAGTACTCAGTTTGTTCACTGAAGTCAAATGCTTCAGTAACCAATATCAGAAGCCAGAATGGTTTGACTGTGAGAAAAGTATTTATACCTCCTAACAGACTGGGAATATTGGAAAAAAAATATAGAACTGATGAAAACATATTCCCTTCTTTTAGGGCAATTTAAAATCTTTTTTTTTCCCATCCTGACATCTAAATGTTAATTCCTCCACCCTGAAATCAAATAAAGAATGCTCAGCTGTTGTGATGAGACATCAAGTCCTCAAAATATGCTTCTCTTGGATTCTGGTGACTATTCAGTTCAAAATTTCCTATTGTAAATGGGGCACTGGAAAATTTGATCTTGAATACGGATGTCCAGACCTTTCTACTGACTTCTGTTTGTGTATTAAGCTATATACGACATTAAATGAAGTTGTATGTGTTCACACCTTCAGTTCTTTGTACAGACCAGGACAGTATTTTAGATGTTGTTGCTTTCCATAACTGGAAACCCATTTCTTCAAAATTACTGAAAGCAAAAAATGAGATGATGGAATCAGAGTGTTTCATGACAAAATCTATTATTTTCCATTTCTATTATTGCCTTTGTTACACTTTTTTGGAAGGGAAGTGAGTTACTTTCTAAGATTGGGTATTTTCAGTATCTTCAATATTCTGTTTAATCAGACATCTTTTTTGTTTTTAAGTGAATCATTTGTAATTTGACTCTTGTGTGCAATCCCTTTGAGGAATTTCTCTAATTTGTGACTTTTTCACTTCTGATTTAATGATGGTTACTGTTCTCCTCATGCTCTGTAACACCAAGAAAAATAGACTGTGAGCTAGAGAGCTATGATTAAGCCCTCCATATTTCATTATAAAATCCATGCGTAGAAATTTTCTGCTCTCCCTAGTGTTGCTTTATGGTGGAAGTCTACATAAAACACAGAGGAAACTGAAGGTCTTTTAATTTAATAATAATAATAATAATAATAATAATAATGAAAAACACTAATAATACTTCTGATTTCAGGAAAATTGCCTTCCAAAGAGACAGCCCCTGTTAGGAGAAGAACAATATAAAATTCTATCTGAAACTGCAGATCAGGTTTGCTGATGTTCAGCTTAAATAAACAGTTCAGAGGAACATCAGAGTCTGCTTTATCTGCTTTATCAATATGGCCGTCTCTTCTCTATATCTATTACTTATTTGGCTCTGGAAAGCACTTTCTTCTGAGCCATGAGGTCCAAAATCTTATAGAACCTGACATTCAAAGATAGTTCTCATTTCCTTTGAGTGCTCTTTTATTTGTGCATAGGTTTAATTGTGTATATGTATATAAATATGCAGAAGTAATTATACACATGTTATGTATGCAAACATTCATATGCAAATATAACCTACAAGTAAAACAGTTTATATATATTGGTTATGTACCAGCTTTCATACGTGCATGCTCAAAAAATAGTATAAACTGCTACAGAACTAGTAGAATGTAATGTGCTTCTCTGGAGATTGGAGAGTCTTTGCATCTCTTCTAATGTCTCTTTATGAAGCGGAGCCTAAGCTTTACTGTAGGGCTTGTCACATTTAACACCATGTCTGAAAAAAAAATCAGATAGTGAATTTTGAATTGGTTATAATGTTGTAAAAGATTTTGTAGTTACATCTAAGGCATAAATATGTTGTCTACAAGCTTGTCTTATACGTGAAAACTAGGTGGTTAGCTTATGAGGCAATAAGGATTTTAATAAGGATTACTGCAGCTACTAAGCCACCTTCTGCTGGATCTTCACACACAGTATTCAGAAGTCAGGAGAGTGGCTTGGTAGTGCTTTAATCACATTTTTCCTCCCTCAAAAATGCTGACTCAGTCAAGCCACAAAAGACCTGTCAAGGGCTATTCTGACATAATGTTAAAGTTACCCAGTGTATTGAACTGGCATTTTTATTGCTCCTTTTTATTTTTAAATGGTCTAAATTAAAAAAAAAAAAAAAAAATCTTGTTTTGTAAACTGGTTTTATTATTTCACTTTATTTTCTGTTTTGGAGTGGAGTGGGAAGAGAATGGAATGACAACAAACAAGCATTCAAGATTAAAATTTTCACATGATAGGAGAACAAGGTTTTTAGTCCTTCTAAGATGTAGCTAGCTTATTTTATAAAATATGCTAGAATTTATTTATTTAAGGCAGAATAGTTGTAAGATAAAATATTTAGCATGTTGTGTCATTGTCGCAGATGAATATTCTGCCTCCTACGCTGGATTTGGTGGAGGGGAGAAATTAATTGGGGCGAGATAATTTTATATAAAAATATATATTTACTAAACTCAATATTCTGGACTCTCGCCACCCCCAACCACTGTATATTAATATTAAAGGATTCTTTACACAGTTATGAAAACATTCTAGGATAAAATATGTACAGGAACTTATTAATTAACTAGCAAAGATTCAAACTACAAACAGAGAGAGGAGTTTTCCCCCATGGCAAATACTGTTTGGGGTCTATATACTATTTGCCCAGCAGAATGGGCTGAAAACTGATTCTGCTCTATGGCAGAGGTAACAGATATTTACAGAGGTTTTGAAGCATTTACTCACAACTCTTATTAATTATTAATCACCCTCCTGAGCTACATCACAGCCTATGCCAGTGTCCAGACTTCAGAGGATCTTTGCCCATAGACCCTGAGGCTGGAATCCTCCCGGTTTGAGGGGAAAGGATGAATCTTCCCGGCTTGTGGAGAAACAGTGGTCCTGGTGAAGGATGCAATCTCTGCTTTGGTGCTGCTGGCTTCTTCTGGATGTGTTGTCCAGGGACTCTAGCAGGATCTCAGGTGCAGGAGTAGGATATTGTGCTGTCTCTGGCATGGTCTAAAGCTGGCCAGACAGGCCGATAGCATGTGCAGACAATCCAGAGTCTGCTTCCTGGTAACTCGGCGACCAGTGGCGCTTACCAGCCAATGAGAGGCAGCAAGCATGCAGGATATGCGTGGCTGCTGGGAGTCTGAGCTCCATAGGTAAAGGCAGGCAATACAGGATCTGGTCCTGATAACACTGTGGCATGCAAGTGTGCACAGCTGGCTGGAGACTATAGGCTCCTCATATATATTTATATGCAGGCTTAAATGAGCTCTGCATCTAAGGTACGCAGGCAGGCAGCTTCACGTGGGTCAGAGCATGAGGGTCTGAGCCTCTGGGCATCGGAGCTATGCAATGGAGTCTGAGTGTGGGGGTCTGAGTAGCTGAGCCATGCAGGGGTCTGAGCACTTTGTTTACCTGTGCACCCCTATTTATTGAATGTGAGCCAAGATTTAATGGGCCCTTGGTGTTGTGGAGGGCCTGTAGGCCTGAAAAGAGGCTTATTTACACCTTGCCCTGCCTAGACATGCTTTTCTGCCAGGACCCCTGGTTGTAAACAGATTGTGTAAGCCCCCACACCCCCAGCTTGTGTCTCCCTGGGGTAAGCCCATGTGATCCCTGTATTTGAGAAAGTCCAGGCAAGTTGCTTTTGCCTATTATGGTAAGGTTTGGCTGACTGCCAACCTGATTGGTCATTCTAGTGGCCAAAGGGACCATTATCTCAGCCCACATTCAATAAATAGGGGTGCACAGGTAGACAATGTGCTCAGCCACTCAGACACTGCCTTGATAGCTCAGCCACTCAGACCCCATCTCGGACGCCATTGCTCACACTCGGAGCCTCATTTGCAGCTCACCTGTCTGCATACCTTTCTTGCAGAGCTCATTTAAGCCTGCCTGCATATATATGTATGTGTGGAGCCTGTAGTCTCCAGACAGCTGTGCACATCTGCATGCTACTGTGTTATCAGTACCAGATCCTGCATTGCCTACCTTTACCTACAGAGCTCAGACTCCCAGCAGCCATGCACACTTTGCATGCTCGCTACCTATCATTGCCTGGTAAGTGTGCCACTGCTGCTGAGATAACCAGGAAGCAGACTCTGGATTGTCTGCACACACCACCTGCTAGCCGTGACAACCATGCCAGAGACAGCACGATATTCTTCTCCTATACCTGATATCTTGCCAGCTGAGAATTCCTGGACAGAAGCATCCAGAAGGAGCCAGCAGCACAAAGGCAAAGATTGCATTCTCGCCAGGAGAAAAGGTCAGAGACCATTTCCCCAGAAACTTGGAAGATTCATCTTTTCCCCTCAAGCTGGGAGGATTCCAGCCTCCAAGTCCACGGGCAGAGATCCCCTGAAGTTTGGACACTAGGCATAGGCTGTGATGTAGGCCCGGAGGGTGATTAATAATTAATAAGAGTTGTGAGTAAAAGCTTTAATACCACTGTAGTATAAGTTGTCTCTGCCATAGAGCAGAAAGAATTTTCAGCCTGCTCTGCTGGTCAAGTAGCATATAAACCCCAAACAGTATTTGCCGCGGGGAAAACTCCTCTTTGTTTATAGTTTGAATGTTTGCTAATTATTTAATAAGTTCCTGTACATATTTTATCCTAGAATGTTTTCATAACCGTGGAAACAAATATTAATATAAATATACAGTGGTTGGGGCTGGCGAGAATCCAGAATATTGAGTTTAATAAATATCTATTTTTATATAAAATTAACTCCCCCTGTCATGGAGGGGATTTGTCTATTCCTCCTCTGTTAGGGGGAGGTGAGAAATTAATTTGAGGGGGTATAATTTTTTATAAAATTATTTATTAAAATTAATATTTACAAATTTGTACCAACCCCAGCCACTATGAAATCAGGTTCGTTATGTGCAAGATTATGAAAACAGCTGGGATATATTTACAGGGATTTGATTATTAAATGGAAATATCAAATTATCAACAACTATAGACAGAAAGATTCCCTTAGGCTTAATGCCTCTTAACAACTATACTGTCTGCCCAGCAAGGGCTGAAACTGTGTCTGCTCTTAAGACAGAGGTAACTTATATTACAAAGGAATTAAAACTTGCTTAAATGTGTTGCTCTTAAGTATTAATCATTAATCACCCTCCCGGGATTGTGTCACAAGGTGTGTCCAGTATTCGGGTCTTGGTGAAGCTGGAATCTGTCCCAGCTTGCAGGTGAAATGATAAGTGTTCCCAGTATCTGGGGTAAATAGGATTTTCTGACCTTCTCTCCTGGAGTGAAGTGGTCTCTGCCTTGGTGCTGCTGCTTCTTCTGGATGCCATGTCCAGGGATGATCAGCTGGCAGGATTTCTAGGTGCAGGAGAAGGATTTGTCCGTGCAGCTTTTAGCTTCTGACAGTCAGTCTCACAGCTAGCAGGCTGTGTTTGTAGGTTAGCAGACAGTCTGAAGGTCTGCTGGGCCTGGATCTTTCCAGACTTACAGTACAGCTGGCAAGCAGTATATGCCGGGCTGCAGGGAGACTTGAGCTCCATAGATAAATGCAAGATAGCAGGCCAGTGTGTACAGCTGCTTTAGGCTTAGGCAGGGGGCTCTCGGCTCCCCATATATGTATGAAATGCAGGCATGCATGCGCTCTGCTTCTCGAAGGGTTCGCAGACAGAATAACTGTGCCTTGAGATCAATGCTAGAGGTCTGAGCCTCATAAGTGTGCAAGTGAATAAGGCCTGACTCCGTGTCTAGGCCATGTAAGCAGGTCAGGACAGCAGGGTGCTGCTATACGGATCAGAGAGCTGAGCTTGGTCCTCTGAATGCCCTGAACTGTCTGAACATGTGGTGCTCCTTTGCACTCCTCTTTATAGACTCTGAGATGAGATTTGTGGCTCATTTGGCCATCTAAAGTGACCAATCAGGTTGGTAGTAAGCCCAAACCTTACCTTAATAGGCAGTAGATGTTTGCCTGGACCCTCCCAATAGGGGATTACCTGGGCGGACCCCAGGGGTACACGGACTGGGCGTGTGTGTGTCTTACACAACCTGTTTACTGCCATAGGTCCCTGGCTAAAAACATGTCCAGGCATGTACAGGCATAGAGAAGCCTCAGTTTTAGGGCTTCTGCCCCTCCACCACACCCCCCAATTAATTTCTCCCCTCCGCCAAAACCGGCATAAGTGTCAGAGGCCCCCTCCATGACACTTGGCCACTAGAATGACCAATCAGGATGGCAATCAGCCAAACCTTACCATAATAGGCAAAAGCACTTGCCTGGACTTTCCCACATATGGGGATCACATGGGCTTACTCCAGGGAGACATGAGCTGGGTGTGTGGGGGCTTACACAACCTGTTTACAGCCAGGGGTCCTGGCAGAAAAGCATGTCCAGGCAGAGCAAGCATAAACAAGCCTCTTTTCAGGGCTACAGACCCTCCACGACAGTCATATTTATAAAGATGAATATATAAATCAGATTTGTGAGAGTGAAGCATGGTCATAAATATGTGATTGCCTAGAATGTGGTTAACTATTAAGGTAAATAAATATCATTGTTGAAACCAGTATGTTCAAAAATCCACTTAATTTTCCTTTTGCATGATGGGAAAGTAGTTACCACAGCAGAAAATACAATATGAAAAAAGCAGATTCTAATGAATATTCTGAAGTGCACACAAGCCTACTACACCATACATGCTGTATGTCAAATAACAAGTGAAAGCCCTGAAAGCCCTTTGGAAGCACTGTGCCAGAGCCCTTCCATGTGCTATATCCACACATATTATTGGTTGTAAGCATTCCACAGTTTACTTTGCTCGTTCTTACTGCAAACACAGCTCTTAAATGAAATGATCCACAGCTGCCCTCAGGTGTCTCATACTTTGCTTTTCTGGGTTTATTCAGTATCTTATTTTTCATCTCTAATCTTGCATTCTCTACAGGAAGCTGCACAAGACTTACATATGCCAATAAGACAAATTCACTTGTGTTATTTTGAGTTTGATTGTGACAAATCCTGCAGTGGTTTGGGTGCATATGTGTTATCCAGAAAAACACTGGCACAGGAGAAACTGAGAGATACTTTTCAACTGGTATATGAAGTTACCGCCACAAATCTTTCCAATTAGAGTTTTCTTTCAAACCTGCCTTTCTGTAGCATTTCTAAAATGACCTTCTTCTCATCTCCAGTTCCATATCATGTGTCTGGGCTGATATGACCACTCTAGGATTGCCATAGAAATGTGGTGTTTGGTCAGTGATGTCTTTTTCCTTTCCATTGCTGAAAAGGAGAAAACAGCATGGTGGCAGGATTTCTGAAACTTTCTCCAACACTTCAGCTGACCAAAGAGGTATCACAGGGCAGCCTAACTGTTAGCTATCTGAATTATAAAAAACAATCAGTATGAAACCTGGAATATTCTTTTCCTATGTTCTATCTAACTTCTGATTTCAGTATGAAACCCAAACTAAGACTTCAGTATGTCATGAAGACTGAACGATGTAGGTTATCTGATGTTAGTATTAAGCATGTGAAGCTGTTGGTCTGGGAAATGTTACATTAGGAATGGACCTGAGTTTCAGAGTCCATGACTGCAGCTGAAGATTCCCACAGCATAGTGAGTTTCACAGGAGTATTTTTGCTGGTAGAAAACTGAGAAGGATGAAGTTTACATATGAATGTTAAATATAGTTTGGAAACAAAATGTAGATATGTGCCTCCTTGCTGAGAACTATAACAGAGGTAATTTGAGATATGAAGGAGGAGGGGACAGTTTTAAATCCCCTCTTAAACTTTTATAGGGACATGAAGCCCAAAAGCTATTAAAAGAGGGAATGTATGCAGAAAAAAAAATGCAGAGAAGTAATTACTCTTCTCCAGTCCTACTGGAGCAGAAGTCTAAGTATGTTTCAAAATATTTTTATATCCAGAAGTTTAATAGTTTGTTTTGTTACTATGGGGTGACTTTTATTTATTAATAAAAGTGAGACTTCTTATTTAGTTTTATTATTAATTCAAAGAGCCAGACAGTTAGACTTTCTCTTCTAGCTCCTTCATTTCCTTGCTTTCCCTCTCTTCCCTTTTTTGTTTCTTATCTTTATAATTTTCTCAGAGCTGGAGTAGTTTGAGAAAGAAAATAAATCTCTTAAAAATCTCTTAATTTGGAGGAGGAGCTGGGAGCTCCCAGCAAAATAGAGGAGCTGGGAGCAAGGGCTTAATCATTGTTTTTCACTACAAAACTTGTGTCTATTTTTTTAACAAAAAAAAAGAAAATTTCAATTCAAGTCACAGAGGGTATTCTGCCACCTACACCAATTGTGGTGGAGGGGAGAAATTAATTAATGTGAGAGGATATTTTATAAAAATATATATATTTATTAACTTCAATATTTTCAACTCTCACCACCCCCAACCACTGAACTTTAATATTAATATTTGTTCTACATGGTTATGAAGACATTGTGGGAATATATATCAAACATTAACTATTATAACAACTAGCATACATTCAGACTACTAACAGAGAGTATTTTTCCCTGTGGCTTAATGCCTCTTGGGGTCATATACTACTTGCCCAGCAAGGGTGCTCTATGCAGAAGTAATAGAAATTACAGAGGCACTAAGTTATTTACCCACAATTCTGATTAATCAATAATCACCCTCCAGAGCTACGTCACAGCCTATGCCTAGTGTCCAATTCATCAGGGTCTCTGCCTGTGGATTTTGAGGCTGGAATCGTCCGGCTTCAGGGGAAATAGTCTCTGACCTTATGCTGCTGGATTCTTCTGGGTGCTCTCTCCAGGGATATGTAGGCAGGATCTCAGGTGCCGTGGCACGCCGTGCAGTCTGAGCACGAGTCTAATGCTGGCTACTCAGGCTGATCGAATGCAGGCATGCAGGCAAGCAATGTGGGGGAGCCAAACACGTGAGCCTGCGCACCCCTATTTATTAAACGTGAGCTGAGAATTAATAGCTCATTGGCCACTAGAATGACCAATCAGGTTGTCAGTCAGCCAAACCTTACCATACGAGGCAAAAGCTGCAGGCCTAGACTCCAAATATGGGAATCACATGGGTCTAGCACTAGGCAGGCATGAGCTGGGCATGTGGGGACTTACACAATCAGGTGTCCTGGGCAACTGACTTTATGGCACCAGGTCTGTTGTGCCCCTTTGTGCTCATTTACCCCTGGTGCAGGCAGAGAGACATGTCCAGGCAGGGCAAGGCATAAATAAGCCTTCTATCGGGCCTACAGGCCCTCCACAACAGGCTTGATCATTGTTTTTCACTACAAAACTTGTGTCTATTTTTTTAACAAAAAAAAAAAAAAAAAAAAAAAATTGCAATTCAAGTGGAAATTAGCATTTAAAAAACTCTCTGTAATGCATATGTTTGTGCTGGAGTCTCTGGCATTTAGCATGCTGATAGTAGTGGACTCAAACCTCTTTTTATCAGATCACAGATTCAGCCTTGTGTCACCAAAGTGACCGAAGATTGGTTGGCATCGCTGGCATGCTGGCTTGAGCAGGTGATGCAATAGAGATTCCTATTGCTTCTCTACATTATCTTTCATGTCTTGCAGTTTGTGCTATTCATGCAAATTGTTCCCAATGATGGTATTCAAAGTCAAATTTAAACATACCACGCAACCATGGGAACATAGCTCATAACAAGCTACAATGAAATCTGGGAAGCATTGGTTCATATGATCATCTCAGGCTCAGAAATACCTAATGAATGGTAAATGTGATTCAGTTCAGCTAAATGTTGAATAATGAGCTCAGAAACAATGATGAAAGCAAGCTGATCTGATGAAAGGGTGGCAGCATCATAAGTGAAGAATAAATGTGGGAGTTATTAAAGGCATGTCTCCTAAGAATTTGGAGTAAAAATTTAGGCTTCCCGCAAAGGAACAGCTCAGGCAAAAGAAATAGGCAGCCGCAGTGAAAAAGACACAGGATAGATGATGTGTTTACTTGGACTTCTGCAGTGGTGAGATGAGGCCATTCCTCAAAATTACTCAAGTGTGAGGCATAGATTAATCTCATTTTGCCTCACAAATTTCATCTAAATCAATGGGGACCTGTCAGTCAGGTTAATGAAGTGCTAGAACACCTTCCTTGGGAGGAAAAGTACAATCATCATTAACTGTGGGCTAAGTGGATCTCAAGATATCTCAGCCCTTGAATTAGTACCACCTATGTACATCCCATGACAAAAGACAGCAGATCACTGTGTAATCCTTCCATGCTTGCTTACAGACCAGTTTAAGTATAGCTCCAGTTATAGCCCTCTTCCAACTAAAAGGTATGGGCAGTTACCTGTATATTTCCCATCTTTGGTGCCTGACCCTCTCCCACTGGTGACCTTCCTTTTCTGCCACTCAAAGCTTCTCAGTCTTCTCCCAACACTGAAAAACAGCGATGTGTAACCAAGTGGAAAAATGCTTCTGGACCTGAAAGCTGAAGCCCAGTTCTTCTTCCCAGCATGCAGAAAACCTCGAACAGGGCAGGGATTGGTCTCTCACTGGTCATGTGGCAGGCTAGAAAAGCTGGAGGGAAAAAGTAATGAGCTTCCCTGACTGATGAAAATGCAAAAATGTATTTTGGGCAGATATTTACATTGAGTTGGCTTAATTTAGTATCTGCTTTAGTCTCATCCAAATTATTTGGACCAAATATAACCCACCCATGATACCTTGTTCTTTGAATACAGATAACAGTTATTTCTCCATATCCTATTTCATTTTTTCTTCCTCTAAGAGAGGAAAAAAAAAAGAAACTTTTGAATTGTTGGGAATTTTTGTTTTTTTCCATTTGGGATGAGATGCAGCACTCAGTTTTTAGAAGTATTTTGTTGTTCAAATAAGATTTTTTTTTCCCTCCTTTTGAATTTCTGAATAATATTTTGTCAAAAATAATGTGTCTTGTAAAGGCTTTTGACCAGTTTTAGATACTTTCATTACAGCTTTCTTCAGCAAAGCATTTTCAGTTAAGGAAAGTATTTTTAATTGTGGTAGAAGTTAGACATACAAATACAACAACACATGCTCTGCCCTACTGAGCGCTGCATAGGGAAGAACAGCTCAGTGCGTGCAAAATGCTAATACATCAGCACTTGACGTTTATTTATTTTCTGGTGCCTGCACACAGGACCTGCTCAAAGAGTTGAATCTAATATTCCAATTCTCAGTTTCTTATTTGATCTCAAGAATACAACAGTGGAAAATTAAAACAAAGGCTGGAAATCATAGGCACTGAGTTGGTGAAGCAGTCTGTATTGGAAATGGTGGTAAAGAATGGAGCGTAGTTGGGTTAAAAAGAAGCAGCACAAGAGTCTGTTATTGTATTTTCTTTTCTTCCTTATACTATATTCCTATGATACATTTATATGATACAGAGAATTCTTCATGTGAAACCATGTTTGCTATATGGTCTGATTAATGTTGCTTGCTTTCTCTGAGAAACTTGCATTTCCAGGCAGTCTGAAGAGGCTTCAGCATGTCGTAAGTGAAGCAGCATGCTCTCGGCAAGGCTTAAAGAGACACTAGAAGAACAGCACTTTTTCAGCCCCATCATGATCTGCAAGCAATTTCCTTAGAAGGTTTAAATTGAGAAAAACACAGCTCTATATTAGTGATCCTTTTCTTCCCTTTCTTTCTTGCTGCTTTTTGAGCAAAAACGCTGTCCAGCTAAAATACAATTTGCTCTGCATGGTGCTGAATGAATAATTCATTGAGCTAACTGAGTACAGCATGTATAAGCACTTATCAGATATCATTGACAATTTGGATGGGTGACAAAGCTGAATAAACTTTTTCCTATCAGCTTTGGTGGTGGTATAAACCTAAAAGTAGTGCAAGTGTTAGACCTTCTAGCTCTATGTAGTCTCTCATCAGCCAGAACACAGAAAATTACTGTCTGACAGATAATTTATTCAATTAGGCTTCTGGTAGCTTAATTTTTAAGCCTTTTTTTTTGTGTGTATGTGTGTCTGATATACTTAACACTGCACTCTGCATGTGAGATTGCAGGTATGTACTGAATTTATCTTTTTTTTTAAATGTTGTGTGGAAACTTCTGACATTATTTGATGTATTTATCAGTGCAGGGACAGCATTTCTGTCAGTGATACTGTGTATTCTAAAATGCATGGCACACAAAAATTATTGATCCTTTCAAGAAGCCCAAATGATTTTTAGCTTTGCCTCAGGCTCTATTAGCAATGTGGAAAATTGAAAAGGGCTCTCAAGAAAAAACTAATGTAAGATTGAAACTGCAACCACCGAGCTGTCAAGTGGAGAAGTACGTATGAATTATAATGAGCGTGATCTAAAGATGGCATTATCCTTTAGGAGTCTGGTTAAATCTTCCCTATGACTCACAAAGGTTCCTTAGAACAAACAAAACCAAAATGAGAACGGTTTTAGGAAATGGGTTTAGAGGTAGTGCACATTAAATACATAAGGGTTTACAATATGGTGTGAAGCAGCGACAGGGCTGGAAGAGTGCCAGAGGAAAGCTCCACATTATGAGGCTGGCACAGGGATTGAATGTACCTTTGGAGGAAATTCTCTTATTGTGCTGTAAAAGGTTTTTTTTTTTACTCTCTCACTTTCTGTTGGACCTCCAGAAGAGTTCAAGACTTTTCATATTACACTTCCCTGTATATTTGTATCATTGTAAATCAGATTTGTGTATTGATGGACAAAGAGACAATTTCTAAAGCTGTCTGGCTTTGGTTGCACATTGAGTTCTGCATGCACAGCATCAGGGGTGAAAGGAAACCTATTCCTTTCTAAAGGCTTCTCAAGCATCTTTCATAACACATTTAAGAGATGTGTTAGCATTCATTGTTAATAACATGAAATGAATACAAGTTTCTGTGAACTATATGACTGGAGTAGGGGGCCACAGTTAGTCTACAGACCACTGCTTCCAGAATTGGCCATAAATACCACTCAGCACCCTTTCAGGTGTATGGAATTAACATTTTTTTTTCAGGCTGTAGATCTTTTTAACATGTATTCAACTCTTTCATGAAATTTTTACTTTCAAAAGAAACCTCACAACATCAAACCAACTCTAAACCCTGTCAGACAATTTAGAAAGCAGATTGTTGTTTACCTTGGTACCTACACTCACCTTTACAAAACAGGTAGCTAGGTTTGGATTTTTTTTAATTGCTTCCATATTAACAGTGGATGAGAAATGAAGTGAGCAGCAGGTTCAGAAGCATTTATAGTATCAGAAAAATCACTCCATCAGAGCTGTACTTTGGTGATACTAATACCAGCTTCCTGGATAACATCCGGGTTATATCTGTTTAGGTTTGTTGCCAAAGGAAACCATTTGGTTTTGCCAGTGTCTTGGTTCTAGTTTAAATTTCCAGAGACTGAAATAAATTTGATAAAACCAATAACAATTTTTATAGAGTGCCCTTCCCTCTTCCCCCTCCTTTCCCAAAAGAAAGGGATTAGTTGGAGAGAGAGAAGTAAGCACACCCAAATAAATGAATCTCACTCTATTTGGAAGTTAAAAAAAAAACACAATAAATTTAAAAGGTGTCTGAGGTAGGGAATTTACAAAAGGTATTGGGAATGGAAAGCAAATACAAAAGGTATAAATACAACCCAGTTTTGATGGTGATGGCCACGTGGTAAAACAAAGAGAAACCAGGAAGAGATGGTAATGCCGGTATGCAGGGAGCAGAGAGTACAGAGAGGGGAAGACAGAAAGTCCCCCTGCTTTTATGGATCTCTAGACAGGAAGGGGGAATGGGCTAACCATCACCTGGTGCTGTTCACACCCACCCCTGGGGAGCGGTCAAGACCACCTAGGGTCAGGTTCAGGGTTACTCCCCCTCGAGTGTTACCCTATAGAGCCAGCGTTGTGGAGACTGTGGATGCAGAAAGGCACACTGGATATTTCTTAGCTTCCATGGATTTCGGAGTACATGTATGTGAGAAAATTGCTTGCAATGAGCTGTATGAAGCAAGAGAAGTCTCACCCTTTCCAGATTCAAAATCAGTATGTGATCTGCCAGTTAGAACAATCTTAACCTGCAAGTTATCAGGCAATCCACCGAGGAAAAATAAATCCAGGGAAAAAAGGCAGCCTTTATAACTGAATACATCTCAAGTACTGATCCAACCTTCTAACACAGTTTAGTATTTTCTAGCGATTCTTACTCCCCCTGTACAAATGTACACTTAATTCCTGATTAATACATGAACTAATGGAGCACCTATATTTAAACAGCTTTAAATTGAATTAATTGAAACATAATTGATAAAAAAAAACTCGTGCAGAGATGATATTACCAATTGAACTGTGATGCATTAGAAATGCTGCACATCAGTTTCATTTGACATCGACCTGGACTAAACATCCAGTAGTGACTGATTAGAGCTAAGATAACCTGTACAATCACCATTGGCTTTGCTTTTACATGGAAAAGTGAGAGAGTCTGGCCACAGGTGTTTGCCTGGGAGGGAGACTTGAGAGGGATTTGGTGTATGTTTTTACCTTGTGCCAGGTTGAACTATTTAGCACTTGTTTGTCATATGAAGAACAGCAAGTATACTGAGGAGGGAATCTATCAGTCTGATGTAGTTGTTGTCAGGCATCTTGCCCTGCCTTTCCCTTCTCTTGAGGGGATTGGACCTTGTGGCTCCCTCTGAACATAGGAACAGAGCAGCCTCTGTGTTCTCTGTGTGCACAGAAATGTGTGGGATTATGGGAAGAGGTATTTGGGTCTGACTTTTAGCATATATGTGCCAATAGATGTGAATAATATTAGTTACTTCATTTTCTGCCTTTTCAAAGAAATATTATTATTAAGAGGATTGTTGAGGAAAGACCTTTCATTTGCCTCTTTTTTGTTAGATGTTTGGCTAACAGGATTTGTTGTGACAAGTTGTAAAACTGAAATGGACATTTATCTAATTGCTAAAACTTAGATGCCTTGGCTTAGGAATCTTTTTAGAAAACCGAGATCATATGAATGCAGCTGTCCTGGGTTAACACAGCCTGCTCTCTCAAGCCCCCCATCCCCTGATGCACATGGGAGGGGAAGTAACACAAAAAAACCTGTGTGGAGGTAAGGAGTATAATGAGATAGTACAATACACAATTACTTGAGTCTATTTACAGAAAAGCACAGCAAAAAGCAGAAGGAGCTGAACCAGTTTTGCCCACTCAGCAGAAAGACACAAACCCCACAACCAGAAACCAGAAGTAGCAATGATAACAAGAGGCCTCTCATCTTAAATCTGAACTTCAAGCCCCATGACACTTTGCTCGAGCCAGCACTTTCATTTTGAAACTGGCATGACGGCAGCATGGCATTGAATATGATCAGTCAACTGAATCCATGATGGTAGCTTTTTTTCTTTAATATTGTTTGTTTTGTTTTTACTTTTAATTATTGTAACTATCTTTAAATTGAAGTTTCCAGCAGCCTTGATTGCAATGTTCATGAGATAAAGCCTTTTGTTTTGGTTAGATAAGCACTTTTTAAATACTGCCTACCTTCTGCACAGTGTTCTCCCTCTCACATTACTCTTGATCTCCTGATACTGAGTGACTTTGTTCTAAAATGTACCAATATCATAGAATCAACCAGGGTGGAAGAGACCTCCAAGCTCATCCAGTCCAACCTATCCAGTCAACTAGACCATAGTAGTAAGTGCCTCATCCAGGCTTTACTTGAACACCTCCAGGGATGGTGACTTCACCATCTCCCTGGGCAGTCTGTTCCAATGGCAAATCACTCCCTCTGTGAAGAACTTCCTCCTAACATCTAGCCTATACCTCCTCTGCCACAACTTGACACTGTGTCCCCTTCTTCTCTTGCTGGCTGCCTGGGAGAAGAGACCAACCCCCACATGGCTACAGCCTCCCTTCAGGTAGTTGTAGACAGCAATGAGGTCACTCCTGAGCCTCCTCTTCTCCAGGCTAATAAAACACCTTTAGACATTAAATTATACATAGAATCATAGAATGGCTTGAGTTAAAAATTCCATCTCCTTGCCATGGGCAGGGACACCTTTCACTAGATTAGGTTGCCCAAAGCTGTATCCAACCTGGCGTTGAACACTTCCAGAGAGAAGGCACCCATAGTCTCTCTGGACAATCTTTTCCAGTGCCTCACCACCTTCATAGTGAATAATTTCTTCCTAATACTGAATACCATTACCCTTTGTCCTGTCACTACATGGCTTTGTAACAGGTCTCTTTTCAGATGTCTCATAGGCCTGTTTTAGGTACTAGAAGGCTGATATAAGGTCTACCCCGAGCCCTCTTCTCCAGGCCATACAATGCCAGTTCTTTCATCCTGTTTTCATGGGAGAGGTGCTTCAGCCTCCTGATGATCTTTGTTGTTCTCCTGGATTTGCTGCAGCAGGTTCACATAGAGACATAATCTTAAACTCAGGGTAAAATGAGATCTTTCCAGGTTGTTTCTTACTGCTTGGGGAGTCTTTATCAAGGTGATAGCATGGTAATTACACAGTATCACATATCTTCCCCTGATTGAAAACTAGTTCTCCAGATACAGTCTTGCTGCTTGAAAATAATTGTGAAACAGCTGCCAGCAATTTTATCATTACATTGCTCATTTTCAAGGCATCTTTAAATAATATTAATTGTTACGACTTTTTCAAATCCTACTGTGTTGCCTAAAAACAATGACCTTCCAAATCCTGAAGGAGCAGTATGGATGATTTTCTTGTGATCTGTTAATTGCAGCTTGACAGCAGTGTTGAAGGCTGCTTACTGTAAAAGCATTTTGAAGGAGGAAGGAAAGGGGATGGGCTCTTCCTTGCAATACAGCTGCAAGACTGGAGCAAAGGGAAGGAGGCGGTTGAGCCTGTTAAGAACCTGCTGAGGAAGCACAGTCATGTATCTGCAAATAGCACAAGGCATTAGAAGTGCAGTTATCAGACATACAGCAATTCCCTAATAGGAATTCAGGCTTTTTCTAGAAGCCTAGAGAAGTCTGTAAAAAGTCTTCATAAGACTGAGACTGCTAAAGTTTTAGCTACATGCCAGACTTGGTAAAAGGCCTAAGGAAATAACTTGTCCATCTTTCTACAGCATCCTAAATGGACAGGTTATTTCCTTACCCACTGTATTAGTTTTCTTTACTTTAAAATGTTCTTTCTTCTAATTTGTCTGCAAACATATTGGAAGGCCATACAGAATTGTGGATGTTCTTCAGGGAGAAGAGGCAGGCATGCCACCAGATCCACATCTTGTTTTACCACAGTGGCATCCCATTGGAGTAGCTTTATGGAGGCTAGGTATGGAGATTTTGACTTTGCATGGATTTAAAAGCCTCATGGGCCTATGCCTTTCCATACATTTGTTGCAATTCTGCTTTGAATTCCTGCATTTCATCCTGCTGCAACATCTTTTCAGTACTTGAGATTGAATTTTGGACACCATCTCAGAGTGGATAGAAATGCAAAGAAGGTCTGGGGCACAGTGGTCTGAGCCATCACTCTGCTCCCTGGTAGTTTCCTTGTGGAAAAGTTCAATTTATGAAAATCAGCATCAGCTGTGCCCCAGGGAAACCCTTGTCAGTTTGCCTTCTCTGACGAGGTGGAGCTTGTTCTTTCTAGCTGCAGAATTATTTCAAGATAAATACTTTCTTTTAAGCAGCTTTGTTGCTAATAGGTATTGAGCATGTGTACACTGAGAAGTGACTGGAGAAATGCAAAGAGGTTTTGTGTGTTAGATATATTTTTATATCTGGTCATATACTGTGATACTGTGATATCTATTTTTCTTTTGTGCTTCTTAATGTAATCAGTAACGTGGGTGTAGTGAGAGGTACTGTACATAATTTTCCCCAGTATTAGAGAAATTTGTAAGCACTATTAGAATTTTAAAGATGTTTTAGGCCTGCGTGTGGGCTTAGAGACATTGCATGTGTTGTGATTCAGTAAAATTTGCTCATGGAGGGAAAGCACTGGGTTGTTAAGATTTCACTGGTGACACTGTAAAGACAAACTCATACTTCAAGGTCACTTTTAGGGCTATCTTTTGGGTGGCTTGCCTTTAAAGTCAAGAAAGCAAAAATTCTTCATTCAACACCTGTCAGATTATGCTTAGTTTGACAGACAGTAAATCACACAGATAAAAATATGCAGATTTCCAATGTGAATTAAAAGTTCTCCCCCAGTGTGAACTACTGACATGGGCTAAAGCTCTCATTAATATAAAACTCAGCATGTTCCTAGCTCTGCTCTTAGTATTTTCTTTTATGGCGAGGAAGTTTATCTTTGCGAAGAGATAAATAAAATTAAATGGCAAGATGTTACTTAATGCATAATTTTAACATAATCAAATTTGAAATCTCTGATCCAGTGGTCTGTCGTGGAGGGGTTTTCTCTGTTCCTCCTCTGTTAGGGGGAGGTGAGAAATTAATTTGAGGCGTTTTTGATTTTTTATAAAATTATTTATTAAAATTAATATTTACAAATTTATACCACCCCTAACCACTATGAAATCAGGTTTGTTTGCAAAGTTATGAAAACAGCTTTGGGATATATTTACAGGGATTGATTATTAAATGGGAATATCAAATTATGAACAATTATAGACAGAGAGAAAGACTTCTTAGGCTTAATGCCTCCTAACAACTCTAGTGTTTGCCCAGCAAGGGCTGAAACTGTGTGCTCTTCAGATAGAGATAACTTATATTACAAAGGTATTAAAGCTTACTTAGGTGTGATGCTCTTGAGTATTAATCTTTAATCACCCTCCCAGGAATCTGTCTCAGCGTGTGCCCAGTACTTGGGGTCTTTGCAGCTGGAGTTTGTCCCGGCATGTAGGGAATGATAAAGTTTCCCAGTCTCTGGGGTAGCAGTATTTCTCTAACACTCTCTCCTGGAGTGAAGTAGTCTCTGCCACGGTGCTGCGGCTTCTGGATGCTGTGCGTGTCCATGGATGATCAGCTGGCAGGTATTCCAGGTGCAGGAGAATGATTTGTCCATGTAGCTTCTGACATGGTCTCACAGCTAGCAGGCTGTGTTTGCAGGTTTGCAGACAGTCTGAGGGTCTGCTGGGCTCTGGGTCTTTCCAGAGTTACAGAATTAACTGGTAAGCAGGGTCTATGCCGTGCTGCAGGGAGACTTATGCTCCGTAGATAAATCAAGATAGCTCTAGGCTTATGTATGGTGTGCAGGCATGAATGTGCTCTGCTTCTCAAAGGATTCGCAGATAGCTTGACTGCGCCTTGAGATCAATGCATGAGGTCTGAGCCTCTGTAATGCTTGCAAGTGAGTAAGGCCTGATCCTGTGTCTAGGTCATGCAAGCTGGTCAGGGCAGCAGGGTGCTGCTGTGGATCAGAGCTGAGTCTGGGTGTTCTAAGCTTCTGAGCTGGTAAACAGTCTGGACCGTCTGACCACGTGGTGCTGCTGTGCACCCCTCTTTATGGACTCTGGGCCGAGATTTGTGGCTCGTTGGACATCTAAAATGACCAATCAGGTTGGCAGTAAGCCAAACCTTGCCCCAATAGCCAGTAGAGACATGCCTGGACCTCCCAATAGGGGATTACGTGTGCGGACCTCAAGGGCACATGGGCTGGGCGTGTGTGTGTTATGCAACTTGTTTTCTGCCTCATGGGTCCTGGCAGAAAAACATGTCCAGGCATGCAGAGGCATAGAAAAGCCTCAGTTTTGGGGCTGCTGCCCCTCCACCACATGGTCTTCAAATGTGAAGGTAAAAAAAGGACACTAGAGGCTACTGATGGTGATGGATGACATGCTTTGTTACAGTTGTTCTTGGGATGGGACTGTTTTCTCCCTTTTTCTCAGCACCTTGCATTTCAAAAATTAATGCAATAATGAAGAGGGTGAAGATCATGTTGAGTTTTTGCTAATTTGTAAAGGCCACAGCCTAATGTACATTTTTCACTACAGTGGCTCAGCAAGTTCATGAGTCTGTTCATTTGAAAGGCTCATTAGGGTTCTAATCCATCTCTCATGCTGCTGTTGTAATGAAAGTAAGAATTACAAGGACAATGAGATTTTCTTCATTTAGGGAAAAGAGGTGCAGTGCCGTTAAAACTCTTGGCATCCTAATGAAGTTTTGGAAAAAATATGAGCAGGATCTTCATGGCATTTACATTAATTGCACTTAGGCTGTGGCTAGTAATAGGTTTCATTAATACCACAGTAGTTTTGAAACAATATGTAGGAAGCTTCCATTAAATGAAAGGCTTCTACATTATATCTATTAGCTGGTTAGCCATAAAGTGATCCTGTAATGATGATGTATAAACAAAGGTTGACTTAGGCAAGTTAGAATCATAGAATTGTAGAATGGTTTGGGTTGGAAGTGACCTCAAAGGTAATCTAGTCCAACCCCTCTGCAGTCAGCAGGGACATCCTCCACTAGATTACGTTGCTCAGAGCCTTGTTGAGCCTGACCCTAAATATCTCCAGGGATGAGGCCTCAGCTTCCTCCATGGGCAACCTGTTCCAGTGTTCCACCACCCTCATGGTAAAGAACTTGTTGCTAACATCCAAACTAAATCTACTCTTCTCTAATTTAAAACCATTGCCTCTCATCTTATCCCTACAGGCCTTTGTAAACAGGCCCTGGCTGGCCTTCCTGTAGGTCCCTTTCAGGTATTGAAAGACTACTATTAGATCTCCCTTTTCTTCTCCAGTCTGAACAACCCCAACTCCCTCACCTGTCCTTGTAGGAGAAGTGTTCAAGCTCCCTGATTGTTTTTGTGGGCCTCACCAATATTTTACATAATGTAGAATTTGAGTTGAATTTCTGGCTGTGTGTGCATAAAAAAACCCAAATCATGAAAAAAAAAAACCAAACAAATGAACAAACAAAAAGTAAACCACCTTCCCAAGTCAAATAATGAGACACACAGGAGGAAAACATTTTATTCAGTAGGATGAAGCTCATGGTTATAGCCCCAAATAAGGCTATTTTCTTCCTGCCTCATAAACTATGCATTATGACATCAGAAAATGTGATTTAAAATCTAACATTCCTGCTTGAGCATATCAAGTTGTGCTTGAGTGCCTGTATTTGGGAGCTTTGTATGTCAGTATGGGCTTTGTATGTCAGTGAGGGCTTTTCCAGAATCCATATGGGTTCCTCTGGACAAATGGGAATGAATTTTGAAGGAAGCTTTAAAACATTAAATACATATTTCATACATTATGGATGGATGTGAACTGCCTCTTGATGGAGGTGTGAAGCATACTTAGTTTTTATTGCTCAGTTGACATATTCACATTATTACACAGATATTAACTAATCATATTCATAACTCTAAGGTGAATCAATAAATGTAGTTATTGCCATTTTTTTAAACAAGAGAAAATGGATTAATTGCCTCTACCCTTGTGAAAAAGAAGGGGCAGAACCAGGAACAGAATCTCAGCTATTACTGAAACATAATCCCTTGGGTTTTTTTTAAAGTTCATCTTGCTGTCTAAGGTACTGAACAGACATTCCTAAGGTAAACAGCTGTGCCAGTTGGAGACATCAACACACTTCTTTTTCATATAAGTCCCTGTACTTGTCACTGCCTTTATCACAGTTATGCTACTGGGGGCTGTATAACAGCTTTTTTTTCACTACACTTGGACAACCTGTCTGGGGTTAGTGAGCTGCTCAGGGCTGGACCAGCTGATATATTCTGGAGCAAACAACGGGTAAGTTGTAAAACCTTTTGCTTAGTTTGTGAGAGGTAATATCCAGATGGCAAGTGGTGACAGGTTCTGGGGATCAATGACATTCTCAGTCAATGACACTTAGAAAATATTATTATTCTACAGCATAAGAAATGTATGAAGCAAGGAAAATGCATAAATATTGAAAACGAGGTTTGTTTGGGTTTTTTTCTATTAAACTAGTAGGGATTTTTGATATATGAATGATTGTCTCCTAGTCATATACTTAAAAAAATCATGAAGATCACATACAAGAAAGAGAGTTGCCCTAATTATGACAGTAACCAAATCATAGAATCAGGCAGGTTGGAAGAGACCCCCAAGATCATTCAGTCCAACCTAGCACCCAGCCTTATCCAATCAACTAGACCATGACACTAAGTGCCTCATCCAGGCTTTTGTTGAACACCTCCAGGGATGGTGACTCCACCACCTCCCTGGGCAGCCCATTCCAAAGGCAAATCACTCTCTCTGTGAATAATTTCCTCCTAACATCCAGCCTATACCTCCCCTGACACAACTTGAGACTGTGTCCCCTTGTTCTGTTGCTGGTTGCCTGGAAGAAGACACTGACCCTAACCTGGCTACAACCTCTCTTCAAATAGTTGTAGACAGCAATGAGGTCACCCCCAAGCCTTCTCTTCTCCAGGCTGCACAACTCCAGCTCCCTCAGCCTCTCCTCATAAGGTTTGTGTTTCAGGCCTCTCATCAGTTTTGTCACCCTTCTCTGGACACATTCCAGTATCTCAACATCTCTCTTGAATTGAGGGGCCCAGAACAGGACACAGTACTCAAGGTGTGGCCTGACCAGTACCAAATAACCTCTCTTGTCCTACTGGCCACACTGTTCCTGATACAGGCCAGGATGCCATTGGCTTTCCTGGCCACCTGGGCACACTGCTGGCTCATCTTCAGCCTACCAGTACCCCCAGGTCCCTTTCTTCCTGGCTGCTCTCAGCCACTCTGTCCCCAGCCTGCAGTGCTGCTTGGGGTTGTTGTGGCCAAAGCGCAGAACCCTGCACTTGTTCAATCTCATCCCATTGGCCTCTGCCATCCATCCAGCCTGTCAAGGGTCTCCTACCCTCCAACAGATTGACACCTGCTCCTAGTTTGGTGTCATCTGCAAACTTACTGGTACAGATCATTGATAAACATATTGAACAGGACTGGGTTCAGTACTGATCCTTGGGGAACACCATTAGTGACTGGCTGCAAACTGGATGTGGCCCAAACCTATGCTGTCTGGACCTGCTCCCTTGGCCATCTGTTGTGGAGGCAGGGAATTAATGTGGCCAAGTCAGGGATTTATACAAAAATAGAGTTATTTTATTTTCCAAAAAACCCGCCCCCAAAACTATATACAGAAATTAATTTAGTTACCAGATTCAGTTTGTTTGAGAAGATCTACACAGCTGCCATAGATAATCTGACTATTTTGGAAGTCAGAAGTTGGAAAAGGCTTTAGCTATTAATGAATAGCGTTTCCCACTTAATAATAAAGCTGAGCCAAAATAACTCACAGTCAGGCTGACTTGGTCCAGTGGCCTGTGCACTTGCTCTCTTCTGATGCCATCGTTAAGAGGGTCGTTAAGAGGTATTCAGGTGTACACAGGGTGCTAATGGTGGGAAGCAGTCTTCCGGAGCAGAGCGCCAGGGGCTCCTGCTGCAGAATCTATCCAGGCCAGGCAAGGGGCGGGGAGAAGTCTCAAGATGGGCACGAATGCTCAGGCAGGCACGATCTCTAAGGCGGGAATGAACTCCAAGGCGGGAACCCCAAGGCGGGAAGTCCCCCAATATTTATACCCTCCATAGACAAAGAGCAGAGTTACCACTTCATAGGCGCAAAGACCACAGCCAATCCCAGCCCAATTCTCAGGCGGGCACTGCACAGGCACCCCTTGTGCCAGAAGGGCCCCTTGCTCTCCCCGCTTCACGCCTGCAGGGTGGTGGTGGTGGTGGGGAAACAGGTCTTTTCATGCCTTTTCCTCTCCCCTTCAAGCCACAGAGGGAGAGGAATTTAGGGGTATACAGGACTCCAGGACACCATCCTGTAGGTTCTTTGACAGAACTCAAGACAACCTGTTCCATGACCTTGCCTGGCACTGAGGTCAGGCTGACAGGTCTTTAATTTCCCGGTTCCTCCCTCTGGCCCTTCTTGTGGATGGGCATCACATTGGCAGCTTGCAGTCTTTGGGGACCTCTCCAGTGAGCCAGGGCTGTTGATAAATGATGGGGAGTGTCTTGGCCAGCTCATCTGCCAGCTCTCTCAGCACTCTAGGATGGATCCCATCTGGTCCTATGGACTCGTGAGGTTCCAAGTGGCTCAGTAGGTCACTTACTTCATCCTTGTGGATTACAGGGGGACTGTACTGGTCTCTGACTCCATCTGCCAGTTTGGAAGGCCAGTTGTCCTGGAGACAACCTGTTTCACTACTGCAGATTGAGGCAAAGAAGGTGTTAAGTACCTCTGCCTTTTCTTCATCTTTTGTTACTATATTCCACTCACCATCTAATAAGGACTGGAGGTTGTCCTTGGCCCTTCTTTTGTCATTAATATATTTATATAAACATTTTTTATTCTTCTTAACAGCAGTAGCCAGCCTAAGTTCTAAATGGGCTCTTGCATCTATTATTTTTTTCCTACAAGACCTAGCAACATCCTTGAACTCTTCCTGGGATACCTCCCCTTTTTACCAAAGGTGATACACCCTCTTTTTTTTTCTTTAATTCCTTCAGAAGCTCCTTGCCCATCCAATCTGGCTGTCTCACTCATTGGCTCATCTTCTGGGACAATGGAACAGCCTGTTCCTGCACCTTCAGGAGTTCTTTCTTGAATTAGGTCCAACCTTCCTGGACCCCTTTGTTTTTAAGGGCTGCTTCCCAAGGAACTTTCTGAGTTAGTTCCTTAAATAAGCCAAAGTCTGCCCTGCAGAAGTCCAGTGTGGATGTTTTGTTGATGCCCTTCCTGGTTTCACCATATATTGAAAACTCTATAATTTCATGGTCACTGGACCCCAGGCAGCCCCTGACCACCACATCTCCCACCAGCCCCTCTCTATTTGTGAACAGCAGGTCAAGCAGGGCTGCACCCCTGATCAACTCATGTAACAGCTGAGATATGAAGTTGTTCTCCACACACTGTAGGAACCTTCTAGACTGCTTCTTCTCTGCAGTGTTAAGTCCCAGCAGATGTTTGGCATGTTAAAGTCACCCACAAGAACAAGAGCAGGTGATCTTGAGGCAGCCCCCATCTGTTTAAAAATAATAAATCAACCTCTTCTTACTGGTTGGGTGGTCTATAACAGACTCCAACCAGGATGTCAGCCTTGTTGGCCTTCTCCTTAATTCTCACCTGTAGGGATTCAACCTGATCTTCCTTAATCTCTACTTCCATGATGTCCAGAGCATCCCTAATATATAGGGTCTCTCCTCCACCCCTTCTCCCTTGCTGTCTCTCCTGAAGAGTCTGTAGCCATTGAGTACAGCACTCCAATTGTGTGAGTCATCCCGCCACATTTCTGGGATGGCGACAACATTGTAGTTTTCTTCTTGTATCAAGGCTTCCAGCTCCTCTTGTTTGTTACCTGTACTGTGTGCATTAGTGTACATACACTTCAGCTGGGCTGCTGGTTTTACCCCTATCTCTGGCCTACCATCCTCAGTCTCCTTCAGTTTGTGTCTAGTAATGTTGTGTTTAACTTCGTCACCCTTCCAGTCTAGTTTAAAGCCCTTTCAACAACCCCAGCCAACTCATATGTCAGGATCTTTCTCCTCTTCTGAGACAGTTGTACCCCACCTGTTGCTAGCAGACCCAGGGCCATATAAAGTTCCCCAAGATCAAAGAATCCAAAATTCCGTTGGTGGCACCAGCCTCTGAGCCACCTGTTAATCAGGTATGATTTCCTATTTCTCTCAGCATTCCAACCTGCGACTAAGGGTATAAATGAAGAGACTACCTGTGCCCCCGGTCCCAACTGCTTTTCGCAGCGCCATGAAGTTCCTTTTGATTGCTTTTAGACCTCTGGTGTCAGCCTCATTTCCTGCCTGTGTAACCAACAAGGGATAGTAATCAGAGGGCTGCACTACAGTAGGCAGCCTTCTGGTAACATCCCTGACCTGGGCCCCAGGGAGTCAGCAGACTTCTCTGTGTGAGGGGTCTGGCCAGCATATGGGGCCCTCTGTTCCTTTCAGAAGGGAATCACCAATAACAATTACCTTCCTCTTTTTATTTTGGTTACAAGTTCTGATGCAAGGGGCAACTGATTTACTTTAGTCAACCCCCCAGATGGTGATGTTTCTGTCTTTAAAACCACCTCACCCTCAATCATTAGTGCCCTGTGTCTGTTGTGCAAGGGCAACTGAGGAGGTGAAGGTTGCTGAAGGGTTTTCCCTTGCCCCTTCTGACAGGCACCTGTGTCCATTCTCCCTTGTTTCTTGGGCCACTTCCCTCTGCTAAGGGCGTCTTCAGAGCCTGGTGCCATAAATCCAGCTCTCTTTCACATTTCCTTATAGTCCTTAGCCTTTCCACTTCATCCTTCAGTTCAGCCACTAAGTTAAGCAGACTATCGATCTGCTCACACCGAATGCAGGCATTGTCTCTGCCATCCTCCACTTCGAGTGCCAGGCTCCAACACTCCTCTCAGCCAGTTGTCTGGACTCCTGCGTGCCTACAGATGGGCTCTGTTTGGGTGCCCACAGTTTAAACAATAACCTTTGACCGAGTTTTCACCATGTCTCTCTTCCTTCGAGGCACTAACGGGAGTTGATTGGGTGTTTCGTTGTTTTTTTCTTCCCGGCACGCTGCGGGCTGGGCTCAGCAGAGAGCTGCTCTCTTCCCGAATCAGTCTTGCGCCGCTGCTGCTCCTCGTTTAAATCACCCGCGCGCCGGGCGCCACCCCTGCTGCGTCACCCTCGAGCGTGCACGTACGCCACATACTCTGCCGCGCCTGGCGCTTCTCTGCTTCTGTCTGAGTGTCTCCAATCGGGTGAGCTCCAAAGTAAAGAAAAAAAACTTCAAAAAGGCTTTGATAAAAGCACCTTTCAGGGGAGCTAGCCTCGATACTGCTCTCTTCCTGAGTCGAGGAATGCCATAAGATTGTTTATCTCTAGAAGTGATGGGTGTCTCTGCGAAGTAACGGGTGCCCTCAGATTGTCTTGAGAAATCTACTCTGAAGCGTAACACCAATATCCCTGCACAAAGGATTCTCATCCATTTATTAGGTCCCTTATACGTGTTTTGCCATAAATATGGTCCTGTGTTGGTGAATGTTTAACTTCAGCTTGTTTTTGAGGAACCTGTACACTTTAGTTTTTGTGTGACAAGTATAATTCTTTTCTAATGAGTTCTTAAAACCTTACTATCACCTGTAATTAACAAACTTACTTATAGGTGCTCTTGTTCTAACAGTCTATTAAGCGTGGAAAAAAAAAATAATTTATTTTCCTAGGTCTGTAGTGTCATGACGACCTCAGCGTGCTTCAGTAATAGATTATTTGGTCTTTCTGTTGCTCCTGGGAACAATAGTATGGTATATTTTTTTAAGACAGATTCATGGCAGCTCTGTAGAGGCAAGTTTTGGGAAGATTAACTTATGCTCCTGTGGTGTCCTTTAGGTTCAGAGTAGCTCACTTAGTTGGAAAGTTATGATGATATTGACTAAGTTTAGTTTGTAAATTTTGCAGATGAGCCATTCAGTGTGAAGATAGTAAAAGGTAGTCATGCCTGACACCATTAGATTTCCAAGTGGTTTTCAGGATAGACTGTCTGTATACCAAGCTAATTGGGAAAATTACTGGGTAAATACACAGCAAATTAGCTACATGTTCAGAAAACAGAGTGTATTAGAAATTAACAATCAGTTGTGAATTATGACTTAATTTCTGTATGAATATTATTTTTTATTATTAATATTTTTAAAATCGGGGAAAATCCCTGAGGTTCTCTGGATTTTCGTTCGACAAGAAGCAATTGCATAGAATGAAACAGTTTAATGAACCAGAACTTGGAAAATAATAATGCAGGAACACAAAAAAAATCTAACTAATGCCTATGCAGCCTTGGCATATACTCATGACGCCTTTGGTCCCTGAGTATGTCTCCTGTATGAAAAACGCTTTCAAACTCGAGGTGATCACGGGGTAAAAAAACCCAAATATTTCAGGCAGAGGAGGAAGGAGATGCTGCTAAGCCACTAGTGAGCTGCACACACATGGCTGCCTGTTAACGAGCTGCAAACGAGGAGATACTCTGTGCAGACAAAGGCAGGGTGTAGAAGGGCACAGTTTTCTAAATCATCTGCCTTTATATACTCGATTTTGAAACCAAACTGGTCAATAGGCACTAGCACCCTTGTTCTGGACAACGAATTCAAAGCTTCGAGCCTCCTTTGACTATGCAGGCACGTTGAGGGCAGCACAAGACACCTGACACAACGTGCTAAGCCCCTAGCCCTCAAGGCTTTGCTGGGCTGAAACCCTTATTGTTTGCTCAGTCTACTCACTCCCGGACCCCAGTACAACAGGAGGAGGAGAGCCAGGGTTAAACCTGCCCGGCAGGATTTATGCCCTACCAGGACATGGTCTATTCTGCCAGCCTCTATAGAAGTCCTTCTTTAAACAGGTTATGTATCTACAGATGTGAAAGGGGCCTTTGAGGGGTCTTACCACCTGCTGTTAAAAATGTTCTGGGATTTGCTTTTGTAGTACCATCAAAGGCAAGGAGAGAGATCAATGACAAACATATCTTCTCTGCTACTCAGGTCTTTGATATGTGTAATTATCTCTGTTTGCTAATTTTGATGTTATAGATTAGGTGTCTGAAGCAGCAATGATTATGTCTGGAACTGATCTCAAATTGTTTATTGAAGAACATCCATGCAAAGTGTCCTGAATCCCTTGTCTCATACTGCTGTAACTGAAAAATGACAAGTGCGTTCTACAACTTCTGGGTTTGCTTTTGGATTTCAGCTGTAGTTGTGGAACTGCGAACCTGCTTCAATAGAACTATTTGCTTTCTGCTGCCTGCCGCTGAGGGGGATTCTGCCTGTACGCCGGTTGTGGCGGAGGGGAGAAATTAATTAATGCGAGAGGATATTTATAAAAACATATATATTTATTAACTTCAGTATTTTCAATTCTCGCCATGCCCAACCACTGAACTTTCATATTAAATTTGTTCTTTACACGGTTATGAAGACATTATGGGAATATATGTATCTACAGAAACTTATTAATAACTAGCAAACATTAAAACTATTAACAGAGAGAGAGTTTTCCCCGTGGCTTAATGCCACTTGGGATCTTACACTATAATCTGCTCTCTGCTTTATGGCAGAGGTAACAGAAATTACAGAGACATTCAAGTATTTACTCACAATTTGGATTGATCAATAATCACCCTCCAGAGCTACATCACAGCCTATTGCAAGTGTCCAGTTCTTCAGGATCTCTGCCTGTGGACTTTGAGGCTGGAATCCTCCAGTTTCAGGGGAAATAAGGGTCTCTGACCTTGCTGCTGGCTTCTGCTGGCCGCTCTCTCCAGGGTTACGCAGGCAGGATCTCCAGGTGCAGAGGAAGGATTCCGTGCAGTCTGAGCACAGGTCTAACACTGGCTTCTCAGTCCAGTCGAATGCAGACAAGTGGCTCTGCTCCTGGCAACCAGCGGCAATGGTGCACACCAGGCAACCATATAAAGGCAGGCAGGCAGGCAAGCTAGCAATGTGGTGGAGCCGCAAGTAATGTGGGGAAGGCTGCACGTGAGCCTGTGCACCCCTATTTATTAAATGTGGGCCGAGAGCTAATGATTGCCAATCAGGTTGGCAGTCAGCCAAACCTTACCATACTAGGTAAAAGCCACAGGCCTGGACTCCAAATATGGGAATCATGTGGACCCAGCACCAGGCAGACACGAGCTGGGCGTGTGGGGACTTACACAGTCAGGTGTCCTGGGCAACTGACTTTATGGCACCAGGTCTGTTGTGCCCCTTTGTGTTCGTTTACCCCTGGTGCAGGCAGAGAGACATGTCCAGGCATAGCAGGCATAAATAAGCCTGCTTTTGGGCCTACAGGCCCTCCACAACACTGCCCCTCTTCCATTCTTCTTATCTTTTTTTTAGTGCTCCTCTGTAGCTCATGTAATTTGCTGACTTAAATATAGCAATATCACTGATCAGGAAATAAACTAGTCACAAAATGGAAGAAAGTATACTTTCATATATCTCTCTTCACTTGGGTAATTATCTGTTAGATCTTTGTGTTTTTAAGACCCTCAGAATTCCTTCCTGCTTCCTGGTTTAGAACTGGTTCAGATCATGAGAAAAGCAGACCTGTTGGGATGTCCAAGGACACTGATAGCTTGAGCAATCCAAGGGGGATTCTCGTTTTTGACCTGTGCTCCTCACTTCACTGGAGTCTCATAATTGCATCCTGTGCATCTTCTTTTCTTGTTTGACCATTCATGTTTCACAATTGTATGTGTAATATTGATCTTGTTAATATTTTCATGTCTTACAGCAACAAAATTAAGATGGTATTGCTATATTCTTGGTTTGTTCAGTGGAAAATCCACCATCTAACAGTATGTAAGTGTGCACTGACATCATTCAGGGAATTTAAATAGGATCTATTTCATGTAACTACATATGGCACATAATTTAATGTAAAAATAAACATCTTGTCCATATAAATATGACTCAGTTCAACTGACTGTTTTTTTCAGGTTTCTTTAGAGCAATTACTGCCTGTCAAGTTGTATATACATTTCCTGCTGTTTTGAAAAAAAAAACAGAGTATTTCTTAGCTCTAATTTCCATTGCACTTTTAGCAGGAAGAGTCTTTATATGTTATAGATGAGGACTAGCAATCAAATGAAAATGGCATATTGTAGTTCAGATTATTAATAAAATTAGATTAGTTAGCAATATGTAGAGCTCATTAAAAAAAAAATCTGTGAGTTTAAACAGTTACCCAGTATTGTTTCCTTCAATCAGAAAAGTAAAAATGCACAGCAGGAAAATAATTGACAGAGCCCATGTAAATGACTGTGTGCTATGAAAATTATCAGTATGAAACAGTCATCTGGGGCTTCACAGTAATCAGAGTCAAGAAGGTGCAATTTCTGAACCAAACACATTGTCACAAGCATCTGAAATTGCCACATCTTCGTATAGAAATTTTACTGCTGTCTGACTGCTAGTGAACTTCCTGAGTTATAAATATAGGAATTCGCTTTTGACGTTCCAATCATCCTGATCCGTGAAGCAAACACAACCATAGGTGATCCAACAGAGACACATTTGTACTTTTAGATATGCTCTTGCAGTATATCAATAGGGTATTAATTCCCCCCCCCCTGCCCCCACCAGTTGTTTTTTTCTCTTAGAGGGCATCACAGGTGACAATCCAGCATGGGTCTACCTTTCTTCATATTTTTAGCGGAAAAGACCCTTCATGCATTAAGAAGAACTATGTTTTGGAGTGAAGTAGCTAATTAAGAAAACCCAATCTGATCTGCACTATTACATCATTTTACAGTGATTACCAAAATGAGTTTAAAATGGTTTTATTCCACTTGCAGTCAGCCTTGTCAGTTAAGATCTAAAAAGACATGGTCACTTATAAATTAAAGTGATGTTTGCATTCTACTTATAGTACTGTTAAATATTGATCTGTTGCATAATATGTTAGATCAGAGAGGGAGCTTACAAAAGAGGCTGTTCATGAGAAAGTAGACACTGCTTTGTAGCTGGTAGAACTTATGGAAAAATGTATGAGTAGAGCTGGTTTTGACCTACCATGCTATCATACATAGATTTAGTCTTGAGATGCTTTAATAAGTACAGAGGAAAGGAAATAGATCCGGAATAAGAAGATCCATGAAATTCAGAATAACATAATGAGGGAGAAATGACCAGGAAAATTATTTTCTGTGTTACCAAGGAAGTAAATTACAAGAGTTGAAGGCTATATGATAATTTCCATTTTCTCTAGATGATTAGGTACACATTCTAACATATTATGAAAGCATCTATCAGTGTCACCAAGAAGAACATGTTCTTACAGTGAAATGTGTGACTAGTCATGAACTGACTTCAGTGGAGCTGAAGAAATAAACTCATGTTTGGAATATGGTCATTTTGCTCTATAAATAATCAAATACCATTCACAACCAAAACAGATCATAGAATCATAGAATCAGTCAGAGTTGGAAGCGACCACAAGGGTCATCTAGTTTCAACCCCCCTCCCATGGGCAGGGACACTCTACCCTAGATCAGGCTGGCCAGAGCCCCATCCAACCTGTCCTTAAACACCTTCAGGGATGGGGCCTCAACCACCTCCCTGGGCAGCCATTCCAGGGTCTCACCACTCTCGTGGTGAAGAACTTCCTCCTCACATCCAGCCTGAACCTGCCCATCTCCAGCTTCACTCCATAGATCATTGCAGGAGTGTGAAAATTTCTTCCCCTCATATATATCGATGCATGTGTATTTCAGGAGTATAGTTCTATAACCTGTTCTGTGTAATAAGAATCAGTAGCTCAACCTAACAGAGCACATCTGAGCAATGCATTTTTACAGAAGTGACTGCTAAGAATGACTTCGCATGCAGACCTCAAACTACATGGCTGCTTGCATTAGAAAGTGAAGCCAAGGAATGTAAGAGGGAATAAATGGAAAATCTTCCACTTTATCAGGAATAAATGCAAATGAAAGAAGAACAAAATTCTAACCCTTTAAAAAAAAATCTAAGTGTCTCTAGTACCACACACCTCAACAAGTCTTTTGGTTGTAGGGAGAAGAATTGTAGGAAGTATTCAGTGCCTGACAAGTAGAGGATGTAGGAACCTTCAAAATGCTAAGACATGAAGAGGACAGTTGTAAATTTTCTTTCTGAAAATGACAGTTTTGCCATCTGAAGCTGCAAATACCTTTCTCCTTCGCCTCCATTCTACCTCATAAATAACTGATCTAATATTTGGGAGCTAAGCAAGGTAAATACATGGATGAGCATGTACAAGTGTACATCAAGTTAATTACCATTATTTCTGTATGAACTAGATGAAAATAGTCTGCAAAGAATTCCTATAAGCATGTATATAAAATAATATGGGAACAAACAAACATAGTGGAAATGAAATACATTCAGGGTATACTTGGTATAGCTTGGTGATGATATCACTTAGCATCTTAGCCTTTGTCGTTCTTTCAAGTGTATTTTTTTTTTTCATCTCGTTCTCACAATTTTGAGATTGATTGAATGGACTTTTAAATATTCTGTGTTGGTACATTCTAAGTATTTTCAGACTGGAATATCTTTGAGAGTCTTCTTCAATGGAAACCTTCCCAGAAGCTCATCTTTATAATTTTCTTTCTGCAGTAACACTAAGCATTTTGTTCAAAATGTTTTACAGCTATTAAATACTCAAGTAGGACATGCTTTGGTGCATCACAAAATTGGATTTCTCTTTGGGTTCTTAGTGTGCTTATTCTCTTACTTGGATCAGGGTTTCTGGCTTAGTTATGTCTTATGATGTACTACTGTCTTCATCCTATCTGATTGATCCACAAAGCATCATGAAAGATGAACTTGGATCATGGGCAGATAATCTTTCAACAAGTCAGAGTGATATAGTTTGATGAAGAAGCTGATATTTCTTAATTTCTAGAAGTCTGATTTTTCCTGTCTTGTCAAAAAGCTTGGTCTTGTGTCATAGTTATTTGGAGTGGAATTACAAAATTATAGAATTTCAAGAAGAAATTGAGTTTCCATTTTGCTTTAAAATGTCATCAAATAAATAGGAAAAAAAAAACTAGGACAGCTGGCATCCTGAAAAATGAGATTTATGCTCTATTTCACTGCCTACAATTGGATCACTTGTGTCCTTCACGTCTCAAGTATGCTTAAGTGTGGTTTTGGTTTTAATCCAGGGGTAAATATCCTTTCTCAAATCTTGTGAGTGGTAATGCAGAAATAAGGAAGGGCTAGTAGACTGGATTATGACTGGATAGGGAAAAATAAAGCTAAGACAACTGTTGTAAAATCTCACTGAGTATGTAGAGACATGGAGACCAAGCAAAAATGTTCACCTGGAATGCTTCATGTTGTTGCCTGACTCAAATGTCTATGTTCTGTCCCTATGGCACAGTAGCTTCCTGAGGTGTTTTATAGTCTATATTCAGGGTTGAAGTTTGCTGTTGAGATGTTGGCTTGCAGATAAGACACT
Organism: Pogoniulus pusillus; assembly: GCF_015220805.1. NCBI lineage: Eukaryota > Metazoa > Chordata > Aves > Piciformes > Lybiidae > Pogoniulus > Pogoniulus pusillus. Next base: position 17,934,920 of record NC_087265.1, read on the forward strand.
GCAAAATAGGTGTAGACTGTTGCTCTCTAGTGCTGCATCACAGTCCAAAGCACAGGAGTTTGTTTTCGTGTAATGCATGCTGGAGTGATGTAGAATATAGAGAAATAAGCCTTGTTAATGCTATCATTGTTCAATGCTTTAGGAAGATGTACCACTTGCACATTTTATTCAGAGTCCCCTACTGCTTTGCTCAGTCCCTGAGCTTTCAGGCACTCCCTGGGCTGTGGCCAGGAGCTCGTATTTCTGTTTTACTCATTCATGTGGTAGTGGTCTAGTTTGTAAAGTAATGTTTGGCTCACAACTTGAAGGTGAGATAAGTCTTTGCATGAGAAAACACATCCAAATACCCCATGTTGTGGAGGCAGGAATTAATGGGTGGCCGAATCGGGAATTTTATACAAAAATAGTTATTTTATTTTCCCAAAAACCCGCCCCCAAACTATATATACAAAGATTAATTTAGTTTAATTAGCAGATTCAGTCGCATGAGAATTATCTACAGGGATACCATCAATAATCTGACTATTTTGGAAGTCAAAAGTTGGAAAAGGCTTTAGCTATTAATTAATAGCGGTTTTCTTACTAATAAAGTTGAGCCAAAATAACTCACGGTCAGGCTTCCTCGTGCGGTCTGCCTCTGTCGTTCCTTTTTCAGCAGTCGCAGGTGGATTGTTAAGAGTCATTAAGCTCTTACAAAGGTGTCAATGGGGAAGCCGTTCTTTGAAGCTTTCTGTATTCAGCTTAGGCGAGCGAGGGCGGTGGGGGGCAAGTCTCAGGCAAACATGAACGTCTAGGCAGGGACGAAATCCAAGGCGGGAACCCCCAAAGGCGGGAAGACCCTCAGTTTATACCCTTGCTAGACAAAGGACAGAGTTACCACACCTTAGGCGCGAAAGCACACAGCCAATCCCAGCCAGATCCCAGCACGGGTGCTGCACAGGGCACTCCCCTTGCGGGCAGGACCCCTTTGCTCACCCCCTTCACGCCTGCGGGGCAGGTGAGGGGGGAGGGAAACCAGGCGGCTTTCCCCCTCCCATTCAAGCCACGGAGAGAGAGGAATTTAGGGGTACACAGGACTTCCAGGACACCCCATAAAGAATAAAATGAAGTGGAGTTTACTTACTTGTTGCTGCTCCATACTGCTCAGAAGCCTGTAGCAGTGTTTTGAACAAACAGTTAAATTGAAGTGCTTGCAAAACACGGGCAAAATGTAGAAATCTTGATTATGACAGTGGAAATGCTTTAGCTCTTTGTGGTCTGGCCCATAGTGACAGGATTGTAAGAGTGACCTAATTACCTTTTCTCTGCTTTAACTAGTGTTGTAGTAGGCCTGATAGGTCCAAAATAGGCTTATACATGTCTTGCCTTGCCTAGGCATGTTTTTCTGCTCCATTAGAGAGGCAAACGTGGGAAATGGACACAAAAGAACCTGGAGCCACTGAGTCTGGCCTGCCCAGGGTCCTGTGGTGTAAGGTACACACACTTAGCTTGTGCCTGCCTAGTGCAAGGCCTGTGCTTTTTCCAAATTAGGGAAAAGTGAGCCTGTGGCTTTGTCTAATATGGTATGGTTTGGCTAACTGCCATCCTGATTGGCTATTCTTGTGTCCAAAAGGCAATTAATCTCAGCTCACACTGATTAAAGGAGATACGCAGGTAAACAACCTGCTTTTGCTTCCCTGCTTTGCTTCCCTGCTCTTTGCCATGCTCTCTCTGCTGTCCTCAACCGTGCTGCTATTGCACACTGCCTTATTGCTTTCCTGGTAAACTCCACTGCTGTTAGTTACCAGGGGCAGACCCTGGATGCCTGCACATGATTGGCCTGTGTAGCCAGTGTGACATCGTGCTGAGACTGCACCACATCCTGCCTTCTGCACCTGAGGGTTCTGCTTAGAATTCCTGGACATATATACAGATTGTCCAGAAGAAGCCAGGAGACAAGGTCAGAGATTGTCTGTGTCCTTTCCCCAGAAGCCAGGAAGATTCATGTCTCAACATCCAACAAGAGAAGAGCCGCCTGAAAGCATTTGGGCACTGTCCAGACTGTGGCTAGCCCCCACGAGTGGGTAATAATAATCTGTGAGTAAATGCTTAAATGCCTCTTTGTAATTCTCTACTGCCTTCTGCTATAGAGCAGAAAGAGCTTGAGCCCATCTAGAGGGCAAGCGGCATATTGACTCGAAGCGGCATTTGACCGCGGAACCTTCTCTTCCAGTTCAGTTAATGTTTATATATTTTGCTGATTATTACTAGATCTAGTTATTATCCATAGAATGTTTCCATGACCATGTAAGAACTGAAGTATTCTTAGTGGTCGGGGGTGGCAAGAGTTCTGAATATCAAAATTAATAAACACTATTAATTTTGGAAAATATAATCTCTCATCAACTAGGTGATCTTTTGCATCTGGGCAGAGATCCTGGTCTACAAAGAGGTTTCACTTGCTAGATTAGGATAGGTTTCAGGGGAAGTCTGCTGACAGGAGCTTTTGAGGCGAAGCTGTTGAGATGTAGCAGTGAGGCATAGACTGATGAACTAGTAAGAAAGTGGAATAAACTGATAATCTGGAGTTTCAGGAGAAGTCCTGAACCTGTACAAGGCCAGTGTTGTACTTCTTTTTTTTTCTGGGTGCTGCTACTTGGCAGGAAAAGAGGTGGCAGCAGCTGCTGGATAGGAAATGTTTTATGTCTCTTAGGGCGGTTTTGTGATGCCCTGTGGCATCCTGGAAATGCCATATTATCCTGAAGTCTGGTAGCTTTTAGTTGCCACAAGTGGCAGACATTTTGTTCAAAAGCTGTTTGGAGGAGGTGTTTGAGCATCTTTCAGTAGACGATTATTTAGTCAGAATCTCTCATGTTCCTTGAAAATTAACTTTGACTTGCTTATATCTGACATGAGTGTGGAGGCACAGCTTGTACAGGTGCTGTGAAGTGTTGGTCTCTGAATAACAACATAAAGTAACAATATGGGTCTGGAAGAGATCTGTCAGAGATTTAAAGCTCATCTAGCTGTGGATATCTTATTAAGCACATCTAGCTGAAATGCCTAGTACTGTAACTTTTAATGGGATCTGTGTGAAAACCAATAAAGATAGGCATATAACAGCTAGAGATAAAGACATTCAGATGCTCAGAAGGCGATGGAGAAAACCATGTTCTTCTTTTCAGCCTCAAGCAGGCTACCAGCCTTAATTTGCAAAAGAATAAAAGGTCAAAAGAACTTCAGAGTTCTGAAAACCTTTTGCGGAAGGAAAGGAAAGCTGACACTTCTTTGTGATATAAGGGAGCGTATATTTGAAATTAAGTAATTTGGGGACTGTGGCCTTTGTAAATGATAGGAAAGATATGAGTGAGACTGAACTGAATTTGCAAAGATGCCAGCTAACAGACCAGTACCACTTGGGTGTGGTTAGCTAAAGCAGGGCAAGAGTTAGTTTGGTCCCTGTCCAAAATGTCTTCAGCTTGTGTGGCTGACAGCTCTACCTGGGAGCCTGAACGTAGCACAGTAGGGAGCTGAGAAACCAAAATGTAAGTCAAAGCTGGAGTTAATGACCTTTATCTCTACCTACTTTTTGAGTTTCCTGTTCTGGATAAAGGCCAGTTTGAGAACAGTGCCACCACATCATCTGTCTTACTTCTTTGAAGTAAGGCACAGTCTAAGTAACGTATGTGTTTCAAGACAGATGACTCTGTACTGGTATTGTAGCTCTGTCAACTCAGTGAAAAATGTTTTTTAATGATAAATTGGCAGTTGGAGTTTGTGTGCAAATGAATCTCTGGAGGAATCAACTAGGATAGATGCTTATCTGGGTCTATTCTGCCCTCTAATTTTAATTACCATTTCTTGTCTCAAACTGCCCTCCCTGAAATTGAACAGCAACAACAACAACAAAATCCCCAAACAAAACGATCTCCCCACATTTCCTCCAGATGTACATGCCAGTGCTTAGCTGAGGAAGTTGGCAGGGAGCAGGAGGGAAGGAGACATTTATATATTTTGTAGAATAATATTGAAAGGGGAAAAAAAAGAAAAAAAAAAAGAAAATCCCTAGGTGGTATCTGGGTTTGAACTGAATGGTATCTCTGTAGACACTGTCAGTGAATTTGTGATGGCTGCAAGGCTGAGAGTTCACAAGCTGTGACCAAAGCTTTGTTCCAGAACCCTGTGCTTAAGGTTAACATGAGGCAATTGCCCTCTTTGTGCTGCAGGGTTTGTAAATTTAAATGGTACCAAATACAGGAAAACCCTATTTCTTTCTGACAGCCTACTATGCACTTGGCATTCTAACTATACCTCAATTTTGTCTGCTGCAGAGATTCTGTGTTCCTCTTATGAAATGTTTAAATAATAAAATGCATTTTTAATATTTAAATTGTTAAAGCTGCCTTCCTTAATTACATGGGAGCTAGGGACTTTGTGAGTGTTTGCAACAAGTTAGACAAACAGCAGGTATTTCTTTGCCCACGTGTCTACTTTTCCTTTTGATTTTTTTTTTTAAATGAATTTTTCAGAGATTGCAGTGCAAGCGCCACAATCCAGAGAGGCTTCAAATATATAGTGCTGCAAACAAAACCAGCAGGAGCATGGACTTGCAGAGTATATGCACTGAATAAGATGGGTGTCAAAAATAATGAGGCAAACTGAGAAGATATTCTGTTTGCTGCCCCGAGAAAAAAGGGGAATTTATGCGTATTATTAGGAAAAGGAACGGGGAGTGGAAATGAAATGAATTATAGAAGCCTCAGCTGTAATAAAAGTTAGTAAAGCAGCAGAGAGAGTGAAGTAACACTTTTTTTTGCAGTATTTATTACTGGAAGAGAAAGCACAAAGATTAAAAGATAACTAGTTTGGGGAGAAGGCAGTATCTGAATTTGTTTGTTGCAGTAGAAAGTCGCTGAACAGTGGGAGGAAAAAAGAACTGATATCCATGAAATAAATTGAGTGTTTTTTTTCTTTTTTCTTTTATTTTTTCCTCTCCTTATTCTTTCAGGTGACATATTGGAATGTAATTAGGTTAACTTTCTTCTGAAAAGTCAGAGTAATGACTGATTTATGTAGTTGTTGCTGCACTGGGAATCTAAACTGAGTGGTTGTTGAAATGGTGCTTGTTAGCTAATTCGCTAGTTGAAGACAGCCACTTGTGGTGGAAATGTGAAAGTATACCGCCCTGGCTTCTAAAGCTCTTTAATTAGGTAAACAGAAAAACAAGTTGTTACTAAAAATACTTTGCTCCTGTTATTTTTCACCTAAATCATTCATACGGCAGGTGTAACTCCTCCAGGTTTGGTAGGATTTCTCGTTGCTTGGTATTTTTTTTTTAATTGGTGCCCTAAGGTAAGATGTTTCTGAAGGACTGAAGTGTGCTGTTTAGAGGTACCTGTAGAGCTTTCAGTAACAGGGATCGGTGAAGGGTCATAGACATGCCATCACCAGATCTTTGTGGTCTGTGCATGTTTGTGACCTCTTGCAGCTGCAGTCTGGTCCCAAAGCATTCAGACAAGCTACCTGATGGAAAGTAGTGTGTGATGGTTTATCAAAACAGCCAGTGAAAGGAACCCCGACTATAAAGTCACAACAAGAACTTCCACCTTTGCTGGGGAAGTTTAAAGAACTAGTTCTATTTTCCTGTAGTAGATAGGTAGGGGAATATCAGTCTTTGGCACTTCTTGTGTCCAACACAACTGCTCACTTAAATATCTATTGCTTCTTGAATCTTTTAGCCAATTTACAGCTCTTTTGGTGCTTGATTGTTGAGAGAGACCACTTGTTATTGTGCTTATCTGTTATTACTTGATAAAGCAGCATTCTTGCTCTAGTAAAAAAGTCTGTTTTGTGCCATCTCATCCGGGTTACATGGGGCAAGACAATAACCAGCTAATCTTCCAAAGTAAAAGACACATAGCATTTGGTGCATCACCTTCTTTCTGTTACACTGGAGGATGTGTGTGGTCTGTTGTTTGATGGGTGTTTGGGTTTTTGTTTGTTTGTTTGTTTGGGTTTTTAAAAATTTTGGTCACAATATAACTGGCATTTACTCATTCCAGATTCTGTTATTACAGCAAGCCAGGTCCTTAGCACAGTGAGTGGTTGAGTATATGCTAATAGTGTCTCACATATTTGATTTCCTTAAATCTCAAAGCCTATTGATGGGACAAGTTGTGCTGCAGTAAAGCTGTGCTCTGTCTGACTTACTGAGAATATCCAATTCTAAGAAAGCTTAAGGACAGTCATTAAAAGATCTACAGAGAATACAGGCAGGCACTTTGTGTCTGAAAAGGGGTAAAATGGAGTCAAACCCCACCTTGCTAGTATGGGGTTATCAACTCACAAAATAAAGGTAGATGCAATGAAGAAAATCACTTAGGAAATACTTGAAGTACAATACCCTATAATTCTAAACTGTCGCAGTTAGTGTCTTGATCTTGTAGTGCAAGACACTCTTGAAATAATCTGAATGCAGCAAAGGACTTGCAAAAAATACTAACTTTGTTAATTTAAAATCATAGTAGCTGACTCAATAGATTTTAATGTTCCATAAATTGTGTTTAGTGGGTTTTTATTCCAAAGCATTTGAACATGTATTACTTTTCTAATGCTTCTCTTTCTTCGTAAAACATGGTTATGTTATCACTCTGTCTTTGTGTTATGCTGTTGTCTTTTAGTGGGACAATGCCTTTACAGCAAATGAAGGATTTTAACTTGCTTAAAAAGTATCAGCTATCTCCATCTGCTCTGGAGGAGAAATTACTCTTTTTTTTTTAAATGTTTTTTGAACGACTTTGATCACATTTGTGATGGTCTCTACAGTTAAGATGTAAGGTTTTTTGATTGTAGTTTTTTGTTTTATTTTTCCTTTTTTTCTTTTTTTTTTCTTTCCCAAGGCAAAGGAGAAAAAGGAGTGGTTCTTTTTTTCTGTTTATTTCTGTAAATAAACTATGTTATTAGTGAGTTGTCAGTAAGGGGAAAGAAAATATTTCCTAATATCTCAATAACAACTTCTGCCAGTGTTACACAAGTGGGCTGCATATCTTACAAAATTAAATTAAACTGTTATGAAAATGCATCTTTCCTGGTTCTGTGGCAATGCTGACTAAACAACTTTTGCCAATTCTGTTTCTAATTAAGTTGTCTATGTTGTTGTCCACATGCTTCTCGCTTCTCTTAAAGGTTGGGGTTTTTTTTGTGTGTGTGAATTCCCTGTGCATCTTCTCCACCTTCCAATCCTGGATGGTGGGTCTTTGCAGGTTCTTTCCCAAAGGGCAGGTGCCTGTGAAGATGGGATGTCTGGAGCTTTAGGACTGGAAGGATAAAGCTAAAATGGTTCCTGTTTTGCTTGCTTCTTGTTACTCTGTTCTTGTCAAAGTAGGTTCAGGTGCTCCAGAAGCTGTAAGTCAAATGGTGAAGGAAAACTTAGTTCATTATCATTGCTGGTTTCTTGTGGTGGAGTTCAATGCATGCAAATATTGAGGACAAAAGGTATGTTTGAGGAGAAACCACAAAGACTCATTCCCTTGGATTTTTTTTTCCTCTTTGTATATTTTTAACAGAAAACACATGCTTTCTGAATTATGCAGTACAAAATCTACTGCATTGGGCATTCATATTCTTACAGTGATTGTAGCAGTTACACTTTTAATACAGTTGCTTAGTATTTGCATAGGAAGACAAGCGTGTTTGCAAGGAGCTTAGCTTTCTCCTTTTATAGTAACCAGCTGCTGATACAATAATAAACATTCATGAAGCCTTCTGTTTTAATTCCTGACAGCTGTAGACACCCACATTCTGCATTTTTAATTTCTGGCATGTTCAGCTACATTATGGCCTGTTAATTTAATCCTAAATCATTCAAAACAGCCATTGATTTAATTGATCTGCGTTTGACTGCAGTACAGTAAGCCTGGGGAAGCTGAGGAGGGTCAACAGGATAACTCAACTTGGGAATGTCTCTCTGTGCCCACTATCCACAACCCAGATCCATAGGGAGAGATTTTTTGAGTTTTCAGTGAGAGGTTGCTTAGGTAGGTTGAGTAATTTGATGGCTCTGAAGTTGGTAGTATGGCATTCTATTTCCAGCACAGTTCTCTGTGGAAACCTCATTTCAGTCTACCTCCTGGTTTTCAGTCTACATTATGGAAGAATGTAGAGAGTAAGAAGTTGGACATCCTGTGTAAATTCATGACCTTTTGAAATAACAGAGAAGAGAAGCAGTTTTGGTTATTGTAACTTTGGTGATTTTTGAAGGTGAGGGAAAAAGAGAGTAGGTTTTACTGGTAACAATTTGGAAGCTGCTGCTTAGATACAGAAACTGTCAGCTAAGGCTTTTTCTCTTTCTTGGGCAGAGATTTCAATAAAACTTTAAGTTTGTTTTTAATTAAAAATCAAAACCAGGAAGCCCACCAAAACCTGATTTACTAAAATCAAGATTCTGAAACAACTGTGTGTTGTTTGTTTTTTTTTTTTTTCACCAGCCTCACTACTGCTTCTTCAAATTTCATTATGTAAAATAGCTTTTCATCTTAAATTCTCTCTCTTACAAATTCAGCTTTCTTTGCTTGAAAGTATAATCTGAAGGTAAGTTCTTTTGAGCTTCATATTTCCTTTAAAAAAACTCAATCCTTCAGACTGGCATGGGAAAAAAAGTACTACTGAACCTACTGGATTTGGGTGGCATCTGTGGATACCACTTTTGAAAATTCCGTATTCCTGAGGAAAGAAGAACAGAACCATTGAAAAACCTCTCTTGAGTCTCACCTATGTTGGTCTGTGAAGAATTTTCCCTTCCTCTTACTGCTTCTACTTTTAGACATTTTGAATCTCTAAAATTGAAAGGACATAAGGAAGTATTTATCCATGTAAAAAAGGTTTAATTTTTTTTTCTAAATATTATAGATTGAAAGTTTTTTTTGTTTGTTTGTTCTAAATAACACTTCTAAACTTCCAGATTTCATCTGATAATTAAGCCAGGAGGGGAATATCAATCATTACTCCTATGTGTTTGTGAGATAGGAATTTTTTTGGTCATCCTAAATGATTTGGTTAGGTGGTTGTTTTTTGTTTTGTTTTTTTTTTCCTATGTAGTGGTTTGTTTTTTTGGTTTTTTTTTTTTTTTTTTTTTTTTGTTATTTTTCATTTGCTTACTTGCTTGTTTATTAGTTTGGCGCTTTTTTTTTTCAGATGAAAAAGTATGTCATAATCTTTGCTAGAATAAGCTCCTAGCATGGAAAGAGGTTTTGTTTTACATTAGCCTGATGTTTGTCATGTAATCATCTGAAAATGCAGAGAAGGTGCTGGAACATGTCCAGAGGAAGGGCAACGAAGCTGGTGAGGGGCCTGGAGCACAAATCCTATGAGGAGAGGTTGAGGGAGCTGGGCCTGTTTAGCCTGGAGAAGAGGAGGGTCAGGGGTGATCTTATTACTGTCTACAACTACCTGAAGGGGCATTGTAGCCAGGTGGGGGTGGCCTCTTCTCCCAGGCAACCAGCAATAGAACAAGGGCACACAGTCTCAAGTTGTGCCAGGATAGGTATAGGCTGGATATTAGGAAGAAGTTCTTCACAGAGAGAGTGATTTCCCATTGGAATGGGCTGCCCAGGGAGGTGGTGGAGGCACCGTCCCTGGAGGTCTTTAAGAAAAGACTGTATGGGGCACTTAGTGCCATGGTCTAGTTGATTGGATAGGGCAGGGTGATAGGTTGGACTGGATGATCTTTGAGGTCTCTTCCAACCTGGTTGATTCTATGATTCTATGATTTTGAGAACTCAGCTACTTAGTCTTTCTGTGATAAAACAGACCTTGATTTACTTCTAAATACCAGTGAGAGATGTGTGGTTTCTTTAATAAAATGATGCCAAGTCTTAATGATGCTATTTTGAAGTGAAGGTCTTGCTAAAGGCTGCACCAGGTTCATTCAAATTTGAACATATTGGTTGTGGAGACAGGAGACATCAGCATTGTCAAGGTTTGGAGCCCTGTTTGTTGTTTCACAATGTCCAGGGTATTGCAGGCCGAAGTTTATCTCTAGCTGAGGGTGTGGCTCTGCAGTGTGAGGATGACTGTGTTCTCTGTGGTTCTTTTGGGAGATCTTGGCAAGGTTTGTGGACTTTTTGTTTGATTGGGTGTTTTTTGTTGTGTGTTTGTTTATTTGGGTTTTTTTGTGTGTTTTTTTTTTTTTTTTTTCTGTTTGCTTTTGTTCTTGTTGTGTGTTTTGGTTTTGAATGCCTTTGTTCTTTTCTAAAACCAGTGTTTATCTCTGAATACGACTCCTGCTATTTAGGTGTTTTTGTAACATGTGGCAGCTTTGACCTGCACCTCAAGGAGAACCTATCTTCCTTTTATTCATTTGAAGTTCCCTAGAGAGATCAATGAGCTGCTTGTGCCAGCTTGGTCTGTTCAGTGATACTGCATTTTAGTGAGAACAAGATGACGAACAGCCACTTCCTTTGCAGTAGCATTTCATTGTGTCTCATGTGCAGACTACACTGTAGAGCTCTGTACTTTGTGGGAACTATTTGATGTGCTATAATATTAGCATTGAAAACTACAACTGCACTTGGACCATGTGAAATTAAGTCCCTTCTTGATCATTTGGAACATCACCTATTAAGTGTAGGTTGTAGAGTCTCATTCTCTGGAGACATTCAAAACCTGCCTGGCCATGTTCTTGTGTGAACTACTCTAGGTGATCCTTCTGTGGCAGGAGAATTGGACTAGATGATCTTTTGAGGTTCCTTCCAACTCTTCACATTTTGTGATTCTGTGTGAAATGACCATGAAGAGCTGATTTCAGACTTGTGCATTAGTATAGAAGAATAACAATTGAAGTGAAACTTTGTGTGTGGAGTGCAAAATAAACTCTTTAGAAATAGCTGAATCTCTACCTGAGGTCCAGTCAATATACCCCATATTGGGTGGTTGTTTTGTGTGCTCCCAAGGTAGAGTAGTTGCAGGAATGTATACTAAGACTGCTAATGTTGTCCTCATTTTGTAAAAGCACAAAAGATCAAGGAAGAAGTTGAAGGGGGTTGTTATGACTGCATTTCAGTGTTGAAAAAAGTAGTTGGCATCATAAATAGATGTAGCGGGCAGCTCTGTAATTGGTTCATTATTTTTCTGTGTCAGGCACAAGTACAAACCAGTCCAACGTGTTAGCAGCTGTTGAACTGTACACAAGGCATGGATTACATTACATGCTCCTATTGTTCAGTTAAAAATTAACAGACCATAATCCTCATTAAAACATCATATGTGATATTTCGTTGTAGTTATTATAAAGTTCTCATTAAGGCAAATTGTATTGCTGAGTTGCATTTAATAATGCAGCAAACTCAACACTTGCATATATTTCAATTAGAAATAAGATTATGCCTGTAGGACAACTTAGCATTTTGTTTCAGTCTGTAAGAGCTTAAAGTACGATTTCATGGTGTGCTAGTTTGAATCTGGCTAGAATGTTTTGGTGAGAAGAACTAGATTATAGGCTGTGAAAAGGAAAACAGAATGTCTGCTTCACTCATAGGCTTACTGAGAGATACAAGAACAAGAATCCTGACATAGATAGGGCACTTCTGCTGGGGAGCTCCAAGCTGCATTTCTCTCGCTAGCCTCTTGGCCATTTCTCTGATTAATCCACTTTGCTTCCTAACCCCCTGGCCAAACCTCCATTCTTCCATTCTTCTTGGGACTGGGGTAAGGTTAAGAAGGGGGTGGGGGGGGGTGGGGGGGGGAGGGAGAAGGTGAAAGGGCAGTTGGAAGCCCCTCCTGGGGACTCAGGTTTCTGGGAGGGGAGTTGTGTTTCTGTATTACCTTCTACCTTGTATATGTCTGTATATAACTGTATATACTGTATATATCTGCTTGTATATTCTGCTAAGCTGTAAATAATAAGCTTCGTTCAATTTCCAGAGCCGGCTGAGTCTAGTCTGGGTGAACTCCAAAGTGCGTGGGGGGTGGGTAACATCCAAACCATCACACATTGGGACGTGGAATGTTTTTTTGTTTGTTTCTTATTAAGAGTTGTGGATTAGCTGAGGGTTTTATGATTTTCACACATCTTTGCTACTGCATTCATAGCCTTTCAGCTTTAGGCTGAACATGTAGGTGAAGGTGAAAATAACACCATCAAGACAAGCTCTGCAAGGGAAAATTAGCTCTGCTCCAACTACGTTTTAGTTCTTTCTCTAAGTATACAGAGAAATTCATTTTCACTGCAGCCAATCTCTCTCATTCTACCAGCTTTAAATTTACCATAGCTCTAGAAATTTAAATTTAGTAGGTCATATTCTTATCTTAGCCAGAGGAACCTTTGGCTTCTTTTTGCTGAGGAAGTTCCTTGATAACATAGTTGGCGTCATTCCCCTTTTGAGTATCACCTGGGATTTGATTAAGAACAATTTTCCTCAGTGCTGTTTCCTCTTATCAAATGTTGCTGATGTAAAACATCAGACAGGTTCAGTTCTGGTCTTGCAGCTGCTCTCAGCATTCATCCTCACCCTGGCACAATTGTGCATTTTGATGTGAATACCACAAAACCTGGCATGTGAACTGTCTGAAATTTGTATATCAGCATGTTCTACATGAACAATAACAGCTGCGTAAAATAGAATGCAGGTATATGCTTATGGTTCAGGTACTTTAATTTTTTCTGCTGTAAAGAAATGCCTTTGTTCTACAGAATAGCATAATAAAAGCTGAATTCTAGTTATGGAGACTGGAGCTAAGTGTATGTGGGCTTGCATTACAGTTGAGGGGCAAGTGAATGATAGCTGCTTGTAAATATGTGTTCTTGCTACTGGTAGGCTGGCAGTCCTGCAAGCATTCAAATTACAGACCTGTGAAATAGGTATTCAGTACTTTAAGTGCATTGAAGTTGTATTCGTAGATCTTTAGTTTAACAAGTAGCATAAGCTGATAAGTGTAACAATGAAAAAGTATAACTATCTATTTTATCTCTATATACTTGGGCAGTTGTGCATATATAGTTAAAATATTTATACCTGGCAACTGTTTGAGGTGAGCTCAAGTCCTTCATATTTTCTTGGTGTTGGCTATTGTAGGTTAAGGACTTTTCAGTTACCTTTGTGTCTTCTCTCTTTTTCTCATTTAGATGCTTCCTTAACCAAAGCAGAGATAATTATTTTACTGAATGTACTCTACTGTATTGAGAATATTTATGTTCTTTAGGATGATTTATAACTCTTCTGGGGCCGTAACACTCTTAACAGACAGTGCCACCATCTCAATATAGAAATGTATACTTGTGCTCTTTTACACAAAAGCCCAAGGCTAATTTTAAAAAGTGCCAGCTGAAGCCTCTGACCAGGCACTTCTGCTGTGTTTAATAAGGACTGTGTTTATAAGGAAAAATTGACAAGCTCACCTGGAAAGAAAAGGGATCTTGATGTCATCTCAAACTCTGTAATTGTAAGCTAGAGGTCACATCCTTAGTCCTTACTTAACCAATTTATACTGGAATAGCAAGTGCAAACTGGTGAAAAGGAAGAGCTTGATTCTCCAAGTTCTGAATTCAGTCTGCTGAATAAGAAAAATGAACAAAAGAGTTGACTTCAGTTTAAATGATACAGTCAGATTTCACTTTGGTTTTCGGTCAGAGGAAACATACTCCATAGAAGACTGAGATTCTGTAGAAATTGTTTCTGATAAGCAAGAAATCATGTCAGAAAATCTGACAATTCTAGGAATATAGAAAAGTGATTTTAACTTCCATTTGCTGTTTTATACCTTCATAGAATGAAATACAATAACATTGTGATAATCAGCTTTCAGTGTTGTGCTGAACTTAGTGATATGTTTGTAGTATTTTCTGCTATCTTGTTCATAGTTCAGTAGTTGTCTTTCTTTGCCTGCTAAGCATTAAATAAAAATAACTCCTTTCTAAATATGTCATATCAATCTTCTGGCTGAAGTAATTGACATGAGGATGGAAATATGTCAGGCTAAATTCCTAGCAACACAGCTTGTCTTTGAAAGAGATGTGGAAATATATTGCTACTTTATATGTGATCCACACTGTTCTGAGAAACAGTGGCATGATTATTAGAAATCTTATTTAAAATCTCCTTTTAAAATTTTTAAATCAGCTAAAGACATAAGAAATAACTGTAGACTTTACTGTATACTCTTTCTCATTTCTAGTTTCATCCAGTTTGGATGATTCAAGGTCCTGGTTGAAAATGGAAATACAATCAGTTCTTGTACAGCAGCATGACAGAATGTCTTCATTCTATACTGTGAGCTGAGACCAGAACTGCAGACATCTAATTTGTTTACCTCTGCATAATTTATTGTTTAATGGAAGAAATTGAAAGCCTCCAGTCATATTTCTCACTGCAGAGGTGAATTATAATCTACAAGAAAGTGCAATGATGTTTCTGATGATGAATGTCATACATATTTATTAGTCCTCACTTAAAAGATTACTTTAAATCAGTACCAGGGTTGTAAAGTTAGCATAGAATTGTTAATGTGAAAATACAAAATTGGTTGACTTTCAGATGTGCTTATGCTTGTAATGCTTACTTTAAATGATAAAAAGTATTTTGAAACACAGTTGCCTGCAGACCTTGGGAGTGAGACACAACAGAAGTTAAATTATCATTTTGAATCTGATAATATAAGACCAACTAAACTGAGGAGATTTTCCCATCCTAATTTGTCTGAAGGCAGGAGTGCTTCAATTTCTGTTCGCTAAAATCCTTCTAAAGCCTTCGTGGCTTTTGGAGGATTAACAGAACTTTAGACCATCTTTGGTAAATTTGAGTTTTAGGTCTCAGCAGCTGGTACTTTACATCAGATCGACTGTGCTCATCTGTCCTCCATGCAGACATGCTTATTATTGTAGAGTATTAATTTTTAGATCTTCATCAAGATCAGGTAGATCTTGGTAGAGAAATGAACATTTAATCTTTTTGTTGTTGTTCCTATTGGAACTTTTAGAAGAGACATCGTTTGAGCTGTTTTGTTGGAAAAGTTTTCTGTGGCAGTTGTTAAAAAATGAAGGGAATGTCAAACATAAATTTACTGTATCCAAAGCTATGTTTAAGACCAAAGCAATCAAAAACAGTAGTTGATAATATTCTCTTCCTCATCCAGTCTAGTCTTTAAACCAATTAATAGTTTAGTGCCTTGTACACAGGAGACTGAAAACAGGGACAGATCAGTGATGACATTGGCCTGTAACCCACCTTCACCCTGGGAAGTCCCTAAGTAGTTAACTCTGCTGTATGGTTACTTTACTTGACAGCTGATTGAAAAGTGCTCCAGGGTGGTGAAGACACTTCAAAGTTTTAAGGACTGAGCCCTTAAAGCCTGCATCTTGCTGTGAGACTAGCATTAATATTGCTACGATAAAGTTAATAAAATTACTTAAGATTTGTTCACTGAACTGGTGACAACCAGTGAGGCAGTGAGGAAAAAGCTTAGGGGAGACCTTATTACCATGCACCAGCACATAAAGGTGGCTACTAGGAGGATGGAAACTCCCATCTTATGAGGAGTCATATGGAACAGACAAGGAGTAATGAGTCCAGGTTACTCCTGGGGAGATTACAAATGGACATTTTTCATCACAACAACAGTTAGGTATTGGAACAGTCTCCTGAATGAAGTAGTAGATTCCTCTACTTTGGACAGCTTCTTAAGACAGCTTAACAAGGCTGTCTTGTTTAAACTATACTGTTACTTAGAAAGGTTGGACCAGGTGATGCTTGGGGTCCCTTTCAATCCGGCATTCTGTGATTCTGTATGAGACTGAATGGCTGAGAGCAGAAATTACCTTTATGTGCTCTAAACTGAGGAAATCCTTTGCCAGTGAGCAGATACATGAAGATCAGCCCTCTCAAACCCCTGTGTTTGCCCACCTTGGTGCTAAGCCTGTCTGCAGTTAGGAAGTAAGACTACCTTTTAGAAACTGTTTTGCTACTTTTTGTGATGGTTTGGGTGTTCCCTGCCCCCCCACTCTTTATAAAGCACCCAGACTAGTCTCAGTCAGCTCTGGGAATATAAATGAAGCTATTTATTTACAGCTAGCACAATATACAAGCAGATATTTACAGTATATACAGTTATATACAGAAATATACATGGTAAAAGGTAATACAGAAACACAACTCCCCTCCCAGAAACCTGAGTCCCCAGGAGGGGCTTCCAACTGCCCTTTCACCTTCTTCCCCCCCTCCTTCTTAACCTTACCCCAGTCCCAAGGAAGAATGGAGATTTGGCCAGGGGGGTTAGGAAGCAAAGTGGATTAATCAGAGAAATGGCCAAGAGGCTAGCGAGAGAAATGCAGCATGGAGCTCCCCAGCAGAAGTGCCCTATCTATGTTAGGATTCTTGTTCTTGTATCTCTCAGCCAGCTCTGGGAATATAAATGAAGCTATTTATTTACAGCTGGCACAATATACAACCATATATATACAGTTATATACAGAAATATACAAGGTAAAAGGTAATACAGAAACACAACTCCCCTCCCAGAAACCTGAGTTCCCAGGAGGGGCTCTCAACCACCCCTGCACCTTCCCCCTGCCCCTCTCAACCTTACCCCAGTCCTAAAGAAGAATAGAGGTTCAGCCAAGAGGTTATGAAGCAAAGATGGGTTAGGCCAAATGGAAGGTGGCATTAGGGAGATGCAGCTCAGTCAGCAGCCCAAGGCAGAGTGAGACAAAAAATGGTGAGAGTGTTATCTAACGTTTTCATTTCTTCTTCCCAGACTTCTTAGCGAGACTTCTGAGGGAAGTAGACATCACCATTGTTTTCCTTTCACAGCCTATAATCTAGTTCTTCTCACCAAAACATTCTATCCTGCTTCAAACT
This sequence comes from Pogoniulus pusillus, assembly GCF_015220805.1. Taxonomy (NCBI): domain Eukaryota; kingdom Metazoa; phylum Chordata; class Aves; order Piciformes; family Lybiidae; genus Pogoniulus; species Pogoniulus pusillus. The sequence continues at coordinate 17,951,746 of NC_087265.1, forward strand.
AGCACACTTTTTCAGCTGACAAGATCTCCTGGGCAGAGGTGAGGGTTGAAACTGCCTTTCTCTTCTATTTTCTGCCCACTACATACTTTCCAACATAAGCATGGAGAAGTAACAAAACTCCCGAGAATGATGACTGCTTTTATCATTCGCCCTACAGACTTCATTATGCTGGCCTTAATTTTTGTCTTGTGTGCTGAGTGACAGAGGAGTCCCACTGTAGTTCCTGGGCTGTCATCCTAGCGCTATGTAATGAAAGACCAGAATCAAGAGGGTTGAACCAGCATCTCATGAACAATTCATTCTGATGCTTCTGGGACTTTGACTTTTTGTTTATTGTAAAAAAATGTACTAGCTGTTGATTATAGCCCCTTTAAATAGCTCTAAATATGTTCCTGAACTAACTTACTTCTCTATAGTAATGAATCACTTGTAAGTGCTCTCCAGTGAAATAGCTCACTGCTTGTTGCCCATGTGTGTTTTGATTACTATCATTATCTCTGTGAAGCTCCACTTCGCCACTCAGTGTTCACTGTGGAAATACTCACTTCTGTGTTGGCAGTGATTAAGTACATTTAATTCCAGTTTGGACCTAAGAGGGTTTTTGTTTAGTACAGTGAAAATATCTTTAAAATATATTAAATAAGGTAGCTACCTCAGTGTGCAAATCTAAGTCAACTGCTTTGGGCTTTAATTATTTTAAAAATTACTACTTTTTTTTTTCCTTTTTTTTTCCCCTCCTTTTCTACCATTTGCTCAAATTTGCCCAAAGTGAAAACAAGCTTTAAACTTGGCATCCGTGTTATTTTTTAGCAGAAATATCTGTGGAATAAATACATTTTAAACTAACTGGAGTTAAAGACAATTTCCTGCATGTATGACAACTTTCAGTACAAAAAAGATACTTTTTTTTTTAATATATATAGATAATACCTGGTGGGCAGAGGCAAATCAGTAGTCAAAGGCATCTTTGGTTATGAAAAGATAGTTACTAAGTATTGCAGTTGAATTTGAAGGATTATCTCTGTTCCTTCATGGTGAACTAGCTGCCTTTGATGAGGACATTTCATTTTCTGTTCTTCTGCTAATAGTACTTAAATAAATTAAAGCAGTACACAACCAAAAGCCATGCTGGAGTTCATCTTAGAGATATATTGGGACCAATAGTTTTTTCTTTTTACTGAGAAAAGAAGTACTTCAAAAACTTACATTGTGCTCAGCCCTGTAGAATTTTTGGACATAAACATAGTCTCCTTAGTGCATGACCATGCTGAGATTATCACCTATTCATGTGAAGAATAAAGACTTTCTGAAAAATATTAGTCAGGGTAACTGCCCTTTGAAACATCCATTTTTAAAACTCTATAAAAGTAGTAATGGAAGGAAGTAGCAAAATTAAAGAAATGGGAGTTGGTCTGTTCTCCCAGGCAATCAGCAACAGAACAAGGGGACACAGCCTTGAGTTGTGCTGGGGGAGGTATAGGCTGGATATTAGGAGGAAGCTCTTCACTGAGATTTGCCATTGGAATGGGCTGCTCAGGGAGGTGGTGGAGTTGCTGTCCCTGGAGGTGTTCAAGCAAAGACTGGATGTCATGGAGGGGATTTCTCTATTCCTTCCCTATTAGTGGGAGGTCAGAAATTAATTTTGAGGTGGTATTAATTTTTATAAAATTATTTCTTAAAATTAATATTTACAAATCTGCCACCCCCAACCACTGAATAATAAGTTCTTTATGTGCAAGGTTATGGAAACAGCTGGGATATATTCACAGACATTGGATTACTAACTGGAAATATCAAATTATCAACAACTATAGACAGAGAGAAAGATTCCCTTAGGCTTAATGCCTCTTAACAACTGTACTGTCTGCCCAGCAAGGGATGAAACTGTGTCTGCTCTTAAGACAAAGGTAACTTATATTACAAAGGAATTAAAGCTTGCTTAGATGTGTTGCTCTTAAGTATTAATCATTAATCACCCCTCCGGGATTGTGCCACAGTGTGTGCCCAGGATTCGTGTCTTGGTGAAGCTGGAATCTGTCCCGGCTTGCAGGTGAATGCTAAGTGTTCCCAGTCTCTGGGGTAAACAGGATTTCTCTGACCTTCTCTCCTGGCACTCCAGGCAGTGCCACTCCAGTGGTCTCTGCCTTGGTGCTGCTGCTTCTTCTGGATGCCGTGTCCAGGGATGATCAGCTGGCAGGGTTTCCAGGTGCAGGAGAAGGATTTGTCCTTGTAGCTTCTAGCACAGTCAGTCTCACAGCTAGCAGGCTGTGTTTGTAGGTTAGCAGACAGTCTGGAAGGGTCTGCTGGGCCTGGATCTTTCCAGGCTTACAGGGCAGCTGGCAAGCAGTATATGCCGGGCTGCAGGGAGACTTGAGCTCCGTAGATAAATGCAGGACAGCAAGCCAGTGTGTACAGCTGCTCTAGGCTTAGGCAGGGTGCTCTCGGCTCCCCATATAGGTATGAAGTGCAGGCGTGCATGTGCTCTGCTTCTCAAAGGGTTCGCAGACAGCTTAACTGTGCCTTGAGATCAATGCAAGAGGTCTGAGACTCAGTAATGTTTGCAAGTGAGGCCTGTTCCTGTGTCTAGGCCATGTAAGCAGGTCAGGGCAGCAGGGTGCTGCTATATGGATCTGAGAGCTGAGCTTGAACCTCTAAGTCTGAACCTCTGAACACTCTGAACATGTGGTGCTCCTTTGCACCCCTCTTTTATAGACTCTGAGCCTAGATTCATGGCTCATTTGGCCATCTAAAGTGACCAATCAGGGTGACAGTAAGCCCAAACCTTACCTTAATAGGCAGTATCTGTTTGTCTGGACTCTTCCAATAGGGGATTACCTGGGCGGACCCCAGGGGTACACGGACTGGGTGTGTGTGTGTTACACAACCTGTTTACTGCCATAGGTCCCTGGCAGAAGAACATGTCCAGGCATGTAGAGGCATAGAGAAGCCTCAGTTTTGGGGATGCTGCCCCTCCACCACACTGGATAAGGCACTTAGTGCCATGGTCTAGTTGATTGGATAGGGCTGGGAGATAGGTTGGGCTGAATGATATTGGAGGTCTCTTCCAACCTGGCTGATTCTGTGATTCTAAGATATGTGTTCCTAGGAGGGCATTTCTCCTCTTTCTCCATTTTCTCACAATTTAAGTTGGATTTTCCGTCACATTTCAGCTTAAAATTGACTATTCCCAAGTCAATAAGGTGACCATGTAATAAAAGAAAACTTAGTAAATGTACAGATTTTGAGAGAATTAATCGTAGGACAATGAGGGGCAAATGCCCACTTTTGGAGACATCTCTTAGCAAAGCAAGTCAGTAGAGCATTCCAGGATATAGAAATCTGATTATAACCAGTGAAGCTGGGTAAGTGCTGAGTGACTAAGTATGTTTGTATGTGTCTTATTCATGTGTGGCTTTTCCTTAGGTCTTGTGTCTGATGAGCTTGTCCTTGTACATGAATTGCATCGTTCATGGAAAAAAAAACACCAAAAAACAGACAACAAACCCTTGAACAAACAAATAGAACCCCCCCAAAAAAACCCAAAAAACCAAAAACCAAAGACTTTTTCAGACACAAGGAACTGAAAGAATTTTGGGTGGTGGAAAAGAGGTGTATTTTTCTCTCAGGGGATGTATTTTTTAGGAGTTAACATCCTCAATTTCCTAATAATAGCAGCTACGTAGTTTCTATTCCTAACATTGCTTGGAACACTGTAGGAATGAACCTGACTGGTCTGTATTTTGTTCATATTTCCCTGAGGTGTCATTTTCCCTGGGCCTACCCAAATGTAGGTATCAATAAAGCTGGGCCTGACATCTTCTCTACAATTATTACCAATTTCTCCCATCTTACTGTAAGTATTATGTGCTCTCTGCAGGCAGGGCCGTGCCGTGTTTTACTATGTGCTATGCATCATCCCTGCATGAACTGATAATCACAATGAAGTAGCAATTAGGGATGTCTGGTTTTGAGACATGGCCACAAAGCGCATGAAAATGGGTCTTATTTGCTTCCAGTTGAGGCTTTTTTTAGGAACAGTACAGCTTTCTGCATGGAGAAAACATCTTTATTCTCAGCTGATATTTGTTCTTAATGTACAGGCTAAGAGTATGCCTGCATTCCAGGAAGATACAGAGTCTCGAGACTCCTGCCTATTCCCTGGGGAACTAATTGTTCTCCCTGTCGCTTGAAGAGTTTCTAGTAGATCTGTCTCAGCCCCTAACATGTGGGGAAATAGCGTAATAAAATTCCGAGTGAGATCTTATGAAAAGGGAAGATCATATTTATTTACAAAATGTTTAAGCAAGTTGATTTTAAGTGTTAATACTTTTGCAATCCTGGATTAAATTCTGCTACATCTGTGTGCTTGCAAGCACTGAGGTGAGAGTGGTGACTAACTAGTTTCTGGAGAGGTCATTTACAGTCCCTATGAGTCATCAGCTCTTGCCGGGTGATTCTTTGACTCGGTATCTTGCTGACTGCAGCTTCCATAAATCTTCATCTGGGTTGCTGCTTATTGTCTGTTTTTTTAACTCATTATGAATATGGAGAAGATCTGGCCTTTTTGTGGTTAAAAAGAAAAGGATGGGTGTACATCATATGCTAGAATGTTTGTGCCATCTTTTGTCTGGGGGAATACAGAGTCTTCTGTGGACAAGCCATTATGCTTTGGTGTCAGAGTGCAGGCTTTGTGGTTATGCCATAAACAGTATGTTCCTAGCAGGTGTTCTTTCTTATCAATTGTGACATTTTTCTTCCCCTTTGTGCTGCTTTCTGATGCTTCACACATGTCTGTGTTCATACTTTATTCACAACAACTTCTAGATAATATTCCTGCGTGTTGTGGTTTAAGCTGACCCAATCGACATCACAAAGCCATTCACTCCTATCCCCTCCTGATGGGGTGGGGAGGAGTAAATACAAGAAAAGGCTCAAGACAAAGAGTAGAGAAAGCATGCTCACCAAATATGGTTGTGGGCAAAAGACAGAACTGACTTGGAGAAGCAAAATCAATTTGATTTATGCAAGCCCACCGCCAATTAACTGACTTAATCAGAGTAGGACAGTGATAAATACAACCTGATCCTTGCCCTCACCCATTCCTTCTTCTTGGATCCAGTTGTGCTACATCCTCTACATCAGTGATGCAAGCAGAGCAGAGAATGGAGGCTTTTGTTTCATGTTACTTCTGTGGCTTTTTCTTCCTTGGGGAGAAAACTCACGGTCGTCTTTTGCAGCAGTGCAGTGTTCCTCTCACAGGAGGCTGTCCTGCATGGATTTCCCCAACTAATATGGGTCTCTTTCTGTGGGCTGGCAGTCTTCCCTTAGTCTTGTGGACTTCCTAATGATTGGTCTCCTGCTCAAGCTTAGGGTCCTTCACAGGCTGCAGAGAGGATTCTTCTCCACTTCTCAGCCTTGAATCTCACCAGAGGCCGAGGGCTCCATTGCACCTCCCTCAGTCTTTTATCACTGACCTTCCTGGTTCTCAATCATGTCCCACTCCTCTGGGAAACAAAGCAGTTTCCAAAACAGAAGAAGTTGCCCAACAAGTTTTCTTCTGTTAAATACAGTATCACAGAGGTGCTGATTTGCTTGCTCTTGGCCAGAGGCTGCCAGGAATCTGGGGGATCTTCTTGAAGCTTCTAACAGGAGCCAGGCTAGTAACCCTGCTACTGAAACCCCACCAGACACAAAGCCAACACACCTATAAAGCTATAGAGTCACTGAGTGAAAGAGTTGGCACAGGTGAACATTTTATTTCCTTTCCCTCAAGCACCCAGAATGCTTATTTAATATCTGAAAACTTAGCACAATCACAACCAACCAACCAACCAACCCAAAACCCAACCAAGCGAATTATCTGTGCTTTGACTGAGTATAGAGTAAGTTATTACTTCTGACAAGTCATTTTGGACTGCTGTAGTTTTCTAGTGGTAGCTCCCCCAAAACCACACTTTAATTCAATATGTAACATTAAAATACAAACTGATAAAGCAAATTCAGTTACTTTTCTCCCAGTACTAAGCTGTGTTGAATGGGAAGACATTGCTATAAAATTACCCTGAAGAGTTTATTGCTAGCAGTATAGTAATGTCTTTAAGATCCAACAGCTGAAATGGCAGAGCAATTAAGAATAACAGGGATTCTTGGTGGAGGAAGGTGGTGGTGGAAGTAGGTGCCATGTTGTTGATAAACCTCTTTAAACTGTTTTCATTTGAACTCTGTTGTAGAAACTTGTGTGGCTTCTCCAGACAGTTTGCATAACACTTGGGGCTATGTGCAATTTGCTGCGAGTGATGGATGATTGATTTTATGGTAAAAGAAAGTGGATGACTGCATTTATGAGTTCAGAAACTGAGAAGTTAGGTATATGGGGAGGAGAAAAAAGAAACATTACAATGAAGAGTTGCATTTTGGAAAATATAAAACAAAATGGGGGATGTATCTAATGAATAATTAGTCCCCTTTTTAAAAGAAGTAATTTTAATTCTCTGTGAAAGGTACTTGACTTTGAAAATTCCTGCCTTCTCCTACCTTATGCTATTTCAGTGTGAATACCTGTGACATCTGTTTGAAATAGTCAGTAAGAAAGAAACAAGAAAGATTAATGACCTTGAGTATTTGTTGTTATGTTTATAGTCTCTGATTTTGTCAGGGGGATAGGTGTTTGCAGCCTGATGACACCATATCAAAGGGCAGAACAGACTTTCAAGTTGTTTCAAATATTCTACAAAATCCAAAATGTGTTTGGTTGATTTTTTTGTTTGTTTCTGCAGGCGTGTCATTTTTTTTTTTTTTTTTAATTCCTTACAATCTTTAGGTCTTGAAGGAATCAGGGTTTAGAAAATTAAGAAAGCAAAAGAGAAAAAGGCTTTCTTAGTCGTATTCTTCACAAGAACTCACAGGAGTTGGAGGAAAGAATACTAATAAAGCAAAACAGATTATGTGTGTGCACTTGACGCTAGGAGATAACATTTTCTGTTTACTCTTTGTTTACCCATTGTCATGACATTGTGTAAGTTCTAGGGCAGTTATCTAATCGTTTTGTTGCTCATAGTATTCTATTTGTTGCACTCCTACCCATGGAGTGCTGGCAGACCATTGCCTAACTTCTCCCTGAGCTCCACATCTGCAGTTGTCTGACCTGTTGTATGCCACTTGGAAGCACTTGTGAAGGAAGCAAGTTGCTTTGCAGACAACTGTTCTCTGTTTATTGATTGCTCTCTGGTATGTAAGACTTGGAGAGGACCACTGCTTTCTGGGTTGATAGTATGATGATATTCTGAAAAATTACCACCCTGGTATGTCGCAGTCAAAGTGGAGAGTCTCAGACCTCCAGAAGCAGAGATCATTCATCTTTTAAAAAGAACAGAACCCCACCAACCTTCTCTTGGACTCCATTTGTCATTGTGTTTCTCTGTTTTCTGGCAGATAGCATAATTCTGCATTCTTGGCTGTAGACTTCCTCTTTCCAGAGCTGCATGATACTGATGGAAAAACCCTTGCTGGCTTCAGTAGGTGAGAACTTGTGAGGCTTACTGGTGTTTTTGGCTTTGTACAGCAGCAGCACCAAGGGCTTTTCTTTGATTTTGGTTTTTCCACCCTCCCTGAAATAGCAACCAGATGCAGTATCAGCTTAATATTAAAATCTTCTTACTTAATGCATCTCTTCCTGTGCCCTTCTTCTGGTTGTTTATCAGCAGAGTCTGCAAAATGTCATAGATATGTAAGTGTTTAGAGATCTTGACCAATAAGGATTAGTATCACAGAGGTCTAATGCAGTTCATATGAATATGTATTTGCTCTTCTCATGAAAAATATGAGCAGTTGAATCATGTGTAGAAGTCTGTTTTGATTATTTCTTGTTTTGATTTTTTTCCCCTTGTCATCTTGTCAGCACAGCTTTGCTTCCGTTCATTTACATGGTGATGCCATGCAGTGGCTTGGAGGGATCTTTAAATAATGCCTTTGTTAGGGTTGTTATGCAGGAAAAGTGCAGGAACATATTCAGAATTGCCTTTGGGGAGCTGGATATAGTCAGTGCTGACCCTGCAAATGTTCAAGATGAAAATAATGGTTGGATTACAGCAATTCTGAGTGCGGGAAGGAAGCACAAGATTGCACATACAAAAAGACCTCATGCATTTAAAACATACTGTAAGGTCTTGTATTTATTTTTGGTAATTTGCTCTTTTCTATAAAAAAAGAAAAAAAAACCACCAAAAAACAAACACCCAGACTTGTTTAAAAAAAAAAACACCTCCCCCTAATTTGAAAACTCAAAGCCCTCCAAACCTCAGATAAGTTTTCCAGCACTGTATCTGACAGCACTCTACTGTGCTTGGTGTCAAGAATGGTGAGGCAAGGTTGTGGAGCCTGAATTGGGCTGGAGGTTAAACAAGGCGGTGTGTAACAGTCCCTTTGAAGTCTCAGAAATGTGTAGATCTAACTATGGAGCAAGACAGTGTGAGATATACTGCTCAGAACTTTTTTCCATACCACCCAGAACTGATAGTCTGCTGGGACTAATCCCAGGTATAAATGAATCCTCTGGGATTTGTTTTTGTGTCATATGAGTTAGTAAGGAAATGAAACCTGCAGTGAAATACCTTGGTGGAAAAAGTCAGTGACAGCATTTGGTGCATCTAGTTCAGCAAACCAGAGACATGTGATTCTCTTTGTTTGCATGCTGATGCAGAATCAGGAAGGAATATCCTAAAAGCAAACTTGACATATTATGTGGTGGTCTGTTTTCTAGTTAAAAACAGGAGTGATAGCGCAAATGGATAGTTGCTTGGGGCGTGTTGTCATGGAGAGAGAAGTATCTTAGAGACAAACTCTGAACTGCAATCCACATTGTAAAGGCAAATCTGGAGGTTCCCAGGGTTATGCCATAGACTACTCTGCCGCGGGCAGCTGATTTCCAGTAGCAGCAAACGGGCCTTGCAGTGCAGCACCAGGCAAGATGCTTCCACTGCTGCTTTTGAAAAGTGAGGGATGATGCAGGAGCAGTAGTGACAGTGCTTTCTTCAGTCCTTGAGGAGGCTTTGGCTTGTCTGAGAGACTTTCACTGTTCAGCTAGCTGTTTCCTGATCTTTTAGGAAGAAGGAAGAGCGGAGCACGTGGGTACCACCAGCTCTGCAGGCTGTTATCTTCAAGGCAACAAGATGTAAATGATCACTGGGTGCCGGAGGTTGTTAGGAGCTGTGGCTTAATGCAAAGAAGGAGTGAAGACTGTTGACTATGAATGTTAATAGCCATGAAGAACAGAAGCATCTTAAAGTACAAAAAAGAGTAATTTAGTAAGGCCTAAACATGGTCCAGTCCTGAAGAAGATGTAAGAACAGTATAAATGATATCACTTGGTAAGTTTCACAAAAAGAAAAAAATCATGCTTAAAGAAAATTGAACTTTTGGTGGAGCCTCTTAGTAATTCAAGGTTTGAAACTTAAATTCCAATCCGTAGTTTATTTGAGTCAGATGATTAAATGATCTGAAATGATGATGAAATGCATCAAACATGTAAATGGCAGGTCTGGTGCAGAGCTGCATGAAAACAGATTTCTAGTGTAAGTCCATAAAATGAGAAATTTCATAAAAAATACAAAATTCTGTGGAAGTATTTGTTTAAAATGTGGTCCTCAACTGGATATTTAGTTTAGAATGTTCATAGGATTTAAATACATAGATTCATCTCTCTTCTCCCAGGAAGGGAATGCAGATAGATATACTGAAGTTTGTTAGAGGAAGTGTTGGAAACTTCTAGTTTGCTGCTATGCTTCTCTGTCTTAGTTACTGATTGGAGTTGTCTCAATAGCCACTTTGTTGAATTATAGAGAGATAAGTACAGCTCACTTCACATGCCAAGTTTATAGCGAAGTGTAACAACATTTGAGTTTTTAAAATTAGATGTTAGTAAGGTTTCATGTAAAAGGTTATGGACTGTTTGGGGGAAGAATGACTAATTCACAAGACTGGAAATGAGCTGGGTTTCAAAATGTTTTGAAAATTGCAAAACTTTTCCACTTGTCCATATTGCCTACGTTTTTATGTATTTGCTGAGCTATGAAATATTATTTAATTACAGGAGGAAGTTAAAGCCTTGATTACTAGTGCTTAAAAAGTAATACAAAATGTGAGAGCAGGAGTCAGACGTTTAGTCACTACTTGTGTGACCAAAAGCCACTTTTTCTTACTGAAGCCTCTGCTGTTAAGAGAAGTGTTATGATAGTAAGCATTGCCAGAAGTCTGTTTGGGCTATGTAAGGTGTGAAAAGCTTAATTATGAATGAGTAAGCATGCTCTGGCTGGCATGGAAATACAGAAGTTAATTTTCCACCTGTCATATTTTCACACTGAAGTTGCTTGGCTTATTAGCTATTACTTTTCCACTAGCTCTAAAATCCAACCTCCTCACCCTACACTTCCAAAAATAGTGAAGCTGTTTTTCCAATAAGAGACACTGTACAATTGCTTCCTCGTGGGAAACAGCAGGGTGTGCAAAACTTTGTGCCTTGCTTCTCAAAAAAAGTACCTGTTTGAGCACAGATAACTCACTTTTTGACTTCTATCCTCAGCCTATTAAAACTAAAGATTTCTAGAGCACATGGTTAAAAGGGCTGGAAGATAAACAGAGTTCCCAAAATAGTGTGGATTTGTTTTGTGTACCAGATTTTCTGAAGTGCTGCCTCTCTCTCGACTGTAGCCTCAGGAGTCCTGGCCTGTATGATTTTTATGGAGAAACTATTCTTGAGAGCAGACTTGAGATGCACTGATTGCATGGTCCTGTGCAGAACAAGTGGCTTGGGCATATGGAGTAACCTTAGTGCTAAATAAATCTGGTCATAGACTGGAGCTATACCTCTCTCTATTAGTCTGTAAAGCAAAGTTGGGAATAAGCTTGCAGAGGGAAAGATCAGATGACTCTTCAAAATGGAAAAAAAATAAAATATTTTGGGTTCAAAGTATACCAAAAGAGGTAGTTTCTCCTTTGAAAGAAATACTAGTTTTATCGGACATGAACTCCTAAGCAGGTAGGTATTCTTGAGACATATCTGACCTGACCACCTGTAGTTTGGAAAGGCAAAACTAATCCAGTTGATGCCTGAGATGCTGCTAAAGTTTAGGAAAGATATATTTTCAGGGCATAATTACATCTGCTTTGTTTTACGGCATTACCAGTATGACTCGAGTTTCTAAAGGTTGTCAAGGACATGAATTACTCTAAAGCTGAAAGAGGGTTTGTGCAGTGATGTCACGGATTTAATTTTTCCCTGACTTGCCAAAAAAAATCCATGTTGTAATGAGTTTATTTTACTGGGGGAGGGATCCACCCTAACCCAAGACTATATATGTATAGATACACACACTTATACATGCATACATATGTATCTATATAAATTGTGATTAATCTTACAGGATTAGTGTCATAGCTCTGAATTTTAAATGCTTTGCATCTCCTCATATATGCCTTGTACATATCTCTTAGTAGGCAGGTCTAGTTATGGGGAAAGGCAATACTATTTAATACACTTTTTCCTTGTGAATTTTCTTGATTCTACAATCTGTTAATAAAGGGTATTTTGAAGTTAATTGTCATTAAGTCTTTCAAATTTCAGAGAGGAGGCTCTGAGTTTTCAGCAGATGGTTGGAAATGAAATGCACATTAGGGGGAACAGAGTCTGCCAAATCTGGACCGTGAACAGAACTAGTCAAACAGAAGTGAGACACAGCGGGGTTGGTTCGGAATAGGCTTTATTATGACCAGAAAGCTTCAGGCTGTGAATGGCCTAATCAGCCTAAGCTCTAGACGTGTACCTAAATTAGCTCCTACTCTACCATCCTCATAGCACACCATTTGAAAAGTGTAAGGTTGTAACTGTTCTGGCTTATCCTCTTCCCATTGTATTTGTCCTATTGAACGCTCCTTAGCCCATATTCTTATTTTTCTCCTTTTAGCTTCCTTGTCCTTTTACCAGTCTCGTTTCTAGCACTTTTCATGTATTTGATGAGTTTCAAATCACTTGTTCTTGTGGTTCTATGACAACAAGAAAAAGGAATAATTGAAGCAGAGCAGCTTGGTGTTGGGGAGCTAGAGATGGCAGTTCAGATCCCACTTATCCCAAAGGATTTCTGTCTCATGTCTCATTTCCATGTTTGCAAAGTGGAGCCAAAGTAACATGCTCTGCTAGAGAAAGGGAAATCAGACTTCATATTATACGAAGCATCATTCTAAAGTGGTCTCTTGCTGTATGCATCTCCTACTCTACACAGTTCCTAGTAGTTATTGGGAGTACTGTATGTTATTTCAATAACAAATTAGCTTGAATTTACTTCTGTTCATTTAACTAGGCTTGACACAATTTCGTATGTGCTGCCCACAGACATTACTGTTTGTAATCCTGCTAGGGCAACTGTCTGCTGAGTGTATCTATGAATGTCACAGGAATGTGCACTCAATCTGGAAACACTTGTGCCGATGAGAGATAAGTGAAATAAGGTGACTCCTATCATACTTGATCATTAGACAAGGCAACGACAAAATGTTATGGATGTCCTCCAGTTGATAATTAAATAACTGCTATGTAGTATAGTATTGTCAGCCAACATTTAAAGAGTGTCTTGATGTGAAAATCTGTATGGCAACAGCTTGTCTGTCACTGTGCTGTACATTTGGTTAGCAAACTGGTCTAGTTTTATGTAAAAAAATAGATTATACATGGCCTTTCTCACTTGATAATTTTTATTTGTAAAATACATAATGTCATAGCCTTTGAATCAGTCTCTTATACCAATAAACTTTCAAAATCGTTGTGGAAAGCAGATTACCTTTGAGAGCAAAAGAGGCTATTTAGGAGGGTTGATGTGAATGCATAGTCACTTGGTCTTATGAAGAATTATTGCTCTGATATTCAAGGCGACAGGAATTAATCTGTTGTACTAGATAATGGTTTGCATTGCCTGAGGTGATATTCCTAAATTCTGGAGCATTGTCATGGTTCCAGCATGAGTTTAGTGGTTCACACAGAGATATGCAAGTTGTCATGTAATTTCTGGTTTCAAGTGTGATTCTAATTCCCTTTACAATTAGGAAGCATGCACAAGCCTGCTGGGTTTTATTCAGAGCCTGTTGAAGCTAATGGAGGAGAAAAAAATCCCTTCAACCTCATTTGGCATTGACTCAAGCTCTTTGTGGCTGAAGCTGATGACTTCATCAAAATTCATTTAACCTTCCAGGGATAAGTGTGAGACAGGGACTGCTCAGGTAATCTGGAGCTTCCTGGGTTTGCTGGGAAGGCTTTGACCACTTTTCCCTGTTATTCTCTTTATTAGCAGTCTAGGTGACGAGCCGCTTGAAAGTTCCAGAAGCCAGTGGTATCTTGTAGGATCTCTAATAGCATACGGTCAAATATGAAGAATAGACATGAAGAGAATTATCTGCCCTCTTTAAGCCTTCCCTGAAGATGAGTTCCATATCGTCATAATTTTAGTCTGATTTTCTGCATTACCATATAAACAAAATTTTTGAGATAGTAATATTAAAATCACGATTAGCAAATTAAAGCAATTTTTTGTTTGTTTGCTTTTTTGCTGTTTTTATGTCCTGGAAGATTAATTTATCTGAAGCTTTCTGACTTCCATTGAGCTTAGCAGGATCACAGAATGTGGCTTTTCATACAGTTTCTCCAGTCTACGGGACATGGGAAGAGCTGCTTTATTCCTGGGTGCCATATGTTACTGTAAGAAAGGATCGATACAATGTATCTACAAAAGTGGCACTTGCTTCTCTTAAAGGGAAGTTAGGGGAAAGCCTTACCAGCACCAACTTAAATATAGACACAATCTCAGTAAATCTGCAACAGGGGACCCTGCTTGAGCAAGAGGACTGGAAAAGATGACCTCTGGGGCTCTTTTGCAATGACAGCCTGTCTTCAGTTCTGAGTTTCATAAAATCATAGAATGGTTTGGGTTGGAAGGGACCTTCAAAAGTCCAACCCCTCCATGCAGTTAGCAGGGACATCCTCCACTAGATCAGGTTACTCAGGAGTCTTATTGAGCTTGACCTTGAATGTCTCCAAAGATGGGGCCTCAACTACCTCCCCAGGCAACCTGTTCCAGTGCTCTACCACACTCATGATAATGAACTTGTTCCTAACATCCAATCTAAATCTATTCTAGTCTAAAGCCATTGACCCTTGCCCTATCCCTACAGGCCTTTGTAAACAGGCCCTCTCCACCTTTCTTGCAGGTCCCCTTCAGGTACTGGAAGGCCTCCCTGGAGCCTTCTCTTTTCCAGGTTGAACAACATCTCCCTCGGCCTGTCCTTGTAGGAAAGGTTTTCCAGCCCCTGGATCACCTCTGTGGCCCTCTCTGGACTGGCTCCATCACTTCTGTCTCCTTTCTGTGTTGAGGACTCCAGAGCTGGACACAATACTCCATCTGAGGTCTTACTGGAGCAGAATCACCCCTCTCAATCTGCTGGCCATGCTGCTTTTGTTGCATCTGGGATGCGATTTGCCTTCTGGGCTGCAAGTGCACGCTGTTGTTGACTCCTCCAGAGCAAAATCAAAGGGAACACATTTCTTAGACCTTGTTGCTGGGCTGATGCACTGAGACAGGATACTGCAAATAACTGCTTGTGAGACAACTGGGCTTTCTGTTTCTTGAGATGGAGGCCTTGGCCATGGATCTTCTGAAGATATGTTCTTGCTCCCTTTGCATAGTTCTAATATGGAGGAAGGCTGCTACCATCACTGACAAGTATGTTTTCAAAGCAGTGTTCAGGGCTTTGGTGTGTGACACCATTAAATGTTAACATGCATTTTCAAACAAGGAGCCTCAAGCCTAAAAGTAACTCTTTGATCTTTAAAAAGCTTGCCACACAGGGGAATGAGCTTGAATGTATACTAGTATCTGCAAACACTTGCAGGTAATTAGATTTTAGTTTCAAGGCTGCAGGACTTTGCAGAAATGATTCAAATTTCAAAAGACTCAAAATAAACATCAATTCTGATTTATCTCAAGGGATCTAGAGGGGCACAAACCAAGCCTTTAATGGCTTGAGCCACACATTATTAATTGCTTTGTAGAAGAGCTAAAACCTGTGGGAGTTTTTGTATTAAAATGGGATGTGAACCAGCAGAAGTCTAAGCAGAATCTGAATCTGGTTTAAAAAGAGTAAAAAAATACACAGCTGAGCTTTTGTCTGTGTTTAAAAGATTATTACTTTAATATATACAGTTCCCTTGTTTCTAAGGATGCATGCCTTGACTGAGCCACAGTTATATATGAAAGCATTTGAGCTAGTTGTTCAGTATTGAAGGAATAGAATCTGTCTAAACAAAGTGACAAGCAATTAGGGAGCCTGGGGAAATTGTCTGTTTGTCATATCTGAAAAGAAAGTTATCAGGTTATTACCCAGATTGTTCCATGTTTGACAGTTGTATCTACAAAGGCTCCTTACAGCAACTTTGCAAAGATGGCTCTGTTTATTTATAGTCCTGTTTTTTTGATGGGGGACAGTGGGACATAGGTGCTTTTTGTTTGATTTTTTTTTTAATTGAGATTTTATTTATTTTCCATGTGTGAAGTTCAACACAAGGAGGACTACAGATATATATAGAATGTGAACCCTTTTCCTTGGGTGAACAAAGGGCCTCATTATATAAAATAAAAAGTAGCTGACTGCTAGAGTTCTACTGGCTTTTAAACTGACACATTAATCAATACTTGAAGTTGACATCTTGTTGAATTTCTGCTTTTTTGGGTTTCCAGTTGTGTGAATTCTCACTGTGTCTCTTAAAATGAAGAATGCCTGGGTTTATTTGATCCCATGTGAAAGAAATGCTACACTGATACCCTTAGTGTATTTTACCTTTTAATTCTGTTGGTAGTACTTGTGACCTTGTTGCAGAATGAATTTTGGAAAACCCTAGCATGAATAGTCCTGTTATGTCCTTTCCCTTCTATTATGCTGCACTTGCATAAGTGATGAGCTTTTCCTCTGCCGTCCACCAGTCCTCCTGTGTTCTGTATTAAATCCAGGACAGCTACTGGTAATAGATCTATTTTTAAAATCTTTGGTGCAGAAAACATCAGATGGATCCAAATTATTGTGACAATTAGGGGATATGTTTGTATCCAATCTGTGTCTTCACATCTAAAACTTACAGTTGATTTTGAACAGGACTGGGAAATGAGCCACTAACCAGCCTTGACAAGAGTGGCCTTGACACCACCACTCTGGCTGGCTTCTAAGATTTCCACTAAGGCAAAAATTGCATTTTTTTTTGAATCCTCAGAGACATTCCAAAGTTCATACAGATATTCCTGGGTACTGAATTGAAAGCATCATCAGCCTGAATGAAGAAAATATGTATGCTGAATCTATTAATAATAGAAAATATAAATATCAATTTTTAATGTATCTTTTTGGGCATATCTGTTTGCTAAAGCATTTTCAATATTGACTGAGAAGGATTCTATTTCTGCATGCAAAAAAAAGTTTAGGTTTTGATAGTCTCTGAGTGCTGAATAGCTGAGGGCACATTCAGCTAGTCCTCTGTACTCTCAGGCAGCTACTCACCCGTGCTTGCTACAAGAGCGAGAAACACTTTTTCCTCAAATTGTTCCTGTCCTGACCAATGAGGGCAGGAAATAATACATTTGAAAAGTTGAGCTCAGCAAGGCTCAAATCCTGAACTGGCTCTGTGGCTGAACTGGTAATTGAAAATATCTTTACTGTTTCAGTATCTGGACCACAAGCTCATCCTTCCTAATACTTTCAGGATTGTATTTGAGGTTGGTGGGTAGGGCATTACTGGGAAATATGACGTTAACAACACCCTCATGTTCCCCACCTGGTATTTTGACTGCTTGCTGGAGAGTCCTCTGTCCTTTGTAGACTAACATCTCTTAACTTTTGTTAATGTCAGTGAGCGGTGAAAGTTTCTCTCAGAATTAGGACATAGTTTCCACTTGAAAGAAAATTCAATGACAGGCATGCAGAAGTGAGTCTAAAGTCATGGGGCAAAACTGTAATGATGTGAATGCTGAGGAGTGTAACCTTTCAGTGCCAAGTATTTTGTTCAAAGCACAGATTTGCCTAATGTAGCATAAGATTGTGGCAAAGAATATATGGTGAGGATCTCAATACTGATTCCCAAAATAATCATTGTTGGAGAGAAAAATAAAATACTGTGTATGACCTCTCTTTCTTATTTGATATGTTCAAACCACGGGATGTATGTGTTTTCTCCTCCTGTGGCACTAAAAATGCCACTGCAACTGACAAAGAGAGAATACACTGCCATAAGAAATATCTGGCTGAAAATTTTCATCTTTAAACTGACAATAAAGTTGTATTCACCTTATTTAAGAATGAGAATTGTAAACTTTTTTCAATCCTGTCCCTTATCTAAACCATTGACTTGCATAGAAAACTCTTAAAAATTGGTGGTTTGGGGCTGAATGAGGCATTTTTGTTGGAAGTTATTGAGACATGAAATGATTACTTATCATGCATGAAATGACATTACATTTAAATGCAATGGTACATGGGCATTTACTACTGCCTTCATCTCTGTTAATCCCTGCTCTCAACCTGCAAATTGAACATGCTCTAAGCCTTACAGGATGCACTGAAATTCTCAGAGTTATAATTGCTTTTCAGTATGTCATCTTTCATGTTACATGATTTGAAGAGGTTCTCTTCCAAACAGAAAATATTTAGTGAACCCTATGTTATGTACTTAATTCCCTTTAGTCAGTGTTATCCAAGAGTTCACCAAAGATTTAAAGGAAAAAATAAGAAAAAAATTAATTCACTTGATTTGAAATTTCAAGGGACAGCCTCTTGGTTATTGATGGCTTTTTTAAATGATTGTGCATTGTTAGCAGGGTATGTCTGTGAAATTCATCAATATTCCACAGCTTGCTTAGCTGATTCTGCTGTTTGCTTAGAGACAACAACTGTAAATTCAGTTGTGCACAAAATAACCTTATCAGACAAAGGTTTGAAACAGTGGTTGGGTTTCAAAGAGAGAGAATGAAAATGGAGCATTACACTGTGTTGTGGTGGACCTCCTGCCATAGAGCGGAAAGAGCTTTCAGCCCACCCTTGCTGGGCAAGCAGTGTACTGACCCCAAGCGGCATACAGCCGTGGGGAAAATCTCTCTAATAGTTTGAATGTATGCTAGTTATTAACAAGTTACTGTTTGAGATATTCCCATAATGCCCTCCATGACTGTGTAGACCCATATTAATATTAAAGTTCAGTGGTTGGGGGTGGCGAGAGTTCAAAATATTGAAGTTAATAAATATATATATTTTTATAAAAATGCCCACTGGCATCAATTAATTTCTCCTCTCTGCCACAGTTGGTGTAGGCGGCAGAATCCCCCTCCGCCACACACTGATGCAGATATTCACGGTTCTTACTCCAAAGAGGGGGAAACTGTAACACTGCAAAGAAACTGAGAACATGTGAACCATAGTACTGTGCTGGAGAAGCAGAAAGTGACAAGAACTTATAAAAAGCTTTTTCTCCTTTAACTTCCCTTATTGCATTCATGCCTGAACTCATGGAAATCAGGGTCAAGTGTGAGTCCTCCAAAGGAAACTCACCATGGCAATCACATTTGTGGTTTTGTTCTCTAACTAACCCTGTGCACCTTCTCAAAGCCAAAGTAAAGCAATGTGAGACCTCATTTAAGGGCCTGACCTTATTTGTAGCAATAGGTGTAAAGGTGCTAAGCAGTTGGTATGGAGATGCTCCACTGAAGTTTGCAGCAGTATTACTGCAAGCATGCTGAATTTGAAGGTTGTTCAAGGTGCAGAGAACAGCATAGATGTCTACCTATAGGTAAGGCTCATTCAGGCTGGAGAAGCAGTCAGAACTGCATTTCTGTCTCACTGAGCTGACTATCAGGTGGTAGAAAGTGGCATGGTACTGAAGCTATTCTGTTTCCAAACTGGACTAGAGAAAGAATTTTTCGCAGATAGTGTTAGTTAGCTAAGATGGTCAATTCTTTCCACTTCTGCAAATGCAGCACCTGTGTTTCTTTGAACTGGTTTTCATATTCCACTCAGTGTGGTAACCTGTTTGCCACTGCTGTTATGCAGCAGTTTTGTTTATTTAGTTGGTTTGATTTGTCATTTTTTTTGTTGTTGGGTTTTTTTTTTCAATGAACCTTGTCTTCACTGAAACAGGTATCTACATTCCCATTAAAAAAAACCTGTATATAGGCAACTTGGAAAAAATGTCTTCACCAATGAATTCCTGAACCATACTGAGTAATATCAGCAGAAAATCATCCTCACTTCCTCTGTGTTTTAATTTTATGTTGGTGAATGCCTATACTGAACTCAATCCAGCTGCCTCTGATCATTATCATGTTTTTTCATCTAATAATGAGCCTGGAAGCCTTGTTGGTGGGTGTAAATCCATTAATGTTGTGTTGGTTTGTTGGGTATTTTTTATACACACACACACACACACACACACACACACACACACACACACACAATTTCAGTGTTAATTGTACATATTATGATTTTTTTAAGGAAAATGCTGTTTTGCTTTTTGTAATCCATGGTCTAATTGATAGAGTCCTAAACTCTTCCTTCACTGATGATGTCTGTAGAACAGGCAGTGCTTGTAGCAAAGTCTTACATTTTTGGAGGACATCAAGTGTGCATTTTAGAGTGCTGCTAAAACTTCTGCAAATTCAGAAGAGAGTCTTGATCTGTGGAATATGTCAATTACTTTGAAATGCACAAGTAATGAGTCATACAAGCTATGATGAAAAGGATGTTTGTCATGCTCTGTGGCCATCTAGCACAGGGCCTCTATGTTCTTGCATTTTTCGTGACAGAATAAAAACTGCCTTGTGCTGACAAAGTCCTTTTGTTTTCCTATACTGAAAGGCAATCCTCTAATATATTGCCCACCATGGATTAAAGGGATTTATATTATCTGTCTGCTGAAGTGTGTTACATGTCAAAAGAGTAAACTTCAGATATAAACCCTATTCCATCTGCTGGTCAGCTTTGTATCTTTGTGATCTTAAGTCAAAGATCAGAGCACTCATAACTTAGCAGAATATCACAAATATGGAAGAAAAAGGAATGAAGTGCAAGAAGGATTATATTTTGACTAGAAAGTGGTAAGAACCTTTGAAAAGAGCTGCTGTTACACCTGCTTGAGAGTTAAGTCACAGCTTTGGACAATGATGTACTTTTGCATGTTTATTAATTTGAACATAAACATTGACCAGCTGAACCACTACATCCTTTTAATGTAGTGTGTTTTGTTTGTTTATTTGTTTGTTGTTTTGTGTGGTTTTTTTTCCAAATAGAAATAAACCATTTCAGTAACTGTTGAATTATCAGATTGTCCTCTTATGCAGTGGATTTCTGTGACTGATTTCCTGTTTGTTGGCAGCAGCTCATTCTTATCCTAAAAATATCTGTGGTCTAATGGAAAGCGTAATGTGTAAGATAATGTGGCAGGTACTTACATTTTGTAGATGCGTCATGACCCACCTAAATGGCATGGATTATGACAGAGCTGGCATGTGAGAGCATTTGTTCCCTAAACACAAAACCAACTTTACCTAACTTTTTAAAAAATAATTATCTGTGTCTGATATTCTTTGACCCTCTTGGTGCAGGTATTGCTTGTGTATGTTAGTTTACTGGAGCTGCATTGATGGCTATTTGAAATTTGAATATTAGCTTAATAAGTCCAAGTCTCACATGTTTGCTCTGTTCTTCAGATTTGACTCCTGCTTCATCTTTGTGAGTGGGAGTTACACAGCAGACACACTTGTTTAAGTGAAAAAATAAATAAGACTAGATACTGAATCAGAGTTTTTGGTGAGCTCCTCAAGGTATTAAAAATCAGACTTGACTATTTTTTGTGTCAAGAGTTAGGCCTGGGCAGTCACTAAATGAGATGCTATTGACCCCTCTCCCTTCCCATGGGGGAAGAGAAGGAAGTAAGGAAAAAAGACTTACGGACTGGAAAAAAAGGAAAGTAAAACTACTTTAGTGTATTTAATAACAATAAAATTAAGTATTTACAAAACCAGTATGAGCCTCCTAATAGAAATTTCATTGTGATCACCACTGATACTGTGGCAGACATTGGGGAAGTCTTAGATCGGACTTGGTGGCAGATGGGAATCAGATTCAACATCTGAATTCAGGAAATCACTGATTGAGTTTGAAGGCAGGAGAACAGAGAGAGTTCTCCTGCAAAGTCAGCCATTGAAGGAGAGCCCTCATGATCCCTCAGCTTTACAGTGAATATGAGGTGTATGGAATGACTAGTTGGTCAGTTAAGGGTCATCTGTCCTGTCCACTTTTCACCACAGATGTGGTCTTTTACTCTGCACCTACAAGATTTAACAGTGACATTGGTCTGCACACCAATCCTCGGTGCTAAGTAGAAACGTTGAACATTATCACTGCTAGAAGCAGACACTGCTGTGAAAACATGCTCTTAATTGCAGACAGTGTGGTTACTTGGAAGAGACTGAGCTGAAAAGTAAAATCACTGAACTGAATTAGTTCTAATTCAAATCAGAATATTGTGACAGAAGGTTATATGTGCGAACTGCATTATAAAAGGATGCACTGAGTAATACTTTTATGTCAAGGTTTACAAGCACATGAAGGAACACATGTAATTTACATTGATTTAGGAAGAGTTCATGATTAGCTTAACTATTGATGTTTACTTGCAGTATAGTGAGGATAGAAAGAGAAATGTTGTGTTAAGTATTTTTTCTAGTGTCTTACATCTTGAAAAAATATGCCATGCCTTTGAGCTAACAGATGGAGTTCACAGCTGCGCTTGTGAGTATAGCCAGTCTCTGGGACAAGGGGAAATGGGGAAAAAAAGACCCAAATAAAAAAAAAAAGGGGGGGAAATCTTTTTTGCTATCAGCAGTTGGTGGCTTCATGGTGTTTTAGTTTTGGTTTGGTTTGTTTTTTTTGGTGGTTGTATTTTAGTTTTTGTTGTTTATTTGTTTTGGGGTTTTTTGAGGTGGTGGTGTCTCCATTTACTAAGAATCACTTACTAAGTTTTTCATTGTAGAAGAACTTAGTAGCATGTGGTAGTCCCGGCAAGATGCTTTGTGTAGCTATTATTGGCATTTAAATAGCACATTAAATAAATGTGCTACTGCCTTTCCAGTATCTTGTGTGTATTCCCCCCCCAGAAGCTTCTCCTCCTCCCATATACATGCATCTCATTGGACTGTAAAGGTGGAAGGTTAACTTCCACAGCAAGTCCAAATATTTCTGTTTTTTTATCTTTGTAAAGAACTGTAACTACAGAGACAGGAGGAAAACAGATGAAGGGGAAGGCATCAGTTATTACTCCTGAGCACTGTTAGAGGCATGGTACAAAATGCATGGTTTACATCTTTAAAATAAATTTCTCCATTAAGTGCTTAATGCTAAGAGGAATTTTATTTACCCTGTAAATAGCAGTGAAACTTTTCAACTTCAAATCTTGGTATGGAGACAATTTACAATTGCAATCAGAATGATGCACACAATTTAACTTCAGTGCCATCTGCAACTCTGCTGGTATTTTAATAATGAATAAAATTATATTTTGGCAACAAAAAAATCCCCCTTAAGGTCCAAGTGAGGACTCCAAAAGGAAGCTACAAGGCCTCAGATTTACTCTGAAATCTCTTCTTGAAATGGGGGGCCCAGAACTGGACACAGTACTCCAGATGTGGCCTCACCAGTGCATAGTAGAGGGGCAGGAGAACCTCTCACAACCTACTAGCCACACCCCTTCTGATATACCCCAGAATAGCATTGGCCCTCCTGGTCACAAGAGCACATTGCTGGCTCATGCTCAACATACCATCAACTAGGACCCCCAGATCCTTTTCTCTTCACTGCCTTCCAATAGGTCAGTCCCCAGGACATGTCACTTACTCTCTTATGAATCTGTCTTTTAAACTTCATTGTAAGTCCTACCCATACCAGTTCTTGGGTTGTAACTTGATCTTCTTCTTCTTCCTCTTCTTCAATTTGCAAAAAAGGGGTAGGTGCTGGGTCCTGTTCCTTACCCTTCTTTCAGTTGTATGGCTACAGTATTTATGACTATTTTATAGTGCTTAATGTCTCTAATAGAGTAACTGCAGCATAGATCACCAAATCTGACATACATGAAGTCTGTGGAGCCTAAAGATTGGTGATCTTTCACTGATCATGTCTTTTTCATCAAAACTTTCATCAAGGAAATGTTAGTGACCTTTCTGTATGGCTTTCACAAGTGAAAATCAATGTGTTTTGTGCTACAGACTTTTCAAGTGGACAAGGAAAATAGTAACAGGATAGATAATAACATGGCTGGTAGTGACCCTGTCTGTCTTCTAGGGATTGATCCTCTTCTAAGAACAGGATGAAAGAAAAATTAGTGTGAGCACAGTGATTTTTTTCTGGGGTTTATGACTGTCTAAATATCTTCATTATCCACTAATCAGAAATCTTCTAAATTTATATTGCTTGCTGCTGTTGAATGTTGTCTCAAGCTTGAAGAAATTTGTAAAGTGGATCATGACATGCATACCAAGGTGCACTAGAAAAAATTAGTAAAGTTGGGCTGAATCTCTGATTTCTGTGCAAACACAATTTTGGTAATGTTAGCTGCATTTCAGAAGAGTGTTGTTCTTTCAAACCATTTACAGTCCTGTTTTTCTAGGACTCAGATCTGTTTTTCTCAGTGTTTTGCTGTTTGTTTTGCTTCATTTTCCCCCTACTTTTCACAGGTGTTGAAGGCCATCACAAAATATAGAGCTTAATTAGATATTTGGGCAAAAGACCTTTACTGAAGTTCACTGTTTAATGAACTATTAGCTCAAGCTGGTTATTATATCACATGTTTCAAAGGGGCCCAAGAGTTTTAGCATCTAAATCTCACTTGGATACTTTTGAACTGATAACATTTATGTTTGTGTTTGAAAAGAAATGGTTTTGGACAAAATTAAAATACTTGGGGAAAGAAGAGAATTTATTTGCTTTTACTGGAGGACAACACAAGGTACATAAAAAGAGAATCAAACCTAATTAAAAACATTGGAGTAGGTTAGTGATTATCTTGTTTGGTTTTTGTTAACTTAGTATTATTTTCTAAAAATTAGAAGTAAATTATATCAGAAAAAATCAGTTGATATGGGTGAATATTTTGCTTAATTTTAAAGGAACATTACTGATGACAGTTCTAGTGACATGCATGACATTGTAAATGCTATAAAAACCTGTCTGTTTCCAAGAAATCAGCATAGTCAAGATTGTCACCCATGTCTCAAATCCAAGTCAGATCTATATTGTTACGTGATTTGCATGAAGAAGATGGCTTATAGGAACAATTAGCCAGTGGTGGGTGGTTGGTTGGTTGTTTTTGTTTGGTGGGGTTTTAGTTGGGTTTTGTGTTGTTTTAGTTATCTGATCATCAAGGAAACATAAGAGCAAACAAATGGATTAGTTTGTAGATATTTTAGATTCCTCTCTAGTGTACAATTTTTTAAAAACAGTATTTTAAATAGACATAGAATGCAGTTGGCTCAAAGCCGCAAATTTCTTGTTCTGCCAAAACAAAAAGAAGGGGCAGAAAGTAGAGCAGAAGCACCTGGAAGAAAAGTCTTAAAGGTCTGCTTCTGTCACACCAAGTGAGGGAGATGAGGTCTCTTGTAATCTGTGTGCTGGGATTATATAGTGGGAGTCAGGGTACCTTGGCTTTGCTTTTAGTTTTACCTTGGATCTCCTTTGATATTATGCAAGTACAAAACATTTTCTGTCTTGTCTAATGATTTAAGTTGGAAGGGACCTCAAAGATGATCTAGTTCCAACCCCCTGCAATAGGCAGGGACACTGAAGGCCTCATCCAACCTGGCCTTGAACACCTCCAGGGAGGCAGCATCCACAACCTCTCTGGGCAACCTGTTCCAGTGTTACACCACCCTCACTGTAAAGAACTTCTTCCTAACATCTGGTCTAAATCTCCCCTCTTCCCCTTTAAGCCCGTTACCCCTCATCCTGTCATTATAAGGCCTTGTAAATAGTCCCTCCCCAGACTCCCTGTAGGTTCCCCTCAGAAACTGGAAGGCCACTATAAGGTCTCCTTGAAGCCTTCTCTTCTCCAGGCTGAAGAGCCCCGCAACAGATTGTTGGTTTGGTTTTGTTTGGTTTGTTGTTGGCTTTTTTCTGCCTTCTCATGGAAGCAAGGCTCATGGGATGATCCTTGCTGTATGTGCACATCTGACCTTTTTGAAAGTCTATTTCATCCAAGTTTTGCAAAGAGATATCAATCTCAAATCTGTAGAAATTTGTATAAGTAGTGTCTCTGTCAAGGAACGCATCACATTGAGATGCTTGAGCGTGTCCAGAGAAGGGCGACGAGGCTGGTGAGAGGCCTTGAGCACAAGCCCTATGAGGAGAGGCTGAGGGAGCTGGGATTGTTTAGCCTGGAGAAGAGGAGGCTCAGGGGTGACCTTATTGCTGTCTACAACTACCTGAGGGGTGGTTGTGGCCAGGAGGAGGTTGCTCTCTTCTCTCAGGTGGCCAGCACCAGAATGAGAGGACACAGCCTCAGGCTGCGCCAGGGGAGATTTAGGCTTGAGGTGAGGAGAAAGTTCTTCACTGAGAGAGTCATTGGACACTGGAATGGGCTGCCCGGGGAGGTGGTGGAGTCGCCATCCCTGGGGCAGTTCAAGGCAAGGTTGGACGTGGCACTTGGTGCCATGGTCTAGCCTTGAGCTCTGTGGTAAGGGGTTGGACTTGATGATCTATGAGGTCTCTTCCAACCCTGATGATACTGTGATACTGTGATATCTGTATTTTGCATTTACAAGTTGTCTAATGCATCCCAAGCACTTTACTGTACTGTGGAATAGCATTTAGCATGTAAAAACTGTGCCATGTCCTGTGTTTTAGGTGTCTGCATGTAAGGTTGTAAGGTTAGTTTTGACTGAAGGAAGAGCAGAAGAGACCTTGCATCTTGTTAGAGTACTCATTCAAAAACCAGCTTCAGCAGCTTGTCAGAGTGCTCATTTGAAAACTAGCTTCCCTTGGAAGAGAGTTCTGCTTGCAAATCTTCCTCAGAACAGTCTGCAAATTTTTATACACAATTCTAAATCCTGAAGCCTTAAAATAGCATGGTTTTGTATTTATTCCAGGAAAGACTCCTGGCAGTAGCATTGGGATTTTTTTCTTATTTGTTTGTAGAGTAAAACCAAATAAAGATATCAGAATTTGATATGAAAATGATGTTTTAGTGTTGTAACAGATAAGATCCGGGGGAGTGTGTCTAGGGACAGAATCAAAGGATGTGGGAACTGCAGACAAAGCATCTGGTGGTTGGAAAAGGTAATTGTCACTTCCTGGGCTGGATCCTCCAGAGATCCCAGTTACTCATTGCTCACTTCATTGCTCTGAAATGATTTACACTTCCTGCTGTGTTGAGACACTTGATGTCCTGGGGGTATCCAGTCATAGCCTCAAGTGACAGGGAGAACCTACAGATTGTCACTGTGACTCTTGTCAGGGAAAACCTTGGGATCATAGTGTGGAGTTCTCTTGTGGTCCAGGAGCTACCACAGGGAACTGAAGAGAACAAAGTCTAGACACTATTTAAATAGAAAATTCTGCATTACATAATTTCTGATTTCAGCTTTAAATGTTGCTGAGTAGTCATGTAGATCTGTTGCTAAAACTTGAACTTTCTTTTGAGAGGTTCCCAAAACTTCCAGAGGTTTATAATAAAGAACACAGAAGTTTAGGTGACCTTTGTCCACTGATATGCTTACCATCTGAAGTCTGTTTAAATCACTGCTCATGTCACATGTGAATTTAAGAGCCTTGTTTTGATTTACAGATTTTAAATTTTTTTTTTTTTTTTTTTAAAGTCCAGGCAGAAAAAAACAGGGCCCCACTCTTACCAGGGAACACAACACTTCACAGACCTTTTATGCATTGCAGTCAGAAGTTGTCTTTGACGTTCAAAGGCTGTAAGTAGTAGAAAATCTGCTCAGGATCTTTGTAACTTGTTTTGTTGGATAATGTTCTTGAGCTTAATTTGTCTAACTCAGATCTTGTCAGGCCTTCTCGTTCATGGTAAGTGAAGAGAGGAAAAGGACTTTGTTGAGGTTCTTCAGGCAATGTGCCGATGTGAATGTTATTGATTACATTTTTTTTTCATGTAGAACTGGATTTTCATTATGAAAGTATCTGGGCTGTTCTACACAATCATAGAAAGAGATGAGAAATACTGTAATGTAATTTGGTTCATCATGGAAAAGGTATCATTCAGTTTACATCTGCTATCATGAGTATAAAGCAATTTTTTGCTTTTACTCCTTGTCTTTTGTAGCCCTGGAATGTTAATGTATCACTTCCTTCCCTCCTCGGCAAATTGTATATTTACTCTGTTAGTGCAAGAACACCATGGTGCCTGAGGTCCTGTTTATGGGCTGAACATTTCCAGTAATTAGATCTGTGTTTGCTCCATGGGAGATTCAATTAAAAATGAGAGGATTTTATTATTCTCTACAGAAATCTCACCTTATATTCTTGAGTGTGTATCAGGGAATTATGGAATGGTTTGGTCTGGAAGGGACCTTAAAAATCATCTGGTTCTACTCCTCCTGCCGTGGGCAGTGGACACCTTCCACTAGACTAGGTTACTCAAAGACCTATGTAACATGACCTTGACAGGATGGATGCTGTATGTCACAACATTGTAATGTTCAAACGTACTTTGCCTGATTTCATCCTTATTCAAACATAGTAAGCCTATAAATTCAATTTGAGTGTTAGCCTAGCCCATCTGTCCTCAGATGAAGATGTGAAAATCAGAGGGGAAAGACATATTTGCTCGTTTGAACAAATAAAACTGATTTGGCCAGGTATATGTGTTTGAGCTTGGGAAAGAAATTAAGTGTTTAGGTTTTGGAATTACAGTGCAGCACAGGACTCTTGTGAAGCACACAATACCCTTCTTCATGTTGTGAAAGGCCAGGTGTCACTTCCATATGACAGGATTAAGGTGGGTAGTGTTTTTACAAATGAAGAGTTGTGGAGAGATTTGAAATAACAACGAAAGAATCAGGCAATTCACCTTATCTGTGTGTATGTAGATCATAATGGGCCTCTGCTAAGGGCCTTGTTTGGGTTCTTGCAGTAAATCAGTGAGGGCTGTCTGAAGATAACAGGTACTGAACACAGCCTGAACTTCTGAACTTTTAGGACAGAGCACAGGCTCAACAGACTACTGAATATTAACTTCTCCACCCAGAAACGTGAAAAACCAAATTTATATGAACATAGGATGTGTGATGCAAGGGGGTTACCTGTAAAGGGGGGTACATGTAGTGCATGTATCAGGAAGACTGTAAATCCAGAGTTCCTCAGCCAATGGGAAGTTTGCATCCAATTTAGGATAAAAGGGAAGCTGTGCCTTCCAGCAGTTTGAGGGACTCCCATAGGCATCTGTTCGGTGGGCTCTCCCTTTATTCAAATAAAGTTTTACAGGACTCCTCTGTCTCCATTGTGAACAAACTTCTAAATCAGGCTAATTTTCTGTACACACATGAAGTTGTATAAAGTTGTAATGCCTACATTATGTATCTTCTCTGTGGAGAGACTTTACTGAACACAACATTTAGGGTGTTCTTTAAAATCTGCCAGAACATTACTACCTTCTTCCAGTGGCTTTTGCAACAAGAGCAATTACTCTTTAACTGAAGAGCAGATCATCAGATTTCATTCACTAAAATGAAAACATTTTCCAGCTTTTCAATCAAGTATGCTTTCTCTCCAGTCTGTGCCTACTAAGTAGACACAAACACCACCTCAAGATAGCAGAAGTTGGTGTATTTGTTGTTCATGTGATGACCTCTCTATGTTTTGTTTTTTGCCTTCTTTTTTTTTAGATAATTGTGATGATGCATTGGTATCTCCCTTACCTTCAACAGCCCTTACCAGTTCCTCTGAGCTCTTCAATACTCACAGTCCCAGCTTTGCAAAGCTCAACAGGCGAGATGGTAAGGTCAAAATGCCTAAACTATTGTTTTTTATCACATTTACAAAGAATAACTTTTATGCTGTTTGTGTGCACTGCACTTGGAGCCAGGTTGAATAGAGGCTTTAATTCATGCTTCTGCAAGCGCTTTTTTTTAGAAGCAATTCCTTCCTTTGTTATAAAAATATTTGAAATTTGAAGCTCTCTGCTTCTCTTGCAGAAACATCCTGAAGGACATTCAGACAGTTTTCTCTTTTGAAGAGTTCCAATAGTCTTTAGAGCTTGAGTGTCACCATGCTTGAGGCTCTGTTCTAAAAAGTAGGTGTTTGTTAAGACTAGTAGAAACTAAATATTAAGTGTGTATGCAGTGGAATGTAATGATTACACAACTCTGCAGAAAGAGTGAAAATTACTGAAAAAAAATTGCAGACATTTGCAATTAATAGATTTTGAGGCCAGGTGAGTTCACCCACAAGGTGAAACAAGGTGAACATGGTACCAGAAAAGAGAAGTTAGCAGTATCTAGTATATCGTTTGTCATCATGTTGTGAGTTTGGGTTGTTGGCTCCCATCTATTCTCAAATTAGAGCTCTACATCAAAAAAGCCCTGTGTTATTACATATGATTTTCATTATAAAAAAGACTGGAAAGTATGCCACTAGAAAAGAGATTTTGATTGAAAATAAACTATAATTTTCCTAATTAATCAGAAATGTCTGTTTTGATCAAACACTGTTTGTTAAATCAATAGATTCTCTTTTAAATGCCTGACTTGCTAGGTTGTTAGAGAAATACAAGGTAGAAGGTACTGCATGATATTTAAACCCTTGACTCAGATTTCCTCAGCAAGTAAAAGGTCATATGATAGTTGTGCAAGATAAATTTATAAACGTTAATTTTGATATTGAAGTTTGCCCTGCTTTTGTGTCCACCTGCTAGTTGGGACAGTGATTAGATGTGCTTACATGGTTGGCAAATGGCTCTAATGACTTTTTGTCTGTAGAAAAGTGATGATGCATTGGTATCTCTCTTACCTTGAGCAGCACTTACCAGTTCCTCTGAG
Source organism: Pogoniulus pusillus (assembly GCF_015220805.1). Lineage (NCBI taxonomy): Eukaryota > Metazoa > Chordata > Aves > Piciformes > Lybiidae > Pogoniulus > Pogoniulus pusillus. The sequence goes on from NC_087265.1 coordinate 17,981,856, forward strand.
CTCTTCAATGTCAATATTACTGCAAGTCAAGCACTGACTGTATTGCATTTTAAAATGATACTAACAATATCTAAATAAATTGGCAATAATTTCAGTTTAAGAGCTGAAAATTAAATAGGTCTTACTCAACTGTGCTGCAGTAGTTCTGCTATGCATTGGGGGATCAGGAATTCTAGATTTTTAGACAGACAGTATTGCATCGGTAAGGTCCACTTTGTTCATCAGCACAAATCAGGGGAACAGGAAGATAGAGTATTGAAAAAGTTTCAGCAACTTTTTATGAATCTTAACCAATAACTGATGAAGTAAGCCCAATGCAGGGGGCTAGAATCTAAATTCTATAGCTTGCCTAATTATTGTGTTTCACAGGCTTTTGTAGGAATGTGCAGATGTAGTGCCAGCAGAATTCATATGGCTACCTCACCTTGTGTTGAATGAAATGCCAGTGGTAGACAGTGGCTGAAGGAATTGTCTTGGGGTGACATTTGAATGCAAACAGTAGATATTTTCACAAAAAAATAATCACTAACAAGGTCTGTAGCATGGCTTTCTAATAATATTGGAGTACTTTGATTAGTTTGCTTAGCTTTGCAGTTGATAAGACAGTGCTGCAAGTAACAGTGCCTCCAGCTAGAAAGCTAGATAAATATATTGGTTAATATAAATGCAATAGATGAAGATGAATTTATAAAATACAATCCAGACTTACATCAAGGGAAAGTTTTAATTCATGAAGTTGATTCAGTAATAGATAACAATAACTAAATGGCTGTTGTTTGAGAAAAAAAGAAAAAAAGGCCTGCAGCAGTAAAATGTGCCAGTAAAAAATGAACACACAAAGTACCCACAAATAAAGCTTGTGTGAACTGCTGAAAGTGCTCAGTTAGAATTCTGATAAATCTGTACTGGTAATAGTAAAGTAGTTAATTCTAATAAATATTATTCTGAATTGTGAAATACATAAGAGAGATTAATCAACTTTTTTTTGTTTATGTTAAATAAATAGTGAAAAATAATAAGAAAATCAGAACAGTATGACTGTATCAACTAAGCTTTTTCTGTTCTCTGTTAGCTCTCAGCCTGAATAGTCATATAGACTATGTATGGGAATATAAAACCTATATAATGTCAAAAAGAATTTGTTGTATTGCCTGGAAATGTTTGATCTAGGCACTGGATTCCACATCAGCAACGCACTTAGTTGCAACATGAAGTCTGAGAGTTTTTAGCACAATATAAAGCTGGTTGAGCTTTTCTTTTTTTTACAGCACTGTAGGGCAGAAACAATCATTCCTTTTGCTTTGTATTAATAAACTGCAAATAAATATGGGCAGCCTGACCACTGAGTATGTAACACTAGGCATAAATGCAACTTTCGAACAATTATGCCAAAATAAACAAATCTTCTGAGAAAAGGAAAAAAAAAGTTTGATCATATTTCATGGAGTCATATGAATCTCCAGCTGAGAAACCATAAGATCTTTGTTCTTTTCACATTTCTAGCATTATTTGCTGCTGACAATGAGCAACATTACCAGATTCCTCTGGCACTGCTTCTCCATTAGGGCATTTTCTCCCTTGATCCACAGAAAATGTGAAATGTGTGAACAGTGAGGAATGAAGATGTAGTGCAATGTGCAGAATCCTCCCAGTGTCAGTAGGAATCTTATGGGCAGAACAAGGTCACTGTATGCCGCTCAGACATGCAAATTGCAAACAAGTGTTTATTTTATCAAGTATCCTCTGTTTTGTTTGTTTTGGTGGTTTTTGTTGGGTTTTTTTGTTTGGGTTTTTTTTTTTTTTTTTTTTTTGTGAGTAAAACAATGTGGCATCTTCATACACTGGTATTTTCCTGATTACCTAAATTAAATGCACAGATCTGGGTGTAATCAGAGCCACATTTTGACTGTTTTATTTTATGACACACTATTAATAAAAGGTACATGGACCTCTTCAGTTTCCTTGTGCCAAATTGCAGGAAACTGTTGTCAGAGTAAATATTGTGTCTTCAGTAGCCCTTGATGTTGCCTGTTACAGCCTTTGCGTCTTACGTCCTTGCCTTGGGCCTACCTGGACAAATATTCCCCAGGATGAGCATCGCTGGTGGGTAGAGGAGCAAATGGCTGTAAAATAGTTGCTATACTTTAGATGTGCTGTTTTGCTACTTACTAAGAAAATTATGGAGTGGGGTGTTGACATGCTATAAGGAATGGCATACCAAAACAAAGATGCAGCCATAGATTGCACTCGAAGTAGGTGCACTTGCTCTGTACAACAGAGCCAATTCGGAGGAGAAAGAACATCTATTGATTTTTGGCACTCACAGCAGTATTTGATGGGGATTTGGGATACCCACAGAAGTAAGCAGAAGTTGTATGTTTGCTTTTCTATCAGAAGTGAGAGCCCAATGGGAAAATCTTTAGTTCTGTCCTCAGTCACTCAGCCAATGTAGCTTTGCTGCTGCAGGGTTTTTTAGCCACCACACTTAGAAGTGAGTAGAATTACTGCTCAGATGTGGCAATGGTAATGGTGGAAGGTTTGAGGGAGAGAAAGACAGTGAAGTTTTTCTTCCCCAGAGTTAAATGTGTATGAAGCAGCCACAGATCAATAAAGACATGGTTTGTAATTGTTAATGTCTCGCTAGACCAGCTTCTAGAAAAGGTGGTGCTGTGAGTGTTGCCACTGCTGTGTCATGCAGTGCTTATAGATATAAATAGTGACAAATGTGCTTATGTGAAGAGAGATGCAGTTCAGAGATGCGGTGTACTCTGTGATTTGAGGGCTGGAGATCACCACAGATATTCCAAATTTCCATTCAGAATGTACTGTTTGTTTGGCTTGAAAAATAAAAGCCTCTTGTGCCATGGTCAAACTGGATAATAGAAGTGTATAGTAAACCCAAATACTTTTGTGGAAGTTATATCACTTTTCTGCCACTTCTAGCAGCAGAAAAGAGAGAGCATAAACTACATAGAAAAGATATTAGTGATGATATTTAACAAACTACTGGAAAGGAACTGTGGTAATAAGTTCAGGCACTCTTGCATGTAAACTAGAACAGAGAAATCAAAGGGTTTTTTCCATTCTTTTTTTATCTTAATGGGACCAAACAAACTGCTCATTGTAAGTGATTTTCCTCCATTTAATTGCTGCTGTTTATGTTGTAAAATGACAATAAAGGAAAGATTAAAATGCCCATCTCTCTTTTAAGTTTTAGAGGAAACATGTCAAATAAACTTTTTGGAGTATTGAAAGGAACATTTTGTCACAAAGATGACAGAACTTTTGAACTGAATTTCTGTGTCCTGCCAGTTTATGAGAGAAAACTGTAATCAAATCAGCAACTATGATGTTCAGTCAGAATCCATTTCAGATATTGGACACTGGAATCCAAAGGAAATTTTTCTTTGGCTACTGTGTACATTAGTCACAATTCCATGTAGGAGAAATATTCAGCTTACTGTCTTTGAATACAGTTACACAATTTAAAAGCCAGACAAATATTCTTTTATATGACATGTAAAATTAAGAAAAATGGACAAGGAGGAAGAAGAAATGTTAAAATTTTGAAGAGGTAGTACTATTGTCTTATTTAAGCCATGGAGTTAAAAGAGAGCAATGAAGTAGAAAAGAATTGACTGATGAAATTACTAATGTTCTCATTAGGTCTTCATGACATGCTCATAGGAGAAAATACTCGCTTTCAGGCAGATAAAATAAGGATAATGGCAACAAAGACTTCTATTGTGATTTTAAAAAGGTAAAAAACAGCATGGCACTAGCAAGTAGTATGCATTGGTTTGGTTAAAACTATTTTACCTGGAGAGTTCCTGGAGATGAATAATAACTGAGTCATCCAGGGGAGCAGAGACAATACTCAGTTTTAACTACAGAATAAACATGCTTCTGTTTCAGGAATTAGGGCTAAAGCCAGAAATAATGAAGATTCTAACACCTGTTCTTAGACAAAGGAATTTCAGTTGTGGATTGAAAAATACAATGCAATTCAGGAAAATCAAGAAATGTTTTAAAGGGCAAAGTCACTGAAATTGAGTTCCTTGATAGAAACCACATTTATTGATTTTTCATCGCAATTCACTTAAATAAAATCTTCATAGAGCAACTTGGATGTAGATCAGTTAATAAGATTAAAATACAAAAATAAAACCAGAGTTCAGTGATAGTTTTTGTTTGTCCTTTTTCTTTCTTTTATTCCAAATATGTTTCAGGGAAAAAAAAACTTGTAGTTTACATGAGAAATTGTGAATGCTTTATTCTCAACTCTGTATTTTTGCCTTTCCATTATAGTGAACACAGTCACATTGGGACCACACAGAAATGAAATTTTCTAAACTTACTTGATAACAGCAAAACAAACAAGACAATTAGTTGCAGAAACAGTGGCAAACTGAAAATTTGCTGCTTTGGATACTTTGTTGATGCCTTCTGTATTCTTTGTAGCTGCATTGTTCACTTATTTGTAAGACTGAAGTGAGTGCTGGGAGTATGCAAAAAAATAAATGTGTGCGAGTAGAAACACATTAAAAAAACTCGCAAGCATAGCCTATAATTTAAGGGTGTAAAAGAAAGCAAGAGAACATCAAATAATATATTCTAGTTCAGGAGAATTTGTTTTTAACCATAAGATCACATTTAATGTAGTGAAAGAAGTGGCAAAATTCAAGCAGTGGCTGCAGTTTTGTGTTTCATTGGCTTGGCGTTACAATGGACCTCTTTAATCTCTTAAAGAATTCAAGGGCTAGTACCTATTTTTACTTTTAAAGGACAAACATGAGTTACAAGCTATCAGCTTCCACACCATCACAGATTCCGATGTCTCCATTCCTCACTGGAGAAGCGAATAATGAAAGTGGTTATTTTGGAAGTTTCATCTATTGTTGCAGTTGGTCACTTACAAGCATCTTGTGTAAGGAAGAGGGAACTCTCCAGTGTGAAAACAGTCCTTTTAGTTGTTCAATTGAGTGGTATTATCTGAAGTGCATTTACAACTTGTAATGACTTGTAAGGACTTGTAAGTTCTTTAAAATACCTAATAGGACTGAAATCAAGATAACTAACATTTTTTCATGTCTTTCAAAACATAACAAAAAAGAAAATGTTGAAGCAAATTAGAAGTTATAATTCATCATTCCTAGATTCACACCAGCATGCGAAGGTATTAGATATGATATTTTTTTGTGGTGTGCCAACCTCACAACCATTTGTCCAGGTGATAAAGAATAAATTTTCTTAAAATTTTGTAGAAATCAAAAACTCTTTATGACTTCTAGGTTAATTAATAATGTCTCAAGGAAGCACACACCTCAGGTACTGTTTCCTAATACAAAAATACAAAGAAACAGGTATATGTTCAAGAAGTAGGCTCCTTTCCAATGACCTGAAATAACATGGTTCTTTCACAAGTATAATTTCTCTTGCTGTCATTGTAATCTAAGTAACCTTTATTCAATGTCTTTCAGGAGCAGGTGGCTGGTCCCCACTGGAGTCAAACAAGCAACAGTGGCTCCAGGTTGATCTGGGAGACAGAGTGGAGATTGTAGCGGTCGCTACCCAGGGCAGGTATGGGAGCTCAGACTGGGTAACCAGCTATATGCTGATGTTCAGCGACACTGGCCACAACTGGAAACAGTACAGACAGGACGACATCATCTGGGTAGGTCTGAATTGTGGGTGCCTTTGGCCCAAGATATTTCTGGTTCAGGCTTATTTTGGCATTTGGAGAAACAGCTTTGGTTTCGGATCAGAGGAGTGCTGTAGTGATGAGAAAGCAGACACAAGTGGCTCTACAGGATGTTTTGATCTAAACGGATTATGTCACTAACTGTCAGTGTAATACAAGTTTAGGCCCTCAGGACTACATTGTTTTTCAATCTATGAGGAGGCTCAAGGCGCACAAAATGACCTGCACACTTCTGTGCCTCGTTGGCTTGGATTCAGGCACACCAGGGTAAATTAGACTAATCACCTACATACTTTCTCCAGAAACAGGGAAATTAACTCCGTGTCTTATGAAGACTTGCTGGCCAGAACAACAGAGCTCGTGCTGTGGTAGGTGGGTGGTAAATTGCTCCTCGACTGGAGGAGGCTGGAGCTGCAGCATGTGTTGTAGGATGATTTGGCAGATACACTAAAAGCGCTCAAGGCTTTTCCTAAAATTTTAATGTGGACTTGACACTTGTGTCACTAGTTCAGTGTGGGACCATGCCAGGTGCTGTCAGCAGGGCTGTGCATGATAGCAGTGTTACTTCACATATGGATAAATTTCAAGTCTTCCTTTCATATGAAGAATGTGAACTGAGAATGAATGTTGGCATCCTCTCTGTGCTGTATTCTGCAGTTCTGGGGATCAGTAACTCTGGTAGCATGAGAGCATGTGGTGGTAAATGAAGCACATTCTTCATGAAAACAAAAGGCAACATTTTAAAGGTGACCAAGTAGATATCAAGTTGTTTTTAATTCTCTGTTAGCTAACACCTGGCCAAGCCGCTCTCCATCATTTTCCAGCAGTCCTGGCTCACCGGAGAGGTCCCAGGAGACTGGAAAATGGCCAACATGGTCCCCATCCACAAGAAGGGTCGGATGGAGGAACCTGGGAACTACAGACCTGTGAGCCTGACCTCAGTGCCAGGGAAACTGATGGAGCAGGTTATCTTGGGGGTGATAAGAGCACACCTGAGGGATGGCAAAGAGCTCAGGTCCAGCCAGCATGGGTTTCGGAAGGGCAGATCCTGCTTCTCCAACCTGATCTCCTTCTATGATCAGGTGACCCGCTTGGTGGATGTGGGGAGGCCTGTGGATGTGGTCTGTCTGGACTTCAGCAAGGCCTTTGACACTGTCCCCCACAGCAAACTGCTGGCTAAGCTATCAGACCGTGGCTTGGATGGCAACACTCTGTGCTGGGTTAGGAACTGGCTGGAGGGCCGAGCCCAGAGAGTGGTGGTGAATGGTGCCACATCCAGCTGGCGGCCAGTCACTAGTGGTGTCCCTCAGGGATCAGTGCTGGGCCCCATCCTCTTTAACATCTTCATAGATGATCTGGATGAGGGCATGGAGTCAGTCATCAGCAAGTGTGCAGATGACACTAAGCTGGGGGCAGATGTGACTGAGTTGGAGGGCAGAAGGGCTCTGCAGCGGGACCTTGACTGCCTGGACAGATGGGCAGAGTCCAAGGGGATGGCGTTCAATAGCTCCAAGTGCAGGGTGCTGCACTTTGGCCACAGCAACCCCATGCAGAGATACAGGCTGGGGTCAGAGTGTCTGGAGAGCAGCCAAACAGAGAGGGATCTGGGGGTGCTGATCGATACCCACCTGAACATGAGCCAGCAGTGTGCCCAGGTGGCCAAGAGAGCCAGTGGCATCCTGGCCTGCATCAGGAATGGTGTGGTCAGCAGGAGCAGGGAGGTCATTCTGCCCCTCTACTCTGCACTGGTTAGACCACACCTTGAGTACTGTGTTCAGTCCTGGGCTCCCCAGTTTAAAAGGGACGCTGAGATGCTTGAGCATGTCCAGAGAAGGGCGACGAGGCTGGTGAGAGGCCTTGAGCACAAGCCCTATGAGGAGAGGCTGAGGGATTGTTTAGCCTGGAGAAGAGGAGGCTCAGGGGTGACCTTATTGCTGTCTACAACTACCTGAGGGGTGGTTGTGGCCAGGAGGAGGTTGCTCTCTTCTCTCAGGTGGCCAGCACCAGAACGAGAGGACACAGCCTCAGGCTGCACCAGGGGAGATTTAGGCTTGAGGTGAGGAGAAAGTTCTTCACTGAGAGAGTCATTGGACACTGGAATGGGCTGCCCGGGGAGGTGGTGGAGTCACCGTCCCTGGAGCTGTTCAAGGCAAGGTTGGACGTGGCACTTGGTGCCATGGTCTAGCCTTGAGCTCTGTGGTAAAGGGTTGGACTTGATGATCTGTGAGGTCTCTTCTAACCTTGATGATACTGTGATACTGTGAAAAAAACACAGATTTTTCTTCCAGAATATAATGACTATGAATGAAGAGAATTGTGGGTGAAGCAGTTAGAGAGGAAAAGGGATGGTTAATTTTTTTACTGAGCGTGTTGCAAGTAGTAGGGATGCATGCACAGGGAGATTAACCTCTGGCTTTAAAATCCATTGTATTGTCACTGTCTCTGTTTTATCATTGTTTGATTTAGAGAAAGTTAAAGAAATCTTGCTTCTTTTAGAAAGGCAACTTTGGCCCAAAGATAGTGATAAAGTTGTCAAGTGTAGTTCTGCTTTACCTGTCACTTGTAAAATTATATTAGCCTGGCTTTGCTTCTGATACTTCCACTTTTCTTTTTTTCTTTTTCTTTTTTTTTTTTTTTTTGTTAATGTTTAAAAAGTGGAATTTATTTCTGGAATGAATATAGAAATCATTTAATTTGGTTCTTGACTTCTGCCCAGGGGACTCAGAAATCCAGAATGGAGATATTTTTACAAACTTGATGTCATTAAGTGCCTTCTTTCCTAAAAAAATTATGTGCCTTGTTAAAATTTTACATTAGACAAATTAATTTTTTATTACATATCTATCTTTTCAGTCCTTTCCTTTTTGGAAACCCTTGCCCTTTTACTTTCTTTAGTACACTTTTTAAAAAGGGAAACTTGGAAAGACAACATGTGCAATTTACCATACAAATCTTCATGCCCTAAGGATCCAAATTTGTGAGTTTCTGATCTGGCACCTGGTATTGCACACAAGAATAAAGACAGGCCTGGCAGGCATTTAGCAGTGGATTAGGATTTATGAAGAACCTGAACTCTGTTATGTTACTAAGTGGTCAGACATGAAGTTCATTCAGAGCAGAACCTGGCACAAGATCTAAGGCTTCAAAGGGGGTAAGTTTTGTACATGTTTCTAATGGAAATCACCATGGATTACAGAGCATGCTTTTGTACATAACTGAAGAAAAATGGAATAGAATTTGGATGTGGAAAAGGTAAAGCTGGGGAAGGCTTTGAGTATTTTTCATCTCACATTAGTTTCTACAAGTGACACTGACCATGTGAGCCAGTAGCATAATTCCTGTCCAGAAGAATTATTGAAGAGATTGTCTGAATATCTTGCCAAACTGTGCCACTGAAAGTATCTGATAGTAAAAATCTAAAGTGGGCTCATTTGACATTTCATTAGACTCTACAGTTCACCTGAACTGGCAAGTCTCATTAATGCCTAGGAGTTTTGTATGCCTGCCCATGGAATCAGTGATGATCAGGAATTCTTTTGCAGAATTTTTATTCTACCTAAAGAGAGATTTGATTTTTTTTTTTCCTGTCACTTTTGGATTTGTTTCACTGAATTAAATTAGATCTTGAAAGCCATTCAGAGCAGAAAGAGGAAAACCAAAGAGGATTTCAGAAGCATGTGTAGAATTATTATTTCAAATTTTGCAGTGTTTCTATTTTGTTGGCAGTAATCTGTTCCTTAGGACTTTTTATAAGAAGAAGTGTACTGTCCAGCTGTATGTTGAAGATTTTCCTATAGAAGTCAGACCATTAGATTATATGTTGTCAAGCACAGCATGGAACTTGCTGTTAAAGTGCTCTTCCAGCCAAAATTATTCTATGATTCTCTGGTCCTTGACTTAAGCATCTGAGTGTTAAATAGTTGCAAGGGAAGTTCTACATTGCAGGCTTAGAGGAAAGAACCATCAGCCTTGACTTAAAGGTAGACAGTGGAATGGACCATTTCACAGGGGTAGGAGAAAGCAGCACTCCAGGGCAGCCTTCACTGCTGCAATCTGTCACAATTTTTTTAGTTTCAACCTTAGGAATCAGTATTCCATTCCTTTTTTTTTTTTTTTTTTTTTTTTTGAGGTAGGCAGGGTGGTCTGTCAGAGCGTGATTCAAGAAAGGAGTTTCCTATGTCAGAACAAGGTGGCAAGTTAACAGGTTACTTCTCACCACATGGAAGTAGTGGTGGTGTTAAAACCGAGGTTATTGTTGAAACTGTAGCATTTCAGTTTTGGTGGCAAATATGTTTCCCACATGGGCTTTAACTTTGAAGCTTTTTTCCTCTGTTCTTAGGACAGGATTTCAGTATTCTCTATGTTCCTCAGGATTTTGAGCTTTTTAAGATATCCTTTTTAATTTTCTTGTGTGAATAGCTAAAAGGGTTAGAAGTTTACCTGCTTTATTGCTTTCTGTTTCAGAAAGCTGTGCTCTTCCTAGCTTAAGAGATGGCCAACACTGACTCATAGCTCAGATGAGTCTGTGAAATCAGAATAATTATTGCGTGGAAATCCTTAGATGACATCTGTTGTATCAATACATGACATTGGTATGCATTGGAATTGTCAGATTCACTTATACAGTTTCTGCTTTAGCAAAACAAGCTGAAAGCTTGTGAGTTTTTGCATAGATGTTACCGACTGTGTCACACCAGTTGCTCATTGTTGTTTATCATTTATTTGCAGCTATTGAAAGGAGGGATTATGTATTTTAGTATAAGGGACCTAGATAGTATGAGGTTTAACTTTCTTTTATTTGCATTCCAGCAAAGGAAAACAGGGTCTTGGAATTTCCTGTCCACTGTGTTTGTTAATTTGACAGAATGCCTTAGTCTCTGTTGTGGTAGGCCTGATAGGCCCAAAATAGGCTTATACATGTCCTGCCTTGCCTAGGTATGATTTTCTGCTCCATCAGAGAGACAAGCATGGGAAACGGACACAAAACTTGGAGTCAGAGAGTCTGGCCTGCCCAGGGTCCTGTGGTGTAAGGTACACACACTTGGCTTGTGCCTGCCTAGTGCAATGCCTGTGCTTTTCCCAAATTAGGGAAAAGCGAGCTTATGGCTTTGCCTAATATGGTAAGGTTTAGCTAAATGCCATCCTGATTGGCTATTTGTGTGTCCAAAGGGCAATTAATCTCAGCCCACATTGATAAAAGGAGATACGCAGGTGAACAACCTGCTTTTGCTTCCCTGCTTTGCTTCCCTGCTCTGCTCCCCTGCTCTTTGCCATGCTCTCTCTGCTGTGCCCATCCATGCTGCTGTTGCACACTGCCTTATTGCTTTCCTGGTAAACTCCACTGATGCGAGTTACCAGGAGCAGACCTTGGATGCATGCACGCGATTGGCTTGTGTGGCCAGCGTGACATGGTGCTGAGACTGCACCACATCCTGCCCTCTGCACCTGAAGGTCCTGCCTAGAATTCCTGAACATGTATACAGATCATGCAGAAGAAGCCAGGAGGACAAGGTCAGAGATTGTCTGTGTCCTTTCCCCAGAAGCTAGGAAGATTCAAGTCTCAACCTCCAACAAGCCAGAGTCCCCTGAAAGCATTTGGGCACTGTCTGGACTGTGGCTAGCCCCTGCGAGGGTAGTAATAATAATCTGTGAGTAAATGCTCAATGCCTCTTTGTAGTTTTCTGCCTTCTGCCATAGAGCAGAAAGAGCTTGAGCCCATCTACTGGGCAAGCGGAATTTGACTGCAGGAACCTTCTCTTCCAGTTCAGTTAATGTTTATATATTTTACTGGTTATATTAGATGTAGATATTATCCATAGAATGTTTCCATAACCATGTAAGAACCAAAATATTATTAAAATGAGTGGTTGGGGGTGGTGAGAGTTCTGAATAGCAAAATTAATAAACTATATTAATTTGGAATATATCATCTCACATTAATTTCCCCTCCACAACAATCTCTTAATCAACTCAAGTTAGATTTGAATTTCAATTTCTCGCAGCCCATCTGTATGACCTATGGACAATGCCTCAGCTGTCTCTGCTGCAGTGCTTTCTTGGAGGTGCACCTACTGGCGTTACTTTTCCCAGTTACATGTCATCATCCATATTTGTTGGAAACCAAAAGAAGACAGTAGCTCCTGAGTAAATCTGCCTGGATGAAACTTTCTAATCATGTTGCTTCACAAGGCTCTGCATTGCAAGTGATGATCCTGAAGAGTTATTTCCAACCCTTGAGGTGTAGGTTTTGTCCACCTATGCAGCATATGTGTCCTTTAGTGCATCTGAAACATGGGTACATAAATTTATTGGGCTGCTGTCAGGAGGGAGTTTTCACACCAGTATATATGACATATCACCAGTAAAAATCCCTTTCTCTTTATAGAGATTACAAGGCTTATTATCCTCCTCTCATGACATGCATACAGCTCCCATCAACTTCACCGTTAATGAGTGCTGCATAGACAGATCGCAAGGAGAATCAGAAAACCTCTTACATTTTCACTCAGCCTGTGTTTATGATGTTAGTAAATTCTGCAGCCGGAATTGAAGACAAGACAGATTAGCCATTTAAAACCAATTTTCCAACCCCATTTGTATTTAAATAATCTTGTTACAAAAGGACTCTCTGGTTCAGAGCAAACTAGACTTATAATTATATTTTCACTATGGATAAATCAGCTGTGTGTGGACACACTAGCTATTGATTGGGAGACAGAAAACATAAATCTTATTGCTTGTAACAAGTAAATGATTTTTCAGTGTTTTTTAAGTGTTGAATAATTCAGAATTTACTTTACCTGCATACACACCACAACTTGAGACAGTCCAAACTGTGTATATTACTGGGACAGAAGTGTGGGCTGTGATACAACACAATTTAATTTTAGATAGTAGATTTTTGCTATCTAGATTTAAAAACACTTTACACAGTTGAAAAACGCAATTATGCAGGAAGACACAAAGGAAAGGGGATACAGTTGGCACATATGTATGCAACAAAAGGAGAAAAGAGATGTTCTTTAGAGAGAGTTTTGAAAGGAGAAGAGGTAAATTGTGGAATTGGAGACAAAGGGAGTCTGCTATGACAGTGCCAGAGAAGACTCTTACATTAGAACCCTGAATCTGTGCAGGCACAGAAGGTAGAAAATGGCAGAGATAACAAGGAGGTGCTTCATACTCCATGGAAAAAAAAAACATGCACATACTTGCAGATATTAAGGATGAATTTGAAGTTCACTGTTAGTTGGTGAAGCCTCTTACACAACTGCTGTCAACTGTACATGGAAGGGATAAGATTGTTTTGGGTATAAGAGGGGGTGTAAGCCTGTGATGGTTTGGGGGTTACCCCGCCCCCCCACACTTTTGAATTTGCCCCAGCTAACTCAGACGGACCCTGGGAATATAGATGAAGCAATTTATTTACAGCTAGCAGAATTTACAAGCAGCTATTTACAATATATACAGTTATATACAGTTATATACAGAAATATACAAAGGATAAACAATACAAAAGCACAACTCCCCTCCCAGAAACCTGAGTCCCCAGGAGGGGCTCTCAAAACCACCCCAACACCTCCCCCCGGCCCTCTCAACCTTACCCCAGTTCTCAGGAAGAAAAGAGGTGCAGCCAAGAGGTTAGGGAGCAAGGTTAGTAGGAGCAGGGTTAATGAGATGTGACCAGGTCAAAGGCAAAAGCAAGAGTGAGAAACAAAATGGAGAAAAAGTCTTTCTTCTTCCCAGAGTTCTCAGCGTAACTGTGAGAGAAGTTGACATCAATTGTTTTGATTTCACTGCCTGTTATCTAGTTCTGTTACCAAAACATTCTAGCTTGCTTCAAACTAGCACAATCCACCCCTTGTCTACTTCGCTCAGAGTATCGCTGAGAATTATCCAATCTAATCTAAACCAATATTTACACTAAAACAATATATACAAGTTTCAGTTCACACTTCAATCAGATGTAGGTGATTCAAAAGCTCAGAACAGGGACTCCCAGGTGATGTTGGGTTCGTGCTCACGTACTGTAGATTCTATCGTAGATTCTCTCAGTGTTGGGCGCCGATGTTACCTAGAATAGAAAACTCCTAACAGCTTGGATTTAAACTCTCTCAGCTAAGGTTAAATTTCTCTGTGGAATACACTGGATTTCACCATTCTCCTGCATTACCCAGTAGGTGTGACCAGGACCCTCAGCAGATACCACCCCTCGGACAGGTTTCCCTTCGCCCGAAGGAGAAAATACCCAAACAGTTTTCCCTAACAGATTCTTCTCACGTACAACAGGAACTTTATCACCGTCTACTGTTTGGACCAAATCTGATTGTGCAGGTCCTGCTCTGTTTACTGAACCTCTACTATTTACCAACCAGGTAGCTTGTGCTAAATGTTTGTCCCAGTTTTTCAGAGTTCCACCCCCCATGGCCTTTAGGGTGGTTTTCAGCAAACCATTGTAGCGTTCAATCTTCCCTGAAGCTGGTGCATAGTAGGGTATGTGATAGATCCATTCAATACCATGCTCTTTGGCCCAGTTTTTCACAAGATTATTCTTGAAATGAGTACCATTGTCTGACTCAATTCTCTCTGGAGTTCCATGTCTCCACAAGATTTGTCTCTCCAAACCAACAATAGTGTTACGTGCAGTAGCATGTGGAACTGGATAGGTTTCCAGCCATCCAGTGCTGGCTTCTACCATCGTCAACACATACTGCTTGCCAGAACGAGATCGAGGTAAAGTGATGTAGTCAATCTGCCAGGCTTCACCATACTTGTACTTTGACCATCTCTCACCATACCATAAGGGCTTGATTCGCTTAGCCTGCTTAATAGCAGCACAAATGTCACAGTCATAGATGACTTGGGTGATAGCATCCATGGACAAGTCAATTGACCTATCGCGAGCCCATCGGTATGTTCCATCTCTGCCTTGATGTCCAGATGAGTCATGGGCCCACCGAGCTAAGAACAGCTCACCTCGGTGTTTCCAATTAAGGTCAATGTCAAGTTCAGAGTTGGTATCAACTTGAGCAATCTTAGCAGCTTGGTCTGCCTTCTGGTTATGTTGATGTTCCTCAGTGGTTCTGCTCTTGGGCATGTGTGCATCTACATGCCGCACCTTCACTGGAGTTCTCTCCAGCCGTGCATCAATGTCCTGCCATAGATCAGCACACCAAATAGGCTTTCCTTTCCTCTGCCAACCATTCTTCTTCCAGTCCTTTAGCCAACCCCATAGAGCATTGGCTACCATCCACGAGTCGGTGTAGAGGTAAAGGATAGGCCAATTCTCACGTTCAGCCACATCAAGAGCAAGTTGGACAGCTTTTACCTCAGCGAACTGACTGGATTCTCCTTCGCCATCTTTCGTTTCGGTAACTCTCCTGGTTGGACTCCAAACCGCTGACTTCCATATTCGCTTGTTCCCAACAAGACGACAGGAACCATCTGTGAACAAAGCATAGTTCTTTTCCTGATCAGAGAGATCACCATAGGGAGGAGCTTCCTCAGCACGGGTTATTTTCTCCTCTGGAGGTTTGGAACAGTCTGTGCCTTCCGGCCAGTTGGTGATCACCTCCACTAGACCAGGTCGGTCAAGATTACCCATTCGTGCTCGTTGGGTTATCAAAGCCATCCACTTAGACCAGGTTGCATCTGTGGCATGATGTGGTGATGAACCTTTGCCCTTGAACATCCAGTTAAGAACTGGCAGTCTAGGAGCTAAAAGCAATTGTGACTCAGTTCCAATCACTTCAGAAGCTGCTTTCACTCCCTCATAGGCTGCTAGAATCTCTTTCTCTGTTGCAGTGTAATTAGTCTCTGAACCTCTGTAACAACGTCCCCAGAAACCAAGAGGACGACCACGTGTCTCATTTGGAGCTCTCTGCCAAAGACTCCAAGTTGGACCATTGTCACTGGCAGCCGTGTACAAAATGTTCTTAATGTCCAGACCAGATCTCACAGGTCCCAAGCCCACTGCATGGACTACTTCTCGTTTGATCTGATCAAAGGCTGCTTGTTGTTCAGGTCCCCACTCGAAATTGTTTCTCTTACGAGTCACATCATGCAGAGGTTTGACAATCTGACTGAAACCAGGAATATGTAGTCTCCAAAATCCCACCACACCAAGGAAAGAAAGTGTGTCCTTCTTACTGGTGGGAACAGCCATGGTAGAGACTTTGTCAATCACATCCTGAGGAATGTAACGGCGACCATCCTGCCACCGCACTCCCAGAAACTGAATTTCTTTGGCAGGTCCTTTGACCTTGTCTCTCTTAATGGCAAAACCTGCTTGCAACAGAATGTCAATGATTTTGTTACCTTTCTCGAAGACTTCCTTAGCAGTTTGGCCCCACACAATGATGTCGTCGATGTACTGGATGTGCTCTGGAGCTTTACCTTTCTCCAGTGCATTGTGGATGACTGAGTGACAGATGGTTGAGCTGTGTTTCCACCCCTGTGGCAAACGATTGAACTGGTACTGGATTCCTCTCCAGGTGAATGCAAACTGAGGCCTGCACTCCTTTGCTATGGGAATAGAGAAGAAAGCATTAGCAATGTCTATGGTTGCATACCACTTAGCCTCCTTCGATTCCAGCTCGTACTGGAGCTCCAGCATGTCTGGCACAGCTGCACTCATGGGTGGCGTCACCTCGTTGAGGGCACGAAAGTCAACTGTCAGTCTCCAGTCGCCCGTAGGTTTGCGCACAGGCCAGATGGGACTGTTGAAAGGTGAATGAGCTTTCTCGATGACAGCCTGACTCTCCAGTTGACGAATCAGCTGATGAATGGGCAACAAAGAGTCACGGTTAGTTCTGTACTGCCTATGATGAACAGTTTGAGTTGCAATTGGCACTTCCAGGTCCTCTATGTCATGATGTCCCACAACTGCAGATTCATCAGAAAGTTCAGGTCTAACAGACAATTTCAATTTATCATCCTCAATCTCTACAGATGCTATTCCAAAAGCCCATTTATGACCCTTAGGATCTTTGAAACAACCTTGTCTCAAAAAGTCAATTCCCAAAATGCAAGGCGCATCAGGACCAGTTACAATAGTATGTGTCTTCCACTCTTTACCAGTTAAACTGATCTCAGCCTGTACCTTAGTTAACTCTTGAGATCCACCAGTGATTCCAAAGATAGAAATGGACTCTGTCCCTTTGCAATTTGATGGCAATAAAGTACACTGAGCACCTGTGTCAACTAAAGCCCTGTATTTCCGAACTCTTGAACTGCCAGGCCACCTAATGAACACATTCCAATAGATTCGGTTCTCTCCACTATCCCTTTCCTCCTCCTGGCTGGAGGCAGGGCACCCCTAATGCTGAACATGGCATGTAGGGTGTACACAGTGATTGGTGTTGTTGCGAGAGAAATTGCAACTGTTGGAACAATTGCAGTTGCTCTCAGGAGCTGAAGAAGTGACAGCTACTTTTCTGGCATTGCTGCCTCTGTTTCTGCCACTCTGCAGTTCCCTGACCCTCTTTGAAAGAGCTGAAGTAGGTTTGCCATCCCATTTGTTCATGTTCTCACCGTATGTGTCACGCAGAAGTATCCACAGTGACACACGTGATTGCTGCTGTCTGGGTGGAATTTGTCTCCTCCTAGGCTGGAATTGCCTTGCAGGAGGTGGGCGTCTGTTCCTGACTGCAGAAACATGCACCCATTCAGATGATGCAGGAATGGTATCCTTTACCAGATTGGAAATTGAGGTTGTAAGATCCTCCTTCAGTTCTTTCATGCTCTCCTTGATGCCATCTCTTATCTCTGTACCTAGAGTTTTTATGGCAGAGACTAGGCCAGAATGTGACAAGCTGTCCTCTATCTGCCTGAGCTGGTCAGTGAATTCACCAACAGTGAAAGATCTTCCATTGTCACTCCTTGCTAGAAACTTACTGGCCAAGATGTTAGCATAGGATGAAGGAGCAAGCTTAATAAGCTTCTTCATGAGACCTGTTCCCAAAGGAATATCGTCAGGCTCATGAGTGCCATGATCTCCATAAAGCACTTCCTTCACAGCAAACTCCTTCAGAAGCTTAATTCCCTGCTCAACGGTGTTCCACTTCTTGGCAGCCCATGGCAAATCATCTCGGGAAGGATATCTCATAGCCACAGCCAACAAAAGGCGTGTCCACAAGCTAACCCTACCAAGAGGACTTGCTAGGTGTTTGTCCACTCCACTCTCCTTAGTGAGTGGTCCCAGCTGCTTGGCAGACTTGTCTCCTACCTGCAGAGCATTAGCACCAATGCCACGGCATCTCACTAGCCAGCTTAGGATTGGCTCACCTGATTCCCTTGTGTATTCCTTCCTAACTTCCCTGACCTCTCTGAGTGGATCCTTTGAGCCTTGGATGTCATCTTCCTCCTCTTCCTCCTGTTGTTCTGGTGGTGCCGGGCCTAACACAATCTTCCTCATAGCATTCCTAAACTCATTGGAACCATCCTCTCTCCTGGCAGCTAACCTCACAGCACTCCTCTCACTTGAGTATTGTTGTCTCAGCACATCTACAAGGTCTCGCAGACTAACTGCCTCCTCTTCCTCCTCTTGCTGCTGATCACCAGAGGTCCCCTGTCTTACATCCTCCTGCGAACCACTCTTTGTCTTAGCTTTTGCCTTAGCAGGTGCCAGAAGGGCCTGAGCAGCAACAGACTTGGATGTGTCTGCTGGAGGGTTTGAATCTTTAGGAGTCTGACCTAGAGCTTGTGAGTTCAAATCTGCCTTGCTTTTAACAGGAGGATTTTGGTTCTGGTCTGCTGGCTGGGGGTTCGAATTGGCTGAGCTGGTGTCATTAGGATTTGGACTGACTGGGCTAGCGTTACCAGCACTAGTAGTATTATTAACACTAGTGGGATTATTTGCCTGTCCTCCTGGGACGCCTGCCAACCCTGACTTGTTTTCATTTTTGCTAGGAACATTCTGATTTTGGGTATTTGCCTGTGCCCCTGAGGCTCCTGCTGAACTCTGCGGCTTGTTTTGGTTATCCTTATCATTGTTTCCGTTAGTGGCGGGAACGCTGGTTGTGTTCCCAGAACCTACAGAGGAGGGTGGAGAGGCTGGCATGGGGGAAGCCGATAACTGTGTTCCCTTGTTTTGCTGTGAAAGAAACTGCTTCTGAGACACAGAAATTTTCCTAGCTCTTACAGAAGCTGGTTTTGAATTTTTCACCAATAATGCCAAAATTAATATGAATATTAAAATCATGAGGCAAATATTAAAAATTGTGAGAAGAAAAACAGTTTTACACAAGCATGTACCTATGCAAACAGTTGGAATTCCTGTCTTAGGCTGAATAACTCTCATTAGAGCCATATTTAAAGCAGAATTTCCATTGATTGTCACATTATTGACCAGAGCTCCTGTAATATCCTTGGTAATATTCTCAGAGATATTAAAACCAGCATAACCAAGAATAAAATCACCCCAGCTCCAGAACATATCTGAAACCTTAGCTTTAGCCTTATTATAAGCCAGATCAATGAAATAAGCAACAATTTGACCTTTTAACCAACTAAATACCAAGAAAACAAAACCAGACCAGAGCAATGCACCAACCAAATACAATAGCTGCTTGATTAGCTTCATCTTAATTCCCAGAGCTAATTTCCACTCACTGAAATATCTAGCCCCACGTTGGGCGCCAATTAAAAATGTGATGGTTTGGGGGTTACCCCGCCCCCCCACACTTTTGAATTTGCCCCAGCTAACTCAGACGGACCCTGGGAATATAGATGAAGCAATTTATTTACAGCTAGCAGAATTTACAAGCAGCTATTTACAATATATACAGTTATATACAGTTATATACAGAAATATACAAAGGATAAACAATACAAAAGCACAACTCCCCTCCCAGAAACCTGAGTCCCCAGGAGGGGCTCTCAAAACCACCCCAACACCTCCCCCCGGCCCTCTCAACCTTACCCCAGTTCTCAGGAAGAAAAGAGGTGCAGCCAAGAGGTTAGGGAGCAAGGTTAGTAGGAGCAGGGTTAATGAGATGTGACCAGGTCAAAGGCAAAAGCAAGAGTGAGAAACAAAATGGAGAAAAAGTCTTTCTTCTTCCCAGAGTTCTCAGCGTAACTGTGAGAGAAGTTGACATCAATTGTTTTGATTTCACTGCCTGTTATCTAGTTCTGTTACCAAAACATTCTAGCTTGCTTCAAACTAGCACAAAGCCCTAACCCTAAAGCTGCATCACAAGACAGGAAATGCATCTCAAATGCTGGACCATGTCACATGTTTTCCTCACAGAGAAGTACCAAAATGTCATTCCCACTTCTTGCATGTGTGACAGTGCTGTGTGAGGGCTGGAGAGTTGAAAGGAGACTGAGGATGCTTTCAGAATATGTAATTCTTAGGGCAGCAGAAAATGCATTTAATAGAGATGATAAAGATGCCTTGTATCCCCTTTCCTGAGGAAAATTCTCACTTGCACATACGAGCTTTTGCTGAACCAGAGACTTTTCTAATGAAATCCAGAGGGTCACTCTTAACTGCCTTATAAATCTACAGAAGTGCTGTAAACTTTCCCATTTTTACTCTGTCTGGATAGTGATTGTGGAACTATTTTGGTGAGTTAATTATCTTAAACGTAGTTAGAATATGAATCTTCTTGTCAGATTTATAGTTGCCCTAATTTATTCTACAGCATCTTGTAGCTTCTAGTCCTAACACCCTCCAAGCAAGGCCAGAACAAAATCCTACCTGTAGCAATGAGAATTCCTACCTTGTTTGCTTGGATTAGAGGAAGAGCTTCAACTTGTCTTGTTGTAATGCTTCCTGCTCTACTAGCGTTGAGATAGATTTACTCTTCTGTGCACAGTAACTATTGCTAGGCAAATAGGTATTAAGCAATAAGGGGTATATTTTACGAAACAGAAAGCCACACAGTCTCGGAAAGTGGCAACAGGAAACAAGCTCCCCTTTCTCCTTGCACTCTGCCCACCCTCTCCCCATCTTCTGCCTTCCCTCTCCCCTGCTTTTCCTGTCCTCACACCCTTCCCTTTCCTCCCTGCTCCCAGCTTATGCATCTCCTCTCCCACCATCTCCCTCCCTCTCTCCCTCTCCTCTTGCTCCTTTTGTTCCTCTCGTCTTTTGCTCCTCTCTTGCCTTCCCCCTCCCCCCTCCTACCTGGGCCAGCTGTGGCAGCAAATGCAGCAGGATGATGTCTTTTATCGCATCCGAGCACATTGACACTGCTGTTGCCGGATGATGGCCCTGTGACATTAGAGTGACAGCCCTCCCTGCGCAGCCCCACTCACTGCCACCCCCCCTGCCCCTGTTCAAGACAGCAGAGGTCTTGAGCTACATCATCTTTGGAGTGCCTTCCAACCCAAACCCAGTATGATTCAAAGTATCTATGGATTATTTTCTTTTCATTCAGTTTTAAGAAGCAAAGAAAAAGCAAACTGCTACTTCTAGGTGGGAATGAAGGAACCAGTTCAGTCTTGCTGCAGAGAAGCAAGGTTTTCAGAGATTATCATCACTTTTCCTGTAAGAGCTGTTTTATTACAGGCAACCATTACCCATCTGCTGTATTGAGGACTGTTCTTATTTAAGACTGATTCTGAGATGTCATTTGGGTGTTACTAATTTTTTTCTAATTCTGGTTTAGTTTATTGAGCTGACTGCAAACCAACCCTCTTGAACATCTTCACAAGAAACCTGTCTACCTTGATATTGCCAGAGTAGGTCTCCCATTGGGAGGATAATTCAAAGTGTCAGTGTATCTGTTTCTGTTAAGTGCACTCTGTATGGATTTATGCTTGAATAAAATGGATATACTTGGATTGCAAATTACCCTTTAGGGTTGAGATACTTAAGTTAGCCTTAAGCTAACTGAATTTAGTGTGTATTGTGTGACCTTACACCGTGCTTTTACAGTTGGTTAACTGTAAAGTGATGTTAAGGTGGAGTCTAGAGAATTTAATGCTGATCTTAATGCAGTATCCATCAGTAATGTCTTCAGGAATTCTTTGGCAGCAGCTCACCCTAACTCAGGAAACTTTAGAAAATATGGTTATTTGCAGTCTGTGCCATAGTCACTGACCTCTCACTCTTATTCGTTTGCAAATTGCTTGAAATGTACCTTTTCTGTAGCTGCTTAGCACAAGAATGCTGTGAAATGTTCCTTGATATCTCATCCCAGATCTTCTGTATGATCTTGTCTCTACCCTGCTTCATGGTAAGGATAACTCCATACTGTTGGCCCTAACAGATGGGAGTAAAAGGAGTGGTTGGTGCAGTCAGGCCTTAAAATATATGTGTCTTCCAGCCATTTCCAGAATGTTTGTTTGCCACATCTACAAAGCAATTGGTTTTGATTCTGGGCATCTACTAAGAGGATAAATGTTAGTGGCAGCATGCTAAAATGATTGTTCTGGACAATAGTTTATAGGTTGGACTTGTTGATTTCAAAGGTCTTTTCCAACCTGGTTAATTCTGTGGTTCTGTGATGGTGAACATTTTCTCTCAGACAGAAGCTTTTGGCCAGCAACTCTTTTTTATCTGTAGTCCAGTTTCATTATTATTGATTGCAAATTGTGTTCTCTGGTATGTGAAACTAGAAATAAATGCCTTTGCAAATTATAAACAAATGTGGAACAAATAGTGCTTCAATCCATATACTTCCAGAGCTCAGGTCTCAGTGATTTTCGTTGCAGTTGTTTGATACATATTGGAACAACTCAACAACAGCCATTTCTTTTGGGAAACTGGCTAACAAGAGTACTCTTAATGTACTATCATGTACTATACAATAAAACAGGTTGTGTTGGTGCTAAAAAGCATATCTCTTCTACTAATTTGCTCTTAGATTAATCCAAATTAGCAACTAGATTACCAGTTCTGCTGAATCAAATTGAGGTTTCTGTCCTATAACTGCTGCAACATTGTACCTGTTTTGCTCTGAGTTTTTTCTAAACTTTTCCCATAGACATGAGAACAGAGACTTGAAAACTATTGCTTCTGACTAGTGGAAATGACACATAAGTTATGAACAAATCAGTGTAACCTACTGTAGGACCAGAACTTCCTTAAAATATTAGATGTTGCAAAGAGTATTGGCTAAGGAAAAGAATGTGATACGCAGTCCAGGTCCTAGTGATAAGACATGCTACAGAACTGGTGAGTACCAGGGAGGGAGAAGATGAGAAAGGACAGAATTGCCTTAATACCTGAAATGGAGATGAGGAGACCAGAGAAGAGACACAGAGGTAGAAAGAAACAGTTAATGACCAGAACTTTAATACTTAAGATGGAAATAAAGACGTTTTTCATCCAGCATCAACAGAAACCAAGGATCTGTTATTTCTGCTCATCCTCTTCTTGCCTCCTTGGAGAATAGATATGAATCCTTTTGTATTAACATGCTCCGTGTTTCCAGCAGGTGAAATCTGTATAGTTCAGAAAGATGCTTAATTTCTCTGTTGAAATTACCAAGTGGAAAAGGATCTGAAGATAGTTACTGAGGTTTTGGAAGTTCTTGATGTCTCCTTTTTACCAGGACCACTTTCTGTTACCTCTGTGTAAAGGAAGTAGTAACTGACTTTGCACAATGTGAACAATGCTTTCTAAAAATCTGTGAGGTTATTCACATACAAGTAACTACTCATCTGAATGAGGGTTTTAGCCCGTGATCTGGCAAACATATGAGCACTTAACTCATGCATTTACATTTGCAGAATGAGCCATGAAGCATAACAATTTTGAAATTGGGAAATCTGAAATGTTGATTTCAAATAACTCTATAATAAAATTTGCAGTGATGCCAGAATTGCATCCTGCACCTGTAATTAGGTATTGAACATAACATATTGTAGAATAGGGATTATACACTTATATACTTGTTGAACTTGAAAGTTACTTAAAGAGTTTTCTCATTGACTGTGAAGTTTGTTTTCCTTTGTTGTTTTGTTTTTTTGTTTGTTTGTTTTTTTCTTTTCCCTCATTTTTTTCTGGAGAACTCTTTTTCTGCCTATTTGTTCACCACGAGGGTGTTTCTTCTTGCCTATACTCCCTGGCTGGCCACAGTCATTAGAAGCAAATGTAGATCTGCAGTTTGAATTACTAAAACAAGCTGCAGCACTACATTGCTGTGAAATAATGCCTTGACTTTTCACCATCCTTCATTTAACTTTGTTTCTTCTTTTGCCTCTGCTAAGCTGGAGGTCAGCTTTTAGTGCTTAGCCTTAGTATTTGAAGTTTTATAATGGTACCTATGTTTATAATCCATGGATATTGTTTGATTCTAGCATTGTAAAATGTGTGTGCTATTTCGGCCTGAGAAATGTGTGCTTGTGGTAACACATACATCATTATAAAGGTTAGCAGAAATGGCGATCTGCAAGGACCGATATTATGAAATTAAAGATTCACAGATAGTTAAGGCAGGTTTGAAGAATTATTTGGCAAACATGCAGAGCAGTTGTGTGTGTGTATAAAAATAAATTCATAGGACAGTGGAGAAGCAAATCTAGCACACAGGGAAGGCAGAGTTTCAGGTGGCATTCATCCAGCCATATCTGCAAAGGTGATGATTTATAATTACTGTGATGAAAATAACGATGTTTCTTCTGCCATGTTTCTACCATAGCCTCGGGAGTATAAGTAATTATGCAATGATCAGTTGATTCTACATATTCACAAATTTAGCTATTTATCATAATTGGTTTAGTCCCTTGGACTTAGTCCAGGCTCTTATCTCATTCAGTTGGTTGTAAAAGGGAAATGGAAGGAAGTAAATTTCCTTCATCTGCATATACCAAGTCAGACTTAGTTCTACACTAACAGAATCTTTATTATGAATTGCAGTGGTGGTTTATTCTTCCAGGTTTCAAAAAAGCATCAGACTAAAGAGCATACCTACATTTCCTCTTTGAAGATGCTGTCAGTGGATATCTGAAAATAAGCCTCTTCACATTTCAGAGCATCCCTGAAAGTTCAGTTACATCAAATTTAGGGTCTCCAGGTTTAACATTTGGTTCCATGCCCAACAATGCCTTTCCCTCATGGTCCCCATCCTGGTGTTGTCATTCAGGGAAAATGCTTACTGATTTCGTGGCCTCCAAGGCTGTTGTTACTTAAAGCTATTTTGTCCTAGACCACATTTTTGATAGCCTTGTAGCTGCCAGAAAATATTTTGTCCCAACCCTTCCACCCTCCCCAAATAGACCATCCCAAAATTGAAAATGCCATTAGCTTGAAGTGTGAGATGAAATATATCCAAATTCCTGTATATTATCATGCAATTGAGTGTCAAGTTATGCACTAGTTCTGCTGCTGTATCCTGTAACACTACAGAATAACTACAACTTCCTGCTGCCTTCTTGGGACCCTTATGCATTCAGGCACAAAACTTAATGCAGCATCAAATGATCCCAGAGGGTTTCTTTGTCAGGGCAGCAGCAGGCACTGTGATAAACAAAACATCACAACACTGCAGATGAAATAGCAAGGCAGTCAGTCCTAGATGTCTAGCTGTGGCCTGTCTTTAATCAGTTTGTCTTAAATCCCTAATTAGACATGCTTCTTTATCACTGTTTTCCTGGGCCAATCACACGTACTATCTCTTAAATATATGGTTATAGAAACATAGAATCATGAAGGTTGGAAGAGACCTCTAAGATTGTAGTCCCACCACTGATGTGACACTACCATGTCCTGAAGTGCTGTGTCTACACATTTTTGTTTTAATACCTCCAGGGGATGGTGACTCCATACTGCACTGCCCCAAACTGAGCACTGAATCTGAGGTGTGGCCTCACCAGTGCTGAGTACAGGGGAACTTCCCTACTCCTGCTGGCCACAATATTTTTGATGGAGGCATGGATGCTGTTTTCCCTCTTGGCCATCTGAGCACACTGCTGGCTCGTGTTCAGCTGGCTGTCCACCAGCACCTCTAGGTCCTTTTCTGCCAGGCAGCATTCCAGTCACTCCCCCCCAAGCTTGTAGCATTGCGTGGGGTTGGTTCACTGTAATTCAGATTTGGCAAATAGGCTGAAGTTTTCTCGCATTCTTTCTAGCTCACTAAAGACTGAAATCTTGGCATTCATAATGCTCAAATCAAACAGATTTTTTTCATCGCTATGAAGCCATATCATAGAATCATAGAACGGTTTAGGTAGGAAGGGACCTTAAATATCATGTAGTTTGAACTCCCTGCTCTGGGCAAGGGCACCTTCTAGATCAGGTTGTTCAGGGCCCCATCCAGCCCGGCTTTCAATGTTTGTGGGCTTGGAGCCTCTACAACTTCTCTGGGCAGCCTGTTCCAGTGTTTCACCACTCTCATAGGGAATAATTTCATTCAAATACCTAATATGAATCTAGCTTAATTCAGTTTGGAGCCATTGCACATTGTCTTGTCCCTACAGATGTTTTTACAAAGCACCTCATCCATCTCTAGCAGTCCTATAGGCTCCCTTCAAATACTGAAAGTATTTAATAAGGTCTTTCTTGAGCTTCTATCTTCTAGGTGAAAAAACTCTTTGTCACCCTGTCATCATAAGAAAATTGCTCCAGCCCTCTGGTCATCTTTGTGGATCTCCTCTGAACCCATTTTAACAGTTTCATGTACTTCTTGTGTTGGGGGCTCCAGAACTGGATATAGCTGCTACCGTGGGACATTCTTCCAGGCTTTGGACCTCCTCCAGGGATGAAAGAACACCTGGTCAATACGGCACCCCTCAACTCCTGTGGTTTTTCCATTATAAGATGAGTGTCCCAGATCTGCCTTTGGATTCCCTGTTGCTTTCTAATCTTCTGGTCCAATGGGCCAGAATGAAATGTTTCTTGCAGTAGTGTTGAACAGGGCAAAGGATGGCTCCATAATAAGGATGAGATGCACAGCTGAACCTGCATCCCTTACTTCCAAATGAACATAGTGTTTTCATTTCCAACGCACCTGTTTCTTTTTATGTCATGTTATTTTTTTTTAACCACTTCCATTTGTGACAACACCAAGGGCACTGCTATCACTGGAGAACACTGTTTAGTAGATCCGCATTCAGTGGATCCAGTGTTATGCAACAGCAAAATATCTGAGTGTACAGACTTGCAGGTCTGGATATGCAGAGAAAGTAAGCTGTAGAAAATTGGGGAATCTTCATGTCAAATGGTCAGAGAGTTTAGGAATCTCCTGGGTGATGCTTTGGTGACACGTTTAGAATCATTGTTTAAAACTTTCAAGGCTTAGATCTGCTCAAGCCCTTTTTGTGGATCTTTAGATAAATTTAGTTTTATGGTTACATAAATTTTGGGACAGTGGTAGAAGGGACTCTGTTTCATCAAAAAAAATTTAGAATGAAATGGCAGTAGACATAGGCAGATCAATATCACCCTTCCATGCAATTTTTAAAAACCAAAGTTTCAGCAGAAAAAACAGTTATTGCAGTGCTACTTAATTCATTTAGTAATAGAGTGCATTGATTGATATTGTCGTAAATAACAAACCACTTCATCTGTGTTTTCTTGCCTCCCTATCATATTATGCATACAGGCTGAGAAAAAAAAATAGCTGCAGCCCTTCTGAGCCCCAGGCTAACAAGCCTTATTGATTGTACTTGTTGTGAGTAATCCAAAGCAAAAAGATAGCAACCCATAGGATTTGTGTATAACCATCCTAGGCCAGGTCTGAACTCACTGTATTTTCAATGTGGGTGATGCCTGCTTGCTTATGTCTAGGCAGCTGAGATGTTTTACTGGAAACCAAGAGCAAACGGAAGACTCATGTTCTGAGCAGTGACTGGCAAAATCAATCTTAATTAGGCTGCAGATATTCAAGGCCACTTCTAAACCTGAGCCTTTTCTTGATCCCATTTAATTATGTATTCAGATCAAAAAAACATCCCAAGCTATTATCCTGCTTGTTAAACCTACTCAGTCATTTCTTGTCTGAGCAAATGTGTCTGCGTTTTACTAAGTGGCATAAATGGTTTCCCCTGCCAATCTCCTTGCTGTAGGGGCTGAAGCTGTGTCCTTCGGTGTCTTGGAGTCTTGGTTTCCAGAGCTCACTGCAAAACTCCAGTTACTGTGTGCAAGTTGCTTTTGCATTCAGACCTCCCCCTTTTTTTTTTCTTCCCCTTCTGATTTCCAGAGGCACCTTTTTTCTGGGTAGTAGATCAGAACATTTTATAAGTATGTATAAAGGAACCAAAAAAACACTCATTTTGATTGCCCTTTTTTTTTTTTTAAATTTCACATGCAGGCTGCCACTCATGACTACTCATTCCTCTGCACATCCCCAGAAGAGGTAAAGAAGAGCATGTTAGGGGCAGGTACTTGAGTTCAGTAGTTAGCGGGGCTTAGATTCAGGAGTAGGAGAGGAGCAAAGGCTGCTCAATCTGATTGTGTGCACTGCAAGGCTAATTCAGTGTGGGACACGTGACCTTTTCTTTACAAATATGCTGCAGACACTGATTTCTTGGGCCTCTGGCATAATGAGGTGTGAGATGGTTGGTGACATTGAGCGAAACACCTGGGCTGGCATGAAATGCCCTCAACTTGTGTATGGACGAGATAGTAAGGCAACAGATCTGTTCAAACTATGTAACATATGGGTTCTTTTTATTTGTTTGTCTTTTTAGATGGATGAAAAGAATATTGTGAGCCAAGGATCCACACTTCTGGGGCTGTTCATTCAGTGAAAAGATAAACTGTATATGAAAGTGAAAGCTAGAAAAATTGCGAGTGGTAAAAGAGCTGTTATTTGAAGGGCACAGGAGAGGGTATGCCAATGAAGGTGTTTGCACATTTATTTCTGTGCTTATTTAAATCAATTAGTCATCTTCCCTGCTTGCAGAGCTTGGCAGAGCTCTTTCTGTAGAAGACTCTTTCTTCCACCTTTAATTTCTTGGTTTCTTTTTTTATATATATATATACTCTTTAGTGTAACCTTGCTGTTTCTATTATTTAGTCTTTCTTGAGAAATTGTGCAGGATGTAATTTCCATACATTTTATTTCTTGTAGTGTTCGCATTACCTTTTATAGCATAGACTTTTTTCTGCCACTCAGCTAATAAACATTTGTGTAGTGCAGGCAAAAAAACGCAGTCTGATAAGTATCAGGGGGAATACTTTGTTGCCAACCTTGTAAGAAACTGCATGAACTCAAGTTTTCAGAAATTAAAAACAAACGAACAAACAAAAAAAAACAAGAGAAAAATAATCTTAGTTGCATCAAACTTAGTTCTCTGAAAGTCAGTATATTCTAATTTTGCTGGAGGACATAGTCACAATATCTGGAGAGGAACCTTTTCATTTTCCTTTGACTTAAGGATACAAATGGAAATTCTGGTCCACCACTTCTCTCAAAAAGAAATCTCTAGATAAAGCTTTTGTTTGTGTCTTTTGTACTGGACCTTGAGATTCATTCTGTGATCCCTAGGGTCATTTGCAAGGTTCACTAGTCCTTGTGGGCTGCAGTTGTCATGTTTGAGGCTCTTGTGGACCTGCTAAACAGCAAACAAAACTTCAGAGAATCCTTTGGAAATACTTACAGAATAATGCTATTTATCACAGTATCACAGTATCACAGTATCACCAAGGTTGGAAGAGACCTCACAGATCATCAAGTCCAACCCTTTACCACAGTGCCCAAGGCTAGACCATGGCACCAAGTGCCACATCCAACCTTGCCTTGAACTGCCCCAGGGACGACGACTCCACCACCTCCCCAGGTAGCCCATTCCAGTGCCCAATGACTCTCTCAGTGAAGAACTTTCTCCTCACCTCGAGCCGAAATTTCCCCTGGCGCAGCCTGAGGCTGTGTCCTCTTGTTCTGGAGCTGGCCACCTGAGAGAAGAGAGCAACCTCCTCCTGGCCACAACCACCCTTCAGGTAGTTGTAGACAGCAATAAGGTCACCCCTGAGCCTCCTCTTCTCCAGGCTAAACAACCCCAGCTCCCTAAGCCTCTCCTCGTAGGGCTTGTGCTCGAGGCCTCTCACCAGCCTCGTCGCCCTTCTCTGGACACGCTCAAGCATCTCAATGTCCTTCCTAAACTGGGGGGCCCAGAACTGAACGCAGTACTCGTTATGTGCTAATATGCCATAGTTGAGTCTGAATTTGCAATTTGATTTCTTCAAACTTTGATAAAAGCTTGTTTTTTCTTACTCTGGTATCTGTTCTGACCCCTGTTTACGTTGTCAATGTTATCATGAACTTGTGCTGGTGTTGCCCAATTTTTAAGCTGCTCTCATCGTCAAAAACATTTACATAGGAGTAAGACATACCTTGAATTTCATTTTGGGAAGGTCCTGACTAGTGTCCTGGCCAAAATGTCAGGAGCAAAGCCAAAGATGTAAGATTTGGAGGAAGAGGGGAGTTAAACTCTAGACAATACAGTGTTGGCTAGTGAAAATACAGGGACCCAAAGGATAGTACAGTGTGTATGGATGCTTAGAAGATCTTTAAGTCTGTTGTATACTGATATTAACTTTTACTCTGTTAAATATTTTGATCAGATAGAAAATCTTTACACTTTTAAAATTAGGCAGTGTGGTTGTTTAGTAAGGTTTATGGTTTGGGGCTGCAAACCTTTTTTTTTTCTTACCCCTCCCCCCCCATTTACAATTAATAGGAGAAGAAAAAGGCTGCCAGAATGTTAGGGCTACCTAACTGGGAGGATCCTAAGTTATGTGCTGCCTCCTATATTGATCAATATACTTTATCATCAATTTTCAGCATGTAGTCCTGCAATGCCATTAGCAAAACATGAATCTAGAATGCCAAAGACATCCTTATTACTCACTTCAGAAAATAAACATTGCAAGCTTCACCAGTGGTACAAAAATCTATCTTTTTTTTTTTTAGTCTATAAACCTTTTGATTTGTTTTGTTTAGGTTTTGACATGTTTCCTAAAGAGAGAGAGGGGCTATTTTTTTCTCTTTATGGGCAAAATCATGACCTTCAACTTTCCTATATCACTGCTAGCTAATCACCAATTTTCAAATTAATGTTATTCTGTTTAAGTGCTTACTGCAGCATGACTTTACAAACTGCCTGAATTTTACTGCAGGTTCACATAGATCTGGATTTATAATACATTCTTGCCAGGTGTCCAAGAGAGACATTTCTTTTTCCTGAGGCTATCAGATACCTTCAGAAATAACATGCACATTAGCAGTAATGGTTTATTTTAGATTTCATGATCTTAGTGGCCTAGAAGCATTAAGAAACATGTAATGATGCTTGGGATCAGGGATGGATTTGACCTTTTGGTACCCATGACAAAAGGGAGGGTAACCAATTTTTTTCAGAAAGGAGGAATTACATTAATTACACCCTACCTTCCCAAAACTGCCAAAGGTTACTGCTCATCTGGGTTATTAAAATGCTGGTGTTTGCAGACTCAAAGCAAGTTACTGATTCTTGGCAGAACAGTTCTTTCAACTGTCATTAGAAATTTGTTTCTAAGGTCTTTTCCACCTGCTTTTTCCAGATTGCATTCATGAAAGTCATATTGTGCAATGGAAACTCAGTGGGGCACTGAATCTTTATTGGAGATAATTGGCTACTCTAATATGCACTTTACTTTCATTTTTTACAGTGTACCATTATCTTTCCCATAATCATTGTGTTCTGTTTCCAAGCATGCTGAATTTCCATCTACACTGTGAGAAATAGTTTGCAGTAACACAAATACCTTTGTTTTAAACAGATGTGTAATTGTTGTTGCTGTAAAGCTCAGTACTTGTCACTGTTGCTGCCCAGGGAAGAAACAAACTTGGAGAAACTGCAGCACAGAAACAGAAAAAAATAATTCCTTGAAGTCTTACAAAAACAAAAATCAAATGTAAGAACGGCTTGTTCTTTTGTAATGGAGAGTTTTACTCATCAGGTATCACTCCATATCTATTCAGTTTAGAGGGGTGGATGCATGAAGCCTAAGCTAGTTTTCATAGAATCATATAATAGTTTGGGTTGGAAGGGGTCTAGCTCCAACTTCCTTTCCATGGGCAGGGACAACTGCTGCTAGATCAGGTTGCTCAAGGCCTCATCCAACCTGGCTTTGAGCACTTCCAGGCTTGAAGTCTCTACAAGTTCTCTAGGCAACCTGTTCCAGTGTCTCACTACCCTCATGGGGAAGAATTTCTTCCCAGTGTCTAATCTAAATTGAGCATCTTCCAGTTTGAAGCTATTGAATCTTATTCTGTCACTGCATGCCTTTGTAAGTCATTCTCCAGCTGTCCTGTAGTCTCCTTTCAAATGCTTGAAGGTTGTAGTAAGGTCTCATAGCCTTTTCTTCTTCCGCCTGAACAACCCTAATTGTCTCAGCCTGTCTTTATAAATAGAGAGATGCTTCAGCTCTCTGATCATATTCACAGCCCTCCTCTGGACCCGCTCCAACAGTTCTATGCCCTTCTTGTGTTGGGAGCTCCAGAGCTGGACACAGTACTCCAGGTGGGGTCTCATGACAGTGGAGTAAAAGGGAGGAATCACCTCCCTTCTTTTGGTGCAACCCAGGATACAGCTGGCTTTCTGGGCTGCAAGCACAGACTGCTGGTTCATACTGAGCTTCCCATCAATCAGCACTCAGTTCTCCTCCTTAGGACATCTCTCTATCCATCCTGAATTTCTGCTGGAGATTGTCCTGCACTTGGGAGTGTAGGACCTTGCACGTGGCTTTGTTGAACTTAGTAAGGTGGCATTTTCCCTCCTCTCAAGCCTGAGAAGGTCCCTCTTGATCAATCAGTGATGTTACCTTGTCATGGAAGGCCACCAAACTTGTCAAGCACAGTTTTCTTGTGGTGGAACCATGTTGGTGGTTACAAATCACTAACTTGCTTTTCATGTCCCTTAGCAGAGCTTCCGTGATCTTGCAGGGCAGAGACGAGACTGACCTTGGCTCAGTGAGACTGGTGCTTCCTTTATGTACCCATCAGTGTTCTTAAAAATAGATTGGGTCTTTATTATGAAAGAAACTACATGTATTTGAGTCTTTTTTAAGAGGGACATGAACTAAGACATGCCAGTGTTCTGAAGCCACTCCAAAATCAGGATTTTGCAGTCCTCCATGCACTTTAATCTTTTCTAGCCCAAATAGCAGATTGAGCTACATCATCCTCCTCTCCATCATCATTTCAGGCATACATATTGCTAGTAGAAGTCTAGGTACATTGGCCTGGAGTGGCACATGGTAACTTCAAACAAAAGTCCTTCCAGTGGGCACAATCAGGGGTTTGGGACAATGGGGCTGTCTGTGATGCCCACCTGTTATGCAGTTCCAAGTGTCTGTAACTGTACATTCAGACTTCAGGAGGATTTTATGTAAGAAGAATCTTAGCAATCATGACTGGCAGCTTCAAGAATGTGCTTTCCTTATTGTGGGCTGACAAGTGTATGGCAAACTATAAAGTCATGCATCACATTTAGGATGGTGAAATGCACCACTGACATACTACAAGATTTTCATTTGTTCCAGGAGCCGATTCTGTGACTCATCAGCCTTTTATGTAAATAAGATAATTTGTTTTCTCCCGCAGAAAGCAAAACCAAGAATGCAGTTAATGTTCCTGATAAAATATATTAAAAAATTCAGCAAAACTTTTTTTTTTTTTAAATTATATTTTCCCTTGAGTTTTATTCCTGGTATTACCTTAAAACTGCACAAGGTAAACTGTGCTGGTAATCTTGAGTTGCTGAGATACACAAGCAATTTAAATATGCAAAAGTGCTGAGAAAAATCAGCCTGTTAGCAAAGCGTGTGGTATCAGAAGGGAAAAAAAATATTACTTCAGGTGGCACAGCATGGATGTGCCACATTTTCAGACTGTCTTATCTAGTAGCTATTCCTGAGAAATATGTAAATTTGGTGTTTTCTCTCTCTTACAAAACTCTGCACTCAGCAGATTTTATTTGTGGGTTGGGGTGGGGTTTTTTTGGTTGGTGGTTTTGGTTTGGTTTGGTTTTTTTTCATTATGAAGCTTTTGACAGTTTGCATTGCTTAGCATATGGATGGAGATTTTATGTTCCTATTTAATCAACTTGAGTTATGTCCTTGCTCAGGACTGCAGTTCCTTCTCCAAGAAAGCACAGGCTGGTGTTTCCCTTACAGAAGTGACCATGAGCAAATCTCTGAGGTTAGCACCACACTGAATGAAGCAGTTCTACAAATGGGTTATTATGATAAGCTGTCTCTGTTTTCAGCTCTTTTTTCTCCGTATCTCAGTTTATAAGGGCAATTTTGTTCCTTCACCCCATTCTCTACCGTACTGCAGAGGCCTCAGATCCCCTGGGAAAATCTCTTGAGAGTGTGAAAGCAGTTTGATATAATTTCATCAGTGAAATCATGTCTCATCCTGCATTAAATAGGTAAACTCTCCCTATGGATTGCATTGTTGTTTCTAGTCAGACTGTAGGTATAGTTCAGGACTGTACTGTTAATTTTGTCATTAATGAGTGATAAATTCACTCATCACAGTAGGGAACACTCAGTGGTGCATATCACAATCTCACAAATCTATTAATAATTGCTTTCAGATACACTGCTAAGTACAAATATAAATAGCAAGGCTACAAAGTCAAGTAGAAAGTTAGGAAATAGCAGAACTAGTTGCCTGGGCAACATTAGTTTGGTTCCATTAATTATGTTCATTTTGATCTAGGACTTAAAGGCAGGATTATTTTTTTTTAATTCCTCCCCCCATGGGAGATAGCTAAAGAGGTGTGCTAGTTTGAGGCTATCTGGAACATTTTAGTGAGAGAAATTGATTACAGGCTGTGAAACGGAAACAATGGTGATGTCTACTTCACTCATAGGCTTGCTGAGATGTATGAAAACAAGAACATAAACATAGATAACACAGTTGTTATGTGTCTCTGAGTGCCTCTACTTTTCTTCCTGCTTCCTTCCTTCTGCTTTCTAACCCCCTGGCCAATCCTCCAAACTCACCTTGCACATAAGGCAAAGTTTGGGATAAGGTAGAGGGGTAGAAAGAAGGTGGAAGGCTGGTTGGGAGCCCTTCCTGGGAACTCTGATTTCTGGGAGGACTGTTGTGTTTCTGTATTACTTTTAACTTGCTTATTTCTGCATATAGCTGTATATATTGTAAATATCTGCTTGTATATTGTGCAAGCTGTAAATATAAAGCTTCATTCCTTAATTTCCAGCTCAGCTGAGACTAGTCTGGGTGATTTCATAAGAGTGGGGGAGTAGGTAATACCAAAAATAATCACAAGTGAGAAAAAAAAATAGCTACATGTTTACTAATTTTCATATGAAATGTGAGATAACTTTAATAAGAGGCTCTTGCCTCTGTAATAACCTTTGTCTCTATTGCATAGATGAACAGATCTTGACCTTTCTTTCCAAGGAGTATCTTTGTGTGACAGGCTTAGTATTAGCTCCATGCCTTATATACATAATGTGTCCTCAGAGATTGCAAGGAAAGCAAACAGACCTCATCAATTTCTCTAATGATTCCTCTCAAAGATACTTTTTTGTTTGTTTGTTTGTATTTTTAGCTCACTTCCACAACACCTCTATTACCAGTCTGTCAGAGACCTCATAGATAGAATTTATGTTGGCCTTCATAAAGAAAAATTAGATTCTATCTCAAGGACAGACTCTACTTTTAATGTCATTAAAACTAAATGAGTTATTGTTGATAGTCACTGAGGAGCAGCAAATAGCATTAGATAGAGAAAAATCTTGGTGATAAGAAGATGTGGTGGCATAAACTGTCCTCTGCAGAAAAGAGGTAATTTATAAGCAATGCTTTTGTTAATGTACATGTAACCTGTACTTAAGCTGTGCTGGTTGGTTCTATTAATCCTAGGGGAAGGATGGAGGTTATGCTCCTTATTTTTTCACTAGCACTGAGTTCACAGCCGAGCAGTTCAGCCCTAGGCATCCTCAGCACCTCCAAATGTGGAAGAGGGAAAGGTGTCTGGGATTGTTGGCTACTGTCACCTCTATCAGAATATCTGGAGACAAGCAGAGCTCCTGCAAAGAGGGCAGTAGTGAGAGATAGCATTCACCAGCATGAGAGTAAGCGATGACTCAGTCATGAGGTCTGTATTCTCATGTTTCTTAACTTATAGCTAGGTATAACTGATGCTTTCCAAGTCTTAGTGAAAAAATCCTGGGTCAGGAGTGTTTCACACACTTGGAGATTCCCGTATCTGTGCAATTTAAATCTGAATTTATACTCTTTCCTTTAAACTGGTTCTGTAAAAGAGTGGAGAAAGAAGAAAAGCGAAATAGAAGATTTTCCTGCTCTTACAAGACTTTGTCAGACTCAGGAAAAGCAGAGCACTCTGCAGGGAAGAACGAATTTTAGAAAAAGCCTGGGAAATGGATGTTTTCTATAGTAGTGCCACCTATCTGTACAGATGTCATCAACTTTGTTTCTTCTGTAACTGAGAGCTCTTTAGCTGTTAACTCCAAAGCTGGTGTGAAGCTGAATATAGAGATCTCACAGCATATTCTAGAGGCTCAAAGTGTCTGGGATAAAAAGGAGATATTGAATTTCCTTGTAGGCAAGAAAATGCTACATATTTCATTTTATGTCTGTGGTATAAAGACTCAAAAATTCTTTAAAAAAATAAAAAGAGGAAAGAAATCAAAAGCAGATGCATTTATATATAACATTTTAATGTATGTGTTTTGTTGGGACATTGTAGAGAGCTATTACAAATGAAGAACAATATTAAAGAATATATTCAGCTGTGAAGTTAGAAACCTGGAGGATAGACAATGTCATTGCAAACTTAATTAGACCCCCTAACGTGCATGCAGTATGAAGGGCTTTAATTACCTGATCACAAACTATTTCTTGCACACTGTCTTCCACTCCTTTCAGAATAGAAACCAGATAGTCTTTAATTAATGAACCAACTATTCAATAGTTTGTTTTCTCCTCAGTATGCAGCCTTAAGTTTTATTCATTGTATACTCTTCAAACCTACCTCAAAAAAAACCATAATTACTCATTTCTGGATGGGAAATTCTGAAGTACACTTTGCAAGAGTATTTATTTAACAAATATTTGTTTATTTTCATGCCATCCAAAAAGGATGCTGGTTTATTACAGTTTTTCAGATGGCAAATTGTGTCACAAAGGAAAGAAACATGCATTGATTTGGAGGCTTAGTTTAAGACAAATAAAGCTGTCTTTCAGCAGTTTTTGTGCATTTAAAGAAACATTTCATTTTGCTTCAGTTGCGTATAGTACCTGGTGAAACCAATTATGTCACACTATTTTAAATACATATTTTTTTGCCCACGTCACATAGCCTGAAAGCAAGATTTTGGACCTATTTAAGGGGAAAAACAAGTGGGAGCAAAAACTCCTTGTGCTGAAGAGAGATGTTGCTTCCCTAGCCATGCCATCAAGGCACTAAACCATTGAGATGGTAAAGAATTGCATTTAAAATCACTTTCTGTCAATCAGAAGGTCCAAGTCAGGCATTAGTTAGAGACAGCTATCAAAATAAACATACCTTCTCTATTCCCAGGAATGGATACTTGTTCTGCAGTTAAAAAATATTGGGTGGTATACAAGCATACTCATGGCAGCTGGGACCTGAACCTTTGCTGATGAGGAGGGTTATGCTTGCTTCTTCTTGGCATTTCCATCTGCATGGTTTTCCTGCAGCTGTACCAGTTTCACAAGGTGGCCTCACCCAAATAATTATGCAAAGTAGTATAGTTGTCTGAAAGGCAGAAGTGACCTGACTTTGGGAACACTGAAACAGAGTCTCTTGCTTCCAGATGAATCTCGTAACAAGATTACTGTTTAAAGCAAGGGGACAGAGACAACAGCACTGAATGAAGTGAGAAGATTCTCTATCTCTTAAGACACAACTCAAAACAGGATTCCAAATGGTCCTCTCATTTCCACATTCATACCTGCATTCAAGGTGTGAGCAAGGGTCAACAAGGATTTGAGCCTAGAATTCCCAAACTGTGGTTGAAAGCCCTAACTTATCAGTCTCACTTGCTGTCACAGGATACTGCACAATTTCTTCCCAGCATTTTTTTTGTTAAATATAAAAGGTATTTTAGAAAAAAACCTCTCGTCATTGTATGTTACCTGTAATTTGTCTCCATAAAATGGATATCTCATAATTGGTACTTTGTTCTGTCTCTGAGGTGCAGGTGGGATTGAAGTGTGTTCTCCTAGGCCTTATGAATTAAACTTTTTTTCTGTCTTCCTCTCCTCGCGCTCTTTTATTCCTGATCCTCAAGTTTTGGAAGGATGAAGGTGTTGGAGGCAGCACCTACTTTTTTGAGGAACTGCATTTAACAGTAGAGCTTTCTAGAAACATTCTTCACTGCTGATTGAAACTAGTGTCCTCAGAAATAATAACTGACTATGCAATATAGGAGAAGACCTTGGCAATCTAAGTATTTTGACAAGTAATGGTGGATGGGTGAGTGTGCGTGTGTTGGTGTGCAAGTAGGTCCTTGCTTTAGCAAAAACAAACAAACAAACCAGAAACAATAAAAATAGTTGGAATGGGCTAGTCTTATTGCATAGTGTCCTTGGGTCTTGCTTGACTAAAACCTAGGTTGAAAGGCCCATATCTGCTGGTTTAAAATGTCCTCAACAAGCAGGAACACCTTGATTTTCCTTGTTTGGCCACTGGGAGAAGGTCCTGAAAAATTAGGTGACAATTTTGAAATGAGAAAGGTCACAGTGAAATGGCATTGTTTCTTCTGTTAAACTCTATAAACTCTACAGTCTTCTGGATTTCATAAACCATTTGAATAATCTGCCCATTATCAGCAGGCAAGGCCTAGGAGAACAGATCCAAAGGCAACTGTAATCCTCAGAGACGCTCTCACTTATCCTCCCCAGGATGCCTCCTTACAAAAAGAAATCTGTCTGTTGAGAGAGGAAAGGATTAATCTGTGATGGAAAATTTAGCATGCTAATTGCAAGTAATTCTGCCTTCAATCAAAAATGTACAGAGCAGCTACAGAGAAGAATAATAATAGTCTCTGGATTACACTTAAATCCACTGAAATGTGACACTCTAACTTGTGTCAGTAATTTCAGTTTCTACCCAGTTAAACAGCAGATTTATCTTCCCCAAAAAATAGAAGTTACTCCAGGTTTAAACACATACATATAATTTCAACCCAGCACATTTATTTCATTTATCAAGAAATAATTGAAGTCCCTTTTAAAATAAGGAAATGGTCTGTACTTTTTTGGGAACAAGCTGGAGTGAGCCTGTCTGTTTAATTTGTCTTGTACTTTGTGTGACATGTGAGAGACTTCTCCTAAATGCTCTCCTAAATGTTGTGCTCTCCAACCTGTTCTGAAGGTAGACATTTTTCTATTTTTTTAGGGTGGGAAAGGGTGGGGCAGGGAGGGGTGTGGAGGATGGGTATGGAAAGTTGTGTGTGTATGCATCAAAATACCTTCTGTCCATTTGTTTCCTTTTACAAGCTCTTTACATTTTTAGTGATTTTCAGTGTTCTCGAATTTCCTGACACCTGCAATTAGTGGTAATTGCTTGGTGAACTGTGGATAATGCTTTTCTAGCAAGACAGAGAGGTGTTTTTGTCACATTGCTGTTACTTTAGAGCATTTTTACAGGAGTATATAGAGCGATCTCAACTAAGATCAGGCAAGTGCGCTGCCATGCGCCACAGTCATCTGTCAAGTGAGATGATTTCTGCTTAAGAGAGGTTGTAAGTATGTGAGAAAAAAAGAATGAGATATTATTACCTCTATTTGAGAGATGCAAAGCCAGGACTGTCTGAATTAGGTGGCAAAAGCCCAATATGTGGCTCTTTAGGTCCTGTTGTACTGTGTTGCTTAATTCAGGAACCTGGATCTGGAACATGCTAGACATTTCTTATGGCTTATGATGTTATGTTTCTTTGTCACAGAAAATGGGATGTCAAAGCTGGAAAAAGATGGGTAAGCAGCCAGTACAGCATTTTGGACTAAGGAACTTGATAAGTGCACCTCAAATGCCACCTGAAAGACTATGCCCAGCGGATGAGCAGTCTAGATATATTAAACTACAGTCTGATGAACTTTTCTTCTAGCACTTAGCCTCTTAAGACCTGTAATGTCTGGTTGTGAAAATTTCAGTCTTGTTGTACATTGCTTCTTAACTGGCAAATGCCAAGACTATTCACACACTGAATCTGTTAAAAAATGTTTGTTCTCACTGTTAGAAGGTATTTATTTTAGTGTTGCAGGAAGAAACCAAACCAAACAAACAAAAAAAAACCAACCCTGTAATACTCTTTTGTAGAAATAGCATGTTGCTTTTGGGAGAAACAGACAAAGTTCTTCAGTTCACTAAACAATGGTGGTTCGTATGCTCTGTTCTTAACTTCGGTGGCATCACAATGGCTTGAATTTGGCTAGAGATACAACAGATAAACGAGTCACTTTGTGGTATTCATTTGGAAGGCCCCTGCATAGGAATGCTGAATTAGCCTTCCTTGTGTGTGACCCAAGATGAGCTGGAGTTGGGTGATTATAATGTCAGAATGAGATGTAGTTCAGTGGCACATAAGGCGTATAATTTCTGTGAGTACCTCAAGACTCGTTCAGCACAGGATGGGCTGTTAGTGAAGATCACTTGTGAGAGGAAGTATGAGTTCTTGACTATCTGTAATAATACTAAATCTAATTCATGTTTTTTATTCATGGCTGAGCATTATGCAAATTTGGTAAGTCATTTAGGACAAAACAGAGTTACTTTAATATACACTGAGCACTGAAATGCAAGAAACTGAGAATGTAAATTTTAAAGTGCAGATACTAGGGGTCATAAGCAGGAAGTTTGTGGGATAGGTGAGATGAGCATGCTGCTGTCTTGGAAATTTTGCTGCCAATTTGTAGCCTGGGAGAATCTTTCCATTTCATTTGTTGTTCAGTGTAGGGTTTCATGTTACTGCAAAAAGTCATTTTCTTGTATACTATTTCAAGGGACAATGGAGGCTAAAGCCATTGTAGAAAAACTCACACCAACAGTCTACCTTCCTGCATATTATGGAATCCAAGCTGTCTGTTTTTTTTGTTTTGGTTCTTTTTTAATGTTTGCTATCCATCTCTGCCTACCTAAGTGCATTTTAATACACCTGTTCAACTACTAAAGCACATTTCAGCAGTACTGCTGCTTTTCTACTAATAGACTCCAGGAGTCTCTTTATTATCTGCAGTGCGCATTGTTTGTCTTAGCAGGAAGCTACTTTGCTGCAGTACCATTCTGATATTTCATGTTACTTTAACAAGTATGTCCACTCAAAACATAATGAACACGACTGAAGAAATGCAGTTCTGAATTATGAGGTGTAAGATGCAAGAGTCTAGGTGTGAGTAAAGCAGTTTTCCTTTCTCATCCACACATCTCCAATTGAGAGTCCTAGTTATGAATGCAATGTCTGCTCTTTGTAGTGGCTCTAAACCAAACTGCAAGTGTGAATTAAAATATCTCCCTGTGAAATGAGCAGAATTTCAGTGATGAAACAGTGTACTGCTGAGAATCATTTTAGCAGTATCCTTCAATCATGCACTTGGAAGGGTACATTGTGTGCATATTCACCAGCTGTAGTTCACTCTGGCAATGTGGTCATCTAGAGCATCATAAGCCTGGTGGTGTGAGCCAACTTCATACATTGATAGCAGTGTTTCAGCCACTGCTTCTTGCTGAATAGAGTCCCTTGCTCCTTCTCTCTCCATGTTGCATTGCAAATCCAGGTTGATTACAATATCCTCCTCCAATGAACAGACTCAAGGACTGGTAGTACTTTTATGAGTTACTGGTGAAGAATGCTAAATCAGCATCACTGAGATAAGTCACTGCTATAACAGATGTCTAAAAAGCCTTGCCAGTGGTTGTTGCAATCACCAATGGAATGGCTTCCTTGCTTCCAGCATTTGGTAATAGTAATTGGATGTCAGTACAGAATCCAATGGGCTGAAGTTTCAGTGACCTAGAATAGCATCACAGATAGTCAGCTGGGCAGGTTTTTTGACTCCTGAGTATAGGACAGGTATGTTTCTCACAGCTAGGAATTTTGGAACTTTGATGCCTCTATACTCTCCATGAAAAAAATCCATAACAACAAAAAAACCCTGACTGAACAAACCAACCAATCAACCAAAACACCTGCAGCTTTTGGAACTTCCTCATTCTCTTCTTTTGAAAATCAGTATCAGTACTATTCTGTTTAGTATGCACCATTTTTCAAACCTTGTTAAAACCACATCCCTCCGCGTAAGGATTCAGAAGGTTATTTATGAGATTTGAGATCCCTTTTTGTCATTGTCATCAAAGAGAGTACAGCACAGTTTGCCATACAAAAAGATGTATCTCTCTGGGAGCTCTTAAAATAGATAAGAGATTCCTACTCTCCTTACATATCTAGATAATGCAGCAAAGCATAGACAGGAATTAAAAGGTAGTTACAATAGTCTAAAAAGGACAATCAGCTCATAGTTATGAACTGATGTTAATTATATTCTGATGAGTTCATAGTAGGTCACTTACTGCAGCAACACATTTAAGAAACAAGATATTGTCACAGATATGCTGACATAAAAAGATGCTGCCTGTTAGATTTCACTGGAGTTAGGATTTGAAACAAACTCTGTGGGACCTTACTCCACTACCCAATCGTTCCTGCTTTTGGCGGTGAGGAGCCTGATCGGAGATGTTATCTAGACTTTTTAAACTTCCAAAATGTTTAGTTTTAAATTTTGTTCCTACCAAATAGCTGTTTAAAAACATGCTCTGTTTTTTATTTTTATTTAATTCAATTGGTTGTGTTTTGAGATAAAGTACTGATTTTTACATCCTGCTACAGGTTCCTGTATTCACTTGGACAAATTCCTCTGTGGTTCACTAACCTGTTGTACCAACAGGGATGAGAATTATCTGCAGTCAACCTTTTCTTTTATTGGTGTGGACTGGGAGAGTTTTGTAAGGAAGGACCAAGCTTTGATGTTCCTGGCA
Source organism: Pogoniulus pusillus (assembly GCF_015220805.1). NCBI lineage: Eukaryota > Metazoa > Chordata > Aves > Piciformes > Lybiidae > Pogoniulus > Pogoniulus pusillus. The sequence goes on from NC_087265.1 coordinate 18,024,481, forward strand.
AAATGCAATCTGACTTCTGGTTTGGGGTTTCTGTATTATAGTGGAAGACTTATCAGTGTGCTGTCATGCTATCTGGGACAAATGAATAGCTAGCAACATTGCATTCATTTTTTCAATATATTTTTATTTCCTTTTTTGCTTGTTTTATTTGTTTCATCTAACATTTAAGACTTGCAAGCGCAAGCAAACATAGAAAAATAACTTGAAAGGGTAAAAATCAAACAAATGAGAAAAATCTTCCCATTTATGTAATTCAATTAAACACATTCTTCCCATGGTGCATTAAGCAAATGTATTATTACAGACACAAATCACTTATATTATTAATGACTTCTGGGACCAGATGGTATTAATCTGCCAGAAAGGAGCAATAGGATACAATGTCAATTATCTAAATTGTTACAGGTCCTTCAACCGTAGGGCTTCTGGGAGTTTCCAGAACAGGGGTGTCAGGTGTATGTAGTTGCACAGACTGTTACAGACCGTGCTTCTGGATGTGGGTCTGCCTCAAACAGACTGGAATTTGAGGACTGAAAAGTTCTGAGTTTTATTCCAAGCAGACAGGGGATGCCCCAGGAAGCAGAAAGGTGATATTGCTTGTGGGTGATCCCAAAGGTCTTTCTGAATTGGAAATGTGAACATTGAAGTACATTATAATAGGAAATAAGGATTTTATTGAGATTGCATTACTAGGGCAGACAAAATTCAGCAGGAATCGTTGAAACTTGTTTTGCTTCTGTGACTAAAATATCTAAATAGTTCATTAAACCATCTTGCAAAATCATCACAGTAGGAAAAATGGCAGGGAAAGAATTAGGTGATTCAAAAGAGGCTCAATCCATTAGACTCAGGCAGGAGGAATAGGTGAGTACCACCAGTGCTGCAAGTAGGTGTTAGATGTGTTTAATGATGTCTTGCTTGGGTACAAAAAGGGTACATCAAAATTGAGAAATTATAGATGGGAAGAAGCCAGGTTTTTAGTGCATATCCCTTTATTGTGAGGCCTTCTCTCCCCTCGTGTTCTTTCTTCGGGATTTCTAGATCTTTGGGGAGGGTCTAAAATGCACAAAACATGTCTCCAGAGATAGCTATACAAGCATCTGCCTGAGTGTTAAAGCACGGGCTGTTTTTATTTAATTGGATGGAGGAAAGCTAGAGATTTCTCACATCCCTCTGATGGCAGATACAAGATTTTGCATGTGTCAAAACAATGCCATCTGGGTTTGTTTATGTTGCTGTTAGCCTTTTGCAGGAGTCCAAGTGGCTATTTGAAAATAAGTGTAGCATCAGCATAGTGAGTAAACAGATAGTTCATGCTATAGAACCAGTTTCTTGGACAAATGTGGAGAACTTTTTGCTTACACAAGGGCCGGGTGAGCATGTGCAAGTCAAAGTTGTGGAAATGAGAAAAATGTAATAGAAAATGCCTAGAATGGCATAGCAATCAAAATACTGAGTTTTAAACTTTCTGATTGCCTTGCCTTTTTTTTTCTTTAACTCTTTTAGGTCTCAATCTCCTTTAATTATATGGCTATAAATTTTATTTTTAGATTTACAAATGTGAAGCTTGTCCAATAGAAGACTTGAGTTTTTTAGGGTGTTTCACATATGTAAACATTATATTTTTGAGTTAAGAAAACTCACAAACTGAATATCCCTGATTGAAATAAGAGAAATCTGTTTGAATTGATTAAAGATAATTAACAAGATTAATTGTTCATCCACCTTTCAATCTAGTTTAGAATTGTAGATTGTGTGATGGGATGGTTTTCAAAATTCCTGGTGGATCTTTGATTCGAGATGAGGATTTTTTAATCAATTGGCAAATGGAGTGCTGAAACAAAGCTAACAGATGGTACTGTTTCTCCTTCAAAGAGATCTTCAACTCAGTCTACAGTTGTTCAACTAAACTTATAGTTCTATTTGTCTAGGAGGCCACCAATGTCTTATTTTTCTATTATTTTTGTACTAGTTTAGGAGAAAAGTGGTTTTGCAAAGCTCACAGGATTCATATAAGTGAAATTAATACATCCTGAGTGGGGGTTAGTCTCTAACAACCAAAGGAGTTCATAACATATGATATTCAATGGGACCCAAAGACCTTCCAGCTCAGTTTGGTTTTCTGTTTGATGCAGCAGAACTCTTGGGTAGGGCTTTCTGGCTCTCACTTGCTTCATCTAAATTGGGGCATGCATCAGCTCACAGGCTGTTCTAAGATGGGAACTTGCCATATTAAACATCTGAAGATTCTTGAAGACATTTTAATTCAGTGTGATATGACTGTGCCTCAGACAGTAAGACCCAAATGTGGTGAAAACTAATGCCAAAGGTGACTTGAGGAAAAAAATCATGCCAGGGTTTTTTAATACGTATGCATTTATGGTACAACCCAGTGAAATAATAGTTAATTTAAAATGTTCAGATCTGGTTTTCTTTTTTTTTTTTTTTTCTTTTTAGTAGATAATGGCAGTTCTCAGTAATCTCAAAAATGCATCTTGGCCCTCCTGGCTTCTGACAGCTACTCTGCATAGGGTGAAGGAAGGCTAGTAGCTGCTGGGCTTGGAGACTGGATTATTCCCATCCATTTGAACCGTGAACCTTCGACAAAGTTAGCAATGAACAACGAAACCTGAGAGTGCAAAGCATGGTAGTTTGCAGTGGCTGTGATAAAGCCCTTTGCCTTTGAGACAGAGTGGAATATAAGTAGGCAATCATTCTTACTGGGATGCAGCTGAGCTAAGTCATGGCAGAACAATGACATAAACTGAATGCATTCAAGAAAGGGAATGCTTTTGTAGCATCAGTCTAGTCAAGGGAGGACACAGACAAACAAGACTTAACCACTTGTAAATTGAGCAGTATACAGGGTGCTGTGGGCTGTACTCACTGCTCTTTGCTCACACTGAGGCAAGCAGCCATTGGCCAGAGTTGGGCTGGCCACATATCTGCTCTGCTTTGAAGGGGTCTCAGGTGCCCAGACCAATTAGGATGGATGATGTGGTATAAAAGCACACAACTTGCTGCCACTAAAAGCGGCCAACAGCAGGTTCTGTGGGTGCCAGGCAGGAGTTGCCACCACCCACATCATCTGCTTCCTTGGGCAATCACATGATTTCTATATGTGTAGTGTGAACTCACATTGTAGAGGTGCACCTGGTCTGCAGAGAGAGTTGGGTTCACGTGAAGTTGTGATGGCAACCACTGTGCTGTGCCCCACTTCTATCAAAGGGCCCCCAAGGCTCTAAATGCCCCCACAGTGGTGGGCAGCAGCTGCACACAGCTGCCTGGGAAGCCATGATGGGGAGGTGGATGGTCATCTACCTACCATATACCACTTCTTGGGGAGCACCCTAAACCCACAAAATTTCTTTGCAAGAGCCATGTAAAATTATTGAAATAATATTTAGTTACTAATTTCTTTAATTCTGGATCAGTTTGAGGCAGACATACCCATCTGAAGTAATGAATGTATTCAGAGAAAGTAGAATGTCATTAAACTAAGCTGATTTATTCAGAAGTGTGAATGCCCATGTAGCTACTGATGCTTCTTAAGTGTGATACTTTGTAAGGGATTAAGTTGACTACTCAATTCATGGAGAAATTTTCCTTCTGTAAAATGACCTGTGTCAGTACCTTTTGTTGTTGTTGTTCAAAGGAAAGAAACACATTTTCAGTGATATTTTTCAAATAGAAATTTTGAAATTAAATTACATTGTAAATGTTTTTTCAGATTCCTTCTGCTCAGTATAATTGTTGGAATATGAGCCAATGAATAAATAATTCAGAAATAAAATTAGTTGGTTTTTTTTTTAATGCACAGTTTCCTATGAAATGTTATCAGTTCCAAATAAGAAACTTTTGTAGTCTTTTTCACTAAGGGAAAAGGAATAGAAGTTTTTCAACTCCTTTGTCAGTAAATGTTCTGAAACACTGAATAATTCTGATCTCAATATACCCATCTTAATCTAAGACCTTACATGTTTTATGTGCTTTGTAGTTTCTGTTTTCTTGTTTTCCTTTGGAGAGCTGGTGAAGAGATTGGCAAAACTTAGCAGCAGATTTGATGTTTCATATAGACAGTTCTAAAAATCTGACTAGAAAACTCATGTCCAGAAATTTCTAGTAGCACAAAAGCTGCTTGGTCCACAAGGTCTCTGAAAGTGATGTTAGTTGTCTGGCTTCCATGTGCTAGTAATCATGAATAACATTTCCCCAGTATCCTGCTGTGTCTGCCATTCATTATTTTATAGCTTTATGCTGTATTCTACTTCAGATACTATTTTTTTTAGACTGAAAAATCCTGATGTGTTTAATCTTTCCACATTCCAAAAATATATTTTTCTATTGGCCTACCTTGTTGATGTTTGCTGTATTTTTTTCATTCCAGGTGTGTCTTTGTCAGATGGCGAGATAAAAGTTTTCAAGTCATGGTCAGATGGCTGTTTAATATACAATGCCATTTGGATGCTTTCTGGTTGGCTTGTTCTTTACTGTATCTAGTAATGCCTAATAACCTTTTTGGGTTTTTAGCCATGTTTGAGACCAGAACTAATGCTTGCATCCAACACTTTATGAGTCTTCAAGATTCCTGGATGATGATAAAAGATTTGCAATCTATTTCAGAGGGAGTGTGTGTGATGACGGTGATTTTGTCTGTGTGCTCTGGTATTTTGCTTTTGCTGATGCTCTTCATTTTCCATTTTACTGCCTGATCATTGAGTTTTATCAGATCTTTATGCAGCTTTTCAGTCAGACTTTATTTTTACAAACTACCAAATTTCACATCGTCATAAACTTGTTTCAGTTCTCTGTATCCCATGGTTTCTTCAATGCGGCATGTACAAAGCTGAAAAATAGCATTGATCAGGCTAGATAGGTCCCTCTAGTGTCCACTGAAAATTTTCATACCAATCTTTCTTCCCTATTGTCTAATAAATTAATCTATAAAGGCTTATTCCATTTTGTTATATGTAAGCATGGTTTGTTTGCTTTTTATCTTTCAGTGTATTGCAACAAAAACTTGATGAAAGTGCAAGTGCTGAGTTACAATTATATCATCATTGTCAACACATAAACTGCTTCCTTTGAAGATTTTAAATAAATTTGTAAGATCTGTCTTCCCTCTGAAAAAGCAAGATGTGTTTTGGTCATTATAGAATGAACTGCCTATTTGTTTATTCTGATTTTTAAAATAATTTCTACTAATTCATGGATTTGTTTGTATGCAAGCACTCAGGCCTGTCTCAAAGCCCTTTAAAAAGTGTTGCTGCATTTCCTACTCTCTGTTTCTCTGGTAATTAAGTTTATATCCTTGACAGGATGGATAGACACTGCAGCTAATAGTTCAGCAGCTTTATATTGAAGAGTATTACAAGATCTTAGTGGATTACTTCTGTTAGTTTTATATGTTAATTCAGTACTGTAATTTAGAATGGTTTTTGTCACCCATTCCCTGTGTCTGCCTTCTGCAAGGCCTATGCTTTTCCCAAATTTGGCTTTGTCTAATATGATCAGGCTTGGCTAACTGGCTAACTGCCATTCTGATTGGCTATTCTGTGGACATAAATCTTGGCCCATAATGATAAAGGAAATATGCAGGTAAACGCAATGTGCTCTGCTGTGCTCTGCTATTGTATTCATGCCTGCTGTTGCCAGCTGCTATTGCATACTGCCTTATTGTTTGCCTGGAAACTCCACTGTCATGAGTTTACCAGGAACAGACTGAATGCCTCCACATGACCGGCCTGCATATCCAGCATGACATCATGCTAAGACTGCATGTTGCAGGACATCCTGCCTACACCTGAAAGTCTCCTACCAGGACAAGAAGTTTTGGAGATACACAGATCATCCAGAGTAGCCAGGAGACAAGGTCAGAGATTATCTGCCTCCTTTCTCCAGAAGCCTGGGAAGAATCAAGTCTCAGTGGCCAACAAGATGGAGTTCCCTGAAAGCGTTTGGGCACTGTCTGGGTCTGTGGCTAGCCCTGTGAGTCGAGTAATAATAATTTTGTGAGTAAATACTTAAAAGCCTCTTCATAATTTTCCATTGCCTTTTGCCATAAGCAGAAAGACCTCCTTGAGTTCATCTAGTGGGCAAGCAGTATATTGACCACAAGTAGTATTTGGTTGCAAGAACATTATCTTCCAATTCAATTAATGTTTATGTACTTTGCTGGTTATTATTAGATCTAGTTATTATCTGTAAAATGTTTCCATGACCGTGTGAAGAACAGATTATTATTATTTAAAGTAGTGGTTGGGGGTGGTGAGAGTTCTGAATATCAAAATTAATAAGCAGTATTAATTTTGGAAAAAATATAATCTCACATTAATTAATTTCCCCTTCATAACATTCCCCAAAAAGAAAGGACTGAGTTAAATTATATTAAACTGCATCCTACTCTAATGCAAAGAATTCCTTTAGCATCTTGGCTATGACCTTGTTTTCTCCAACCTTGTTTTCTCCAAGCTTGTCTTGCAGGTTTTTTTTTCTCCTCAGGTTTTCTTCCTGTCACGTGTTTAAAGAGACATTTATTGCTACTTTTGATGCATATATTAAATACATTTTTTTTATTTTAACATTCTGCTGGTATTCTGTAATTGTAGAGCTGATCCTCCATTTTTACTATTTCATTGTGGCTACTTCTTCATGAGGAAATCTTTCTACTTAAAATAGCCCATTTTAGTCTCTTGTTTTACCAGACTGTTTTCTTTTAGGAAAATTTGTTTTCAGAAGTGGCATGTGTTTATTTTGAATCTCTAATAAATATGATGACTTAACATATTTTTAAAATGCTTGAAATAATTTATCAATTTATTTTAATTTCTATCCAATTAGTCCTAATTTTTATGCATTTCCTCTTTTTAAAGTTAAGCCCCGGGTTAAACAAATATTTTGTTTTGTTTTGTGTGTGTATCTCCGCACTCAAATATGTTGAATTTCAGTATAATGTGGCTGGTGGTGTAGAGCAGGTCCTCAATAGCAGTGTTTTCATCCTGTGCGCTGCTTAAGTCTCAAGCAAATGTTGTGTCTCTCTGTTAGGTGCCTTGCCTACCAACTCCAGCAATGTGCCTTTCTGTTCTCTAAAATTTGTAGTTTAAATCACTATGAGTTACCCACTCTATTCAGAGGTCTTTTCTCTACTCATGGATCTTTTAAATTGCCGTATCTTCTGTTGTGTGAAATGGTAACATCACCTGCTCTTGATAACTCAATCCATAAAAATATGAGGATGATGAATCGGTGACTCATTGTCTGTTTCAGGTTCTGACCTTTCTTTCACCAATGCTTTCCAGTCATTGTGTCATTTGTATCCTGCAGCTGTACTACTTCCTCTAAATGTCTTCTTTCTACTAAGCTCCCAACATGTGTGTGAGGATGCCTTTTCAAACAAACATGGCTTTCACCCAAGTTAGCCTTCCAGAATTAGCATGTATACATATCACATAACCCTAGAGAACTGTATTCAGACATGCTCTGCTTAAATGAGACTTGCCTTCCTGAGAACATGCATTTACTGGTTAAAATGTGTGCATTTTGACCATTTCTGTCCTGTGTTGTAATCAAGGATAAAATATTCTCTCTTCATTTCTCAATGATTCATATAAACACCAACATACAAAAGGAAATCAGACTCTCTGAGAACGCTCCAAGAATGTCATATAATAAAAGATCTCAGAGCCTGCAGAATCACTGCATGTTCTTTTAGTCATAATGTGTTGATTTAGTGGTATTTTAAATAACTGTTGTCTTAATGCTGTGTTTTCTCTGCATGAAGACCAATTTCAGGTCTTCATTAATGCTATATAGCAGAAACCTGAGGAGTTCAAATGTGCTTGAGACTACAGTATTAATGCAGATGAAGTTGAGGATATACCAGTGTCTACCTTTATTAGCAATTAAATTAATATATTTTCACACTCGTCTTTGGCAGAAAATGAGCTCATCTTTACTGAAGTCCGAAGAGTGAACATACATCCTATCACAGCTTATTATGCAGCTTTCACAGTATGCAGAAGTTTTGTAAAGGAAATGTTGTAATAGGTTAATTTTCCTCTCTGTGGGTTGCATTGTCTAAACCACTTCTATACTTTGTTACTTTTCAAGGTGTAGTTACTCATACTGCTTATGGGGGAAAAAAATCTTAAACATAATATATTCATTTTAATATTTTCAAAAAAAGTTAGGTGTTTCTATTTCTTGTTCTAAACGCAAGCTCTTTCATGGCTCTTTCGTTCACCTCTGATCAGAAGATTAAAAAGAATAAAACAGCCTTGTGCTAGACTTCAGACTGCAGGAGAAGGGCTTGTTAAGCAGCAATTGAGTATTTATTTATTTATTTATTTAAAAACTATTTCCACCTCGTCTTGTTTTCTGTATTTCAGTGCAAAATACTGGTACCATTGGAGAGACTGCTAAGGTTTCTAGTTTTTCGCAGTATCACAGTATTATCAGGGTTGGAAGAGACCTCACAGATCATCAAGTCCAACCCTTTACCACAGAGCTCAAGGCTAGACCATGGCACCAAGTGCCACGTCCAACCTTGCCTTGAACAGCTCCAGGGACGGCGACTCCACCACGTCCCTGGGCAGCCCATTCCAGTGTCCAATGACTCTCTCAGTGAAGAACTTTCTCCTCACCTCGAGCCGAAATTTCCCCTGGCACAGCCTGAGGCTGTGTCCTCTCGTTCTGGTGCTGGCCACCTGAGAGAAGAGAGCAACCTCCTCCTGGCCACAACCACCCTTCAGGTAGTTTTAGACAGCAATGAGGTCACCCCTGAGCCTCCTCTTCTCCAGGCTGAACAATCCCAGCTCCCTCAGCCTCTCCTCGTAGGGCTGTGCTCAAGGCCTCTCACCAGCCTCGTCACCCTTCTCTGGACACGCTCAAGCATCTCAATGTCCCTCCTAAACTGGGGGGCCCAGAACTGAACACAGTACTCAAGGTGTGGTCTAACCAGTGCAGAGTAGAGGGGCAGAATGACCTCCCTGCTCCTGCTGACCACACCATTCCTGATGCAGATCAGGATGCCATTGGCCCTCTTGGCCACCTGGGCACTCTGTTGCTCATGTTCAGGCGGGTATCAATCAGCACCCCCAGATCCCTCTCTGTCTGGCTGCTCTCCAGCCACTCCGACCCCAGCCTGTATCTCTGCATGGGGTTGTTGTGGCCAAAGTGCAGCACCCTGCACTTGGAGCTATTGAATGCCATCCCATTGGCCTCTGCCCATCTGTCCAGGCGGTCAAGGTCCCGCTGCAGAGCCCTTCTGCCCTCCAACTCAGTCACATCTGCCCCCAGCTTGGTGTCATCTGCAAACTTGCTGATGACTGACTCCATGCCCTCATCCAGATCATCTATGAAGATGTTAAAGAGGATGGGGCCCAGCACTGATCCCTGAGGGACACCACTAGTGACTGGCCACCAGCTGGATGTGGCACCATTCACCACCACTCTCTGGGTCCGGCCCTCCAGCCAGTTCCTAACCCAGCACAGAGTGTTGCCATCCAAGCTGCGGGCTGACAGCTTTTAGGTGTTTCCTTGGCTACAATTTTGTGACAAGCTGTGGAAGTGAAAGGGCAGATTAAGTGTGGTGAAAGAACTCTCTGGGAAAGAAAAATATCCAATAATTTTAAGAGTCATGATATTGAAATTATTGATATGATATTTAAAAATGTAGTTCTCATTGTCCATTCACTTAAGTTTTTCTCCTTCACTAAGCCATAGTTCTGATTTGGTTTCTTTAAAATTATTCCTTAAGGTAAGTGCTGGACTGCAGGTCTACAAGGAAGTAAACTACTTATCTTAATATTCTTTCATCTTTTAAGATGGTGGGCAAGGCTTCTGAACCTAGTGTCACAGAATGCAAGGCTTAGGAATATTTCCACTCCTCACTCTTTGTTGTCTTTTCTTAAATGGAGATGATGTAGCAGAGGCTGACAGTTAGCGAGTTTTGTTTACCTTCCTATCGGTGACCCTTAACAACTGCTTAAAAGCTGATCATTTTGTGTAAATCAGCACTGCTTAGCTTGCTGTTAGAAGCTGCAAAGACAGATTCTCTAAGATGATTCTCTTTGGAGAAAAGACGAGAGTACAAATCTTATTGAGTCACGTGGACAGGCCAGAATAATGTCACCTAGTTTACATATTTATGAACACTTCCATTGCATAGAAACTCCTCTTGTTGTGGGAAATATTTTCCGCAGTCCTCATGTTCAGCAGCACAGTTTTCATGCTCATTTTTACAAGTCCTGAAATTTCTCTCCTCTAAGCAGTTCCAGTCTTGTTTCCATTTTCACAATAGAAGTTATGGAACATATTTTCTTTATGACCTGCTGTGATCTTGGACCTACTAAACGTGTCATGGCTTCATTTACTGTCCGGTTGCTGATCCTTTCTGACCTTGGCAACACCTCTGGTGTACATGGACCATTATCCACATCCATTGACTGGCCCTCTACATCCAGAGCTTCACACATGTTGTATAGTTGTGCAAGGAAGGCATTCACTTGCCTCCCAGACTGTAGACTTGCATCTGCTGATTCTTTTATTTTAAGCTACTGCCTGGTGGGCATGTGGTACATAGTCCTTTCTATACTGTTTTTTCGGGGGGGTTTCTGCTGCCTGTTTGTGTTTCAGTCTCAGTGAGGGCAGAGCATGGTCTCATGAAATGATGCTGTCTCTTTCTCAGACTTCCTGATACTCTTTAGCCTTTCTACTGCCTCTTATAGCTCTGCCAGCAGGCTGAGCGGATTGGCCATCTGCTCACACCTCACACAACTGTTCTTAGTTCTGCCGTCCATTACCAGTGAAAAGCTCTGGCACTGTCTGCAGCCTGAGACCTGTACAGATGCATGTTTTCATGGGTGCTCTTTCTGGGTTGCCCTATGCATTCTGGTGAGTGGAGGGAACACAGATGTATGGTGCAGAGGGCAACAGATAGCAATAAAAATAAGTGTATGCATATACATTTCAGTGCATTATAAAACAGTAGAGAAAATCACACCTACCTATTTATCTTCTTCTGCAGGATATTACTTTAGTAATCCAAATGAAAATGCCATCAAACTTTGTAACAGGGAAATAATGTAAGATAATGAAAGCACAAAATTCATCTGAAGTTACTGTTCCATGGAATAACTACCACCTCTCCAGTGTCATCTTGTTGGATCTGTCTGTTAAATTATATCAAGAGAGGTACAGCAGTAGCTCTTTAAATTCACTCTGATGAAGCTAAATACAGGGAAGGTTCTCAGAGTTCCCCAACATTGCCACACACAAACACATTCACTGCACTATTAATCCCTCTAATTTAATGTAAAGCATGAGGGTCTCCATGAGATTTATGCAGAAGAACATCTGAAATCTATGATTAGCGTTGGCAGCGGAAAGAGCAATTTCAGTCTGTTGGCTAAGGTTAATGTAGTCAAGGTACTGGGGAAATATTTATCCTTGCTGTGATACAGCTTAAAATACTATCTATGTGTAAGATTGTCTTTAAGATAAAGTGCAGGAGGCTGGGTAGAAACAGGAATTAGCTGCCAACATTATCTTAGACTTGTAACTTATAGGTTTAATTTTCTTGTATCTTTCTTCCATAATTATTAATTTATGTAGCAGTGATAATAATAACAGCAATAACAGTTTCACCTCCAGGTGCTCCAAAGACAGACCCAGTTCTATAAACTAAAGATGAAGATCAATTCTCCATCACTGAAATGAAGCTGTGTGAAATGTAACATCACATATGTATGCAAAGTGTGTCTCAGTAGGGTGAGGAAACCGCACTTGGCTCGTTGCTGGGAAGTAGAAGGGCAGCCTGCCCAGATACAGGTTGGATCAAACACCTGGGCTATATCTGTATGAGTAAATAGAAGAAGACAGGGACCATTTTCTAGTCAGGAGGTCAAGTTATGTAGCTTGTTTATTATCCATTTGATAAATTTTCTTTTTTTTTTACTCAAGATGCCTACTGGGAGTGTTCTCTGGTAGACACTTTACCTCAGATGTTGCCAAGGTACAGTCTGTGAGACTCTGGATAGAGATTGACAGTAATTCAAACTGGAGTTCAAACTGTTGATTTCATTACAGAAAGGTAGCAGCTAGAGATGTGTTGGTGAGCAAAGCAAGAAAATGAATTTTAATTTTATAAGAGTAAATCAGAAAAAGAGACTTTTTTTAAGGCATAAAAAAATAAAAAGTTCTGCAGTACTTTGTTTCCTTTTGTTCTAAACAGAAATGTTATATTGTCCTGAGGAGACCCAGGAAGTTTCATATTTTTAATGTCAACAGCATTAAACTGATGTTTTCTGCATTGATACAGACCTGTTTATAACATTGATTGTCTTAATGGATATTCTTGAATTTTTGAAGAAAGGAAAATATTCTGACAATGTAAAAATTTTATTGGAGAATTTGTGTGTATTTCTACTAACTGTTAGCAGAAGGCAAATAAACAAGCCCCTTTGTATAAAAATGGTTTATTCTGGGCAGTCATCTGTCTGAGACTAATAATGTTGTTAGCAGTATTTGTTCCTGTGTTTGGAAAGCAGCTAAACAGAGAGAAGGGTATGCATTTGGTGTAAAACAGCAGATTAGAGGCAACCAACCTGCCCACTTGCGCAGATTAATCAAGGAAGTGATGAAGTGGTATGGACACTGCCACATTATTGCATCGTCTCTCACCCTGGACTGTGTGCCCTGCGATGTGCAAAAATTGCCAGTGGCTCAGTGGGGATAAACTGATGCTCAGGAGCCCAGGCAGATGCTGCATTGCTGAAGCACCACTCAACAAGTGACAAATGCAATGCATATCTTCCCAGTATGACCCTATACTGCAACCATTCATTATAATCCTTACCGTACAGAGCAATTAAACTACTTTATTTTCCTTTTTTTTCTTGGGGGAGGGGGGAGGGGGGGAAAGGGGTAGAAGAGTGGGAAGAGAAGCTGTTACTTCCTCAGATGATATGTTGTGAGAATAACAGAGGTTATATCCCCCCACACTCTCACCTCACGCCTCTGCTTCTTCCTAATTGTAGCTCTGACCCTGTGCCAGGGGATATTGGTTTTGAGGTTTTTGTCAAGAATTAATATTGCAAAAGGGAAAATATAGATGCTATTAGGAAAGAAGATAAGAAATGTAAGTGGAACGGAGACTTCTTTTTCTGATGATTGTTATTGTAGGACTGATTGGCCGGAAATGAGCTTATCCATGCCCTCGCTTGTCCAGGCATGTTTCCCTCCTCTCCCTCCTTCTGTGCTGGGGAGAAGCAACTGTGGGAAAGAGAACAAAAGAAAACCCTGGTTTCACCTCATATAGTCATGCTTCAAAAAGTGCCATTCTGATTGGTTTATCTATGTCCAAAGTCCTATTAGTCTTGGGCGGATATTGGTAGCATGGTGTGCTGCTGCTGCCTCATTGCATCCTGAATTTACCTGGACACTCCATGCCCTGAAAAGCTTACCAGGAACAGGCTCTAAATGCCTACATGCAGTCAGCCTGCATAGCCGGCATGACATTGTGCCAAGACTGTACATCACATTGCATCCTGCCTGCCTTCTGCTTCTGCTGAATCAAGAATCAAGATGTATCAGATCAGAGACTATGCTATAGACTCACATCTTCCTGAGAAAACAGCCTAAGAAACTCTGACAGCAACCCCTCCACATGCTTTGGGTACTGTCTGGTACTATTTTGTGAGTAAATACTTAGCAGCCTCTTCTAATTCATTGTTTGCCTTCTGCCATAAGCAGAAAGGAGCTTCCTGTGTCCTCTAATGGATAAGCGGTATAATTAACCGCATGCGGTATAATCAACTGGAAGAATCTTCTCTTCCAGGATAAAGTTTGTGTTCACCACTTTAAGAAATAAGTGATCTAGTTTTGCCTGTTCCCTGCACGTACAAATTTCCAAACTCTGCATTTTGAACCTTGTAAATAAGTTTTTTTGTGAGTTTCAATGTTAATAGACAGTTTTCATGGTTACTAACTGTGGTGGTTTGGCTGTTACCCGCCCCCCCACACTTTAGAAGGTACCCCAGCTAACTCAGCCAGACTCTGGGAATATAGATGAAGCTATTTATTTACAGCTAGCACAATATACAAGCAGCTATTTACAGTATATACAGTTATATACAGAAATATACAAGTTAAAAGTAATACAGAAACACAACTCCCCTCCCAGAAACCTGAGTCCCCAGGAGGGGCTCTCAACCACCCCTGCACCTTCCCCCTGCCCCTCTCAACCTTACCCCAGTCCTAAGAAAGAATAGAGGTTCAGCCAAGAGATTAAGAAGCAAAGGTGAGTGGCAGGAGATGTTAGGGAGATGCAGCTCAGTCAAAGCCCAGCCCAAGAGTGAAAACAAAATGTCGAAAAGTGTTATCTAATGTTTTCCCTTCTTGTTCCCATACATCTCAGCGAGACTGTGAGGGAAGTTGACATCACAATTGTTTTCCTTTTCACAGCTAAATTATCTACTTTTTCTCACCAAAACATTCTAGCCTGCTTCAAACTAGCACACTAACAATCATTGCCTGGATATCAAAATTAATACAGATTATTCATTTTGCATAATCCATTGCAATGGTGTATAGGCTGTAGTCTAGCTGGAGTCACAGTGTTCAGCCCAGAAGAAAAAGTGTGAGCCTGGAAACAGGCAGCTTAGATAAGAAGATGGCAAACCAGAAATGACTGACTCCCTTTTGTTATGAAGACCATGGTGCATTAACAGGAAAGAAAGATGTGAAGAAGGAGATGCTCAGTGGCACATGATGTGCTAAGAAGATACAACCTGCCCTCCAGTCCCTAGACCAAGCTAGCAGTCATTTTGACTTTGGCTCAGGCTGCAACCTACTCAGATCAGTGGAAAAGACTGTCATTGACTCTCAAGAGCAGGCAGGTTTCTTGTACTTGAAGTAAAAACACACTTCATTTTTAAGAGAGTGGTCAAAAGAAAATTGAAACAAAATTAAAATTGCCTCTTGAGAAAGAGAAATCAGAAAATAGAATGCATAAGTTTGCTGTCCATGTACCAAATGGTACTACATGGTAGTGAAAACAGAGATCTAAACTGTAGCTCTTTAGCTGTAGCCAAGCAATCGTCATTGTCATCTTTTCCTTCTTGCAATGGTCTGACTCCCTCTAATAGCAAAAGGATTTTTAAGGCCACATGCTGTAACAGGGCAACTCCCAGGGGCCAGGTCCTGCCATAAACCCCCGCGCTAGAGAGCTGCTCTTAACGCAGCCTCCAAATGAAGTGGAGCTTTTAGCAGCTTCCAGTCTCGACATGGGGTGATTGAGGTGACAGCAAAGCCATTTCACTGTGTTTCTTCGTGACAGGATATTAGCAATTCTGGCTTGATGTGTTGGGCAGGGCTTTTTCCGTTACATAAGCAAAGCAGTGTTCTTCACCATTGACATGTACAGTATGTAGGGAAGGTGAAATGTGAAATGAACATTTAGACTTCTCAGCTGTGAGGTTCTCAGCTGTGAGGTTCCTTCCTCCCTCTCCCCCCCCCCCCCCTTTTTTTTTTTTTTAATTGTGTTTCTCATCTGTGTACAATCTGCCTACATTATGTTTCAGGGTAGGGCTGAGTTGAAGGGGAGAGATTCTGGAACTGCCTGAACTGACAGTTGTTTTCGTTCCACAGCAGAAACTATAAATAGATTTTTTTTATTGTTACAAAATGTCACTGCAGACCTGTCCTGGCCCAAGGTGTTGCTAGCAAGCACTGATGCAGTATAATTGTTATGTGAAAAATACCCTGTAGCATTCTATTCAAGTCAGAGGCTGCTGAGTTTCCATATGGTGCGTTTGTGGCTGTATTGTGTCCTTATCATGGTAGCATTCAATCTCTTTCTACATGTGCATGCAGAGACAAAGGGCCCTTGCTGTAATTTTGTTTCTGTCACCTGCTTCCCCAAAACGCGTATTTAATACTTGCACTCAGTAGTCCCACTGAATTGCATCCCAGGTAACCCTGTTGCCTCTGGAGAACATAAAAGCTATCCTTGAGTCAGAGTTTATGCCAACCCAGAAAATGAGAAAAGCTGGACAATGCATTCTCCTTCATGCTTCAGATTTTTGTGTTGTTTCTTAGCCAAAAAATCCTGTTTTCTTTAATGTGCACATATATTCAAATATTTGAGGAGGTTTTGGGAGGCTTATGCCAGCAAACATGTTCTGTATCACAGTGCTAACGCCTAGCTCCTGATCTTTCTCATCCTAGTAAGGAAGTTTAAAGAGGAAAATAACACTGCCTTTTTATCTCTTTCATTTCTGAGATTTATGATAGACTTAGTGCTTTTTGTTTCATCTTGATTCCTTCACTAAGCTGCTGGATAGCTTGAATTGTGTTCCTGTCCTTTTTTCTTTAGACACTGGAGGCAGCATACTGTGATGTCATGGGTGAGATTTGAAGGTGGAGTGCTCTTTTCTGTGCTTATATTTCTTTCAGTGAAGGCTGAAATGTTGTAAATTGCTAACATCTGTGTTATGTGCCCTTTGCACATTCATAATCTGATTTTAATTTATTTATTTTTTACCTAAGCTCAGTTCATCAGAGTGAGTTTGGCAGAAATGAGACTATTCAATATGTCTTAAAATAGCTCCCGTAGAAGGTAGTTAACATCAGGTCTGCTCACCATTCAGGGCTGATTGTGCCCATGATGCTGCTTGCATACTCATTTTGAACCCGTCCCATTACCTGCCTAACAAAGTGAAAGAGCAAAATACATTCAGCAGAGTCATTATGGGAACCACCTTCTGCTGCTCTGTAAATAAGTTGCCATTTGCTGTGCGGAGTGTGCATGCAGGAGAGACTGAGATGAAGTCATGCATCTGATCCTGTCTTTTGAATTGATTAGGTTTTCCTGAGCAGACACTATACTTACCCACAGTTTCACTTGTCTATTTTAGGGTTAGGCCAGTCTAAAAGTCTGGCCAAAGGCCAATCTAAAATTCAGCATATCAGATTTCACTGGTGTGGTGTGGCACAGATCAGAATTAATACATGAGGCAGGGAAACAAATGTGTGTCTGCAGGGTTGTTGAACTGTCACATTTTACCACAGCTGTGTGACATTTTCCTGAATTGTTCTATAAACAGCCCATTTATTTGAATAGTTGTTTTTCCTAAGAGAGCCATACACCCAAATTACAGGTAATGATGGTGGTCTTGAAATTTGAAGTTTTGTTTTACATCTAAACTTTAACTTTGTTTTGTTCTGCTTTGGTATAAACTATGAACCAGGTAGACTGAGCACTGGGAAAAGTGTTGCATATGCTTGTCTTGTTCTTACCCTTTCCTGGATACCAAAAGCTGACAGCAAGGAGGCAGCACTGGGCTGATTTCAGCCTGCTCCAAATCTGCAGCTGTTCTTATCTCACCTCTTCATATCGGTGGGACCTGCATTTGCTGGCTCATAAAAAAAAGCCTCATAAAATATCACTATGGTGCCATGGTCTGTGTCACAGCAGGGCACCATGCAGACAGGCATCGTGAAACAGGCTTGATCTGAAAGTCAGCCCTGCCCATGGCAAGCTGTTAACCTTACAGACCTCAGCACTAGGGAAAATCTTTTGCCTTCAAGAAGCTGATGGCAATATTTGATGCTAATGGAAATTTTGGATTTACAAGCCCACAGAATGCCAGAAGCAGAATTTCCTAGGTAAATCATCAGTCTGTTGTGTTTACAGGACTTGTAAGAACTGATAGATTTCAGTGTTATGTCCAGTCCACAGCTTCTGTGCTGCATTGGAAATGGCAGGTGGGTGCTTTGTTTTCCTTGTGAGTTTGTCTTTTTCTTCCCATGAATTAATCCCTACCAGCAACAAGTTCTAGTAGAGGCTGTTTCTCAAGAGGAAGTATTTCTGCTATTCCTACTGATAAGTTTACTGTTAATCAATATTTGAACCTCCAGGGCTATGAAATCTTTTCCTGCATCCGTGTTTCATCTTCTTTAATGGATGGATTATTTCAGTGTCAGCTGTGGATCTAAGTTTTCAAGTGACCATCTGTGGCAATTGGTGTTATTCAATCAATGGTCTACAGCCCACAGGTGGTCCATAAAACATCAGAAGGTGATCTGTATAGCAGTGGGAGCTGGAAGTGAAAATCAAATCAATCCTAAAGGCATACACAGTGACACCCTGCAGTTAGCAGTGATGTGCCAACTGCATGCAGAACCATCTGTTAAGCACAGATCGATGGGTACAGCATTGCCTGTTGAATTTCCCCCCCCCAAAAATGTCATTGATTATTTGGTTATTAGAAAAGCTTGAGAAACACTACTCTAAGGGATATATTGGGCTTTTGAAGGGTTTATTTTTATCAACTTGGCTGCTTCAACATGGGAATGATGTTTTTACATACTTGCACATCAGATTTGTAGACAACTGATTTGGAGACTCAATATGGATAATTTTGGTGCTTCCTTGAAGTGTTGTGAAGGAAACTATCTAGCACAGATGCCTGTGGGTGGGCATCTGGGTCTGCTCTTGGGCAGTGAGGTACAGCTGTCTCTGTTTTACCTAGCAAAACCACAAAGCTCCTTCGACTACACAGGCAGTCCCTGAAGTGTACTGTACACATCACCTGCCTGGAGGCAGAGGCTGCCTTTGCTTCTGCCAGCAGCGGGGATGCTCCCATACGTTGTACTTGGATGTGTGCCATGCACAGGCTTCACAAAACAAGTTTGTACGGGTTTGCCCTGCAAGAGGGGTGTCAAGGCTGCCTTTAGTAATAGTTACAGATAGTTGTGACTTCCCCTATGGTTTTCCAGTGGCCACAAGGGCCCACAGGTCACAGTGTGCTGCTGTGTGCCAGTGCAGGCTGCATTCTCACCTACTTTCCAAGCAGGCATGTGTGGGCTGTTTAGCACACAGTCATATTCACAAATCACTTTGTTCCTATTATTTTGTAATTACAAAGAAGTATTTTTACAGACATTGTGCTTTTCAACTTGTTTTTTTCTCCTAAAATATTTTCTATTTATACAAAACAAGAAGTTCTTTTCTCATGGGTTCATCATGTAATTTGCAGTA
The DNA here is from genome assembly GCF_015220805.1 of Pogoniulus pusillus. Classification (NCBI taxonomy): domain Eukaryota; kingdom Metazoa; phylum Chordata; class Aves; order Piciformes; family Lybiidae; genus Pogoniulus; species Pogoniulus pusillus. Next base: position 18,043,523 of record NC_087265.1, read on the forward strand.
TCGACAGGCTTGTGTAGGAGATTATGAAAAAAAACAAAAAAACCCAACACCACACAAACCCTTGTTTCACAGTACTGTTATATTAAGGTGTAGTTTTCTTTTTGCCTCTTAATTTTCAACTTTTGCTTGCATTCTAGTCATTGTATTTTAAGCTTTTCCTATCATCATTCCACAAGGATGAAGTTTCTAAAAAACAAACAAAAGCAACACTCTCTTATCCATCTGATATGAGTATCTTAATAAAAATGTGAACCTTACCACAGCTCTAACTCTGAGTTTTAGTCTCTGCTGACAGTTTCATTACTGAGAACAACAGGATTTTTTCACACGAAATGTGTGGAAAAAGCCTCCAAAATACTCTTTGCTGGAATTTGGATTTGTCTCTTATCGGTAAAGCAGTACGAGTAAGCTCAGGACATCTTGAAGTACTACTTGTGACCCTCCTCAAAGAATATCTGACAGGCAAGATTGCTGAACTGCTGTGTGTGGTTAACTGAATTGATGTCAACAGGAACACCCATCCCAACATAATGATTTTTAAAAATCTGTATTTCCAAGAGATTAGTTAACAGTTACATATTACTTGTGCATTTGATGACTAGGAGAAGGGACGTATGCTAAGGAAAGCTTTGGGGACAGTTGGGATAGCTGAATTATATGATCTTTTCAGCCTCATAAGCTCTTAATAAAACTAATTTTACAAATCATGTTTTGAAGGGTGTTTCATCACTGAGGTAACTGAAATTGTGAGATGATATTTTACCAGAGGCAAGCAATGCTGGCACTGAAATGCAGTTGCAAAACATTAGGAATTTGGATACATGAGGTTTTTTTTGTTTGTTTTTTTTACATTCATGTGTGTGTGTGAAAATAAAGTTTACTGTATGCAAAATAATTTTCCTAAGTTAGAGTTTTTATGGTGGAATAAAATAAGTACGTTGTGTCTTCAAATTATTGTGTCATGGAAGTGTGCCAAGGATTTTCTTTTTATTGAATATAGCTCTTAATAAAACAATAGCACATTGGGTTTAGTAACACAAGGACACCGCGAGTTTGAAGTTTTACACCACTTTTAACTACATTTGGGAAAAGTTGCAGTACTTGCACTTGAGTAAAAAATTAAGCAGCTGATAAGTAGTTCTTTTAATTTTTTTTTTCTCCTCCAGACTACTTTACTGGGGTTATTCCAGTTTGTGCTTCTAGTTGTATTGCATAGGTGAATGCAGAAGCATTTAAACCTGATACAACTTCCTGTGATGAAATTTTGTAATTGTAAAGCAAATGACCTCTTTTACAAATACGGCCTTCCTGTGAGGTTTTGTGTGAGTTCCAACTTCAGTTTTCATGTTTTACAAAACTGTTAGCTTCAAACTTAAATCACAGTTGAGTTACTCAATTGTTCTGAAGATTGTAGGAAGTCCACGATATCCCTAGCCTGATACTACAGATTAAGAGGCTAAAGATGAATTGAAAATGCTTAGGATTAAAGCTTGGATGCAGCATCTTTGAAATTCTGCAGTCATTCTTCATCCATGAGAGGATTTCTTGTTGTTAAGTGATAATTCTGAGTAGGGCTATTAATTTTGACTTCAAGTTGCAAGCAATTAATCAAATAGGCAAGAAAAAGAGTTAGATTATTATTGTTTGCAAGCTTTAACCCTCTTGGGTGCTAGTACAATCAAAATGCTGTCTCTCCTGTGTACTCACTCAGGCTTTCATCCCTTCCTATGCCTTGCCTGAGATTTCTGTGATGCGTCTAGTTTCCTGGTCATCTTTCCAGGCTCTAGCCAACCTCAGTGCCTTGTGACCATCTTTTTCTTCTATGGTGAATGTACCAAAAGCCACACCGGGGCCACATCCTTCACTTGTGCTGCAGGGATTGTGGCTATGTTAGAGGCTGATGGAATAATGCTGAATTTGGAGAAATTATGCAGCGTCTTCTGCAACTTGCTTCTGTAACTCCCTGTATACACTCTGCTGAGGTCCTCTGTGAGCCTCTGTCTCCCTCCTTTCCCTCTATAAAAGACACAGCAATTAGAAGAAAACAGTAATTTTAAAGAATTTTGAGTAATTTATGAGACCGAGAATCAGGTTTGCAGTTCACAGCCTTAATTCAGAATGCCATGTTCACCTCTGGATGCAAAGTGTCTCACCAAGGCTTTCTGTCCTTCCAGGTTTTCACAGGCAACAGCAATGCTGACAGTGTGGTACACCACAAATTTCTGCACTCCGTGAAAGCTCGTTTCTTGCGCTTTGTCCCTCTGAAGTGGAACATCGGTGGGCAGATAGGACTGAGAGTTGAGGTCTTCGGCTGCTCCTATAGTAAGTGGCTACATCTTATGCTTTCTGAAAGATCTTTTTGTGCTGTGGGAGTGGTCCAGCACAAGTTTTATGAGTTAAAATGTAATGTGGAATACATAGCCATCACATTTTTTCAGTAGTTGTTCTTGTCTTTCTGCTTGGGGACGTGCTGATGTATCTAGCTCAGCTAGTGAAGCTTCCTGAGAGCTGAGCCTACCACAAAATTATTTGCTGCTTTGTGTGAGTGCAAGGCAGTGAGTTGCAGCAAAATTTCTGGCCCTGCTGGAGGATACAAAGATTCTTGGAATTGTCTGTACAGGAATGATACTTACCTTTTGCTTAGTTAATTTCTGATTTTAAAGGAAATTAACTAGTTTTTGAGGGAAGTTTTGTCAATTGAGCAACTAGTACTAGTACTTCTATTTGAGGCTGATGACTTTAAAGCACTTGAGAGAGCTGCTGATTTAACGGCTTTTGCATGAGTGTTTTCTTTGGCAGTCATCTTCATAATACATGGTGATGATCCTCTAAAATATCATCTGCAGCACTTTGTCGCACAGGCTTTGGAACAGCCTATAAATGCTGTTGCCATGGGGTGTTTCACTAGCATACATGTTGGTGCCCTGCCTATCATCATGGAAGAGTGCAAACATAAAGAAAAAGAAGGAGAATCACTGCCTTGCACAAAACAAGTCTACAAATGAGGAAACGCAGTTGCAGTATTTGTTTCTCAGGTGACTGTGAATTTATTTCTGAAATAGTTAAATGTGACAAGATACTGCTGGAGATGGGTGAGGTTTTGCTGAGGAGATTTCAGATTAACAGCATTTTACAAGTTAGTTCAATGTGACGTGACACAAGTTGTCATCAAGTGACATTACTGTTTTTGTACCTTGCCCATTTAGTTCCTCATCTGCTGCCACATGCAGAAAAAGGGTTGTAAAATAATAAATGAAAAAACTCCTATTTGGGAGACATTATCTGAGCAGAATCAAAGAGCAAAGTGTCTTAAACATTTTGACTGATGTGATACCATTGAACAGAGCTCCAGGATTCTTAGTGGCCTCATCACTACTCCTAGGCATTAGTATCACAGTATCACAATATCACCAAGGTTGGAAGAGACCTCATAGATCATCAAGTCCAACCCTTTACCACAGAGCTCAAGGCTAGACCATGGCACCAAGTGCCACGTCCAATCCTGCCTTGAACAGCCCCAGGGACGGCGACTCCACCACCTCCCCGGGCAGCCCATTCCAGTGTCCAATGACTCTCTCAGTGAAGAACTTTCTCCTCACCTCGAGCCGAAATCTCCCCTGGCACAGGCTGAGGCTGTGTCCTCTTGTTCTGGTGCTGGCCACCTGAGAGAAGAGAGCAACCTCCTCCTGGCCACAACCACCCTTCAGGTAGTTGTAGACAGCAATAAGGTCACCCCTGAGCCTCCTCTTCTCCAGGCTAAACAATCCCAGCTCCCTCAGCCTCTCCTCGTAGAGCTTCTGCTCGAGGTCTGTCGCGAGCCTCGTCGCCCTTCTCTGGACACGCTCAAGCATTTCGATGTCCCTCCTAAACTGGGGGGCCCAGAACTGAACACAGTACTCAAGGTGTGGTCTAACCAGTGCAGAGTACAGGGGCAGAATGACCTCCCTGCTCCTGCTGACCACACCATTCCTGATGCAGGCCAGGATGCCACTGGCTCTCTTGGCCACCTGGGCACACTGCTGGCTCATGTTCAGGTGGGTATCGATCAGCACCCCCAGATCCCTCTCTGTCTGGCTGCTCTCCAGCCACTCCGACCCCAGCCTGTATCTCTGCATGGGGTTGTTGTGGCCAAAGTGCAGCACCCTGCACTTGGAGCTATTGAATGCCATCCCATTGGACTCTGCCCATCTGTCCAGGCGGTCAAGGTCCCGCTGCAGAGCCCTTCTGCCCTCCAACTCAGTCACATCTGCCCCCAGCTTGGTGTCATCTGCAAACTTGCTGATGACTGACTCCATGCCCTCATCCAGATCATCTATGAAGATGTTAAAGAGGATGGGGCCCAGCACTGATCCCTGAGGGACACCACTAGTGACTGGCCGCCAGCTGGATGTGGCACCATTCACCACCACTCTCTGGGTCCGGCCCTCCAGCCAGTTCCTAACCCAGCACAGAGTGTTGCCATCCAAGCCACGGTCTGACAGCTTAGCCAGCAGTTTGCTGTGGGGGACAGTGTCAAAGGCCTTGCTGAAGTCCAGATAGACCACATCCACAGGCCTCCCCACATCCACCAAGCGGGTCACCTGATCATAGAAGGAGATCAGGTTGGAGAGGCAGGATCTGCCCTTCCTAAACCCATGCTGGCTGGACCTGAGCCCTTTGCCATCCCTCAGGTGCGCTCTTATCACCCCCAAGATAACCTGCTCCATCAGTTTCCCTGGCACTGAGGTCAGGCTGACAGGTCTATAGTTCCCAGGTTCCTCCATCCGACCCTTCTTATGGATGGGGACCACGTTGGCCATTTTCCAGTCTCCTGGGACCTCTCCGGTGAGCCAGGACTGCTGGAAAATGATGGAGAGCGGCTTGGCCAGCTTAGCTGCCAGCTCTCTCAGCACCCTGGGATGGATCCCATCTGGTCCCATGGACTTGTGGGTGTCCAGATGACTCAGCAGGTCCTGAACTAATTCCTCATGAATTTCCAGGGGAACACACCGCTCCCTGACCCCATCCCCCAGTTCAAGAGGCCACTTGCCCTGAACTCCTCCCTCCTTACTGTTGAAAACTGAGGCGAAGAAGGCATTCAGAACCTCAGCCTTTTCTTTGTCATCAGTTATAGTGTTCCCCTCCTGGTCCAGTAAGGATTGGAGGCTCTTCTTGCCCTTCTTTTTAGCATTGATAAATTTATAAAAGTGCTTTTTGTTATCTTTCACAGAAGTGTCAGCCTAAGTTCTAGCTGGGCCTTAGCCTCTCTAATTTTTCTCCTGCATAGTCTGGCTACCTCCTTAAACACGTCAGGAGAAGCCTGACTGATTAGCAGTGATTCATGAGTTTCATGGGGAGATCCTTTTTGTGGTCTCTCAAGGTGCATGTATAGATCCAAAAGATCCATCCACCTTTTTAAAAATTTAAAAATGCTGCTTCTCCACCTACACTGATGCTCAGGCACTGTGAACTATTACTTATTTAAGTGCAGACCTGTAGCAGCCTAGTATGAATGATCGTCAGTAGGGCAAGAGACCTTTTCTAGTCCTGACAGTGGACATAAAACCGATAAATCAAAGCCAACTGCCTTTGATGACATTATTCCAAAGCAACTATCTCATTTATTTTCAAAGTGGTTTCTTCTGTTAGAGCTGAATGAACCTCTGCAGTGAAGAGTATAATCCAAACAGATGTGAAGCAAATAGAACTTGAAATGAAAGTTGAAACTTTTGTAGCTCAGTGTGTTTTGCTTCTAGTCCACGTGAAATACTGTGCAGGCTCTACTTTCATGTCAGATTGTGGTTGTGTCTTCTATCATGTGAAGACTTCAAAGGCACTTGCAGGCTCCTTCCTTGTGCTTATATCATCTAAGTCTTCATCTTTGTCCTGTAGCCTGCAGTTACAGGAAACAAAAACGGTTGTGCACAATTAAGATAGGAGATTGAAGAAAAGAAATAAAAGGATTCATAAAAGTTTTACAGAATGTTGAAATATTCATTCAATTTTTATAAAGTGTGCCATTCAAATTTCTCTCTGGCAAATTGCATATGCCAAGCAATACCTATCTACGAGTTTTGCTTAGTTTCACAGCCTTGGTTATGCCTGAGCCAGGCGCTCCAGTACTGTACGAAAGATGTTTGATCATTTATAAATACTGTTATACTGACAGAATATCTGCAGCAGATCTTGAGCTGGTGTACACCTACATAACTGCATTTTGTAATGTTTGACAGTGTACAGACTCATCCATGTTCAGTTCTGTCACAAGAAATACATTAATAATTTGAAGAGTTTTTAAAACGACCAAAAAGAGACAGGCTGTTGGACAAGCCAGGAGGGGAATTAATCTGGAAGGAGAAGAAATGCCCCAAACATGCAGCATCTCTAAGAGATGGCCCTTCATACAAGTGTCTGCATGTATATGAAAGAAGGGATGTAAGGCTGGGAGGAGGAATGACATCATAGTCCCTTACCTGTACCAAAGGCTTCAGCTGGTACAAATTCATCTGTAAGAGTGTAATTCCCAGTTATGTCCAATCATCTTTAAGATATGTACTGGAAAATAATAATCATTATGAATTATGGCTATTAATTTCCATATTATTATTATTATTATTATTATTATTATTATTATTATTATTATTATTAAAATCAGAGAAATTTCCTGAAGTGGTTTGGATTTTCGGTCGACAGGAAGCAATTGCACAGAATTGAACAGTTTAAACAATCAGAACTTGGAAAACAGTAATGCAAAACCAGGAAACATCCTAACTATGCCTATGGAGTCTTGGCATTCACTTCAGTATATCTACTCACGATGCTTTTGGTCCCTGAGTAAGTCTTCTGTATGAAAGACTCTTTCAAACTTGCGATGTCATCCCAGGGTAGCGTATAAAATATTCCAGGCAGAGGGGAGAGAGCTGCTAAGCTGGCCGCTGTGAGCTGCATACACATGGCCACCTTTAACGAGCCACAAACGAGGAGAGGCAGGAGGGCTCCGTGCAGACAAAGGCATGGTGCAGAAAGGCTAATGTAGAAAAGGCACAGTGCAGAAAGGCACGGTTTTCTAAATCATTCCCCTTTATATACCTGTTTTTGAAACCAAACTGGCCAATAGGCACTAGCACCCTTGTTCTGGACAATGAATTCAAAGCTTCGAGCCTCCTTTGCCTACGTAGGCACATTGAGGGCAGCACAAGACACCTGACACGAAGTGCTAAGCCTCCTAGCCCCCAAGGCTTTGCTGGGACTAAACCCTTATTGTTTGCTCATCTGGCTCACTCCCAGAGCCAGCTCGACAGGAGGAGGAGGAGAGCCAGAGTTAAACCTGCCTGGCAGGATTTATGCCCTACCAGGACAAAATGTTGGAGTGACTTAAAGACTTCTCTAGGTAAACAAACCCAGAATATTTGATGTTAAGTCCTCTGAAGTTGAAGAAAGGGTTTTCACTGGTATTTGAACTTTGGATGATCCAATTTCTGAGGTATGAGATTAAAAGAAAACATGTGCATGAGGAACACATATGAACCAAAGTCTGGACTAAGGTGCACGCGTGGCTAAGGGTTCATTTCTACCTCTTAACCTACTGGTATAGGGAGGTTGAAATTCACATGATGCTGGCTGTCCTTTCCATGAAAACATTGCCCCAGAAGCACAACACCTGATCTGAAAACAGAATTACTTTATAGTGATATTGAGGCAGAAAACTGCAGTTTCCATTTACAAGCAAGCTGGAGATGTTTTATGTGTGAGCGGCAACATTCATTGCTTGGTTTATACAATGTCTGCAGACACTGACTGTGTAGGCCACCAGAATTTCATGTGCTACTGCACATCTGTTAAAACCCTGGGACTACTGCCAAATATACATCTGAGCACCTTGCTGTAATACACCAGGGTGTGGAAAATAACCTGTGGTTCCTTGGGTGATCCCTGCTCACATCAGATCCTTTTCTAAACTTTGCGTATTTGAGCAGAAGATGACAGCTGTAAGAGAATTTTGTGGCTTTGCTACTTAAGCATTTTGTGGTGGTGCATGTGCCAGCACAAAGGCTCTGACCTCTTATTTTTGGAGTATGCAGTCCTGTGCAGCATATTCTGCTGAAGAGGTCCCAGGAGCATAACCTTGTGCTGACTTTTGGCAAATGCAGCTTTCAATGACTATTTAGTAGGGGACATGTGGAAGTCATCAGGGCTTGTAGACCACCAAATGCTCTGCTAGGACACAGTAGCAAAAAACACTGATGAATCCTATTAGAGATTAGGTCCTATGTGCAGTGGATGCCAAAGTGACTAACTTAATGTGATTGCACTATGCTGCTGAATGGCACTGGCTCTTGTTTATTACTCCTGCTAGACATAATTTACTTCTATAAATTTATTCCAAAAACTGTGCTGTCAAACAAGGGAGCTTGCTTGCCTTTTTTTTTTCCCCACCACTTTTTCTTGTCACCTTCTAATTGGCTGCTAGTAGATGTTTCTTTGAAACATAAACCCATGTTTTAACAGCAAAGCTGTTTGAGACATGTGAGTATGCTTGACCCAGTCCTGCACAGATTGAAGTTCCTGTGCAAGAAAGCACTCCAAGGCAATCAGATCAGCTGGAATGCACAGATGACATGTGCTAATTGCTGTTTACTTTCTTACACAGGAAGTGTGTATTTAAATGAAAATTAATTACATTTATTTGAAAGCCTCCTCAAGATTCCATCTCATCCTCAAAATAGGTACTGAAATATGAAAGAGATTGCTGGGTTGCTCAAAGGCCGTGTGGGAGACCAGAAAGACATGAGCTTATACCAATATGACACATAGAAGGTCAATCCATTTATTGAAGCTAAGAGTGATACTTATATAGTGGATTCAGTACAGGGGCATGTACTTTTGATAGGCTCCATCATTAGCTGTTTCCAGGGCTGACCAGCCTGTCCCCTTCACAGCCCCCTTGCACAGCTCAGCTACAGATAGCAGCTAACTTCTTCTCTGCTAGCCTCACCAAGGCCACCTCCCTGCAGCTGTGCTTCTTATCAGAGTGACCTTAGCCTTAGCATGCCCTATTCTTCTTATTTCTCAGACTGTTCATTTCTACTCAATCCTGCTCAAACCCTGGCAAGAGATGATCTTGATCTGAAAATATATGCTGATGTTTCCTGTTCAGAAAAGGATTTAAAAATTAAATGGAAATTTCCATACAGAAGTATGTGTAAACTCTCACTGTCCCTTTGCAGCAGAGGCTCCAGCAGCAGTGTGATTGTAACAGATAACCAGAGCTGCAACAGAAGATACGTTCAGGCAAATGACAAACCAATTGCTTTCAATGCTGGGGGCGGTGAAGGGGGGAATATCTTTCATACTTGGGAAAAGTCTTGTTAGCTTAGTGCAGGAATAAAAATCTGCTGACACAATTGCTTTTATAGGATAAGATTTATAGCTGCTTTGAAGATGCTGGTCATATTCTCTAACTGGTTAGCAGCCCAAAATGCATCAGCACAATCAAGTGTACATGCATTTAACAAGCTGAGAAATCACAGGAGAAACAATGACAGGGTGTGAGACAGAATATCTTGTACTTTTGAGATCTGAGTTCTTAATTTGCAGGTCAAAGCTCTGATTTCTCATCTTTTGCTGTCATTGCTTCAAGGAATATGATCTGATACTGTGCTTTTTCATTTTTTTTTTTCTCCCCACCTTCCTCCATTTTCTTCTTTGTCTTCTATGAGATAGAAAAAAACACATTGCAGACAACCACTTAATGTCTGATGGATACTGATGAGTAGTGTTGGTAACCAGTCATGTTGGATAAATACCCAAATGATTGCTTACCCAGAGGCAGACATGGATTTATGATAAAGCTGCATAGCACAACAGTAACTTCTGAGGTCCTCATCTACATTCATCCCTTGTTTTCATGTCTGAGAAGGGTATGGAGAGGGATGTCAAACTGCTTCAGACTCACTCAAGCCAGTAAAGCCTGACTGGCCAGCAGAGACATCTGTTCAGATGAGGAACAGTCCTCTTTCCTGTAGGGACTTAAAGCTTCCATTCACTGATGCAAGACAAAAAGTCCCTGTCTCAAATTGCAACTGTTCCTAGACAATATTTTTGTGTTTTGGAAATCTTGGCCAAGTGTTCACTTTTTCCCAAACCATGAGGAGAACCATATTGTTAGAATAGATGTGTATCCTCTCCACTATGTTGGGGCAGGAAATTCAAATGGAATAGTGTAACCAGGACCCCTGACAGTATGAATTCTACTGTATTTCAGGAAAAAAAACAACAACCAAACAACCCTATGATAAAAGATTTCTACTTTATGGGAACTTCTTTAGTTGTAAGTGTAAGTGCATGCATATTTACAGCAGAGGCATTTGTTTGAATTGTTGCCCAGAGGAGGAAAGGAGCATGACATAATCATTTGCCTGATCTCACTTTTGGTGACTTTTACATCTTTGTTGGTGAGGACAGTGTAGAAAAGTGTACCAAGACTGAGTAAAGTCTGTCTTCAGGGAGCATAAGTAAACCAGCAAGCAGTGCAAAACGAAACTTGTTTGTTGTGTTCTAGTTTTATTCCTGCAGGTTTTCTAGGACTTTACAATACTTGTGATCTTGTTCTCTTACTGCGAGTGGATTATGGACATCTATGGACTAAATAAACACTAAACAAACAGGCAGATTTTCAGGAGTGATTGTATTAGGATTCTGCTATGTCTTTCAGTTTTTTAAAGGAGGCCAACGATTTGTTGTCTTGCAAACTGACACTAATGGATTTTGGCTGCCAGTATTAGCATTTATTTGACATATTCCCATTTCCTTCAGGGCTGTTTATTGGCCAGTGTACTCACAAATGATAATTAGAGAACCAGAACTTTTCAGAAACAGGTTTTCCTTTGTGTTATACTCAAATGTCTGTAGATTTCACTTCAAGAAACTCTGTTATTTTCTGGCTTAGTGGAGAGTTAAGAAAAAGCACCAAATTATGAATTCAATCTCTTTGAAGGCTTAAATCATAAGTAGGAAAAAGGGCCACTATTATGGCATCATTGAATCAGTCCTCTCTTAAGTATCTTTGAGAGCTAGGAAGACTATCGACTTTAGCTGCAAAATGCACTAGAAATCAAAGATTGTGACATCTTTATAAGCTGTTTCCTAATTCCTGCCTCTGTTAAAATGAATTAATTTTCATGACACACTTTCAGTGTAGTTTAAAGAAATTGAAGTATTGAATGTAGGTAGGGGAAATTCATAGAAACTAAACTATAAAGTCAGTGTCAACTGAGAGTAATCAGCAAGTCTGAAGGATATGTTTCTGAACAAGTAATTCAGAAGTAAAAAAGAGTAAAACAATTGCCATGAATACTTTTGTATTCATGATACTTCCTAAACTAGCAATTGTTCCATTTATGATGCTAATTAGCATGTGAAAATTCTAATATCACAGATAAAAAGTAAGTTTTAATTTATCCTGGAGTGATTTTTTAACAGGATTCAATTTCTTTGTGGTTATATCCTTATAAAAAAATAATCAGTTGCCTTCTTCTGATTTGGGATGGATCAGTTTTGGAGTGATGTAATTTTTCATCAAATTTAAATTTTGAGCTCCCTGAAGTTTGTGTTTCATTAGACTTCTGTACAAATTGTCAGACTGACATGCAGAAGTTATCAAAGGTGATTTTCATGGTAGCAAATCATTACCAGGTAATTTATTTTCTCAGATTACTATAGTTCTTTATAGCAAACTTCTTTAAATCTTTGTCCACTTTAAAAAAGGGGGGAATATGAAAGAAAAAAAAAAAAACAAACACCTAACTCCTATGATTTCTGTTTTCAAAGAGAAACAAATGAAACTACCATTAGTGCTGGAGAAGACAGAACATTCAAGGGAGCTTAGGTTACTTAAATCACTCACTTCAGTCACAATGCAGTCACCGACCTGAAATTTTTGATTTTTTGGTATACAGACCTTACAATTATTTTGAAAAACAAAATGGAAAACTGATAGCTTTGGATTATCATTAAAATGTGGTTTGCAAGGGTAGTCTGTGCTTGTCTCAGTGACTGAAAGGTATTCTATGTCTTTGTGAGCATATTCCACTAGACATGCATCTTATTAAACTCTTATTCAAATTCTACATCATCTGATGTTCTTGACCTTTAATATTTTTGCTGAAAAAAAACAGCCAATTGACAGATAGATTTCTTATTTAGAATAGATATTTTATCCATAATTTGTGCCAAGCTGGAACTGAATTTATATATGTTAGTCACATGTTTGAATGCCTTGTATTAGTTGAAAAAAATTAAAGCTACCTGGAATGTTCCAATTATTTTGTTTTAGAAAAGGAAAAGTTTATTGGAAATCCATTTTACTTAAAATACCACTTTGTAAAACAAAGAGAGTACTGCTACTGCCAAAGGAAATACTAATTACAATTAAAGTATTAAAAGCTTGTTTCCTATCACAGCGATTGGGTTTTAGAACCTGGCTGAAGGGAAAAATATGCTTCTAATAGGATTTTTGGAGGTGTATAATCAGTTTAGGAGCCTGGTTCCCATGAAATCCCTTCAAGAGCTTTTTGAATTGGCTATTCCTGCCAGCTTAGTCAATTTGCATGCAGAAACACAGTTAATAAATTCCATCACAAACAAGAAGCCAGCACACAGAGGAAAAGATGATGCATATTTGGATGCAAAGGTGGGTGCAGGTAAGGCAAGCACACAGAATCAGATCAAAAGATACTTCTGAAGCTACAAAAAATGGAGAACTGAAGTGTTTAAAGTAGCAAATAATGTCCTGGGTGTATACATGAGACAAATGACAAATATGGTGAGGAAATCCATTGTACTCTGGAGATCTGAGTATAGTGGAAGACACCTTTTCTGGACTAAAAAGTAGGATGAGAAAGCAGAGAGGCGAGAGCAAGTGAAGAGTGGTTTTATTGCAACATTCCCTTTCACTGGACAGAGAAATGAGGTTGGAAATGGGTAAAATGTGGTTGCTCAAATGTCACATATGTCCTGTAGATGTATGCTTCTGAGAATATCTGGCTTCAACTGATATTTGAAAAGGTCCTGAAAGCACAGAGTTCCTCTCCTGATGTCTCTCCTGTTCACTTTGTCACCCTGTTTCTCTCAGAGTCAGATATTGCAGACTTCGATGGCAGAAGTTCACTTCTGTACCGGTTTAATCAGAAACTTATGAGCACATTCAAAGATGTCGTTTCTTTGAAGTTCAAGAGCATGCAGGGGGATGGAGTCTTATTCCATGGAGAAGGACAGCGTGGAGACTACATTACCTTGGAACTACAGAAAGGGAAGCTCTCCTTGCACATCAACCTGGGTAAGGGTAATCAGGATTATTGGATCACATATTACAGTAACAAGGAGTGTCTTGCTTTGCTTTTATAAATATTTATATTGGACGTCATCTAGATACTTCAGCTAAGATCCACAAAGTATGCTGAGTGCCTCAGACAGCTCACAGCTTCAATACTGGTTAAAGAAGGTGCAAGGGGAAGCAAAAAAGAATAGACATGACTGATTTCATGCAGTATGTGATAGCTTAGCCACAAAGAGACCTTGGCTCTTTTAAGTAGTGCTGACTAAGGCTGAACAGCTCAGGGCCTAATTTTGAAACTTTGACCTCTGCTCGACAGTGTTTTCAAGTAGTGACTACATTAAAAAAAAAAAATCTCTGTTTCTCCATTTCTTCTTCTTCATCCAATTTGTTGGGTTATGTTTTTTTGGATTTTGTTTTGGTTTGGTTTGGGGTTTTTTTTGGGTGGTTGGTTGGTTTTTTGTTGTTTTATTTTTTTTAGACTAGTATTCCCAGGAAGTTCGATTTGGAGTAGAATTGGTTTTGGTTTCTGTCTTACTTTTTCCATTCTGTGATCAGAAATGAGCTGAGAATACATGATTTAAATTTAAACATTCTGGTCATAACTTTGTGTACTCTGGCACTGCTTTGCTTCTAGAGGTGTTTTCAATCAAAAAAAATGAGTATCTGGCCATTACTTCACTGCATGATCATGCTGGACCACAGGAACAGGTGAAAGCCTGGCTTTAATGTGTTTCTGTAGAAGGATGCTTGCATTTTCATGGTGAATACACTACAGCACTTTGATAATGGCAGGGGTGATCATACCTCCTCTCCAAGCATGATTACAAAATCTTCATTGGCTTTTTTTGTGAGTGACACATGATACGGGCCATAGCAGTCTCTGTTGACTTAAGTTTCTCATGCTGAAGGGTTTGAGTTTTGAGTTGGACAGAAGTTTTCATGCCTGCAGTGCTGTACGTAATTCAGCACAGGAGCTGCACTTACCCTATTTCTGTGTTGAACTTGGTCTGAAAGTCTCAGTGGCGTGTCAAGGTGGAAAGCTGAAGCAAACCTCCCCCTGTTTGACCATGAGGGTGTGGGCAAGGAGGAGAGGGCATTAAGGTCCAAGTTTTCTCACTGCCACTCTGTCTTAATAACTTCGATGAATAAAGTGATCTGATCTCAGCTCTTGTTCATGCTGACTAGACTGCTAAGACTGATTCTAATAAAAATGAGAGATCAAGCATCACACATCTGGTGACATGTAGCATTAGCAGGGGCACATCTCAAACTAGCAGTCGCAGCATAATGTGAGAAGTTTGTCTAGAGCAGATAATGCAGGCAGTGGTGCAGTATGTCATTCCCCTGTTTGCAGCCTGGAGAATGGAAGGAAACCATAAACTAATGGAGCAAACTGGAAATACTAAGACAGAATTAATTGATAATTCCTTCTGCATTTTCCCCCTCCAGTCTATTTATGTTTGTGTTAAGTACCAGTAACAATTTTCCACAGCTCTTAGGTGTTGTTTTTATGTAATCTCGTTAACTGTTTAGTCTCCAACTGGTATTTTCCTTCCTGTTTCCTTTTCCATTTATTAATTTTCCTCTTCCTCTTCCTTTTCCCCTTTTATTTATGTTTCTTTTATTTTTTCCTGATTGTTTTCCTTATCATTGCCCTTTTCCTTTTTTGCTTTTCTTTTCTTTTTATTTCCTTTTCCGAAGCAATAGAAATAATAATGCAGCACTTTCTGTTTTGATATTTTGATTTTACTTGGGTAGATGACTACATCTGGAACCTATGAATGTGGTATTCTTTGGTTCTGTTGATTTGTTCACCTCTTACAAATGTTTTATACTACTGTAAGAGTATAGTACAGTTAGTTTGTTTTGTCTTCCAGATGATGCTGTTGTGAATAGATAGTGCGAAGAATTAGTTTTCCTCCTTTCACTAGTAGCTCCAAATGTACTGATTTTAGCCATTTAAAGTCCTCTATCTGTAGTCATACATCACGGGAAAGGGTTTTGATGTATGCTCTTGAATCTGTTTGCATCTTACCAAACAGTTCTGTCTGTTCCACTGGAATACAAAAAAGGATGTACATTCCTTTTAAATGAGAGGCTCTGAAGTGTTTAGACTGTAGCCAGTTGGAAAACTAAAAAATGCTTGAAATCACCAGGGCTAGGGCCTAAATGCTTTATGAATCTTCATCTAACCTGTTAGACATTGAGGCCAGGTTTAAGAGTCTGAGCTAAGCAAGCCACCTCTGTCCATGTTGCTTCACCAACGTGTGGCTTGTTTTCTCTGAAAATGAAGTGTCAGGAGTCATCAGTTAATGTGAATAGACAGGAGATTTTGGTGCAGCCTGAAGTGAGTTCTTTAAACACCAGGGCTTTGAATGTGTAACAGAACCAAGGGCACAGGCAGAATGGTGAACTCCTGTATGCTGTGATGTGTGAGTGCATTGCTGGGAAAACTTCCTGATTTATTTCAAAGATTTCAGGGGGAAAAAATGTGTGCATGGTGCATATACACACATATACAAGAGAGGGGCCAAAAAAGTTTGACAAGGAACTCTTTCTGATGGGCAGATATCCAGTTTGCATCTAGAAGCATTGGTCTGTGCTCCCCTTGAATCTCCATGCTTGAGCTAAGGGCCTGGAGGTAACTTTGATGTCTTCTGCCTGTCTCTGCCCATCCAGGGGATTCCAACTTGCACTTCAGTAATATCCACACATCTGTCACCCTGGGCAGCCTCCTGGATGACCAGCACTGGCACTCGGTTCTCATAGAGCGCTTCAACAAGCAAGTGAACTTCACAGTGGACAAGCACACCCAGCACTTCCGAACGAAGGGTGATTCAGATCACTTGGATATTGATTATGAGGTGTGTGAAGCCCCTTAAGTTATAACCTAGGAGATTAATTGATAGGAGATTAATGTGATGGAGAACAACCACACTATGAGCTGTTTTTTTCCTCATCAAAGATCTTTATTTAGTATTTCATTCCCAGAGAGCTCCTTTCATAGTTAACAAACACAGATTCTGTGCAACTGTGTATACAACAGTCTCAAAAACTGGCTAGTGTCTGAAGAAATACACACGGGATTATGCTTACATTCACAAGTACAGTGGACTTTGAGCAACCATAGGTCTGTAGAGAAAGGTGCTGTATGATCTTCTCCTATATGATTTTAATGGGATCATATTGCACAATCCCTGTATCTGATTGACATGACCATGGGCATATCAACTCTGAGTTGTACCTCTATCCGGCCACCACTTCTTCAAATTACAGCTTTCCACTTAGAGGTAAAGACTATTGTTTTCCTACTAAGAATGAAGACCCTGAGTATGGCTTTCAAGACATCTAGTTCTGACTCATGTTCTTTCATGTCTGGGTTGTGATGGTTTAAGGAGACACAGCAGTCAATGAATGACTGAGCAGAGGAAACATCCTGCCTGCATGTAAAACCTAAAGCTGATGTGCTTCTCTGTGAGGCCAAAGTGTGGCAGATTGCAGTTTGTTTTGCTCCAGCAGTTTAGTGCTCATGGCTTGTAGTGGGTAAAAAATACCTTTTAAAAGTGGTTATATCATCTTATGTACATGCAAGACAGTTCCTTCTCTGTTCCCCTCATCGATGCACACCTGTGTGCAAGTTGTCTGTGTTCGTTTTTATTCCCACACACTTGTCTGCCAAGCCTTACTAGCTCACAAGGCACAGGGTCATGCTTGCACAGTCAGAGACATCACTCTGAATGCACTGAGCAGGCACGGTTCATTGCTTAAGAGACCACAAGTTTCCCCTCTGCACTTTGGATTCATTTTTGTGGAAAGGGTCAATTCTTAGAGCACCCAAAGCACAAAATCAGGTCTCAGCAGTGGCAGGTACTTGATCTCTGCTTCACTCATGTTAGACCAAATAATGTATTTGCATTCCATAAAGCAAGGTGAAGAGTGGTACCAGTCCCCTGGCACTGCTATTCCAAATCACAAACACATTTAGTAGAGACAGCACATTTGAGCACTGAGATTTCAAAACTACTTTAGGCTCCACTAGCAAGGGCCAAAGATGTAACTACTTATAAGATGGGATTGAGAAAAGCCAAACAACTGAGTCATCAGCTTTCCTGATTTCAGTGTAATAAAATTCCTTGCTTCCTGCTACAAGATTGATGACAATTAGGCTTAGGCTTCAAGGTACTCCGCAGAACATTTTCCTAGATATCCCAGACAGGGAGCATGGTAGAAATCTTCAGCTAGTGTAAAATCATCACCATTATCCTCTGTGACACTCTGTCTCACCCCTTGGTACTTAGGTTTTCACACAATATGTTTTCTTTCCACTTGCACTGAGGCAGTCTTTCAGTTAAATATTATGGCAATATGGTCTACTGAAAGTTTCTCTCAGAAGATTTTAGGAATTAAAGGCCTTACCATGGGTGATAAGCCTATTAGTTTGGTAATTACAATTATTACCTATCACAAAGGAAATTATTTTCTTAATAATGCAGTGGTATAATTGATATTCATTATTATTCTGTTTTGAAACCTAGTACAGAGTGTCTAAGAAGGAGACTTAAGGAAGGAAAGAAGAAAAGTCTGGTGTTTTAAGGAAGAACTAATGATTCTCCCTGGGAAAAAAAAACAAACTAAAACAAACCAAAAAACATTGCTACTGTCTAAACCCTTATGACAGTAACGAACCTGCAAGAAATGTGAAGTAGCAGTCTGTTCACTTTTTGTTTCTCTGAAGTGACCAATTAATACATCTGAGGTGCAAGGTCATTAAGGACTTGTTTTCAAGGTTATTGAGGCAGGTTTTGTTTTTTTGTGTATCCCTTGCTAGGTGGAGTGAGAGAAAATGTAACCCCCAAATTTCTCTTTATTTTTGTAGTAATGAGCTGAGGCAAGCTGTTAAGAGTCATGACAAAGGAGTAAGGCTGACCAGGTTCCAGCAGCCATCAGTGTCCGCAGTGTGTGCCCTTGCTGCAGTGGATGCAGCAGGATGCAACACAGCTTCTGATGCACTGGAGCCGCTGTCACATGTGCTGGCTGCAGGATTCCCACCTGTATTATACCACTCATGGTGCATGATGGTGAAAATTAATAAAACCTCAAGAGTCTTACCAGTTAGACTTTGTGAAAAAAAGAACAGTAGAGCTAATTAGAAATTATCTGTGTCAGATGGAAAAAAAAAAATCATTAGAAGTTTTTTTGTGGGGGGTAGGTATGGGCTTTTTATGTGTTTGTTTGTGGGGTTTTTCGTTTATTTGCTTATTTCTTAGGAATTTAGAGTATTTACAGTCCAAGGATTTTATCTTTCTTTTCTTGGGCTCGTTCTTCTTGAAGGGCTTTTGTCCCTCCACTTAGGTGATGAGTTGCACCTTGCACGATACTAACATCTTCCAATACATAGTACAGAAAAAGCATTGTTTAAATGTGTAACCTGCAGAACTTCTCTGTTATGCTTCTGAGTCCCAGATACCGTGTGTCAGTATTGTAAAGACCAAACCACAGTGAAACTGAGGGAAAATGACTGCAAGGTGCAAATGAGGTAGTTTGTGTGTGTGATACTACCCTCCACTGGCTGAAACCTGAACTGTTCATACACATGCTTGATGGAAAGGAGTGACCCAGCTTGCAGAAAAACCCAGTGCTCTGTGGGCTGGAAGAGATTATTCCCCATTGCCTCGTGGTTCTTGTGGTCTGCTGATGGGTGGCAGACCTCCAGAACTGTGGGGGCTGTAGAGAGTGGAGACCATTTGAACATCACCTTTTGTGTGGGTGCTCCTAGGTGGAGGACCAGTGGTATTAGGCTGGTCAAGTTGGTATGTTGGGGCACCTAATTGCTGTTTCCCAACTGGCGAGCTGTCTGTGACAGCAACAGCTCTCCAACATCTGGAATCCCATACAGCCTCTGATTACCATGTTGGGTAGCCAGGCTCTGCTTCACACTCTGAGATGATGCTGTAAATGTGACTCAGTTCTTAGCTAGTGTCCCATATGGCTGCACGGATTGGGGCTCTGTCCTCTTGATTTTGGGCTGATGACTAAATACAGCTCTTTTTTTCTTTTTTTTTTTTTTTTTTAATCCAAAAGCTCAGCTTTGGAGGGATTCCTGTTCCAGGGAAACCAGGAACCTTTCAGAGGAAAAATTTCCACGGATGCATTGAGAACCTTTATTACAACGGAGTCAATATAATTGACCTAGCAAAGAGGCGCAAACCTCAGATCTATACTGTGGTAAGAGACAATAAAATATCCTTTCCTTCTTTACTTCCATGTTGTTGGCACTGCCGGTGGTACTGGATGAGTGGAATTCATATTTAGTTAGCTAAAAGCATAATTAGCTTGTTAAAATTAGGCTGAGGCTCACACCAGCCAGTGTTGAGAGTGGTTGAGTGTGTGGTGAGGGTTATTGAAAAACATGTGGAAGCTAATACATTTCTCTAACTTTTCAGGTACAGTAGAATTTGTTTGGAGAAACTTTGTAGTTTGTTTTCCAAGATTAAAATGTGTCTTTTTGATGGCACAATAGAAGTCATGCTGACTTTCCTTTCTGTGGTTAGCTTGGATTTTATTTTCAAAACCATTCTTACCATTCTAGCAAAAAAAAAAAATATTTTGCTATTTGAGTTGGTGTTATAGACAAAAGGCAATGTTTATTTTGTTATTAAAAATAGTTACTTTTGTGCTGCCTGTTATATTCGGTATATTGGCAATTCTGAAAGCCATTGACCTGATACTAGCATCTTGGAATATGAGATGGTACAGGTAAAACAAAAGGAACCACAGCCTTATCCATCCTGCTAACATAACATATAAACATAACTCATAAATAATAATGTCTGGAGTTACAGATACATTTAAATATATCATGAGCAAACTAAAGAACATATTATTTCATAAGAACAAGTATCAGTACACTCCCATGAAGCCTTGACACATTGTATATAATTCAACTTTTTGTTTAGCTTGAGCCTCACTCCTCCACCATGCTTTGAAATATGCCTTTTGGTTAATGCTATGTCTTTGGAGAATGTGGAGGCCAAACTGCTTCTTGCTCTTATGGCATCTTCTAGTTTGTAGTAATCATAGAATTATATTATCTATTTCCAACCCCTCTGCAATGGGCAGAGACACCTCCCACTAGACCAGGTTGCTCAAAGCCTCATGCATCCTGGTCTCAAACAATGTGTATAAACAGGTTGTGGTTACAACAGAGTAAGACAAAAGACCACAGGAAGACCTTGCTTTCCTGACTTTCTCTGCCTAGGCTGAGATTGAATGCACAAGAAAATGAAAAATGGAAAGGTGATAAGAAGTCTTGTGTTGTATTGCTGGCTGTCAAGAACTGCCTGCAGGATGCTCTCCTAGCTTGAGTCTGAGACTGTGTTTAATAACCTCAAGTTTGATTGTTCTGACTCAGGACTCTGAGGCACAGCAACAGCGTTGAATTGTTCTTGCACTCAGCTTGCTTTCTAAGGGAATCAAAGAGCCCAGGTTTGCTTTTTAGGTCATTAAACAGCTGGTTGTTTTGCCTTCCTAAAGGAGAAAAATATTGTCTAGGTATAACATGGCCCCAAGCAAGGATACTCACAGTACTTGGTTCAGCCAGTGCTAGATCAAAGGTCTAGGCATCCTGTTCATTTCATCAATATAAGGTAGTGTGGATGTGTCCCCATCTTTCAGTTTCTCTCACAGAAGTGATGATTTTAATGCAGTAGTTGTCAAAGACTGGCTGCTGTACTGCATTTTGCAAGATTTATGAGTTGCTATGTGCTGTGCCTGTGACACATTTTTATCAAAAGTGCATGGGAAGGTTGCTGCACTTGCAATGCCTCCTAATCTTAGACTAATACCCTTCTATAGAAAAGAGCCCTGTAAATCTGTTGTTTTCCAAGGTCCTTTCCATTACAGCCATTTAATTCTTCTAGAAGCACTCAGGTATTTCCATCTTTCACTGGCTGATGTCCCTCCTCCATTTTCCTGCTCTTCCCAACTCCTTAGCAATTTACTTACTCAAATTAAAATAACTTGTTCTTGCTAAATGTAGTCTTTTACCTGACAGACTTCCTCTGCACTACATCCTTTTACTCAAAGTTCACTGAGGTTTTTAAGCAACAATTCATATCCTCAGGGTGCTGCAAGCAGCTCTGCTTTGTGTTTTGGTAGTCGCTAAGGTTGTCTGGAGTGGAAATGCGGTGAAAGGAACAGCAAAGAGGAATAATTAAACATAACAGGACTTGAATCACTTCTTCCAACAACATATTGTGCATTTGTGTTCCTTCACCACTGTGGTGGAGGGGCAGCAGCCCCAGAACTGAGGCTTCACCATGCCTCTACATGCCCAGACATGTTCTTCTGCCAGGACCCACGAGGCAGCAAACAAATTGTGTAACACACACACGCCCAGCCTGTGTGCCCCTGAGGTCCGGGCAGGTAATCCCCTATTGGGAGGTCCAGGCATGCCTCTACTGCCTATTGGGGCAAGGTTTGGCTTACTGCCAGCCTGATTAGTCGTTTTAGATGTCCAACGAGCCACAAATCTCGGCCCCAGAGCCTTTAAAGAGGGGTGCACAGCAGCACCACATGGTCAGACGTTCAGTCCTGTTCAGTCCAATCAGGTGATCCCAACTGTTTACCAGTTCAGAAGCTTAGAGCATTTTAGACTCAGCTCTGATCCACAGCAGCATCCTGCTGCCCTGACCCGCTTGCATTGGCCTAGATGCAGGATCAGGCCTTGCTCACTTGCAAGCATTACAGAGGCTTAGACCTCATGCATTGATCTCAAGGTGCAGCCAAGCTATCTGCATGCCCTCTGAGAAGCAGAGCACATTCATGCCTGCACCATACATATATGGGAAGCCGAGAGACCCCCTGCCTAAAGCCTAGAGCTATCTTGATTCATCTGCGGAGTTAAATCTTCCCGCAGCACGGCCTAAATACTACTTGCCAGCTATCCTGTAACTCTGGAAAGACCCAGAGCTCAGCAGACCCTCAGTCTGCAAACCTGCAAACGCAGCCTGCTAGCTGCCAGACTGTGTCAGAAGCTACACAGACCAAATCCTTCTCCTGCATCGGGAAATTCCTGCCAGCTGATCATCCCTGGACACATGGCTTCCAGAAGAAGCAGCAGCACCGAGGCAGAGATCACCCCAGGAGTGAAGGTTAGAGAAAACTCAATTTACCCCAGAGACTGGGAAAAGCTTTATCATCCCTTGCAAGCCGGGACAGACTCCAGCTCACCAAGACCCCAATACTGGGCACATGCTGAGACAGATTCCCAGGAGGGTGATTTAATGATTAATACTTAAGAACAGCACACATAAGTAAGCTTCAATTCTTTTGTAATATAAGTTACCTCTATCTGAGGAGCACACATAGTTTCAGCCCTCGCTGGGCAAACACTAGAGCTGTTAAGAGGCATTAAGCCTAAGAATCTTTCTCTCTGTCAATAATTGTTAATAATTTGATAATTCCATTTAATAATCAATCCCTGTAAATATATCCCAAAGCTATTTTCATAACTTTGCAAACGAACTTGGATTTCATAGTGGTTAGGGGTGGAGTAAATTTGTAAATATTAATTTTAATAAATAATTTTATAAAAAATCAAAACTGCCTCAAATTAATCTCTCACCTCCCCCTAACAGGGGAGGAATAGAGAAATCCCCTCCACGACAACCAACAACTGGAGACTGGCTCTGCATTTTTAGTCCCCAAAATACCTTAGTCTCCTAACAAAAGATATTTGAGAACAAACTGACTGGTTTGGGATTAGAAAGCCCAGTGTTTGGAGATGCTGTGTTTTGCCTTCAGAAGTGAGGCTGATTTCAATACTTAATCTCTGCTTCATTCTCTGTGCCTTTGTAAACACTGACCCAGTCAATAAGCCAAACTTCTGGGTTTTCGTACCCATCAGCATTGTGTTTTTTTTTACTGTTGAAATATTTCACATGAGGAGGAGAATGATACATCAGGTTTGCAGGTATAGATTTCCTCTTATGAAGCAATTCCTCATCCATATAAATAATGGTTCCAAGTCAGGTGTATTTAAAGTCAGAAGAAGAAATTACAGATTATCAATAACAGAGTACTGTACCATGTATTGTACTCTTGGGTGGTGGCTATGATTATCATTCCCTCTATTCTATTTTGTAACTCATTTGCAGTTGTCAGACTTGCAATAAATCCCCCTGAGAAAACATCTCAAGATAACAAGGTAGCCTGTCTCTTTGAACTGGAACTTGCCTTCAGAATTCCATTTTTATATTGCCTGATACTTAACCTATGTAGGTACCAGCCCTATCTATTTGTACAGGCCTATCCATCTTCTCTCTGGGATTTCTTCTGTCCCTAATGGTATGATGTGGCTTTTTTTCTGTTGTGTTGTTATGGTATTTTCTTTCCTCTCCTAGGTCATTGAGAGTGTAGAATTATAGGGAATCTTTTTTTTTTTTAATTTTCCTCTGAAACAATTACTGAGTTTAATTGCAAAACATTATGAGAAGTCAAATTTCTGTAGTTACTGCTGTCATGGTTGTAGGGCTGGACCCTTGTGAAACCACAGAAAATGTTTTAAAATAATGATCTAAAGATCTGCCTTATTTACTGGCTGCCTTGTTATCACAGTATAAATTCAGACTGCCCATTATGACAAATTATAGACCAGCTACTCATGCTTCTTGGGCAATTAGTTAGGTGCAGGAAAATACACTAGCAGGACTCTCACTTACAAGAAGCAGAAGGGGAATTGTCCTTCACAAAAGGACTTTTCACTTCTTGTTACCTGGGATGAAGTCCTTGTTGAAGGACTTTGTGCTTGTGAAGAGTGTATGCAGATGCAGAAGAGGATGTTCTAGGAAAAGAAGTCCATTAAGAATTAATACATCTGGCTGAGGGAGTAGTTAGAGAAAAATAGCTATAGCTTGCTGAAAACAGCTATAATATCCTGGCCATCAGTGGTTACCTACTGCTAGATGCGGGGCGCACCTTTAGAAATTGCTCTACTGTGACTTGTGGCCAGGGTGTTAAGTCTTTTTTAAAAGTATGTCACAGGTTTGTGATGCCAAAATAAGAACCTATCTAGCTGAAGAAATTCAGAGGTCATGAAAAGATGCTGTGTTTGATCTTCTCAGTGTTCCACCCCACACACTCACTGAAGCAGAGGAAAACCTTACCTGCTTTTCTCTTATCTTTGACTGATAGGATTTGGAGTTGTATTTTTATTTAGCAGAGAAAACTGCACCGACTTGAAAGGAGTGCAGGATGTTTGTAAGGCAGAAGTTGTCAACCCTCAGATATGCTTGAATTTCTGCTTTGGCCTGCCATGTTGAATCTGGGAGTGACAACCCAGCACAGCAAGGGATGTGTTGACATGTAAATGCATCAGTGTAATGCCTTAGGGAAATAACCAATTGCCAGCATCAAAGACCGGGAAAAGATATCTGGTGACAAGAGAGTGTAAACTATTAATTCATTCCCTTTATAGAGAATCCAAAAATACCATTTTATTAAACTGATTTGAGATGCCTTCCTTGTGAGAAGAATTTACTTGTCTACACATCTCATTCTACCAAAGTGCTATTGCAAGTGTCAATCTATTTGTGAATATCAGGTAGCTGATTTGTGAAGGCCTCTGCTAGGATTTTCAGAACCCGGAGTTAAATTTCATTTTGTTTTATTTTTAATTAATACATTTTACACTTTATTAATTTTTGCACTGCAATCAGACTATTGTAATAATAAATGTAAAAAACTATTGGAAATGTTTGGTGATATTTTCCCACAACTTCGCATAGGGCTAAATTTGAATATATTAAAAAAAAAAAAGAAAGGATAAAAGTTGCATGCAATTATCTGATGAAAGCATGAGTCACACACATTGAAAAAGGAACTGAACTGACTATTCTTTAGATAAGCCAGGTGAATTCAGATTTCAGGATTATTTGGTTCCTGTTAAAATAGCTGTTTATGGTTTATTCTATCTTTCTGTCTAATCTCTGGGTCTTCCTTCACATCCTACCTGAAATGTGGCATAGTAAGAAAGTGCATATAAACAGCATTTATTTTGAGGTCACATTTTATTGTCACTGAGTGGTGTATCAGGTGGTTTTGAAAGAAATTAGATGTGTCTTCTCGATCATCTTGAAATTAAGTCTAAGTGACAATTTGCTCATTGATTTCAATTGTCTTTGTCTACCATTCTGAAGACTTTTAGTCTGTAAATGTTGAATCCAGTATGTGGCTACAATAATTATATCTCTTTTTCTTGATATCAAAATTTGTTTGTGTTAGGGTTTTGATAGATGCCATGACCACAAGTCAAGCAAGTCTTCTGGGGAGTAAAAAATGTATTTTTTGTAAGACTGACTGGTGACATGCAGGTATAAATGACACATTTTTCAGTAAACAAGGCCTATTTGAGAATTATTAGCCTTCAGCAAATCGCAGGTTAGAAACAAATGTTCAGAATTTAATTTACTACATTATCTGGGTAGTCAAATTGAGTGAACAGGGTAGTTAGTACCTGCTGAGCACAGAAGGATGTTTTAAGGCAAAAGATGATACAGCAGTTAGTGCCTGTAGAAGTGAGAGGTGACTAATTATTTTTATAGCAGTTAGCAAGGGATAAGGAAAGTGGAGAATGTAATTTGCTGTAAAGCCAACCTTTAAATGTCTTTTTAAAAGGTCTTATTCCAGTTGCTAAGACCTCGGGAACTACCTGGTACTTGGATAACAGAGAGGGGCAAGCTGACCCTATGACAGTCAAGAGCCTGGAGGATGTGCAGTTCATACCAATCACTTAGGCTTCCACGATTGGAATTTACAAGAGGAAAATCCAATAAAATAAAATAAAATAAAATAATACATGAAAAAAACCTCACATTGTTAAGAATTGCTTGCTATGTACTTTTCTGTTTTGAGGTGGATGTGACTCTGTTTCCATTACAATAATAAAAAATTTTAAAAAACCCAAACAAAAGCCCCATGGTAGTCTTACAGATGTGTGGTTTGGTTGGTTGGTTGGGTGTTTTGGTTGTTTTTGGTGGGTGTTTGTTTGTTTGTTTGTTGTTTTCATTTTGGGGTTTTGTTTTGTTTTGTTTTGTTTTTTCCAGCAAATAAAAGCTATAGATCAATTTACCTTCATCTGAAATGAAAGTTTGCCTTGAATTGTGCTAATTGGCCATTTTGATCTAAGACATCTATCTTATGTCTTAGTCAGACAAAGTGAATTTGAAGGCTGATTTCATTCCGGTTTGTTGTTCAAAGGAGGTGTGTATTTGGTTTGACTGAGATAGAGTGATTTTTTCCTATATCAGCCCTCATAGTGCTTTGTATTGTCACCTAGAAAGGTGTTTTTAACACACCTACTGCTAAGCAGTATCAAGGCTGTCTCTCCAACATCCCCTCCACCCAAGCCCAGCAAGCTGGAGGATGGACATGATCTTGAGAGGTGACTCATCTAGGCCATCTGACCCAAACTGACCAAAGGGATATTCCATATCACATGATGGGAATTTGGGAATTAGAGATTAAATTGTTTTCATTTGCTTCTGCTTTATTAAACTGCTTTTATCTTGACCCACAAGTTGGTTTTTTTTTTTCTATCTTATTTTCTCCCCTCCCTGTCCTGCTGAAGAGGGGAGCGATGGAGCAACTTAATTGGCACCTGGCAATGAGCCATGGTCAGCCTACCACAGAGATGGGTTTCCTCCTGTGCTCTTTTTCACCCTTTTTCTGAGGGAAATTCTGTACAATCTTTTCCAGCTTAGTTCTGTATTTACTTTATTGTCAGCAGCACTATCTATTGTACCATATAATGAAACAATAATGTACAGTTACTATGGACATAAAAGTGATAAAATCCTTTGATCCTTTCTTCCACATCTGGAACACAGTCAGCTTAGAAGCCTGAGAGAAAAAATGTGCAGAAACATCTGCCAACTATCTCATCCCTACGTTTGGCATGGTCACAGTGTTTCAATTTTTTTAAAGCTTTCTTTTATTTGTTAAATGCTACTTTTTTCACACATTAGCATTATTTTAATGTAAACAACCTAAGTCAATGTGGTTGTGCTAGTTGAGCCTAGCTAGAATGTTTTGGTGAGAAGAACTTGTTTACAGGCTGTGAAAAGGAAACAGTGGTAATGTCTACTTCACTCACAGGCTTGCTGAGATATATAAGAACAAGAATAAAAACATAGATAACAGAGTCGCTCTCTGGGCTTTGTTGGGTGCATTTGTCTCTCTAACTTAACCTGCTGTGTGTATGACTAATTGTCATGGTTTTAAAGATAGCTGACAGAAATTAAGCTCTCAAATGGAGTTGGAGAAAAAAATACAGAATTCTATTTGGAGAGAGTTACAGAGATAGACATTACAAAGCGATTACCACATCCCTGGCAACCCCCCTTGAATTTTCCCCCAACCCGAAAACTAAATCTAATAATCCTCTCCCCCTACAATGCCTCTGCCATGCAAAAAGGCCTGAACAAGCCTCTGGAGGCCTACCACTTACATGTTCTTCCCGATAAAGTGGCTCCAGCCACACACACAGGGCAGGAGGAAAGGAGAACGAACTGATCTTGTTGTGAGTTTACAAAGAGATAGCAAAATTATGGGATTGAATAACAATCTTCCAGAAGATTTTTTAATCCTATAGTCTCAACCCGGGACACTAATGCACCTGCTTCCTAACCTCCCTGGCCAACCCTCCAATGTTCCTTGGGTGTAAGGCAACGTCTTGGGTAAGGTAGAGGAGTGGGAGGAAGGTGGAAGGGTGGATGAGAGTCCCTCCTGGGGACTCTGGTTTCTGTATTACCTTTCAACTTGTGTATTTCTGTATATAACTGTAAATATCTGCCTGTATATTGTGCTAAGCTGTAAATATAAAGCTTCATTCACTTTCCAGAGCAGCTGATTCTAGTCTGGGTGATTTCCAAAGTGTGGGGGGTCAGGTAACACCCAAACCATCACAGTGGTAAACAGCATTTTATTGATGTGCATGATATGTAGAGTGAATGAAGTTCTTTGAGGTGATTAACGAATGAAAGTTCGAGCAGAAAAGTTTTTAGACTTAACATAATGAAATTTTGCTCAGAGAAAGAGAGATCCACCTCAGTACAGGACCTTCTGTGAAAGTATGAGTCCTACTCATGGGATAGACTAATGATTCACTCAGTGGCCTAGTCCATGCATCTGGGTGCTTCCACATCCCGTTTGAGCACATTTTGCACCATTCAGAAGGCTGGAGCTGGTATCTTTGATTTGCTTTTCATTCAATGCTTAGCAATTATTTGAGAAGTACTTCAAATCTGTGTGTGTCTCCTGACAACTGTTCTGCTTGAGAGAGTTAATTTTAAAAAAGAATTTTAAAGGGCTTCCTCAATTCTTGAGATTCAGTCACTTAGAGTTGAATTATAAACTTCCACCTTATCCTTTTAAAACTGCATCAGGAATCACCTTTTTCCTCTGTTAGCCTCTGCAGATTCATCTGATCCATCAGTCTTTTCACAGGTAGAAATAGTCTTCCAGTTTCCAAGATGGAGATATTCTTGCCAGTTTACCCACATTTGTATCTCAGCCAAGTGTCGGATTTTATTTTCCTTACCTACTGTAGGAAATCTTCCTTTATAATCTCCTGTAGAAAACAAGATGTCCTTTTTATTGGATAGTATCCACAGAGTGATTAATGAGCCAAGTAAGTGCCCATTTCATACTCTAGCCTGCAGGTAGAGTGAGAGCTCAGGAATACTCATTTATTATTCTTCCTGTTCAAGCTGTGATCTTGGCCTATATCCTTTGGTAGGCTGAGTGTTGAGGACTTCTGTTCAGCTGTCATTTTGAATAATTTCCCAAGTACGTATTACTTTTGATTAGTATTCAGTGAGAGTGATAGCTATGGCTAAGAAACTTGTCACCAGTTGCCCTAACTGCAGTGTTGTAGCAATCTTCTCTCTTCATTCAACGATACATTATACACATGAAGAAAGGCCAGAAAAAGACTGAATAATTAAAGTTATACAGGTTTTATTGAAATCCTGCAGAAGTCACTGGCAGGATTCCAGTCAGCTTTAGATGGGTCTTGTAGGATCTTCTTTGTAAACAGCTTTCACCCTCATCACTTAGCAACTGTGGCTCTGATTCTTCCTTAAAATGCTGTAACATGCTGTCACCTGTTCACTCGGCAGCTTACTTGAACAAGAATCACCTTTGCGACCATACCTTGCCTGCAGAAAGCTGGGGTATTTGAGCTCTTAAGCCAAATGTCACAGCATCCAGAGAACAAATTGTAAATGTCTTCATTGAGTTTCTAAGTTCAGAGGTTTCTTTTGCCAAATAATGTGAACTGTCTTGGAAAGATTTCACTGCTTATTAGAGGAGTCATTAATCAGTCCAGAGATGTTGGACTCAATGAATTCCTCAAATACCACATGATATCTGGAATTTTCAACATCTGGGTAGACTCCTTTATTTTCTCTTGGGATTAGATTCTTCTTATCACTTTTCCTAGCCAATGGGCTTTTACTTTTCAGTTAAACTGGGTTTAGTTATAAAATTAAGTGCCAGCCAGCAATCTTCCATGTACCCTGAGGAATTCCAGAACTACTGCCAATTAATGTGAAATCCTCTGGATCAGTGCAGATTTACTTCTAACTTGGGCCTGCTGGAATAATTTTTTTGAGAATAACATTGAGGGCAAATTTAGTTTTTTTAATGGGAATCTATTCCACTTGACTGAACAAATGGTTTTCAAAATAACCATTGTGCTTTTTTTTTTTAACTTTCATGTTGTTGTTTCTAAGCCAGTAGACAGCATTGTTTAGCCTAACAATGTCAGCAGCTCTCCTTGGTGTGTATTTACATCACTTGATTTTGCTTCTTCAAGAAGGTCTTCCTCCCCTAAACAAGTTTCCATGGCAATCAATTGTGTGTTTATTTTTCCTGCAAATATCCTGGATTGTTTTTAGTTCTGACTAAACTTAGTTGTGGCCCTTACATCATGAAGGTCTGAATTCTTCAATAAGTGTAACAGAAATACCTTGATGAAAGTATCCTCCAAAAGGCTGATATGTCTCTTCTATCTCCCAAAATGTACCCTTAATTCCCTTTATGCAGAATATTGCAGCGCTGCCTTTGTGCATTCCCACCTTCTTGTTCTTGTGAAATGTAGGATCACGCTTGCTCAGCTTTAGCATAGTCAATGGAGACTCTAGAGAGCTTGAAGCCCCCCCAGGTTTAAACATGGGGAAAAAGCATGTAGATCCTGTCTCTGTGTCCCAGCGTTGGCCATGGATGCATACAGCACTTTTTACTGCTCATGATTTCTGAGCCATCATTCCCAGATGACATGAATTGCTAGCTAGAGTGAATGATTAGAGTCTTTCAAGGGATTGCAGCTATCCGTGAGTTCAGGACCTAGGTGCACATGCTGAGAACTTGTATCAAAATCAAGCAGAGATTTGCTATTATATTTGCACCTATGCCTATGCATCAGGGATACTTTGCTGTGGTGCTACTACAAACAGCTGAAAGCATATTGAAGACACAGCAATCTTTACAGGCTTATTTTAAGGTCATTTGATAGTTTTTTGTGCATTCAAACATTTTTTTTTTCATGTTTGCATTCACACTCTCCAGCACCACTACAGTCAGTCTAGGCATGGCTTGTTCTGCTGATGGTAAAATCTGCAAAGAGCTTTGATATAAAAATCCTATTCAAATGCTGCAAATCCTCTACAGTCTTGTATTTTGTTACAGTCTCCCACTATCAGTGAAATTAGATACTTGTGAGTGCACACTCAGATAATGTTTGAACTTCCCACCAAGCTCCATATCTGTGTAAGATCTGTAAATGTCTTACTGCTTTGTGTGGAGTTAGTTGAATCACTGTAAATGTCTGAAATGTCAAAGAAAACTTGTAATTTTACATGTCTAAACCTTTCCAAAGCTCTAGAGAAAGTTAGCCATATTTCTTTATGTAACTGCAGTTGACTGTTTCCTGTAATTAGTCATAAATTCAATGAAAAATTAAGGTGGAAATATAACAATGACGAAAACAAACAAAAGCCTGCATCTCTTGCACAGGCAAAACCCAGCAGATGGTAGAAAAAAATTAAAACTTGAGAGCAAATTTCAATCTCACTCCCCACCTGTCTAACATTTGGGTCAGTATATATTAGCTATGGATTGTATCTCAAAACTCATTGTAACGTGATAGTACCCGCGGATAGCTTTCACTATTGTTAAATCTGGTATGCAGCACTTGGCACTTCAGGGAATATGTAACTAGCTTGATATAAATATTTGTCTATCAGGAGGTGTTTCATCCAGTAACTCATTCTCTTTATGGCACTTTATTTTAAAATAGAAAATAAACAAAACCAAGAAAGGCATTGGCAAATGATAAGGAGCAATGCCATCATCTGTCTTGAGAATTCAGAAAAGAATTCTCTGAGTACTTTGCATTTCCTGCTCATTTGTCTGATTCTGTTAGTGGTGACTATGCTGTTAAAGCAAGGTACTGGCTCTGGTAGTGGTACCATGAAGAAAGACATTTCTTCCATTTTATTTTTATCAGATTCCAGTTGGTGTTTTGCAAAGTAGTCTAGTTCAAGGAAAGCTGGCTGCAACAGTCTCCTGGAGTGGCTTTGAAAGATATGGCTTCTTAAATGTGTCCAGGCTTTGTGAATTTTAAAGGTTTTATTGCGTGGCTTGAATAGCCTAGTTGGGTAGCCTACAATGGCTGAACAAAATGGTGGAGTAACTTCCTCTGCAAACTACAGTGCTACGTGCTGGTATAGCTTTTGCTGACTGCTTTGAGTAAATGCACTGCTTTTCTGGTCAAATAGCATCATAGGTTTCAAGGCTCAAGACAGAGGTAATCAGCTAATTTCGGCATTGAAATGTTTTTGGATTTCTCCACTCTTATCGTATATGTAATTTTTTAATAATTCCTCAAAACTGGGATCTAGCACTGGCTGGGAAGTCTGTGGTTTCAGCCCACTAAAAGTCTTATATCAAATGAACTTTTCTTTGAGTTTCCTCATCAGTTTTAGAATAATTTCAGAATAATTACTTCTCATTATTATGTGGTCCTTTGTTAGTTGGAGTAGCACAGGGCTGTCTCATTCCAAGTGAAAAAAAATGTAGCCAGTACTGTTACTGCAAACTATGTATTATTTGAAACAAACCCAGGAAATTGACTTCAAGAGTTAAGCAAAAGAGGGAGTTTTTACTTTCACAGATATATAACATTGTTGTAAATGGGAAAAAAAAACAACAAGTATTATCATTAGTGATTCAATTTTGGCTTAGACTTAGACTAAATCTAATCTGTCTGATAGGACCTCTGTGCATTAGATGATTCTTTGTTGGTTTATTTTGTTTTTCTTTCCCACTGCTATATCAGTAGCAGTTTGTTATTCCTTTGATATCAGTTCCTGAGGTCAACACAGATCCAACCGGGTTTGATTTTCTTAGTGTAAAGCTAAGCTTGAACTTGAAATGGAAGGTGCTGGGAAACTAAGAGCAGATGTAACTACGTTGAGATGATCTCTTTAGACTAACAAAGAAACATTTCTGCATGCAGATATGATCTTGACAAGGGACCTTCTAAGGGATGAAGGTTTGATTTTTGATGCCCCCTATTTGAGGTGAAAGTAAAATTTTGATGTCAGTTGTGTTTTCCCAGAATGGACAGATACATTTCCTAAGGAGTTCCAAGGTTTGTAGCTATAACTATACCTGTTTTACTTTTGAGGGCCTCTAGAAATCAAATAAGCTTATTTAATCATGAATGTTTTGAAATGACTCCCAAAATAAAAATTGTTGTGTTGATTACATTTTATTTTATTATTTGCAGGGGAATGTGACCTTTTCTTGCTCAGAACCACAAATTGTTCCTATCACTTTTGTCAGCACCAATCGAAGCTATTTGCTACTACCTGGCACTCCTCAAATTGATGGTTTGTCAGTCAGCTTCCAGTTTCGAACATGGAATAAAAATGGCTTACTTCTGTTCACCAAATTATCTGAAAATTCAGGAGGTCTCTTGGTTTACCTTCGTGGTGGGAGATTGACACTACTTATTCAGAAAGAAGTGGAGAACCAGGTGGAAATCAGTGAAGGTACTTAAGTTTTGTTTCATCTCACCTGACTCCCTTTCCACTACAAAGATCTAACTCCAACAGATGAAAGGATGGTTAAATAAGGAAGCAGCCCATCTTCCTTTTTCTTTTCAAATTTCATAGAATCATAGTATCATAGAATCTTTAAGGTTGGAAAACACCCCTGAGATCATCAGGTCCAACCATTAACCCTACTCCTCTAAGTTCACCACTAAACCATGTCACTAAGTGCTACATCTAAATGAACTTTAAACACATCCAGGGATGGTGACTCAACCACCTGCCTGGGCAGCCTGTTCCAATGCTTGGGTGTTCTACCAGTGAATTATTTTTCCTAATGTCTAGACTAAACCTACCCTGGTGCAACTTGAGTCTGTTCCCTCTTGTGCTGTGACCGATTACATGTGAGAAGAGACCAGCACCTACCTTGATTTCCAGTAGTAGAACTACTCTGTGGAGTTTGAGGCACATCTAAGCATGAGAAGTTGCTGTCCAGAGATCTCCAGACTCAGTCTACTTGACAATTAGCTCAACCTCTGTGTTCTTAAACAATCATGCTAAGTTTCCTTCAGTTAGATCACATAAAGTCCTTCCTGTTTCCTGTTCTCAAATTGCACTGCATTGCTAGCTAGGAACAAGCTCAGCGACTGCACTGTTTCCTAGCACAATTTAAGACAGCCTCAGAGCTAATTTCTTTCCTCCAATTGTAGCTTTACGTTCTTCATTTATGTTACTTCAGAAAAGAGATTGACCATGGCCTTCCTCTCCTCACACCCTCTCTTAGCAAGTATCTTTGTTCAGTGCAGCTGGTGGGATGTAACAGGTTGAAATATGGTTGCTGCTCTCTTGAGTTAAAATCAAGGGAAATTCCTTGTAAACACTTACCATAACAGCAATTCATTGGCTCCAAGAGACAGTAGGTAAACAATTTCAGGCTATACAACAGAGACAAGACCAGAGTAGTGCCAATACCATTCCAGTGTGATCTATATAAGCCATGCTGTCATCTCAAACAGAAATGTTCTTATTGCAGAGCCTCTGCACATCTCTTGCTGCTATGCAGCCATGCTGTCTGGGACACTGGGAAATTAATTTTCTGTGTAGGTTCAATACCCAGTTTCCAAAGGCAGAAGTATAATAGACTGGTGGAACTCAGATGGAAATAGTAATAATAATAATAATAATAATTTCTAAAAGAGCAGCTGTTTGGAACTGTATAATATTCAAATATTCCCAGTACAGACTAAAAGAGGACAGATGTGTCTATTAAAAGAAACAGAGATAAAATCTGACAGAGTTGTCAAAGCAGAGCTGTTCCATATGCATGTTTCATTCCCCTTTATGACAGAAAATGAGGTAGCCCTGCATCTATCCTGATTCATGTAGATTGCTACAGCCTTAGCTTGCTGCAATTGAATGCTGAAAACCCAGTTTCCAGCCTTTATTACAGTCCTAATTAAATTGTTGACAAAGCTGAGATAATATCAATATTTGGTTGGGTGTATTTGTTCTCGTGTAGTTCTGAAATCTCGAACCTGAGCCCAGCCTTTGCACCGTCCAAAACATGGCTTAACAGTCTACTCTTCATGGAGAATGTGCAGAAATTGCAAGTACCATGTTCTGCAGATGTCAGGTACTCACAATAAACTCATGCTTGCTCAAGAATGGACCTATTTGTGCCCCAAATGGGACTTACTTTGTTTTGATTTCTTTTAAAACTTCAATAACATATTTCACTTCAAAACGAACTTGTACTAGATGAAAAAGTAACCCATTTTTGCTGGGAAACCAGCCTCTTGTTCTATGGAAATCGTGCCTGCATTAGCAGCCGTTACTATGAAAATTGTCTCATTTTCAAATTCATAATGAAATGGCTTTTCATACATATAACACCCACTTTTTTTATTATTTTGTTTTGAACTGTTCTCATACCTCTTTGTGCCACTAAGTTCTTGTTTGCTTTTTTCCAAGAGCTACATTAGTGAAAAATACTCCATTAGGGAGAGGCATAAATACTAGCTGCTACTGCCTGATTTCAGTGACTCTAGCCTGAAGGTGCATTTTGAACTCTAATTAGGTTACTTTTGACCTGCACTGATGTGTGTGAGCTCAGAAGCTTGTTCACTGGTTTTCATGGCTGTTAAAATACAGAATGTGGAATTTATTTGTAGCTGTGTGGTGCTATTTCAAGAGCTTTGAGATGCAACACTGATGTTCAGAATAAGGAAACAGAGAGATTATTTCCCACTTTGCACAAGTGTCTAGGAGAGAAAGAAGATGCCCAGTACTAAAATAATCTTATGCACCTTCATATGTTCCTGATCAGAGCAACAATTCCAGCTCTCACAAGACCCATATGGAAATCCAGTATAGAAAGGCTCCAATACATCTATCAATAGGACTATGGGCATAGTGCTGAAGGGTTTTAAGAAATACATATCTTACTGGTGCATACTGGAATTGGTCTGGTTTTATAATGGACTCTGAGATAGGATATGGCCATCTCACTGAATCTAATCCTCTGCAGTCTCAGTCATGTGTTTAGTATCAGAAGCAAAACAGTGATCTCTGTGAGCTCCTGTAAGCTCTGAGCATTTCCCGACAGACTGAAGATAGACATAACTCCACCCCCAAATGATGATAATGTCCTACCAAGAAGATAAAGGGCCTGGCTAGTTTGATGAGTCCCTGTAGTACCAGAAGTAGGTTATATTCGAAGGTGAGATGATTGACTTTACTCTCAGAAACTTTCCCTTTCTTGTGTCTTTTCTTCAGTTATGGCTTCCTTCCAGAGATAATGATTTTTCAGTTGACTGTTCTCCCTTCTTGGTGTCAAGTCCACGTTCGTAGTCACAAGTTGGAAGCAAAAGGAGGTTTGAAGAACACACTCGTCTCATGCATCTCTATTTTCACATTTCATATTTATTTTTTTGCCAGGCACCAACCTTCATGATGGGCTTTGGCATTCTGTTAACATCAATGCCAGAAGACATCGCATTACACTGACACTAGATAACAATGCTGCCACTGCTAGCCATGCAACCACTGTCTCAAGGATCTACTCTGGGAACAGCTACTATTTTGGAGGTAGGTTGATTCAGACAGATGAAGGATGGGATTTTCATGATGCAGATATTTAGATTTTCACCACTGAAGGTCTCCTCAGGTGCACTCTGTTTGCAGCTCAGAGCAAAGGTTCTAACAACTGACTTTAGACCCCCTACTGAGCTGCAGTGCATAAATGTAGGAGAGAAGATTGAAGAATATGAGCAGAACCGCTTGCACAGCTGTAAAATGGACTCCTGATAGCAGTAGCCAGTGAGTACCTACATCTAGGTGGCAAAAGCTTGATAGCTGTATTAGCCACAAGTGTTTTTTCTAGTTAAAAGGTCTGAAGACTATTAGTCTTGCTAATACTCCTGTAGATATCACTGTCCTGATCATGCTCAGACACTTTAGATTTCAGAGCTTAATTGACATAAGGCTCAGAGATACTTAAGTACTGTGCTCTCATGGAAACAAATGCATATTTACCTCAATTTTGAAAACAGAACTGTCTTGAAAAATACTACCTTTTCCTTTTCAGAGTGCAAGCATTACTTTATTTAAAGGGAGTATTATCAATTGTCTTTTTATCTAATACATTTCTTTAGAATCATAGAATCATACAATCAGTCAGGGTTGGAAGGGACCACAAGGATCATCTAGTTCCAACCCACCTTCCATAGGCAGGGACATCCTACCCTAGGTCAGGTTGGCCAGAGCCTCATCCAGCCTGGCCTTAAACACCTCCAGGCATGGGGCCTCAACTACCTCCCTGAGCAACTCATTTGAGTTCTCACCACTCTCTCGGTGAATAGCTTCCTCCTCACATCCAGTCTGAACCTGCCCATGTCCAGCTTTGCTCCATTCCCCCTAGTCCTGTCACTACCTGATATCCTAAAAAGCCCCTCCCCAGCTTTTTTGTAGGCCCCCTTCAGATACTGGAAGGCCACAATAAGGTTACCAGGGAGCCTCCTCTTCTCCAGACTGAACAGCCCCAACTCTTTCAGTCTGCCCTCATAGGAGAGGTGTTCCAGCCCTCTTACCATAGTGAGGCTCTAATCTCAATGAACTCTCTGGATATAGCACTAAGTGAGGATGCGCAGAAGCTTTTGGATCTCAGAGCTGGCCACATGCTGAGGGAACTCAGATACAAATGGTTTTCTTGCTCATTGTCCACAGGATTTCATCCTTTCACTCTCTGCATTGCCTCAGGAGCAGAATTTAATTTTTAATAATTTTACAATCTCCACATTTCTTTGTGTTTCGTTTTG
This sequence comes from Pogoniulus pusillus, assembly GCF_015220805.1. Lineage (NCBI taxonomy): Eukaryota > Metazoa > Chordata > Aves > Piciformes > Lybiidae > Pogoniulus > Pogoniulus pusillus. The sequence goes on from NC_087265.1 coordinate 18,081,271, forward strand.
TTTTGTTTGTTTGTCTTGTTTTGTTTCTTCTTTACAGAAGGATTTATAGAACAGAAGATTGCATAGTACAAGGAATGGAAACACCTGGAATAATGTCTTCCAAGTTCTTGCATCAGGAAATCCCAACAAAAATAGATGAACATTCCAATATTATTCTCAGCCTCTTCTCTTTTTCCCACAGGGTGCCCTGACAATTTCACTGATTCCCAATGTTTAAATCCCATTACTGCTTTTCAAGGCTGTATGAGGCTCATCTTTATTGATAACCAGCCCAAGGATCTCATTTTAGTTCAGCAAGGTTCCCTGGGGAATTTTAGCGATTTACACATTGATCTGTGTGGCATCAAAGACAGGTAATTATTGTTTCCTCTTTCTTGTATTATTTTTTTTTTTTTCATTCTTGCTGTCTCTAAATACAGATACATTAAGTGAAAATTCTGATCTGGCAACATTATGGGTAATGGAGATACAATAGAAAATAGAAATTACAGCAAGGATAGTAGAAGTGGAGGGGAAATAGCTTCACTTACAGGAGGCTGACTTCAGATTGATATGTAGGAAATAGAGTATGCAAATTCAATCTATCTGCAGATAGGTGAAAGGATTAAATTTTATGCATAAACAACATTTGATTACTTTGAAGTTTTAGAGTGAAATGAAAGAGAAGGAAAAATTATTTGATTGATCAGAATGTGTCACCTGCTTAGCATATTAATGCTGGTTTTGCTTAAGTAGCTCATTTACAGTTTTTCTTGTTAGCATAGCACATTTATCATCAAGATACAGTACACCTCCTGTGGCATACTACCTGTTCAGTAGGACAATGTGATTGAATGCCTATATCTGCCAGAGACACATCTCAGTTTAAATACTGATGCGAATCTCTCCTAAACTGAAACCTGAAAAGAAACACAGATTTTTTTCTTAGCAAGAACAAAGGGAAAATAATCAAATGACTTTTAAAAATATTTAATAATTTCTCCTTTGTCTCCTATGGATTTTTAATATCTAAATATTTCTGAAATATTTCTGCATATGTGTTATTTGAAGTTAGCACATGGAATAAAAAGCTCTGATTTTGTAATGGTTAGTTGTCTTTTTTTTTTTAAATCAAGCTAAGTACTGAAAATGGAAATGAAACTACTGTAAATTGCATGTGCTTCAGTTAAGGGAATAGGCAGGGTATTTTGGAAAAGTGCTAGGAACTTAAGCATTGGATGTAATTTTTTTTGGATGTTACTTAGGTGAAGCTGAAAGCCAATCTCCATTATTGATTACTGTAGCAGAGATCAGCCTGCTGGAGCTGCAGTCTTTTGAATGTGGGCAAAACCTGTGTTATGGGAGATCTTTCTGCTCATTTTGTATGTTTATGATTGTTAACTTTTATGGAGAGAATACTGACTCTGCTAATCACATCTGTTTCCATGTTTAACAATGGCTGAATTCAAGGTCATATGAATTTCACACTTGGTGTGTGTGAAATGGCAAATAGAACTGGCAAGATGCAGCTGATTTAAAAGAGGAAGTAAAATGTAAACTTTCCTGAGAACTAAGAAAAATAATTTTGCTGTGTTCTTGGAAAAAAAAAAAACAACAGATTCTTTAAGAATGAGTGCACCATTCTAAGGTACCTTCTACATGGGCGTACTGGTAGATAGTAGGCTGAAGATGAGCCAGCAGTGTGCCCAGGTAGCCAAGAGAGCCAATGGGCATCCTGGCCTGCATCAGGAACAGTGTGGCCAGTAGGACAAGGGAGGTTATTCTTCCCCTGTACTCAGCACTGGTCAGGCCACACCTTGAGTACTGTGTCCACTTCTGGGCCCCTCAATTCAAGAGAGATGTTGAGGTGCTGGAATGTGTCCAGAGAAGGGCAATGAAGCTGGTGAAAGGCCTGGAACACAAACTCTATGAGGAGAGGCTGAGTGAGTTGGGGTTGTTTAGCCTGGAGAAGAGGAGGCTCATTGCTGTCTACAACTAGCTGAAGGGAGGCTGTAGCCAGGTGGCTACACAGAGAGTGATTTGCCATTGGAATGGGCTGCCCAGGGAGGTGGTGGAGTTGCCATCCCTGGAGGTGTTGTAGAAAAGCCTGGATGAGACAGTGCCATGGTCTAGTTGACTGGATAGGTCTGGGGGATAGGTTGGACTGGCTGATCTTGAAGGTCTCTTCCAACCTGGTTGATTCTCTGATTCGATGATTTATATTTTGAAACAATATGATTCTTCTATTATGATTCAGAGGTGCTGTGGTAAAGGTGATGGAATAGCTCATTCTGGAGATCACCTCTAAGCATATGGAGAAAAGGAAGATTAGCAGGTATAGTCAGCATGGATTCTGGAAGGGAAAATGATGCTTGACCAATCTGATAGCCTTCTATGATGATGTGACCAGCTAGGTAGATGAAAGCAGAGCAGTGAATGTTATTTGTCTCAACTTCAGCAAGGCTTTTGAAACTGTCTCCCATAACATCCTCATAGGTAAGAGTAGGATTAGATGGTTAGAGGAGTGGACAGTTAGGTGGATTGAGAAGTAGCCGAATGACAGAGTGCACAGAGTTGTGATCAATTGTGCATGATCTAGTTGGAGGCCTGTAGCTAGTGCTGTTCTCCAGAGATTAATATTTGGTTCAGTCTTGTTCAACATCTTCATCGAGGAGCTGGATGAAGGAACAAGCAATTTTGCTGATGATAGGAGGCTGGAGGAGTGGCTGGCATCTGTGGTATCACTGCCTAGATTATTTAGTAGACAAGATTTCAAAACCCTGTTAGATTACAAAAGGGGGAAAAAACAGATTTCCTTTGCAACTGGCAAAAGTGATTCTCTTTTGGCTAGGTTTGCATTTTAGTGGATGTGCCCTGAAAGGGAAGAGAGAAGCCTGCCACGTTGTGGTGTGCCCCTCCTAACCATTTACGAAAATTCTAGGTTCTGCAAACCTGTATTACAGTATCACACAGTATCACAGTATTGCAGCATAACTGGTTGATTCTGTGATTCTATTCTATGAATTGGTTACCAGAAACTATGCATAAAAAGGTTTAGGAGATTTTAATTCAAATGTAAATTGCTACCTAGCCTGCATGGTGTACTGCTGGGTTTGTTTTCAAATCTTGTTCAGATTGTTTCACTGCACAAAATGTCTGATACTTTCAGTCACGGTAATTCAACTAGTCACCAACTAGTGCTCTGTATCACAGCAGTGCAGTATAGGAAAGTTAGGGTCTGGTTCCAGTTGCCTAATATCCAGCTGCTCATTCACTCTGTGTAAAGTGTAATAAAACTTTGTAGAAGCATCTCCTTTCAGAAAAAAAGTGATCTCCCCTTTCCTACAATTTACTGCTGTGTGCACTGTAAAGCATGTGGTTTTGTAATGTTATCACGTGGGAATTATGTAGTTTAATTAACATGTAAATGGCACATTTGTCTTCGTTATCTAAGCAAAAAAACTCTTTTGAGGAATATGCCACTATTTGGAAAGCAGTTTATTTGTTACAGGCTTGTAGACCAAGATCATTCATGAAAGTGGTGGTTAGGGAGGTCACTGCAACTTGTGCCTGATCTTCAAAAGAGAATTAATGACTTTGTTTTGACAAATGATAAACTGGGACTACAACTGATGCCAGCAGTATGTTTTTGACAGAGAATCTAGTTGTGTAGGCATATTATACACTCCCACAACCTTCTCCACCCCAGGACGGAGCCGTCTGTGGGGACTAAACCTTAATATCTCATCAAATCTCATCTCTAGTGTTTGAACTATATGTGTGCTCAAGTGAACTTGGCATGAATGCCTTCTGTTTCCCTATATTTGTTAGTTCCATCTGTCAGTAACTATTTCTTGGGATCTCAATGCCTTATCACTAGCTGAGCTATCAGAAAGTACACACGAAAAATGAGGTTGTCCATAAAATATATTGAGTTTTGCTGTCTTTCCATTTGGTGGCTGAGGGACCAGCCAAGTGAAGATGCTTATGGAGACATGAAGGTCAACATCGATCTGACCCTGTGGCTGACCTGCTATAACCAGAGGGCTTTTACTAGAGACTTCTAAATGCTTTTGCAACCTCAGTGATCCTGTGAATGAGGCCACCTCTAGTAGCTACTCTGGTCCTGAGTAGTTGAGGATGTATCTGCAAGAGCTGGGATTAGCAGATGATGCATTGAAAAGTCATGCTTTTGGTAGGACATTAAGATGTTGTGCAGTCTGGAGTTAAACACAGCAATATGAACATTCCTGATGATGGAAGAAGGCAAGAAGGCTAGTTAGCACTACCTCCTATTAAAAGACTGCTTGTTTCTAGTCCTCATCTGCACTACCTGCATTACTAATGTTCTTACCACTACTGATCACCAAACTGGAAAAACATGGACTTGATGGATGGACCACTTTCTGGATAAGGAATTGGCTGGATAATTGCATGCAGAGACTGGTGATCAGTGGCACAATGTCCACCTGGAGACCAGTGACAAGCGGTGTCCCTCAGGGGTCAGTGCTGGGACCAGTGCTATTTAATGTCTTTATTAGTGATCTAGATGGAGGAAGCAAGTGCGCCCTCAGCACATTTGCAGATGACACCAAGTTGTGTGGCACAGTTGACTTGCTAGAGGGCAGGGATGCCATCCAGAGGGACCTGGACAGGCTGGAGAGGTGGGCCCAGGCCAAGCTCATGAAATTCAACAAGGCCAAATGTAAGGTCCTGCACCTGAGTCAGTGCAGTTCCAGGCACAAATCCAGGCTGGGTGGCAAATGACTGAAGAGCAGCCCTGGGAGTCTGGGTTAATGAAAAGCTCAACATGAACTGGCAGTGTGCACGTGCATCCCAGACAGCAACGGTGTCCTGGGCTGCATCAAGAGAAGTGTTGCCAGCAGGGCAAGGGAGGTGATTCTCCTCCTTTACTCTGCTCTAGTCAGACGCCACCTGGAGTACTGTGTACAGTTCTGGAGCCTCCAATACAAGAAGGACATTGAACTGTTGGAGCAAGTCCAGAGGAGTGCCACGAAGATGCTCAGAGGGCTGGAGCACCTCTGCTATGAGGAGGGGATACAAGAGTTGGGGCTTTTCAGCCTGGAGAAGAGAAGGCTTCGAGGAGACCTTACAGTGGCCTTGGCCTATCTGAAGAGGACCTACAAGAAGGCTGTGGAGGGACTATTAACAAGGTCTTGTAATGACAGGACGAGGGGTAATGGGGTTTAAACTGGAAGAGGGGAGATTCAAACTAGATGTTAGGAAGGGATTCTTTACAGTGAGAGTGGTGAGGCACTGGAACAGGTTGCCCAGGGAGGTTGTGGATGCTCCCTTTGTTGAGACGTTCAAGGCCATGTTGGATGTGTCCTTGAGCAACCTGTTCTAGTGGGAGGTGTCCCTGCCTATGGCCAGGGGCGGTGGGGTTGTTGGAACTAGATGATCCTTGAGATTCCTTCCAACCTAAACCATTCTACGATTCTATGATTTCAAGTCATCTCTGGTCTGCCCTCCCCTTGTATGGTACCTACATGTTGTCCCTTGGTGACACAATCTGTGCAAGGAGAGGCATCCACTTTCTATTGGTATCAGCTGTGTCTTCCCCACAAGCTCTAAAAAGCTGGACTTCCTTCAAAGAAGAAGCTATTCTGTAAACTCTTCCCTGTGCCTTTCTGAACAGGAAAGTAGAATTCATAGGAAGAAGCATTTTTTCCTGTAGTAATGCATTTGTAGGACTCTTGACATTATGCCCACTGCCTGTTGTTAGTCCAACTTTTTTTTTTCCTAATTCATAGTATTTATATTTTCTGTATTTGTCCAAGTGCAGAAGTTGACTAGTCTTTTCTCAGGATGTTGCAAAGTGTGGTGTTTACACTGGTCCTGTTAAAAACTGTTACAGGTCATAGCTGCCTGCAATGCATTTATACCCATTTTAATAATAGGCAAATACAAAATGAGACAACATCATGCTGTGACATCTGTCTACTCCATATATAAAGGGAAATGGTTTAACTTTATTGCTCTTCATTGCTGCTTTGTAAAGATTTCTGCATGGCTAGGAGTGCAAGTACACATCAGGTTGTTTGCAGGTGTTGGTGTATTAATATATCAGAAAATATATTTTCTTACAGCATGCTGACATTTCCCTCTAAGACATGGTACAGAACAAAAAATAACAACACAGAGTTGTGTAGAAGTAAATTGAATTCAGAGAATTTTTGTTGAAGAAAAGAAATATCTTTGTCTATGAAGATTTTGCATCAGTATATGTGCTACATTGGCCATCTCTAACCAAAAGCCATCTGGCATAGCCCCAAACAAATAAATGCAGACTCACTTTGAATTTATTTTCAGTTCAGAGTGATATAGATGAAGTTCACTGCTACAGGGACAGTGCAGCCTTTACTCTCTGTATTTTGCACTGTAAGTAATTTTCAGGAAAGGAGGCATCTTCTTGGGGGAAGGCATATTAAACCTTAAAGCTTTCAAATAAGAAAGTCTAATGAAAACAGAATAATACTTTCTGGTTTTGGCCCTTAATCTGTAGGGAAGATGTCAGTGTCAGAGGATGGGGAAGTGGCAAGCAGTATAAAAAAAAACCAATTTTCACAGAAGCCGTAAGTTAGAAGGGAATACTCCCTTTTTTTTTGAGCTCAAATAAGTTTCTGGCTTTAAGTGTATGGCTATGCTCCCTGTCCTTAACCTACAGATAGCATTTTAGGGGCTTAAAGATAGGAGCCGGAATGACTTTCCTAAGTACATCCAGTTTAGAGGAAAAAAACCCAAAAACACAAACACAAAACCAATACAACAGGATGTCTCTTTCCTAATGATGTGTTCACTTAACACATTTCTCCCTTCAGTGTATTACAGTATTTGCAAAAACTTCTTGAGCCTGTTAGCCTCATGGATATGGATTAGGGATGAGGGTTTAGAAACTTTCAACAGGGTAAGAAATCACAGCAGCATCTAATGCAGCAGCCGTCTGGATAGTGTGGCTGGTGCACAGCTCTCCTTTCAGTCTTTTTAACACTGATGAAAGGAAAGAGGCTGCTGTCTCCAGAGATGAAAATGCTTCCTTTCCCTGGCATATGTGTGTGGCAGAATGGAGGGTTCTCAAACTGAAAGAAACATAACCTGTGGATTTGGAGAGCAGTAACAGAAGTACTGTTTTCTCTAGTGCTAGTAGTGATTTTCAGATCTGAGATTCTGATTCAGTTCTGTCATGTGTAGCAACCTCAGATCAGTTGCTTGCTGGTGTAAACCTGACTCCTGAGATATAATATTGATACCAAGATATCAAAGTCTTAGCATGTACAGCCTTTATTTTGAAATTTGTGGTAACTGACAATTCTAAGCATATATTCAGTATATTTAAAGCCCAAACTGTTTCTTGAATGCCCCTGTCTATATGGAAAAAAAATAGATCTAGAAAACATAACCTTTGAAGATTTATTAAGCTCTGCTACTTTATCCACAAGAGATTGCTAAGGGAAGGCAGCCTTATGGTCCTCAGATGCTGGAAGGCTGCTGCAGTGCAGAAGGGAGTAATCATATTTCCTGACAAGAATGTATGGAAGTCACGGCATTGGCTGCCTGAGGAGACTGTCAAGTTTCTGTCACTGGAATGCTTTAAGAATAGGTTAGATGAGTCTGTGAGAAACAACAAACACAGGTATAGGTGATCTGCCTTGGGGTGTGAGCATGGACTATGTGATCTACTGAGTTCCCTCCAGCTCTGTGTAATTCTGTTGCATTCTCTCAGGCTTCTCCTTCAGCTGGAACATCTGTGTCTTGTTGTTGCTTCAGGAGTTCTGAAATGTCAACAACAATAACACTGCTTAAGAAAAAAAAAAAAAAAAAAAAAAAACAAACCACCCAAAAAACTAGCAAAACCCAAATAACAAAAGAAACCAAAACCATGGAAATATTTTTTCAGGAATTCAGCTCAGGATTTCTCCCACATGTGAGAAAGCTTATTTGATAGATGTATCTCTCACTCAAAGGCAGTGCTATGGTCGGGAGGGGGACCATGTAACCCAGAGATAATGCATTTGCAGCTTTTTTTCCTTTTTTTTTTTCCTCTTTTTTTTTTTTTAACATGATATATATGTGTTAAATTTTGTAGAGTAAGGAAATGAAGGAGAAGGAGCAACAGCTACTACTCATTTATCACTTCCCTGATTTGCTTTTTGCTTCAAGAAAGACATTCATTTCTGCAGCAGCAGGATGGATCTCTGTGATTGAAAAATACGTTGCCTTCTTTTTTCTTGGAATTTCTTTTTTTGCAGATTCCATGATGCCTATAAATGTTCATCTTAGGCTGTGTTTTTGTTTTTGATGAACAGTAACGTGATTTCCTTCTCTCCATTCTCCCTTGTCTCTTCATTTTCACACTATCTTGTGGCTTCTTGGAGTTGAGGTGTCTGTTCCATTTTTCAAATGTGGCCTAAATGAGGATCTTTAAGCTTTAGAGAAATGGGTGCTTTGTCTTTAAGCTATTAGAGAAATGGGTGCTGAGGCACTGGATGACTATGGAGACATCTTTCCATTAGTAAATCAAACCAGCAACTGTGTATTGACCCCTTTGCAATCTATATTTCAATTGCTGAAAGATGAAATGCAGATCCAGTTGGATGTATTCACGGACCTCAACCTTGACCTTACCAGTCCTTTACAAGAAGTACATCCTCTCTGAGCCACTTAAAAGTTGTTCCAAGTGCAGTTCAGACTATAAGAGTCAGTGAATAATAAAAAAGAATTTTCTCTTTACCACAAATTCAAATCTTACACAGCATCAAATTGGATGTTGTTAGATGCTGTAGATAGAGGTCAAATATAAAGGGAAAAGCCAGTAAGGCATACATGAATCCATAAGAAACTGGAAACTGGCAAATTATTCAATAGAGTACTCTTATTTCATTCTCATCTTTGCTGTGACACTGTCAGAGTAAGGAAATTGGAGAGGCACTGTTGATCTGAAGTCCAAAGGGAGGTGATAACTGTAGGACTAGAAAGCCCAAATTCCTTACCATTTCAAAAAGAAACTTTTCTTTGTCAGCAGATCTTTGTATCACTGTCGTTCAAAGCCAAAATGTTTTGCCATAGCAGTGCTAATCTCAAAATACATTGGTATCTAATTGTGTATTTTGCCAAGTACTAGTATTTTCTGCACTACATTTTCTCTTCTTATGTGGAATAATGGGAGCATGGGTTTGTACATGTGTGGGCAAACAATGGCAGGCATAGCCTGGAGGAAATTCAGGCAGCCTCTCCTTTAAAAATAAATTAAATGGGTAGGAAAACAAATATGCAGATGCCACGAATTTGGCCACACTGTTAAGAAGCTCTGGGATTTCCCATTCAGCAACTGGCTAGAATGGCAGATTTTTCAATGAGATGTACTATCTTCAGTCCAGAGGCTGATTGGTTGTTTGCTGTGGTTGGTGCTCTGTTAAGAGAATAAATGCAGGAATGTGGGCTCAAGAGATACTGTGGCTCAAGAATTGCCATGGATATTATGAAAATGTGCCGGAAAATCATTCAATCTCAGTCCAGAAACACTGTAATTTTCAACCCTTCATCATATGACACAGAGGCTCCCTTTGGGCTTAGCAAGGCTGTCTGCTCTTATAGCAGATGTACCCCTTGGAATACAGCACAAGGGCTGTGTGGGATACATCGTCAAGGGCTATGGTATTGCCTGAAGCATGTAGGCATGGGTTGGTTAATCTCATCCACTTCTTGCAAACAATGGGACAAACTATTAAGCAATCATTAGTCACAGAAAAGAAGTTTCCATTTCCAGAAGTTCTGGCACTCTGTGTGTGCATGGAGAGGCAAGATCTGGTGTAGTTTCCCCTACCAGTTCCTCCAAACTCTGTAAAGAAAAGTGCTTCAGAATCATTACAGTAGGTATAGATTGTGCCAAACAGCTGGGGGGGAAACTGGCCTCATTTTCCTCTGATTTGACAGGTCTCATGCAGATTGTGTCCTTTGCCCTTCAGGATGGACTTCCATCAGACTTTTTGAGGCACATCCTGTGATGTGATGCATCATCTTGAGTCACATCCTTAATGATGGCATTGGTTACATTACTACTTTGAACTCCTCAAACCTTGTCACAAAGTGTTGGGGTACGGAGGCTGGCAAGAGGTGAGATCGGGGTACTGATGACTCGAGACAGCAGCTTCTAGGCATCTGTGCATCAGTACAACTTTATTAGGGTAGTGCAGTGTCTTATATAGTGCTCAGAGGAGGTGTTTCCAGCCAGCCTGGGGCTGGCACAAGTGGACAGTACAGATTGGCCCCAAGTTATGTATAAGGCAGAGATAGGTTACCTGTGGTAAACAACCTGTGAGTACCACCCAGGGGGGCTGGCCAGGGTCAGCCGCCTGGGGCTGTGTCCGCCCCAGGGGCCAGCAGATCCCACCCCCTGACAGCTGTGCGTGTGTTGCTCATAGTCCTCAGCCTAGGCCCCTGGGAGCCTGTGAGGCTCCAAGGACACTTCCCATCACAGGGCCTGATGTTTACGTTCCATACCTCGTTGCAGGAGAAAGCTCCCCACAACAAAGGATGTGGTATTTAAACTGGCCAGTGACAGAGAAAACTCTGTTAAGGAGCCTGAAATTTCATTATTTTGCTACTCTTGAAATAGCTTGAAGCCCTAGAATGTTTGGTATCAAACCTGAAAGGGGTAGTACTAAGGCAGATGAAGATGCAAAGCATGTACATGCACTGTTATATTAAGTACTATACACCATTTGTAGTAGAGTATATGAGGCTAGGTAGACTTGGGATTAAGAAGGCCATTTATGTGTTGAACCTGTCATTATTCATAAATAAGCTATGAGGGTGTTTGGAGTCAGCTTTCCTTTAGGCTCAGATTTGCATGAAGGCATAGATAAATGCATGCATTTCTCTCAGTGTCTACAACTGCTAGGGTGCTTTCATCTGATTGCTGCAGCTCATTTTGATTTTGTGCTGATGAAGCTTTGACTGAGTTATCCTATTTTTATTTGGCTGGCACCTTGCCCTTGCTATAGCAAATACTAACAGTACTTGTCAAGGACACTACGGGGAACTTCAGTTTGCTGAAGTGAGCTGGGGAAGCAAAAAAGGGAAAAAAATAGATTTATGTTGAATCCACCTTGGCAGATGGTCAGATGACACGTCTTGCAGGACACCCTGGGAATTCCAGAGATCTGCAACAAGGAAAACAAACCTGACTTAATATTTTCTTATGAATCTTGCAGTGTTTCATCTCTGTAGCATCAATGGGCAGACACAAGCACACACTGATATTACCATACTGATTAAACCAGGATTCATCTGTGTATTCCAATTCTTCTAGCAAAAAAGAATTGGAGAAGGCAGGATGCGGTGGTATTCATAAGAATCATTGCAATGGAATTGGCATTTACAGTTTACCTCATTGGGAAGAAGCAAGCTAAGCCGATTCATGAGTTTACTTCTCAGTACTACTCAAGTCAGAGAGAACAGATTGTGTCTTTATTCTCTATCCTTTTGTCCCTATCAGTGTTTTATCTATGAATATTCTTCATAACATTTTCTAACTAAATTAGCTTAAAGTGTTCTTTTTTTCGTGCTAAACGGAGTTGACCTTTTAAATCTTGCTTTATGCCTACTTCCTTTGTAGATTTCTTTAGATTTTACTATTAATTTTTGCTTGCAAGAAATATTTTTTTTTAACTTTTTCTTCCTTTTCTTTTAGCAACTTAACATCACTTCATGTGTTGTACTGTCAAAATAGGCCTTTGGGAAATTAATTACTATTACAGGTGAAAGATGTTAGGATAAATCTGATGAAAGCACAGTCTCTTTTTTGTGTTTCCCAAATCTCCTCTAAGATGTAATGTATGCCCTGCAGCAGAAACCAAACTTTTGGTTTTTTTTAGATTTCCCACCCTCTGCTCCCTCAAAGTTGGCCATGCAAATGAGAAAATATTCTGCCTAATTATGCCCAGTGAGTTTTAATTTTATTTATTACAGTCCCAGGGTGGGACTGAAAAAGCAAACACTTAATATTACAGTCACTCTCACACAAATACCTGCAGTGCATTACAGAAACTGTTAAAAAAATGAAACCCACTACCAAAAAAACCCCAAAACAAACCCTACCCAGAAACCAACACAATATACCATCACCCACAATTGGGCATCCATTCTTGTCATCCTCTCTAGCATTGTTATTTTCAGCATTTTGTGTCCTTGCAGAAATGTCAATTGTTTCATACTCTAGATTATTTTTTTCAATTCAGGAAATCCTCTTACGTTTTCCCTTCCTGGTTTTATAGCAATGAGTCAGATGTTTTCAGATAACACTATTTGAGTTTGGATGGTAGGAAATGAATGGGTGGTAGGATGAGTTCATAGATACATAGAATACCGGGTTGGAAAGGACCTCAGGGATCATGTAATCTAACATTTCAAGGTAAGAATATAGGTTAAATGAGATGACCCAGCTTTTGATCATTTGTATCACCTTAAAAAGATGATTTCAGTCCTGTGAGTAATTATTTTCCCCCTGAGCTTTTGTGTCTTGCCTATTTCCAACATAGACTTCACTGGACATATTTACAAGTACCAGGGCATGCACTGAAGCTTGTAGTCAGTTTCACCTCTGTGCCTGATGAGATCATGGAGCAGATCCTCCTAAAGACTCTGTCAAGGCAAATGGAAGACAAAACAGAGGTGATTCAACCATGGCTTCACCAAGGGCAAATCACGCCTGACAAACTTAGTGGCCTTTTATGATGACCTCACAACAACCATGGACAAGGGAAAGACAACAGACATCATCTACATGGACCTGAGTAAGGCATTTGACTCTGTCCCACATGACATCCTGGTCGCCAAACTGGAAAACCAGGGACTCAATGGGTAGACCAGTCGCTGGAGAAGGAATTGGCTGAATGGTCACACACAGGGAGTGGTGATCAAGTGCACAATGCCTGCCTGGAGACCAGTGACAAGTGGCATCTCTCTGGGTCAGTGCTGGGACCAGTGCTGTTTAATGTCTTTATTAGTGATCTAGATGGAGGAAGCAAGTGCGCCCTCAGCACGTTTGCAGATGACACCAAGCTGTGTGGCACAGTTGACTTGCTAGAGGGCAGGGATGCCATCCAGAGGGACCTGGACAGGCTGGAGAGGTGGGCCCAGGCCAAGCTCATGAAATTCAACAAGGCCAAGTGTGAGGTCCTGCACCTGAGTCAGTGCAGTTCCGGGCACAAATCCAGGCTGGGTGGCAAATGACTGAAGAGCAGCCCTGGGAGTCTGGGTTAATGAAAAGCTCAACATGAACTGGCAGTGTGCACGTGCATCCCAGACAGCAACAGTGTCCTGGGCTGCATCAAGAGAAGTGTTGCCAGCAGGGCAAGGGAGGTGATTCTCCTCCTTTACTCTGCTCTAGTCAGACGCCACCTGGAGTACTGTGTACAGTTCTGGAGCCTCCAATACAAGAAGGACATTGAACTGTTGGAGCAAGTCCAGAGGAGTGCCACGAAGATGCTCAGAGGGCTGGAGCACCTCTGCTATGAGGAGGGGATACAAGAGTTGGGGCTTTTCAGCCTGGAGAAGAGAAGGCTTCGAGGAGACCTTACAGTGGCCTTGGCCTATCTGTAGAGGACCTACAAGAAGGCTGCGGAGGGACTATTAACAAGGTCTTGTAATGACAGGACGAGGGGTAATGGGGTTTAAACTGGAAGAGGGGAGATTCAAACTAGATGTTAGGAAGGGGTTCTTTACAGTGAGAGTGGTGAGGCACTGGAACAGGTTGCCCAGGGAGGTTGTGGATGCTCCCTTTGTTGAGACGTTCAAGGCCATGTTGGATGTGTCCTTGAGCAACCTGTTCTAGTGGGAGGTGTCCCTGCCTATGGCGAGGGGGGGGGGGGGGGACACTAGATGATCTTTGAGGTCACTTCCAATGTGGACCATTCTGTAATTCTATTTAAACCATGAGGAGGTAGCTCATTTTGGAGTGTGAATCTTGAAAACTCCCTTTATACCACACAAGTTTTAGGGTGGATGGACAAGACACAGAAAAACTTCACTTGAAGTAGTGTATGAACTTTTTACTGTCAGTTGAGTTTGCTCTGTAGTCGCTGTAAAAGAAGAACATGTTTGTACAAAGCAAAGTTTATAAAACTAGTCAGTCACAATAGAAGACACTGCCTCTGAAGAGGAGGGATTTTTTGCCCTTTGTGTGTCTTTAATGTGAATGGGAGAGAATGCTCAGATTATTTGAGGTATGCCATGGTTTGGTTTTGTCTGGCCTGCCTTAATTTTATGGGTTTTTGTTTTCCCTGACTTTGTTTAACACATGCAAGAGCAGCTGCAGAAAACAATGATTCAGGCTCATAAAGGGAGCACTTGTCTGTAGAAACAGAATGCAAAACAAAGACAGGTTCTTCACATTAATTTCCCATATTCACATCACTGGATCTGTTTTGAAGACAGATTGTGTTTTAAATTTGCCTTATTCTTTTCCAGACAATTTGTTTATTTTCACATGAAGGAATGCAATGGTTCTGAATTCAAATCTCATTTCGCTGATACCACTGCAGAATAACTAAGAGCAGTGCTGATCTGTCCCTTGAAATACATTCAATAGATTCTCTAAGGGAACTATAGAACTAGTTTAAACAGGGTGAACTCCTTTCTCTAACTGAAACTGCTTGTACATGTGGAAAGATTTTTGAGTTTGAGATACTTAGCTTTTGTCTTTAATACAGTGAAAGGACTTTCTGCTAGTTCTGGAAAAAAAAAATTGCCCTCAATGAGACCTATGTGAAGGTAAAAAGGCAGTTTAGGGGTTGGTAGAAGGTTACTTAAGTGGCTTTTGAAATCCAGCTTGAATGTGAAATTGAGTTTTGGGGCAGTACCTGAATAGACCTCCTTTGCTCTTCCTTTAGAGTCAAAAGTCAAGGGATGTGCAGCCCCATGATAAATTAAAAGCCATCTGTGAGGATGCATGTAGAATATAATGTCCTGTGCTTGTTTGTTTGTTTGATTTTTGCAGATGGCTTTTGCTTTGTAAAATGATGAATTCTAAATGGAACAGCTGTCCGTACAGGGTGGCTTATTTGCTTTCCTTTTTTCATTTCTAGATTTATTTGCATTACATCTTTTCTGCTGATGCCAAGCCAAGCTGTCAGTCAGCACAGTTACCTGTCTTAAAAATGTAGGTGTTATAACAACAAAGCAATCATATCTTTAAAAAAGGCCTTTTACCTAAGACATAGGTAACAGGCTTTTTCCCCTTCACGTGTGCCAACAGCAGCACAACTTCCTCCCTCCCACGATTCTGTCCCAGCCACATGCCTAAGAGCAGTTGGCATCAATATTCAGATCTTCAAAATGTTGCTTTCACAGTGATATGCAAGTGCAGAGTGTGAGAAGGTGACCAGTCATGAAATATATTTTAAAAGTTCAGTCATCAGATTTTTCAAATATCAGAAAGAAGGAAAACTTAGCTTTGTGACAAATTTTTAGAATTGCATAAATGCCTGTTTGTTTGTTTGCTTGATTTTGTTTTCTTTTAGATTTATTTTACATCTGTTCACACTGATAAAGGAAATGATTTCCAGCATGGAAAAGAAAAATTGTCTTTGTTCACATTACTGTTCTGTTTGTATTCTGTGACTTCTCATGACATAATAAATAAAGGGAAGAACATGTAGATGGCTTTTTTAAAAAAAAAAAAAAGAGAAAAAGAAGTGTTTTACAGCACCTTTTAAAAATCTGATGTTCAGTTGTCTAAAGTTGCAAGAGAATAGTGAGGCTGAGAAATTTGATGCTGATCAAGGGAATGTGTGCTGAGGAATGCCAAAGATTTGGAGTGTTAATTCTTTTGCATCTTGTCTTAATATTGTTTATACTCTTTCTCCTTTTTATCTTTTCCTCCTTCTGGTTCTTGTAGTTCTTTTTAGTTAAGGAAACCTAGTCCACTATTTTGCCACAAACAGAAATCTAGGGGGAAACAAGACTGTAAGTGCAACACTGTAAGAGTTGGAGCCACAAGAGAAGTGGCTGAGGCAACTGGGGTTGTATAGGGTGAAGAAAAGGAGGGTCAGGTGAGACCATATCACTCTCTCTATCTGAAATGAGGTGTAGTGAGATGGGCATCAGTCCATCTTAACAAGAGGAAATGGCTTAATGTTGCCTCAGGGGAGGTTTAGGTTGAATATTAAGAAAAAATCTTTACCAAAAGGGTTGTGAAGCATTGAAACAGACTGCCTAAGGAAGTGGTAGTGACAACACCATCTCTGCAGGTTTTTACAAGACATGTAGATGTGTTGAGGGATGTGGTTTAGTGGTGACTTTGCAGTGCTAGGTTAATGATTTGACTTGATGATCTTAAAGGTCTATTCTAACCAAAAGAATTCTGTGATTCTATGTGCTCCTATGGTATTTCTTTTATAATACTCTGGTCTTCATTTGTTTTCTCCTTGGTAAATCCCTGAAGTTACTTGTTGTTTGTGTAGGAACACTGGTGGATTTCTCTTTGAGTGCTTGTCTGGTATCCCCTTGTATCTGTTTCTTGAACCAAAATAATGTTTGGCAAGGAATTTTGTATGTTTCCAGCTCAGTGGAGCAATGCCAAGATTGTTACAACTGGCCTCAATCTATTGAAATTAGTGGAAAGACACCATTTTACTGAAGGAAAGTATCAGCTGTCACAATAACACCATGAGTTTCATCATAATGTTAGTGCTTACTTTATCCCTGTCAATGTTATATTTGTTAATTGTACATGAAATAACTGCAACTCATAGAGAGGAAAACATGCTGAATTGAAACTAGTTTGAGGTAAGATTTAGGCAAATGCTTTCTTGATAGAGAAACTTCTAAATTTCATTTGTTTTCTTGTTAGTGAATTATTGAGTTTTAGGGATTTAATGGTTGTCACCAAATTTTGTATATTGACAGCCTTAATATTCAGAATATGTGCTCCTTTTTCTGTCTCTAATAGTTCTATTTTTTCCTCTTTATTTAGGAAGAATAGAGTGGTACAGGCAGGATGTGTTGTGCTGACTATAAGAAAATGTGAGAGGTGCTTATTGAAAGTACTGGATTTATTTCCAGTCAAGTGTAACATTAAATGGATAGAACTCCTTCAGCCTTCCCACTCAAGTAATTTTGCCATTGTTAATTCTTCATCATTCCTATCAAAGGGCCAAATTTTGCCCTCTAATATCTATGCAGCTTGTCCTTTGAATTCAAAAGAAGTGCACATACAGTTTTAGAGGTGAATGTTTCATCTAAGGACAGTGAATGCTTTTGTGCAAGCTCTGCATATTGCTCACTTAGTTGGCTAAGGTGTGTGTTTTCCAGCTTGGCTAAAGGAGGGAACATTTTATTTGCTTCATTTATTTTTTATAAGATTCATTCACTGTAATATATTCGATGAATTACTCTGGATTCTGGAAGATCAGAGTCCCTTGCTCTGTCACAAACTGTCTTAGGCAAATAATTAAATTTCAGTGTTCCATTTATGATAATTGCAAAAATTGAGTTGATGTATTTGTTTGTTTCAGTTGCAAATAGGCCAGAGGCTGCCTGCTGCAATTTTTTGCCTATTAAGCCTTCCGTGATACCACTCCTTTTGCTAACATTACTTGATTCTACTGGAATGCAAATATGAATTTATATTTTAAAATGTATGCATTTAAATCCTTCGCCATGAGAATCCAAGACAATTAGCAAATGGAACAATGTGTGATTTATCTATTCCTTGATCAATTTTAATCATAGCTATTTTTTAATTTAGAGTTCTCAGACAATTAGGATAAATTTTGCTTTTAATGAAGACACAACTGTTCAGCTGGAATGGGATTATGGTAATTATTAAAGCTGCAAAGAAATTTGTTTCATAAGCTCCTAGAAGGTTTGGTTATCTGACCAAAACCAAGATCAATGCTGTTAGTGCTAATTAAAGCAAATAGATGAAGGAATAAAAAAGGCTTAATTCTAAATTTCTGAATATCATTTAAAGTTTACAAGACTTAGTTTAACTTGCATTTTGTTCATTGTTGGGTGAAGAAAAAGTGTCTGCATTTGTAAGACAAGTAACAATGAGAATTGACCTTCAACTTTGTGTAAAGCCTTTGAAAGGAAATGGTTTTAGGGGAATAAATGTGGCTAAGTTTCTGATACAAACCACAAATGACTAGTAATTAGGTCTACTGCATTGGGTTAATTAACAAAAGGTAGCTTAAAATAGGTAGAAAACATATTTGTCTGTTACACTGATGATATAAATTGTGGTAATAATACCATTTTTTTAACCCCTCTCCAAAGAGCTCTATTAATATCAGATATCTCTTGTTGCTAGCACCCAAGTGATATGAATACAACTGCTGCTATTGTGTAAGAGATATAAATGAATTTTTATCACCGTAAATCAGACAGAAGTAAGGGTGATATGCTGAGGGCAAAGTCAGGCATTACTTAAGCGCAAATTATTGCAGATCTACTCATGGGAAAAATCCATACATATCACCATAAAGCTGTTGAACCCCTGTGCTTCTCCGTTAGCCTTTGGGACAAAGCTTTTGGGGAGTTGCTGGTTTGAGAGAGCTGGTGTTGTCCTGCAGAGCATAGCTGGTTGCAGATCACACATGAACCACCTCTGTTTATGCCATTCTGTAGGCAGCTGTTGCTTTCTTCAGGATAGACACAAAGCCTCTAAATTTCTCTTCATCGTAGACATGTGGATGTAATGGCAGAGGAGCTGGCTGGATGTTAAACTGTGTTAAGTTTTGTTGGTTGCTTCCATATCACACAATTAAAAGCCAAAATCCCATCCCTTCTCAGACTTCTCTCTTTACAAGGATGGGACAAACCCATTCGTTTTTGCCATCTCTTTTTTTGTGTGTTTTGTTTTACTAAAAAGGTGTTCTGCACAAATATGTAAAAAGCTTCCTGGTGAGCCACAGTGAACCACACATCTGTTTCCTATTCTCTCTTTTCATTTTGTATTTAAGCCCGATGATTAATAGAAGCCATAACCATGACTTCTAGAAGACCAGTATAGCTTGTAATTGTCTTAAAAGGTGTTACAGATAGTTAGGAATAACATACTTTCTTCTTCAATTCCTTATGTCTCTAGTATTTGAATATTAAATAATATTAAGTAAGCATTAATCAAAATAAATATTTCATATTAATGTTTTATTGGAGCTTAAAATGTTATGTACAATGGTGTAAAAACCCAAGAAAACCTCAGTTCTATAGCAAATCTTAGACTCACGCATATAGATGGGTTTGTACATATATATATATATGTATGTATAACTGTGTGTGTATGCAATTGTATGCAACATAGTGAGGACAACAGATTAGTCTAATAGGCCTCTATGTCCAAAATCAGTGTTTGGCAGCTCTAAACAGCCTTATACTCAAGTATGTTGATGAATCCTTGCCTGGTGGGGCTGGTGAAGATGATGACTGTTAGTGACATAGAGGTTTTCTGCTTGCATGTGTGAAATGCATTTTAATTTAAAGGATTCTAGAAAATCTCAGACTGAAAGTCACAGTTAAATGTAAAAATATTTTAAGAATGAGATGAACTACAATAAAATCGTATCTTCAAGTAGTACAGCTAGACTTCACCAGTAACACAACTGAAAGACCTGGACTTTAAAAAAGGATTTCAAACTCAATTTACGGCAAAGCAAACCCTAATGGATTACTGGTTGTATAAGATAAATTGATTGCCTGTTTTCTATCCACCCACCCATGACAATTGAATTAGTGGTATAAACATGTTACTCATTTTTCAAAAGCCTAACACACAATGTAAAAAAGATTATCTAATATATGTTAGGGGGTGGGATTTGGGGAGGTGAGGAAAGAAAAAGCAAACAATGGAACAATCTGCTTCCATTTAGGCTGGTGTAACTCCATGGCACTGCCTGCATTTACATCAGCGTACTTCAGATCAACATTCACGTCTTGTCTTGTAGATTGAATTTATCTCCCACAGCTTTTGTTTCCGTTCACTTCCCAAGCTGCATGTTATTGTGTCTCTTTCTTCTTCCAATAATTTTGTTCACAATAATACTTTAGAGGCATACCAACTAAAATGAGGGGAAAGAAGAGAGCATACAGAACTCATAATTAAAGCATGTTTTTCTTCTCACTTCTGAGATTTGCATGCAGTTTGTGTTACCATGAATGTAAGTTGGCCTAATTGTAATAACAATGATGACCATTTAATCAGAGAACAGGAGATTCTCTTTTGAAAAAAGATTTCAATGGCATTTTCATCTGCAACTTGTCTTTCTCTGCTCTTTCTCTGCTCAGAAAGTTTGTGACACTTTAATTGCTAACAAGTGGAGGACAAATGGCATGTTTTTATTGGGAGTGATCTTTACCTACTTGCTGGATACATTAAATGTTGTTGTTTTCAGTATTTGTATTTGAAGTGATCAGAGGAATAAGTAATGATTTCAGGTACTATACAGTGATTGAGCCATAGGAAACTCCTGCCTGACTGAGGAGTTGAAACATTTTTTTTTTCCAGCACATAATTTTTACTGAAATGTTTATAATTTTGTTTTTGTTTTTCAAAAAAAACCCATACAAAACCCGACCTTGTCTCCAATTAGATGTTTACCCAACTACTGTGAACATGGAGGAAAATGCTCTCAGTCCTGGACCACCTTTTACTGTGATTGTAATGATACAGGCTACATGGGAGCTACCTGTCATAACTGTAAGTAAATTCACATGTACAGTATTTGTTACTGCAGCTGGTATATCAAATCTGTTTCAACTGGCACAGAAACTAGAAATGAGTTTTGTCAGAGGTCATATTTTATTGGAGGATGTAGCATGTCCTGACATGGTTTAAACAACTCAAGAATAGGGCTGGAACCACACAGGAATCCATTTTTAAATATACATGTTTCTTGACAAATATTTTGGAGAAATCAAATTCAGATTATTTTCTTCTTTTTTTTTTCCCTGAGCGAATATTAAATTCAGTCATGTTACATACATGTAACAGACACATTGGTCATTATAAATTTAGTTGAATTTAGCTGGGCTGAGCTAGATGATTTTGCTCTGTGTTTGGAGCTATATGTCACTTTAGCAAGATAATATTCTTTACTTTTAGGTGATCCGAAAGTTCATGTTGCAATAATTAATTTTTCAGCTATTTATTAGTTTGCAATTTTGCTGAATTACTATTTGTGCTGCTGCTATTAGCAAGAGACAGTACATGCAGCATTCAGCTATGGAAATCCACAGTTTAAGAAACATTAAAGATATTTTATAGGGTTTTAAAAAGTAAATAAATTGAACACTAGAGGCACAACATGCTGGATATTCTAATTAAAAAAATAGAGAACAGAGAAGCCAGTATAAAGTCTGTTTATACAGCTGACTGAAAGGGAAAATAGAAGATGAAGGTAAACTTTCTATTCTGTTACTGGAATTAAAGAGAAAAAAGAGTAAGTTAGCATAACTCAAACCACAGACTGATGAGATACATTTTTCCTTATTAAGTTAAAAATAAGAAGAGAAAGAAATGTACTTAGGGGTTTGAACCTGAGAATGTTTCCAGCTGTACCCTGATTCTGGATACTTTAATGGTTTTATAATTAATGGTGAAGTCAGCTTAGGTGTGGGGTCTGCAGCTGACAGAGAGATGTCTTTGAGAGGCTTATTCATAGATTTGTCATCTGAAGTGTCATTGTAAGCACAAAAGAAGTTAAGAGTTTGGTACAGAAATCGTGTCAAGTCAAATGAAAGGTGGGAAGAAAAACGCTGAGTTTAGAGATTGGGAAGAGGGTTTACTTTTGTCCAATTTTTTTTGTCATTCCTCTTTAAATTCTTCAAACCCAACACAGACCACATGCAGTGATTGAGGCCATAGCAGAGTATTTACACCAGCTGATGGCTGGTACAAAGCTAGATGGCCAAATCCACTGGTGAGGAGGGAGAGGCTCCTTGGGGAACGAAGAAGCCTGTTGCTATGGACCATCAAATGCAATAAGGGATGCTAACCTCTAGGCTACAGCTGCTCTGTCATATTAGCTGAGGGGTCTGAGGCTCACTCTGTGTCTGTCTCTTCTAGTTCAGTGCAGTTGTGTCCAAAGGAGACCACCTTACACTGCAGAGGATTGATTCATTACTGGTTTTCCCTGTAGACATTTTCGTGGAGCTGGTGAAAACTCTCCTGCTCTCAAAGGCACATACATAGCTGCTGTTATTAGGAGTTCACTGATGTAAAAAGTACTCAGAAAAATTTCTCAGAAAGATCTTTTTTTAAGCAGATCAAGCTGTACAGGCGTGTGATGTAGAGCTATTCAGCTGCTCGGCTTATTTACAACCCTATTATCAACAGCTAATTTGATTCCAGCTAGATTGTGGAGCCAGCTGCCCTGCAAGCCAAGAAGTGCTGATAAATTGCAACGTTAGTCTGCAGAAATGCGTTTGTGTGCTTGGAATGTGCAATGACACCAGTTCAAAGCTGGTGGGCAAATGCAAACGGTTGATAAGAAACCTGCAGAATAAGAAATGTTATCACTCAGCTGATAGTGGCTGATGTACAGGACTACCTTGCAGCAGGTGAATGAAAACCACAGATCCGATCACAACTCCAGAGTATCCTCAATGACAGACAACTCTTCCAATCATGTAATTCAGTGTAGTTCCATCAAAGTAAACCATCTGATTTCTTAAGTTTGAAACATTATCTCAACAGGTTTTGATTTTGACTAGAACACTGAGGCTGACAGGCCTGAAATTGAACTTGTACCACTTTGGAGAGGCAATTTCATTTATTAAACTACCCTTCAGACCCAAGTCCATGCAGCAACAGTGGAGAGGTTTAACTGGCAATCTGCTCCAAGTCAGACACAATGTAAATATTTTCACTGTCAGATGGATTTCTTTTCTGTCTGAGCTGCAATGTGAATTTTGTGTGTGGTGCTTGTAAGAGGTGGTTAATATGCTATGCTTTTAGAAAGAACTTCATGATATGCATTTACAAACCTAATTTATGTTTTATCAGCTCATAATAGGAGACTTTATAATTTTAAGAACAGAAATCTGAAGACAATGCACTGTCCCTAACTTACTTTTATCATCTGTAAAGTGTTGAAATACATTTTGTGGTTGATACATAAGCAGTTTTACTGCTTTCTTCCAAATATTCATGGACACACTGGATTCTGCTGTGAGGACCAACTAACAATGCAGACTATCTCAGCTCCAAAGACTTTGCTGTTAAGTTTATGACAGAGAAAATCATGCTGGAGCAAGTGATGGAGCGACAGGAAATCTTCGTCAGCATCTTAGGTGGCAGTATCAGTCTGGCAGTCTCAGGTACATAATTATTGCTAGACTTTGTTGTAAGAAAAAATCATAAAATAGAAATTAAAAAAGAAGAAAAAAGTGAATGCTTACAGGCACGAAGAAGTGACATGAGAGAAGGCAAAAATGTTTGAAAACCAAGAAGAGCTTGTAACCAGAGGAGTTTGACATTTTTGACAAGGCAAATAGCAGAATGATAACAGGTAGATAGGTTGGAAATATGTCATGAAAATCAAATATAAATAATTTGAGTTTGATGTAACAGGGAGGAAGTAAACATTTACAAGGCAGAACAGTAAGGTGATAGAAGACAGAGCTGAGACAATGTTTGCATGACCACATCAGATACAGGGGACAAAATTGTGTCTGTCATGACTGAAAATGGGTATACTTGAAATTCAAGACATGTGGATAAAGCAAAAGTGCACATCTCAAGACACACATAAATAACTAGCTGGGTCTAGTCATTGTCTTAATATAATCTTCCTAGAAGCAGTCTTCTGCAAACCTCAGGTATTCTGTTCACTCAAAATCCTTTCTGATCCTGAAAGCTCCTAAACTTTAACAGGAGATGTGGCAATCTAGCTGACCCAGATGAAGATCCACCACTGGAAGGGTATAGGATTATGTCCCCATAAACAGCTATTCTGTGACAGGCAAGTTTCACCCTGAAGTCTCCTCATGTCCTGCTTCTCCTCTTTACTTCTCTGAACTTAACTATTAGGTAAAACCCATTGGTGTTTTCTGGATTTTGGTAACATATGGGGAGACTCTGAATGATTTCTGAACAGGTTGTTTCTTTCATAGCTGTGGTAGTTTGAGGCATCCCAGGTCTCCCTTAAACAAACCCGTAGGGACAGAGAGCCATCCCAGGGGGATGGACCTGCTTGTCCCAGGGTATTGTAAAATTGTTATTCTATTCCCTTTCTGGCATCACAGCTTACAAGGTAGTTTTATGCACGTGTTCCTCTTATCTCATGGTTCATGGGAGAGCTGGCAAGCAGGGATTTGGGCCACTGAGGCCTTGTAGGTGCTGTTTGTGGGGGGCATCTTTGGCCTACCTTACAGGCCGACTTGGGGGTGGAAAGGGTGGAGGATTCTAGAAGCCCAGTTTGGGCTTAGTGGGTTTTATACTTATCATACTTGATTGCCTTGTATATATATGCTTTTATGAATGGAATTTCTCTCTAAACTTCCAATCAGCATACAGCATCCTCATTCTTACTCTTGAAAAGGGGTAGGGGTGATTCTGTTCTCCAGAACTGGCTGTGCTCATGGCCCAGACTGAAACAATAGCTTATTATCTGGTGCATGATTCCATTCTCTCTTTAATAACTGTCAGTCCTCCTTCGAATACTGCTTGTGGAATATTATTGATACCTTCCAAGTATTTTGTTGGGTTTTTTTGGGGGGAGATGAGATTTTTTTTCTTCCAAGGGGGAAAGAGGATTTGTGTTTACCTCTCATCATTCCAGCTTCCCGTGCAATTCACATCTTCTTGCCAATTACTTGCAGCACTCATTAGTGTTTTCATGTCTGCATTACCTGTAGTTGTGAAACTCCAAATCATGGTATAATGTTTTGCTGACACAAGTGTATAAAGACATGTAACTCAATGAGGGATATAGAACTTGCACTGACTGTCCCATGTGCCCATTTCACTGCCCGCACTTTGGGGAAACTAGGAATAACCCTACAGGATATTAAGCCAGTGGTAGCTGAGTTACATTTGCTCGTGTACAAGTGTGTTGTGCTTTAGTTTCTCCACCTCTTTGGGGAAGAAGGTCTAGTTTGCAGGTATATTAGAAGGTATGTGATCTATATTGTCTACCAAAATGGTATGGATTCTTTCTTTTTAAACTATTGTTTGCTGACTGCTGCTTGAGCTGATCTGTAGCTAAAACAGTGGTTTGAGGATACAAACCTGTGAAATGCATGGGTTTGGTTTTTTTGGCTTATCTTTTAAATGTGCTTCATGCAGCTTGCATTTAAATAGGCTGGAAGATTAGCTCAGCTGAAGCCTTTTTAATAAGAGATACTTTCTCCAGTTCTGCAGTGTGATGGGTAGCCTCCTGATACAACAGGTATTGGAGTAGCCTGATATAATCCAGATAAGAGATGATTCTTTATGTAATCACATGTATGAACTATAGCAAAAGAGATAATAATGTAATGTCTGCTTTCTATTTGCAGAAACACTGCTGTTAGTATGCAGCTAGAGAAAATTGCCTGGGTGGGGATTCAGCTCATCTAGTTTTTGCTGTCTGATACTGTGACTGTGTCATTCTGTGAGCTGTTTTAAGAACTTGACTAATCTCACTGTGATATAGGATGTCCATAGTAAGTTCATCAACCACCTTTAAACACGCCAGGGAGATTAGATGTGCAGTAGGCAGCTGAAGGTAGATCAGAATCAGAGAGAGAATGAGAGAAATAGATGGGGAGGAATTGTAAATGTGAATTTATACAAAATATTTTAAACTGAAAACTCATAGTTTAAAACCTGCATAGGCATCTCTCTTTTACTATTAATTCTCCTTGTAATTATAATAGTGAAAGCGGTAGGGCAGTGTAAAATGGCCCCAAGATACAAAATGTTTTAACTTCACTGCAAGATAATGATTAGTAATCTTTTCTTTCTATGACTTGTGCTAGTTTCTTAGCCTCATCTTCCCCTTCTGTATTTCTGTTATTTTTAGATATGATAATTTTCAGATGACCTTTACTCTTAGATGATGAATATTGGTATAGAAGATTATGAGAACCATCATAACGGTTTTATTCTTCATATTCTGGCAATGTCAATACACCCCAAAGCTTTGCAATGTTATTATTAACAGTGTAGTTTAGTTCTGGATATTTGCTTTGGTGTGTGGTCCATCTTGCACATAGAGACATATGTTTTATTGGCCTAGGTAACTCCATCCAATCATGCAAAAGTCACTGATAGGAAATAACATAACTTCAGGCTTTGCAAATATACTTTTTAGTATTAATATGCTTATCATATACGTAACTTTTATTCTTCAAAGCTTAATATAGCCTCAGCCAGATTGTTAGCAATACCAGAGCTGGATCATAAAGTGCCAGCCATGGATTTGGTAATTCTACTGTGTTCCAACGTAGGGAGATGCATACACATTTGCTGCCTGGGCAAATGAGGCACAGAAAGTTTCAGTCCACCAGATGTCTAAAAGTGAGTGTGGTCATGTCATTTACATGTCCTGAGTAACCAGTTTTCCTGTCTGAGATTCATGGAGCAGGTTTTTTTTCCACGTGTTTTTAAACACCTTGTTGTTCTTTGGCTAAACATAACATGATTAATATTCGTATCAAGCCTTTGGTACTTTACTTGATATTTTTGTTCACACCATGCTTCTGGCATATGAATTTTGTAATAATTTGCTGTCTTATTAATGCTTTCCCTTCACGTCATGTATCTATAAATTGTACATCTGCATTTCATTTAAAAAAAAAAAAAAGTTTAAAAAAAAGTTTTTCCCTGTGCCTGACATTTCCTAATAAATAACAAAGAGGATATTCCACTTTGGGACTTCAGAACTGAGCATGTTGGGGAATAACTCAATCTCTCTTTGAAGCTTGTCTGCATTAGATATGATCATCAGCATAGGAGCATCACTAATTTGAAGAGCAAAGCTGAAATACCATGCTCTTGGTCATTACTCTTAAAATGATGTAGGTCTTCCTGCTTTCTTGCAGCACTTGCAGGACTTGCAGGTCACCCTGCGCCAGCAATGGGCAGGGGCTGCTGGGGTATGTGACTGACACAGTTGCCTTCAAAACTCAGCAGGGAAGTGACAGATGGGGATAGGCTGACATGACCTTTTGTACCTCAGCTGAGGGGAGTCTTAGTTTGAATTGTAGGAAATTGTCTAATCCCCAAGTGTAATGGAAGGATCCCTCACAAGCATCCATTTAGGTGACATTTTGGTGAAAGTAATTTTAAAGCCATCTATGAAAAATAACATTTTCTTTATCAGATGAGTAAATACATATTTTTAAAAAGGAAAAAAATAAGCCATCTGTCATCCAGGCACATCACAGTGGGGACTGCATTAGTCTGTCAACAGTAGAGCTGTCAAAATCCAGTTTTTGAGAGTACGGATTTCATTTCCTGATGTTTAACAAGACAACTGTATTGTAAAGGTGAAAATGATAATAATTTCCAGACTTCATTGCCTATGCTAATCCCTCTGCTGTTGGAGTGAGAAGAGAGAGAAAGCTCCCATTGCATGTTGTTTTATTTGTTATTGAGAAACATGCTTGATCGAGCACTCATTACTCCAAGAATGTAAGAACAAAATTGTCAGGTCTGAGGTGTACAGGCAGAGAGTGGAACAGTCATCTCCAGTCTGCCTTCAGGAGCTCTAAGCACTTCCGTGAGCATGCTTAATTCAATCTGTGTCAGCATTTGTTCCTGCCATTTGTCCAATGTCAGCCCGGGGATGTTTGCATATCCAAGCTGAATCCCCAGCTCTTACTGGGCTTTCCAGTCTAACCAATAAGTAATTTTTCACCTCAGAAGACAATAATTATTAAAGGCCTATTATTGCTCTTTGCATCTAGGGTGCAAAGAATTGTAAAGCAATGAAATGAGTCCCAAATGATCTGGCAGTAAGTGTTCTGCCTGAAATTTTTCATGATTGTGCAGTTGTTAGTGCATAGCAGCATCTGTCTTGCTGCTGTGTTTCAGCCAGGGAGTGATTTAATTAATCAAGAATTCAAGTTCTTTACACCTCTGTAATGTTTTTGATATATTGTATTCCCATAAAATGTTATCTCCATCTAAGAAATTTAAAATTATCAGCTATTTCTATTAGATTGTGAGAATCCAGTCTAGAAACTACAATGCTAGAGGATTCATTTCACTAATCATAACTAGTACAGCTCAAATTCTGATTCTCCAGCTCAGAGTATTTTCAATGGAATGTGTGTGATCAGTTTCCAAATGAACTGGAAGTACAGTAAGAAAGAAATATGGAGAATTTTAAGATTTGCTTTTATTTTTTTGAGAAAAATTATCTTGTCATCCATTAAATACAGAAAAGGACAGAGTTCTCTGATTAAAAAAAGACAAAACAAAACAAACCCACAAACAAAAATCCACAATTAAACAAACTGCTGTTCATTTGAGGCTTATGCTCTTGGTTGTATCTACATAGGTAACAGTTTACTGGGTAGAGGGGCAAGATATTTACCTTTCTTGGTCTCACAGAAGTAAAACTGAAGTCTGGGTATTACTGTAATCCCTGCACTAAGTCCAAAAGCGAGAACTATTTTACATATGGGTGAAGAAGGCATGTACTTGGGTGAATCAAATATCCATTCATCCACTGGAAAGAAAGGACTTTAAATATTATCATTTGCAGGATTTCAAGTCTTCTTTGTTCCTTTTTTTAGCCAAAATATGGCTGAAGGTGAAAAAAGAAATTAAAGTGGTCTGAGAAAGTGGAGAGGTTTTACAAGTTAGAAATATGGGGCCAAAGGAAACAGAGTTGTTAAGTGAAAAAGAAAAAAAAATGGGGGCAGCTAAAGGCTTATCTACCAGGTAGCTTCACAATGAAACAGTAAGCATATGCTTAATGAAGGTTATCATGGAGACTGCAGGTGAGCTTGTTAGGGCAAAAGTAAGATGGAAAGGCAAATGTCAGTATAGCAACAGATAGTCAGTGAAAAGCTGAATAAAAATATGTTTTATTGGAAAGGATGGAAGGTTGACCTAGCAAATGTTTGTATTCAGTCATGCGCTATAAAAGATTTCAGCTAGGACAGGGATAGTCTCTTCTGTTTTAAGGACTGTAATTAATTTGGATTAATAGATTCAAGATACTTCAGAGAGCTGAACAGTGATGAAATTGCTCATATTTAAAACTTGTCAGGCTCCTGCAGTGTGGTGAATCAAGTCTGAATTTTCAGTTGTAGAATAAAGCTAAGAGAGATCGCAGCCTAGTTAGAATTGATTACAGCTTTCAGTGTACTGTGTGTGCTCTGTCTGACCAGCTGTTAGGGTCTTGATGCAGGCATGAGAAAATGAAATTCTGTAGCTCAATGTACACAGAAGGTCAAAACAGGTTCTTACAATGGCATTAAAAACTTGATGCCTTTCTGTCATTGAAGGCTCAATCATGGATCAATAGTTTGAACCTCAGTCAGTCAAAGTGCATATTTATAGCTTCACTAATGTGCTTCTCTACAGATTTACTGTGTGTGGCATGAAAAAATATGAGATATGTATGTTTCCATAATTTTGATTTTTGAGCTTATGAATCTTTATATACCAGGAGATGTAAGAGAATTGGTTGACAGTGGATTGGGGATTAAGTATTTACATTATAAATACTGATAAAAGTTTGAAAAAACATTTTTTCAAGCCTGGTGAATGTGAGGCAGGCTGTGGATGTAGTCTACCTGGACTTCAGCAAAGCCTTTGACACTGTCTGCCAAAACAAGCTCCCAGCAAAGCCGGCAGCTCGTGGCTTGGACAGATTCACTCTGATAGGGGTCAAGAACTGGCTGGAAGGCTGGGCCCAGAGAGGGGTGGTGAATGATGCCACATCCAGTTGGCAGCCAGTCAGTAGTGGTGTTCTCCAAGGATCAGTGCTGGGTCCCTTCCTGTTCAATGATTTTATTGATGATCTGGACGAGGGGATTGAGTCCATCATCAGCAAGTTTGCAGATGACACCAAGCTAGGAGCAGGTGTTGAAGGTAGGAGATCCCTGCAGAGGGACCTAGACAGGATGGATGGGTGGGCAGAGGCCAATGGGGTGAGATTTAACAAGGCCAAGTGTAGATTTCTGCACTTTGTCCACAACAATCCCAAGCAGTGCTATAGGCTGGGGACAGAGTGGCTGGAGAGCATCCAGGAAGAAAGGGACCTGGGGGTACTGGTAAATAGTAGGCTGAAGATGAGCCAGCAGTGTGCCCAGGTGGCCAAGAGAGCCAATGGCATCCTGGCCTGCATCAGGAACAGTGTGGCCAGTAGGACAAGGGAGGTTATTCTTCCCCTGTACTCAGGACTGGTCAGGCCACACCTTGAGTACTGTGTCCAGTTCTGGGCCCCTCAATTCAAGAGAGATGTTGAGATGCTGGAACATGTCCATAGAAAGGCTATAAAGCTGGTGAAAGGCCTGGAACACAAACCCTGTGAGGAGAGGCTGAGGGAGATGGGGGTGTGCGGCCTGGAGAAGAGGAGGCTCAGGGATGACCTCATTGCTGTCTACAACTAGCTGAAGGGAGGCTGTAGCCAGGTGGGGGTTGGTCTCTTCTCCCAGACAACCAGCAATAGAACAAGGGGACACAGTCTCAAGTTGTGCCGGGGGAGGTCTAGGCTGGATGTTATGAGGAAGTTCTTCCCAGAGAGAGTGATTGGCATTGGAATGGGCTGCCCAGGGAAGTGGTGGAGTTGCCATCCCTGGAGGTGTTGAAGAAAAGCCTGGATGATGCGGCACTTAGTGCCATGGTCTAGTTGACTGGATAGAGCTGGATGATAGATTGGAGTGGATGATCTTGGAGGTCTCTTCCAACCTGGTTGATTCTATGATTCTGTGATTTCTTAAGCACCTGGGAAAATGAGAAGAAAACTAAAGGAAAAGATATCCATTATGATCAGTTAGTAAAGCCATGTTCAGAATAAGCGCTCTGAATTTGATGAGTTGGTGATCTGAAAAGCTTGTTTAATTTGAGGTACTTAAAGCTGAAAGAGATACCTAAGAGAGAATTTTGGTATATGTGTTTCACAGAGGATTATAAGGGCTTGAGAGATAGATATCTTGAAAGCTGCTAGTGTTGTGCATCCTGGAATACCATCAGCATGGCTCATCCTAGCAGGTAAGCAAGAGCACATACAGTACTTTTGGAAACATCTCTTGGTATGAAGAATGGGGCTCTCAGGCTGCATCAGTTTCTGTAGCTATCTCTGGGAGGATTGTGAACTTCTTATGAAACATTGCAGCAGCCTTTACAAAAAAAATATTTAAAGAGTGCACTACAAAATCAGCCCAAGATCCAATGTTGTAGTGATTCTGGGGGAAAAATAAATGGATAAAGGGCAACAGAATATACCTTTTTTTTTTTTTTTTTTTTTTGTGACTAAGTGAAGCAGGTATTTCTGATGTCCAGTTTCCCTTACTAAATCTGGGACCTTGGAGTCAACCTGTTTCATGTTTTGTCTTCCTGGAATAGTCACTGTTACAAGCATCACTGTCAGCTAGCACTGCCCCTGTTACACCTTTTACACTTTGATTTTAATCTGTGCTGTAGCTTACTTTAATGCTTTTACCTGCCATACCTGACTGTGAGGTGCAAGCCATACTTGCAGGGGCATGCTACTGACATCTCTTTCCATTGAGAACATTCGTAATGCAACTCCATGAAGCAAATAGCTTTATCCTGAGTGCCTGTGGGAATTCAGTGGCAGGAACTGCAGAGCTGTTTCACAATAGTGAAGCTTGTTCCCAAAAGGGCCTGAGGAAACACAGCAGTGGCTGAAAATCATAAACTGATTTTCGGTGGTTCTGGCTTAGTGAAACAAGCATTACTCAAAACTGTCATTTTGTTTTCAATAGCTGGTATAAGTCAAAATTAGTCGAAAAATGACTGGGAAAGTTAGAGAAAGAAAACTGATCTTGCTTTTTTGAGACAAAACAAAACTTGGAAAGTTCATTTTTTGATTTTTTTTTTAAAGTTCTTGGTTAAGGTTTTTTTTTAAAAAAACAAGCTGTTGCGAAGGGGTATTCTGCTGCCTATGCCAAATTTGGCTAAGGGGAGAAATTAATTGGGGTGAAATAATATTCTATAAAAATATATATTTATTATACTCAATGTTCTGAACTCTTGCCACCCCCAACCACTCTATATTAATATTAAAATGATTCTACACTGTCATGAAAACATTCTAGGATAAATATCTACAGTAACTTGTTAATAACTAGCAAACATTCAAACTATAAACAGAGAGAGGATTTTTCACTGCAGCAAATATCATTTGGGGTCTATATACTATTTGCCCAGCAGAAAGGGCTGGAAAATGATTCTGCTGTATGGCAGAGGTAACAGATATGACAGAGGCATTAAAGCATTTACTCACAATTCTTATTAATCATCAATCACCCTCCAGGGCCGTGTCACAGCCTATTACTAGTGTCCAACCTTCAGGGGAGTATTTGCCTGTGGACTTTGAGCCTGGAATCCTCCAGCTTGTGGGGAGAGGATGAATCTTCCCAGCTTGTGGGGAAGTGACAGTCTCTGACCTGGTTCTCCAGGTGAAGGATGCAGTCTCTCTGCCCTTGTGCTGCTGGCTTGTCCTAGATGCTCTGTCCAGGGATTCTTAGGCAGGATCCCAGGTGCAGGAGTAGGATGTCATGCAGTCTGAGCACAGTTCTCACGTGGCTAGCAGGCCAATTGTGTGCAGACAATCCGGAGTCTGCTTCCTGGTTAATCAGTGGCAATAACGCTTACCAGGCAATGATAAGGCAGTGGGCATGCAAGATATGCATGGCTTGTTGGGAGTCTGCACTCTGTAGGTAAAGGCAGGCAATACAGGATCTGGTCCTGATAACACAGTGGTGTGCAAGTGTGCACAGCTGGCTGGGAGACTGTGGGGTCCACATATATATAGGCAGGCTTAATTGAGCTCTGCAACTAAGTATGCAAGCAGGCAAGCAATGTACGGGGTCCAAGCTTGTTGTAGAGGGCCTGTAGGCCCGAAAGCAGGCTTATTTATGCCTGCTCTGCCCGGACATGTCTCTCTGCCTGCACCAGGGGTAAACGAGCACAAAGGGGCACAACAGACCTGGTGCCATAAAGTCAGTTGCCCAGGACACCTGACTGTGTAAGTCCCCACATGCCCAGCTCGTGCCTGCCTGGTGCTGGGCCCATGTGATTCTCACATTTGGAGTCCAGGCCTGTGGGTTTTACCTAGTATGGTAAGGTTTGGCTGACTGCCAATCTGATTGGTCATTTGAGTGGCCAATGAGACCATTAACTCTCGGCTCACATGTAATAAATAGGGGCGCACAGGCTCACGTGCAGCCTTCCCCACATTACTTGTGGCTCCGCCACATTGCTTGCTTGCCTGCCTGTGTACTTCCTTGCAGCTTTATGCCTGCCTTTATATGGTTGCCTGGTGCGCACCATTGCCGCAGGTTGCCAGGAGCAGAGCCACTTGTCTGCATTCGATCGGCCTGAGAAACCAGCATTAGACCTGTGCTCAGACTGCACAGAATCCTGCCTCTGCACCTGGAGATCCTGCCTGCGTACCCCTGGAGAGAGCAGCCAGCAGAAACCAGCAGAAAGGTCAGAAACTCTTATTTCCCCTGAAACCGGAAGATTTTGTCCTCAAAGTCCACAGGCAGAGATGAGACCCTGAAGAATTGGACACTTGCAATAGGCTGTGACGTAGCTCTGGAGGGTGATTTCTTATCAATCTGAATTGTGAGTAAATACTTGAAATGCCTCTGTAATTTCTGTTACCTCTGCCAAAAGCAGAGAGCAGCTTTCAGCTCAGCTTTGCTGGGCAAATAGTGTAAGACCCCAAGCGACATTAAGCTGTGGGGAAAACTCTCTTTGTTAATAGTTTCAATGTTTGCTAGTTATTAATAAGTTTCTGTAGATATATATTCCCATAATGTCTTCATAACCGTGTAAAGAACAATTTAATATTAAAGTTCAGTGGTCAGGGGTGGCGAGAGTTGAAAATATCACAATATCACAGTATCACAGTATCACCAAGGTTGGAAGAGACCTCACAGATCATCAAGTCCAACCCTTTACCACAGAGCTCAAGGCTAGACCATGGCACCAAGTGCCACATCCAACCTTGCCTTGAACTGCCCCAGGGACGACGACTCCACCACCTCCCCAGGCAGCCCATTCCAGTGCCCAATGACTCTCTCAGTGAAGAACTTTCTCCTCACCTCGAGCCGAAATTTCCCCTGGCGCAGCCTGAGGCTGTGTCCTCTTGTTCTGGAGCTGGCCACCTGAGAGAAGAGAGCAACCTCCTCCTGGCCACAACCACCCTTCAGGTAGTTGTAGACAGCAATAAGGTCACCCCTGAGCCTCCTCTTCTCCAGGCTAAACAACCCCAGCTCCCTAAGCCTCTCCTCGTAGGGCTTGTGCTCGAGGCCTCTCACCAGCCTCGTCGCCCTTCTCTGGACACGCTCAAGCATCTCAGTGTCCTTCCTAAACTGGGGGGCCCAGAACTGAACGCAGTACTCGAGGTGTGGTCTGACCAGTGCAGAGTACAGGGGCAGAATGACCTCCCTGCTCCTGCTGACCACACCATTCCTGATGCAGGCCAGGATGCCACTGGCTCTCTTGGCCACCTGGGCACACTGCTGGCTCATGTTCAGGCGGGTATCAATCAGTACCCCCAGATCCCTCTCTGTCTGGCTGCTCTCCAGCCACTCCGACCCCAGCCTGTATCTCTGCATGGGGTTGTTGTGGCCAAAGTGCAGCACCCTGCACTTGGAGCTATTGAACCCCATCCCATTGGACTCTGCCCATCTGTCCAGGCGGTCAAGGTCCCGCTGCAGAGCCCTTCTGCCCTCCAGCTCAGTCACATCTGCCCCAGCTTAGTGTCATCTGCAAACTTGCTGATGACTGACTCCATGCCCTCATCCAGATCATCTATGAAGATGTTAAAGAGGATGGGGCCCAGCACAGATCCCTGAGGGACACCACTAGTGACTGGCCTCCAGCTGGATGTGGCACCATTCACCACCACTCTCTGGGTCCGGCCCTCCAGCCAGTTCCTAACCCAGCACAGAGTGTTACCATCCAAGCCGCGGGCTGACAGCTTAGCCAGCAGTTTGCTGTGGGGGACAGTGTCAAAGGCCTTGCTGAAGTCCAGATAGACTACATCCACAGGCCTCCCCACATCCACCAAGCGGGTCACCTGATCATAGAAGGAGATCAGGTTAGAAAGGCAGGATCTGCCCTTCCTAAACCCATGCTGGCTGGACCTGAGATCTTTGCCATCCCTCAGGTGCGCAGTTATTGGCCCCAAGAGAACCTGCTCCATCAGTTTCCCTGGCACTGAGGTCAGGCTGACGGGTCTGTAGTTCCCAGGTTCCTCCATCCGACCTTTTTTGTGGATGGGGATATTGGAAGTTAATAAAGATATATATATTTTTATAAATATTCTCTCACATTAATTAATTTCTCCCCTCTGCCTAATCGGTGTAGGTTGCAGAATACCCCATCCACGACAGCTGCAGGGAGTCCGAGCACGTTGTTTACCTGTGTACCCCTATTTATTGAATGTGGACCGAGATTAATAGCCCTTTGGCCACTAGAGTGACCAATCATGTTGGCAGTCAGCCAAACCTTACCATAATAGGCAAATGCCACTTGCCTGGACTTTCGCCAAATATGGGAATCACATGGGCCTTACACTAGGCAGACACGAGCTAGGCGTGTGGGGGCTTACACGACATGTTTACAAACACCTTGTACAACATAGACCCTAGGCAGGCCAGACTTTGTGGCACCAGGTCTGTTGTGTCTCTTTGTGCTCGTTTAGTATGTTTACCTCTGGTTTAGGCAGGAAAACATGTCCAGGCAGGACAAGGCATAAATAAGCCTATTTTCAGGCCTACAGGCCCTCCACGACACAAGCTTTTCATGAGCAGCCCATAAAGAACATTACTTGTGTTGGTTTGGTCCCATGTTTGTGACTATTTTAAAATTTGAAAACAAACTTTAGGGAACTATTAAAATGCTTCATAGAAAGGAATAAAATCATTACTTTTTTGATTGTGGTATTGGTCTTGTTTGTTTGTTTTTTTGTTTATAAATAATACTTTAACATTGTTGGTAGTTTCTATTCTGAATGAACCGATTAATACCTCTCCTTTACTAAAAAGGGGTACTTCTACTGCAAACGTCACTTGGTATTAAAATGTATGCATTCATTGACAGATCCACAATTACACTTGGTGGTCGCTTCTTGGAAGTGAGGCTGCATTACATATATAAATAGCGACTCTTTAATGACAACTACAATAATGGTTTCCTACTGTCCCCCAAACAACCACACTTCCATCTACATCAGACAAGTCTCACACAAAACAGAATATAAATGTGAAGACAATGTTCAAATTTAGGGCTCTGTCATCTTTGCAGTCACAGCTGACTGTTCATCTGGTCTTTATTTTTGTATAATATTTCTGACTGCATAAAGAGAAGGATCACTGCAAAGAGATTTTGTCTTTCATTGAACCATAAAGACAGCTTCAGCTTGTTGTTACTGGAGTAATGAGGCCTTGTTCAGCAAATGGGATTGCGTAACTTTATTCTGAAATGAGTGATTGACTCAACCTGCAAAGACCTTGAGAAGAGCTTGGAGTGGATGGTGCACTTGAAATGTTTGTGATGGTATCTGCCAGTGGCTGGAAAGCATGTATCACTTTCTCCTTAATGTATTATACAGCAAAAAATAGAGAACTAAAAGCAATGGCTCATCCAGTCTAGAAGAATGCAGTAGCAAATGCTTAAGATACAGACACGGGAAACTTTCAGTGTGCAGCTACCAAATAAATTGTTCATCAAAACAGCTTTTCTGTAATTCATGTTGGTTAGAATATATTTTATGTGCTAGAGTTTTTGAGTTTTTAGCACTTTTCCACTTTTTCCTGCTACTTTCTATTATTTGATGTTGGAATTCTCATATAACCAAGAGGAAAACATCTCAGGATATATTTTCTTCTGACAGACTAACTGCACTTTCATTGAACCTTGTATATCCCTTCAGATTTATACCAGCTGAGTACCCCTAGCCTGATTTTTAGTTGTATACAACCTCTTTTTTTCCAAACTTGCAGGGACAAAGGGGCCACCTGAAGATGAGTAGATCATCTGCATCTACTGAATCTTCATGTCTTTTGTTACTTATTTGAAAAAAAGTAGATCTGGCCTCCAGCCAAATTGGCAGTCAAGAAGGAGCAAAATACTTAGTTTGAAATAGTTTGTGATGAGTTTCTAGCTGTTCCAGTTCATTGACAACCTACCAGTTTTACATTGCTGCCCACTGGACTGTCATTTGTCTATAAAAATACTCTGAAAACAATTCAAAGGAAAAAAATCAGCATAGTCCCTAATGAGACAAGAGAAGAGTGTCCTGTAATGATGATGACAGCAAATTCACTAAGTGAACTGCAGTTTGAGAACTTTGCAAATTGATCAAACTGTGCTTCCTTGATTGCTTACTTAATCACCTGTTATGGTCTCTCTCCTGACCCTCCATATCCCAGTTGCATTTGTCAGCACTTTGGTGGCTGAGGGACCCTCTTATAGGTCCTCAGGTTCTGAATACTGGAAAAATAGGTTCTGGTTTGGGGATTTTACCTTATTTGCATTTAACATGTACTTTGGGCCAGCTATCAGAGGAGGAATTAGAGATCTTCTAGACTCCTACAGTGCTTTCTACATCAGGCTAATGACTGCTAGGAAGACCCATTCTTAATTCTATTTATTATAGGATAGGTACTAATTAAAGCACTGTCTCACCAGGTGCTGAATACCTTAAGCAGCTTCTAACTCCAGGAAGGGTAATGCTGTGCATATTTAGCACTTAGCAGTGTTCTGCCTGCTAAACATGTCTGGTCAGGAGAGAACTGTACAAGGGGAAAGCATATGTGCTTGAGTGGTACAAGTAATTGACTGGTGGGACTCCTAATTCATAACCAGTTTGTCATCAGATTATGGTTCTGCTTTTCTGGGAGAAGTGAAGAAATGTTCACATTTCATTAAAATCCGAGTGATGTACTATCTCTACAGCATTCTTCAGAATAACAGACAAGGCTACTTCGGGCTGACCATTTAAGCCTTTCTGAACTCTCTTTCATTAGAGAAACTACTTTTAAATATGAAGGGAAAGGGGGGATGTGAGTCTGTTTGCACAGGAATGGGAATGAGAAGCTGCTTCCTGCTGGTGCAGATCAATTGCTGCCTTCTGCAGGAGGTGCTCGGACTGCATTTCAGAAGTGTTGAACTAATGTTCTCTCTGCACTTGCTCTGCAAATCATGAGTCCAAAATAAGGTAAATGCATCTCTAAAGCCAGCATATGTGAAGTGTGAGGAAACAGTTAAATACATATGTAATTTAGAGCATGGACTTGAGTTCAAATGCAGTAAATTCTTCACATGCTGAACAGCAGTGAACCACTGGTTTATTTTATGATGGTGACTGAAGCAGTACTCATGTATAAAACATATGTGTCTGTTTTCTCCTTGTTTTTGACACAACCACTCTCTTTTAAAGCTATCTATGAACAATCTTGTGAGGCTTACCGACACCAAGGGAAGACATCAGGTTTCTTCTACATCGATTCTGATGGAAGCGGACCACTTGCACCACTCCGTGTCTTTTGCAATATAACAGGTAATGACCTTACCTTGTCTTTGATGCTTTATGTCAGCTCTTACTTTACTCATTTGTGTTGCTAAGAAGACAGCACAACTGTAGGTCTCTTGTTAGTGGAGAACTGGTAGTAGCTCAGTTTTGACTCTGAGGTGTTTCCTTAAATATGGTGTAAATGTGATTTTCAAACCAGGTTTGAAAGACTTCCACTGTTGCTAAGTGGTATTTACACCTTATAGAGGTGTAATATCATAACTTTTAATAAGATGTTTATGCTTTTCACTGAATATGAGGAAGCTTAGAATTCAAATCTTCTTTTGTTTATCTGCTTTACTAGAATACTAGAACTGGTAATGATTATGAAACTCCTTTCACTGAGTTATCTGTAAACACTTCCAGCCTTACTTAAGCAGTCTCCTGGTATGACTGATGCCTTTGATGTCACAGAAAATAGAAATCTTGATTGTCCTGAGTATCTGTATGGAGCAGAAGACTGTTAAGAGGAGGGACACCAAAGAGACAGGTAGTGGAGCAAGAGCTTGGCCAGGTGACTTGATAGCTGAGACCTTTCAGCATTACAGTTCTGTAGTTTTAAAATAAGAAGTGTTTCAAATGAATGTACTTGTCTGGTAAACGCTCCCCTTAAGCAGATCCCATTTTGCATATCAGACTGTCATGCAACGGTATAAGAAAAGATTACACAGCCTTTGTTGTGGAGTGGAGTAGAGTAGATGGCTGAGCATCATTTCTGCTTTTTATTTTTGTAATGGGGAAGAAATTTCCTAGACTGTCTACTATTTAATGTTTGGGGTTTTTTTGCTTCCTGTGGCCAGATGTGGACGAAAGAACATTTGTTACCCATTATAAATTGTTAATTCAGGTTGATCTACTTTGTCACATATCACCTCGACAGTCCTGAAAACTAAGGAATTGGGATATTCGTATTTTATCCTTAATTTCCTTGTACTTAAAGTGTCTCAAATTAAAATTTAATTTGGATTTAATTGGGCTATCATTATGTTAATTAAATGCACAATGGTTAATTATTAAGTATTTTTTTTATTCAAGTGTAACAAATATTTAATGAGATGTGTCTCCATCACTGTTGTTGAGTCTCATAGTAATTGAAACAGAGTTTCACATTTCTGTCTGAATATCCTGCCTTGATCTCCAGTATGGGAAATGTGCTTATTTTTATTATTTATCATATAAATATGTGTGATCAAAACATTGTCAGTGCTTTTTTTCTCTGCTGAAAACATAGGATTTTTACAAACTCCTTGCAGAAAGCATCTGCTTTCCTCAAATTTTATCTGGCAGAAATCCAGAAGGCATATACCTAATTTACATTCTATTGGTGACGAACTTGCTGACATTCTTATTTTATTTTGGTTACAAGAAAAGTGAAGATAGAAAAACTGTCAGAATCCTCTAGCCTGGAAAACCTTTTGTTTTTTTTATTTCTTCTTTTCCCCTAGATGTCTCATTTGGGGTGGGGGAAAGTCATTATTCCTGTTGCATAAAAGAGGACTGAGACACAGAAAGAAATGAACAATTTCACAGTTATCCAGAGAGTTTGAGGTACATTTGTGTTATGCTTCCGTGTCATCTAAATATGGTTTGGGTGCCTTAATCACAAGAGCTTCTTGTCTCTCTGCAAACGTACCTTATTGTTGCAAAAAAAAAAAAAAACCAAAACAACCCAAAACATCCTAGTAATAGATGTGCAAAGTATGGAAGAAATAATTCTGTGTACACAGGGATGGATTCTGAATTTGTTAGTCTTTCTGAATAACGCTTCTGCAGTTTTCAGGAAGCATCAATAATCAGGCGAGGAAAAAACTATGTTGTTATAAGAGGAAATGCAGAAAACAGAGAAAGAAAAAAGTCACTTTTTTTTTTTTTACAGTTCAGTGACTTAAATACATATCACACCTCCAGTGAATAAAAAAAAAAAGGTAGACAGTCAGATGCATGAATGGGTTTAATGTATTCAGAATCTAAACAAATTAAAAAGGTGATGAAAGGAACTATTACAGGAAGGTATGGAGACAGTACATGTAGTACGTGACATAGAGAAAGCAAATGGAGATTGATTCTGTTTCATCATATAGGAGCCAAAGGACAGTTAAATTATTAAATAGTAAGATTTAAGAGTTTTTTCTTCTCTTTTTTTC
Organism: Pogoniulus pusillus; assembly: GCF_015220805.1. Taxonomy (NCBI): domain Eukaryota; kingdom Metazoa; phylum Chordata; class Aves; order Piciformes; family Lybiidae; genus Pogoniulus; species Pogoniulus pusillus. The sequence continues at coordinate 18,122,135 of NC_087265.1, forward strand.
TAATGCAATTAATAATTCAACTTGAAACTTAACTACCGCAGGGCATCAATGACACCAGTGTATCAACAGAGAGTGAATACGCAGGCTGGAAAAGGCCCTAATTTTGTCTCATAGATGCAGAAGGTGCAATTAAATGAGAATATTTAATTCATAAAATTATGGAATTATTTGAGTTGGGAGGGACCTTTAAAGTTCATCTAGTCCAGCCCACCCACAGTGAGCAGGGACATCCTTAACTAGATCAGGCTACAGACAGCTTCATTCAATCTGACCTTGGATGTTTCCAGGGATGAGGCTTCTACCAGCTCTTTGGGCCACATGTGCCAGTGTTTCACCATCCTCATTGTAAAAAATCTTCCTCATATCTAGTCCAAATCTACCCTTTCTTAGTTTAAAACCATTACCAATTGTTCTGTTGCAACAGACCTTAGATATAAAAAAAAAAGTCTGTCCACGTTTTTCTTACAGGCCCCTTTTTAAGTACTGAAAAGCAACAAGAAGGTCTTCCTAGAGCCTTCTGTGCTCCACGCTGAATAACCCAAACATTCTCTGCCCTTCATCACAGAAGAGGTGTTCCAGCCCTCTGATCATTTTTGTGGCCCTCCTCTGGATCCAGTCCAACAGGTTCATATCCTTCTTGTACCTTGGACTCCAGAACTGGACATGGAACTTCAGGTGAGGTCTCACTAGATAAGAATAGAGCAGCAAGAATCACTTTCCTTGACCTGCTAGCTAAAAAGTTAGTACTTGCAGCTGGTAGCTCAGAGACCCATGAGGCAAAGATTATTGCAAAATAGGAATGAGTTCCAGGACAACCTTTTGCCTTCCCTCAATTCTCTGGGTGTCTATTCACCCTTGAGGGCAGAGATGGGGTTCTGGGCTAAATGAAGCTTTATTCAGAGTGACAGTTCTTTTTGTATATAGTTCAAGAAACAGTGACCTCTTTATGCCCAAGATGTGTTCAGGCTGAAGAATTCAGAGGTGTAATGGAAAATCTGGGGAAATGACTCAGTACTTTTACGAGTAGAAGTGCAGTGAGCTAATGATTTCTGGGAATTACAGATGTCATTGCCTTGAACCTGTGAAGGCTGAATTCAAAAAAAGAATTGGTTCATCAGAAATGAGCACCATCACTGCTTTTAGAGAACAGTGTTGTTCCTCAGTGTTCTCTTACATCTGTTTATTTTTTTTTCTATTTGTCTCCTATGTAATTACACAGATAATGATGTGGTTTTGTAGCCAGTTGTTGGCTGGGGCAGATTAACACCAACTTTCTCACATACTGATGTCTGGTCATAGGCATACAGTAAGTGATGTGGATATGGGAGGTATCAACATTCCAAGTTAATTTATTGTGTCTGTGGTTCCAGTGATTTAGTTGCACCCTGTCAACTTTAACAGCCCACTGCTGTATAAAAATTCTGCAGTAACTAGAAATTTGCAGTTTTGTGTGTTGAGAGAGAATTGGACAATTTTACAAAGACAAAGAGAGAGAGAGAAATAAGGAAAGGGAATTTTTGCAGGGAGAAAAAAAGAGAAATAATGTATTAAAAAATATGAAGCCAAATTTCAGCATGGCAAGACATTTAGCACTAGACTGTCACAGGATATCTACTAACACCAGAATAGATAAATGTATTTATTCATTGTCTAGAGGAGTGTCTGAAAAATCAAGGTGACAAAAATTGTAGGTGACATGCTATTATTTAAGTTGGTCAGGAAGAGGGAAGAGTGTGTGCTGTTCTTTGGAAGGACTTTTCAGAAAGGCTGTTTATTTCTAGTAAAAGTAAAATATGTTGTTGAAACAGAAGGTTGTCAGGAACAGTAATGTATGTAATTAAAGGCATAGAAAGGTATTTCTTCAAAGAGAGGTTAGAAATAAATAATCCAGGGCTGTTTAGATTGGGATGACCCGAAGTGAATGGGCTTTATTAACAGAGACAATATTCAGTAGCATTTTTTTGCAATAGGAGTAGAGAAACAGTTCAATGACAGTGAAAGACAACAAATTCAAAACTAGATTAAAAAATAAAGACTGCACCTTATTAACATAATGTTTTCTTCACCTTGCATCCCCATTATACACAAAATATCACTTCTACAAAAAAAAATGTCAATTTGAAAAAAACAGTGAGGAAACCACATCAAATACACAGGTGTGTGAGGGAAGCGAACTAGATACCTGGGTCCAAACCATGACAGTATATTGATGGATGTTTTCAGGCACCATGAGTATTTTGTGTGGGTCCATTCAGGGATTATTAATTTGGGATGATTGCATTCAGCACCATAAGAACATAGCTGGACTGCTTCCAGGATCATCTACACAGGAAAGTGAACTACCTCTGCTTGTTTTACCAGGATTCTCCCGTCATTCATAGCATTCTACACCCGCACTGTTGTGCATGAAGTACAGAAGGAATGTATACTTTCATGCTTTGGAGTAATGAACAGCCACCAGCACGGTGAAAGAAATATTGTTTATAGGCTGATTATTTGATAATTAGCCCAATAGAACTAATCTTCACATCCCACTGAAGTGGCTGATAGTAATCAATAGATAAAAGATTTAATGGACCCTCTGAACTGATAGCCTGACAGTCTTTCTATCATCATGAAGCTTATTATTTTTCTCTTATTGCTTAGAAATCTATTGATCTGTCTAGAGTAATGCTAATAATCATATTCTCCACAGTCTATAGACATGCAATCTACATTCATGTGCTTGTTTTGCTGTCTTGTACAGAAAGTGTTTGTTAGTAACCTTTCCTCGTCTCCTCCACAGTGAATTTTACCCTTGATAGCTGCAAGATTTGCTTGAGTCATTCTGTCCCTGTACTTCTTTACTGATGCTGTTTTACTGCGTGCAGATCTTGAGCTATCAAATCAATAATGTTTAGAAATTGCCATAACTAGATCAATGGTTAATTTTATCTTTGACAAATATTTTTCATGTCCTCAAATAGGTTGTCATTTTTTTGTTGGTTGTTTTGCTTTGTTTTCTTACATATTTCTCCTCCACGTGCAGAATGAATCCTTATGCAAGGTCTTGCTGCAAGTCTAAGGTCTGATTTTTAAACAACTATAATGAAAAATTCATTAATGAACAAAAAGATAGGTCTTTTTTTGCAGATCATCTCTGGTTTGCAGTATCCTCTCAAAATGCAAATATTTCCTATTTTTCCTGATGCAAGAAATGTAAAGCTTTATTTTCTCCAACTCAGAAAGCTCTATACAAACTGCATTTAAATCTCAAAGTAAGCGTGTTGTGGAGGGCCTGTAGGCCTTAAAATAGGCTTATTTATGCCTTGCCCTGCCTGGACATGTCTCTCTGCCTGCACCAGAGGTAAACAAGCACAAAGGGGCACAACAGACCTAGTGCCATAAAGTCAGTAGCCCAGGACACCTGATTGTGTAAGCCCCCACATGCCCAGCTCGTGCCTGCCTGGTGCTGGGCCCATGTGATTCCCATATTTGGAGTCCAGGCCTATGGCTTTTGCCTCGTATGGTAAGGTTTGGCTGACTGCCAACCTGATTGGTCATTTTGGTGGCCAATGGGCCCACATTTAATAAATAGGGGTGCACAGGCTTACTTGCTTGCTTCCGCACATTGCTTGCTTGCCTGCATATATACTTGCAGAGCTCACTTATGCCTGCCTTGCTATGATTACCTGGTGTGCGCCATTGCCACAAGTTGCCAGGAGCAGACTCACTTGTCTGCACATGATCAGCCTGAGTAGCCAGCGTTACATAGTGCTGAGACAGCACGGCATCCTGACTCTGCACCTGAGATCCTGCCTACTTATCCCTGGAGATAGCATCCAGAAGAATTCAGCAGCATAAGGTCAGAGACTCTTATTTTCCCTGAAACCAGAGGATTCCAGCCTCAAAGTCCATAGGCAGAGACACTGAAGAATTGGACACTAGGCATAGGCTGTGACGTAGCCCCAGAGGGTGATTATTGATTAATCAGAATTGTGAGTAAATAATTTAATGCCTCTGTAATTTCTATTATCTCTGCCATAGAGCAGAAAAACAGCTTTCAGCCCACTCTTGCTGGGCAAGTAGTATATGACCCCAAGCGGCATTAAGCCATGGGGAAAACTCTCTCTGTTAATAGTTTCAATGTTTGCTAGTTGTTATAATAGTTAATGTTTGATATATATTCCCATAATGTCTTCAGACCCATGTAGAACAAATATTAATATTAAAGTTCAGTGGTTGGGGGAGGCGAGAGTTGAAAATATTGAAGTTAATAAATATATATGTTATATATTTATTATATATATCTTGCATCAATTAATTTCTTCCCTCCACCACAACCAGCGTAGGTGGCGGGATACCCCTCTGTGACAAAGGGGCTCTAGAAAGATGTGAAGAAGATTGCCAAAGTTAGACTTGCTATGATTTATAAATTGCCTCTAGATGTTTTTTGTTTGGTTGTTTTTTTGTGGGTTTTTTTTTTTTTTTTATGACTGAAGTATCTAAATACTTTAAGTGTCTGAATAGTCCCTCTTATTATATAATATTTTATCAGCTATTTGAGGAAAATGCAATAGAGGTTTAACTCACTCACTTCACTGGGAACAAGCAGCAGACTGGAGTAACAGAGAAATAGTACTACAAAACAGAGCTGGCTGTACCTGAGTCCTTGTAGTAGGGATCACCATCAGTGTGTCCAAAATAATCATAGAGCTGGTGGTATTACTGTCCACAGCATCCACTTTTCCCTTTGTTTCCACACATGGATCTCAGTTAATTTCCTTATGTAACTTATGAATCGATTTTTTCATGAGAAATCATCTCCTTTTATTTTGTATAGCAATTTAACTGATGAAGAATTCACCATGTGACTCAGCTCTTGTTACATTTCCCTGAGCTTGGCAGACTTTCATGTGGAAAGATGGACTGCTGCTGCTTAGACTGAGACAATAACAGAGAGAAGGAGGATAAGAAGTTGTTTTGCCCTGCATTCTGATTTTATCACCTGTCTGTGGAACAAGAACTTAGGTGGTGAAACTCCCTGCAGTTCTGAAAAGGAACTAGATAAGGTTTTACAGCTCTGAACTTCCTAAGGAAGTTGGAGTGTCTTTCTTGTTTGTTGTTTGACTTTTTTTTTTCTTTTTTCTTGTTTTCAGTGCAGCCTGCTCTCTGTAATTGTGATGGACTTAATCACTGGAGAAAACAACAAATGGGAATCCTTTACGAATTATTTACTACTGTAGATTAAAGACAGCCTTTAAAGATTTACAATTTATCCCCTCAAACACTGCAGGTCCTCTGGCACTGTAGTTCTGACAGTTTATGCATTTCTGGTTTGAATTTTTATTAAGTATTTCTGAACTTCATAAAATGAAAATTCTCTAGTTCTTATGTTATGTCAAATGCATTGAGCTGTCAGCAGCTGCCTTTATTTTTACAGCAATATTGTTGTGTTTCTGAGGAGCATCACATCAGAAGTTCTGCAGGCCTTCTTCACTGTCACACAGGAGGGCCCCCACAAGGAAGTTTTAGTACAGGAGAATGTCACAGTAGATACTTTCTCTTAGACCTTGTCTTTTAATCAAGGGTTGCTGCAACTTAATCACTGCCCTGACACATTTTCAGTGCTCAGAAGTTTGTGGTAAGATGAAGAGGTTGAGTTGGAGAGAACTACCCTGATATCACAAATCTGAGTATAGTGAAGAAGTGTCCATTTTGTAATAGGAGGTAGTTCAGTGACTGTTGCTTCAGGTTTTTTTTAGTGCCTGAGGTAGATACTCTGTATAAGAGGAAGTAAGGAGATGGAGTATTATCATGGAGCAGGCTGGCAGGATAATACCTGGACTTCAACACAACATGAAGGATGAGGGTGCAAAACGTTGCAGACAAGATGTCTTGTTCTCACACAAAAGAACAGTCTGGCATGGTCATTCTTCTGACAAAGATGCCTCAAACTGTGGGCTCATAGTGATCAAACTTCATGTCTGGGGTGTGAAAGAGTTGGGAACCCAGCACTTCCCTCTCTGCCAGGACAGGGGCAACGTGTCTCTACACCTAGGGGCATGATGCTTTCCTAGTGCTGCCTGCTGTCAAGAGGGATTTACAGATGGAGAATGGCTCCATGCTTGAGCATCCCAGGGGAATGCACACCTGCAGGTGTAATCTGCCAGTAGCGTTGGAGAGTGAGCTGGATAGGACTGGGGAAACGGGAACCACCCCAGAATTGTTTTCATGGAGATGCTTTGGCATACTTAAAGTGACTGAATCATAAACTAGGAGGGGGCTGATGAGCACAATACAACCTGCTAAAAGACACATTGTTGAGTTTGCCAGCAGACAGGAAAAACAGTAGATTAAAAAAATGGGTAGGTTTTACAGAAGGCTCAGGAAACACCTCCTTGGAGATGGTGAGTTAAAGCTGTTTGTAATGAGAAATTGTGTTTTCATATTCTTTGAAGGATGTATGTTAGAGTGACTGTCTTAACCACTACAACTTAAAGTAGTGTAATGTTCAAAAAGGAAAGTCTGTCTTTTCTGTGGTTACTTTTGTAGTTATAGATACAGCTTTCAGGATAACATTTGGCATTCAATGTGAAGCACCATAAAACAAATGCATCACATGAGCTCTCAGAGCAATTTTTCTTTCTCACATAGCATTTACCGTATGTTTGTCTTGTTGGTAATTTAATCAGTGTGAATAATCTTGTTTTGTGACAAACCTTCTAAATCACAAAGGAGTGATGCAGTTTATATGGGTGAAATATGCTCCACAAAGATATTTCAAATTGAAGAATAAAAATGAGAATTAGACAACACAGAACTTATTGAAAACCAGTTTTCCAGCTGCTCTGATTTCCCACAATTTAATTTGTGTGCCATCAAAAGCAACTTGGAGGCTTCCAGCAAGATGATAGAACTATGGGTGAGGCCAAATAGAGGGTCTAAAATGTGCTGAATGCATTGCAGTCCCATGCTGTGAAAGCATCTCTTAGGACCAAATACAGACAGCATAATATCCTCCTAAATTGGACCATTAAATAAAACTATGAGGTCATAAAGCTGTAGCATTTCCCTGAAATTAAAGCATTGTCACCTTTAAATTATGGAACAATTTAACAAGTATTTAGGAAATCTACTTTTCAAGGCTGCATGTAACTATTCCAGGTTATGCAGTGGAAGATGTGGCTACACTCCCCTACTGGGTATTGAATGACTTTCAGCTTGTGTGGTTTTCAAAATTTTACCAAGCTGAAAAAGTAATAAAATGATAAAGTGGAATGATAGAAGGTATAAATAAACTGTGACCTTTGCCTGGAGAACAGCTTTTTCATTCTCATCACAAATTCACAAATACAGAGAGAGTTCATTACATTGAGTAAACAAGGGGAAAAAAACATATAATATGGACAGACGTAAAAAAAATGATGATGACTACTTTGTTGAATTAAAGGAAAAGAGCCTTATCTGGCTAATTTCACAGTTCCTAGATGTGGAAATGGCTAGAAGGATCTAGTGGCACTCAACTCAGGTCCATCTATGATTACAGTGTCACTGCTTAAAAATATAATGAAAACAAACCAGAATATTTTATCTTAATAATAATAATAATTTAAAAAATCTTCATATTATGAAAGAGGAACAGTATTTGAAGCCCCATTTTCAAAAGCCTTATGCATAATCCATGTAGAGGCATGCCTCTGCAAAAGCATATGCAAGTCATGGAACTAAGTTGCAGGCAGCTGCTGCACTGCTTTCTAGCTGTAGTGATCTGTGCGTATGTCCAGAACGTAGCTGTATTTCTAAGCTAGGTCCTGAAGCACACTTGAAGTGCAAGCTCACAGACTGTTTTCAGGAAGCTTCAGAGTACATGCTGGTCCACATAAACTTCTGCATGTGAATTTTAGAAAGCAGTATGGTCTTTTTCTAAATTCTACCAGGATTGAGGTAGAGAAAATGGTGCTTTAATAAAACTCAAGAGTTGACCTGAATGGTAAGGATCTTCAGAATAAAGACTGAGATTATTTTTGGGTAGTTTTTGATCTACAGAAGCAGGTACACATGGTCTTGTTCTTGTCTTGGAATGGTTGAAGACTGCCCTTCAGATGTTAATTACTTCACTCTCAACTGAGATGCAGGAGGGAGCAGTATCAGCTCTTCCACTCTGTCTGAAACTAAAATTGAAATATTTTTTTAGGCTCACTTGCCACATGTAAACAAAGGGATATCCTTTTGAAAAAAGAAACTTTTTTCTGTTTATTTTACTGTGATGTGAATGCAATCTCGTCCTCTTCTAACAAGTTTTGTGTGACTTTATGCATGTTTCATAGGGCCACTCTATATCTCACACCCCTCTTTCTAAAATGGAAGTACTTACTCTTTCCCTTGTGTGAAGGTTTGGGTGTTCTCCGCCCCCCCACACTTTAGAAGTTACCCAGACTATACTCAGACGGCTCTGGAAATATGAATGAAGCTATTTATTTACAGCTAGCACAATATACAAGCAGATATTTACAGTATATACAGAAATATACAGAAATATACAAGGTAAAAGGTAATACAGAAGCACAACTCCCCTCCCAGAAACCTGAGTCCCCAGGAGGGGCTCTCAACCACCCCTGCACCTTCCCCCTGCCCCTCTCAACCTTACCCCAGTCCTAAACAAGAATAGAGGTTCGGCCAAGAGGTTAAGAAGCAAAGTGGGTTAGGCCAAATGGAAGGTGAGGTTAGGGAGTAAGATGTTGCTCAGCCAGCAGCCCAAGCAAGAGTGAGAGAAAAACGGCGAGAGTGCTATCTAATGTTTTTGGTTTTTGTTCAGCAAGACTGTGAGCGAAGTAGACATCACCATTGTTTTCCTTTTACAACCTTGTCCCAGGCTGAGGCTATAGGGTTAAAAAAAAAAAATATCCTGGGACTAGAAGATTGTTATTCAATCCCATAATTGTGCTAACTCTTTATAGACTGACAACAAGGTCAGTTCACTCTCCTTTCCTCCTCCTCCTCCTGCCCCGAGTGTGTGGCGGGAGCCAATTTATTGGGAACATGTAAGTAGTAGGCCTCTTGGATGGCAGAGGTGTTGGGGGGGGGGAGGATTGGAGCACTGGGGAGTGTAGATTTATTTTTTTGAGGACGGGGGAAACTTCAAGGGAGTTTGCCATGGTAATTGCTTTGTAATGTCTATTGCTGTATTTTCTCTCCAATTTGATTTGAGAGTTTAATCTCTGTCAGCTCTCTTTAAAAAAACTACGACAGAATTTTGGTGGCCCGTACGGGGAATCGAGATGGTTGGTTGTGCATGACTGAATTGGAGAAAAATACAGAATTAGAACTTAGGGAAAATGGGAGAAGTGAGCTGCTCCCCTCTTGGGTGGCGGAGCGGGGAAAGAGAAACGGCGAGAAGCGAGTTGAAAGGTCTGAGGTGGTTGATGATGCTATGGGACCCCCGCCCCTGAAGCGGCCACGGCTCTTGCTGACCCACAGCAGGGTGCCCAGCGGCCCTGCACAGGGCGAGCTGGAGGGGTGGGAGAGAGCGGAGCAGGCAAACCTGTGTAAGTTCTCCCCTCTTGATGGGAATCCGCGGCCGGTGGAAATGTGGGCAGTGGAAACGTAGGCGGCTCCGGCCGTGCCGGTTGCCTCCCCTGGACCCGTAGCTCCAGGCAGCGCTTCGAAGATGGCTCCAGGCGTAAGCAGCGCCGTCCTCCGTGGCGGGCTGACGGCCGTGGTGGCCATCCTCTTGCTGAGCGCAGCCACTCCTATTCAGGGGATGAGCTGGTGGCTGCGGAAGGAACGGCCGTGCCTTGGTACCCTTCTTGTCCCGGCACAGACAGCGTGTGCGGGCAGGCTGAGGCTGCAGATGGAGAGCCTGCATTGGGAGTGTGTCCTGCTGGGGAAAATGCGGAGAGCGGCGATGAGGATTCCCTTCCCCCTCTGCGACTCAGTCTTAACTTTACAGTGGCGGAACTGGCGGTACCGAGCATGGGAGGGGGAGGGGGTTTGCCCCGCTTGCCGAGCACACTGCCTGGTTCTGCACAGAGTGGCCAGCCAGGATTAGCGGCAGCTCTGGTGCCTAGCTCAAGCGGCAGGGCGAGCCGCAAGGGTATCCTGACAGTAGCGCCTCCTATGGCTGGTGAGGCAGTGGTGAGGATGGACGCTCCTGGTCAGGCAGTGGTTGCTGTGAACGGCACTGATCCCGTTTTCTTCCCTATTCTGCCACCTGCTCCTCATCCACCACCAGAACCTCCTCTTCAGTTGTCTGTTGAGAAGGTGGAGGGAGAGGTACTGGGAAGGGTTAAATAAATTTGAAGTAGACTGGAGGAGGAAGATAAGGGCACGGACTGGTGGTGTGGGGGTTCACTTCTGATTGTGCAGCTATAACGGAGGAACTGCAGGACTGTACCCTCAGCGGTGGTGGATGGCCTGGTACAAGAGACAAGTGGAAGCATGGGACTCTTGTAGATACTGGAACTCATCTGTGACAGAGAGATGGAATTCGTCTGTGACAAAGGGATCTTCACTCCTGCACGCGTGAGAAGCAAACTGGAGCAACAGCTTGAAGAATGGAAGTGAACTGGACTTAGTTGCCCCATTTGTGTGCCCCAGGGGTGGAGACACACGACTTGAGATGACTGTGGGCTGAGCCAGATTGTGCCAAGAAGGACTCTAAGAAAATCTGCAATGAGTAATTAAGACTTTGCAGTGGGCAGTTGCTTGGATGCACCGACTGCAAAGATTTGAGTGAGAATGGACTGGGACTGTCCATTATTTGATGTTGAGTGCTGCTGAGCACAATGCAGATGGGAATAGAGTTCCTTTGTTTGTGAAAAGGATTTGTTGGGAGAATTGTATGGGTGTTTTCTGCCTTTGGGTGGGGATAGAACCTGTCCAAGGGGTGGTTATTTCCTGGTGGGGGAAGTCCAGGACATGTATGCTGGGCAATGCAGGAGGGTGGCAAGATCAAGTGCGAGTTTTGATTTGGACTGAGACAGTTTGAGTTTAAAGTATGTGCAAGTTGTTACTGACTTTCTTTTAGATAGTTGATGTCATCCAAGAAGTCCCATTGGATGAGAAGAGTTGTGTCCAGATGTGTTGAGCACCAGATGTATTTGAAGAGAAGTACCAGGAAGATGCAGGATTTGGATGGCACTGTTCACTATATAGAGAATATGTGTCTAGTTAGGAGAGTAGAGTGATGAGCAGGAATTATGGGATTGAATATAGGGGTGGAATGTCCCAGGTTGAGGCCATAGGGTTAAAAAAAATATAAATCTGGGAGTAGAAGATTGCTATTCAATCCCATAATTCTGCTATCTCTTTATAGACTGACAACAAGGTGAGTTCGCTCTCCTTTCCTCCTCCTCCTGCCCTGAGTGTGTGGCAGGAGCCAATTTATCGGGAACATGTAAGCAGTAGGCCTCTTGGATGGCGGAGGCGTTGAGGGGGGAGAATTGGAGCACTGGGGAGTGTAGATTTATTTTTTTGAGGACGGGGGAAACTTCAAGGGGGTTTGCCATGGTAATTGCTTTGTAATGTCTATTGCTGTGTTCTCTCTCTAAATATAATTCTGTATTTTCTCTCCAATTTGATTTGAGAGTTTAATCTCTGTCAGCTCTCTTTAAAAAAACTACAACAAACCTGTAATCTAGCCTGCTTCAAACTAGCACACCTTGGAAGTGGGAAGAAACATGGCTGAAATGGTTGAATATGTTTCTCTTTCTTTTCTTTCTACAATGTTGCTGTTGCCAGCTCTTCAGGTCTTGCATCTTCCTTCCACCTAGGTCACAACAACCCCATGGCAAGCTACAGATTTGGGGATGTGTGGCTGGAAATCTGCAGCTCTGAGAGGGACTTGAGGATTCTGGTTGACAGTCGATTAAATATGAGTCATCAGTGTGCCCAGGTGACCAACAAAGCCAGTTGCATCCTGGCATGTATTAGAAACACCAGCCACCAGGAAAAGGGAGGTGATCATACTCCTGTACTCAGCAATAATGAGGCCACACCTCAAGTATTGTGTTCAGTTCTGAGCCTTTCACTACAGGAAGGACTGTAGTGAGAGGCTACAGGAGGTTCTGGAGCATGTCCAGTGAAGGGCCTGGAGCATGTGGCTTCTGAAGAACATCTGAGGAAGCTGGGGTTGTTCAGTCTGGAGAAGAGAAAGCTGAGGGTTGACCTCATAATTTTGAAGGTTGAACTGGGTGGTCTTTGAGGTCTATTCCAACTGGAAGTTTTCTGTGATTCTGTGATCTTTGATATGTTGGGTCACCCTTGTAGTCTGAAGACTTCCTTTCAGACTCCCAAGTTTTTGAAGTATTTTTCATTGTTCTGATTTTGGTGGCTTTGTTTTTGTTTTTGATTTTTTTTCTTTGGCAGTTTGTTTTTTTTTTTTTTGTTGTTGTTGTTGGTTGGGTTGGGGTTTTGGGTTGTTGGCTTTTTTGGGTTTTGGTTTATGTTTGTTTCTTTTTCAAATAAAAAATATAGCAGACAGTGTTGTTCTTTGTGCTCTTTCTGTGACAGTTGTCACAGGGAAAAGAAGCAAACTTTTGAGTGGAGGCAGCTTTTCCTGTCCCAGAGGTATGCTTGCTGATGGCAGTGACTTTTCCTTTCCCTAGATCAGAAAGACAAAAATACATGCTTTTTGAGAAGCTTTACTTGAAAGATGGAGAAAAGAGGGATTTGTTGAAGTGACTGGCAAACCACAGATCAGATCTGTAAAATCAGTACGTGTAACAGATCAGACATATAGATTGGGAGATATCTGAACTATGTCTGAAATTCTTCCCTTCCTTTTTTTTTTTTTTTTTTTTAATTCTCTTTTCTGACGCACTTGCATTTTAAATCACAATTACTGTGAGTAGAGAAAGAAACTTGCTTTGTTTTTACTTTCCCTTCACAAACTAGAGGATGGAAAATCTGCACTTGGCTTCTTATTTCTAAAAAATCCTGTGGAGAAAACCAAAAACCAGTGCTTGAATGTCAGTTTCAGATCTCAGAGGGACAGCTGAGTGCAGCTCTAATGATAAGGCCACTGAAAATTAATGAACAGTCACAGACAGAAATAAGAGAAAGACAAGTTGCATTGTCCAGTAATGTGGACAACATTTGTCAAAGAGCGTGTCCAACACATCTGTAAAGGAGTGCTTGTCACTAGTGGTATGTTCACTGGTAGCTTGTCCATTCTGATTTCAAAGGTCAATTAATTACATTTCAGGCACTTTTGAAAGTTTGGGCTACTAGTATATTTTGAGAATAAAATTTTAGCTGAAAACAGAATTTTCCAGAGGTTTGGGACAGTTCAGGCTTTGCTATTCTCCTTCTGAATTTGTGGCTTCTTTATTTTGGACTCTGTAAGACACAGGAATGATGGAGAGAGAGCATGTGTAGTTGTATGGCCTTTTGGGACCCTTTGTCCCCAGGAGGGGATAAAAGAGCTGAATTACGAGACATCAGGGGGCCTGTGCTGTTGTTAAGCTGTACATTTATATAAATATACTTTGTACATTTTTAATACCTTTTCTATTTTTATATTTAGTTTCTTTTGTAAATACAATTAAAATTTTTTACTTCCAAAGTTCTGGAAGAGGGGATAGATTTAAAAAAAAAAAAGATTACTGATGGGATCCAATCCAACCCATAAGAGCTATGCTACTTTTAATAATTTTTTTTCCTAGCAATCCTTTGTTGCTTCTGAATTACTAGATCTTGATGTTTTTGGCTTTTAAGGTACCTACACACTGCAGCAGTGTTTCTTTGGGCTCCAATTCAAAGGATCCATAGTCAGCATCCTGGACTCAGTAAGAAGCACGGAATTACAGATCTATCTACTCTTTCTATCTGTTATCATAGAAATTATGAGAATGTTGTGAGTGAATGTATGATTTGCTCAGTTTACTGTCCTTACAGTTAATGTCATACATTACTGGAAGAGTCATTTTTCCCTAACTTGCAGCCAGGTCTTGAAACAGATCTCTTTAAGTAGTCTCTAGATAGCTGTTGTGACTTGCCTGTCATCTGACTTCCTCCATAATGAAAATATGCTAGATTACCCGAGTTTCTTTGCATAGATAGTCCATGTAGGATTTTTATACTCCTATTACAGTTCTACTAGAAGTAATCTGTGGAATATTTGTAGTTCAACAGAAAATACTTTGATTCCAATGCATTGCAATGTCCACAGAGCTACTGGGTTTGTCATGCCATGATATTGGAAAGCAACTGGAAACCTTATGTGTGCAAGAATGCAGACAAAGTAATCTGATAAAATTACCTGAATACTCAAATGCACTTTTAAGACTGGTTTAGAAAAGATTCAGTTCAGCATTATATAGGGTTTCACTGCTGAAGCATGAATAACAAAATGGAAATTTCTTATCTGGATCTTTCTTCTTCCTCTGTAAATATCCTTAAATTTCTGCAAGACTGAAATCTTCCTCATAAAAATGATTAAAATTTGCTTCCTTATTTTTTTGCCGTGTATCCTATCTTGTATCATACCTAGGCAAGTAGAGGCTTTGATAAAGAGGGAATTTACTGATTGTAGCTCTTAATAACATTGTGGAGCATGTGCAGTGCATAGTCCTGTTAATCCCCATTAAAGAGTTTGCCTTTTATTATGGGTCAGTTTGGCAGATTGGCTTTTCAGGCTGTCCTTGTTATCTTGCCCATTGCTATCTCACCAGAACCAGTTGGGAAACAGCCTCCTTGCTAAGGTAATTTCTTCTAATTGTGATGTTCTTGTTATCATGCCAACACTGATGCTGGTCATGAGATGGGTTATTACAGTGTGGGTTGTGTTCAGGCCTAGATGCTTATTTCTGTCACCTACAAAATCCCTTGTTCTGCCAGTAAATGTATTGAAGGAGGTCAGAATGAGCTCCCCAGCATGGAAAAGCGTCAATGTTTGCAGTTAGCCACAGATGCTGAGTCACTTATTGTTCAGTACCATCATCCAAGCAAGGCATCATTCAACTTATATAGAAAAATCTGCAAACAGAGTAAAATAAGTGATCTGATTTCCAGCTAGGAGGTAAGAATGCACTCTCAGCTTTCTGATAAGAATTTATGGCTTCTGCTTGTACTGAGTTTGTGTGAGCTCATCACTCACAGTTCTCTACTACCATTTTGTGTTATATCAGCGTGAGCTGTGCTCTCAGGTATGGCTATGTTTGCAAAAGGTGAATGTTACTCCATGAGCTGTAGTATTATGTCATTTCTCTCAGGACCAAAGCCAGCTGAAAGGTACCTAATTTTCTTCATGTACTTGGCAGTAGAAGATACTGAAGATCTCCCATTGTTCCTGGGAAACTTGTCATTTCTCTCTAGCTTAACAGGCTTGTCGTGTTTTCTTGATTTTTTTCAAGGAGAAACACCTCTGGCGGCTGCGCTGACCTGTAAAAGGTCTTCATCAAAGAGCAAACATTTTGGAGCCTGGAGTTCTACAATGCAGAAAAGCTTTAGATGTCAGTTGTTTGGGTTTTTTTGTTTGTTTGTTTGTTTGTTTCCTGCTTGTAAGTTTTTTTGCTGATAACTTCCTGATCATTCTTTTTTCACTTAACAGAAGATAAGATCTGGACTGCAGTGCAGCACAACAATACAAGGCTAACCAGAGTCCAAACAGCTGATCCAGAGAAGCCCTACACCATGTCCTTTAACTACAACAGCAGTGCAGAGCAGCTCGAAGCCATGATAAACAATGCAGAGTACTGTGAGCAGGAGGCAACCTACTATTGCAAAAAGTCACGTCTCCTGAATACTCCAAGTAAGTGCCATGATCCCAAATCTTTCCTTATTAGCTTTTATTGACTATACAGCAGGTACAGTCTGCACTGCGACTAAGGAAGAAAAAAATACAAACAAACTAACCAACAAATAAATAGTACCAATGCAGAATAGAGTTACAAGTCTTTTACATTATATTGGGGTTTTGATAGTGCTGGTCTACAGAGGTGTCTTCTCTGAGAAGCTGCTAGGGGTTTCGCCTGTGCCTGACAGAACCAGTGCTAGCTGGCTCCAAAAGCTGCTCCAGATCCATTGTTGGCTGAGGCTGAGCTCACCAGCAATGGTGGTAGGGCCTCTGGGATAATATATTTAAGAATGGGGGAGTAAAAAAACCCAATCAAATCAGCAATTGCAGACAAAGAGCAAGGTAAGAATATGTGAGAGAAACAACTCTGCAGACACCAAGGTCAATGAGGAAAGAGAGGGAGGAGGTGCTTCAGGTGCTAGAGCAATATTCCCCTGTAGCACATGTCACCATGTGAGGTAGACTATCTCCCTTCAGCCCATGGAGTACTCCATGCTAGAGCAGGTGGATGCCCAAAGAAGGCTGTAACCCAGCTCAAAGCCTGTGCTTCCGTCCTGAGGAGATGAGCCCACTCTAGTGGGGGCCCCATTGTGAACTTGTGGGGGACCTGGGTTGGAGCAGTCTGTTCCTGAAGGACTGCACCCTGTGAAAGGGACCCACACTGGAGCATTTTGTGAAGACCTGTAGCCAATGGGGGGGACTCATGTTGGAGAAGTTCATGGAGGTAGAGAAATTGAAAGTGGAGTCCAGGAAGAAGGGAGGGGGAAAGTTGTTTTAGAATTTAGTTTTAATTTTCTCATTCCCCTACTCTGGTATGATTGACAGTAGGTTAGTTTGTCCCCAAGTCAAGTCTGTTTTGCCTGTGATGGTAGTCAGCAAGTGATCTATCCACATCCTTATCTCAGCCTTATCTCATGAGCCTCTCATTGTATTTTCTTTACCTTGTACAATTGAGAAGAAGGAGTGATAAAACAGCTTTGATGGGCACCTAGTGTCCAGCCAGTGTCAGCCCACCACAGCCTTCTTGGATATGTGTGCAATGCCTGCCCTCTGATGGAAGATCTGCAAGGGAGTTTCCAGTTTGTAAATTTGTGAGCAAAAAAAGCTCTGAAAATTTCTGCAATGGAAAGTATTACTTAGAAACCACAAACCCTGTATTGAACTAGGTATAAAGGGAAGTGTATTGTAAACTGAACTGAGTCTGACAAACAATAAGACTCATTTTCAAAATAGCCTCACAGATGATTGGGCTGAAGAGCATGGCACTGAGTAGATGCATCATATTCCCTACCATGTACCAGCCACCAGGATAATCAAGTGCTACAATGAACTGATAAAAACTGCATTGAAACTAACGGGGATATGATCTTTGAAAATTGGGAAAAATGTTTATCACAATCCACATGGTTAGTTCACACCAGTCAAACTAGTGCCATCTGCCAGTGAAACTAGCCTTGCCAATCAAAACTCCCAAGTACTGTAGAAAGGGCTCAAGTCCATAGTGCACATGAAGAATATATTAGGGAATATGGTCTGGCTTAGTCTTGCTTCAGGCAAAGGCAAACCTATCCATGGGATTGTCTTTTACACAAGGACCTGAATGCATGTGGTGGATGATGCAGAAGGATGGAGAAGTCCACTGTGTAATGCAAGGGGACTTAATTTTGGGTGAGCAGCCAGTCATGCTCACTATATAAAGTGGGGAGCTGGGAGAGAGATGCTGATGCATCATCTGGGCAGTTATCTGGTGGTTTGGCATGGGCAACAAAGCATCAACAGTGTTAAGTGAGTGTGTCCCATTTTATATTACTCATTTTACGTATTACTTCTTTACTAGAGTTGTTATTCTTTTATTAATTCATTATTCCATGAGTCTATCAAATTCATCTTACCTCAACTCACAGAGGTTTGCATTCTGCTCCCAATTCCTCCTTTCCATCCTACTGTGGGGGATGGGGCCACATGGTGCTCAGCTGCAGCTTGCCCTAAAACCACATCACTAGCCAAGAACTGCTTCTGTTGATAATATTTTTTTTAAGAATTAAAAAATTCTTAAATTTTTTTTTAGCACAAAGGGAAAACAAAATGCAGACATAACTGCTGATGTGGAATGGGAGCTAATGGCTTAAAAATACTTCCAGTGTTGCTGTCTTCTGTGTCCCACACCACACTTGACACGTTAATGAGCTATAATGACACACTGATTATTTCCAAAATATTTTTAGTTAAGGATGAAGGCCACAGGTCTGCATGTATTTATTTCTACATGTTACTGTGAGCACTTGGATGTACATATCCAGAAAGGTACACTTAGTGCCTCATGAGCAACCTCATGCGTACATGAAGAACCTCATGTATGTAATGCCTTCTATAATGCAAGAGACACTTCTTAAGGATCAAAATCAAATTTTCCTTTAAACAAACAAGAAAAAAAAAACAACAAAGCAAAACAAAACAAAAAAGCAAACTCAGACAAACAAAACAAAAAACAACCTAAACACCACCCCCCCCGCACCCCACCAAAATAAACAAGCCATCACAAAAACAAAACCCCAGCAGTAATAATCCCATTTAAATTGGCAGTATATAAACTATCCTGCTTCAGAACTAAAGCCATCTACATCTGGCAGAATGCCTAAGGTGATTCCTAACAGGCAACTCCAAACAGGCACCTCTCCAAAATGGTGACTGACTCCTCAAAGGAAAAAGTGGTGGGGACAGTGCCCAGCTGCCCAGCCTGTGCTCTTGCAACTCCTGCAGCACCACTGTGTTCCTGACAGTTGAGCACCGAAGAACTGTGCAACTGTAGCTCTTCACTACAGCTTCATGTGATAAATTAAAAACAAAAAAAAATGCAGTGCCATGCAAATGACAGACACTTTAGTTTTCCCTCTTACTTTTCTTTCTTTTGTATGATTTTTAATTGTAGTTTAAATTTTTGTCATGATTTGGGGATTACCCTCACCCCCACTCTTATGAAATCACCCAGACTAGACTCAGCCAGATAGAAGTTAAGCTTTGTATTTACAGCTTAGTACAATATACAAGCAGATATTTACAATATATACAGCTATAAACAGAAATATACACGTTAAAAGTAATACAGAAACACAATACTCCTCCCAGAAATCAAAGTCCTCAGGTGGGGCTCCCAACCACCCTTCCACCTTCTTTCCACCCCTCTACCTTATCCCAGCGTATGCCTTACATGCAAGGTCAGGTTGGAGTATCAGCAAGGGTGGTTAGAAAGCAGAAGGATTAGTTACACAGAAGCAGCACAGGACATCCCCTGCGACAGAGGCACACACACATCGACTCTCCTGCTTTGTCTTAGCTATGTTTTGTGTTCTTGTTTTCATACATCTCAGCAAGCCTATGAGTGAAGTAGACATCACTATTGTTTCCTTTTCACAGCCTATAATTTAATTTCTCTCATTAAATTATGCTGATTTGTCTCAAAGTAGCACGAATTTTCATCTTGAACTTTCTCAATAGCCTCAGGCTATGTAAGTTTGGCAAGATATGGAACATACTCAAAAATAAATCACATGAATTCTTGAAATTGTAGAGTCATAGAATTGTTCTGATTGGAAAAGACCTCTAAGATTACATCCAACCATGTATATTTATATGGGTATAAATTTATTCTTAGCTGACTATTATAGATAGATTATAGATCACAGTATCACAGTATCACAGTATCACCAAGGTTGGAAGAGACCTCACAGATCATCAAGTCCAACATTTTCCTTCAAAGCCTTAAATTGTTCTATTAATTGATATTATTGAACTGCTACTGTATTATAGAATAATATTGAGATCCAGTGGTGCTGAACACTATAGGACTCTTAGAACTGTAAGATTTAAAGAATTTCCATTCCTAAACAAGTGTGAATAATAACCTTTGGCCATTTTGATGGAGTAACTGCAGAAGTCCTGTGTGATTTATGCCCCAAAGTTACTTGGAGGAGCATGATTTGGGGCCAGAGCCACAGAACAAAAATCACAACTCTTGGATTTTCTTTCTTGATTTGGCCTTGATTTTAGAATGCCTGAAGCACTCATGTTATTTTGTTTTTTCCAGGGTATCGTAATTTGTAATTAGAGTTAATGAACCACGCTTCAGACCTTTCAGAAATGAGTATATAATGCATTGGTGTGTATTGGTCTATTGGTGACAATGCTGCATTCGTAGGCCAGGAAGAAACAATGCGTGACCTAATTCAGCCTGCTGTATATCACCACTCATTACTACCCCCAAACTGAGTCCCAGTGATGAGTGTTTGAGGGAAGGGTATCTCTCAGAGGCATATCTGATCTTGACAGAACTATAAAAGTTCTCCTTCCTACAAAAGCATTAATCAGTTTCTGAGGTTCCTCCTGTTATGGACATTTTTTTTTTCTGTGAGGAGATGGAACACATGATGGAAATATCTGAGCACCAGCATCCAAAATTCTTGTCTTTAGGATCTAAACACTATCATATTTCACAGACAAGCAATAAAAATATTTCTCTTTCCTTCTGTATTCGTAATGTTAATCTCCAGCAAATTTCAGGTTTATAGCTTTTACTTGCAGAGATAAAAAAAAACAGGCATGTGCCTGGGCAAAAGGACAAGCATGGCATTTTGGGGTACCTCAGACAGAAACCAAAGGAAGCTCTTGGCTTACATAAAATTATTCCAGCCTCTTGCCCTGAAGACATAGGCACATCCCCAGCATGTGTGATTCAAGGTAGTCTCCTCATTCAGTTACTTGGATTTACATCTACGACGTGTCAGACATGCAATCTGGCAGTTGGCAAAAGAGTTTACTCATCTCCACCTCCTGCTGTCTGGAACAGCCTTATCAGTCCTCACTGTCCTACTACAGCTTAGCTGCAAGCATGTCTTTGAAAACTAAAATTAAATTGCCCTGAAATACTTTTTTTTATATCTCTGCCATCAGGTAGATTTTCAGGTTGTGAACATCTGAATAGATGTTTGTTTATCAAAGACTTTCTCATGATTTTGGGAAATTGAACTAATAATTTATGATCAGGAATTGCAGGTCTCATGTGACTTCATGCCTTTTGCACAGACACATAACCAGCGCAAATCTGACAGTTTGCGTTGATTAACAAAGTCATCCACACTTAACAAAACATTGCTCATTTTAGCACTGTCTTATCCTTAGAGGCACAAACCAAGACAAGCTAGGAGGATAGACTAGAGTGAACAGGATGCTTAGACTACCTGTAAATACACTGCCTGTATTCCAAGAATCAGAAATTTAAATCCTTGGGGCTCTTACTTTTTATCGCGGATGAGGTATTCTTCCCGTATGCTGGTTGTGGTGGAGGGAAGAAATTAATTAACACAAGAGGAAATTTATAAAAATATATATTTTTTTTTAACTTCCAATATTTCAACTCTCACCACCCCCAACCACTGAACTTTAACATTAAATTGTTCTTTACATGGTTATGAAGACATTATGGGAATATGTATCTACAGAAACTTATTAATAACTAGCTGTTGTGGAGGAGTTTGTCTGGGTTTTGGGGGAACGAAATATGAGGCCGAATTTTAAAGAGTTTAAAAGATTTAATATTATGTACACTAGGAATCCCCCTTCCCCAAACTTATTTGCAGCTACCCCACACAAGTTCTTTGTTTGCAGTTGCAAGATTATATTACAGAATATCTATGTATAACAAATTAGAAATTTAGCAAAGATTTGAAAGGATTTAGGAAGAGAGTCTGTGGCTTGAAAGTGCCGCTGGTAGGCTTTTGAGAGATTATTCTGGCTTAGATCGAGTTTCTCAGTTACTCACTGGCCGGAGTCAGTTTGAAGGTCCCAAATATCGTGGATTGGAACAATTCAGGAGTTATTAGGGTGCATTGTCTGAGTTTCCACGGGCACAAGCTGAGCTGGGTGTTGGGCTGTCCTGAGGCTGGCCAAACGCGGATCGGGGCACTGATGAGTCGATCAGTACGATCAGTGCGGTGCGATGCAATGCAATGCAGTACGGTGCAGTGCGCTGTGGTCAGTGCACTTTTATTAAAGTAATGCAGTGTCTTATATAGTGTTCAGAGGAGGTGTATCCAGCCATACTGGGGCTGGCACAAGTGGACAATAGAGATTGGCTCAAAGTTATGTGTAAGGCACAGATAGGTTATTCCTTATAAAAACAACCTTTGGTTCCACCCCACGGGGCTGGCAGGGTGAGCCCCCAGCAGATGTGCATAGGTGCTCACAGTGCCTTCCAACTCAAGGACTTTTTCCCATAACAAAGTCTCATGTTTACAACTCATGCCCCACTGGGAGAAGTTTTCCCACATCTAGGAACGGCGGCTGGTGCCGTGGGCTGTAGTCATGCAACGGCAGTGGTCAGGCAGAGCAAGGTTTTGACCCTGCGATTGATGGTCCTTGGGGCACAATTCTGTCCAAATGAGGGCTTGGCAACCCTCCACCACACTAGCAAATATTGAAACTATCAAAAGAGAGAGAGTTTCCCCGTGGCTTAATGCCACTTGGGATCTTACACTATAATCTGTTTTCGGCTTTATGGCAGAGGTAATAGAAATTACAGAGGCATTCAAATATTTACTCACAATTTGGATTGATCAATAATCACCCTCCAGAGATACGTCACAGCCTATTGCAAGTGTCCAATTCTTCAGGGTCTCTGCCTGTGGACTGAGGCTGAAATCCTCTGGTTTCAGGGGAAATGGCAGTCTCTGACTTTGTGCAGCTGGATCCTGCTGGCTGCTATCTCCAGGGGTACGCAGGCAGGATCTCCAGGTGCAGAGGCAGGATTCTGTGCAGTCTGAGCACAGGTCTAATGCTGACTAAAGGCAGGCATAAAGCTGCAAGGAAGTACGCAGGCAGGCAAGCAAACAATGTGGCGGAGCTGCAAGTAATGTGGGGAAGGCTGCACGTGAGCCTGTGCACCCCTATTTATTAAATGTGGGCCGAGAGTTAATGATCTCATTGGCCACTCGAATGACCAATCAGGTTGGCAGTCAAGCAAACCTTACCATACTAGGCAAAAGGTACTTGCCTGGACTATCCCAAATGTGGGGATCACATGGGCTTACACCAGGGACACACGAGCTGGACGTGTGGGGGCTTACACAGTCAGATGTCCTGGGCAACTGACTTTATGGCCCCGGTCTGTTGTGCCCCTTTGTGCTCATTTACCCCTGGTGCAGGCAGAGAGACATGTCCAGGCAGAGCAGGCATAAATAAGCCTGCTTTCGGGCTTACAGGCCCTCCACAACACTTTTCTTTGTGGAGTATATCAGGTAATACCTAGGAAAGGGGTATGTGTACAAGGACTGGTGCCTATGTGTACATGCATATTTAATTAAGCTGTTGATGCAAGGTGTTCAAAGGTGTGAAAAGACTTTATTAATTGAACAAAACCTTAACTCTGTCTGAATTTGCTTATTTTTCTAGAAGCAATGGGCATGTTCCAAGGCTTAACATTTAGGAAGCTGCCTCACATCTACCATATCGGGGACTTAGTGCAGTGACAACTGTATCGGTGGCAGGGGTAGCTTGCTTTACAATATTTGGCTGACAGTCTGTCAAGTTCATAGCACACTTGTGTAGACAGGGACTGAGAAAAGATCAGTCCTAGAGCAAAATCAAAGAAACAGGAATGTCTTTAGGTGATATTTTTTTCCTCTCTTCTTCCTTATTTGTTTTCCCACTAGAACTCCCACACCATATCACCTCAAGCTTTGACTTGAAGTGTCCACTCTAAACTATACACCCCTTCCCTGAACTTTCTGCCTCTCCTTCTTAAGACAGGTTTAGGAGCGGCAGGTCCTGCCTGACCAACCTGATCTCCTTTTATGTTCAAGTTTCGCCTGGTGAATATGGGGAAGGCTGTGGATGTAGTCTAGTTGGACTTCAGCAAAGCTTCTGGCAAAGCTGGCAGCTCATGGCTTGGAGAGATACACTCTAATATGGGTCAAGAACTGGCTGGAAGGCTGGGCCCAGAGAGGGGTGGTAAATGGTGCCACATACAGTTGGCAGCCAGTCACTAGTGGTGATCCCCAAGGATCAGTCCTGGGCCCAGTCTTTTTCAATGACTTTACTGATGATCTGGACGAGAGGACTGTGGTGATTTAGGTATTACTCCACCCCCTCACACTTTTAAAAGGTACCCAAACTAGACTCAGCCAGTTCTGGGAATATGAATGAAGCTATTTATTTACAGCTTGCACAATATACAAGCAGATATTTACAATATACATTTATATACAAAAATATACAAGGTAAAAATAATACAGAAGGAATTGAGTCCATCATCAGCAAGTTTGCAGATGACACCAAGCTAGGAGCAGGTGTTGAGGGTAGGAGATCCCTGCAGAGGGACCTAGACAGGCTGGATGGGTGGGCAGAGGCCAATGGGGTGTGATTTAACAAGGCCAAGTGCAGGGTTCTGCACTTTGTCCACAACAACCCCAAGCAGCGCTATAGGCTGGGGACAGAGTGGCTGGAGAGCATCCAGGAAGAAAGGGACCTGGGGGTACTGGTAAATAGTAGGCTGAAGATGAGCCAGCAGTGTGCCCAGGTGGCCAAGAGAGCAAATGGCATCCTGGCCTGCATCAGGAACAGCATGGCCAGTAGGATGAGGGAGGTTATTCTTCCCCTGTACTCAACACTGATCAGGCCACACCTTAAGTACTGTGTCCAGTTCTGGGCCCCTCAATTCAGGAGAGATGTTGAGGTGCTGGAAGGTGTCCAGAGAAGGGCAACCAAGCTGGTGAGGGGCCTGGAACACAAACTCTATGAGGAGAGGCTGAGGGAGCTGGGGTTGTTTAGCCTGGAGAAGAGGAGGCTAAGGGGTGATCTCATTGCTGTCTACAACTACCTGAAGAGAGGCTGTAGCTAGGTGGGGGTGGTCTCTATTGCCAGGCAACCAGCAACAGAACAAGGGGACATCCTCTCAAGTTGTGTCAGGGGAGGTCTAGGCTGGATGTTATGAGGAAGTTCTTCCCAGAGAGAGTGTTTTGCAAAGACTGGATGAGATACTTGGTGCCATGGTCTAGTTGACTGGCTACAGCTGGATGCTAGGTTGGACTGGATGATCTTGGCGGTCTCTTCCAACCTGATTGATTCTATGATTCTATTCTATAATTCTATGTTAAGTCCCAGTATCATATGACTTGCACCTAGATTTCCACTTCTGTTTTTCCTCTCTGCCTCCCAGCTAGACCCGTATCTCAGTGCTGAGCTGCACCACATGCTGTCTCCAGGTCTGTGACCCCTTATGCCAGACAGCCACTTGCTCTCATCTTTGAACCACTACGCTTGTATTTTATATGTCTATTGTTGGAGGGAAAGATGTAGTGCTACCTCACAACAGGGAGCATGTCCTAATTTCTGCATTTAGACTGAAGTTTAGACTTAATTCTGCTGCTCAGATGGTTCAGTGTTGTTTTATCTATGCCTTGTATATTACTAGAGCTCTTCATCACAGTATCACCAAGGTTAGAAGAGACCTCATAGATCATCAAGTCCAACCCTTTACCACAGAGCTCAAGGCTAGACCATGGCACCAAGTGCCACATCCAATCCTGCCTTGAACAGCCCCAGGGACGGTGAATCCACCACCTCCCCAGGCAGCCCATTCCAGTGTCCAATGACTCTCTCAATGAAGAACTTTCTCCTCACCTCAAGACTAATTTCCCCTGGCGTAGCTTGAGGCTGTGTCCTCTCATTCTGGTGCTGGCCACCTGAGAGAAGAGAGCAACCTCCTCCTGGCCACAACCACCCCTCAGGTAGTTATAGACAGCAATAAGGTCACCCCTGAGCCTCCTCTTCTCCAGACTAAACAATCCCATCTCCCTCAGCCTCTCCTCGTAGGGCCTGTGCTCAAGGCCTCTGACCAGCCTCGTTGCCCTTCTCTGGACACGCTCAAGCATCTCAATGTCCCTCCTAAACTGGGGGGCCTAGAACTGAACACAGTACTCAAGGTGTGGTCTAACCAGTGCAGAGTACAGGGGCAGAATGACCTCCCTGCTCCTGCTGACCACACCATTCCTGATGCAGGCCAGGATGCCACTGGCTCTCTTGGCCACCTGGGCACACTGCTGGCTCATGTTCAGGTGGGTATCAATCAGTACCCCCAGATCCCTCTCTGTCTGGCTGCTCTCCAGCCACTCCGACCCCAGCCTGTATCTCTGCATGGGGTTGTTGTGGCCAAAGTGCAGCACCCTGCACTTGGAGCTATTGAACGCCATCCCGTTGGACTCTGCCCGTCTGTGCAGGCAGTCAAGGTCCCGCTGCAGAGCCCTTCTGCCCTCCAACCCAGCCACATCTGCCCCCAGCTTAGTGTCATCTGCAAACTTGCTGATGACTGACTCCATGCCCTCATCCAAGTCATCTATGAAGATGTTAAAGAGGATCTGTTCAAGCTCTCTGTTTAGTTCTAGGCAAGACCTCCCATCAGAGCATAAGATGCTAAGAAATGTTCTGCAGGGTGCTGCCTCCAATAGGAACTGGTCGAGAGATGCAACTTAGAGTGAGTGTACAAGTCTGGAGTCTTAAGCACATAGAATGATAGAATTATTTCAACTGGGAAAGGCCTTTAGGATCATTGAGTCCTACCATTAACTTAACACTTCCAGCTCTACTGCTAAACCATGTCCCTAAGCACCATATTTTTTAAATACCTTCAAGGATTGTGATTTAGCCACTTTCCTGGGCAGCTTCTTCTAGGGCTTGAGAACTCTCTCATCCAAGAAATTGTTCCTAGTGTACAACCTATGTATGGAACTAATTTTTTTAATATGTTTTAAACTAATGTTTATTAACTAATGTTAATTCAGTGTACTGAATTCTGGTGTTGTAGAATATGGAAAATCACAGTTCTGTGCTCATCCACTGATTTTGTAGTCCTTTCAGTTGCCCATCTTTGACCTTCACTAGCTCTAGGTTTTTGTTTGTTTGTTTGTTTGCTTTTCAGAAGTCACCCACGGTGTTTGAGGAATGGTTTCCACCAAGGTTTCATATAGTGGAGACACCACTTTTTAGAGCAGTATAAATCTTTTTGGAGAAAGGAGTGTGAAACCTGCTGAACTGTTTTACATAGCTGTAGCATGAGGTGATATAAAATGACCTATAACAAGCAGACATTTACCACTAAGGTTTTGCTTACCATTATTTTAAGCCTTTCAAAAATAATTTTAATTTTACCATTCCAAGTTCTTTAAATTGTTATTGAATTACCAGGTGACTATTTGTCGTCGTGCAAAATAATTTTGAATTGTTATTGCATTACCAAGAGACTATTTGTCATTGTACAAAATAACAGAGCAGGGCAACCTGCCCTCTCTCAAAAAGCAGTTCATATTGAAGTGAGTTATAGATAGATGGCAGTTACTGATTGTATTCTTGGGTAATTAGGATCCCTTTCTTGAAGATGATTGACTTGCCATACATGTTTCCTCCACTGTGCTTTGTCTCTGCCCTTGAAAGTTGCAGTGATGACATCTTACAAGCACAATTTTAGATAACTTGTGCTACGTTTTGAGACTTTGGATCAGAGTTCACCATAATAAAGCAACATGCCCCTTTATTGATAGGGAAGGATTTAAAGGTCATTTTTTTAACAATGCTGCATTGTTAGTAGCATGCAATTGATTAAAATGCAGATGGTCACAGCAGAACTAAAAAAAAACTGCTGCATGAAGGAGCTAACTTGGCATCTAGCACGTGTGCACCTGGGAGTAATGGAAATATCATTAGCCCGTGTTTTGACCCCTTGCTTCTATTGCCATATGCAATCCTTCCTGATTGACAGTGAGCTAAATTGTGCTATAGCTGCCAACGAAAGAATCACAGCTGCTTGTGTTACTTCTTCCCTAGTCCCCTTGTGCCTCTCTGAGATCACAATTCAGCCAAGAGCCCAAACAATGGGAAGAAATCCATGCTAGATGTCTTCTAACCAATTAGGAGGAAACCATGCTACTTCCTTGAATCCCTCTGCAGGAGTGAACCGAAGAAGCTCATATGAGTATTACAGAATCAACCAGGTTGGAAGAGACCTCCAAGATCATCCACTCCAATCTATCACCTGGCCCTATCCAATCAACTAGACCATGGCACTTAGTGCCTCATCCAGTCTTTTATTGAACACCTCCAGGGACAACAACTCCACCACCTCCCTGGGCAGCCCATTCCAATGGCAAACCACTCTCACTGGGAAGAACTTCCTCCTAACATCCAGCCTATACCTGCCCTGGCACAACTTGAGACTGTGTCCCCTTGTTCTTTTACTGGTTGTCTGGGAGAAGCACTACATCTTTCCTTTAACAATAGACATATGAAATACAAATGCAGTGATTCACAGATGAGAACAAGTGGCCATCTGGCTTAAGGTATCACAGACCTGGACTCAGCATGTGATGCAGCTCAGCACTGAGATACAGGTCTGGATTGGAGGCAGAGAGGAAAAACAGAGGTGGCAATCTAGGTGCATGTCATATGATACTGGGACTTGGCAGATATTAAGAAGGAGAAGCAGAAAGTTCAGGCAGAGTTTAGAGTGGACACTTCAAGTCAAAGCTTGAGGTGATATGGTATGGAAGTTCTAATGGGAAAACAAATAAGGAAGAAGAGAGGAAAAAAAAATATCACCTAAAGACATTCCTGTTTCTTTGATTTTGCTCTAGGACTGTTCTTTTCTCAGTCCCTGTCTACACAGGTGTGCTATGAACTTGACAGACTGTCAGCCAAATATTGTAAAGCAAGCTACCCCTGCCACCGATACAGTTGTCACTGCACTAAGTCCCCGATATGGTAGATGTGAGGCAGCTTCCTAAATGTTAAGCCTTTGAACATGCCCATTGCTTCTAGAAAAATAAGCAAATTCAGACAGAGTTAAGGTTTTGTTCAATTAATAAAGTCTTTTCACACCTTTGAACACCTTGCATCAACAGCTTAATTAAATATGCATGTACACATAGGCACCAGTCCTTGTACACATACCCCTTTCCTAGGTATTACCTGATAATACTCCACAAAGAAAAGAAGTAAGAGCCCCAAGGATTTAAATTTCTGATTCTTGGAATACAGACAGTGTATTTACAGGTAGTCCAAGCATCCTGTTCACTCCAGTCCATCCTCCTAGCTTGTCTTGGTTTGTGCCTCTAAGGATAAGACAATGCTAAAATGAGCAATGTTTTGCTAAGTGTGGATGACTTTGTTAATGCAAACTGTCAGATTTGCACTGGTTATGTGAGTATTGGACTGGCTGATCTTGGAGATCTCTATGGTTGATTCGATGAGTCTATGATTCTATGAACCACCTTTTGGAGCATTTGGTTCATTTTTTGGCTTATGTAAACAATCTAAATAAGTATCTCTTATAAGTGTCTTTGATTCTCTTGTGGTAAAAAAAAGAAAAGAAAAAGAAAAAGAAAGAGGACACTGTTACATGCTGGGAGAAAATGTCTTCATAACTTTGGGAAAAAAAGTTGTGTATGTTCCCCCTCCCTCAGGAAGCATCTGAAAGTAACTCAGAGTTATTTACCTCCACCCAACCCAGATCAATTTGTAGAGGGGCAGATGTAACTGAGTAGCTAGAAAGATATGGTGAAGTGAAAGGAAAGAACCCTTTTAGAACTTGCTTTAAATTTTTTTTTTTTCTGTCTGCGGGGCCAGAAAGATTGAGAACAAAAATGAAAAAAACTTTTGAGCCTAAATTTGTTCCAAGCCACTTTGATAAAAGGAAGGCTTAGACTTTAATGGGGACTGGTTTAGCCACGGGGTGTGTTCTTGCCTGAGCTGTCCAAGACTCAAAGTAACATGAGAAGCCTACCTCCTTTGCTCTCAAAAGTCCTAGAAAGAGGTAGGGTTTTTTTCTTTATTTTTCTTTTTAAAGATTAGCAACATTTAGAGATATTAACTAGTTAATCTAAGCAGTCCTCTTCTAATTTTCTTACCTTGTTTCACAGAGAGGAAAGTTGAGCCATCGATGCTACTGATGGCACTTCTACCTATAAATGATACAGGCAAAATACCACCCTGAAAACAATGGGCAAGTTTGTGTAGCCATGAGAAAGAACTGTAAGAAGACTGTTTCCTCAAGCTGAACTCCTCTCAAGTCTTACATTCTAAGTGAGACTTTTGTAGGTACCTCTAGCTGCTTGTGGAATAATTAGTACGTCATCCCTTAGAGGTACATGTGATTTTTGTAGTGAGATGGTTAACACAGTTTCTGTGGTTTGGCAAGGAAGGCATAATTCTATGAATTTTTATAGGCCTAGCAAATTGCAAGAGAGGTAATGGTGTATTTGGGTGGAGTATGATGGTATATTCAGCCAAATAAAACAAGCAAGCTATGATTCTACACTCTAGCCTAGGAATGGTATGACCAGTCTCAAATACTAATAAAGCATCCAGATTTCTTTATTTTGTCTTCCAGACAGTGCTTAGATTTTGCCTTGCTTTATTTTTTGTTTGTAAGAGGGAGAAGTGTGAGAACCCCAAGCATATCTCTTTATTAAAAAGGTAAGCTTACTTGAGAATGAGCGCAGTTCATTCACAAAATATTAGCTGAGCCATGATGGCTCGAATCTACATATGCAGAGGACAGCAGGCAGGTTTCGTAATCTGATCTTCAGAGTCTGCCTCCAGAAGTGCCTATTCAATGCTAGAATTCATCCAGCTGTTGCTAGATGACTGTTGTTACCCAGGCTAATTAGAGACCTTTACAACAGGTCATACCTGTTATTGTAATATACCATGTAGTTACATGATAAGAGTGATGTCTTCCTTTGTAAAGGGGAAAAGGGACTCAATATCAGCATTGTGTTTGGAGAAGACCTCTAGTAGAGCTACTGGAAGCAGGCCACCATTTCCAGGATAGGATCCATGTCATCTTACTGTAACTCTCTTATGGTTATATGTTCAGCCCAAGGTAAATGCCTGAGTTCTTCTATGCAGAGAGATGCAACTGAAGGTAGTAGTGATACTTTCAACTTTAGATCTTTCTAAACAGAGAGTGATCAAACCTATTAAATAGTGTATGTTGTCATGCTTCTGTCTAATGAACAGCATCTCTCTCAACTATTCAGTTTGAGGTTTTTTATCTGTGCTTTTTTTTTGGCAGCTTATGATGTTTATTTTTGGTTAATTTCATGGTTCAGTGAATGGTAGAGTAATAAATTGGGTTTTGGTTTTTTTTCCCTATGATTTTGTACTTTAGCATTGAAAAGCTGTATGGATTGTCTCATATCCATTTGGGATTGAAAATGTGTTCCAATCTTTTCTCGGGCCAGGTACTAGGACAATCTCTCTGTTTTCTGCTTAGGTAGGAAACCTATAGAAACATATTTCTTAGTCAGATATACTGTAGATTAGTTGATGGGTTCATGAGCTACTTGAACAATGGACACACGTGCACAAATTCATGTGGGATGTTGCAGTACATCTAATTTCTCCAGAAAATGAAGTTAAGATTAGTATCTAGAGTGCAGCAGAATCAATACTGTTTCTCAAGTACTATGCAGCTCCAAACGTCCTGATGCTACAAGGACTAAAATAGGATGCAGATATGTATATTTTCTCATCATGCCGGATACATAAATGTCTATCTCCTCCTCAGCGCAGCAGCAAAAACTTCAACCAAATGTACATCCTATACTCAGTTTAACTTCATAAGTACTTGTCAGTCTTTCATAGATCTTTTGACACATGTTGCTATGTTAGATTTCTGTGCCCATTTGCTTCATGGACTGTCTGTTTCTTTATCCAGGATGCTTACTACCATGTCCTCCTTTTTCTATAGCTTTGGCTTGCCAAAAAATGTTTAAAGTGGCTTGTCTATTTTACAACATGTATAATATATTAACATTAACAGTGCATGAAAGTGCTCCCAGTAGCTTAGTCTGCAATCAGTAGCCATTTTCTATTCTTTTTGTTCAGACTGTTTCATTCGGCATGATCAGTATGTTCATAGTGGCCATTGTTGGTTGGAAAGAGATGATGATAATGATTTCTGGCTGTTCTTTCTGTCAATTTTGTATTGCTGAACCTAATTCAGATCTGACAGGATTGTTTTACTGATGAATCCAAGCCTCTCATGTGATGTTTTAAAAAATGAGCAGGGATCTGAAAATTTGTTCTGAAGAAACAGTAATGTCAGTTACTTGCTTTCCTTCCCTTAAATACTAACTTTTACCTTTTGATTCAAATAGTCAATATATTCCATAAAATTATCTTTTTCTTTCTGGGAAAGCATGTGTTTGCATGTTTATGTTTATATGTTCAGATAGTTATAAGGAAGAGTGAAGGTTAACTGCACTTAGCTTCTTGGGATAGATGCATCATTGCCAGGCCTGCTGCAGGACAAGTTAGTGTTAGTCAGCATTTTGTACATTAGTATTTGTATACCTCCCTTTGTCATTGTGGTTTTAAGCTCTCCTATTTTATCCAGGTTTTGATGTGTGGGAGGGGTTTAAGGGATGTTTCTCCGAAGGAGCTCTTCATGACTGTATGATAACATAATAGCAGAGGGTAGGATGCTAGAACAAGTCTTCTCCTGAAGTAGGCTCTGTTTCAGCTCCCTTTGCTGCCTTCTGGTCTGTCCCATTTGTTTTTGCCATTTTAATATTTATCACTAAACTGGAGAAAGTCCTCCTGGCAATGACCATTTTGTACATTTTGCTTTGGAGTCCTGTTCTGCAGAGCTTACAGGTTCAATGCACTGCCATATTTCTAGGTCACTTCCTTCCCAGTGCACACTTATGTTCTGAATTCAAAGAGATTATGTTGCATTTTGTTTCCCACCTCTGTGAGACATGCTATGGCACCAGTCAATCTGCAGAACATTAGAAGTATCTACTTAATAGAGGCAGAATTTTATTGAGTGAATAATTGCATCCTATTACTGCTGAAGTAATCACCTTAGATCCAATGATACCTCCAGAGGGAGCTGTGTTCTTTTCAGAATGCCACCCTGGACAATTAATTTTCCTTTTATACAAAGCCCCAGAATCTGTCTGACCATATTGTACTAAAGGTTGTCATGTTTTCAGAGGATGAAATTTATGTTCCATGAAATATGCCATTTCCAAAATTAATAGGTAAATGAACAAAGCGAAACAGACCATTAGGACGATTGTAATATTGTAGTTGCTGGACTGTGGCACAAAAGCAGAAACTAATGGGTAAACATAATCATATTACAGTCACAGGAGCTATCAATGTATAGTACACAACTGTGGTTACACAATGGAAAGCAGTCAACCATTATGAAATATGATTTAGCAGACAGACCAGATGCAGGTAATCTTGCTTAGAACAATACTTTCCATGGCTAGTTTGGTTTAGCTGATGGAAAATGATAAATGACAGCTATTTCTTTCTCATCCTACCTGAATTTCATTTCAGTTTCACCTTAATAATTTTCACCTTTTTTTTTTTTTTTTTTGTCTTATTCTGGAACACAATTCTGAGATTTTGTGTCTGCAGAAATGTTCCTGAGGCATGAAGAGACTGGTCCTGAATATTCATGCAAATAGGCACTCAGCCAAAGGTCTTCAGAGTGGATGTTCACTCTGACATCTTGAAGTCTTTTTGATGTCCTTGTCTTTATTTCTGCTCTAAAACAAAGCTTCATAATTTTAAGTGAACACTCAAACAGTATCTAATCAAGATAAATGGTTCATAAGCTGAACTGTGTTTGTATAACATGATTAAAAAGCTTTGAATAGCTAACGTAATCATAACATTCTATTAATGGACAGCTTGAGAGTCGCTACAATATCAAATAATTCATCTAAAAAGATACAAAACTCAAAGATATGCAGGATTCAGTATATTTATACAGATTTGGGAAGGGAAGATGGTGAATTAAGTCCTTAGTTAATTCATTTTTCACTAAATTCCACTTTAGTGTAAAATAAACTACAAAACACAGAAAGACTGTAGAAGTTCAGATGTATTGAGACATGCTAACAAGTTCATCCACAGCTTGTTTGCAATCAGTCTAAACACTTAAGCACTGACAGACTGAAAAAGGGAAAACTGTTCCTATAATAGAACAGAGAAGTACCATGCAAAAGTGAAGGGAAGTGGAAGAGCATCTTTAAGCCAAGTTGCTGGAATGATGCAGCATAAATTCGAATACCTTCTCTGGCCATTTTTCAGAGCGAGGAAAGGGATTGAGGCAGGAGCTCCTTCAGATTACTGTGCCACTCAAGAGTTTGCCTGTACAGGAAGACTCTGTGAGCAACTGACTAAAATAGATTCAGAGTTGCTTTATTCTGTTGAAAGTGATTCCGAGAAGTTGGATCACAGGAGAGAATTGGGTGCTCAAATGTTTAACTTTCTCTTTCAGAATATTTCACTCCATGTATATGCATTAAAAATCAGTTACTTTGGTCTTCACAAGCAACATTTTTTTGAGGAAATATGTAGTGGAGGATTGAGTTCTAGAAATTGGTTACAGTGAGGGCTGAAATGCTTCAGAGCTAGGCTGGTCAACAGATGGTATTGCTAATTGCATCCTTGGATGTCAG
Source organism: Pogoniulus pusillus (assembly GCF_015220805.1). Lineage (NCBI taxonomy): Eukaryota > Metazoa > Chordata > Aves > Piciformes > Lybiidae > Pogoniulus > Pogoniulus pusillus. The sequence goes on from NC_087265.1 coordinate 18,156,440, forward strand.
GCCAACCAAGGGTTTATTACCAAGCAAAGTAAAACTCTGTAGAAGTACTTGAGCTAGTTTAGATCATGGAATTCAACACATGAGTTTTAACATATGTTTCAGTAGCATATAAATATTCCCACTGAATACTATTTGATTTTCTGAAGCTATCAGCACTTGGTGCAGTAGTTGTAGCTGCATTTTGACCAAACACTGAATAGACACACTTTGTTTCTTCCACCCACAGAAAGGAAACAAGCACAGGCAACTGAGATTACAAGTACAGAAGTAAATCTTGACATTTTAGTCTTCAAAATGCTTCTTCCATTTATGAAGAGAATGCTGTCTGTTATACTGTGCTACTTAATGTGAGGCTAAGGCCCAGCTAGAACTTAGGCTGGCCACTTCCGTGAAAGTTAACAAAAAACACTTTTATAAATTTATCAACGCTAAAAGGAAGGGCAAGAAGAGCCTCCACTGCTTACTGGACCAGGAGGGGAACACTATAACTGATGATGAAGCAAAGGCAGAGGTCCTGAATGCCTTCTTCGCCTCAGTTTTCAACAGTAAGGAGAGAGGAGGAGGAGGCAAATGGCCTCTTAAACTGGGGGATGGGGTCGGGGAGCGGTGTGTTCCCCTGGAAATTCATGAAGAATTAGTTCAGGACCTGCTGAGTCATCTGGACACCCACAAGTCCATGGGACCAGATGGGATCCATCCCAGGGTGCTGAGAGAGCTGGCAGCTGAGCTGGCCAAGCCACTCTCCATCATTTTCCAGCAGTCCTGGCTCACCGGAGAGGTCCCAGGAGACTGGAAAATGGCCAACGTGGTCCCCATCCACAAGAAGGGTCGGATGGAGGAACCTGGGAACTACAGACCCGTCAGCCTGACCTCAGTGCCAGGGAAACTGATGGAGCAGGTTCTCTTGGGGCCAATAACTGCACACCTGAGGGATGGCAAAGATCTCAGGTCCAGCCAGCATGGGTTTAGGAAGGGCAGATCCTGCCTTTCTAACCTGATCTCCTTCTATGATCAGGTGACCCGCTTGGTGGATGTGGGGAGGCCTGTGGATGTGGTCTATCTGGACTTCAGCAAGGCCTTTGACACTGTCCCCCACAGCAAACTGCTGGCTAAGCTGTCAGCCCGCGGCTTGGATGGTAACACTCTGTGCTGGGTTAGGAACTGGCTGGAGGGCCGAGCCCAGAGAGTGGTGGTGAATGGTGCCACATCCAGCTGGCGGCCAGTCACTAGTGGTGTCCCTCAGGGATCTGTGCTGGGCCCCATCCTCTTTAACATCTTCATAGATGATCTGGATGAGGGCATGGAGTCAGTCATCAGCAAGTTTGCAGATGACACTAAGCTGGGGGCAGATGTGACTGATTTGGAGGGCAGAAGGGCTCTGCAGCGGGACCTTGACCGCCTGGACAGATGGGCAGAGGCCAATGGGATGGCATTCAATAGCTCGAAGTGCAGAGTGCTGCACTTTGGCCACAACAACCCCATGCAGAGATACAGGCTGGGGTCGGAGTGGCTGGAGAGCAGCCAGACAGAGAGGGATCTGGGGGTACTGATTGATACCCGCCTGAACATGAGCCAGCAGTGTGCCCAGGTGGCCAAGAGAGCCAGTGGCATCCTGGCCTGCATCAGGAATGGTGTGGTCAGCAGGAGCAGGGAGGTCATTCTGCCCCTGTACTCTGCACTGGTCAGACCACACCTCGAGTACTGCGTTCAGTTCTGGGCCCCCCAGTTTAGGAAGGACACTGAGATGCTCGAGCATGTCCAGAGAAGGGCGACGAGGCTGGTGAGAGGCCTCGAGCACAGCCCTACGAGGAGAGGCTGAGGGAGCTGGGATTGTTTAGCCTGGAGAAGAGGAGGCTCAGGGGTGACCTTATTGCTGTCTACAACTACCTGAAGGGTGGTTGTGGCCAGGGGGAGGTTGCTCTCTTCTCTCAGGTGGCCAGCGCCAGAACGAGAGGACACAGCCTCAGGCTGCGCCAGGGGAAATTTCGGCTTGAGGTGAGGAGAAAGTTCTTCACTGAGAGAGTCATTGGACACTGGAATGGGCTGCCTGGGGAGGTGGTGGAGTCGTCGTCCCTGGGGCAGTTCAAGGCAAGGTTGGATGTGGCACTTGGTGCCATGGTCTAGCCTTGGGCACTGTGGTAAAGGGTTGGACTTGATGATCTGTGAGGTCTCTTCTAACCTTGGTGATATTGTGATACTGTGATACTGTGATATTGCTATAATGACAAAACAGTGAAAACTCAAATGCACTAAATGCAGAATTAGGTGACTACTTGAGTGATAATATATTGCCTGATCTAATAAAAAGACATTACCTTTAAATAATGGACAACATCATAGATTTAATTATCCCAAGACAAGGTGGTAGGTACTTCATGCAGACAAGGTCAATTACCTTATCCAGAAGAGCCTGTTTGAAGTATATTATGAATAATTCACAGACACAGAAATTATCTTTGAAAAAATGTCCCAGCTATATTGTGATGAAAACACTCAGTTTCTTTTTTAGTGTATTTATGATAACACCCATTATGGCTGCTTAACTGTAAGACTTCTTAAATGACAAGAAATGACAATTGTGTGATCAAATTCATATTAATGCATTATGCAGAGGTAAGCATTGTCATCATGGCATAATCACATCACACCACAAGAAACTAATTTCAAACCTCGTCTCATAGTTTTAAATGCGGAATGAAATTTGATCAAATTGTCTACAATAGAGACACAGTTGATACTGTACTGGCTTTGTGCATCTTGCTTATTCAGAGGTTTTAGTTCTTTGAATTTATGGTGTGGAAACTAAGGCATCAAATGACAGACTAACTTGTATGATTTCTGAGAGTCTGACAAACCCAGAGGTGGAACCAGAACATTTAATTTCCATTACTAATCAGAAGACCAGTCTTCTGCTGTAAGCACTAAAATGTGCTGTTTCTAAGACAGTGTTGTTCCAGTCTAGGACTATTTAGCATTAGAGTTAAAATGATGACAGTATCCATGGTAGCAGAATGCACGCTCACTTGACATATGGTGACCTTAGGTGTGAATTAGAAACACAATAAACCTGTAAGTTTAGGGAATAACATGCTCTCTCAGCATATTTTGATTCCACAGGCAAACCAATAACCTTAACTTTCTCTCTTTGACTTTGCACTAAGTGGTAATGGCCAGGGGAAATCCCCTGGGGCCTGCAGTTTTCTAAGATGCCCAACAAGGAGATGGCTAATTCATCAGGCACTTCAGTTGAAGTGTCACATTGTAATAGTGACATTCTATGGCCTTTGAGTTTGGGCTTTATTTGCTTGAAAAGGACAGTTCAGAATTTTAGAGGGTGCTATAGAATTGAGTATCTAATGAGGCATCACCTGACCTAGTCCCATTTCCATTCACATCAATGTCAAGAATCCCATTTAGTTGGTAGGAGCAGGCCTGGGATCCCTGGAACTTTCAAAAGATGTTTTGAATCAACTGGAATGAAAACTTGGCACAATGTACATTTTTACAAATGGCTAAAGTACATGATAAAGTAAGAAACCACCAGAAAGAGACAGGAAAGAAAACTTCAATTGAATATACTGAAAAATAGAAAGCTTTTGAGTTGTGTATTTCGGTATTCTCCATCATCCATCTTTTCTCCAAGGATCAATCTTTAGAATTTCTTTTCCTTCCCCTTCACATAGTGGTTGGCCACCATTCCAGTGGTTTCTGGAAGGACTTGATAAAGACTAATCTGAGCCTAAGAGACTTGCTAGCTGATGCACTTGTTTGCATGCATGAATGTGAACAGATGTTTACACAGAAGTGTTAAGTAGGACAGCTGTTTGTGCATCATTTATGTATTTTATTTAAAAGTAAAGCTGTACAATTAAAACCTTTACTCAAAATGTTGAAGAAGAAAAAAAAAAAAACCACAAAAAAAATTCAGGCAAATGTGTTTCTTCCTGTATTAGGGAGTTGCTTCCTTTAACCACCTCAGTTTTCTGTATCTCTGAATTTACAACATAATACAGCTGCAACTTACATATATCTCTAAGCATCTGTGCCTTATCTTAGCCAGTGGAACAGTAAACGGTGCATGTCAGAGTTGCTGAATGCCATTTGTCAAAGTATGAGGGAAGAAAAAAAAAAGCAATGTTGTGATGAGGGACAGAGGCAAAGTTATTACTTTTCTTTGCAAGGGGTTGCATATCACTGTTGTTTCTGTAGTCTTTTCTGTAATAAAGCATACTTCAGGCAAACATTTGCCTTTGCATTTGTTCTGCTCTTCAAATGTGAGAAAAAACATAATCCTCAGGACTATATTACATCCATAAATGTGAAGTTAAATTCATTAATTCTTTAAGGTAAAACTGAGTGGAAAACTTCCATTACAGGATCACAGGATATTAGGGGTTGGAAGGGACCCAAGGAGATCATCAAGGCCAATCTCCTTGCCAGAGCAGGACAATACTATCTAACACAGATCACAGAGGAACACATCCAGACAGGCCTTAAAAGTCTCGAGAGAAGGAGACTCCACAGTGTCTCTGCGAAGCCTATTCCAGTGCTCTGAGACGCTTACAGTAAAGAAGTTTCCCCTTGTGTTGAGGTGGAACCTCTTTTGCTGCAACTTACACCCATTGCTCTTTGTCCTATCACAGGAAGCAAGTGAGAAAAGCCTGTCCCTCCTGCTCCTGGCCAGTCTTGAGATACTTATAAACATTTATCAAATCCCCTCTAAGTATTCTTTTCTCCAGACTAAAAAGTCCCAGGTCTCTCAGCCTCTCCTCATATGCCGTGCCCTTGTCATGGAGTTGGGTATTGCCTGTATGCTGGTTGTAGTGGAGGGGAGAAATTAATTAATGTGAGAGAATATTTGTAAATATGTATATATTTATTAAACTTCCAGTATTCTAACTCTCGCCACCCCCAACCACTGAACTTTAATATTAAATTGTTCTTTACACGATTATGAAGACATTATGGGAATATATATCTACAGAAACTTATTAATAACTAGCAAACATTCAAACTATATACAGAGAGAGAGTTTTCCCCATGGCTTAATGCTGCTTGGGATCTTATACTATTTGCCCAGTAAAGCTGAGCTGAAAGCTGCTCTCTGCTTTATGGCAGAGGTAACAAAAATTACAGAGGCATCTACTCACAATTCTTATCAATCACCCTCCGGGGCTGCGTCAGCCTGTGCCTAGTGTCCAATTCTTCAGGGTCTCTGCCTGTGGACTTTGAGGCTGGAATCCTCCGGCATCAGGGGAAATGGCAGTCTCTGGCCTTACTGCTGCTGGATCCTGCTGGCTGCTCTCTCCAGGGGTACACAGGCAAGATCTCCAGGTGCAGAGGCAGGATTCTGTGCAGTCTGAGCACAGGTCTAATGCTGACTAAAGGCAGGCATAAAACTGCAAGGAAGTACGCAGGCAGGCAGGCAAGCATGTGGCGGAGCTGCAAGTAATGTGGGGAAGGCTGCACGTGAGCCTGTGCACCCCCATTTATTAAATGTGGGCTGAGAGTTAATGGTCTCATTGGCCACTCAAATGACCAATGAGGTTGGCAGTCAGCCAAACCTTACCATGCTAGATAAAACCCACAGGCCTGGACTGCAAATATGAGAATCACATGGGCCCAGCACCAGGCAGGCATGAGCTGGGCGTGTGGGGACTTACACAGTCAGGTGTCCTGGGCAACTGACTTTATGGCACTAGGTCTCTTGTGCCCCTTTGTGCTCATTTACCCCTATTGCAGGCAGATAGACATGTCCAGGCAGAGCAGGCATAAATAAGCCTGCTTTCAAGCCTTCAGGCCTTCCACAACAGCCCTCCAGTCCCCTAATCACACTCGTAGCCCTCTGCTGGACCCTGTCCAGCAGATCCCTGTCTCTCTTAAACTGGGGAGCCCAAAACTGAAGACATTATTCAAGATGAGGTCTCACCAAGGCAGAGTAGAAGGGAAGGAGAACCTCCCTTGATCTGCTGGACACACTCTTCCTAATATACTTCAAGATCCTATTTGCCTTCTCAGCCACAAGGACACATTGCTTTGCCATGGTTAACTTGTTATCCACCAGGACCCCCATATCCCTCTCCACAGGACTGCTTTCCAGCAGATCACCTCCCAGCCTGTACTGGTGCAGTTTATTTTTCCTCCCCAAATGCAGGACTCTGCACTTGTCCTTGTTGAACTTCCTCTGGTTCCTCTGTGCCCAGCTGTCCAGTCTGTCCAGGTCTCTCTTGATGGCCACACAGCCTTCAGCTGTATCAGCCAATCCTCCCAGCTTGGTGTCACCAGCAAACTTGATGAGCAGACACTCTGTGCCCTCATCAATGTTGTTGATGAGGATGTTGAACAAGCCTGGCCCCAGCACTGATCCCTGAGGGACACCACTAGTCACAGGTCTCCAGCTGGACCTGGCACCATTGATCACCACTCTCTGAACTCTATCTTGCAACCAGTTCCTAAACCACCTCGCTGTCTGCTCTTCCATCCCACACTTCCTCAGCTTGCTCACTAAAATGTCATGGGAGATGGTGTCAAAGGCCTTGCTAAGGTCAAGGTAGACTACATCCACTGCTCTCCCTGAATCTACCATCATAAAAAATCTATGCCATCATAAAATGCTATCAGGTCAGTCAAGCATGACTTCTCCTTGGTAAATCCATACTGAGTACTCCTGATAACCTTCTTCTCTTCCAAGTGTCTTGAGATGCCCTCCAGCAGGAGCCGCTCCATCATTTTTCCAGGGATGGAGGTGAGGCTGACTGGTCTGTAGTTTCCTGGAACCTCTTTCTTGCCCTTTTTGAAGACTGAAGTGACATTGGCTCTCCTGCAGTCTTCAGGCACCTCTCCTGTCTGCCACAATTTGGAAAATATGATGGAGAGTGGTGTTGTGGAGGCAGGGAATTAATGTGGCTGAGTCAGGAATTTATAGAAAAATAAAGTTATTTTATTTTCCTGAAAGCCCGCCCCCAAAACTATATACAGAAATTAATTTAGTTTTAATTAGCAGATTCAGTTGATTGAGAAGATCTACAAGGATACCATAGGTAGATTTGACTATTTTGGAAGTCAGAAGTTGGAAAAGGCTAAGCTATTAAATATAGAATCCCCCACTATTAATCAGGCTGAGCCATTAATGTTTACTCACAGGTGAGTCAGGCTGGCTGAAAGGAAGAGCGGTCCAGATGCTTGTCCCCTCGCTCTCTTTCAGAGGCCATCCAAGGATCGTTAAGGACTATTGAGCCTGCATAAAGGGTGCTAATGGTGGAAACCATCCAAAGCAGAGACGGCCCTGTCCCTCAGGAGCTTGTCCTTCAGAGCGCCAGGGGACTCTTTCTTGCAGAATCTATCCAGGTTGGGGGGAGAACTCTAAGGCAGGAACCCCCAAGGTGGGAAGTCCCCCAATATTTATACTCTTCCTAGACAAAGAGCAGAGTTACCACTGCCTAGGCACAAAGACCACAGCCAATCCCCAGCCCGATACCAGCGCGGGCATCTGCACGGGCACCCCTCATGCCAGAAGGCCCCCTTGCTCCCCTGCTTCATGCCTGCAGGGCGGGGGGGGGGGGAAACAGGTCTTTCTGTGCCTTTTCCTCTCTCATTCAAACCACAGAGGGAGAGGAATTTAGGGGTATACAGGACTCCAGGACAAGTGGTAGAGCAATAATACCAGCACCCTTGGGTGCATCTCATCAGGGCCCATGGACTTGTTAATGTTTAATTTGCATAACCGATCCCTAACCCAGTCTGCACTGGCCAGTGGGGAGCATTTCCTTCTCCAGGCATCCTCTCCTTCATCCAGGGTCTGGAGTCCATAGGGGAGTTCAGCCTTAGGTGTAAAGACTGAAGCAAAGAAGGCATTCACCAACTCTGCCTTCTCTGCATCCTCAGTTATCAAGGCTGCCTCCTCAATCAGCACTGCCCCCACACCTTCCTTGTTCTTCCTTTTTCTGCTGATGTATTTGAAGAAGCTCTTCTTGTTTGTTTTACCTTCTTTGCCAGCTTCAGTTCTGTGAAGGCTTTGGCCTTCCTTGTTGCTTTCCTACAAGCCCTGACTACTTCTCTGTAGTTCTTTCAAGTGACCAATCCCTTCTTCCATGAATTTTAAGATTCCTTCTTCCCTGAGATTTCCTTCAGGAGCTCCTTATTCAACCATGCAGGTCTCCTAGCACATCTACCTGATTTTTTATTCAGGGGAACATGCCTAGCTTGGGCTTGGAGGAAGTGGTCTTTAAAAATTAGCCAGCTTTCTTGGGCTTCTTTGCCCTCCAGAGCCTTAGCCCATGGGATTTCTGCAAGCATGTCCCTGAAGAGCACAAAATTAACTCTGCAAAAGTCCAGGGTTGCAATTCTACTTGTTGCTCTGATTCTACCCTTTAAAATACTAAACTCCACCATGTCATGATCACTGTCTCCAAGGCTGTTCCTGACCTTAATGTCCTCAATCAGTCCCTCTTTATTAGTTAATACAAGGTCCAGCAGTGCATCTCTCCTTGTTGGTTCCTCCACTACCTGCATCAAGAAGTTACCGTTGATACACTGCAAGAGCCTTTTGGATTGGCTGTGCCTGGCTATGTTATCATCCCAGCAAATACCAGGGTGATTGAAGTCTCCCATGAATACCAAGGAGTTACCTCCAGCTGTCTGTAGAAGGCCTCATCAGCATCTTCCTCTTGGTCTGGTGGTCTATAGTAGACACCTACAACAATTTCATCTCCTTTTCCACATCCCAAAATTCTTACCCACAATCTTTCAACTCAGAACATTTCAGTTGCTCTCACGCATAGAGGGCAACTCCCCCACCTCATCTTGCTGGTCTATCCTTCCTGAACAGTACATAGTGATTACAGAGCTATGCATATGCATGCAGGCATATGCATAGTGAGAAGAGCTTACAGGAACAGGGTCTTGTATATTTTTTAATTAGTTTGCCTCTCAAGGATTTCCTTTTTGTCCAGTCTAGAAATGGCTTTGAATTACACATATTTGCGCTGAAACCGTCCATGACTTTGTTTCCTCTGACCCCTGACCCCTGCAGCTCTATATTTAGAAAAGTGAGCAGACAAATGATGTAGACAGTTAAGCAGCAGTGATTGAGCCTTTTTGCATAACCGTTGGAGAGTTCTAGTGACATGCATTTATAACTTGACAAAATCCTTTGGCAGTCTTAGAAGTCTACATCAGTTATATGTTTTCACCCAAGCATCACTACAGGAGGGAGAAACCTACATCTCTCCAAACCAGTAATAGACAGGTAGTAGATAGGATCAGTAGTAGGTTATACTTGTCTTGAGGATAGTGTATTCAATTAAAGAACCTTACTGTTGGGAGGAAATACATGGTTGTATGTGATGATGCTGTGCGATTTTGCTTCACAGCCTTGATGCAGCCCACAAGAGATGTTTGTCTTTGATCAGCTGTGATTAAAGTCCCATGGCAGAAAGTTACATGGTGTGTAAAGTTCTTGATGCCTGCTTTATGAAGCAGGACCTGGGGGTACTGATAGATAGTAGGCTGAAGATGAGCCAGCAGTGTGCCCAGGTGGCCAAGAGAGCCAATGGCATCCTGGCATGCATCAGGAACAGTGTGGCCAGTAGGACAAGGGGGGTTATTGTTCCCCTGTACTCAGCACTGATCAGGCCACACCTTGAGTACTGTGTCCAGTTCTGGACCCCTCAATTCAAGAGAGATGTTGAGGTGCTGGAATGTGTCCAGAGAAGGGCAGCAAAGCTGGTGAGGGGCCTGGAACACAAACCCTGTGAGGAGAGGTTGAGGGAGCTGAGGTTGTTTAGCCTAGAGAAGAGGAGGCTCAGGGGTGACCTCATTGCTGTCTACAACTACCTGAAGGGACATTGTAGCTAGGTGGGGGTTGGCCTCTTCTCCCAGACAATCAGCAATAGAGAAAGGGGACACAGTCACAAGTTGTGCCGGGGAAAGTATAGGCTGGATGTTAGGAAGAAGTTCTTCCCAGAGAGAGTGATTTGCCATTGGAATGGGCTGCCCAGGGAGGTGGTGGAGGCACCGTCCCTGGAGGTGTTCAAGAAAAGCCTGGATGAGGCACTTGGTGCCATGGTCTAGCTGACTGGCTACAGCTGGGTGCTAGGTTGGACTGGATGATCTTGGAGGTCTCTTCCAACCTGGTTGATTCTATGATTCTTTGTGGGCTGGATGAATGTTGCCCTGGTGATTCTTTCTCCCTCGATTAAATACAGAAGGCAATAGTTAGCCATCTCAGGTAAATGCTGAAAATCAGATTAAATGAACACAAGATTAATTACTCTGAAAATAAGGACTGAAACCCTGTTGACTGTCTATCCCATGGGAAGAAAGAAATTTTTTAAAGGGTTTGATATCATCATTGCAGCCTATGTGATTGATCCTCATGAGTGATATGTCAGCTGGACTTCCCTCAACAGTCAAGAGCTGTTTTCCAATGCTGCCAATCAAAAAAAAAAAAAAAAAAAAAAGATACTGAGACCAGGTAATATTCTACTGTACTGGAATAAGATGCCCTGATCTTACCCCAGGGGCAGAAAGCACTGTATCTGAAAACTGTGAAGCTCCATGGCATATGGTGATACACTTCCTAGAGACAGGGAAGTGCTAAACCCCACTCTGCAGCCTGTGTGTCTGTGATGAGGAGCCTGTGTTTCCAATGCAGTCCTGTTCAGTGTTTGGAAAACTAGAAAGGACTGGCAGCTTCTCGTTGCTGAATGGTTGCTGTTCCTCTGTCTGCTGCCTTTTCCAGCCTTCACTGTAGTGGTAAAGCTGCAACTGAGTTCTTCTCTCCGTTCCAGAAGCAGAACATTCTCTTGAGCTGAATAATAATCTCTTTTTAGTAACAGCAGAGCTATGGAGCATAGCTGAGCCGTTCTTACTCTATCCAGTACAGTCCAAGCAAGAATACATATACACACCCATGTATATATCCTTCTATTTTCTGCAGTTGTATAGAGAGAGGATGTACAGGGAGCCAAGACCAATTAAACAGCAAAAACTAAATTGAAGGTCTATTTGAAAGATGTAAACTTATTGCTAACAGGGTGAAGAAAAAAAACTGCAAATTGATTAAGCTATTCCACAGAGAAGACAAGTTGTTGTCATCTTGACCTTTAAAGCTGGTCAGGGTATATCAATAGAAGCATCTTCTGAGTACAGTATTCTATGAATTTTTTTCATTTATATTCTCTTGCTGGCTTGGAGCCAGTTCATTTCATGGTCTTGCCTATACATATGTTCTGCTACAGGTGCATTTTTCCAAAGTGCCCAATTTCAAAGCACTCCAACCTTCCTTAGGATGACAAATTATGCCTGTGCTTCTCTGACCAACAGAACTGTAATTGCTGCCTGAGATGGAGACAGCTGAACCAATGCCATGATGCAGTTTGGGTATATCCTTGAGCTGGAACTTGACTACATGTGTTTATTGTAGTCAGGTTTCCAGTCCCACCACTAAAGGCATTAACTGCTGACATTAATTGTAACATTGAGGAAAGCAAAATTGCTTAGCAGTTGAAAGCAGCATCAAATCAGCAGTTATTTATTTAGCATTGCTCTGTGATATGTTGTAACACATCGAATTATAAAGAAGTTTAATGAGTTGCAATAATGCTTGTAGTCTCTCAGAGATACTGAGATGCAGTTTGATGATGTTTTGGGTTGTTTTGGGGTGTTTCTTTTGATAAAATGCTTGAAAGTGGACTTTCTTTACTGCTGTGTTGGACATACAGATGGGTACTGTTATGAGTGTAGAAAATTCAGCTAAGTGTTGTCTTTTACCAACTAACATACTTTGGGAGTAAAATAATAAACAATTCAGTTCAACTATCCCCGTGAGATTTCAATTCAGCAGGGATGCAGTAGAAGAGTAAGAGGAGAGTCTAGTCTAAGAGCATGGTTTTTGTTCTGCTTGTCCAAGCTGCCTTATTGGCTCATAAGTAGTATAAAACACAGAAATGTGCCTCAATTATCCTCTAGAATTTTTTCAGGTGTTGGCTTCATTTTTGTGGCTTTTGTTGTTGGGGGTTTTTTGGGTTTTGTTTTAGGTTTGGGTGTTTTTTTTGTTGTTGGATTTTTTGTTTTGTTTTTGTTTTTTTACAGTGCTCATCTTTTAGAGTACAGCAAATATGTTCCATGCTCTTTAAGGGACATTTTCATCTGTTTAGCATAATTGTAAACACACTGCCTTAATACAAAACAAGAACAAACAAATAAACAAAAAACAACCAACCAAAAAAAAAAAAAAAACCAGAAAAAAAGCCCCAAACAAACATAAGAAACAACAAAAATTCTCTATGTTTATGTTCTGGAGGGCCCATAGGTCCAAATAGGCTTATTGATGCCTTGTCCTGCCTGGACATGTTTTTCTTCCCATAACCAGAGGTAAACATATAAGCAAACACAAAGGGGCACAATAGGCCTGGTGCCATAAAGTCTGGCCTGCCCAGGCTTTAGGTTGTGTAATGTGGTTGTGTGAGCCCCAGACGCCTAGCTCCCTAGCTCGTGCCTGCCTAGTGAAAGGCCTGTGTGATTTCCATATTTGGGAGGTCCAGGCCTGTGGCCTTTCCCTATTATGGTATGGTTGGCTAACTACCAAGCTGATTGGTCATTTTGGTGGCCAATGGGCCAATAATCTCGGCCCACATTTGATAAATAGAGATACACAGGTAAACAACATGCTCGCTCACTCACTCTCATTATTATGCTTAAGCCTGTCTTTATCTATGGAGCTCAGTCTGCCATGCAGCTGTGCACCCTATTGCATGCCCGCTGCCTTATCACTGCCTGGTAAGCTCCACTGCTGCTGAGTTACCAGAAGCAGGCCCTGAATTGTCTGCATGCGATCGGCCTATATGGTCAGCATGAGACCGTGATGAGACTGCATGGCATCATACTTCTGCATCCGAGGTCCTGCCTAAGAATCACTGGACAGAGCATCCAGAAGAAGCCAGGAGAACAAGGTCAGAGACTGTCCTTCCTCCAGAAGCCAGGAGGATTCTGGTCTCAGAGTCCACGGGCAGAGTCCCCTGAAGATTGGACACTTGTATAGGCTGTGATGTAGCCCCGGAGGGCAATTGATAATTAATAAGAATTTGTGAGTAAATGCTTTAATGCCTCTGTAATTCTCTGTTGCCTCCTGCTATTGCAGAAAGAGCTTCAGCCCATCTACTGAGCAAACAGCATGTTGACCCCAAGTGGTATTTACCACAGGGAAATATCTCTGTTTATTGTTTGAATGTCTGCTAGTTATTAACAAGTTATTGTTTGATATTATTCCTAGAATGTCTTTCATAACCATGTAGAACAAATATACTGGATACTGGATTTCCCTCTCACTGAAGATGCCCATTTGCCCAATTAGTTTTACAGAGAACTCGAGATGTTTGCATCTCATTTTCCAAAGGATTCTTTCCAAAACAGAAGCAGTATCCCAGTAATACCTGTGAGTGCTATTGTAAGTCTTAAGAAAATCTATTTTTCTATTTAATTAGAGATTACAGCTTCAAAATTATTAACAATATGTTATTACCTCTTCTAAATTACATTCTATTAAAACTGTGTTGCTATTTTTATTCTGGCTCAGGAATTGACTGTATTTACTGATTATGTTATCTGATTTCTTTAGGATCCATCTAAGCCATGAAATTCAGTAGTTATTGTCAGCCACTTACAGGAACCAGTTAGTGGTTACACTTCAAAAAGGCACTCTGAGGAAATGACATTGTCCCAATGACATTATCAGATTCACTCGGTGTAAATAGATGTTACTCATTGTCAGCCATGCTGTATTAAACTGGGAGCTGAAAGGCAAGGTGTGTTTTCATTGCTTTGTGAATCAATATTGTTAATAAAGATTCTCAATACTCAGATCTAGGTTTTGTTATTCCTAGAAGCTGCCACCACAAGCACAATGGGAACAAAATCTGTCTTTTGTGCAGGGTTGTCAAATCACAAGACAGTCCATTTCTGTCATGGTGCAATGTGAGCAGGAGGGGAAAAAAAAGTAGTAATAAGGATACTTTTTTTCATTATTAATGCTGGTAGTTAAAACTGCATATACAGGAAATAGTTCTGTTGAGTAAGGTAATTCCATTTTTACTCAGAGACTTTTCAAAATAAAGGGGAGGAAGAAGAACTGTTATTAATATATGCAATTTCTCCCAAAGGACCAAGCAAAGATTGCTTTCCACAGCATGTTTTTCTAAAACTTATTCAATCTATTATTAAATGTCCCAGATGTCCCTATTATATCTATGTTTTTCCTTTCTAGTCTATCAAATTCCATTTTGCTGTGAGCATGATCCAGCAAGCCTTCCATGGGCTTCTGCAAGACTTGAATTAAACCTTGTGTTGATTCCACTCAACTTTACTCCAGTTGACTTGTGTCCATAAAGTTGAACAATCTGCTCTGAGCTGCACCATGACTTCCAGACTGCCATTAGGCAAGATTGTAGACCTTGTTCTTTGTGGATTTTCTTGATGAAGGGCTGGTATGCATGTTAGAGTACATGAGCCTGGGACCTGTGCAGAAACAGGGGTTTTGCTGTACATCTCCACCGTTGCACCACATTGAGTGGATGAGGTGCAAAGTACAGCAGGTAGTCTTTCTGTTACTCCTCATCTCTTTTACCCTGTCCCAAAGATCTTGGACTGTTGCAATGGGTCTCTCAAGAGTAAGTGAATCGAATATATGATTAATTTTCTTTTCTTACCCCTTTAAAAATATAAATCACTCAGATTTTTATTTCAGTTGCTACACAACTGCAGGTAGTGCCTTTTCCTGTTTCAGTAACAGCCAGTTTTTCTAAGGAATTCTTACAGCCTGAATGTTTCAGAACAGCTTGAAGCCAGGGGCTGAACTAAATTGTCTCCTGTGGTACACTCCAGCCTCAACCATTGTGTCCTCCTGTGGACAACTTAATACTTGGTGAGTGTAAATTAATATGACTACCCTGATTTCACTGGAGTCAGGTGCATTTTATCCCTGGAAAACAATAATGAATCAATGAGCCACAAAGTGTTTTTTTTCCTGGCAGTCATTCCTGGGCCAGTTGCTCCAAGTGCAGCTTTACAGTTCTGTAAAGGTTGTTGTCTCACTTCAGTGTTTCCAAGAATAATACTTCAATGCTAGGTTTTCTTGTAGTGAAATGATAGGTTTATGGTTTGATGCACCAATCATAATCTTTGACACTTAAACCATTCCCCTCTGTCCTTCACAATGTTATTTCTAGGCTCTGAAATTGCTTTCCTACATGAAAACTCTAATAGCTTTCCAAAACAAAAATCGCTGTGATAACCTGCTTCTCTCACCTTGCATTAGTTTATATGGTGCATTAGTTCAGTAGTCTCTCCTTAGCCTGCAGCCCTTTCACAGCCATTATTTTGCTTTTAAACAAGCATCTGAAGAAGAGCATATGATCTGTCTAAACTTACAAACTCACTTATCACTTCCGTGCTTTCCTTCAGTCCATGTCATATGTGGTGAGCCAAAACCAGACTCCAAACAGTGAGCCTCTGATCCAGGCAGTGTCATGCTGGAGACCACTGTGACTTCTTCATGGTCATTATTCACTTGCAATTGAATTGAGGCCATTGATGAATTTCCAGTCTCAGGACTGAGTAAGGGTGTGACAGGACATACATGAATGCCATAGGCCTGTTTGTTAAGGCAATGCAGGGCTTATTTATCTGAATTTACCTAGAAGAATTAGGATGAATAGAAAAAATAGGAAAAGTGACTGAAGAAGGAATTACCTGTGGTAGCCTTGGATTTGGACTACGTGATCTCCAGATGTCCTTTCCAACCCTTACCATTCTGTGGTTCCCTGAAGAGGAAAAGGATTTGAAAGCAAGAAGGACAGGTTTGAAGTGAAGCTGAGGTGAAATGAATAAGGTAAAGGAAATAAGATTGTTTGTTTCTTTCAGTAGGTTTAGACATCCAGTCTATCTTCAGCAAAACTCCAAAGATTTTGTCATTTGTCATTGAAAACCATAAACCTTTTCTGCATTTTTTGTTTTGGGGTTTATTTGTTGTTATTGTTGCATTTTCTTCCTAACCTGCATGCCTTCAGCTGTTCCCATAGTTTCTCTTGCTGCCTGGAGTCCCACTTGCATCTTTCAGGAAACTTATCACTTTGCCAGAAATGTATTGAGAAAACAGCCCAGCCTGAGCTGGCAGAGCAGAATGCAAGTAGTCATAATATTTTCAGCCTTCTTTTGCCTTCAACAGAGACAGTCACAAGGCTTAAAATTTTATTTTGAATGTAGATTCAGTCTTCCTCAACATATTGGGGGAGGTATAGACTGGATGTTAGGAGGAAGTTCTTCACAGAGAGAGTGATTGGAATGGGCTGCCCAGGGAAGTGGTGGAGTCGCCATCCCTGGAGGTGTTCAAGAAAAGACTGAATGAGGCACTTAGTGCCATGGTCTAGTTGACTGGCTAGGGCTGGGTGCTAGGTTGGACTGGATGATCTTGGAGGTCTCTTCCAACTTGGTTGATTCTATGATTCTATGATAGAAGTGTTTATATCTAAAACCCTTAGGCCCATCTTCAAATCTGTTGCTCAAAGGGTTGGTGATGATTTTGCTTTTACTGAAGAACTGTTAGTGTGCATTGGCACAATTCTGTCATTGAAGCTCAGCAGTTCTGCTCATTTAAAATACAGAAGCAGCAAAGGTCCATGTTTATTTACCTTTTTATTCCCTGCCCATTCTCATCTTTGAGAATATTTTTAACAGTCCCTGGAAGAAAAGAGCACACCGTGGTAACAGATGCTCCAGAAGGCAATGCTGTTTCTCTACTTAAGAGATGCAGACAAATGCTGCTGCATCGTGGTTTTTTTTTCCAAACAATTACTTCATTCTGGGACTCTGTATGAAAGTAGTGCACTTTGACAGCAAAGCTGAATAACATCAAGAAAAAAAAGTGTCAGAATGTATTGACTTTCTCCTTTTTCTAACCACACTCAACAAAACACTTTTAAAATGATGAACGGATTTTATGACTAAGTAACATTTCCCCAGGGAATAACTCCACTGACATTAGGAGGACTGCTTCACTTCCAGATTAGTGCTTTGAATAAGGGGTACAGAATCTGAGCAGAAATTGAAATAAAATTCAAGTGTGTATTTTAACAACACTGGTTGGCACCATTGCTAAATAAACTGTACCATCTGTCTTGTCATAGTGTTATAGCGTTTGACCAACTATGATTTCCAATGCAGTCATGTTTGTCATCTCTGAAAATCAGGACAGTGGTATGTGAGCTAGTTTTAAGAAAGAGAACTGAACAGTCAAAAAATTGTAAACTGCCACAAGGAAAGTGTTGAGTAAAAGGGAGAAAGAGTTAGATGGCTGTTATGATTGTACTGAAAAGAGAGGAACCAAGCATAAAAAAGGTGTGTGTCCACATGGAAGCAAAATAATGTGGAACAAAGCACCTGGATGACTTGGTGACTCACTCAGTGAATGATGTCCAGAGGAACCGTGTCACTGGGGATTTTCATTTTTCCCCTGGGCCATATTACATACATTCAATTTCTCCAACATAACCCGATCTTGAGTTAAAAACAGGGCTTTGTTTGTGAACTGCAGAGAGCCTGCTGCCTTGGAGGGCAGTTGTTGCTTCCCTCTGGCTGGGGCAGAACCACAAGACCCTCCCTGGGGGCTGTAAATCAAAGAGAAATGATTTTCACTGGTAAGTACTAGCATGCACTATAAAGAATGGGTAAGCACATACAGGTTTAGAGCAACACAGCCTGCATTCACCGTGCTTTGTGTTACTAGTATATTCTCCTAGAGGTCTGAGTGTCATTTAGAGCAATACAGATTCAGTCAATAACATCATAGGGTTCTTCACTCAACAAAGAGACTCTAAATACATGTTTATTTTGTGTTATTCATTAAATAGGGAATGCTTTGTCCAGAATTATTATAAACTCTTCTTTGCTTTATCAAAAGTGTATTTTTTTTCCCTATTGAAAAGGCCAAAGGGGGAAAATTAGTTTTACTTCAAGTAAATATTTAAAATTCTTATAAAAAATGTTGTGATAGAAAACATCAAGCATGGTGAAACAAGATCCCCATAAACTCTTGGAAAAAAAGTGTCACAGTTTTCCCTTGTTCTCAGTGTCTTAACCCCTCCCTCAGTTTTTTCAAGACCCTTTTAAAAATGGGTTATATGAGATCATAATGTGTACATTGGATTTGCCTTTGGATTCAGTTATTCAGGTTGAAATTGCCTCATACACAGATGAGTGTGTATTTGTACAGATAGATGTATGCTAACTGCTTATTTCACAGCATGTGTATCAGGTGAGCTGTGTGTGGGATTTCGTATTGTGCAAACAGATATTTTGTGCTTTTGAGTGTAGTAGCAAAGAATTCGCTTTGATTGCTTTATGCAGTTCTACAATCAATATTTCTGTCGTTTTTATCGTCTCTTGATTGTGATCACTGTCATTTTAAGAGAAAACAGTGCCCACGTAAATGAATCTACCTTTTCACCAATAGGATGTGTAGGTGTAACATTTAACAAATTCCATTCTGCTTAACTCTATTTGATTTTGGAGACAAACACTGAACAAGAAGACTGCCTGGAGAATGTTGGTTTAATGCAATGTGGTTGTATCATTTCAATGGACAGATATAAATAAATTGACTTTTGATAGTGGGAGACCTTTAACTGACCTGATTCAGTGTCCTGCATGCCCCAAAAGCCTTACGTATGTTAAGTTTATGTAATTACTGAGTCAGACTTTAGGAGCACAGGAGTTTAACAAAGGATCCAGTTAATCTTGTTATATTCCTATCATTAGATTATTGACTTGACAAATGATGCAGATTTATTTTGACAAACATTTTAAATATAATACTGTTAAAAATGCATGGCTTTGTTTTAACTCATGCTGTATAAACAAAGAGCTAATGCCAGGACTTTCTGCCTACATAGAAGTAAACTGAGTCCACAGAAGTTAGTCTTAAATGCTTTTGGAATATGCTGCTTTACCCTCTCATTCAGCATCTGAATGACTATGCAAATAATTTTTGAAAAAAATCTCTATTATTTAGAGGAAGTCTGAACCCTTTAAAGACAGCTTTAATTGCTAATGCCTTCTGATACAGAAAATGAAAGAACTGTTAGCACAAGGCAGAAGAAAATAGGCATTTTATTGTAAGCTGGTAGAAAGACACCAAATACGTCTGGCCCTTCATGTCAGTAGAACAGCCAGATACGCATTGCAGATGAATTTGATCTCAATCTGCATCTCCTTCTAAGGATCACTGGAAACCACCTCTGCATATCTGCTATTTTCATAGTCCTCAGTCCTTGTGTTTGTGAACCGTACAGCCTGTGCCAGCCTTGCTTCTGCTGAAACATTTCATACCGAAAACTAGCAAAGAAAGTTTAGTTAAGCACATTGATAGAATTTATGGAGATCTGCTGAAGAACTGACTTCTGGAGAAGCTTATTCTCTGTGCCCCTATCCAGGGATCCCAAAGCCTTGCTTACCTGTTCAGATACATACATGCAGTAGCTGTTGAATAGACCAACAGATCACAAAAGAACCAGCTTCTGGAGATAGGTGGAGGGAAATAATCAAGGTGATCAGTGTTGCAGATGGGGTTCTCTATGCCTATGCCTATTTGGCAGAGGTGAGAAATTAATTTGAGGCAATATAAATTTTATATAAAAATATAATTTATTCAAATTAATATTTATGAACTCTTGACACCCCCAACCACTGTGTATCAATGTTTAGTTCTTTGTGCAAGGTTATGAAAACAATTTAGGACAGAATATATGCAGGGATCTGGTTAATAACTAGCAAAACACTTGAACAATAAACAGAGAGAGGTATTTCCCTTCTGGCTTAGTGCCGCTTGAGAACTGTGCTACTTGCCCAGCAGAGGGGCTGAAACTGTCTGCTCTAAGGCCAAGATAACTTATATTACAGAGGAATTGAAACTTTACTTATAAATCTTACTATTAATTATTAGTCACCCTCCTGGGGCTGTGTCATAGCCTGTGTCCAATGTCCGGACTTCCAGGGGTCTCTTTCCAGGGGTAAATCTTCCCAGTCTTTGGGATAAACAGGTTTCTCTAACCTTTGTTCTCCTGGCATGGGACGATCTCTGCTTTGATGCTGCTGTCTACTGGATACTGCATCCAGGGATTATCAGCTGGCAGGATTCCAGGAGCAGGAGAAGAATATCCGTGCTGGCTCTTGGCACTGTTCTTTCACAGCTAGCAGGCCGTGTGTGTGGGCAGACAATCCAGAAGTCTGCTTTCCTGGTTCTCTTACCAGGCTTTAAGCTGGGAGTCCAAGCTCCGTAGATAAGTGCTATAGCTTGCAGATATGCACAGCTGTCTTTGGGAGACTATCGGCTCCATATATATAAAAATGTGTGCAGGTTTGAATGAGCCCTGCGTCCAAGGTATGCAGACAGGTTAGCTGTTAATTGAATCAAAGCATGAGGTCTGTGCCTCAGAGAGCATCAGAGCTATGCAATGGCATCCAAGCATGTGAGTATGAGCGTCAGAACTATAGCTGATCCTTGCAGGTGGGTCAGAGAGCTGAGCTGCGCTGCAGGCAGGGTCAG
Source organism: Pogoniulus pusillus (assembly GCF_015220805.1). Lineage (NCBI taxonomy): Eukaryota > Metazoa > Chordata > Aves > Piciformes > Lybiidae > Pogoniulus > Pogoniulus pusillus. Next base: position 18,177,036 of record NC_087265.1, read on the forward strand.
AGCTGAGCTGAACAGAACAGATCTAAACACGTGGCTGTCCTGTGCACCTCTCTTTATAGACTGTGGGCCGAGATTAATGCGCCCTTTGGCCACCAGAATGACCAATCAGGTTGGCAGTGAGCCAAACCTTACCATAATAGGAAGAAGCTGTTTGCCTGGACTCTCCCAAGTATGGGGATCACATGGGTTTGCCCCAGGGATACACGGGCTGGGGGTGTGTGTGTTACACAACCTGATTACTACCAGGAGTCCTGGCAGAAAAACATGTCCAGGCATGTAGGGGCATAAAGAAGCCAATGTTTGGGCTTACAGGCCCTCCACGACAATCAGCTGAAGATAAAACCCCTTATTCTTTGCTTTCAGAAGACTTATGCAACCTTTTTGCATCCTGAGCCTGGTAGTGTGAATGAGTAGCAGTACCTGGTTTGTTACAAAATACTCTCTGCCTGCTCAGTTCTTTTATTCAATACCATATTAAATTGTGGTTTGTAGAAGCTTCCAGACAGAATAATCACAGAAGGATATTGTCCTCTGCATGGTGTAGAAGTTTTTGCCTTTTTTGTGGATTTTGCTGTGAAAATTAAAAACTGCAGGTTGAGTAGTGCAGGAAGAAATCACTTGAAAGAAACTGGTCTCTGTTCTTTTACTGATGAATTCACTCACTTGAAGCTTTTTGTTTTACTTCGTTTGGGAATTTTTCCACACATGTTTCCCTTCAGACCCATAGAATGGAGTTTAAAGTCATCCTTAATAAATTCATTATAGCAGATCTTTTTCTTCCCCATTCTAAATGGACAAATATATGTGGGAAAATAATGCTTCTAGTTCTGCAGTAGGTGTTTGATTACCTTTTTGGACTAAATAATGTGTTACGAAGTACAATGGAAGCACAGAATGAAGAATTAGTAGCACATTTTATTAAATGGACCTTTTTAGCTTAGAAATGTTAAAGAATTCTACTGGCCTCTGTGCCCAGTAGTTTATGGGGCCACATTAACTCCTTGATTAACATTGTTGACTTCATGACAAGAGGGATATTATTTTGTTCTGACATGGTGGAGAATTGATAATTCTTTGGAAAAGGGTAATACTGTGATTACAGAAGTGAAGATATTGCCAAAAGATCTACAGGCTTAGCAGGATAATTATCAACACACCTGTTGGCCAAACTCAATTGCAATGCAAGACACCTCTAGCTCTGCCAAGGAGAAATGGTGTAAACTATCTGGAAAGAGCTCAGACACAGATTGATTTGCATTCCTACTGAAATAGTGCTTTTTTTTTTTTTAAGTATTACAGGTATGCAACATTCAATATATATTTCTGTAGTTCCTAAGCACTTCAGATATTGCTGAAGTACTTTATATTTAAAAGCTTTGCTTAATAGCTCTGTGATTCCTCATGTGTTAAAAATTAAGCACATGGAAAAGAGTTTTTAAGAATCAAGGTGCAGTATTCTTTAATACTACAATTGATTTCTAAGGGACTAGCTAGGGAGAAAAATTTACTTGTGTAAAGGGTGGCAGAACCTTGCTTAATAAATAGATTTTTTTAAAGACAACTTTTTTTATGTCTTTTCCTTTGACAATCTAAACTTATAACATTGAATGCTCTATTTTTTAGTACTGTATTTAATTTCATTGCAAATGACTCAAACTGTGGTGCTTCTACCACTTCCCCAGTCTACATCATAAATCCACGTGTGTATGTGTTCATTTCATATTGCTTGATAAAGCAAGTAACAACAGATCTGAAAAAGACATCAGAAAACTGCTCATGCTTAGTTACTGTGAATGATTGCTTATTTCACTGTAATGTTTAAGTACATGATGATGTCTTGCAGAAATGTCTGACACAGGTTGAATTTGATTAATGAATACTATTATTTGTTGATGGCCTGAAGGATTTATCTTGGTCTAAATATTTTTTTCCAGAATGGGCATTTTCAAAATGAGATTAAACACTTCTGTGTAATATCTATTTCAACTCCAAGACTGATAACCCTTTTATTCAATTAACTTTACTATTCCAAGCTTTACCAAGTAATTTCCCAATAATTTAGTATAGAGCTGTTTCGCTGGCTGCAACAATCAACTTCTACAGGAAAACAACTAAAAAGGAAGAAAACATAAATGCATTGCCAATAATTTGAGACCTGAAATAAGTGTGCACATTTTTGTAAAATGAATCCTTAGATGTTCCTGCATTGTGCTTTTCTAATGAGTACCACTGGGTATTGGTCGAACTTGTCATATCTTAATTGTTGGTATCATGAGAATGGAGTTACTCTCCCTAGTTTTATTTTCCTTTTTTTTTTTTTTTTCCACAATTTTACAGTTCATCAGTCTAAACTTAGAAGGAAAACAAATCTGAATTAATTTTGGCAAGTGATTCCAAAACTCATTTTAATTAATCCCTTACACTCTGCAGTTAACCATGATTGCATTTCACTTTCTTGCTTTGTATAATGAGGAATACTCCCTACTAATAATGTTAGTAAAACAGAAGAATAAATTGATACATTTTCCTACATTAGCAGTGCAGTTTATTTTTCCAGTCTCCTTTGATCAAAAAGTCTTGATATGTCAATTTTGCTAAAATTTGCCATCTACCTGAATGTGTAACTGATTCCATTTCCTGATTTAAGGATTAAGAAGTCAATGAAAAATTAACTGAGCTGGAAGACAAAGTCAATCTTAGCAAAAATGTTAATCCGTGAATTTCATTACATCTGAATCCGCTTACTGTATCTAACTATTAATATTTAATTCTTGATGTGTAATGGATTATGAAATTTAAACACAAGCTATCTTGGTTTATATAAATACATAGATCTTAGAGCTCCTGTAGATATAAAATAAATTCATAGAGAGACAAATTAATTCCCAAGCAGGGAATGTTTCCCCCCCACTTATGTCCTACCTGAATCCTTAATCTAGGATATTTTGATATCTTTTGGAGTTTTGTGTTGGCAAATTCCACCCTTGGAGAACACATTACAGTTACTACTCCTGTTCCCCTAGAAAACTGATACAAATTTTGTTCTTAGTTTTGAGAGGAACTGCGTTAAGCTCATAGTAATAGGTCAGCCTGTGTGTTATTCTGAAAAGTTGTACCTTTAAATGAGAGTCTTAAAAGTAAAAAATCCTAATCTAAGATCTAAAGTCTCTTTCATGATGGGTAGAATCTTGAGAGATTATTAGCCATTAGCTGTGCAGTATGAATCATGGCAGGAGAATTGTTTTCAGACTCCTGCAGTGATCAGATCTCCCCTCTAGCATCACACACAAAAAATGGACACAGCTTGCAGTCAAGGGTGTTGGGTTTGCATGTCAAAAGTCTTTTCAGGTGAAATGTGCCAAGGTTCTCATTGGTGATTGGCACATAGACCCTATGGGGAAAACATCTGCTCCTCAAACCATATGGGATTTCATAGAGCTGTTGGTTTCTCAGTGTGTATTCCATAAAATGCAACTTGGACAAAGCTTGTGGTTTGATACTTCATCTGTAGTTTGCATCTTTTATTTCAGTATTTTTTAAGATGTTCACTTCCATTCTTTTTCTCATTCTCACAGAATCCAATTTGCTTACCAGGTTCTCTTTCTCTCTCTTTTTCTCATTTCTCTTTTTTTTCTTTCTCTTTTCCCTTTCATCCAGATGGAATGCCATTTGCTTGGTGGGTTGGCCGTGCCAATGAAAAGCATCTTTACTGGGGAGGATCTCTTCCAGGCATTCAACAGTGTGCATGTGGACTAGAAGAAAGTTGTCTGGATATGAGATATTTTTGCAACTGTGATGCAGATAGAGAAGAATGGTAATTATTTTAATATGTGTATAGTAGTGTCTGCCTGAGAGCTGGGAATATGAACTAAGGCAAGAAGGTTTAAGTATTTTTTCTGATTTGCATCTCAGGAGGCTTGAATGGATTGAGTATGATCAAATGAGAAAAAAAATCAAAATAGAACTTGGACTTCTGATTTCATCTTAATTTCCTATTTAATTTAATCTTAATTTCTTATTTGAACCAAAGATGAGTTATCTGGATGAAGCAAGTTGCTGGGATGGGACATCTTCAAAAAGTTGTTAAATGCCAAATCCAGGGTTTTATTTGTTTGAAAATGTCCAATGATGCAACTGGTTCATTGCACAAATAAAAGCTCTAAGAGGTTGGTTAGTACATAGCAGAGCTGTAAGTTGAGTCATGGACAGCAAAATTCAGGTACAGACAATTAAAAAAGAACAAGAAATATGTACTATCAATATAATTTAGTCTTTTTCTTCTGAAACAGAATATCTGTACATTCCTCAGTTTGCTTTTACATTTGGCACTAAGGTCTTTAATGTAAATGGAAAGACTTACTTTGGCTTCTGTAGGTTTTGTTCAGTCTCCATGGGAAATTTCAGACTTAGATTGTGAAGATTCAAAACCTTCCTCGGATTCAGACTTTTGTTGTGCCCTAATGCTGCTTGGTGTCTATATACTATTTGCACAGCAGGTGGGCTGAAAACTCTTTCTGCTCTATGGCAGGAGGCAATAGATATTACAGAGGCATTTAAGCATTCACTTATAATTCTTATTAATTATCAATCACCCTCTGGGGCTACGTCACAGCCTATGCCAGTGTCCAAACTTCAGGGGACTCTTTGTCCTTGGACTTTGAGGCTGGAATCCTCCCAGCTTGAGGGGAAAGGAGATTCTTCCTGGCTTCTGAGGAAATGACTGTCTCTGACCTTGTGCTGCTGGTTTCTTTTGGATGCTCTGTCCAGGGATACGTAGGCAGGATCTCAGGTGCAGAGGCAGGATGCTGTGCTGTCTCAACACAATCTCATGCTGGCTGCATATGCCGTTCACATGCAGACAATTGGGGTCTGCTCCTGGTTAACTCAGCAGCATTGACACACTTACCAGGCAGTGATAAGGAAGCGGCCGTGCAATAGTGTATGTGGCTGCACGGGAGTCTGAGCTCTCTAGGTAAAGGCAGGCAATACAGGATCTGGTCCTGATAACTCACCACAGTGGCATGCAAATATGCACAGCTGGCTGGGAGACTATGGGAGATTCTGTCTCTGTAATAACAGCAAAGCAATGCAGGCTTAAGCAGGCATAAGCAAGAAGCTGGTGAGTCTAAGTCTAATAATGAGCCTGAACGTGAGTGAGCGTGAGCAGGATGTTTACCTGGGTGCTCCAGGTGTTTATCTCAGTTTTCCCCCCACACCCAATGATTTTGAACAAGCAGATACATTTCAAACATCTTTAATGGAGAAGGAGAAATCTCAAAGGTATTAGAAATCACACATTCTATGAAAATTTGTGCCAGGCAGAGGACAAAAAGCCAATTAAAACCCACAAGAAAGAAGTTAGGAAGCATACACTTCTATTAGATTATAGCTTCTCCTAATTTCATTATAATAACAAGATGTAAGTTTCCTCAGGTGTTTTGTTTTGATTCTTAATCCTTGTGAAATTTGGACTTTTGTAGTAGTCTAAATTGTAGGTTGGCTTTTTAAGAGCTAAAATCCTCTGACCTTTACAAAGAGTTTCTAAACATAAGAAATTTCATGCCGCTTGAACACTGCTTTTGTGTTTCTCTACTGGAACACTGACCCCCTGATATATAATGAGCATTTGAATCTGAAACCCACTGAGATCTGAACTGTGACTTTAACCTGCTATACGTTATCATGGAAGGAGCAAGAGTGCAATAGATGCATTTATTTGCCTCAGCATGAAATAAAATGGGTGCTGCAGAGTGGAAAACCAGAAAATAATTTTTGCTCCTTTGAAATAAATCAGGCCGTTTACTGCAGCTTCAAGGTAGAAACTCACCAGAATAGCTGTAGTATCCCTCTGAAAAGGACACAGGCTTAACATTTTGCTTTGACTTGGTTTCCCAAGGCTAAGTCTTGGGTGCAAGAGGAGGTACTAAATCCTCAGAGCAGCAAAAGAAACAGAAGAAACAAGAAAAAGCAGACCTTAAAGAACTCCTGAGCCAGATGTTTGGCATCATATAATAGGCACTTCTAGGCATGCTGACTTTAAAATTGTATCTAAGTAGATACCTCAGCCAGCTGCTATCTCTGGGCTCTTTTCTTGGCACCAGTTTTGTCCTCCTGGAATTATGCTGACCAGATGAGCAGGAATATAATTTGTTGCATGCTGTATGGAGAAGGCTTTTGTATGTTTTTCACCTTTCTGTTTTAAAAATACATTCTAGTGAAAAATATCTTTCTATTCGTCTCCTCACTGTGCTTCCAAAATCTACAATAGGATGACAGCTAATTCTGTCACTGCAGAATAGTGGAGCATTTTCATGGTATTTGTTGGAGAATGGGAGAAGACCTCTGCTGAGGGAGCAGAGTCACAAGTTGTCACTTTTGGGGTCTGGGAGGGTGATGAGCATGACTTAACTGTAGTTTATGCCTACCTCTAAAAAAGAGATTTCTGACTGTTGAAAGCTATTGCTAGTTGGTGGAAATGTACATAGAAATCCAGTGGCTGCAAGCTGAAGCTAAATCTAGTTCAGAAAATGTTTTTATTTTCTCTTCCCCTTTCTCAACACTAAGAATAGTTATTGGGACAAGTTATGTATAGAAGAGATGGATTCATCATTGTCTTTCAAAAGTTATTCACTACTTCAAACAGAAGGTGCATTCTTCATGCAGACATTATTGGGGAAACGTGATAAACTGACCCAAAGATTAAAGCCTTTCTGAAATGCACAGAGGGATGTGTTATGCTAAGTCCATTCTAGAGATCCTACAGATCCTCAAATACTTCTTCCAGGCTGTCTTTCAACTCAAGGAAAATTCTCTTTCCTTGGCAATGAAAGCCTTGCTGCTTACCAAACCTTTCATTTAAATGGGAGGAACCTCTTTCATGCCATGGTGGTGCATGACTGTCCTGAAGTCCATTTGCTGCTTTGGTCTTTCTTTCTGGAATCCATTTTCCATTTAAAATGCAAACACTTGATTGATGCCAATCATCAAACCAAACCTATTTCTTACTGACTACATTCACCTGGAAACCCTGTGAATTTGGAGAACTTAAGGGTTTTATTTAGTACAGAAAGAGTGGCATCTCTGGAAGTAGAGGCAAAGTGGTAGAAAGGGGGGCTATTATTGCATTTCTTAGACAAATATCCACCATTCTTTGCATAGGAGCAAAGCCACATGGAAGTGAATGAAGCCCTCCTTAGATGAGTTATATTTGTGCAAAGCTATGCCAGAGCCAGAGTGCTAAAACTGGAAGACCTGAGGAGTAGGTCAGTGAAACCCAGCAGCTGACAAGCCCAGATTTGACAGCTCTTGCATGCTCAGCCACTATCCCATACTGAATCTGTTCCCCTAGAAGCAGTGCAGTCAACTCCACAGAGCCTGCAAAACTCATAAATAAACCTTGCCAGACATGACCTGGCCTATACAGAGCTGTCTTGGATATCTGCCTTTGTGACTGCATTTATCAACAGACTAGAAAAGCTGCCTACAGAGAGATGACTGTAGCAGGCCCCTGAGGTGTCAGGAATCTGATCATTACTATGATTACCAATTTTTTTCTCTATACCTCCTCTCTAATTTGAGAAAATATAGCCACTGCATCTTGCTTTCAACTATTAGAAGTGTCCCCTTCTGCTTTTGCTTTTTTCTTTATTGTTTCTCTACATTATTGTAGCCAATAAAGCATTTTTTGATGCAGCTAGTTGGTAAGATAGAAACTAAAATGTATTCCTTTGGATTATTAATGATATTTCTGCACAGGGCTCAAAACTTTTTTCTGATAGAGGCTTGTTTCACTGGCCCGTTTCTCAAGCAGTTCATTGATATCTGCTGATGACAGTGTTCTTTTCCTCCAGAGTTCTGTATTTGTGAAAATCCATCATGAATATCTGAGCTACTGAGGCTCAGACCCTACCAAAGTTTTCCTTAATGTAAGAGAAGGCATACCAATAGGAGATCATATGAGAAGAAATTATATACTGCTTTACCATCTGTTGGAAAATGTATGTAAACAACTACCTAGAGATTACCAGTTTATGGTGTCTTACACTGTTAGGGCACCATAGAGTGAGATTTTTTTAACATGCTTTTATTAGTATCCAAGAAGATAAAAAAAGTCTCATAGTTACCATCAACATCGTTACTTGTCATCCAATGAAAAGATTGCCTGCACTGCATCATTAAAGTATCCAGTTACTGTGCTATCACCTTTAGCATTACTGCACTTGCAGCAAACTTTATTTCTCCCTTTTTTTTCTCTTTTCACCTCCCCAAATATATAGATCATGTGATGTGTAACATGCTTCACAGCTTATCGAGGAAGTCTTACCAGTAGATAGGCATTAATCTTCAGACATGGATAAATAGATGATATCCAACTGTATTTAATGACCATGGCTAAAAATATTTCAGTGATTTAATTTAAAGGGCATTATAGATTTGGGGGATTTTGTTGATTTTTTTTTTCATTGCAATAATTGATATAATTCCTTATGTTAAGAACTCAGTGAAACATCTGTTCATTGAGGGTGCCTTCCACCCTCAGAAAAGCATTAAGTTTTTCATCTATTTGGTGAATTGAATGCCAAGTTAGGTAAGCAGAAGGTCTACTTCCCAAATTTATTAGTTTATTTGTACCATTTTCTGCAGGTACTGGATGTCTTTCAGGAAAGGGGCAAAACCTGCTTTGAGTTTTGTGAAATCAGGACTTAATCTATATTCCTGGCCAAAGAGCATCATCCACCAGGACTTCTCCTGCAGGCAGAACCCACGTGTACTTCTCAGTACTGAGAAGTTGGGCATAGCATGGTACACAAGTGTGATAGATTGAATTTATCCCCAAAATAAAATCACCAGGCTAGCTCAGATAGTTTGGAAGCAAAATGAAGCTATTATTTACAAGCAAGCTAAAATCTAAAAGCATGAAATACAATGTATATGTACAAAATATATTTACATATATTTACAGTTATTTACAAATCAGAAATGACACACAAAAACAAACCCACCCCTCTGGACAGGGGAACAAGAGAATAGCTCTCTCTCCAGAGGGAGATCAGGCCCCGTGGCCACTATCTACTTAGCCATAAACAAGAGTCTCAGCCAAGGTCAGCAAAGCCATAAATAGGGATTAGACAGTAGCCAGAGTGAAGAAGGGAAAAGGAAGGGAAGAATAGTTTGTGCAGCAAATTATATATTAAACCAGCAAGCAAACAGAATGATACAGACTTATTTCTTATCTTTCTTTTGCATCCAATACCCTATTTTATTTACCTTTTACTATTTTTTTTTTTTAATCCAATGTCTTTGGAATTTTCTTATTCTATGTTTATAATTTAGAACCAGGATAAAGGGTTAGTTTTAAACTACCGCAAGAAGACATGCTTAGTGGAAGTGCTCAGAATCGATGTGAAACCCACTAAGGGAAATAAAGTTGTGGTTTTGGCTATCTTGAGAAGTAGCTGTGGAAAAAATATAGTCTGGTTTTGTGTGTAAACTGCTAAATTAAAATACCTCTACATAAAAAAAAAAAACAGCTCTGGGAACAAATACAAAAATAATTAACCTAACAAAGATTTATTTTTGATTAAAAAAAGACATTATAGTGCAACTGCTTCCTATCAGAAAATAGCTCTTTTTATTCAAAAACTGTACAATAAAAGTGATCCCCAAGCCTTCTTCAGGCAAAATTCAAAATGTTTTCTCCAAACCCTGGAATATTTGTATTTTGTAGTGGCACAGCTGTGCCTCCAGGAAAATATAAGACAGGTACATAAAGCTTTCTTGCTCCTCTCTGAGACGTAATGTACTATATGTGAGGGGCTGTCATGTGTACCACATGAAAAGAAGAGGAATCATGGTGCTTTGTGAGGAATGGAGTCTGAAAAATACCAAGAATGTAGGACACTCAACCTTCAAACTTTTCGTAGCTGAAACATGCTAGGTCTTGTTTTTTCACCAAAAACTTGATTTTCTACCATGAAATAATAATAATAAACTGCAACAATAGCCACACTGTTCTTGTCATTAGCACATTCTCTGAAGAGCAAGATGCTTTTCCAATAGGTTTTATATCAGTGCCTTACATAAGACTTTTTTTTCCATATGTGAGAGAATAAATACATAAAATGTGCTTCATGAGCTTCAAGAGAAATTTGATTGAGTTTTCAAGGCATTAACATAAAAGTGAAGATTTTTATTAGTTCTAGAATATTTTTCTTTCTTGCAGCTCAGCTATGCTACCAAAGTTTTCTGACACTGGCATATAACTAGTGAAAACTCGAGAGTCATAAAATTTAATATAAAAGAACTTGATGCAGTATAAAAGAATATCTAATAAGCAATGCAGTTTTCAGAGATATGGAGCAGGTATCTTTAAAATGTCACCATTTCATTTTTCTGTAGATACCTTCAGTAGTGGCTGTTGGAAGATACTGATTTTTATTTTAATACTGATCATACCTAGTCAAAAGACTGAATTATTATTTTGAATTAAAGTAAATTTGCGGGAAAACTCCCTAAATATTTTATGATTTTATTTGTTTTCTAAAGTAAATTCCAGCTTAGTTTTTCATGTATATATCACATATTTTGTTTACTCATTTTCTGAATCATTCTGCCTTTGTTTTATTAATTTTCCCTACTCTTCCTTCTCCCACCCACTGAAATACCTTCTTTAATTATCTTCTTAAGAAATAATCAAATAGTTCAGCATTTATTATAACTGTTTTATAGTCTCTTGAGAGCATTTACACTAATTTTCTGAGGCTGACACGATAAGCTCGATGAGCATGCTGCTGAGAAAGACCTGTGAAGAGATTTAGAGGCTATGTACTTGTGATTCATAGTATTTTACCTTCTGAGTCTGGACTAAAAGCATCATTCTGGTTCATGCTTTGGAATTTTGTCGTGGTGAACTTTGTCTGTAATTATCTGCATGTCAGACACTCATTGAAGCAAGAAAAATCTTAGGGTTGGAGAGATTACCTCTACATTTCCCCTTGGAATTATGAGACAATTAACTGTGCTGCATGCAATTAGAAACAATGAAAAATAAATTAAATATATGCAGCCTGTATAAAAAAGATAAAAATATCCCTTCTACTTTTTTCTAACATTAATCAGAGTGGAGCACTTAGCTAAGCAAACATCCAAGGCTGTGTGTCAAAGCATAGCTCCAATGTTCATCCTGCTTATTATTTCTTTTCTCAAGTTCTGACTCCCTTTCCACAGCTGGAACTATAGTGAGAGATACATTTTTGGAAGGTGGCATAGATAATCTGGGATCCTGCTAAGGTATGAGACTAATTGGCAGTGGTATCACTCAAAAAGTGATACCTGTTTCCTGGACTTCGTGTCATCTCCCCGTGAAAGAGCAGTAGGTGTTAATTTGGTGTTATTGGCATTTTGGAGCAATAAGCAATGGAGCCTTTCACCTCTGCCAGATGAGTTAAGTCCAGACTCTGCATGTGGATTGCTGGGCTGTGCAGAGGTAGGTATCCTTCTCTCCAGAACTAGTGAGATTCGGCTCCACAAAGGATGCTCTGCTAGGCTTATTTGCTCATATGCACATCAGACCTAGGAGAGCTGGGAGAAGAAAAAGAGCTAGGGGAAGAGAAAGATCATCACTGTGGAGATAAGATACAGTAGCACTCACCTCTGTATAATCAACTGATAGAGAAATACCTCCAGAGAGCAGTTAGCTCTCGCAAGGTCAGGGCTGGATACCTGAGGGATTCAGTTCAGTGGGATGAGTACTTATCTGTATTTCCTGCCAGAGCCAAAGCTACTGAACCAGTTTAGGGACCAAAGGGCTGCCATGAAACACAATGATGCATTTTCAAGATAACAATTTGTCCAGCACACTAGGAGTAAAAATATAGAAATGATCCTTTCGGAGTTTTATTTCATCTTGCTTTCTAGCAGTTGTGTTTAAGTTAGTTGCAGCTGAAGAATAAGCCCAGCTGATACAGATAAGAGATCGTAGTTTAGCAATTGCAATAAATCAGCCTTCAGTATTTCAGTTGCTGGAACAAAATTTCCACAGGCATATACTGCAAAGAGCTGATGCAGTCCAATCTCTGTCTGACAATTCAGTCATCTTCCCAGTGTGCTGAGTCAGTTGTGTAGCAGCCATCTTGAAGTTCTATCAAGTATTGTCTGCCTGCCCCATGATAACAGTATGCTGAATCTGGTATTGAGTGTCCTCTTTCTGCTCAGGTAAAGCATAAAGCCAGCATAAATGCCATTAGCTGTCTCCAGCCAGCTTAACAGAGATGCATATACGGATTTAAAAGTGATCCACATCAAATTCCTCCTGCTGAAGAAACCTGCTAGAGCCCAGTTTAAGTTAATGGGCAGAATGGCAGCACTCTGCCTCAGCTTCACAATTGTTTTGCACAAGTCGAGCAGTTACAGTCATAGAATCATAGAATGTCAGGGTCTGGAAGGGACCTCAATAGACCATCTGGTCCAGCCTCCCTGCCAGAGCAGAATCACCTAGAGCAGATCACACTGGAATGCATCCAGATGGTTCTTGAATATTTCCAGAGAGGGAGACTCCACAACCTCCTTGGGCAGCCTGTTCCAGTGCTCCATTAGCCTCACAGTGAAAAAATTCCTTCTCAGTTTCACATGGAACCTCCTATGCCTCAGCTTCCACCCATTGCCCCTTGACCTGTCACTGGGCATCCTCCTGGCACCAGATGGTATCATGTGTCCAAGTACAGCATCTTCAGTCATCAGTACCATGTATGAGCATAGAGTATGCATGTGCACATACATATCTTAAGCAGTGTGTGCCACTCACAATCTTTCTGGGTAATCCTGTGAAAGGCCTTTTATCTTTACAGAAGCGTCTTTCAAATATTGCCTTGCATAAGGAACGTTGGGGATTTTGTCTGTGGTTAATCTGTCTCTTTCTGTTTGTTATAATCCAGGGCAAATGATACTGGCCTCCTTGCATTCAAAGACCATTTGCCTGTAACTCAGATAGTGATCACTGACACAAACAGATCAAATTCTGAGGCTGCTTGGAAGATCGGCGCTCTGCGTTGCTATGGAGACAGTAAGTACCTAGCTCTTTTCAGTTTCCATAGGTACAGAATGTTCTCTCTTTGGGGTTTTTTTGTGTGGGTTTTTTTTGCTTGTTTTTGTTTGTCTGGGCCTTTTTTGTGTTGTTGTTTCTTTGCTGTTTTTTTAAATGTATTTATCTGATAAAAGGTGGCTTTTCACAATGCAGTTTGCAGCTGCTATCCTGTGCCAATTAACTATAGAGAAGGGGGCTGTGTTCACAGGGCAGTTCTGGAACGCTGCTTCCTTCAACACGGAGGCCTCCTTCCTGCACTTCCCTACCTTCCATGCTGAGGTCAGCGCAGATATCTCCTTCTTCTTCAAAACTACTGCCATCTCTGGGGTATTCTTGGAAAACCTTGGAATTAAAGACTTCATACAAGTTGAAATGAGCTGTAAGTTTCACTGCCAAGAAATCTTGGTGTATTTGCCCAGTTTGCCAGGTGCAGGGAAATGAGAAGGATGTATTTTCTTGTCTTGAGATGGTTGGAGGTGCCTGAAGAGGATAACATGGAGAGATAAGGGCTCATTAATCTAGTTTTATCTATTGCTCCTGTCAGAATTTCCCTGTATCACCTTCATCATTATACTTAATCTTGTTATGTCTAAGTTTATCTTTCTTAAACAGTAGATAGAATTTACTGTTTTTAACACTGATATTTTTCTTTTTGGAGAGAAAGCTACCGATTATATTCACTAGACTGTAGTTTTGGTTGTAAGATGAAAATATCAATACAAGCATTCTGATGGTTACTACTTTTTTTTTTCCTGCATCAGCATCATAGCCAGGCTGATGCAGCCACAGTGTTTCAGAAGAACTGTGTGTACGGTTGTTGTGGAGGCAGGAATTAGTATGTGGCCGAGTCGGGAATTTCATACAAAAATAGGTAATTTATTTTCCCAAAAAAACCACCCCCAAAACTATATATACAAAGATTAATTTAGTTTAATTAGCAGATTCAGTCGCATGAGAATTAACTACAGGGATACTATCAATAATCTGACTGTTTTGGAAGTCAGAAGTTGGAAAAGGCTTTAGCTATTATAGTGTTTTTCTTACTAATAAATTGAGCCAAAATAACTCACGATCAGGCTGACTTGCTCCCGGTCTGCCTCTGTCGTTCACCTTTCAGCAGCTATCCAGTGGGCCATTAAGAGTCATTAGGCTTACAAAGGTGTCAATAGGAAAGCAGTTCTTTGAATATCTCTCTGCATCCAAGGCGAGGGGAGAGTGGGGGAGCTCTCAGGCAAGCATGAACGTCCAAGCAGGGATAAAATCCAAGGCGGGAACCCCCAAAGGAGGGAAGACCCCAATATTTATACCTTCGTTAGACAAAGGGCAGAGTTACCACACCTTAGGTGCGAAAGCGCACAGCCAATCCCAGCCTGATTCCAGCACGGTCACCGCACGGGGCAGTCCTCGTGTGGGCAGGACCCCTTTGCTCACCCCCTCCACGGCTGCAGGGCAGGCAAGGGGGGAGGGAAACCAGGCGGCTTTCCCTCTTCCCCCCGAAGTCCGGGCAGGAGAGGAATTTAGGGGTACAGGACTCCAGGACAATGGTACAGCTTTAAGATGAAAGTCTATGAGGGTCATGATGCTAATGCAAGATAAGTCAGCCCAAACTGTAATGATCTTGAATACTTCAAAATATAGTGACTGCAGTGTAACTGCTACACAGTATATAAAGGAGAGTAGCAGGGAACTTAATTACTGAAGGTTTTGTCTTACTCCTGTTCAGGTGAGCTCAAATATTTATTAGTGACAAAATACTGTGGTTTTGACATGAAATATGACTTCTATATTCCAAATTCTGTCAAGCATCAGAAAAAAAAAAACCCTGATTGCTACACATTTTGTAATATGCTTATAATAGCCCAAACATAACATTTAATAAAACAGGGCCCCAAGGCCCTTTGATTCATTAAACCAATGGCTAATGTCATGGTGCATTTTCACAAGGTAATGAGGTACTATTAATTGCACATCAAAGTCCAATTTGGTTGTACTTCAGTGTGTATTTCATTCTCAGGGTTATAGAAGTAAAAATGACATTTTGATACCAAACATGACAATACTGTAAACTGATAAGACAATTGTTCAGTGGAAGCTTTTTCATGTGTGCTAAATATGAACTCCTAGATAAATTAGTTATTTGAAAGTTTAGGGGAAGTCTTGTTTTTCAAATTTAGTAGTTTGATGTTGTGTTTCTTGCTGCCAGATGGAATTTCCAGCTTAAAGGCCTTATATCAATGAAGATCCACAACCCAGCTGCTTCAAAAGGAGACGGCCTTTAAGCAGATGCAAGGGCTCAGTATAGATCTTTGTTTATCTCTGTGGAGTGTTTCCTATCTTAACTATCTAAGAATGAGCTTCCAAACCTATCCATTTTATTGGGCTTGAAATATCAGGGGGTTATGAATTTTCAATCCATACATCTCTGATTTTGTGGTCTGTGAACCTGGTTCTTGGTCCTTGTGGTGTATTTAGCATTTTAGGAGGAGGAAAAATGATCAGTAGCAAGAACGTTAAGAAGTTCTAGCCCCTTTTTGGCTTCCAGCTGAGCAAGATGGACTTCTTTATATGACTGTTGTTTTTCAATTATCTTACAATTACTTTTAGGAGCCTTACTATCTCTGGACATTTGTTACATAGGCCTCTTTAGTTTAAGATCACCACTGAACTAGTTCTGCTCACCTATTTTTTCCTTGCTTCATGGGTCAGGATTATTCAGGCAAACAAATGCTTGTAGAATTCTCTCCTACCATATGTAGCCAAGTTTTGTAATTGTTGAGTACATGCATTTTGGAAGATAGAATCGGAAAGAGCTTCTTCATCTTTTCTCCCATCTTTATTTATCCAAAATCTTTTGCTACCACTGTGTGAAGCACTTTTACTTCAAAAAGAGGACTACTGTTTCTAGAGGTCTATAATTGTTACAGGAAAAAGAAGAGGAGTATTCACAGCCAAGCATAATCATAGCAGAGATCAAAGAGGGAGGATGCAGGGTTAGATTTATGTATAAGCTGCTGTGTGGGAGGTAAATGATGCTGTTCTATTTGCTGACATAAAAATTAACGGACCCGATATTTATATAAGATTTTTTGATGTCAGAACTGTGATTTAATTCAGACCTTCACTTCCTCTTCACATTTGCTAATCTGTTCCAGCTCCTAAAGAGATTACCTTCTCCATAGATGTTGGGAATGGCCCCACAGAAGTCACTGTGCAGTCTCCCATACCTCTGAATGACAACCAATGGCACTACATCCGAGCAGAGAGGAACCTCAAGCAAACCTCTCTCCAGGTGGATAGCCTCCCCAAGAAGGTCCTGGAGGCACCTAATGAGGGGCACTTCCGTTTGCAGCTGAACAGCCAATTATTTGTAGGTAAGGACCGTTTAAGGCTTTCTGTAGATATGTACAGTATTTCTATGTCCATACCTTGGTAATGCAATTGTTTTACCATTGAACTTGCGTGTGGTGACCTGATTTTGCTTTCTTATCTTCCACTCCTGCGTAAAGTAAGTCTAAACTAGTGCCTTTACACTCAAAGAACTAACCATAGCTTAATCATATTATACTAGATTGTATTTTTAGGATCTAAGATTTCTTGAAACATATTTATTGCCAAAGAATTCCTATTATTTCTTCTTATGCAGCACTGGCCATGTAGCTATAGTAAATATGATCTATCATTTCAGATGCAATGTAAAAGGCACAAATTCACCATATACACTTCTGGGGTAAACCTTGATGACAATATAGTCTTAAAGTTTGTTCCTTCAGCATGCCTCCCAAAACTGTTACTTGATCGTAGAGTGCTTGTGTGAAAGAACTATGAACATAGTTAAAACAAACGCAGTTATTTTAACTGAAGGTGATCTTTTAAAGGAAAAAATACATTGAGGCCAGTTTGTGTTAGATAATATAATCAGGGAATACAAAGGCACTTCCTCCTTTTCTTTATTCAACTGCTGTCCTGAGTAATCTGCTCAGTGATGGAGTAAGTTGCAAGCTGCTTTTTATTCAGGACCACTCACTTATCTACTGGTTCATTCTTTAAAATGAGTTTTCTTGTTTAGCTGAAATTCTGCAGCAAACGTCAGACTGTCACAGAATCACAGAATGGTGGGGGTTGGAGGGGACTTATCTTGTCCAACTGCCCTGCTAGAGCAGGATCAGCTGGGTAAGTCACACAGGAACAGAACATGCCCAAGAAGGTTTTGAATGCCTCCAGAGACTGAGCCCACAGCCTCTCAGGGCAGCCTATTACAGTGATCTTCCACCCTCAGAGTGAAGATTTTTTTCCCCTCCTGTGTTCTGTTTTGTATTCATTATTCCTTGTTTACCCATACATATGCACCTTTTGGTTTAAGAAGATTTTGTATTTGAGCCTTTTACAGTAATAGGCATTAATTACTCATCTCTGAACATTAGGAATAAATCAATTAAATATATAGCTGCATCAATGGCCAGGAGTTCTTCCTACATAGCTATTGATTTATACCTAAAATGACCGTGATAGACTTACTTGGAGGAAAGTTCACTGAAGAATTCGCAGAAGGGTGACTTAAGGTTGTCACAGTGAAAGGTTTCTGTTTTCAGGTATGAATCATGCTGCTAGTATCTTGTTTCTCAAATGCTAAGATGATTCTAAGCACATGTTCTGCAGGAGACCAGACCAGAAAGCAGTGTTGAGCTGCTAGACGTATTAGAAACATCAGGGAAAGCCAGCCAAGATACTGTTTCTAATTAGAAAACTTAGAGAATTTAATGACTGGATAGACTTTTTAAAAATCCTGGGTTTGTCTTTTTAAAGGAGTAAAAATTAAATATTTATCATAAGTCATCCATCAGAAATTCAAGCCCCCTACTGGTAATACCCAAATGTTTGCTTCTGTATTATTTTAGCAAAATCTCATTCAAATCAAAGAGGTAATTTAAGATCCAGTAATGCAGTGAACTCCTTGTGTCACCAGTTCTGGTGATGTGTAGCAGGATGAGAACTCCAGCCTACAGTATTTGTTGCATGTTAGAACACTTTGAAAGCTTAGGTACTCATAGTAACACTGAGACTAGAAAGAATCTGAGGATATGTCTGGTCCTCCAACTCAGAATGAGAGTTAAAGGGGAAATGGCCTGAGATTGCACCAGAGGAGTCTTAGATTGGACATTAGGAAGAATGTCTTCCCTGCAAAGCTTGTTGGAACCCTGGAACAGGATGCCTGGGGAAGTGCTGAAGTCCCCACCACTGAAGAGCTTGAAAAGCTGTGTAGATGTGGAAATGAGGGACACAGTTGAGTGGTGACTTGGCAGTGCTAGTTCATGGATGGGCTTGATCATCTTAGAAGTCTCTTCCAACCAGAATGATTCTATGATTCTATGACTAAATACATTATATATATTAAACGCTTACCATCTCACCTCTGTGAGATGTGTTTGCTTATAAGCTTGCTTCTCTGCCTCACCAAAATAAAGAGGTTAACTGAATAAACTTGATGGTGGTTATAAAGTGACATAATCACTGAATTGCATGATAGCAAAGGACCTCAACAGAAAATGTGCTCACAGGAGCTCATGTCAGCGAAAACAAATGCAAAGCCCTACACTTGGGGCAGAATAGCATCTTGCACCACACAAGCTGGGGATTGAGTGGGCAGCAGCTCTGCAGCAAAGGTCCTGCTGATTTTGGTTGAGAAGTGAATCTGTACCTCATTTATATAGCCTGTATCTGTACCCTATATAGCCATGCCTTTTAGGAACAGGTTGGACCGGCTGATCTCAAGCCGTAACTTCCTGCCTATTTTTTTCTGATTGTACTTAATATTTAAAGCAAACTCTAGGACACAGTTACTGAGTCTCAACAAAGAGGTGAAAAGTTCTCATCATGCAGTAACTGGATGGTGTTCAACTGTCCATCCACACTTCTATTGAATCCTGACTAAAAAGGACACAAAACTGAATGTTTCTAGGAGTTATTTTTTTGACCCTTAGCTCTACCATATTGAGGGCCAAACCTGTTTGTGACTTCCTGAGTTTTCCTAAGAGAAGAGATGGAAACCTGGGCAACTTCCTGATTCTGGCACTGTTTGTCCTCAGGTGCTTGAGGGAAAGATGGTAGAAATCCAACAATACAAAGATGTGGCATAATTTGTCTCTACTGAAGATTTCATTCCAACCTCTAATAGAAAACAACTGATTTAATACCTCAAAAATGCAGTGCTGTGGAGGGCCTGTAGGCCCAAAAGCAGGCTTATTTATGCCTTGCCTTGCCTGGACAGATCTCTCTGCCTGCACCAGAGGTAAAAATATTGAACGAGCACAAAGGGGCACAAGAGACCTGGTGCCATAAAGTCAGTTGCCCAGGACACCTGATTGTGTAGGTCCCCACACGCCCAGCTCGTGCCTGCCTGGTGCTGGGCCCACCTGATTCCATATTTGGAGTCCAGGCCTGTGGGTTTTACCTAGAATGGTAAGGTTTGGCTGACTGCCAACCTGATTGGTCATTTTGGTGGCCAATGGGCTATTAATTCTTGGCCCACATTTAAGAAATAGGGGTACACAGGCTTACTTGCTTGCTTCCCCACATTGCTTGGTTGCCTGCATATATACTTGCAGAGCTCACTTATGCCTGCCTTGCTATGATTACCTGGTGTGCGCCATTGCCACAAGTTGCCAGGAGCAGACTCACTTGTCTGCACATGGTCGGCCTGAGTAGCCAGCATTACATAGTGCTGAGACAGCACAGCATCCTGCCTCTGCACCTGAGATCCTGCCCACGTATCCCTGGAGAGTGCATCCAGAAGAAATCAGCAGCGCAAGGTCAGAGACTGCCATTTACCCTGAAACTGGAGGATTCCAGCCTCAAAGTCCACAGGCAGAGACCCTGACGAATTGGACACTAGGCATAGGCTGTGACATAGCCCTGAAGGGTGATTATTGATTAATCAGAATTGTGAGTAAATTAATGCCTCTGTAATTTCTATTGCCTCCTGCCAGCTTTCAGCCCACTCTACTTGGCAAATAGTATACAGACCCCAAGCGGCATTAAGCCGCAGGGAAAATACTCTCTCTGTTAATAGTTCGAATGTTTGCTAGTTGTTATAATAGTTAATGTTTGATATATATTCCCATAATGTCTTCATAACCATGTAGAACAAATATTAATATTAAAGTTCAGTGGTTGGGGGTGGCAAGAGTTGAACATATTGAAGTTAATAAATACATATATTTTTTAGAAATATCCTCTCACATTAATTAATTTCTCCCCTCCGCCACAACCAGCGTAGGTGGCAGAATACCCCTCTGTGACATGCAGAGTGAATTTTATCCTATCTGAAAAATAAATGCATAAGCAACATCAGAAAAAGGAAAGAAGGAGCATCACATAACACTGCTCCCTACTTCCCTTGTAATCCTCAATGTATTTGTTTCTGCAGCATTCTGCATACTGGCAGTATTTTTGGGGTTTCCACCATTAGTATGCATATTTGTAATTAATAACCTATATAACTAACAGGACTTTCTATTTTAAAATGTTCCAAATATTTTAATTTAATCTCCCTGTTTCTTTGCATTTAAACATGGGAGGGTTTTTTCATATCAGAGGTAGCCAGTCATTAAGATAAAATCTTTTTGTTTTAATCTTGATTTTTCTCCAGAATCAATTCACATATTTTGTAAATCTCATAAGTAAGACTCAATGTCAAAATTTAATTGTAGTTTTTTTATCTTCTGGAAGGATTTATTGATCCTCTGGGATAAAGGATCTATATTAGTATCATGTAGCATTATGATGATGGAAATGGAGACCAACTGTAGCTTTCAAACTACAGTTTTCCTGTTGCTTCAGAGATATCAGCCTGTATGCCGTATGTATGAGGTGGGTTTGTGTCATTGTCTTTTAGGGAGTTAAATACAGGAGATCACACATATAAAATAAATCTGGAAATTTGTAAAATGCAATCACAGAGACACTAGGCATATAATATAATTTTAAAAGGGTTCTGCTAGTTTGGACCAATTAATTCCTTCTCAGCTGTGTCTGCATGTTTTGTGAAGTTATTTACTTCTTTTTTGGACAGATTTTTCCTTGTGAACCTAAACCCCAGATATCTCTGGGACTGCTAGGTATAGCTATATATAGTTTGGAAGTTTTACATTAGTGTGGTTTTTGTTTATTTGTTTGTTTTAAAATGTTGGCCTGTCAGACTTTATTTTCTATTATTTATAGAAAGGAAAGTCAAACAGAAGCCTTCTCCAGCAATGGTCACAGTCACTTGCAGGCAGTCATGAAGCTGTGATTCATTTACTTCTGATCTGGCGATACTGGCACATTGTGAGGAGGTTAATCAGTCTGAAAATACTTTGTACGAACAGGAGTTAAGAAGACCTGACTTTCCTTGAATTTTGTCTGCAGACTGACTGACTGTTTCGGGAGATTTGGGCTTTACTGAATATTTTCCAGTGACTAAACACAGAGAAGAATTTCCCTATTGTGTTTGTAGGTGCTTTTACGTCCAGTCAGAGATGAATTCACACTTCTGTCTTCCTGAGTGGAGACCTTGACGCTGTTTCTTTCTTTTTTAACCCTTATACCAATTTAACTGAAATATGAGAGGATATGATATTCTTTCTCTTAAATCTGGACAAGGAATTTAAAAGGATTGGATTCAGAAGTAAAAATATGCCACATGAATGAACAGATATCCTTTTCCATAAGAAACCAAATTACAAAACCCAAATAACAACAGAAGCCTAGTCATTTTAGGTGGAAAAAATACTGATTGTAAACTAATATAAATCAGTGTCCTGTAGAATGTGAAGCATGAGCTTGAGCTGTCTCAGGGCGATACTAACTGATAGGCAATTGTAATGGCTTAGTGCAAGGGCTAACCTGCCTGCTCCCCCAACACAAAAGTGAGAGGAAGAGTAACACACAAAAATCAGGATTGAGATAAAGAGGTAACAGTTTAATATAGCCAAAGATATCATAAGCACAATGATTAAGTACCTTAGCTAATAATCTAATTAATCTAAAAGTACAGCGCATGATTACCTTAGCTGAACCTGTTTGCAGAAGAAACACGGTGAAATACACAGGGGGAAAACAACAACAACAAAACACACAAAAAAACCCCAGCATAAAACAGAAAACCACACCCAGCAATTAGCTGACTCCCACTTGTTCTGCTGCCATGTTTGCAGAAAAAAAGTCAACATGCAAGAACCTGGAACCCTGAAGCAGCAATTGGAACAGGAAGCCTTTTATGTTGCAATCTGAAGTTCAAGTCCCATACTTTGCTCCAGTTAGCACTTTCATTTTTGAAGCTGGCATGACTGCAGGATGGTATGGATAACTGCAGCAGGTCCAAATCAATTCATGACAGTAATGACAGTGAATTCAATGTTTGGATGTTCTGATTGCTTATTACAGCAGAGAAATCTAGAGTTTCAGAGACTATGGTAGAACCTGGAAGTCTCACTGTGACTTAAATTGTACCTTTGCTAATTTTGAATTGTGCACGTTTTTAAACTTAAGGCTATCTGCATCATTGCTAGGATAAAAATCCATTTTCATCTTGGTCTTTGTACTTAGATGTAACTGTGTATTTAATGTTTTTAAACTGCATTTTCTGTGGAGTTTGTCTGAAAGTTAGGCATGTCTTACTGGGCTTGAACTCACGTTACAGTACCTACATTAACAGTACTATCTGTGAGAAAGTTTCCTCACTGCTGGACTTTATAACAATGAAGTAGGCGTAATTCATTACCTGCACCCAAATATACTTTCATTTTGGAGCTGGTACATCCCCACAGGCAGAGAAATTCACAAAAGTTTAATATCTTTTGGAAAAATGCACTCATGTAGTGATTTTTGTTTACCTCAAAGTCTCTTTTATATCTCAATAATGTATAAAGGAAGTTGACAGAGCTAGAATCAGATATTCTTCCCATATGCTCTTACTATTCATTTTTATCACAGAAATTCTGGAATTTGGATGTAATTTCTTTCCATACTACCTGTTTTCCATCCATTTCTGCCCTGCCACCTTTCACTGCTCTGTTTTGTGTTTGTTTCAAAGGCTGTTCTTTCATCATGCTGATATGTCTGCCTTGAATGTCTATCTTTGGGAGATGTTGTCCTTGAGGGAGCAGAACCCAAACATCAGCTCTGGCCAGAATGCCACAATAGCTTGTGTAAGATATTGTAATATATTGATGTTCCAAGAATTTTACTGCAATAATGGTATCTTACACATGCTGTTCAAAACGGACCATAAAACCTGGCTACCTTCTTAAACAGATCTGTCTGAAGATAAAAAACAAAAGGAGAGAAGTAAAAATGGAGGTGTTCTAATCTAATCCCTCTCCTTTTATCTCCTCATCCATAGCAACCCAATGTGACAGGAATCACATTTTCAAATCTTGTTTTATTCCAATACTTCCTACAAATACCTGATAATATCCAGTTATGTTTTCTCACTGTTATGAAGAAACAGTGCTGCAGATTCAGTAAGAGACAGAGCGTAGATTAAGAAGTGCTTGTATGATTAGCTGTTGTGTTAAATATGTACTTGACTGTGTATTTATCTATGCATTAACAGAAAGAGTTTTTTTCTGTCTGCTCTTTTTCCAAGAGCTTAAAAACAAAGTTTGTCTAAGGCTGACACTGGCACGCATGAAGTATGTGGCAGGCTTCTGAGATAGCTCTCTTTGTGCACATAGTGGGAGGCAGAGCTGGCTTTTCATTGCCAGTACACTCAAAATCAAACAAGCTTGTATTTTAAAAGAGCTGAAAGGAGTTAAAAAAAAACCCATTTCTTACTTCCTTTTAGTGGGTCCTGGGCATCTAACTGCTTTACCATCCTGGGTCACAACATGGATATTCTTGCACCTGGATGCTTCTTCTGTTTATTTAAAAATATTACAGTTTAAGGAGCAATCCTCAAACAAATGTACAGGCTAGATAATACCAGTTGACCAAATAAATGTCCAGCAACAAGCAAGTTTGACATATTACATGCTCTGAAGGGACAGACATCAATGGATTAATTCAAAAGGAGTGACATCCTTCTAGATACTGCAGCTGTCCCCTGGTACATCGTTTTGGTCTTGGAGGAGGTATGTTATCACCTCTGGTCATGGTGTAGTCTGAAATGAAACTCTTATCTAGTGGAGAAAGCATGGCCATAATACTTCAACATGAGACAGGGCATGATAAGAGTCTTCACAGACCTCTTTGAGAAGAGGATTTCCACTCAGACTGGTAACATTCAGGAAGCAAAACAGAAATCCTAAAATGTTAATTTCATGCATAAAGTCTTGATGAGAGTTTTTTTGTGCTGTTTATGTGGTATATTAAGGGAGACTGGCAAAGATAAGTTTCTGGCTACCTGTTTTTTTGGGGATCAAGGGAGCAAGAAATCCTTTAGTGACTATCCTCTCTGTATTGTAGAAATGCAGTATACCCCAGAGAGAGTCAACATCTGAGAAACTTTGTTGGGAGACAGAAAAAAAGAGAGAAAAAGAGAGTGTAGTTTGTTTATTGTTGTTTTTAAAGGGATCTATTGACACTTTAGGATGTTTTAGAGGCCAGAAGGAGGAACTAGTGCTCATTTGTGTATCCTGACTACTTTGTGCAACTTTCAGTTTGAGACAAACAAGTGCAACTTGGATGTTTTCTGAGGAATGCGATAGCAGGTTCTCCTCCTGCTGAGTAATAATAATTATGGTTCTTATACTCCCATGACATTTCCTTTTCTTTGTATGGGTTACATAAAGCAAGAATGCTCCTGATAGTTATTCACACTGCTTTAGCCTCCCTAATCCAGTTCTTAGCAAGAAAAAGTATTTTGCTTTTTAAAGCAAATCTTCAGTTCATCAATAGAATGTTAATAATTTAGCCAGTTATACCACCAAGCTATGCTGTCAGTGGTCAGATATGAGCTTTTTGCCCTTCCTCTCAGACTTGCCCCAAAGCTTTTCAGTAAAACTGCATAAATAACTTGCTGAAAAGGATTTGGCTCGTTTGATTGTTGCCTCCACTCAGCAAAGAGCACCCCTTAACCTTGGTGCTTATGGTCCTGAGGTTTATTCTAAAGACTGTTTTCCTGAATAAAACTTCTAGGTTACATGCATGGAATTGTCCAGTTCAACAGGTCAGTTGGAATAGGAAGAATCTGCAAAACCTAGTTTGGAAAGGAGGTTTCTTTGTTTGTTTTGAGTTTTTCTCTGCTTCATGGGAATGTATTTGAAGATTAGATCTAGTCAGTTGAAGAAATCTGTCCAAGTAATAAACATACTTACTTAATACTATGTAGATCTAGGATCATATTGATGATCTCAGTTAAGCCCTATAGTCTCCAGTTACTAAAAGAGAGAGGAGCTTACTTTACATGGCTTTACAAAGTGCTTTAGAGAGCAATAAGAATATAAGTAATGCAATAAACATGACATTCTACATTTGTGGAATAGTTAGCAATAGTTCATCATTTCTGCTTGTAATATTTATGATTACCTCCCACAGAAATGAAACCAAAGTAATCAGAAACCTTAAAGGGGAAAATCACATTTCTACTGATTTGGACATTACAGAACATTTTTGTATGGTATGTTTGGTTTTGGAGCAAAATCCCCAAATAAAAGGATTATGTGTGCACAGTGCAGCAAATGCGAGGGCCCAGTTATGGTCCTCAAAGGGCTTTTAAAATAAGTGAGCTAACATTTGCTTACCTGAAAAGAATAGCTAGCTAGAGAGGAATTTGAAAATATTTTTTCCCCTTTGAGAAAGACATCATAAAATTAGCTAAAAATAAACCTGTTTCATGTGTACTACCTCTAGTTCATTTATTCTAGTTCACGTCAAATATTTCTGCTATTAGTGTACCAGAAAGCAAAATGTACTAGAATGTTTTAACAGAACTGCATGGGTTTGGTGAGATGGTGTCACGGAGGGGAGTTCTCAGTACCTATGCCTATTTGGCGGAGGGGAGAAATTAATTGGAGTGAGATAATTTTATATAAAAATATAGATTTATTAATCTCAATATTCTGAACTCTTGCCACCCCCAACCACTGTATATTAATATTAAATTTTGATACACGTTTATGAAAACAATCAAGGATAAAATATGTACAGAAACTGGTTAATTAACTAGCAAACATTCAAACTATCAACAGAGAGAGGAGTTTTTCCCCGTGGCTTAATGCCGTTTGGGGTCCCTATGCCATTTGCCCAGCAGAGCAGTCTGGAGCCGATTCTGCTCAATGGCAGAGACAACAGATATTTACAGAGGTATTAAAGCTTTTACTCACAATTCTTACTAATTATTAATCACCCTCCGGGGCTGCATCACAGCCTGTGTGTAATGTCCAGACTTCTGGGGATCTCTGCCCATGGACTTTGAGGCTGGAATCCTCCCAGCTTGAGGGGAGATGATAAATCTTCCCAGCTTCTGGGGAAATAGGTTTCTGACCTTTTTCTCCTGGCAAAGAGGCAACCTCTGCCTTTGGTGCTGCTGGCTTCTTCTGGGTGCTTCTGTCCAGAAATTCTCAGCTGGCAGGATCTGCAGTATAGGAGAAGAATATCTGTGCTGTCTCTGGCACAGTTCTTCACGGCTAGAAGGCCGTGTGTGTGTGCAGACAATCCAGAATCTGCTTCCTGGTTGTCTCAGCAACAACGGCTCTTACCAGGCAATGATAGGCAGCGGGCATGCAAAGTGTGCAGCTGCTGGGAGTCTGAGCTCCGTAGGTAAAGGCAATGCAGGATCTGGTCCTGATAACACAATAGCATGCAGATTTGCACAGCTGGCTTAGAAGACTATAGGCTCCTCATATAGATATATATGTGCAGGCTTAAATGAGCTCTGCAAGAAAGATATGCAGGCAGGTGAGCTGCGAATGAGTCAGAGCAGGAGGTCTGGGCCTCTGAGCATCAGAGCTATGCAATGGCATCTGAGCGTGGGGGTCTGAGCTGCTGAGTGCTGCAAGTGAGGGTCAGAGCTGTGCAGGGGTCTGAGCCATGCAGGTGAGTCAGAGCACGTTGTTTACCTGTGCACCCCTATTTATTGAATGTGGGCTGAGATTAATGGCCCCTTTCGCCACTAGAATCACCAATCAGGTTGACAGTCAGCCAAACCTTACCATAATAGGCAAAAGCTGCTTGTCTGGACTTTCCCAAATATGGTGATCACATGGATTTACCCCAGGGAGACACGAGCTGGGTGTGTAGGGGCTTACGCAACCTGTTTACAACCAGGGGTCATGGCAGAAAAACATGTCCAGGCATGCATAGGCATAAGCAAGCCTGCTTTTGGGCCTACAGGCCCTCCACAACAGATGGTTCTTTTCAGACCATTGCTTCATTCTCTTAGCTTGCTGAACTCTTCTTTTTATTAAACAATTTATGGGGAAAAAAAAACAACTAACAACAAAACCCAACAACAACAATAAACCAAACAACCAAATACCAAAACCCCAGATGCTATTCTGCAAGGATTTACTAAAATATTGTAATCTCTTATCTCATGCACCTTAGTGTAGAACCAATTTCTGCAGAAGAGTCATTAACGTTATTTGTACTACCATTGCAGTGAATCTAGCGTTTCAGAGCCTGCAAATGCTGATAACTCTTGAACCAGAATTAGATTTCTTAGTAACAATCAAAATTGCAGTGTCTTCAAAAGCAAAGTATTGGCAACTGCTAAACAAAACAAAGCCTACTATAAGAAAAGTGGTGGTATTTTCATGATGTACTCTAACCACCATCATTATTCTCATTACTAGAGATCACCTCTTGCAGAAAAAAAAAAAGTCTTCATTGTAACACTGTTAGCAGTTTCATTGGGCAGATAAGTTAGCTTGCAGAGACTGAATTGCTGTCTTGTGTAGATCATCATAGCTCTTGTCTTCGGGAAGACACACAATTATATTTAATAATTGTAATAAATAACACAACTGTGACCTGAAGTCGTGTTTCTTGGCTGCAACAACCATTCATATACAACAGCAGGTTGGGCAGTCATGCATAAATTCGGACTCAAATCATTTCCTTTCAGACAGCAGGCCTGGTGCTGAACATGATTCATCCCTGCTATCTGGACTCATCAGAGTGTGTAACTCACCTACTGTTGGGATTAGGATGCTATTTATGCTCTGTACTATGGCAAAAAATATAAAACAGAAAGCATTTTAGGTTTAGATATCTCATGCATTAGGTGATATGCAGGCATATGATAAAGAAGCTAATCTTTTTCCCAAATGAATTTGCAGTTTAAATGCCAGACAGGGCAAAAGATAAGGCAGAAAAGAGAAGAATGGCAACAAGAATGTGTCTCATACAGTTTTTTAGTCCTTTCATACAGATAAATAGAGACCTTTAGTTTTCAGATCTGTCAGTCTGCCAACTTTTGACACTGTATGCATTGATATGTAATGGATTTTGGGGTTTAAAATTCATGGATTCATACTTGTGCCCCTGGATTGGACATCAGAACTTTGATTACTGTGCAAATTCACCAATGAATGCATGTCCTTTTTTCTCTCTTTTTCAGGGGGAACAGCTTCCAGACTTAAGGGCTTTTTGGGATGCATTCGTTCTCTACATATAAATGGACAGAAACTTGACCTCGAAGAGAGAGCTAAAATGACACCTGGTGTTAAACCTGGATGTCCAGGACATTGCAGCAGTTATGGTAACCTCTGCCATAATGGAGGAAAATGTGTGGAGAAGTATAATGGTTATTCCTGTGATTGCACCAACTCAGCCTATGAAGGACCTTTCTGCAAGGAAGGTAGGCAGCAAGCTTTGATTGCAGGTTCTTAGTAGTCTCTGAACTGCAGCACAATTTGACTCATGTCAGCTTGATGTCGCTCATGTTACAAGGAGATGCTCTAATATCAGCTGACCCTTCAGTACTACTGTTTGTTTTAAGCAGGCTGTCATTCCTCCTTTTGCTGACTCCATTAATGGCCTCAGAAATTAGAATGCTGTTAGTTGTACTATTAATGTAACTGTATGCCACTATGATACCAGTATTGAATTGTCTGTATCTTGGCCCAGACATCAGAAAACAGGGCTGTAATTTTTCATAACATTGTCTGCCCATGTCTGAATATTTACTTTTCCTGTTCTTAAAACCTCATCCAGCTTTGCCCACCTTAAGATCTTGAGGGCTTTTCTTTCCAGAGTTTTTGAGCAATGGTGTTATGAGAAGAGGTGAACTTTCAAGTTTTATTTTTTTTTACCATTCCTGTGACAACCCATTCAGAAGTTAAGAGATTTTAAAAATAATCATTAAGCATTCAGTCTCTTGAATGCGTCCACAATGAACCTTTCTGTTTGGCTTGTAGATGTTGCCAACACCAGAAAAAGGAGTGGGGCAAATAAAGAGCATCTCATTTAGATAGCACGTGCTTTGGAAAAGGAAGGAAATAGTAAAACTCATGCTCAGTAGCAGCAAGGGTTTTACTTACTGTGGCTGCTGCTTACCTCATTAAGAGGGTCACTTCATCTACTGGTGTAAATCAGCCTAGTTGTACTGCAGTCCATGGAACTATGCTCACTCACATGAACTGAGGATTTGCACCAATGCCAAAAGAGGCATATTAACCACAGTGTCCTGTTAGATACTGCTGTAGAGGTGAAGATGCTGTACTGGAGAAAGCAGTTGCAGTCAGTCTGTAGCTGGAGACGCTGCCATCTTGACTTGACTTTAATCACATTAGGAAAAAGAAGGTGTTATCACACCTGCATACGTCATGGCCAGACTGCACTGAAAACATGAGCAAGGAGTTCTTGGAATCTGAGTATGCACAAGGTGTTTCTTTTCTTTTGGAGTCATCAAAGTCAGCTTCCCTTAGTGGTTGGCTTTTGTTCAATGTGTTGCTTTAATAATGACTTTGTTTAAAAAAAGAGACTGGAAAGCACAAATATATTCTCTTTCTTGTGGGGGGGAAATAGAGAATATTGCCTTACATGTCAACTGTCAGAAGATAGTGAACCGGGCTTTTATTTGGCTGACAGACCTCTTGGCCTATTCCACCTTGTGGAGCTCTGCTTCTAGCACTAAAATAGTTTAATTTAGAGATCTCTGTCCATACACTATCTTTCTCTGTGCTGCACAGATAGACTATAAGGAAGGATGTACTGCTCATCCAAATAAGGAACAATGACGTCAGCTGGATCAAAGAGTTTTGCAGTGTTCTGCTTCTGAGGCAGTGTGCTCATGTCCATGCCTGTCTGTGATATCTGAAAATGCAGCAACTGAAATTATTCCCTTGGTTTATGTATTCTTTCAGAGGTTTCTGCATTATTTGAAGCTGGCACTTCCATTACCTATATTTTCCAAGAGCCTTATCCTGTCACAAAAAATGCAAGCACCTCAAGCTCTGCCATTTATGTGGATGCTGTCATGTCCAAGGAAAATATTGCATTTAGCTTTCTCACTGCACATACTCCAAGCCTTCTGCTGTACATCAACACCTACCTTCATGAATATTTGGCTGTAATTCTCTCCAAGAATGGTAAGTGCTCTTGATTTGCTACCAAAGAGAGACCAGGGTGGCTGTGCTAAGGGTTTTTTTTTTTTTTTTGTGAGAATAGTATAGAATTCTGCACTGATTTAAGATCATTTCAGTGTCTGCAACATTATTAACTTGATGGTATTCAGTTCACACAACTGGCTATCACTCTTGTTTATAGCCCTTTATTTGGCATTCAGTGCTGCACTTGCCTATTCAGTCTTTGAATAATCATGTTGTTGGATCTTAAAATGTGCTTTGAGTTTCATTTGGCAAGATTGTACAATAGCAATCCTTTGCTATTTATTCCACACTGAGATCCATTAGGCCTCTAAGATAAGGCAATGAGAAATACCATGAATGTACAAGAACTCTTGGTGCAGAAATATATCATTTTTTCTGTTGCATTCTATCTTGGCACATGTGTTGGTCTTCACTGGGTTGTTTCAATGGAATATGACCATTATGCCTGAATATTAAAGCCAGAAAATGTAAAAGTGTTCTAGATTCACTGATGAAAACATGAGCTGCAAATCCATTTTTTATTAAAAGTCAGACAATGTGGGGCCTTTCTAAAGATATGCCAAGATTTTGATGGCATAGGTTCTATGCCTTCTCAGTAAGACTGGCTTCAGAGTTGTTGCAGTGCTTTCAGAAAACTCACTCCAGATGAATATCATCCTAGACAAATGGGGACTTTTGAATTATTGAAGAATTATCAGGCACTGGAAGTGATGAGTAAGCATGTTGTTGAGTCACTAGCCTCTGGAAGAACAATTGAAAATGAATGCTACATGATTGGATATGTACATTTGACCAAACGACCCAGATTATTCTGAAGCCTTGTAAATCCCAAAAAAAGGAGGCTTTCAAGTACCAGTCAAATGAAACTAGAAGAAGACAAAAAAAGGTAACAAGTAAAAATATTTTATTCTCTACTTGGGCTTTTTAGTAGTTTATCTCCTGATTATACCACATGGCTGATGCGCCAGCTTGCATGGGATGGCTACCCAAATCCCCAGTAGAGGCTGCTGGGAAAACATCAGCCTAGACCCATCACCCCAAGGTGAAGTTGCAGCCAGGCAATGAAACTACTGAGGAAACTCCATGCTTTCCTATCCAATACTAGATTTCTATCTCTTATTTGGTCTCAAATGCAAGTGTTTATGATTTTCAGATATATGAATTTTCCAGTACGTAACTCCATGGTGCCAGAAGTTAGCCTCTGCTGAGGTCAGACATTGGAATCTGCTTCTCAGTTATGCTCAGGTCTCTTGATGACACTCAGGCAATTGGAAATAGCCCTAAAGTGACTGGAAATGTAATATTCATTTAAATCACCTTTACTGCTGTCAGAATAGTGTAAAATAACCTTAGAAACATGAGTCAATTGACTTTTATTGATGAAATACAATCATAAGCTGGCTTTAATTGCAAAATTCTGAAAGGGGCACAAGTAATGATAGCTGGGAACAGGGTTGGAGTCAGGACACTAGGATCTGTTGTAGCATGCTAGCAGGAACAGAGATAAAAACTTTGCTTTTTGGCAGTTGCACCATCTGCAGATCTCTGGCTCAGATAGAGACAGAGAGTCTCCTACTCCTGGAGGTAAAGTGTCTCAGGACACTCAAGCAACTGAAGCAGTGGTGCTTTTTCTCAGATTTGTACTTCTATTTACTCACTTGTAAAAAAAAAAAAAAAAAGAAAAGAAAAAAAAAAAGAAACAAAAAACCCAAACACCACCCCCCCCCCCCCCAAAAAAAAAAAAAAAAAAAAAACCAAAACCAAAAACAACCAACCAACCAACCAAACCAAACCAAACCAACAAACACCAAAACAGAGGTTTGGTGAGATGTCAGGTTCCAAAACTCTAGACTATAAAATGTAGCACTATGCACAAAGAATTACTAAGCTGACCTTGGTTAACTCCTGAAAGTCTCTTTCAGGGTTACACTGAGCACGCTTCTATGTCATTCTTTTAAGACAGTCATTTCAGTCATGCATATTTGTCCCAGTTGTAATCATCTTTTTGTTTTAATCTCATGTCATTTTGTTTCTTAGTCTTGTTGGAATTGAAATTATTCCAATGAGAATGACATTCAGATATGTTACTCTTTGTTCCTCCAAAAGGTTTATGCTTGCAATAAAGTTACTGAACGATGAATAACAATGTCCTTTGTAGCACTGAAAGTGAGCACAATTCCTGCTCTCTTACTGGCTCTTTTTCAAACAATCTTGCTGAGTCTGGCAATGTATAATAGGGCCTAAGCATGTCCCTGCTGGATAACTGATTGGTTAAATAAAGGCTGTACCCCAGGTAACATAGGAATGGACATTCTCACTTAAGTCATGAGGGGTAACGTGCTTTGCCATAATCTCAAAACCCTTTCCACTTGTTTAGAAACTATATTGGAACAGTCTATATACTTTGATACCTCACCTCTGTTGTAGAGGCAGGGAATTAACGTGGCCAAGTCAGAAAAATATATAAAAAAGAATTATTTTATTTTCCTGAAATCCCACCTCCAAACCTATATACAGAATTAATTTAGTTTAATTAGCAGACTCAGATTGATAGAGACTATCTCACAAAGGATACTATAGATAAATTTGGCTGGTTTATAAGTCAAAAAATGGAAAAGGCTAAGCTACAAACACAGCTTTCCCCACTATAACTCAAGCTGAGCAGAAGAGTTTACTCACAAAGTGAGCTAGGCTGTCTGAGAGAAATGTGGTCCAGTTGCTTGTCAGCTCTCTCTCTCTCAAAAGGATATCCAAGGCTCGTTAAG
Source organism: Pogoniulus pusillus (assembly GCF_015220805.1). NCBI lineage: Eukaryota > Metazoa > Chordata > Aves > Piciformes > Lybiidae > Pogoniulus > Pogoniulus pusillus. The sequence goes on from NC_087265.1 coordinate 18,210,413, forward strand.
CCTGTTAAGCTTGCACAAAAGAGTGCTTACGGTAGGGGAGCCATCCTAGGCAGGGACAGTCCAGTCCCTCAGGAGCTTGTCCTTCACAGTGCCTGGGGACTCTCTCTGCAGGAACTATCAAGGTGGGGGAGAACCCCAAGGTGGGAAGCACCCCAATATCTTTCAGCTTCCTAGACAAAGAGACACTTTACCATTTCCTCAGCATGAAGACCACAGCCAATCACCAGCCTGATTTCAGCGTAGGCATCTGCACTGATCACCTCTGTGCCAGAAGGACCCTTTGCTCCCTCCCCTTCAAGCCTGCAGGGCAAGGGGGGAAACAGTTTTTTTGTAACTTTCCTCTCCCATTCAAACCACTGGATGGGAGGAAACTGGGTATCCAGGACACCAGTACAACATCTATATGTATTTTTCAAACTACTTATTCCTCTTTTCTATTATCCACAAAATAACCAGGCAAATTATTAGTTAATAAAAGTGACAATAAGAATAATGTTTCCTGTAATTCAGACAGACTTCCCATGTTAAATATTTACCATAAAAGAGGTTTAAGTGTCTGCAAGGCTCATTCATACTTAGACTATAATAAAAGGGGCTTATGAGAGTGAATTTGTATAGGCAGATATGGTCTAATCCAGTCAGGTGTGAAATATTTCCTGTAAAATCAATCAGTTTCAGTAAACTTAATAAATTTAACCCAGGCACATTTTGCACTATCAGTCTGTAAAAAAGGTGATATCATTAGAAAATACAGTACACATTGATTGAGACACTAGAATTGTGGTAGTAAAATGATTCATTTAGAGTTAACTAACAGGCCAGTGTAAGGTCTGTGAAAGGAAATAAAATTGCCTCATTCCCACTCATGATTTTACCCATTCAGATCAATGCTGCCCACACAGAAAGCTCTTTGAGTGTATGGAGCCTCAGAGGGAAGATGGTTCATGAGGGAGGTAAAGTGATAATAGATGTTGGATGTCACCATATGTCAATTTAGAAACTACAATTCTGGACCTGATTGGGTATAATCAGCATGGCTTCACTCAGGGCAAATGGGCAAATCCTGCCTGACAAACCTGGTGGCCTTCTATGAACAGGTCACTACATTAATAGAGGAGGGGTAAGCAACTGATGTCATTTACCTGGACCTGATCAAGGCCTTTGACACTGTCCCACACCACATCCTGATCTCCATGCTGGTGAAACATGGGTTTGATGGGTGGACTACTAGATGGATAAAGAACTGGCCTGAGGGCCACACCCAAAGAGTGGCTGTCAATGTGTCCATGTCCAAGTGGAGGCCAGTGACAAGTGGAGTCCCTCAGGAATCAGTCCTGGGACCGGTCTTGTTCAACATCTTTGTCAGTGACATGGACTGTGGCATTGAGTGCAACCTCAGCAAGTTTGCTGATGACAGTGCTGTGTGGTGCAGCAGACACGCTGGAGGGAAGGGATGCCATCCAGAGAGGCCTCAACAGGCTGGAGAGGTGGGCACAAGCCAACCTCATGAGGTTCAACAAGACCAAGTGCAAGGTTCTGCATCTGGGTCGAGGCAATCCCAAGCACAAATCCAGGCTGGGTAGTGACTGGCTGGAGAGCAGCTCTGAGGAGAGGGACTTGGGGTGCTGGTGGACAAGAAGCTCAACATGAGCCAGCAGTGTGCACTTGCAGCCTAGAAAGCCATCCAGATCCTGGGCTGAATCAGGAGAAGTGTGGCCAGCAGGCCGAGGGAGGTGATTCTCCCCCTCTACTCCACTCTGGTGAGACCCCACCTGGAGAAGTGCATCCAGTTCTGCAGCTCCTATTACAAGAAGGATGTGGACGTGCTGGAGCATGTCCAGAGAAGGGCCACTGGGATGATCATAGGGCTGGAGCACCTCTGCTATGAGTACAGACTGAAAGAGTTGGGGCTGTTCAATCTGGAGAAGAGGACACTCCGAGATGACCTTTCAGTATCTGGAGGAGGCCTACAAAAAAGCTGGGGAGGGACTTTTTAGGATAACAGATAGTGACAGGACTAGGGGAAATGGAGCAAAGCTGGAGATGAGTAGGTTCAGGCTGGATGCGAGGAGGAAGTTCTTCATCATGAGCGTAGTGAGAGCCTGAAATGGGTTGCCCAGAGAGGTGGTTGAGGCCCCATCCCTGGAGCTGTTTAAGGCCAGGCTGGATGAGACTCTGGCCAGCCTGATCTAGGGTAGGGTGTCCCTGCCCATAGCAGGTGGGTTGGAAGTAGATGATCCTTGTGGTCCCTGACTGATTGTATGATTCTATGACCTATTCAGATGTCCTCCTTCTACAGCAGGCGATGCTCAGTTGTGTCTAGCAGCTAATATTTCTAGACACAATTCCCACCCAAAGAATTTACCTGTATCACAAGGTTGTTCTTACCTCTGATCAATTATCTCATATCCTGGCAGCCTATGAGTAAGTTTTAAAAATGTAATGTTTTTAAAGATCACTTGGGTATTCTTTCCACCATTGGTTAATACATTTATAAATCCTATATATCTTTCAAAATCATTTGTAATAACTTAGTATTGTCCCCTTCTCTACAATCTTGCACATTATACCTATTCGTGTTTAAACTGTGCATACATATTAACGTGTATGTATTATATGTAGATGGGAATGCATATTTATATATAGATGGTTATGTATATATAGTTTTCATAGTCTCATTGATTCCACTTCTGAAAGATTAACAGTAATGTAATAATTTGCACTGTAGTTTTAATATCAGTGCTGGAAATTTTTCATATTGTTAGTACCCATTACTAAGCTACATAAAATGGCTAAATATATCTAATCAGCCTTTTCAGTGTGTCAGTCTACGTCATGGGAAGCTACTGCCAAAAAAAAAATTCTTTTCTTTCTCAGGCTAAATTTTCACTGTAAATTTTTTAATTTACATGATTTCACCAAGTTACCAAGTTACCAGTATCTCACTATTAGTATCATTGTCTTAAAGACAGTAATTAATGGGGCAGAAAAATATTGAGAGAAACTGTAAGTGCTTCTCCTTTCTGCATGTTTCTTCCCCTCTGCAAGTGATCAAATGTGATATGAATGTGATGAAATATATAATATAGAAAATGTTTTGCCAGGACTTTGATTCTCAGTGTTGTTGGCTTTCTCCATGGAAACAATATGATTCCTAATATGGAAAAACAGCAGATAGCTACCATCAAAGTAAAAAGATAGAATCTCAAACTATCCTAGAGTGATTTAAAATTTATCTGTATTTATTATCTGATATCATAAGAAACTAAACAATTTGAGTCCTTTTCTTTTTGGTTGTTTCTGCACAGTACTTACTGCCATCCCAGTGTGCCAGCATTGCACTTTGGGATAAAACAACTCTTGAGCCACCAATATGGTTAGATGGTCGTTCTCCAATTTTTTTTGTGTTACAGTGACTTATATGCTTACTTGGAAGTGGTGTGCACAGCTAACTAAGTTTAAGATTGGTACATCTGGAAAGTACAGATTGGTCCAGGGTTATGTACATGATACAGATAGGTTAACATTGTATCAACAACCTGTAGGATCAGCCCCCTGGCAGCTGGCTGACCCTGCCTCCTGCAACTGGCACTCTACATCCTGCAGCTGCATGTGGGAGGCCAGCACCCACTGCCTGGCTATCCTGAGTCCAAGGACACCTCACAGCACGGGTTTGCTCATGTTTATCAATTCATGTCTTGTTAGCAAAAATCCCTCCACACCAGTGAGCTCTATTCTCAATTTCTTTTGGGAAGTAAGACTCTGGAATGTCATAGGTGAGATTAAAGACAACAGAAAAGGTACAGTTAAAACCAAAAAGTATACATAAAAACAGCTTGAGTAATTCTTCTGTTAGGTCTTGAGTCTCAGAATATATTAGTAGGAGCTAGATCAACTCCACTGTCCTGTCCTCAAAGGTCTTGAAATCAGCTGATATTTGAAGTTAATAGGAAGAAAAACTAAAACTTGTAGTATAGGTGAGCTGAATGAATACTCTGCGAGAAAGAAGTAAATGTCATCAGTGAGAAGCTACTGATATTTTTAATAAACTAGAAATCTATCACAATCTCCTTCTGTCTTGAGTCAAAAGAATCCTTTCTGTTAAAGACACATAAATTGTCCATGTTGGTTTTGCTTTGGAAGTCTGTTGAGCTACATCTCCAATAACTTTTCTTGAGCAAAACCAAAGCTTTTGTCATTCAGTAGTAAAAAAAGACAAAAAAAAAAAAAGTTCAGCCTTTGAGGTAAAGAATCTTTTGATTCTGTTTGTGCTGTGCACTCTGGAGTTCAATGAGGCAAAGTCCCATTAGCCTCACAGGGAAAGGAGGAGTTACTGAAGCACTGGGGTGGATTTGAGGGGTCAATTTACTGGTTCTTCTACTTTACAACCTTGAAGATTGTAGTTTTAGGGAGTGAGTACCACAGGGTGTAACTAACTGTTGTGGAAAGACTTTCTAAGCTGTGCAATTGCTAGTGCAGTTGTCTTGTCTTTTGAGAATTCCTTCTGTCTTATAGACTTTCCACACTCACTGAACAATCTGCACCTTTTCTGTGACTGAAAATGGTGCCAAGGTTCATGTATAGTTATTTTTAACAGATCAGGATCAGGAAAGTGAGTAATGTTGGAAAGTGTGGGAGACAACTTTGTTGAGGATATTAGTTTTCAAGCAACTTTCTATGAATGACTGAGAATTGTTCCCAAATTACCTCTGGTTCACTGTCATTAAATTATTTCATATAACATAGGAATATGTATCCTCTATAATTTCAGGCAGTTGTTGTTATTTACTAAATGAGGAGCCAGTGAAAGTTTGATTGGGAATGTTGAATGTAAAAGAAATTTTCTGCAGTTGCCTGTAAATGGGAGTCTGTCTGTGGCACCCTAAGTAGAAAGGTCTGGGGTGCCAGGAGATCTCCCAATCAGTTCATTTATGTAAACAGAGAAACTATTTTGGTTAGAAACATCTCTGGCCCCTTGGATGATTCCCTGATGCAAGCATGCTTCACAGAAAACAGCAATGCTGATTAGAATTTTCATTTGAAATCCAGCACTAAAAACCCTCTGAGGTGGACTTGGCACTCAAAGCCTATATATATTTTTTGTTTGTTTTCGCATATGGAAACTCTTAAAGTGTGCAAAACTAACATGAAAGGAGAAGCAACTATAATACTCAGCCAAGAACTCCGGCAGATTTCTTTGTCTGCTTTCCAAGAGGAGAGCACTGAAAGATCTGTCTCTTTAGCTGAATTCATGAACATGGTTGTACTCATGAAGATCATTTTGCCATACCAAAGGGTCAAGAAATGTTCTGAAGATCCATGAGAGAAAAACAAAAGAACTGTAATTGGATTACATTGAGCAGGAAAGGCTCAGCATGCAGTTAATAATTGCTATGTGCTCTGCATTTATACAGACTGTCTTTGAACTTAGTGGTATCTGGCATAAAACCTCAGAACACTGGCTGCAGATAATCAGCCAAGAAGAAAACATATGTTCCCATTTGCTTGAAGAAGATGTTTATCTCCTTGAAGCCTTAAGTACCTTACTTGCTTTTTGCAGTTGAACAATCATTTTTATTATTCGATTTTTGTGTAACTGTCCGGAAAGGAGTGGAAAGGGAGGACAGAGGGTCACAAGCCCCTATGTTTGAATGGATGCTGGACCTACAGATATGCTTTTCAATAATTCTGAAATGAAGATCTCTCCAGAGCCCATTTTACCAAAGTCTTTAGCCCTGAGGATTGATAGCAGTCATTTTTCAGTTATTCTTCAGTTGTGAATTATGTGTATTATGGACATAGAGGGATGTGTAGGGAGATGTGTAGCCTATTAGAAATGCTGATTCAAGTGCTGCCTTGCGAGCAGTGTATCTGTTTCTACACAATGTAGAGCCCAAGTTAATAATACCCAAAGGAGCCAGCCTGGCTCCAAGCAAACTGTTCTCCATCTTGCTTGTAGTGTCCTTACTAGCATGCTGTTTTTTCCCATAACATATCAGTTATGCCGGTTGGATATTGGAAAGGTGACTTTGTCCTTCTCTCCTGATGCAATCAGGCATTTGTGCCTGAGTCTTTACAAGCCAGGGAGGCCTTCAGGAATCCCAGGCTGAGATCAAGAGAGAAGTCTGGAGCAAGGCAAATGTATGCTTAGTGCAAAAGGATCAGATCAGAGAATGTTTAAGCAAATTCAGCATACATCTATCCATGATCCCTGACAGGATGCACGTACGAAGTGCTAAGAAAGATGACGTCATTGCAAGGCCACTCAATAGGCAACAGAAACAAACTGAAACACATGAATTCATCTGACCATCAGGAAACTCTCTTTTCTACTCTAAGGGTGACAGAGGATAGGTATATCTTACCTAGAACATTGTAGGATCTCCCTCCTTCAAGATATTCAAAGGGTGCCTGAATATGGTCCTGGACAGCTGTCTGTGTCCCTGCCTGAGAATGGTGGTGTTAGACAATATGACCTCCAGACGTCCCTTCCCACCTCATCCATTCTATGATTCTGTGAAAGATTGCAGAAGTACACACTTGAAGGTGAAGCAGTGAAAGCATGTGTGTGTAAGCATGTATTTTACTACAGAAGATTAATAACAATGTTACTGTTATATGGTTCTTGTAGTAGGTACAAGTGATAAGTGAAAGCTATCAGATGGCTTAAGAACATGAGTCAATTCTTTGTATGCCAATGGACCTCCTTGGCAGGGTGCCATGGGAAAAAGCTCTGGAAGGAAGTGAGGCCCAGGAAAACTGGTCAGTGTTCAAGGATAACCTCCTCCAGGCCCAGGAGCAATGCATCCGAGAAAAGAGGAAGGCAGGTATGAATGCCTGGAGGTCTGAATGGATGAATAGATAGCTCCTGGACACACTTAGATGTAAGAAGAAAGCCTACACAGAGTGGACACAGGTAACCTGGGATGAACAAAAACAAAGTGTTCATGCAACCAGAGCTCAGGTTAGGAAAGCTAAAGGATAGTGTGACAGTTTGGGTGTTACCTGCCCCCCCCATTCTTAAGAAATCACTGTTGTGAAGGCAGGGAATTAACATAGCTGAGTCAAGAAATGTAAAAAATATAATTATTTTATTTTCCTGAAACCCTGCCCCCAAAACTATATACAAAATTAGTTTAGTTTATTAGCAGATACAGTTCAATCAGGAATATCTTCCCAAAAAATATTATAGATAAATTTAGATATTTAGGAAGTCAGGAAAAGGGAAAGACTAAGCTATATATACCCCAGACTTTGCCTTACATGCAAGGTGAGTTTGGAGAATCACCCAGTGGGTTAGAAAGCAGAAGGATTAGTGACACAGAAAGCAGACCAGGGAGAAAAATACAGGCACCAGATGTGACAGAGAGCCACTGCCATATCTATGTTTATGTTCTTGTTTTTATACATCTCAGCAAGCCTGTGACTGAAGTAGACATCACCATTGTTTCCTTTTCACAGCCTGTAATCTAATTTCTGTCAGTAAAACATTCCAGCACAACCCACCCCTGTCTATTTCACTCAGAGTTTTGCTGAGAACTGTCTAATCTAAAACAATATTTACAATAACGAATATTACAAGTTCAGTTCACACTTCATTACAGCTATCTTGGAGTAGGTGATTCAAAAGCTCAGAAAACAGCAAACAGTTTGTCTCCTCACAGACGAGACAAGAATAGGGACTCCCAGGTGACATTGGGTTCATGCTCACATACTATAGATTGCCATGTAGATTCTGTCTTATTGAATGCCAGGTAATACCCAGAACAGAAAACTCCTAACAGCGTGTAACATACACTCTCAGTTTAAACTCTCTCAGCTAAGGTTAGATTTCTCTGTGGAATACACTGGATTTCACCATTCTCCTGCATTACCCAGTAGGTATGACCAGGACCTTCAGCAGAAACCACCCCTCGGACAGGTTTCCCCTCACTCGAAGGAAAAAATACCCAAACAGTTTTCCCTAACAGATCGTTTTCAAGTACAACAGGAACTTTATCACCATCTACTGTTTGGACCAAATCTGATTGTGCAGGTCCTGCTCTGTTTGCTGAACCCCTACTATTTACCAACCAGGTAGCTTCTGCTAAATGTTTGTCCCAGTTTTTCAGAGTTCCCCCCCAGTGGCTTTTAGTGTGGTTTTCAGCAAACAGTTGTAGTGCTCAATCTTCCCTGAAGCTGGTGCATAGTAGGGTATGTGATAGATCCACTCAATTCCGTGCTCTTTGGCCCAGTTTTTTGCAAGATTGTTCTTGAAATGAGAGCCATTGTCTGCCTCTACCATCGTTAGAGTTTGGAGGATTGGCCAGGGGGATTAGAAAGCAGAAGGATTAGTGACATAAAAAGCAGACAAGGGAGAAAAGTACAGGCACTAGTTGTGACAGAGATCCGCTGCCATACCTATGAGTAAGGCAGTTGACTCTGTCCCACTTGACATCCTGGTCACCAAACTGGAAAAGCACAGACTCGATGTGTGGACCACTCACTGGATAAGAAATTGGCTGGATGGTCACATGCAGAGAGTGGTGATCAATGCCCACTATGTCCACCTGGCGACCAGTAACAAGTGGTGTCTCTCAGGGGTCAGCACCAGGACCAGTGCTGTTTAACATATTTGTCAATGATATAACAGAGGAATCAAGTGCACCCTTAGCACGTTTGCAGATGATACCAAGCTGTGTGGCACAGTCGAATTGCTAGAGGGCATGGATGCCATCCAGAGGGACCTGGACAGGCTGGAGAGGTGGGCCCAGGCCAAGCTCATGAAATTCAGCAAGGCCAAGTGTAAGGTCCTGCACCTGGGTGTCACGGAGGGGTATTCTGCCACTACACTGGTTTTGGTGGAGGGGAGAAATTAATTGGGTCAAGATAATTTTATATAAAAATATTATTTATTAAACTCAATATTCTGAACTCTTGCCACCCCCAACCACTGTATATTAATATTAATATATGTTTACATGGTTAGGAAAACATTCAAGGATAAAATGTTTACAGAAACTTATTAATTAGCAAACATTCAAACTATAAACAGAGAGAGGATTTTTCCCCCGCGACAAATACTGTTTGGGGTCTATATGCTATTCGCCCAGCAGAGCAGGCTGAAACTGATTCTGCTCTATGGCAGAGACAACTTATATTACAGAGGCATTAGAGCATTTACTCACAATTCTTATTAATTATTAATCACCCTCTGGGGCTATGTGACAGCCTATGCCAGTGTCCAAACTTCAGGGGATCTCTGCCCGTGGACTTTGAAGCTGGAATTCTCCCGGCTTGAGGGGAAAGGATGAATCTTCCCAGCTTCTGGGGAAATAGTGGTCTCTGACCCGGTTCTCCTGGCGATAATGCAATCTCTGCCTTTGTGCTGCTGGCTCCTTCTGGATGCTTCTGTCCAGGGACTCTAGCTAGCAGGATCTCAGGTATAGGAGAAGAATATCATGCTGTCTCTGGCATGGTTTTCACGGCTAGCAGGCCGTGTGTGAATACAATTCAGAGTCTGCTTCCTGGTTATCTCAGTGGCAGTGGCACACTTACCAGGCAATGCTAAGTAGCGAGCATGCAAAGTGTGCATGGCTGCTGAGAGTCTGAGCTCTGTAGGTAAAGGTAGGCAATGCAGGATCTGGTCCTGATAACACAGTAGTGTGCAGATGTGCACAGCTGGCTGGAGACTATAGGCTCTGCATATATATATATATATATATAGGCAGGCTTAGGTAAGCTCTGCAAGAAAGGTATGCAGACAGGTGAGCTGCAAGTGAGGCTCCGAGTGTGAGCAATGGCATCTGAGCGGCTGAGCTATCAAGGCAGCATCTGAGTGGCTGAGCATGTTGTTTACCTGTGCACCCCTATTTATTGAATGTGGGCCAAGATTAATGGCTCCTTTGGCCACTAGAATGACCAATCAGGCTGGCAGTCAGCCAAACCTTACCATAACAGGCAAAAGCCACTTGCCTGGACTTTCCCAAATATGGGGATCACGTGGGCTTACCCCAGGGAGACACAAGCTGTGTGTGTGGGGGCTTACACAACCTGTTTACAACCAGGGGTCCTGGCAGAAAAACATGTCCAGGCAGGGAAAGGTGTAAATAAGCCTCTTTTCAGGCCTACAGGCCCTCCACGACACTGGGTCAGTGCAATTCCAGGCACAAATCCAGGCTGGGTGACAAATGGCTGAAGAGCAGCCCTGAGGAGAAGGCCCTGGGGGTCTGGGTGGATGAAAAGCTCAACATGAGCCAGCAGTGTGCACATGCAGCCCAGACAGCAACTGTGTCCTGGGCTGTATCAAGAGAAATATTGCCAGCAAGGGAAGGGAGGTAATTCTCCCCCTTTACTCTGGAGCTCCCAGCACAAGAAGGACATTGAACTATTAGAGTGAGTCCAAACGAGGGCCACGAAGATGATCAGAGGGCTGTAGCAGCTCTGCTGTGAGGATAAGCTACAAGAGCTTGGGCTTTTCAGCCTGGAGAAGAGAAGGCTTCAAGGAGACCTTATAGTGGCCTTCCAGCATCTTTACTGTATATACTGTATTTACAATATATACAGCTATATACAGAAATATGCAAGTTAAAAAAGTAATACAGAACCACAACATCCCTCCCAGAAAGCAGAGTGCCCAGGAGGGGCTCCCAACCACTCTTTCACCTCCTTTCCACCCATCTGCCTTATCCCAGACTTTGACTTATATGCAAGGCGAGTTTGGAAGATTGGCCAGACAGGGGTGTTAGAAAGGAGAAGGATTATTTACACAGACAGCAGGGTAGGGAGAAAAATGCAGGCAGCCAAAGACAGACAGCAGCTGTGTCATCTATGTTTATGTTCTTGTTTTTATGCATCTCAGCAAGACTATGAGTGAAGTAGACATCACCATTGTTTCCTTTTCACAGCCTATAATTTAATTCTTCTCACCAAAATATTCCAGCTAGCTTCAAACTAGCACATTTGTTTTAAATGAAAAGTACAGTGAGAGATGAAAACCTGGTAAAGTTCTTCTACATACAATAGTGAGTAAACCATAGAGCCTACTGAATGTCTTGACTATGGGAAGACTAATGGCATTCAGTGCATGTGTGTGTGTTTTCAAACACAGCAGGAGTGATCTGAGCATCAGATCCAATAGTATCATGCAGGTAGCTTTTGTTAATGAAGGATCTTAGAATGACACTTATTCCAAAGAATATGTAGAAAAGATATAGGTTTAAATTTACCAGAATTAAACTAATCATCAGAGAGCAGGTAATTTCAAGGACATTTAGCTGCATCAGATGCCCCTAGCCCTTTCCTTCACCTCTACATTCAGTCACTGTGGTCACAGGAATCCAGTGGAGGCAGGATCGATCAGGGTACTGACGAGCCCTCACTGTCTGAGTTAGCTGCAAGCAGTATGCTTCATTTAGGCAGTACAGCGGCTTATATGGTACTTGGAAGAGGCGTGCACAACTAACTTAGTTTGAGATTGGTACAAGTGGAAAGTACAGATTGGCAGCATTATGTCGACAGCCTGCTGGGTCGACCTCTTGGGCTGGCTAACCCAGCTCCTTGCAGCTGGCACTCCACTTCCTGCAGCTACATGTGGGGGGTGCCCCCACCACCTAGCGTCCTGCCTCGAGATGGACTCAAGGACGCTTCGCATCAAGGGTGCTCATGTTTATCATCACATGTCCTGTTAGCAAGAAAATTCTCCCACAAGTCACTTTCAGGGAAAAACTATAATTAATGTAGCATCTCTTTGTAAAAATAACACTTATCATTGTCTTCATGAAAAAGAATTACCTAGGAAAGGAGAGATATTGATGATGACTAAGAGTATGTTTTTAAATTGCTGTTCACCCAGAGGTTTCCTTTTATTTTCCACAGGATGTTAACATCCATTTATTTCACTGACAGATACACTGACATAAAGAAGGAAGACAATTTGTCAGCAATCATCATGCTGGTAGATGGCAAACTGTGTTAGTGCTGTGCCATCACCTCCATAAATACACCACTGTGTATGCTTACCCATGAACTGGAGAGACAGTGTTCAGTATTATCCTATGTCTATGGTTCAGCCCTATTCCTGTTTTAGGCCCAGCCACATCATCATGGACATGCACTGGTTTTGTTTAGATGACTGTTCCTTTAAGAATCACTGGAATAAGCTCTACATTTAAGCCAGTTACTATGTGCATAATGAGCTCTATGACTGTGGTCCTCTGAGTCACTTTTTAGACTTGCAGTATTTTCTAGCTCTAGAACAAGAAAAACCATCTGCCGCTTCCTTTTTAATTGCTGGTCAGCCTGTGTTAAGCTAACTGGTGGGAATGAGATGTCTGTGAAGGTTAAACACATTTGTCAGTCATGTAAGGGAACTAGCTACATTTGTTGACACTTAAGTGACATACTCAATCTGAGTCCAACTGCTTAGTGGGATTGCAAAGTGAACTGAGGTCATGGGTCTCCAGATAAGCTCCTTTAGGGGCTTGAAGGGGTGTGTTTTTTTCAAAGTTGAAGAAATGCAACATGAAATGTTTTGTGGGTTTTGGTTTTTTTTAAATATAGCATGACCTGAATATGATCCTTAAATCTTGACTGTCTCAAGCACTGAGTGGGTGGAAATAAGAAATAGACATCTTTGCTTTTCACTGCTATGAAAGATTATGAAAAATTGGAGGTGTTTATTTTTTTTTTAATCTATCTAACAGTGTCATCTGAGCAAATGCAGTAGCTGAGTAATCATATGTTCAGCAAACATGTTCATCAGTTTCACCTCATTTTCTCCATGCAAAACAAATAGCAAGAGTCACCTCCTAAAAATGTGTGAGTACTATCTCAGTTAAATGCCACTGGATACTGAAGAGATAGGCTCTGTTCTTTCAAATCAGTAGCAGCACTTCACTGAAGAGTAAATTTACTGAGCAAATATCCCTGGGGAGAAGATGCTAATTAAAGAGCAATTTTCTTAGCCAACTGCTCTAAACCAAGAAAATGGTAGTTCATTTAAAAATATTTAGGCTATGAAAAGGGACACTGTCATGCTAAAGCTGTACAAGTTGCCAGAGAGATATTCTGTCACAGAGATAACCATAAACTTTCATTTGCTGTTCTGTGTTCAGGAAGCATTTTCTACATTACAAGCTGCAAATGGCTTTCTGATCTATTTTTTTTTTTTTTTTTAATAATAGTAGCATCAATAGCCTATTTGTTTTGTTGTGCCTTAATTATTTTTTCTTTAGCTCAGATGAGTTTTGAGGGTGAGTTCTAGGATGGATGCAGTTCTATACTTACCTTGCAATTTGACGAGGGTGACTACTACTCTGAGACAGCAGTAAGTGGTTCTGTTGGTCTCAAACACCTTTGTTTCTGGGTGCCTTTGAAGCAAGGGGACATAGAGAGGTAGTCTGTGGTTCATTTCTTAATATGGTGCTTCATTATTCTGTACATGTACATCTTTCCCAAATCAGAATTGTCAGCTGCCCTGAGTGCCCTGAGTGAAATTACTTTTCCTGACATAACATGATGGTGATAAAGTTGTATGTTTTGAGTGTACTATCCCTGAGCTCATTGAACTAACCTCAACTTCATCAGGTGATTCAAGATGTCTTGCCAGCTGCTTCAGCCAGTTTAAGTAATTAAAAAGTGCCATTGAAGTTGGCAGAGATGTTGGGTTCAATCATGACTAATTTTAAACCAGTTTATGTAAATGAGGGTCCTGTAGAGAAGTCTCAGACTCCCAAGTACATGTCATTCCCTTCTTTGCTGTTTTGTTCTTCAAGACTAAATAACACAAGACTTGTGGTCCTGATGGCCTATGTAAGAGGAACCTTGCTTATTAATGATGGAGTTTTAGACCAAAATCCTGGAATCCACTTTTTATTTTCTGCAGAGCTTCTTTAACCCTTTTCCTCAAATAATGTAACACAGGGTGATATCTTACAAGAGGGCAGTTTTTCTGACATTCCACAAGTGAAAAAAAAAAAAAATTCCTGTTGACACATTCAATCAGAATTTTTTTTTACATAGAATATGTAACATCATGGCCAAGATATTTCTTCACACTCTGATATTAGGGACTATATTTTAATCCTTCAGGCTGAGTACTTTGAAATTTCTCATTTAGTGTCCTTATCATCGCTAGTCTTAAGAGCTGCTATTACATCTTTCTTGCCCTCAGCAAAAAGCAGCAGTTTAAATACATCATGCTATTCCTGTAGCTGCCTGGGGATTGGTTACACTAGTTGTTGTACACTGATAGCAAGTACTAACCTTGGCCTCCATGACCACTGAAGGAATGTTCTGGAAGTGTTTTGTTTCAGTGGAGTGATCCTCAACATAGTCACCAGCAGAGCATGGCAATAAATATTGCCCTTTGCTATTTTCCAGAACTGGAAGAGTGTGAAAATGGTTCTATATATAATATCAGCACAGAGATGTCATTTATCTCTATTTATAGTCATGGATTACATTACTGCAGATTACAGGCTGAAGCCCATAGTCATATGTATCAAGTCAACTTTGATACTGCTAGTGGTCTCATCATAGTAGGATGTGAGCCTACATGGGCTCATTTCCTTCAAAGTGTTAAAAAGAGGCCATGTTACAGTCTATAACACTAAGGCTAACCTATGTCTCCCTTCCTGAGCTGTTGTGGAGCTAGCACAGCATAATGCCATGCTGGTCTGCATTGTATAGAAGTTGAAACTAAAATGGATTAATATAATAATCAAGTGTAAATCTACTCTTACCTAAAACTGCTAAAGTGCCCAATAAAATTTTCCAGCTCAAGGCCAGAAACAAGATACCTTTCTCTTTCCTTCCCTCCTCATTTATGGACTTAATAGAAATTGCCTTCAGCAATTCCACATACATGAGAGAAGGAAGAAAACACGACAGGCAATGTGTTGCTTGAGCATTATGGCAATCCAGGTGTGCATTGTCAGACACACAGAACTGAAAAGAGGATGACAGGCATGACTGCCACAAGATTACCAAAAATTACACAGCTCATGATTAGTATGAATCCCTATCATGAGACAGAAATGATGCAAAATAGAGAGAGAATAAAGAATAAGGAAAATGGAGCTGGTTTATATACAGCTTTTTATTTGCAGTTAGTGACACCGGGCTGATGAGATGGTGAAAGTCAGTAGACCAGATAATCAAAATTCAGAGGACAACAAAAAATTCTTAATAATAGTCCTAATTAATAATCCATTTATTTTGCCTGTCAAGTAGCAAAATAACAATGTAATCTGCCAGACAACTTTTTCTGTACTAAAAACAGGATGAATTTTGGTATTAAATGCATCTTAGTTTTAGCATATTTTATGTGGTCACCTCAGCTGTGGTGTGCAGAGTCAGGCAATGTTATCATGTCTCCCACTGCCCTAACAAGGAAGCATGAAGAAGGTCCCTTAACTTCCTTGTATTCGGGCTTCTTTTCTCATGCCTTTCTAGTGTAAAGCAATTGTAAGATGTTTACTGATAATCTCTGTTGATGGATCTTCCATCACTACTAGAAAATAAGATTGTGATTTAAGCTTGAATCCTAAGTGTGACATTGATGGTGATGGACAGAAGTTCCATGTCCTGGCTATGTCCTGAGGAGGTGGGAGCTTTGCAATATGTTTCAGAGCAGCTGAATCAAGCCCTGTAATGTGACAGTGAATAATTTAGTAGTTGTTACTGACCTTGATCTCTTCACAAATTCCCCTCTAACATCCATGACTATATGTGAAAAAGTAAATGCCTTTTACATTTCTTTTTAAAAAGTTCATTTAAAAGCTCACCTAATCCAACAGCCTTATCAATCAGCTGAAAAGCTTTCATCCAAGTAGCTCATTCTCCATTTTCCTTCTTGTTTTTAGAAGCTTCATTTCTATCTTCCAAAACTCAGGGAGCAGCAGTCTTCATCTGGAGTAAAATGAATGTTACAAGAAGTAGAGCTCTTAAGAGCCTGAGCAGCCAAACATCCTGGTGACAAAACAGGAAAAGAGAAGATCTGAACTAGAGTCTGGGTCCAATCTGGAAGGACTGTCAACTTCACCATGAGTTGTGGCAAAATTTCCCCTCAGCAGGAAATTTATGTATTTTTATAAACTTTTTATAAAGTTGTTTTACAGTTGCTTGTAGACAAGAGCCAGCCTTATTGAGGGAGGATTCAAAAGGCTGAAAGGAGCAGGTATGTCCTCTCTTGAGACCTGCAATCAGTCTTGCAGCATTAATGCAGCTGAATATAGGAGCCAAGCAGGGCTGAACATGCAGCCAGCCACACCTTGAGTACTGTGTCCAGTTCTGGACACTTCAATTCGAGAGAGATGTTGAGATACTGGAAGGTGTCCAGAGAAGGACAATGAAGCTGGTGAAAGGCCTGGAACACAAAGCCTATGAGGAGAGGCTGAGGGAGCTGGAGTTGTTTAGCCTGGAGAAGAGGAGGCTCAGGGGTGACCTCATTGCTGTCTACAACTACCTGAAGGGACAATGTAGCCAGGTGGGGGTTGGTCTCTTCTTCCATGCAACCAGCAACAGAACAAAGGGACACAGTCTCAAGTTGTGCCGGGGGAGGCATAAGCTGAATAATAAGAGGAAGTTCTTGACAGAGAGAGTGATTTGCCATTGGAATGGGCTGCCCAGGGAGGTGCTGGAGTCACTGCCCCTGGAGGTGTTCAAGAAAAGCCTGGATGAGGCACTTAGTGCCATGGTCTAGTTGATTGTCTAGGGCTGGTGGATAGGTTGGACTGGATGATCTTGGAGGTCCCTTCCAACCTGGTTGATTCTACGATTCTATGATTTTTGAGGGTCAGAGTTGCTTCTGAATAACAGTTTAGTGTACCACACTTCCAGTTGTATCATGGACTTTTCTGACATGGTGCTGCCACACAATGTTTATACGAATGTTGCCTCTTCAGACACTGAAACTGGTTCTAGAGCACATCCATCCTTTATGACAAAACAGTCAGTCAGCTTCTATCATTCAGCATAGGTGACATGTTCCTGTAGCCTTCTACAAAATCTAGTGATACATGGAATAATTTGAATTATTGCTAAAGAAGTGCTGAAATGGAAAGAGAGTGAGTGGTTTTATTATGATTTACAAAACTGGGTATAAATTAAGAACTCTTTGCTCAGGGTTGTGGTGACTTGCATTCGATTTCTACTTGGACACAGTAACAAAGTAGAAGAGCTTTTTAACTCTATGGTATAACTGATAATTGGCGTATTTTGGCTACTGGAGGTCCAAAAGTTTAGAGAATTTGTTTTTCATCTTTAGTGAATTATATTTATTTCTTCAAATATGTTAGAGCACCAAAGTAAAAATATTTTTCTGTGTAATTATTTACAATATATATTTTTGTTTATTGCATATAAATTCTAATAAATCTAGGCCTTACAATTTTTGAAATTAAGTTATAATTTTCACATTTGTCACCGTCTTCTGCATTGTGTGTTATATTTTGATGAAAAGGAGTAGCAAAATCACCAAAATTGAATAGAATAGTGCAAGACTTGCATGCCCTCTAGTGGAAGCGATCCTTAAGACTAATGTAGATGAGCTTTTGTGCCAGCATCTGACCTGCAGACAGACACACTCTCCTTTGATATACTTAGTTGCTCAATTAAGTTATATTTCTCCATAGCAGAGTTTGTTAGCTAGTAAGAGGAATTCTTCCAGTACATTTCTTTTCACACTGTTTGGTTACAGTTTGAAGTCCTTGATTTTTCAACCTTGTTACACCACTACAATAAGATGAAAATGAGTTCTACGTGTCGTGGAGGGCCTGTAGGCCCAAAAATTGGCTTATTTATGCCTTGCCTTGCCTGGACATGTTTTCCTGCCAGGACCCCTGGTTATAAACAGGTTGTGCAAGCCCCCACACACCCAGCTTGTGTCTCCCTGGGGTAAGCCCATGTGATCCCCATATTTGGGAAAGTCCAGGCAAGTGCTTTTGCCTGTTATGGTAAGGTTTGGCTGACTGACAACTTGATTGGTCATTCTAGTGGCCAAAGGAGCCATTAATCTTGGCCCACATTCAATAAATAGGGCTGCACAGGTAAACAACATTCTCAGCCACTCAGACGCTGCCTTGATAGCTCAGCTGCTCAGACGCCATTGCTCACACTCGAAGCCTCACTTGCAGCTCACCTGTCTGCATACCTTTCTTGCAGAGCTTACCTAAGCCTGCCTATATATATATATACGTGGAGCCTATAGTCTCCAGCCAGCTGTGCACATCTGCATGCTACTGTGTTATCAGGACCAGATCCTGCATTGCCTACCTTTACCTACAGAGCTCAGGCCCCCAGCAGCCGTGCACATCCTGCACACTTGCTGCCTGTCATTGCCTGGTAAGTGTGCCACTGCGGCTAAGTCAACCAGGAAGCAGACTCTGAATTGTCTGCATACACAGCCTGCCAGCCGTGTGACAACCGTGCCAGAGACAGCACGATATTCGCCTCCTATAGCTGAGATCCTGCCAGCTCAGAATTCCTGGACAGAAGCATCCAGAAGAAACCAGCAGCACAAAGGTCAGAGACCACTATTTCCCCAGAAGCTGGGGAGATTCATCCTTTCCCCTTAAGCCCGGAGGATTCCAGCCTCAAAGTCCATGGGCAGAGATCCCCTGAAGTTTGGACACTGGCATAGGCTGTCACATAGCACCAGAGGGTGATCATTCATTAATGAAAGTTGTGAGTAAAAGCTTTAATACCTCTGTAAATATCTGTTTCCTCTGCCATAGAGCAGAATCAGTTTTCAGCCCATTCTGCTGGGCAAATAGTATATAGACCCCAAACAGTATTTGCCGCAGGGGAAAATCCTTTCTCTGTTTATAGTTTGAATGATTGCTAGTTAATTAGTAAGTTTCTATACATATTTTATCCTAGAATGTTTTCATAACCGTGTAACAAATATTAATATTAATATATAGTGGTTGGGGGTGGTGAGAGTCCAGAACACTGAGTTTAATAAATATATATTTTTATATAATATTATCTCACCCCAATTAATTTCTCCCCTTTGCCAAAAGCGGTGTAGGTAGCAGAATACCCCTCCGCGACAATATGTTGTGTAGAGATATTGAACCGCATCTCTTCATTGTCACATAAGTCTTATATATGGAATTTTGCTCTACTTTTAAGGAAGTTTACAAGTCCGATACAAGTTGAATAAGGATGGGCTCCTCATTTTCACCATTGACTCTGGAAATTTTGCCAACCGAGAGCTGCACCATGTGAAGATTAACAGAGAAGGCAGAGAGCTCATCATTCAGGTATGCTGTGTCTCAAACCCACTGATATTCATGCCTTATCACCAGCAGGAGTCACAGGTTTCACATAAGTCAGGTACAACCAGCAGCAGAGCAACCTTGTAGGTTAAGTCAAAGTTCCATCCAGATCCTGCTACAAAAAGTACCCAACTATGGTGTTTTTTGTTCAATGATCCTTCCCTTGTCTCTGACAACCTGTAAATTAGGTAAGAACCTTTCACCAGAAATTAGTCTGGACCTTTGAAGTGGTTCTGGGACTTAGAGATATCTGTATAACCTGTACTCCCAGAGGATCCAGACAATATGGATCATTGAAAACCTGCCAAAGGGAGAAAAATAGATTAGGACTGAACACCTAGGAACATAGGAGGCTGGATGAGGCACTTAATGCCATGGTTTAATTAATTGGAAGGGTTAGGTGATAGGTTGGATTTGGTGATCCTGGAGGTTTCTTCCAATCTGGTTAATTCTGTGATTCTGTAGTTTCATTTAGGGTATGTGTTCCAAAGGAAAATGTGACCCCAACTGCCTTATCCTGTGACAGAAAAGGAAGAGTTGATGTAACACAGGGTACAGTCACCATGTGTATGCATTATGGTGCCCTGTCCTTTTACTAGAATCAATCTATCCTGAATGTTACAACTTATTGGGAGACAAGAATGTTCCTCTGTCTTGTTTTCGTGCATTTCCATTTTTTTCCAGGGCAGGGAGAAGATGACCATCTTACTGATCCTTCTGCTTTCCTTCTGAAGTTAATTACAGCAGTTCATCTTACCAAACAAATTGGCTAATTTGGACAGCGGTTATTTGACAGGGAAGGGTGTCTGAGTCTACACAGAAGCTGTGTGTTAAGGGACAGAATAAGGAGACAGAAACACAGTTTCCCCACAGTTTCCATGTCTGAGTGGTAAAATAATAATACAGTTAGCATGTAGCTAGGTTGGGTAGGCCTGATTATCTAGGAAGGAATCTTTTGCTAAAAGCTAGGGTTTTCCTCAAGTACCAGTCTTCTATTGTCTGCTGCACTGTGATTTTCTTCTATAGAGAACTAATTCTTCACAATACATTTCTACAGAGGTCTCCTTTGAGTTCATTCTGAAGTGACTACACAGGTTTTTGGGAAGCAGGGGGATTTCAGTATTGAACATTTTAAGCTTTTCTGCAGGAGGATTTTCTTCAAAGCACTTTGTATGACTGTTATGGTGTACCTTTCAGCTTCTCATGCTAAAATCAAAGCACATTCACTTTGCTATATTTGGAAACTGAATCACACTTGGGGGCAGAATTAACTGATTTGTTGCTGAGAGCATTCCCAGACATTTGCCATATGGAGAGATCTAGGAGTGTCAACATGCTTTCTAATGAACTAATTTTATTGACCTCTTCCAGGTTGATCAAGTTCTCAAACTTAAACACAACTTTTCTGAGATTGATTTTAAGGCCATCAAATCACTCACCTTGGGCAAGGTCACAGGTAAGTTTTGCTAAAAATATTTCTGATTCTTCAGTTGTTATAGTGCTGGAGGTGGGTTGCTATGTGTTGGGTTTTTAATAGGATTGGGGTTTTGTTTGTCTGTTTTTACTCTAGGAGTTGACCTGAGCATTCCAGTAGTCCTATTTATGTATCTCATCAATGCAAATTTGTCAGCTTTACCTGTTTGCGCTGATAGCAACATGAACTTCTCCCATTGCTCTTCGCAGTAAAGTGCCTGTGTGGCTGCACAGGATGGCATTGTAGCCTAATGGTATAACTGCTGACTACAGCTTACTTTTCTTAAGCTATCTCTGTATCCTAATGATAAGAACAGAAATGTGAACCTTCATCCTCTCCCAGTCCTTTTCCATTTCAGTTTTGTAGAGAATATCTGTGTTACTTATAGAACTGAGGCCACAATTCTGCACGCTCCATTCATGGACTTTCTAGGACTTCAGCCTTTCATTTTACAAAGCCATTACAAGAACAGAAAAACTTCACTTGAAATTTGGAAATTAGAATTTCTCTGTGGTTTTGTAGCCAAGTATGTAATAAATTTTTACATAAGAGACTTACACATTTCCAGTAAGGTTCTAATTACCCCCTTGGATATAGACATTTTTGTCCTTTGTTAGAATTTGACCTCCATGTTAAGCCTGACATCTGTTAGAATGTTATTTGTTTTATTAATAGCACACAAGTCCTGTGGAATGGGTAGCTAGACAGAAACCACAGACATTCTCTAAAGTCTACTTCTGCAATATGATTGTATATAATGACGTCAGTGTACCCTGCATCATGTTTTACTAGGTACATCAAGGGCAGGAACTTGTTTTCCCCTTAGAGTTACTGCTGGTTCACAATGCAGCAATCTGCAAAAGCTTGGAAGCCTTTGCATACAAATATGAGGAGCTAACATTCTTCAGCTTCAGTCTCTTAGTCATCTTTGCAGCTCTTCATTGGATTTACTGGAATAAGTTCATGTCTTTATTCTGCTGGGGAAGCCAGAACTGGAATCATCACTCCAGTGGCAACCTTGGATGAAAGAATATTGTTGACTGCCTGTCGTGGAGAAGTTCGTCTGGGTTTTGGGGGAATGAAATATGAGGCTGAATTTTAAAAGGCTTTAAATAATTTAATATTATATACACAAGGAATCCCCCCTCCCCAAACTTATTTACAACTACCCCACACAAGTTCTTTGTATGCGGTTCCAAGATTATATTACAGAAGGCCTATGTACAACAAATTGGAATTTAGCAAAAGTTTGAAAGGATTTAGGAAGAGAGTCTGTGGCACGAGAGTGCCACTGGTAAACTATTGAGAGTTTATGCTGGCTTAAATCGGGTTTCTCAGTTACTCACTGGCTGGAGTTAGTTTTGATGGTCCCAAATATCGTGGGTTTGAATAATTCAGGGTTTATTGGGGCACGCTGTCTGGAGCTTCCATGAGCACAGTCAAGCTGGGAGCGGCGGCTGGAGCGGCAGCTGGCCGGGAGCGCCTTGGTCAGCTTCCCTGGGCTGGTGCTGAGGGCTGTAGTCATGCATCAGCGGTGGTCCCCAAAAGCGGCTAGAAGCGGCTAGGAGCAGCAGATGAGTGGTAGAGGGTGGCAAGGAGTGAGAGGCAAGATGTGAGGGAAAGGTAGGTAGGTAGCAGGGACACTGTATTGTCCCTTTTTAGGAGTTTTGGCCCCACGATTGATTGTCCTTGGGCCACAATTCTGTCCAATGAGGGCTTGGCAACAGGCCAAAACACACCAAATAAGGTGGAGTCCGAGGGTCCGGTACCCCCAAATATGGAGAGGCCTCAGGTGGGTTCCCCACCCTAGGCGCGTGAGCCTATGTAAGGTGTTTACTTCAACCTTCGAGGAGGCAACCCAGCCTGGAAGGCACCAAGGCTATTGTGTCCCTTTGTCCCCCTTAACACCCTTGGGGGGACAACATGTCCGGCCATGAATAAAAATGTAAATATAGTCATTTAAGGCCTGTGCAACTCTCCACCACACTGCCTTTGCTCCAAAGGTGCTTGGTCCACTTGTTGTCCACCAGGACCCCCATGTCATTCTCTGCAAACATTCTCTGCATTCCAGGTGGTCAGTCCCATCAGTATTGGTGAAACCAAGTGCAGATCTTTGTGTTTCTTTTATTGAACTTCGTCAAGTTCCTGTTTTTTATTTCTCTAGCTTGTGAATGCCCCTCTGAATGGTGGTACAGCTATCTCATCAACCAAGTGCTCCTCCCAATTTTCTATCATCTCCAAACTTACTGAGGTTGCACACTGTCCCATGCTGGGCAAAACAAAGCAAAACCACAAACCACAAATGAATTAAAAACAACCACAAAACCCCTACTGCTGCAAAGTCAAGAGTGTTGCCTCCTTGTATTCAGAGGAGAGCTGGACCGTGTCATTTTAGGGATGTAGAACTGATGTTGTATGGGTGGAATGTCTATGACTTTTTAAAATAATAGCTCATCAGAAAGTGAATACTGTTCTCCATGTTATGCCTTGCTATTGTTCATGCCCTCAGCAAAGCGTAAGCTCCCAGAGGCATATGATGCTTCAGAGAAGACCTAGAATTGCTTTATGTGGGAAGCTTTCTCCTGCAGCGGAGCATGAAATGTAAACATCAGGCCCTGTGATGGGAAGTGTCCTTGGGTCTTACTGATTCCCAGGGGCCTAAGCTGGCAACCATGAGCAACCCACGCACAGCTGTCAGGGGGTGGAATCTGCCGGCCCCCGGGGCGGACGCAGCCCCAAGGGGGGCTGACCCTGGCCAGCCCCCCTGGGTGGTACTCACAGGTTGTTTACCACAGGAAACGTATCTCTGCCTTACACATAACTTGGGGCCAATCTGTACTGTCCACTTCTGCCAGCCCCAGGCTGGCTGGAAACACCTCCTCTGAGCACTATATAAGACGCTGCACTACCCTAATAAAGTGGTACTGATGTACTGATGCACAGATGCCTAGAAGCTGCTGTCTCGAGTCGTCAGTACCCCGATCTCGCCTCTCACCAGCCTCCGTACCCCGACAGCTTTAGTGTTTGTTTTGGATGCCACTGGGATTTAAGTACCTAAAGGCTTTCATTAAAAAAATTTAAGAGTCCACTGAAATAGAACCATATAAAAAACTTTCTATTCTACATGGCCTACATATCCGTGCTGTGCTCTTCTGAAAATTTGTTAATGTTCTACAAATCTGTCAGTCTTCCTTCCTGTCACACCACTTCTTATTTGTCTGCTCTAATAGCCTGATCCTAGCTGCTTAACCAAGTGATTATACCATGTTCTCTCTACTCCTCCATTTATTTCCCACTCACATCATGAAAGTTTGAAGTATTTTCCTCACCAGATTTTCTTATGATGACCTTTTTAGCACAGCTGGAAGTTTTGAAAAGTGAACTTTTACACAGTAGCCTTTTTTTTTTAATAGTAATGCTTTCCACTCTACTACTCACTCCCAGCCCTATTGTACTTTGATCAAAAACTACTTAAACTCAGATATCTTTTCTGCTTCTGGAATCTGCTTTGTTTTTTGAATTCTGGGGCAAAACCCCTCCATTAAGGCAGAGTAGGCTTGCCTGGAATGTGAAACATAGGGATACTCACCCTGCCACAGACTGCTTGAATGACCTTGGACAAGCCATTTATGTGCAGTTATAAAGATAAGCAGGCATTGTATTCCCAGTGGAACCAGTCTGAGCTTTACTATCTCTGTTCTCTATCAGTAAAGCATGGATAATAGAACATCCCTACATCAGAGGGGTGCTAGGAGGATAAAAGCATTAAAGGCTGTGAGCTGTTCAGATCCACAGTAATGGGGCCATATAGCTGCCTTAGAAAGATCAATCTAAATATAAGTGTGGCTTTGAAGACAAGGGAGTAAAAAGAAGAAGCAATCAAGTAGCCGGTGGACATTTGTTGAATTCATCCTCACAGTAGCCAACAGCAATAGAAAAATATTATTGTCCTGTCTCTTGTTGTCGTTTTTACTTCACTAATAGAGAACCAAGACAGGAAAAAAAGGGGAGAAAAAGGAAAGAAAAAAAAAGACCAACCCAAAGTTCATCAGTATCAAGGGAAATTTTTCTATGGACTTAAATGAATATTGGATTCAGGCTTCAAAGGGGTCATACAGTTTATGGCAAAGCCATAAAAAGTTCATTTACTTTAAGTACTCCTTGCAGAGATCATACCACTGTATTTAACCACATGAACTCTATAGGCAACCTGACCTAACTCTGAAACTGACTCTGCTTTGAACAAGGAATTGAACTGCTTGACCTCCAGAGGTGTCTTTCGACTTAAATGATTCCGTAACTCTCTGATCTCAGAGACATGTTTGCATATTATTAGACCTTGCCTAGAAAAAGCTGCTATCCCAATAGAAAACATAATTCGTTTGTTTGGGGATTAACTTTAATGAATATTTGAAAACTTCTAACCGTGTCCCAACAGGTCTAAATCTTTCACCATTACAGTCCCTGGAAAAAATAGCAAAGATATTGCTAGCACCTATTCATATTGACCTGATTTGTGCATGTCTTCAATGAGCTAGCAGACCTTCCCACACTGACAGTGTGAAGAACTGTGTAGTTTAGCATGTGGTCATGATACCTTTACTTCTAAAAGCCTGAGCTGAAACACACTCTGTTGTGGGAGCCTTTTCACTAAGTCTTTCAGCTTTTGTATGAAGTATACAGAGAAGAAAATTTATCTGGAAAATAACTTTATTAAAATAATTATGTAGGTGCAGTATGGTTTCCACAATAGCTTTTCTTATTAAAAGTTGACAAGAAGAAAATGGAATCTACACACTGAAAGATTGCAGTGCATCCAAGAGTGATGTTATACTGGGGGAGATGATGATGGGATGATTAAATCAGAAGGGTTAAATTGACATTAACTCTGAGATACAAAATCTTCCCTGAAAAAGCACCACTTTGTAGAGGATTTCTATGGAAAAGACTTCAGTCCTTTTTTTTTTTTTTTTTTTAATAGAAAGTCATTCCATTTTTTTAAGCTCACAAGTTTAAAATTTATTTGAGAAATTTAAATACAGTCTTGTAATGTTGTACTTTAGGTTTTTTTAACAATACAGCAATGGAAGAGGGGAGATTGAAACTATGCGTTAGGAAAAAGTTCTTTACAGTGAGGGTGGTGAGACACTGTAACAGGTTGCCCAGAGAGTTTGTGGATGCTCCCTCCCTGCAGGTGTTCAAGACCAGGTTGGATGAGGCCTTGAGTGACCTACTCTAGTGGGTGGTGTCCCTGCCTATAGCAGGGGGTTGGAACTAGATCATCCTTAACATCCCTTCTAACCTAAACCATTCTATGAGTCTATGTTTGCAAAAGATGTAGGCTGGACTATACTGGTCACTGCAAAGCTCTTTGCTGCAGACTCCCTCTAAATACTTATTTCTTAGAAGGACTGTGCTCCAAAAAAGAATCTCTTGTGTGCATTATGGGGTACTGTCAAGGTCCAGAGAACAGAGATTAACAGTATCTCTGTCCAGAGGAGTAAGATCTGTTTTTATAGGTTTCTGTGTTGTGAAACTAAGGTGCAAACGAGACCATGTATCACCACAAAACTTTATGAAAGGATAAAGTTGAAGAAAAGAGAAGGGGGGGGGGAGGGAGAGAGAGGCAATAACAGAGAAAAAGAGAAGAAGCAGGGAAGGAAAAGAGCAGGGATTATATTACCATCAGACGAAGGTGTGTGCGTGGCCCAGGGATGTTCCATGGAGTTCATCAAGAGTTCTTCTTTTGGAGTTGTTCCTCAAATTCTTCTGGTGGAGGTGAGCTTTGACTCTGTCAAATGTTTCATCTTAACTCAGGCTTTGTCCAGTGCCAAAACGATCTGAACTGAGACAGGCTTTGACGACTCCACTAGCGGTTTTGAACTATTGTGGGTCTGGCCTGAGGCCTGTGAGTTCAAATCTGCCTTAGGGATATATTTTTTTCTGCTGCCTGGGGAGTCGAACTGGCTGAATTAGTTATTAGTTGAAGGAACATCTCAAGTTTGGGTAGTTCCCTGTGTTCCTGGGCATTCTGCCATGATATCATTTTTGGTAGGAACATTGGCAGCCTTCCCAGAATCTATGGAAAGAGGTGTAGTGGTGCCCCCCCCCTTGCTCTGCCCCCAAGGTATCACTCTTTTGAGTTGGATTGCCATTTATCTCACTCTGTTTACCTTTCGTATAGGACACTAGCCTCTTCTTTTTACTTCTTAAAGGCATCACACTTGAGTTTCTCACACATAATGTTAAAATTATTATAAAATCAAAAATTCTAAGACCTAAGATCACACATAACAGAAATACCACAGTCTGATGTGAATAAAATTCTGAACGAGGGTCAGCCACTGGAGTCTTAGGTAAGATCACTCTCATTAGGGCTGTAAATAAAGCAGAAGAAGTACATTTCCTGTAGTGTTGCTGGTAAGTGCCCCTGTAATGTTACTGTTAAAAGACTCAGTAATGTTAAATGCAATATAGCCAAGGATGAAATCTCCCCAACTCCAAAAAATGGATGCAGATTTAGCTTTGATCTTCTTCAAAGTTAGATTAAATAAAAAGTAACCAATTTGTGCCTTGATCCAATTATAAACAAGAAAACAGAAGATAGGCTACAAAATAGCCCCCACTAAGTAAAATAGCTTCATTAGCTTCATTCTGATTGCCAGAGTTAATTAACAATCACTCAAAATCAATTTGCCCCACACTAGGCGTCAAATTAAAAGATGTGATGGTTTGTGTGTTACCTGACCTCCACACTTTGGAAATCACCCAGACTAGCCTCAGCCAGCTCTGGAAATTGAATGAAGCTTATTGTTTATAGCTTAGCAGAATATACAAGCAGATATTTACAGTATATACAGTATATATAAATATATACAGAACTACACAAGGTAAAAGGTAATACAGAAACACAACACCCCTCCCAGACACCTGAGTCCCAGGAGGGGCTCCCAACCACCCCTTCACCTTCTCCCTACCCCTCTCAACCTTACCCCAGTCCCAAGGAAGAATGGAGGTTTGGCCAGGGGCTTAGGAAGCAAGGTGGATTAATCAGACAAAACAGTAGAGAGGCTAGAGAGATAGTTGCAGCTTGGAGCTCCCCAGCAGGCTTAGTGCCTTATCTGCGTAGTGCCTTATCATTGTTAAGATTCTTATTCTTATATATCTCAGCAAGCCTATGAGGGAAGTAGACATTACCACTGTTTTCCTTACACAGCCTGTAATCTAGTCCTTCTCACCAAAACACTCTAGCTAGTGCCAAACTAGCACACGGGCATTGATCATGTCTTTTTAAACCTTTTTTTAGATCAGTGTCCAGGTGCAGCTTCCCAGGAAATCTTCCTGTGTATTCATGCGTTTGCAGGGGTCCGGCGGCGGCACCAGGGAAGGCCTCCATCCCCTCCCTGCATTGCTTATCTGTACATACCCCAAACACATATAAGCCTTTTCTCTTCAAGGTAGCTGATATAAGGTGTGCACATCCTAGGCATTGAAGCCAGGCTGAGGTCCGGGAAGTCCACAAAGGCACTGTATCTCTGTTGATTTGCATCCCTGAGCTTTTGGCCAGGAACCTTGGCTGAGTCTGGGAGGGTAAAAAAGGCAACTTTTATCTTTGTTAATTTACAAGAGAGAGACAATGGCAATCTTTATTTTTGTTGATTAACAAGGGAGAGACGATTTAGATTCTCACAGATAGCTTCCTAACGTTTACTTCCTTATAACCTAGTGAAGCATTAAGGAAAATGGAAATTACTATTTAAGATAAAAGAGGAGAGTAATTTTTTATTAATTTGGCAGCAGTTAAGCAAAGGTTGACCACAATTTGCACATTGTACATTTTACACTTTGTCTCTTCACCTTCTTACATTTTGATTTTACAGATTGTATTTTGAGCCCATGCAAAATCAAACAGGAGTGGCTGTGTTGTGACAAATTAGGATTCAAATGTCAAAAACCATGACATGTAACAAATTTCACGTTGCGACTCCAAGCAGTGCTTCATTTTCAATGACAAACTGTCTTTAAGAAAACTTAGTAAATGCGTATCTGAAATTGTCTCTGCTAAGACCAATGAAACAGGAATTCTCAAATGTTCCACATGGCACAAAAAGGTCAGTTGCCAGCAAACAAGTCCTAGTGCCTTCTGCTCATTCCTGGGAAAACTTGTAAGAAAAAGTACTCTTGCTTTGCTCTTGCTGCCCCTTCCTTTTTCAGAAGTGTCTTGGGGGTGCCTGGAGCCTGTGTTATGTTCAGACATCATAAAGCAAGATCCCAACAAGTTGAGCTCATTGGTTCTAACCAAGAAAAAAGTCTGTGTTTTTCACTCCACTGCTTTTGTAGCAGGCTTACAGCAGGAACTGAGATTATTCCAAACATGCCTTTTTGTAGATTCCATTCTAATGCAAGACAAGTTTTCTGGTTTTTTGTTTTTTGTTTTTTTTTTTTTTTTTTTCTAAATTAATAATTTAGCATAAGTAATATTTACTGAATTTGCCAAAGGACTTAGCAGCATATTTTTTGAGGTAACTATGCATACTCACTAGTCAACTCTCTGAGATAGATGCAGTGTGAAGACTACAAGACTTTTATTTCAAGGTCATGGGTTCCAATCTAGTGACGATGCCCATGAAGTAATCTTGCCATTGCTGTTCAGTGCCTTGACAAAATGAGGTGATAGATACACTTTAACTCCCATAAAAATCATATTTCTATTTCTCAAGACCCAAAAAAGGACAACCAGTGCTTCAGCATATAGAGTAAATTACCCTTTGTGCTTCTACTAGCAATTCACTTAGTTTAATTAATTAGGGCACAGACATTTAAAAAAGACTATGCCTGCTCTCACCAACATTGAAAATAAATTTCCATTAAGAAAATCTGTGATAGGTATAAGTAACACACAAATAAGCCTTGGGCTCACATTTAAGTTTCTGAGTGACATGAAATTAATGTTTATAAAGAAAGAGCAAAAAGATAAGTGATAGTGCTTATGATCCCATTTTCCACAGTGCTGTCTTTTGAAAGAAGGCCTTTGGAACTACTCTTGCAGCACAAAAATCACACTTGCTTTCTCTTTGATTCCAGTTCCTTGTCCTGTTAGTTATCACTTACTATGTCAATTTGCTTATACACTGCTTAATTTTGGGTTCTAGAGAATTCTTGGTGGAATGGTGAAAATTAATTTTATGGTGAAAATTAATTCCTCATTACTGAGATATTAAGACTTAAAATTGCTTTATTTAAGATCATAAAACAAATGTGTTGTATGTGACAGAGATGCACAAAGAAACAGCAATAGAACAAGATGTCTGTTTTGGTAACTAGGAATTAATCATCAGAATTATCTTCATACAATCAATAACATTTTTAAAAATACAACTCTGGGTTATACTTAATAACAGAAAATGCTCTGGTTGCAAATACATGGAAAACAAGGAAGTAAAACTGGCATAAACTTGAAGATTTAAAATTGCTTTCTAAAAAGATGGGTAAACTTAATATGTGGAAAATGGTTAGTTAAGTTACTCAAAAGCTTAAAAGTATTGCCTTGTCACCCCCACTGTTGAAATCATCCCAAGTAACTTGGTCTCCAGTACCAAGAACAAAAATGCAGTGTTGAAATGTCAGAAGAACAAACTGAGACATCAGCAGCATTTCAGTGTCATTTTACAGGCTGGTCAAATGCATAATAACCAGGTCAGAGGAAGACCTTGCTGTAACACAGACCTTGAAACTTCACCAAGTTGCTTCCCTAACTGTGGGCTGTGTCATATAGTGAAAATAACTTTTGGAAAAATATATTGTCATAATTTAAAGACTGACAGAATGGCCTTTAATAAGCCTTCACAGGGGTAACCCTGTCATAATCACGGACTTACATATCTGTTCAAGAATTCATAGTGGAGCACAAATTGTGCACAGCTAAGATATGCAGATCTCTTGTTGAGAATGGTGGAATCTCCACTTTCTGAAAGACACAAGGCACTTAAACCATATAATAAAGCAATCTGTACCTGTGCTACTGGGATTTTTAACAGAGTTCTCTGTGATTGGTTTTGGTTTGTTCTATGATTTTTTTTTTTTTTTTTTTTTTTTTGTTCCTTCAAGTTTCAAAGCCTTTCAACAGCAAATCTCTTAGTTCTTATTCATGCAAAGCTAATTTTGACAAAAGGCTCTTGGAATTGGCCCTTAATTTGACTTTTTTAAAGAAGCCTTCAAAAGTACTGTATCTTAGACTTTTCAAACTATTCCACCAAGAAAAAAGAATTATTTGTTAGACTTTACCTTTTGCACGTTGGGGCAGAACAGAGCAATTTAGATTTCCTGATGTCTAAAAGATACCAACAAATGCACCATTTGTATCAGGGCTAAAAAACTGACTAAGACTATGAACATTTACAAAGGGTTTTATAAATTCAACAGAGATGGCAAATGCTGTAAATCAGCATTTTAGTTTTGTATAAGCCTTTTTGCAAGAACTTGGAAACAATTCTTTGTCTGTTTTATAACATCCCTGCCAAAATCTCATTAAAAACCTAACTGCAGCCAATTCCGACTCACTTTGTGACGAGCAGATGTCAATCTCTGTAAGGCTACATTTTTTCCAGTGACAAAGCCTGTTTCCCTTTTCCATCTCTTTTATTTGCAATTACTTGCAACCCAGATGGTCTTCTCAAGACAGCTCTGGAAACTGAGCGTCTCTCTTGTATGATCCTTTAGAGAGCAAACTCACATTGGACCTTGCTTTGCTGAGGAATAGCCAAAGTTTTCCACATTATATTTCTGTGAAGACATTTAAACGTAATTAGAACACTTTCTCTGCTAATTCCCTCTGACTGGATCACACAAGAGTCACAGATCTTGATCTCCAAACTAAAATAACAATAAATGTGTGATTTGTGCTAGTTTTGAGATTTCTTTGTCTTTTCATATACATAAAAGAAGTTTATGTAACACAGGTAGGAATGGCAGTTTTAAGAAAAGATTTACTTTTTCCCTAAATCCTTTTGTCTGAGACCTTCTGAAGTCATTGTGTTTTAAACTAGAAAAAATTGACCTTATTTTGAAGTTTACTATTATACTCTTTCAGGCTTTAAAAATAAACTTGAGAAACTGGGAATTCTTATTGTTCGATGTCTTTGGTGTGCGTTTTTTTTCTTGTTTGATTGACCTGGATAAAAGACACATCATGTTACAGACCTTTGAGCAGTATGACTGTCAATTTTTAGAAAGTCAATAAATGAGAGCTTGAAGGAAGCAAAAGATAGCTTCACCATCCTGCACTGACTTTCCAAAACAATCTTTGGTATCAAATCTTGTGGAATTAAATTTAAAAATAAATAAAAATACCCACACTTACCTTTGAACCAACCTTCTCTATGTAAAATTTAAATGGACATAGAACAACAGATAAATTTATTGCATAATCTCTATTCAGGCTGAAAAATAGCATGGAGATACTGGTTTTGATTTGGATAAGAACACCTACAGGTTTGACTTTTGTTCTATTGGTGGAGTAGGACTAGCAGAATAAAGCCTGGCTCATAACTAGGAAGATTCCTAGGAACATTTAATATGAAAATTGAGTAACATGGATGAGAGCATCACATAAGTAAGCTGAATAATAAATTCTTTAAGAAGACTGGGAGCCCATATTAGCAAGATATTCTGTATTATGTCACATGAAACATTATATAATAGACAATAGATAGCAAATTCCTTCATTAAAAGTGTGGTGGAGGTAAAATACCTTGAAGATAGGCTCCATATCTGTGAAACTGATGTTGTTGACAGATACAAAAAAAAAAAAAAAAAAAAAGTTGAAGAGCATCACTTCAAGGATCCTGTGATATTTGATGTTGCTATTTTTATTGTTTGTTATTCTTATAGTTGTTGCCATGATCAGCACCTACAATGTGTTAGATATTGTCCAGACAGTAGAGAAAATGCATGAAGAGTGAAGCACAATCATTGAATTGTTTTGGCTGGAAAAGACCTTTATGGTCATCAAGTGTAACCATTATCTAACTCTACCAAGTCTGGTGATAAACCATGTTACTTAACTCCACATCTATAAATCCTTCAAACACCTCCAGGGATAAGGATTCATCCACTTCCCTGTAGAGCCTATTCCAATGTTTGATAATCCTTTCAGTGAAGATGTTTCTTCTGACAGCCAATCTAAACCTCTTCTGGTGCAACTTTAGATCATTCCCTCTAGTCCTTTTGCTTGTTACTAGGGAAAACAGATCAACACCCACCCTGTTACATCCTTCTTTGAGGTAATTGTACAGTGGGCAGGTCTCCCCTCAGCCTTCTTTTCTCAAGACTAAACAGTTCCCTCACCTGCTCCTCTTAACACCTGTTCTCCTGACCCTTTACCAGCTTCACCACCTTTCTCTGAATCTTCTCCAGCACAACAGTGTTTTTCTTGTAGTGAGGACCCAAAACTGAACACAGTGTTCAAGATATGGCATAAGCAGTGCTGAGTATAAAGGAACAATCATTTGGTATTTCTTGTCACACTACTCCAGGATACAGTTGGCTTTCTTGGCCACCTGAGCACACTGCTGGTTCATGTTCAGATGGCTGCTGATCAGCACCTCCAGGTCTTTCTCTGCTGTGCAGCTTTCCAGAAAAAAATCTTTCTTTAGCCTGTAAATTTGCATGGGGTTGTTAGATAGACCTGCTGACAGTGATGGAAAGTGGCTTGGTAAGCACTTCCTCAAGTACTTGGTGACTACTTTTCATTCCCAGCCCTCAGTTGTGTGCCATCCATCCCCACAGAATTGTGTGTGTCTAAGTGGTGCAACAGATCGCTAACCATCTCCTCTTGGATTATAGGGGCAAAGTTCTTATCTTCCAGATCGCAGACTGAGTGTACAGCAAACAACTGATCTTACTGCTAAAGACTGAGCAAAGAAAGTATTGAGTACCTTTTCCTCATCCTTGGACATTATATTCCTCCCTGCATCCAATAGAGGACAGAGATTCTTCTTAGCCTCCTTTTGTTGCTAATATATTAGTAGAAGTATATCCTGTTCTCTTTAACAGACAAAGCCAAATTAATTTCTAGTTGGACTTTCGTCCTTCTAATTTTCTCTCTGCATAGTCACACACTAACTTTATAGTCCTCCTGTGTGGTCTGCACCTCTTCCAATGACCGTAGGCTCTCCTTTTCTCTCTAAGCTGCAACCTCTGTATTCAGCCAGGCCAGCCTTCTTCTCCTCAGATTCATACTTCAGTACATGGGGATGGGGATTTCACTATTTAAAACTTCTTTCTTTAAAAATGTCCCGCTTTCTTGACCTTCTTGCCTCTTCAGCACTGCCCCCCCAAGGGAGTCTGTTGGCATGTCTCTAAAACGGGCCCAAGTCTGTCTGCTTGAAGTCCATGGTGCACTTCTACTGACTTGCCTCTTTACTTCAATAACCGAGAACACTAACAATAATTTTGTGATCTCTGTGTTCAGGACAGCCTCCAGTCATTACATTTCCCAACAAGTCCTTCTGTGTTTGCAATGCAGACTTTTATATCTGAGCCAATTTGATTCAAAGCAAGTGGCACTGAAGAGGAGGGACTGAGAATGGGAACCTCATGAGTCATGCCAATGAGGACTTGTAGACTGTTAAAGGAGAACCTGAACAGTTGAGACAGGATGAAGAGAAGTAAAATAAGTGGAAAGGCAAAAAAGGATTAATTTCTTAATGTCTTTCTAAGCCAGATAATTCCTGGAGTGTTTTTCTATTGTCATGCAGATAGTTTGCCACTGGATCCTGAAGTATCAAAGGCAAATGCCTATGGTTTCACTGGCTGCCTGTCCTCTGTTCAGTACAACCACATTGCTCCCCTCAAAGCTGCCTTACGCCATCCAAGCATTGCTCCTGTGACTGTCAAAGGCTCTTTGACTGAATCCAGCTGTGCATCCATAATGGAAGCTGATGTGAACACAGTAACATCAATATATTCCTCATCAGGTATGTACAGTCAAGGGGGAACAAAGAATTTAAAGGACACTATACAATGAGGTTTCCTTTTTTTTTTTTTTTTTTTTTTTTTCCCTTTTTTTTTTTCCCTGAAATGCACTTGTGACAACTCAGAACTGGGAAGTTGCCTTTTCTGTCAAAATTATGAGTGCTGAGGATGGATGTTAAGATTTGCCAAGATCCCTTTAACAGTCATTGTACTAAACCAAAGTTTTCAGCCTAAGCTCCTAGATTGTCTAAAATATGCCTTCAACAACAAAAGAAATCCCAAAGCTACAGCAGAAATGGCATTGGAAGTATGGCTATGCATTTGATTTTCCATTCCTGTCCACTCTGTAGAGTTCCAGTGTTGTGGATCTCAAAGGAAAACATAGATGTTAGACAGTTTCTGTGTCCCAGTGGTGATGAAGTAATAGGAGTCAAAGAACAAAAAAGTCAAATTTCTTCTTTTCTAGTAGAAATGAACAGGAACTGCTTGAATAAACCCCTTGACACGTGTGCATGATTTTCATTGATTGCTTGTACTTTTTTCTCTCAGGTTAAACAGAAGGAGCACTACTTGAGTGGTACTAGCAAGAATAGTTAATTTATTTTTTTTCAATACCAAAACTATCCTCTGGGAATCTTAAGTATTTTTCATATGTGAATTTGTATGCAGAGAAGGAAACTCAGAGCAGTTGCAAATGTTGTCACCAAGAATAAATGCAATCAAGTTGCTGCTTTATTAACCAGTGGATATGGCAGAATTCTTAATGACCAGAAAGGGGTACAAATTAAAGGCTATTTTTTTGCCCCTTAACTTGTGAAGCTACTTTCTTTTTTATGATAACTAATAAAACTGTGTTTTAGACAATAATATAATCTCTTTGACATTTGTACTTGCATCAAATCCCCATTTCCTGCAGCTTCTGCCTAAGATATTCAACAGAAAACAAATAATGCTCTTAGCATTCTGCATACAGAAAAAGTTGCTGATTACTCTATGGAAAGTGGCTGCCAGTGTTTGTGTCTATGCTTTTCCCCACCCCCCTGCCAACTTTCTCCTCACTACCCAGTGTTATCTAAGATATCTGATCTCAGAAGAATCTCTTGAAATACCAAATGGGCAATGATACTGAAAATATGACCTTCTTGTGATCTGTTACTTCATTGATTTAATTTTTCTAGAGTTTGAATACAGGAAAACCTGAGGATTGGAACTGTGGGGCAGAACATAGAGCAGAGTGTAGCATCTTTGGACTTCAATATTTAAAGCTTGTAATAAGTTACACCCGATTGTGAAGGTTAAGCACTGTTATATCAGGAATGCACACTTCTTATTAAACTTCATGCCTATCTTTGCCACTCTCTGCTTTAAAATGTTATTGCCTCTCAATGTGATGAATTAGCTGACACTATTGTCTCACAAGTCACACTGTATTTGATTAAAGCCTGAATAAGATCTTTCAAGCAAGTTAGTTCTGAAGACTTCATGTCTTTCTATGCTGTAGTAAGAGCACTTGGCAGTAGATTGTTGTTGTAAAAAAATCCAATTTATAGCAAATTATACTTTGTATAGATGTACTTGAGAGTTACATTTATACATGGAAAAGACACATTTGAAGAAATAAAAAGACAGTTAAGGATTAACTTTCAAATTTACTGCTCATATCTCAATTCCTCAGTTCCCAGTTTCTCATTATTTAGTGTCTGAGAAGAAAAATAGAACTTCAAAGTTGACTGTGCATGTCTGTGTCGATTTTCTAATGTACAGATACAAAAAAAAAGCCCTCTAGGAAATGTGCGAAAAAGGCTTTCTATATTTATAACATGAAAACAATTGAAAAACTTTCCTTTGGAAAGGAGTATTTGCTGTCTTCAAGAGAGGTTCCTAGCAGACAGATAGGGAATAAAATCCATTCACTCACAGCACAGTTATCCAGGCACACTGTTTCTGATTAGGAAACATAAAATAAAAGATAACTTACTGTGGTTCTGATATTTAACAAAGATCTTCAAATCAACTTCATGTTTGCCAAGGTACAAGTAAAGGGCTTGGTATTCTGAATTCTACACTGATGGCATAGAGATAATGAACTTTTCTATGGTTTTGAGTTTGGGAGAGTTGGAGTGTTTGTTTGTTTTTTAATATTCAAATATTGTAAAGTCCAGAGCAGATTCAGCTATATGAAATGATGGAGTCTTAAGCTATCTGTCTACTCTAGCTGAAGAGCAGGTTATCATGCATTGAAAGTAAAACGTGCCAAAAACTTTCATAAATCAGAAACTGCACAGAAAAACTTTTCTTCTGAAAGGCAGTTTAAACACTGCAAGCCCCTGTCTCACTCTGCTAGCTGTGCTGCACTTGGTAATTCCAAACAAGGAGGAACTGACCATGCATATGCCAAGACAGCCTTAGCTGTAGCAAATATGAGATGAGAGAGGTTGAGATCCTGAAAAGAAGTTAAAAAAAAAATGGAAAGTATGACTGCAACCCCAGACTTCAGGAGAGCACTTGACTTGGTCATGGACCTGCTTGGAAGAATCACTCTGTTGATGAGAACACTCCCAGAGAGATGGTTCAAGGATCACCTTCTCCAAGTTCAAAAAAGGTCCATCAATGGGAAATGGGAAATGAAGCAAAAGTGGCAGGAGGGCTAGAGATGTTAAGTCTTCATCCATGATATATATTCAAAATCCAAATGGATAAAGCTCTGGGAAACTTGCTGCAGTAGATCTTGACTTGACTGATAATTTCCAGAAGAGCCTTCTGACTTCAGCAGTGCTTCCAAATGCAGTGATTCACACTGTAACATCATCAATTTTATTTAAAGGAGAAGGATGTCCTGTTAAGATTTCATATAAGACACAGCATTGCTTTTCCTTAGCTTCAAGTTTCTTGTGTTCCCACTAGAGATGGTTCTGCCATCACATGCCATCTGCTCTGCTGTAACAAGCACTCCTCTCCTTATATTCTTATATATGAGCCAGCAGTGTGCCCAGGTGGCCAAGAGAACCAATGACATCCTGGCCTGTGTGGCCAGTACGATGAGTGAGGTTATTCTTCCCCTGTACTCAACACTGGTCAGGTCAGACCTTGAGTACTGTGTCCAGTTCTGGGCTCCTCAATTCAAGAGAGATGTTGAGGTGCTGGAACATGTCCAGAGAAGGGCAACAAAGCTGATGAGGGGTCTGGAACACAAATCCTATGAAGAGAGGCTGAGGGAGTTGGGGTTGTTTGGCCTGGAGAAGAGGAGGCTCAGGGGTGACCTCATTGCTGTCTACAATTACCTAAAGGGAGGTTGTAGCCAGGTGGGGGTTGGCCTCTTCTCCCAGGCAACCAGCAACAGAACAAAGGGACACAGTCTCAAGTTGTGCCAGGGGAAGTACAGGCTGGATGTTAGGAGGAAGTTCTTCACAAGAGAGAGTGATTTGCTATTGGAATGGGCTGACCAGGGAGGTGGTGGAGTCACCATCCCTGGAGGTATTCAAGAAAGGACTGGATGAGGCACTTGGTGCCATGGTTTGGTTGACTGTATAGGGCTGGGTGATAGGTTGGACTGGATGATCTTGGAGGTCTCTTCCAACCTGGTTGATTCTATGATTCTATGAATAACATTTATTGCTAGATCTTACATAATCTTTTGGGTGTGAATGATGTTTTATTTAATTTTTAAGGTAGAAATTTATTTTCATGCTTTTTTTTAATGTGTCATTAATAGTCATTCATGACTCTATTTACCAATACTATGCACCAGATACCACCTGGAAATTTTTCTCTAATATAGGAAGACTAGTGTTCAACAGATGTGAAATTTTACTGTAACTATTTTCACTTGTGCCAGCTGAGTGCTGGGGTAGAAAATATCTCAACAAACTTCCAGTATCTGAAAGTTAAATCATCTTTGGTCTAAAATAATGATTACTGTCCTCCTATAGTTTGTGGGAATAGGCAAATCACACTGTCCATCTTTGACAGCTAACTTAGTGTATAAAGTATCTGCAGTCCCTTTTGCTCCATTTTATTGAATAAAAAGAATGTTTTTAGTTACTCCTTTTGATTTATATAACTAACTCTGAGATACTGAAAAATAAGGGAGATGAACCTACCCATGATGTACAAAATTATGAGCAACCTGAATTTGATTTAGAATTTTGAATTTTGCTGTGCTTTGATTTCAGGCTCAAAGGCTTGAGATTAGGCTAAATAACACCCAGATTTCCCTTCAAACCTAACATTTTCTAAGATATTAAATGGATTTATGTGTAAACCAACAATTTTAACCCCCATCCCAGTTCCACAGATGTATTAAATTGGGTGAATCTTTGTCATGGCCATTTGTTTCTTGGTGACATCACTGTAGACACACAATATCCAAGCAAGGGGCCTCTTGTAAGTAAGTCTCAACCTCAATGTCCAAATTTGTCACTGGAAATCATCAGTCACATTGATAATGCATGTGCAGGAGTTGTTCCCGTGGCCACAGAAGTTCCATTTGCGCTAGTAGCTCAGTCAGTGAACTGCAGAACTGGGGAACCATATTTTTTCAGTATGTGTGTGTTTGATGAGAAATCTCACTCTTAGAGCTACCAGGAGAGTTACATCTTTAAAATCATGAAAACACTGATGGCTTCTGCTCATCTTTAGGGCTGGTATCAATGATTTAGAGAATAAGAAAAAAATTCCCCCTTTTGGAAACTAAATTCTATCTCCTGACACACAAATACAAAATTCCTGCTTGTTTCAATGAAAAATATCTTGGTCAATGAGATACCAAAATATAGTTGAGTTAGCTAATAAGGCAAGGCCGTTCAATTAAAACAAACCTTGCAGCACTGTATTTCTCAGTTAGGCTTCCACCTCTTGCATCAGAAAGATCAGTTTGGCAAAGCAACACAATATATGTCAGAGACAGTCATCTGTAACTCACGTAGATTCTGTGTATAATAGTCTGGAGGCTTGTAAAGGAGGGGAGCACAGATAGGAATCTCATCAAAAGAGAAGGTAAGCTGAAAGGGAAAAGAAAAAAAGAAAGGTGAAGGTGCAGGAAAGCTGGATTCAACTAGCAGTAAAAAAACTGCATATTGTGAAACTTGCAAGACTAAAGTAGGTACACTGCTAGAATTCCAGTGACTTCAGGGAGGGCTTGACCTCCCAAGTTTGTAAACCCAAATTTGAAACTGCCATTATATACATTCTCTGGTCCAGTGTTTTGACAGAGGTTATTTATGGGAGGGTACAAGTCATCCAACATTGAAGAACTTTTAATACAGGAATTAATTTCTGACTCCTGTCTGTTTTGAATCCAGTTTCACCACTGCATTTCTGCAACACAGAGCAAAACATCCCTTACAGGAAGCTATATCAAGCAGAGACTGCTTCTTTTTATGGAATTAAATTTGACTTTTATATCTACATATACAAACGTAGGTCAGGCTTAACTCTGTCTAACCTTCTTTTCCTTTTGCTTTTATTCTGATGTAATTTCTTAAGTGAATTAAAAAAAAAAAAACCAGAAGAAAAAATCTGAGATAAGCTCCCAGTAGGCTATTTAGTTAGAATGTCTGTCTGATTCTTTTACCATAAACTGAGAGAACAATTTCAGAATTTCAGATGTTACTGTGAGCATTTCTATTTGATTTTAAATATACCCTTAACTGACATTGCTCCTGAAGATGTAGAAGAAAATTGTCCTGCAAGGTCACTTTATTTTTTTTCTGAGAGCTTTTCTGGTTTGATTCTCCAGTCCCCTAAATCACATCTTTTGAAAACAGATTAGAATTCATAAGTGTAAGAGGATGCTTCTATCTAAGCCAGAGGAAAAATGAATATAGTTGATACAGAAAAATAAGTTCTGTTTTGTTTAACCAACTGCAGATCCTTTTGGGAAGACAGATGAAAGAGAACCTCTCACCAATGCAGTCAGAAGCGATTCAGCGGTGATTGGAGGTAAGTTCATTTTTAAAGATTACAATTGAAAAATAATTCTGTCAAGGTATCAACAGTACTTAAATCTGGACCACATAAAATCTAGTTTAAGT
Organism: Pogoniulus pusillus; assembly: GCF_015220805.1. Taxonomy (NCBI): domain Eukaryota; kingdom Metazoa; phylum Chordata; class Aves; order Piciformes; family Lybiidae; genus Pogoniulus; species Pogoniulus pusillus. Next base: position 18,251,155 of record NC_087265.1, read on the forward strand.
TTTCTGTAATCTAATGCAGGTCTAGTAATTACTGTATTTATGAGCACATGTCTGTCAGGCCACCTAGACAGGCACCTGTGTTATGGGTGAAGCCAACAGCGGCAGCATGTGATGTCGGACAGCACACAAAGAAAGCCAGAGAACCATAGAATGGTTTGGGTTGGAAGGGACCTTGAGGATCATCTAGTTCCAGTCCCCGCACCACAGGGAGAAAATGCTCATTGGCAACCTGAGTGTTTTAAAATATAACCAGTCTTTCTCTGTCTGCCTGCCTGCTTGAGCAGGGCATTTGGAAAAGTTGACCTCCAGAGGCCCCTTCTGTCTTCAACTATTCTCTGATTCAATGCAGTTTAGTGATCTAAGACTATGCTAACTAGTAACTGTTTTACATACCACTTTAGGAGAGCCTCAACACAGCATTCACAATATCCTGTATTTCTTGAGCTCTCTCTTTGCAAGCTGGTAGTGTCATGGTGACTCACTAGGTTATGTGGAAGCATTTATATACTGGGGAAAATTGTCCTCATATCTCCATGTATGTTTTTATTTCCTTTAACGACCTGGAAGGTAATTTACCTCTATTTACTTTATAGGATGCCCTGCAGGGAGCTGCCTTTGATAGTATCTAGAAGCTATAAACCAAAGTATACAAGGCTCATGCAAGGTTTCCAGAGATAACATGCAAGAAAATATGACAGAGCCAGAACTTGAGTGAATATATAGATCTTTTTTTTTTAAACAAACACACTGACCAAGTTTTACCTCCAGTGAAAGCAGAATCTGCCTGAAATTAGAAGATAAATTACATCAATGCTTGCTGCTATAGTTCTTACTTAAAGAGACAAAATAAAAACAAAAACTACTAGGAAAGGTGTGATAAAAGCAGATTATAGTGTACAGACTGTCATATCCATTAGTTGTTGTGCACTAGTAATGTATTTTTTATGTCATCGGGGGTTTGGATTTGGGTTTGTTTTTTACTCTTTTTATCATTCCTTCCTGTTTCACCCCTTTTCAGGTGTAATAGCAGTTGTGATATTCATCATCTTTTGCATCATTGCCATCATGAGCAGATTCCTCTATCAGCACAAACAAGCACACCGGAGTAGCCAGACAAAGGAGAAAGAATACCCAGAAAACCTTGAGAGCTCCTTTAAAGCGGACATAGACTTGCAGAACACAGTGAGCGAGTGCAAACGGGAATATTTCATCTGATGGAAAATGCAGTTTCTTCTTGCTCTTACTCCTCGAACCTTCCTTCTTTTATTCTTTTTTTCCCTTCCTTTTTTAAATTTGGTAATTTTCTTTTAATCATTCATTTTTTGTTGACTTTCATTTGGAAAAGACCGCCCTGTACAGGAAACACTGATAACAGTCACAGTGCCTCATTCTCTGCACAATGAACCTGGCAGTCAGAGTTTACTTCTGCAGCTCAAGAGATCTGTTATCCCACCCTGCACAAAATAAGATGCACATGCACACCTGATTTCTGCTATGGGTTCCTGGATGTTTCAAAGTCCCAACATTTATTTGTGGGTTTTTTTTGAGAGCCGTTTAACTCATTGCTTTTGCATTAGAACTGGACTATGTGAAGTAGAGGTAATGTAGCTGAACACGTAGCTTCTACAGATACTGGGGCAGGATAGAGGGAAATAATAAGACCAAAATTCCTGACTTATTTTACAGGCTTATTTACAACAATCATAAAGAACTGGCCAAATTCTCAAATGATATGAATTGATATGTATCTATCGATTTCAATGGTATTACTTTAATTTATACTAGTTGAGAAGCTGGTATAAGGCAAGGAAAAATAAAACTGTCCTTATTAAGCTCCTTCTCCCAACTTCCTGTCCTTTTATTGTAACTTCTAGGCTTATCAGTACTTTTCCAGCAATATACATATTAACAATAAATGTCATTCTCATGCACCTTTTTCACTCCATCTCATAAGGCTGACTGTGTAGACCCAACATACTCTAGCATAAGTATAGCTGAAGCATGGAAAATAGTAGCTTGAATCTCCAAGGGTTTTAGGAGGCTGCTAGGACTTAGGTGTTCTATATTTGTCTGAAATGTTAGAAATGCAGCATATACCTGTTCATGCTAGATGGAGGATAATCACACACTGAAGTTAAACATTATTGACGTTGTGGCAAAAAAAAGTACATAGACAAGAAAAAAAAGCAAACAAAGATTAATCTTAAACATGAGTCATACTTTCTACCAGTTCTTCTAATAAAGGAAAAAAATCCAACTGCTCAACACCCCCTCGCCCCCCAAAAAACTGCATGAAAAATTGATGAGTATTTCCTGTTTGTAGAAGTTGGAGTATCTTCTCCAAAGCTAAGTAGAGGTCTGATGTTAGATCTTTAAAAGTTATTATTTGATCATCATTGTTGTTATTCGATCATCATAAGCAGAACGTTAGGGAAACAAATTTTAAAACATCCAAATTACTCTGATTTGTTTTTTTTCTAAAGTCTTCTGCCCTTTCTGTTTTTATGAAGTCTTCAGTCCTTTCCTGATTGGGAACAATGCTAAACACTTGAATCTTCTCCATTTTACTTCTGCTGCATGGTTTTAGTGTGAGGCTGAAAAAACCTCTTTTCAGTCACAGACATCTTGACAGAAAAAAGTGGACAATTTCCCCTGAGGAAGTTTTTTTACACCCTACTTCTGTCTGTGTGACACACTGCTTTCTCAGGGCTTCTGAAGAGTGTGTAGAATTTGCTGCCAGACTTGAAGATTTCTCTTAGAAATGGAATTGATTAAAAAGTAATGAAAAAATATTCTTGATATGAATTCAGGACAATTAATTATGCAGATGAATCTCTTTCTTTGCCTCCTATACCCTTCTGCAGTCATCTTGGAATTTCCACTTTATGATTCTTCTCACACAGATTACAATTGGAGAATTGCAATATGAGTTAACAACCTACAGCATACTAGGATGAGGTTGCATATGCAGCAGGTGCCATTTTTCCAGACAGTGTATTGTAAATGTGTGTTGCTGGTTGTTTTGTGATGGGAGGAGGGGACAGACAAGGAAAAAAAAATTAATGATAGTTTGGATATGGTGATACCTTGACAGACCTTTGCAGTCTTTATGAGAAGCAGATTCTGGTGCTGAGAAAGCAAACTTGGAATGATATCCCTGTCGTGTGGGTTACAATAGCCCTCTTGTCTCATGCTGGTTGTTTGCATGATACATAATTACTTGAGAGTGTTTCTGCATGATGAGATGTGTAATGATACACTCATTAGCTGGTTTACCTTTATGTTACTTTATTTTTTGCAGTGAAATCCTGGCAAAGCAATTTCATTCTCTTCCCCTATTCTTTTTTTTCCTTTCCCTATTATTTTCTTTCCTTCACCTCCCCCCTTTCCCTTCCCACTTCCCTTTGTCCTTTCACTTCTCCTTCCCTCTTCCCTTCTTCTTCCCTTCCCTTTCCCTAAATAAAGGTGCTTTGTTTGGCACAGTGAAAGGGGAAGAATGAACAAGCACTTGAGCTGCTCTGCTCACATTTGAGTCATCTCTGAAATGGCCTCTGTGTTGCAAACATCTCTGAAGTCCTAGTATGCTTAACTAACTTTGTGAAAGAATGGAATAGGAAGAAGAGAAATTACCATGAAGTGCAAAGCAGCTCCAACATGAGAGTAGCTGGAAAAATGAAACGTCTCATTTCTGAAATTACTAAATTCCTTTCAGCCCTCTTAGGGTCTGATTCTACAAGATGCTGAAATTTCTCAAGGAGGGTCAAATTCCCATCGCCAAGTGTGATTAATGCTGCTGCAAACATTTTAGATGCAGCGTAGTGACTCAGTCCTGGGCCAGAGAACAGGAGTAACTACATGCTTGTGTGCAAGCCTAGACCTGGGAAGACAGTCTAAGTGGTTCGTTTGTCCATTTTTGTTTGTGCTAGTTTAATGCAACCCAAGTTGAAGAAATTTCAAATTTAGTTATATCAGTATGCATTCTGTGTATACAGAAAGAGCTGCATCTATACCACTGGAGGTAATGAGGTGTGAATATGTGTGCTGCAGGGCTAAAGACAAATGTGTCCAACACATTTGTATGGACTTAGCATTTAAACTCCTACCTTCTAAATTGAGGTATCAATATTCTTACTGAAAGGTAGCTAAAAGGTACTATTTGAAGTACCATAATACTAGCTATAGTAGCTCTTTCTTTGGTTGGCTTTTTGTTTGTTTGTAGGTTTTGTTGGGGTTTTGGGGTTGTTTTTTGGGTGTTTCTTGTGGGTTTTTGTTTTGTTTGGGTTTTTTTTTTTGTTTTTCTTCTAATGCTTTCTTTATTGAGGGCATAATTTGAATTACTTCAGCACCAATTGAAGGCAATTATAAATATTTTTTAACTACTTGCATTTAAATTGTTTTCATTTCCACATTTCAACTTAGACCTTTTTTCCTATGTGTTACATCCCATGTATTTCTGCCTTTTTTTTTTTTTATTGCTCTTTAAATGGAGGAGTCTTTTTTGTTTTTTTGCTATCATTCTAGATAACACTTTTCAGTAGACACAGGGGGAGATACCTTTTTATGTATAAAATGTTGGGATTTACTTTAATGAAAAACATGAAAGTGCAAAAGAATTGCTTGGAAGCATTGTTTGGGGTTTGGAATCTTCTTTCTTCTCCTAAGACAAATTTTATAACAAACCCAACAGGCTAGCAGAGAGCTACCAAGTCTTTTATTCCCCCTGTGCTATAGTATGTGACTTCTGAACTTAGTATTGCTAGCTGGGGATTTTCAGGCTGTGAAATTTCTGAGTCACTTACTTAGATATGCATTTAAGTCCTGCAGATTCCTATTTCACAGAAATTACTTGGCCAATAACAGCTATACTTATAAAGATATTTAGTCATGCAAAGTCTGAGTTGAATGCTTGGAAAGACTGTCTGAGAACTCTGGTGTCTGGCTATAGAAAACAAATTAAGACTGTCTGTCAGAAAACAAAATCCCACTAACTTTCCATGACACAGGCTACAGTCTGAGTGACGTGTGGGCCTTCAAAGGAATTAAGTCTCCTGAGGAGGTGTAGCAGTTCTTAAATGACTAAATAAGATGAGCACTTGACTGAAATTCATTTCAGTTGGATTTCCAATTCACCCATGCTTTGGAATTTTTTTAAATAGTGCAAGATATTTAAATAACTTTGAAACTTCATTTTCATTTCTCTTTTGGAAATAAAATATCGATCTTAAATAAGTCACCTATGTCATTTTCAGTATTTCATCTGTTCCTATTCACAAAGACATTGTGTTTTCAGAACATTATTAACAGGTATACTTCTATTTATTTTTCTTGTTCTTGCCATGGCCAAGCACTTTGGGTATGTCTGCAGTGAAAACAAAGGCAGATGAAAGACAGGTCTTTAACTCACATTGGTTAAGCCAGAACTCATCTGGGTGAACCAGGTGTGAAAAGCTGTGAAAAGCTAGTTAGGTCTGTACTGCTGTTGTATTGTGTTCAGTCATGAGATTCCCCTGACATTTAGGTTAAAACTGATAGCCAGAATGTAAACACGAGGGTTTTTCTCTCTGTTTGATTTAAAACCTAATCTTGCCAGACTTAATCCATCGTATTTAACATATGTCTCCTTCCAGTCCATTCTATAATCAGCATCCCAGATCCTTTCATTGCCTCATGTGGAGGCTTTGCCAGGTAGCATACACATAGGCAGATCTACACAGATTTCATAATCCAAAGCTAGTGTGTCTGGTACCATTTGAATTACAAAATTATAGAATGTCAAGGGCTGGAAGGGACCTCCAGATATCAACAGGTCCAACCTCCCTGTCAAAGTAGAATCAGCTAGGGCAAGTCACACAGAAACACCTTCAGGTTGGTTTTGAAAGGCTTGTGAGGAGACTCCACAGCATCTCTGGGCAGTCTGTTCCATTGCTCTGTCACCATCACAGTAAAGAATTTTCTCATGATGTTGAGGTGGAACTTCCCATGTTCTACCTTATAGCCATTATTCATTGTCCTATTACCAAGTGCCACTGAAAAAAGCCTGTCCTCTCCCTTTTGACACTCATTCCTCAGATATTTATAGACATTAATAAGATCTCCTCTCAGCCTTCTCTTCTCAAGACTAAACAGTCTCAGTTCTCTCAGTCCTTCTTCATAGGAGAGATGCTTAAGTCCCTTAATAATCCTCATAGCTCTTCATTGGACCCTCTCCAGTAGATCCTTGTCTTTCTGGAATTGGGGAGTGCAAAGTGTTTCAGGTGTTGCCTCAGCAGTATTTCTGCAGCTTCAGTAAGGTCACAAGTCTTCTGTCATGTTTCATAACTGCTAGTCCCTAGCAGAAATGCCTGATACTTGTTGACTATTCAAATTATAGTAAGTGCTCATCCAAAACTCCAAAGTTCTTGGTGAGTTAACAGCTGGGAAAAAAAAATCTTCTGAAAAAAATAAACTTCCCTTCCATCAGTATAAGCCAAACAATTCACCTCAGCTTAACAACAGTGTAACTGGAGGCAGAATTTGACCCCCTTGTGTGCCACCATCTCACGCCATTGTTTGTTGGCTTCACCTACAGACAGCTTACACTGAAGACCCTGTTTAGGTATTGTTCTGCACTGCCAGCTTTTCAGATGCAAAGAGTTTTCTAAAAATGTTTATGTATTTTCTTTTTCAGAAAGAAATGTTTTGTAAAAGACTTGAACAAAAGCTGAGACCTTCTGAGGATCTCTAAGACAACTGCTATTTCAAAGCTTTCATGCAAGTCAAGTGATATGGTTCCATCCCTGCCACACCAAGGGCCTTATCCACAGTCTTTTGACTTTGGTGAGAGGCCTCTTGGTTGGCTTTGCTCTTTTGGGGTTTTGGGTTTTTAATTCACAAGTTACCATCACAAGTTTAAAATTATTTGTTCCATTTGGTTTTATACTTTGCTGCACTTCCTTTTTCAATGAAAAAGTTCTCCACATCCCCTTTTGGTGTGGGCGGCCCCCTCATCTGTGCTCCTTTTGTGCATGAAACTTCTAAACACACTCTTCTTTTGGGTCCAAAGTAGCTGTTTTCCTTTGGTTGTTTATTCTGATTCACACACATAGCAGTTTGGGCATTTCAATGTACTGGTACTTACTTTTGTGATCTTTTGCACTAAGTTACTCTGACAAAAAGCAAAACTAGGGGGGAAAAAGCACACTTTCTGGTGAACTATTGTAACTTGTAAGCTCGTTGTTTGTTTTTTGTAATGTACTGAGTCTACAAGCCAAGCTAAAGAAGGATTAAGGCAACAGTTTGTGTTAACTGTGTCACTCCACATCTAGTAAACTACTACTTTCATTCTATCTCCTTTTTGCTTTAGCATGTGGGGTCGTCATGTTAGTGGTAGGAGGAAGTGTAACTCGTGTTACTATTCTGATTAAGGTTATGATTTTTCTCCTGACAGTCACAGAAACCAAAAATTCAAAGAAATTGCTTAATTTTCAAAATGCCAGCTGGGCATTCAGCCCCAAGGGAGACTGCATTCCCCCATGAAGATTTAGCCACCTAGAAGTGGTGACTTCTGTGGGGGAATGGGGACATTAACTCTCCAAATTACAGTTGCAGTGAGGCAAACAGTTATGCTGTTGGAAACCATGCATGGTAACTGTCAATCAGATATGAGGTTTCAGGTCTTTTTCCATGATTCATTTTTGCCATGGAATGAATTGCTAGTTAGCCTGCCAAAACACAGCCTTAATTGTCTTGAGTATCTGTAAAGTACCAGAGATAGGCTTCAAATGTGCAAAATAATTTCAAACTGCTAGCCAACATTAATCTGAATCTCTCCATCTGTTTCACTAGAGCTCTACCTAATATTTCAAAGAAGAGTCTGGGATGTTTTCCCACAAACAGCTGTAACATTTCATAAAATATTGGATGCAACAGGTGATCCCAACCACTGTCTGCATAGGGATGCTCCTCTCCTCATCTCTCCTTCGCTTAAGAGACTTGTGGCAGTTTTATTCTAAACTACTGACTGCTGTACACATTGCAGCACCATTTCCTTCTTGATATTCTCATTGTTACCTGCTTCATGACTTTAAACCTCATTCAAAGGATTCAAAGGGTCAAAAATTTCAGAGACAGTCCATCTGACACAATTTTTGCATGAGAAATTTAGTCACTTTTTCATGCCCTTTACAGTTCCTTCTTGCATCATTTAGACAAACCATTTTCTGAGGTGTTTTGTCATTGCTGCCAGTGCTGAGCACACATAGCATTAAGAAAGAAAATTAATTGCTTCTGAAGTAAATTTTAGACACAGCCAATCACAGCCTCATGTCCTATCTATGATACTCAGACACCCAACCATCCCCATGAAATTTCAGATAGAGGTTAGGAGAACAATCAGGTACATGAACTTTTAGTTGTGTTTTTTTCCAACACTTCAGCCATCAAAATCTCTGTGAGTTTTACAAATTACATATTTAACATAGACCACTGTATCTAGGTGGTAGTGAAAAGCTAAACAGTGTAGTACCTGCCCTGCTTTGAAACCCGCTTTATGAAAGAAACAGACAGATTCATACCTGGTTATAGTCCTGCTGAGATCAGTGTTGGATTCATCACAGATTAATTTAGTTTTGAATTGCTCTTGCCAAAGGCAGTGATGATCTCCTGTAAACTGAGGCTCACACAACACATATGAATACATGTCAGGACCTTAGGTTCATCATCCCCTACTGTTGTCAACAAGAGTTGCATTCACTGCAGTTGTGTATGTGTTTTCTAGCAGAACTGCAGATAAAAGTTGGCATAAGACAAAGAATTTCAGCTCCACTTAAGCCCATGATATGACTTAAGTCACCTTCAGGAGTTTCTGGAAATATATGGGGAACTGTGGTCTGTGGGTGGTGTGTTGCCAACCAACTTGGATGCCCACCCACTGATTTTGGGACAATTTTATGGGATTTTAATGGAGACAGAGTCTCTTGAGTGGCTTGTGGTGAGCTGTATTGTACTCAAAAGCACCCAAAAGAAACCTGAAAAAGAGCAAGAAGGGCAGTTTCACAAGATATGAAAGCTTGCTCAGGTTAAATACTTGTAATAATATAAGATTGGATCTTTCTACATACAGGCCCTTCATAGTTCATTTTACTTTGTTCTACTCAAATTATATTAAATAAATCTCTCAGAACATTGCTCATTTCAGTAGCAAAGCCAAAAAAGAAGCAAACAAAAAAACCCAACCGAACAAGCTTGCTTTTTTTTTTTTCTCCTGCTAATGGTCTGTTCAAGGATAATGCAAGAGTCTCTCAGTTACATTAAAAAGCAAAATGAAGATTTAGATTATCCCCCTTTCACTATCTGGTTTTCTAAAGAGAATTCCATGGGAAGTTGCCTCAGTCCAAGTCAGTTTTGTAGACAAAGTAACATGTCTTAATACACTGTTAGGGGACTGAAAAAAAAAAATTAGCCTTAGCTTCTTTGGTTTTCTATGGTTACTGTTGTACAGAAGAAAGACTTAAACTGTAAATAATGTATATTTAATAAAAAGAGACTTTTTGTATGATTTTGTGTGGAAGACAAATGCCTCCTCCTGAGTTTTTATTTTATCTTGTAACTGAGTGGACATTGAAAAAGTCCTAATTTTCAGGTGTTCACATGTTAACTCTACAACAACTCACTTGATCTCACTTTATATTAATAAAAGCTGAAGTGCCCACTAACCTGGATTTATTGATGTCAACTATGGTTAAAAGTAATTTTCTGAAGATACTTGGTCATCATTCACATCCCTGGCATAACTGGTTAACCTGCCTTGGGGTGTATAAGGGCAGAGATGCCTATGGAGTTAAATGTTATGTTGGAGATATGCTTTAGCTGTGGTTAGGAAACATGTCTACAACTGTCTAGCTTTCTAGGTACTCATGCACACATGTGTGCAAACACACACATATACACTCTCTCCCCAGACTGTCATACATAAACAGCAAACGTGTCCTGTTTCATCCACATCCTCTCATGCCACAACTGCACTTCTGGCTATCACAGGGTTCACATTCAAACACTGCTACCTTCACGCATTTCCCTAGCAGAATCTTTCAATCCCACTGATTACTAGGAACCCACTATGTGGACTGTGCACATAATCTCTTAGTCTACTTTAAAAATCTCAGTCTTTGATGCTATTGACCAAGAATCAGTAAACACCGATTTAGAAAATAGAAAAGTATATTAAATTCACAGAGAAGGACTCTTTCTCACGAGTTTCACATGCTTGGATTTGGTGTGACCCCCCACTCTCAGTGCTTGCACATTCTGTGTTTCAATCATCTGAAGGCTTTTATACTAGCAAAGATGTGTCTCATTATATTAGGAAATTCTCTATGAGGTTTTGGGGTTTTCCACTTCCTTTCTGGATTAACTATCATCTGGAAAACTGAGTTAACATGTCCTGAGTAGAGGTACACTATCATGTCAGGACAGCTTTGCACTTGGGGATTGAACCTTGCAGTTTTGATCCAGCCCATCACAGGTGTCTTAGCCCACAACTAGGCATGCAGTGTGGAGGTACAGAACAGCTCACTCCTGGTATCCCCTTGTTTCTTCTGTGTGCAGGAGAGGGCGCTAGATAGCACTTGACACAGCAGAAACAGTATTAAAATTCATTCCATACCATGTTAGTTTTCTCAAGAAAATACTTAGCAAGAAAGAGTAAATCTTGCATCCTTCCTTCATACCTAATGGAGTGGGAACAGTACCCCTGCAAAGGCATGTATAGAAAGTACTGATTCCTATAATTTGATTTTTAATCCAATCCTTGGAAATTAAATTTGTGTTGCTTAGAGTCTAGAAATGCCACTGTGACTTGTTTTCTGATTTTCTGACTACAGAGAGAACTTTTTTCTTTAGCATTTTAGTTGGCTGTTTCAGCTGCCTAGATGCTTTTAAAATTTTACTTTATTTTAATTCATTATGCTTCTATCTTCCTGAACTCCCATGTGATGAGTTGAAGACATTATTCAGAAGGTTGCATTAAATAGTTGCACTAGCAAAATGGAAATGCATATATCTATTTGGCAGCCTGACAAAGCATCATTAATTGCAGTTTATGGCTAGTTATCAATGTCTGGAAGAGGGGAGAAGGTGTTGTCATGAGTTGTCATCAAATCTCCCTCTTTCTCAGCACCTGCTGGCCTTTTCTATCAGAGTGGAAAAAAGAATCACCTTATTTGCAGCATCAGCAGTGAGTCTTTTGTGTTAAAACTGTATTCCTTCAACCAAAGGCCCAGTGACAAATGTATATAGACAAATACCATTAAGTGGGCACTGCTGTGAAAGAAATGCAGGGAAGCCCTGCTATAGTTAGCTATGATGCTGTTTTGCTCTTCCCCCACAGTGTGTGTATTAGGCTGCTGCAGTCAGTGCTTACTTTTCTATATCTGTTAGCCTAGCAAGAAATCATCAAAAACATCCATACAAGGTCTTTTTTTTCTCCACCTACCCTACACCATTGCTGTCTGTATTTAACTATTCTTAGCTTGAGATCCTTGCTGTCTTTTTCAAAGCCTCAAGTAAATAGACTTTGCCTCAATTTAAGCCCATTGCAGTTTGTTATATTCCCAAGAGAGTGGAAAGAACAGTTTGATCCCTTCCTGCCATGCCTTATCCTTCCAGCTCCATATGTCTGCCTTCCTTGTTTGCACAGAAAAGCAGCCCAATGCTTAATTTTACCACTCAGTGGGTCAGGATTCACTGTCACGTAGCTATTCTACAGAACATATTTTTTTCTCTTCTCTTCTCTCCCCAATTTATTTTTCTGAGCCCTACTCCCTGAGTCCTTCTCTAAAAAATTGTCATCAGGCTTCTTCAGTGATGGGGGCCAAGCCATGCAGCAAAGCCAGAACACTGATGTGTTCTGGCAATAGTACTATGATTTAGAGTTTGCTGCAAGCAGCTTAGGCACACCAAGTGTTATTCTATCAAGAAATCCACCACGTGATGGATTACAGTTCTTCTGTCTCACTAGGAAATACAAAAGGGTGGCCAGTGGTCCAAAAGACTACTTCTTAATTCATTCCTGCTTTGCAAGGTGTTGAGCAATAGCAGACTAAGAATAAATTAGGTTTGTGAGAAGGTATCTGCTTTATCCTTCATTTAATAAGGAGTTCATTGCTAAGCTACAACTACAGAGTAAAAAAAAGATCTCTAATGTGGAAGAGAATTGAATATTTTGTGTGTTACAAGCTTCACTGTAAAATAATGTGTAACAAATGGGACAGAGCAGGAAATGAACAGGATCTAATGTAATATTTGGATGATGAATGTACGAAGGGCAACAAACTGCTACATAACAAATGAAAGATTCAGGATGAAATAATTCAGCTTCAAAAACCTAACCTAGCAGTCTGCTAGAAAGTTCATGTAGTTAAATGGAAGGACTTTTTTTCCTGAATGAAGGATTGTGTACTTGGGCACAGTACTGGCCTTGGGATAGGAATAGAAGTGATAACAAAAGAAATGAAATGTACAATGGGCTTTTATAAAGATATCAGTGCTTGGTGGTAGTCCTAGAGTTTGATGCCTAGAATATAGTAACCCTGACAACTGCTGCTGCTGGAGTGACAGAAAGATTCTTTTTTTCACTGTCTTACTGAGGACTTTCTATTCTTTAAGGTCACCTCTCAAATTTTGTTGGAGTGTGACAGAACCAGGAACAGCTTTTTTGCTGATTTGTCAGCCATAGTAAGGCATAGTTAACAGTCACACAGGCAGGATCTCTCCCAGGACAGAAAGTAGGAAACATTCACAGCAGTGCTACTTACATGCACCAAAGAAAGGTTTCTGAACCTGGATCCGTATTTGACATGGATATTCTGGGTAAGCATTATGTTTCAGGCTCAGAGTGTTTATGTATTTGTGTAACTAAACAACAGAGGAGTTGGATAACCTGGTAGGGAATTAACTAGGTTTAAATTTGCACTAGATTTGGCAATGTTCTCATAAAATAATAAAATCTTGTTAAAAGACTGCTAATTGACGGAATACTTTTGAGACTTTATGTATTTGGGGTCCAAACCTTCATGATGTTGTCTCATCTATTGACATCCACTATCTTGTGCCAAAAAACTGTCAATATTTGCTTGTCTCAGACTACAACTTCTGTTACTTTGGTCTTATTGTAGAATCTTTGTACAAGAAGAGGTCTCTAGAGAAAAAGTGTGACAAGTTAACTTGTGGTCTGCCAAAATACAAAGAGACAACAAGCTTTTTCTGGCCTCTGAACATAGGTGCCACATACACCTTGTGCCACAAATCTGAAAGGGATTCAGAATGAGGACTGAAAAGAAATGTTCAGCTGCAAGGATTTCAATCAGAGAAAATTCCCATAGTGTGCAGAAGAGTTAAAATTTAAAGTTCCAGTGTTGCACTAATTTAATCTATTTGGTCATAATTGGTAGGCAGCAACCACACAAACATTATTCACTTCTATGGGCTTTTGAGAGCTCAGTGCAAGAGAGCCTGACACTAAATATTCAGAAACATTAGTGTCATTACCAGTATTACTTTGCAGGTTTAACATTACGCATAATGCAGAAAAACATGTCTTTTACACCAGCAAATCATAGCACACATACTTTGAAAATCTAGTTCTCATACTCACACAGTTTCTGCTTTCTTGTAAGATGCACCATAAAACCCAGCTGAGCATCCAAGCACAGACTTACAGCTTACATAAGCTCCAAATGACGCACAGGTTGGGGAACACAGTCAGACTAGAAAGGACATACATCTATTGAGAAGGTAACAGAGTACCAGTGCTCATGAGGTATAAATTAAAAGGCCAACACAGGAGTCCTTCTAATGATTAAGTATAAACTGATGCTTTTGTAAGGTTAGACACTGTTCTCTATTTGGCAAGTTAAAAGTGAGTGTGACATTAAAAATCTGTTCTGACTTTGACAAGGATGAGTTTCAATTTCAGGTTGCAGTAGCTAATTTAAGGGTTCAGCAGATTTTCTACTGCCGTTTGCGATAACCAGCACAAACATGGTTGACAGATCTGATAGAAAACTTCTTGAGAGATTCAAATAGTAGGTAGAAAAGTATTGTATAAAAAAATGTCTACAATGGCACCAGATGCCAGTATGCATGCAGACAGATGTCACCCTTAACTCTTCAACAAATAAATGTAGATACCCTACTTTGCAAGCTGAATCTCCTCCAACACAATGTCAAGCTGCAAAACTGCATCTATGTGCGTGTGCATGTACATGGAGCATATGCAATGTCATATACCTTTGCACACTTTCAAAGCATGATCTCCTGCAATGTACAGAGATGTGTAGAGCAAGTGCCCATTTTAATCAAACCTGTACATCCTCACACACAGGCAGGAAAGCTGGTGGAGTCTTAAGTTTGCCAGATAACCCTCTGACTTTTTGAACAGCATGAAATCTGGAAGAAGTTTCTTTTTGTGGTCTCAGTGTAAGGGACAAAACCAGGTTTGCTGCTAAACATCTGCACCTGATAAAGAAAAAAAACCCAAATTTCAAAGTGGAAATGCCAGAAGGCAGATTTCTCAGAGGTATGTTGATAAGGCAGCAGTTCAGGTTTAAAGAAACATTGAACTAAAAACAGTCAACGTAGTTTTAAAAAAAAATGTGAACAGATGTTTTCCAGACAATATTCACTTTATACAGGCTGGAGCTACTGACATTCAGGTGAATCAGTGAAGCTGACTACTTTTCCAAACACTTGCATCTGGGCTGTCAGAATACTCCAATAACTAATCTCAAAACTGTCCCCCTGCCTTACTTCCCACTCCATCCAATTGCTGCTCATGTGCTATCAAAGTCAAAGCCCATAGAAAATCAACAGGAATTTTTCCTTTGACTTCAATAGGTCAGAAATATCTGCTGAGTGAGTCAGAGAGAAGCTCAACTTTTCCCATTGCTGTTGTTCCAGTGGCTTTCCTACTGTTAGCCAGAAGCATCAAACAGGCCAGCTCACTTCTTTCAGGTTCTTCAGATTTTTGTCATCTTGAAATCTGCATTTATGGAGTCATTGTGTTTGATTTTTTATTTTTACATTGCTTATGTTTATGCTTGTGTTTATGATTGGGTTTTATTATTTTTTTTTTTATTAAAAAAACAACACCTTCTACTGCTAATCAGGTGCCTTAACTACTTCTGCTCAGCCAAAGGTCTTTCCACTAACTTGTAACACAGACCAAGCTATTCAGAACAAACAAATTACACTATGATAAATTCCTTCATAGTTCATTGGAATTATGCTAGCAAAGAATTGCCTACTAACCCTTCACTTCATTAGCATCTTTATAATACATTTAACTAATGCAATGTTCAGGCCAAGATCCATAGTAACTATTAAAGACTAGATCACCTTGAGAGCTCTGCATTTATATCAGTATAAACCAAATGAAATTTAATGCTACTCAAAAATGAATCATGCTCAGAATTTGCACTGATTAAAGCTGAGTCACACTTTGTAGCACTCTGACAAAGTTCTGGCTGAAATAAAATGACATAATATAACAAATTATTTTCTATCTCCTCCATTTCCTTATCCCTGGAGACCTCAGAGAAATCCAGTTTGGGTTTTCTTTGATTTTTTTATTTTCCTTCCACCTACTACTGCATGCTTATATTTTTCTCCACCAAATAATAGATAGTGATGCAGTTTGTTAACTCAGCTGGGCATTTATCCCAGAGCTAACATCCCTTGTTATTACTACACAGACTGTGTGGTATTACAGTTATTGTATTGCCTAAACCACTACCGCAATATCTCAGCAGGATTTTCCCCAGACAACTTCTTAGCTTACACACAAATTTGGGTTTTTTGGAAGGATTATCACTTTTTCATCTTTCCACAAGTGTTCTGGTTTTGCTGAATGGTAGTTGGGTGTTCTCTGAACACTGGGAAGTGTTTTGTGTTGTAACAGACATATATTCTCACCTTCAAGTGTATATTCTCATCCCCCACAGAGACATAAAATCTTCTATATCTCTATCTATAGCTGCTTATTTCTGCAGTTATTTATTTTTAATTCTGTACCCAAGGGTCAACTAGACCTAAATAAGATCTCACTCTCTTTTTCTCCTTCATCCTTTTGTCACCATATACCATTTGACCTCTCTGCAAGGAGAAGGCTCTAAATCTTATAAAATATTTTAGGCCTTATTGTGGGAGGTTAGTGGATGATTCAATCACTCTTCAGGATTTAAATTATGTGAATGCATGAAGATGTAGTAGCATAGCATAACTCTTGAAATCTGTTATACTAAAACTGACTGATTGTGTGAAAAATGTGGAGTACCTGCTTCTACAAAAGCTGAAGCCAGTAGGAATATTGCCCCAGTCTCAATGAGTAGAACACCAGGCCCTTCACTCCTAAGGGTCTGTGTCTGAACTTTATTCATGGAAATATTCTGGCTGATATTGTTCTCTTTGAACCAATACTCTAAGGCATTACAACGTTTTGATCTGAGTCACCAAGAGTGGTTGCAAGGTTCCATGAATTTGTGTTTCTAAAAACCACCTTACAAGAGAAGGCTTATAGGAAACAAATGTAAATCTGGGTAATAACAAGAATTCTGGAGGTAGTTTTAATGGAAAACCATCAATTTATTTACATATAAACTGTTTGCTGAAATGTGAAAATTTCATCAGTATTTTCATGAGTATGTTATTAAAAATCTTCTACACAATATGAAGTATGCCATATTAATCAATGCAGAAAAGAGTACTCAGATGAATTGGCAATGGAGTAAAGGAGAAATTGCATGCAAATACATGAAAGAAAAACAAAACTCTTCTCAGAAATAGTACATTTTCTTCACGATAAGTTGTTAAAATATCATTCAGGTGCTCATTTGAGACAAAATGTCTTTTGTAACACCAGCCTTTACAGAAGATAAAAATGCATAATCTTGCCCATTACTCTGTCAAACTGCTAGCAGAGTTTCTCTCTCACATTAAGACATGGTGTTTGCCTCCAAATAAAGCTCTGAAGTCCCTTGTTTTAGAGTTTCTAGGAAAATGGTAAGTCACATATATATGAAAAAAATCCATACATTCCATACATACATACCTGATTTTCTTCTCTTTCTCCCCTCCCCCCCCCTCCCCTTTTTTTTTCAGATAAATATCCTTGCCTTTGTCAGATGAAGGCATAACTAGCTACAAGACATTTAACTTACTAGACTTCTGTAGTACAGAAGTAACATGTAAAAAGGCTAAGCAAACCAGTTTAAAAGCCTTTCAGCATTACAGTACTGGCTGCAGAGCTTTGGAGAAAGTGTGGGGACAGTATCAACAAGGGCAGTAGACATTTTTTCTGCTCTTTCTTAAAGCCTGTTATTCAGAGCAGTAAAACAGAGCATCAGATCTACTTGTAACAGGCAGAACTCTATCAGCCATTGAAGTGCCACCCAGCATGTTTTGCTGCAAAATACCTGTGATCTCTTCAAATGTCAGTGTGAAGCACACAGAGGAGGTATGGCTGCTTCAGTATTGATTCCCATGACCATCAATGGTCCTAATTTAATGTTATTTTGCTGACACCACTCTCTGAAGTCTATATTCTGCTCATGTTATTTTTCCAGTGCAGTGTTTGTCTGAAGAGGCTGGGAGTATGACTTGACCAGAAGAGGAGGAAACACCACTGCAAGGAGGTGAAGGTACCATTATACAGGTATCTTCCGCTAAGGCTTATAAAACCCATTGTCTGTCTTTCAAGAGTCGCAAAAGGATCTCTGTATAGGAAGGGTAGTATGAAGAATCAGGTCTTACCAGGGTGCATTGAAAAAGGATTTGTGTCTTTCTGTTGTGACAGATTATCACATTACTGTAAGATAGTTGTGTCCAGATGTTATCTTGGACCATATTGTGATATTTCACTTGAACTCAAACTTTCTTTCAAATGAAGGGTGATAAGCTAATGTCAATGTATATATTAATTAGTGATGGACAAAATAACATCAACACAAGAATATGTAAACACAGTAGCTGAAGCTGAAGTCAAGGCTGTAGCTGAAGCTGTTTATTACTGTAAGAGCAGTCTTTTTTTATATGCCATGCTACAAGTTGTGGTAATTGTACGAGTTATGGAATACAGTAATTGGGTAAAATACTGTTTTTAACATTCTTATTGGATAACAGTGAGGTGCTGGCTATCTTGGCACAGGCTACTTTCAGTTCTTTGTTCTAAGTTATGTTGCTTCCATGCAAATGTTACACAAAGCAAGAATACCAGTTTACTATGTTTCTAACCTCAAACTTACTGTGTCAAGGGTACACAGGGATGTGCTCCAGAGAAACCTCATTTATCACATTTAGCTGACTCCTTTTTTTGATTCCTACATGCTTCTGCATGGTGTGACACAAGAAGGCTCAACATAGAAGAGGAAGGTTCCATGGCACTGTGTTGCGAAGGGGAAAATGAATTAATGCAAGATGATAATTTTCCAAAATTAATATTATTTATTAATTTTGATATTCAGAACTCTTGCCAGCCCTGACCATTAATTTGAATAACATTTAGGTTCATACATGGTCATGGAAACATTCTGTGGATAATATCTAGATCTAGTCATAACCAGCAAAATATATTATATAAACATTAATTGAACTGGAAGAGAAGATTCCTGTAGTCAAATGCTCCTTGAGGTCAATATGTTCACAAGGAGCTCTTTCTGCTTATGGCAGAAGGCAATGGACAATTACAAAGAGGCTTTTAAGCATTTACTCACAAATTATTACTATTGACTCGCAGGGTGTTGTGGAGGGGGTTCTCAGTGCCTACGCCTCTTTGGTGGAGGTGAGAAAATAATTTGAGGCAGTATTAATTTTATATAAAAATATAATTTATTAAAATTAAGATTTACAAACTCTTGCCTCCCCCAATCACTGTGTATTAATATTTACATCTAGTGAAAAGTTATAAAAACAATTTAGAAATATAATATATACAGGGACCTGGTTAATAATTGGAAAACATCAACTATAAACAGAGAGAGATTTCCCTTTGGCTTAATGCCACTTGGGAGCTTATTGCTATTTGCCCACCAGGGGCTGAAAACTCCGTCTGTTCTAAGGCAGAGATAACTTATATTACAGAGGAATTGAGTCCTTACTTGTAAGTGTTGCTCTTAATTATTAATCACCCTCCAGGGATTGTATCACAGCCTGTGCCCAATATCCGGACTTCCAGGGGCTCTGCCTGTGGACTCTGTGGGGCTGGAATCTTCCCAGCTTGAGAGGGAAATGATAAATCTTCCCAGAAGCAGGTTTCTTTAACCTTTTGTTCTCCTGGCAAGGGACAATCTCTGCCTCAATGCTGCTGTCTCCTTCTGGAAGCTATGTCCGGGATTATCAGCTGGCAGGATTCCAGGAACAGGAGCATGTTGTCCGTGCAGTTTCTGGCACGGTCCTCTGCACAGCTAACAGGCCGTGTGTGTGGGCAGACAATCCAGAAGGTCTGCTCTCCTGGTTCTCTTACCAGGCAAAAGCTGGGAGTCTGAGCTCTGTAGATATATATTATAGTTTGCAGATATGCACAGCTGGCTTTAGGCTTAGGAGGCTATCGGCTCCTTATAAGTATGAATGGGTACAGGCTCAAATGAGCTTCGGCATCTAAAGTACACAGACAGGTTAACTGCAAATTGAATCAAAGTAAGATGTCTAAGTCTCAGAAAGCATCGGAGCAATGCTTTGGCTTCTGAGCATGTGGGTATAAGTGGCTGAGCGCTTCAGGTGCAGGTCAGAACTATAGCTGATCCTTGCAGGTGGATCAGAGAGCTGAGCTGCGCTGCAGACAGGGTCAGAGCTGATCTAAACAGGTCTGAACTGAGCTGAATCTGAAGACGTGGTGCTCCTTTGCACCCCTCTTTATAGACTGTGGGCCGAGATTAATGGCCCTTTGGCCATCCAAAGTGACCAATCAGGTTGGCAGCAAGCCAAACTTTACCTTAATAGGAAGGAGCTGTTTGCCTGGACCCTCCCAAACATGGGGATCACATGGGTGGACCCCAGGGATACAGGAGTTGGGTGTGTGCTTGTTACACAACCCTGTTTACAATCAGGGGTCCTGGCAGAAAAAACATGTCCAGGCAAGTAGGGGCATAAGGAAGCCTCTGTACGGGCTGACAGGCCCTCCACAACACAGGGCTAGCCATAGTCCAGACAGTGCCCAAATGCTTTCAGGGAATGCTGTTTTGTTGGCCATGGTACTTGATTCTTCCCAGGTGTCTGGGTAAAGGAGTCAGACAATCTCTGACCTTGTGTCCTAGCTCCCCTGGATGATCTGTGTATGTCCAAGACTTCTAAGCAGGACTTTCAGGTGTAGAGGCAGGATGTTGTGCGATGTGCAATCTCAGCATGGTGTCACGCTGACTACACAGGCTGATCACATGAAGGCATTCAAGTTCTGCTTCAGGCAACTTGAGACAGTGGGTTTTACCAGCAAACAATAAGGCAATAGGCAATTGCAGCAGGCAACGGCAGAGCATAGCAGAAAGCACACCTGAGCACAGGGGAGCAAATTGTTCACCTGTGTATGTCCTTTTATCACTGTGGCCCAAGATTAATTGCCCTTTGGACACAGAACAGACAATCAGAATGGCAGTTAGCCAAACCTTACCATATTAGGCAAAGTCATAAGCTTACTTTTACCCAAATATGGGAAAAACACTGGCCTTGCACAAGCTACGTGTGTGTACCTTATTTACCACAGGACTCTGGGCAAGCCAGAGTCCTCAGACTCAGCGGCTCCAGGTTCCCCTGTGTTCCTTTCCCATGCTTGCCTCTCTCGTGGAGCAGAAAAACATGCCTGGGCAAGCCAGGATACATATTAAGTCTATGTGGGGCCTATCAGGCCTACCAGGACACACTGCAGTGGCTCTATGGCACAGCTAGGCTAGGCTGTGCATTGTGTGTCATTTGGAGCTTATGTAATTGACTTTCTCTTCACTTACCAGATGTATGCTTGCCCATTTTGTAAAGCACACCTGTGTTCTCTCATTCCAACAATTCATCTTTTAGTATTTGAAAGAAAACACAATATCCATAAATAAAAGCAACACCCCCTAACAGTACCAACATGCTTTCACCCACCTCAGCTGCAGGTGACTTTTAATTGGGAAGTGCAGATGCTTCCAGTCATCAGGAGATTCCTTGAGGCAGCTCCTGCTGGAAGTATTACAAAGCAATCCACTGACAAAATACCTCATGGTGGACTGGAAGAGGACTTCTGTTGCAGAAACAAGGAGCAGGGCTACAGATTCTTAAGAGCCATCTACTGGTGTTTTACGGGGAATCTACTTATACATGCAGTAACAACCTTTATTTCTGTATTTGGCAGGGTGCATTTTTAACAGTTTTGTGTTCCTATGAGTTTCAAGATAACAGAGTCATGTGTGAGTGTGGTGGAAGGTCCAAATTATGCCTAGAACACATATTCATCACATGGCCTAAACACCTGCCCAAATACCCATTTTGCACCCCCCTCCCACTTTTTCTTCCCGGGTGGAAGAAGCAGGAAAACAGAGGAAAGCTTTGGCACCTCTCAGGCTATCACAGACCCCCTATTTGGCCTTGTTTTGCAGCTTGCTTTGTTTTGTGATAAACACAGGTCACGATCCTAGGCATGTGCATTTTCCTTTTTTGGATAAATAATTCAGGATTGGTTCTAGAGGTGGTTTTACCTGTTGCTATTGGTCAAAGACGCTTGCAATGACCTAGCAACCAGTTTGGACATTGGGACTTGCCGGCCCGCCCCTCCAGCCCGCCGTGCCAGCCCGAGGGCTGACTCCTCGCAAAGCACAGCACTCGATCAGCCTGCTCCAGCCCGCAAACCTGGCACCCTGCTTTGCCCCGGTGGCTGCTGACCACCCGATGACTTCCTGGGAGCCACGGAAGACCTCTTTCATGTCTGTGGGCCTTCTCAGACGGTGTGCTCAATTTGGACTGAACAAGCAGCAAAGCTGCATCGCATCATTACCACGTGAAGTCCATCACCTGGCTTTCACCACATATATTTTCTTGTTTATGCTTTTGGAGTGCAAATATTGAGACTTTTGACCAGTGAGTACCCTGACTCTCTTTACTCAACTTTGTAAAAGTTTATGCTTAACTTTTCAGGGGCAGTTTGTGCTGCAAGTCTCTCTAGTTATGAAAATTTTTAAAGATTTTTCCTAAATCATTTAATTTGACTGTATACATTCTGCAAAACAGTTTTACCAACTGCATCATAGAATCTGTGTGTGTTAATTGGAAATAAGTTTGGGGAAGTCTTCTTTGCATAATTAATAAACTATTTAATATTTGCCTCATTACAATTCACTCCTAATGCAGATTCAAACCCCTCCTTGACAGTGAGACAGGAAAACTCTGCTACCTGGGGAAAGGAACCTGCTAGAACCATCTCCAGGAAAAGCTTCAGCCAGATTTTCATTAGATGAGAGCAGAGAATTCAGTCACAACATCCAAAGCCACATGAAATAGGACTTACTGTGTTCTGCTTGTGGAACTGCTTGCTTCAATTTCTTCACTCATATAAGGAAAAGTCTTGAATCTTTACAAGAATATTTTGTAAACCAAGACCTCCTAGATCATACTGTGATACTGTGATACTGATTCCCAGAGTCTGCATATCATTTTCTACAAAAGCTCCCTAAATGTTACATTTTTGTGAACACACACTAGAGTTGGTTGATTCTCTACGTTATCATTTGTAAGATTAATTAATAGGATATGTATTATTCAGTTTTAGTCAAAACCTTTTCTTTTGTCCCTTTTTCCCTTTCCTAATTGTCTTCCCTCCATTTTAAAAGTTAGTTTTAAGAAAGAACCTTTTCATCTTTTCTGTCCAAAATGTGCTTAATGTCAAGGACTTTTGCTAACAATTTTGATATCTAAGCAGAAGATAACCGTTACTTGTAAAAGATTAGGTTTAAAGACTCCTTTGAGGTACCTTTGGATATTGTAAGTTCTGAAATATCTCTTTGAAGATACCATCCCAGATCTCTCACCTGGAGATTTCCATACATTGAAGTACCTCAGAGCATCTCCTAAAGTGTTAAGAGCCTCAGTAGCAGGTGTCTCAGAAGTCATTGTGATAACACATTCCTAGTTTCTGAAGACTAATTGCTTCCTAGCAGAAGTCATCTTACATGATATTCCTGACCCATAACACAATGTTAGTGGTGTTGATCACTGCTGTTACCAAGTCATAATGACACTTAGCAGGTGGGTAACATCCGTGTTTCATACACCCACAGCTCCCACACATTGATCAGGAGACTGATTACTTCAGCCAAGCAAAAACGTTGCACACTTTCATCTCCCCTCAGTAATAATAGCCTTCAAAGTAGTTTAAAATAAAAAGGCATAATGCCCTGCCTAGTAGTCAAAATATCTGCAAGCACTGTCTGTGAAATATGGTTTGAACCATTGCTTTGGATATTTTTTACACAGACCTTTATAAAATGGAATGAGTGGTTTTTAATCATGTTAAAGAAATTACAACTTGAAATAAATCTTGGTACTGAAGATCACTAGGTTCTTATGTAATGACTCCCAAAATTTGATGAGTTTTCTGTGCAGAATCTTTCTGCCCCAGATTTTAAATATCTGCAAAACAGATAGATCTCAAAAGACGATTTTTGCACCAGTTATGGTTCTGAACTATATATATATTTTTTTTAAAAGTAATTTTGCATGAAGGAAAAGAATAAATCACAAAGTGGGGAAAAATTATCTGAATTACAGACTCAGGAACCTGTTACTTCACTGAGGGGAGAGATCTCTGTGAAAATCATTGCCAAAGGTTCAGGCTTCCACAATACTCTGCCCAAAGCAAAGCTCTCTCCTGCTTTGTCGCTTGTGAGAAATTCCAGCTACTACTAAGAAAAAAATAAAATAAACCCTAGAAATGCGGCCCTTCAGTTCTTGCTCCTTGCAATCGTTCTCTTTATCATGAGCCCTTGTAGGCAGGGGAGAGTTGGCCTGTGGCTAATGAACTTTCCAGTTTAGGATTCAAGATAGGCTGGGTCATGACTCAGGCTTATCAGAAATGTGGTATCTTCCTGCAGATAAATTAGATTTTCTGGCTTTTGGTGTGGTCTTTGTAAAACATTTGCCAACTGTTCCATCTTGATACAGCATTTTGGGACAGAAAATTTGTCTTAGATTATGCAAAGATGGTGCCACTTGCAGAGGTCCCAATCTTATACTGCAATTCAATGTAGAAAGTTACTATTTGAGAGGAACTTTCTATAATATTGTTGTGTTACTCAAACTGGCTGCTCTCTGTTCCTCAGACCCCAAACAAAACTAATTGCCACAGCATCCCTCAGTACCCAAATTTTTGCATCTTTATTCAGCTGTATTTCTCTCCATATTGGAGGTTAGTGAGATGCACAGAAAAGAGCTGCACAAAGGTTAATTTGTTTCTCCTGTTTACGTGCTAATCATCAAATCCAATTTCAAATGCAATCATTTTGCTGAGAACTGAATGGATATTTTTATTTTTAAAATATTGTTAGTGCTCCTTCCCATGGAAATGTTGTGCACAGAAGATAGTATCACCAATGTAGAACAGCAACAGCACACCTCTGTATGAGAGGTCAGCTAAGATTAAAAGTATGGTCCTGTTGGGGTGTATTGTTAATTCTGGGTCCCAGAGAAATCTGGAAGAAACTGTTGAGCCTCAGAGACCGCATACTCCAGCATACCTAAACAGACTAAGGATAATCCAGAACATTTGCAAGTCATCAGCAATTTGTTTTCTTTCTCAGATGATTACTAGGGTAAGCTTCCTCTAGAATAATCAATACACTCTAGCCCTTGCAGAATTTCTACCAGGAAGTAGTCAAATATGCTTAAAGAATGGTTAACACCTGAAGCAAATGACTCCTGGTTCCTCTGGTATTTCCGAGCTTGAGTCTTTAACACAGGTAGTTTAAGCTCCTTCTCACACAGGTTCTTAGAACCACCAACGTCTCCTCAGACTGAGTGCTAATATCAAACATTTTTTAAGAGGCCCAGTACTGAACACAAAGATGAGAACTGCAAACATTTCTAATTATGTATTCTGTCTTTGCTCTTGTTAGGCCTCATTTGACTTAATTTTTCCAATTCCTTGTTGCCATTTTCACCTATAGTTCTGCCTAGGTGTGATGGTTTGGGGGTTACCCCGCCCCCCCACACTTTTGTATTTGCCCCAGCTAACTCAGAGGGACCCTGGGAATATAGATGAAGCAATTTATTTACAGCTAGCAGAATTTACAAGCAGCTATTTACAATATATACAGTTATATACAATTATATACAGAAATATACAAAGGATAAACAATATAAAAGCACAGCTCCCCTCCCAGAAACCTAGGTCCCCAGGAGGGGCTTTCAAACCACCCCAACACCTCCCCCCAGCCCTCTCAACCTTACCCCAGTTCTCAGGAAGAAAAGAGGTGCAGCCAAGAGGTTAGGGAGCAGGGTTAGTAGGAGCAGGGTTAATGAGATGTGACCAGGTCTAAGGCAAAAGCAAGAGTGAGAGACAAAATGGAGAATGTTTTCTTCTTCTTCCCAGAGTTCTCAGCGTGACTTTGAGAGAAGTAGACACAATTGTTTTTCATTTCACTGCCTGTTATCTAGTTCTTTTACCAAAACATTCCAGCTTGCTTCAAACTAGCACAATCCACCCCTGTCTACTTCGCTCAGAGTATCGCTGAGAATTATCCAATCTAATCTAAACCAATATTTACACTAAAACAATATATACAAGTTCACTTCACACTTCAATCAGATGTAGGTGATTCAAAAGCTCAGAACAGGGACTCCCAGGTGATGTTGGGATCGTGCTCACGTACTGTAGATTTCTATCGTAGATTCTCTCAGTGTTGGGCGCCGATGTTACCTAGAACAGAAAAACTCCTAACAGTTTGAATTTAAACTCTCTCAGCTAAGGTTAGATTTCTCTGTGGAATACACTGGATTTCACCATTCTCCTGCATTACCCAGTATGTGTGACCAGGACCTTCAGCAGAAACCACCCCTCGGACAGGTTTCCCTTCGCCCGAAGGAGAAAATACCCAAACAGTTTTCCCTAACAGATTCTTCTCACGTAAAACAGGAACTTTATCACCGTCTACTGTTTGGACCAAATCTGATTGTGCAGGTCCTGCTCTGTTTACTGAACCTCTACTATTTACCAACCAAGTAGCTTGTGCTAAATGTTTGTCCCAGTTTTTCAGAGTTCCACCCCCCATGGCTTTTAGGGTGGTTTTCAGCAAACCGTTGTAGCGTTCAATCTTCCCTGAAGCTGGTGCATAGTAGGGTATGTGATAGATCCATTCAATACCATGCTCTTTGGCCCAGTTTTTTACAAGATTGTTCTTGAAATGAGTACCATTGTCTGACTCGATTCTCTCTGGAGTTCCATGTCTCCACAAGATCTGTCTCTCCAAACCAACAATGGTGTTACGTGCAGTAGCATGTGGAACTGGATAGGTTTCCAACCATCCAGTGCTGGCTTCTACCATCGTTAGCACACACTGCTTGCCAGAACGAGATCGAGGTAAAGTGATGTAGTCAATCTGCCAGGCTTCACCATACTTGTACTTTGACCATCTCTGACCATACCATAAGGGCTTGATTCGCTTAGCCTGCTTAATAGCAGCACAAATGTCACAGTCATAGATGACTTGGGTGATAGCGTCCATGGACAAGTCAATTGACCTATCACGAGCCCATCGGTATGTTCCATCTCTGCCTTGATGTCCAGATGAATCATGGGCCCACCGAGCTAAGAACAGCTCACCTCGGTGTTTCCAATCAAGGTCAATGTCAAGTTCAGAGTTGGTATCAACTTGAGCAATCTTAGCAGCTTGATCTGCCTTTTGGTTATGTTGATGTTCCTCAGTGGCTCTGCTCTTAGGCATGTGTGCATCTACGTGCCGCACCTTCACTGGAGTTTTCTCCAGCCGTGCATCAATGTCCTGCCATAGATCAGCACACCAAATAGGCTTTCCTTTCCTCTGCCAACCATTCTTCTTCCAGTCCTTCAGCCAACCCCATAGAGCATTGGCTACCATCCACGAGTCGGTGTAGAGGTAAAGGATAGGCCAATTCTCACGTTCAGCCACATCAAGAGCAAGTTGAACAGCTTTTACCTCAGCGAACTGACTGGATTCTCCTTCGCCATCTTTCGTTTCGGTAACTCTCCTGGTTGGACTCCAAACCGCTGACTTCCATATTCGCTTGTTCCCAACAAGATGACAGGAACCGTCTGTGAACAAAGTATAGTTCTTTTCCTGATCAGAGAGATCACCATAGGGAGGAGCTTCCTCAGCACGAGTTATTTTCTCCTCTGGAGGTTTGGAACAGTCTGTGCCTTCCGGCCAGTTGGTGATCACCTCCACCAGACCAGGTTGGTCAAGATTACCCATTCGTGCTCGTTGGGTTATCAAAGCCATCCATTTAGACCAGGTTGCATCTGTGGCATGATGTGGTGATGAACCTTTGCCCTTGAACATCCAGTTAAGAACTGGCAGTCTAGGAGCTAAAAGTAACTGTGACTCAGTTCCAATCACTTCAGAAGCTGCTTTCACTCCTTCATAGGCTGCTAGAATCTCTTTCTCAGTTGCAGTGTAATTTGTCTCTGAACCTCTGTAACAACGTCCCCAGAAACCAAGTGGACGACCATGTGTCTCATTTGGAGCTCTCTGCCAAAGACTCCAAGTTGGGCCATTGTCACTGGCAGCCGTGTACAGAATGTTCTTAATGTCCGGACCAGATCTCACAGGTCCTAAGCCCACTGCATGGACTACTTCTCGTTTAATTTGATCAAAGGCTGCTTGTTGTTCAGGTCCCCACTTGAAATTGTTTCTCTTACGAGTTACGTCATGCAGAGGTTTGACAATCTGACTGAAACCAGGAATGTGTAGTCTCCAAAATCCCACCACACCAAGAAAAGAAAGTGTGTCCTTCTTACTGGTGGGAACTGCCATGGTAGAGACTTTGTTGATCACATCCTGAGGAATGTAACGGCGACCATCCTGCCACCGCACTCCCAGAAACTGAATTTCTTTGGCAGGTCCTTTGACCTTGTCTCTCTTAATGGCAAAACCTGCTTGCAACAGAATGTCAATGATTTTGTTACCTTTCTCGAAGACTTCCTCAGCAGTTTGGCCCCACATAATGATGTCGTCGATGTACTGGATGTGCTCTGGAGCTTTACCTTTCTCCAGTGCATTGTGGATGACTGAGTGACAGATGGTTGAGCTGTGTTTCCACCCCTGAGGCAAACGATTGAACTGATACTGGATTCCTCTCCAGGTGAATGCAAACTGAGGCCTGCACTCCTTTGCTATGGGAATAGAGAAGAAAGCATTAGCAATGTCTATGGTTGCATACCATTTAGCCTCCTTCGATTCCAGCTCATACTGGAGTTCCAGCATGTCCGGCACAGCTGCACTCATGGGTGGTGTCACCTCGTTGAGGGCACAAAAGTCAACTGTCAGTCTCCAGTCGCCCGTAGGTTTGCGCACAGGCCAGATGGGACTGTTGAAAGGTGAATGAGCTTTCTCGATGACAGCCTGACTCTCCAATTGACGAATCAGCTGATGAATGGGCAACAAAGAGTCACGGTTAGTTCTGTACTGCCTATGATGAACAGTTTGAGTTGCAATTGGCACTTCCAGGTCCTCTATGTCATGATGTCTCACAACTGCAGATTCATCAGAAAGTTCAGGTCTAACAGACAATTTCAATTTATCATCCTCAATCTCTACAGATGCTATTCCAAAAGCCCATTTGTGACCCTTAGGATCTTTGAAACAACCTTGTCTCAAAAAGTCAATTCCCAGAATGCAAGGCGCATCAGGACCAGTTACAATAGTATGTTTCTTCCACTCTTTACCAGTTAAACTGATCTCAGCCTGTATCTTAGTTAACTCTTGAGATCCACCTGTGATTCCAAAGATAGAAATGGACTCTGTCCCTTTGCAATTAGATGGCAATAAAGTACACTGAGCACCTGTGTCAACTAAAGCCCTGTATTTCCGAACTCTTGAACTGCCAGGCCACCTAATGAATACATTCCAATAGATTCGGTTCTCTCCACTATCCCTTTCCTCCTCCTGGCTGGAGGCAGGGCACCCCTAATGCTGAACATGGCATGTAGGGTGTACACAGTGATTGGTGTTGTTGTAAGAGGAATTGCAACTGTTGGAACAGTTGCAGTTGCTCTCGGGAGCTGAAGAAGTGACAGCTACTTTTCTAGCATTGCTGCCTCTGTTTCTGCCACTCTGCAGATCCCTGACTCTCTTTGAAAGAGCTGAAGTAGGTTTACCATCCCATTTGTTCATGTTCTCACCGTATGTGTCACGCAGAAGTATCCACAGTGACGCACGTGATTGCTGCTGTCTGGGTGGAATTTGTCTCCTCCTGGGCTGGAATTGCCTTGCAGGAGGTGGGCGTCTGTTCCGGACTGCAGAAACATGCACCCAGTCAGATGATGCAGGAATGGTATCTTTTACCAGATTGGAAATTGAGGTTGTAAGGTCCTCCTTCAGTTCTTTCATGGTATTCTCAAAGCCATCTTTCATGCCCTTTATTTCAGCAGTCATAGTTTGTATGGCACAGATTATACCAGAATGTGACAAGCTGTCCTCAATCTGCCTGAGCTGGTCAGTGAATTCACCAACAGTGAAAGATCTTCCATTATCACTCCTTGCTAGAAACTTACTGGCCAAGATGTTAGCATAGGATGAAGGAACAAGCTTAATCAGCTTCTTCATGAGACCTCTTCCCAAAGGAATATCGTCAGGCTCATGAGTACCATGATCTCCATAAAGCACTTCCTTCACAGCAAACTCCTTCAGAAGCTTAATTCCCTGCTCAACAGTGTTCCACTTCTTGGCAGCCCATGGCAAATCATCTCGGGAAGGATATCTCATAGCCACAGCCAACAGAAGGCGTGTCCACAAGCTAACCCTACCAAGAGGACTTGCTAGGTGTTTGTCCACTCCACTCTCCTTAGTGAGTGGTCCCAGCTGCTTGGCAGACTTGTCTCCTACCTGCAGAGCATTAGCACCAATGCCACGGCATCTCACTAGCCAGCTTAGGATTGGCTCACCTGATTCCCTTGTGTATTCCTTCCTAACTTCCCTGACCTCTCTGAGTGGATCCTTGGAGCCTTGGATGTCATCTTCCTCCTCCTCTTCCTGTTGTTCTGGTGGTGCCGGGCCTAACACAATCTTCCTCATAGCACTCCTAAACTCATTGGAACCATCCTCTCTCTTGGCAGCTAACCTCACAGCACTCCTCTCACTTGAGTATTGTTGTCTCAGCACATCTACAAGGTCTCGCAGACTAACTGCCTCCTCTTCCTCCTCTTGCTGCTGATCACCAGAGGTCCCATCTCTTACATCCTCCTGCGAACCACTCTTTGTCTTAGCTTTTGCCTTAGCAGGTGCCAGAAGGGCCTGAGCAGCAACAGACTTGGATGTGTCTGCTGGAGGATTTGAATCTTTAGGAGTCTGACCTGAAGGGTTTGAATCCTTAGGAGTCTGACCTGGAGCATTTGAATTATTGGAGGTCTGACTTGGAGCATTTGTATCCTTAGGGGTCTGACCTGGAGCTTGTGAGTTCAAATCTGCCTTGCTTTTAACAGGAGGATTTTGGTTCTGGTCTGCTGGCTGGGGGTTTGAATTGGCTGAGCTGGTGTCATTAGGATTTGGACTGACTGGGCTAGCGTTACTAGCACTAGTGGGATTGTTTGCCTGTCCTCCTGGGATGCCTGCCAACCCTGAGGTGTTATCATTTTTGCTGGGAACATTCTGATTTTGGGTACCTGCCTGTCCTCCTGAGGCTCCTACCGAACTCTGCCCGTTTTTGTTTTTGTTTTTGTTATCATTGTTTATGTTATTGGCAGGAACATTGGCTGTGTTCCCAGCACTTGGAGAAGGAGGGGCAGAGGCTGGCAAGGGGGAAGCCGATAACTGTGTTCCCTTGTTTTGCTGTGAAAGAGACTGCTTCTGAGACACAGAATTCTTCCTAGCTCTTACAGAAGCTGGTTTTGAATTTTTCACCAATAATGCCAAAATTAATATGAATATCAAAATCATGAGGCAAATATTAAAAACTGTGAGAAGAAAAACAGTTTTACACGAGCATGTGCCTATACAAACAGTTGGAATTCCTGTCTTAGGCTGAATAACTCTCATTAGAGCCATATTTAAAGCAGAATTTCCATTGATTGTCACATTATTGACCAGAGCTCCTGTAATATCCTTGGTAATATTCTCAGAGATATTAAAACCAGCATAACCAAGAATAAAATCACCCCAGCTCCAGAACATATCTGAAACCTTAGCTTTAGCCTTATTATAAGCCAGATCAATGAAATAAGCAACAATTTGACCTTTTAACCAACTAAATGCCAAGAAAACAAAACCAGACCAGAGCAATGCACCAACCAAATACAATAGCTGCTTGATTAGCTTCATCTTAATTCCCAGAGCTGATTTCCCAAACATTCAAATATCTATCTAGCCCCACGTTGGGAAAGCCAATTAAAAATGTGATGGTTTGGGGGTTACCCCGCCCCCCCACACTTTTGAATTTGCCCCAGCTAACTCAGAGGGACCCTGGGAATATAGATGAAGCAATTTATTTACAGCTAGCAGAATTTACAAGCAGCTATTTACAATATATACAGTTATATACAATTATATACAGAAATATACAAAGGATAAACAATATAAAAGCACAGCTCCCCTCCCAGAAACCTAGGTCCCCAGGAGGGGCTTTCAAACCACCCCAACACCTCCCCCCAGCCCTCTCAACCTTACCCCAGTTCTCAGGAAGAAAAGAGGTGCAGCCAAGAGGTTAGGGAGCAGGGTTAGTAGGAGCAGGGTTAATGAGATGTGACCAGGTCTAAGGCAAAAGCAAGAGTGAGAGACAAAATGGAGAATGTTTTCTTCTTCTTCCCAGAGTTCTCAGCGTGACTTTGAGAGAAGTAGACACAATTGTTTTTCATTTCACTGCCTGTTATCTAGTTCTTTTACCAAAACATTCCAGCTTGCTTCAAACTAGCACACTAGGTTTGTTAGTCCTTTTCCCAGCCACTCTCATATTACTTCTTATTATCCAAATCTGGGGGAATTGGAGTGACATTTATTGCCTACCTCCTGCCAATGCAAGTGTGTTTTGTTGCCTTACAAAAAATAGTGGCCACTTCACTGTAGAATAGAAATTCTCTTGGATATTTCACTTAGAGCATTTGTGTGACTGAACTCATCCATTAAATATTTATTAACTCGTGGGCCATCAGATTTAGTTGGATCTGTCCAAAATAGCAAGGAAAGGGGGCTGCTTTTGGTTTTGGTTTAGGATTTTTTGTTTATTTAGTTTAAGTAACCTGACCTGGAGACTACAGCAGCTGATGTTTTGGACATTCAGAGTACTGTTTGCCTATTCTGTGTTGTACCATAGTGTGGCATGGAGCATAAACTCAGCAGTTAGCTAAAACTTTGCATGATTTTTACATACATATGTGTGTGTGTGTATATATATATGTGACATAGGCAGAAGTAGCCCAAGGTGTACCCATGTTTCATGTATAACTGATACATCATTAAAGCAGCAAGAGTTCAGTGTATTGCAACAGTTCCTCTGTGTAGGCAATACTGAGCTCCCACAAAAGATTTAGAACCACAGGATTGTTCAGGATGGACAAGACCTTTGAAATTGTTAAGTCCAACTTTTCGTCTAGAGCTCACAATCCTACCACTACACTAAGCCACTACTACTAAACCATGACCCTAAGTACCACATCCACAAATCTTTTAAATACCTCCAGGGATGGCAACTCCACTACCTCCCTGGGCAGCCTGTTCCAATGCTTGATAACCTCTTCTGTGAAGAAATATCTTCCTAATATGCAGTATGAACCTCCCCTAGCAAAACTTGAGGCCATTTCCTCTTGTCCTATGACTTGTTGCATGTGACAAGAGACCAGCTGCTACTTTGGCTTACCTGGATAGTTGGCATCAGTCTCATGACTTTTCCATCATGCAAAAAACATTTGTGATTGGCTGCTCTACTGGCTGGGATGTGCCTGGCCTCCATGCAAAAGATTTGCCTCCAAAAAATGTCCACAACTCTCAGGCACTGCACCAGACAGTTAACATTACTCATCCTTTTAACAGGAAGAGCTACTGTGCACTTTCACAACATTCTGGCCATTCTATAAAAGCAGCTGCGAAGTAGCTGATTTCTGCAAATCTTCATCCTCACTTGTGATATTTTATTCATGCCCCCATACACCTTGTCAAAAGTAGCTTTTGCATTAAATTACATGCCAGTGAAGCCCCTCTTTACAATTCTCAGCAATACATTCCTAATGTTGCTGCTTGTTAACCCCTGTAAGCCTTAATGAGCTTAACTTCTATTTGTCCTTATTCATTTAATCCATAGACTATCACCAGTTTTCACAATAATCTGGATATTTGTAGTTTGTTTAATTAGCAGCAGCTATTTAAAAGGACAATTGCTGGAAATAAATAAATAAATGAATGAATTAATGAATTAATAAAGTGATTGTGGGAGTAAATGCATGGAACTCTTGTAGGAAATTAGTTGAAATGGAAAAAAACATACAATGGACTGGTAAGAAAGTGGCCTCTTCATAAGCTATATAAATATATCTGTGTGCATATATATGTATATTTACACCACCTAGCATAACTCAGCCACCTGTATAGCTGGGTGGGAGAAAAATACTATCTTCCCTCTACAATGTATCTATCACTTTCATCTCAGGTACTGACGAATATTTTATGAACACAAATACTGCTCAGAAGTTATTTCAGCCACTGCAAAGATGAATCTAGCCACTTTGGGGGCAGAAGAGAACAATCATCCAGTAGCATGGAGTAAATATTTGCAGGGCAAGAAAATGCCAGCAAAAACATAACAGCATGCAACACCTAAATGAAAATATGGGAAGCTGGGACAAGTAGGTGCCTTATAACAGGATCAGGACAACTGACCTTTAATCTACTCATCTGCATAACTAAGGCAGTGCTAAGGTCTGCAACTAGGCACTGTTTAATGACATATGCTAGGTCCCCAAGGAGCTATTAGACAGATACTGAAAAAATCTCTTTATTTCTAACAGGTGACCTTTTTTAGGATGTTGACTACAGCTCAATTCCATTATCTTTCATACACAAGCCAAATACTTCCATATTTAGGAGCACCTTCCTTAACTGTATTGACAGAGATAAGTTTTAGTTAATAATGTAAACTACTTCATACTTATAATTTGCATATTATTTGTCTTAATTGCTATAAATTGTGGTTAAGAGACTATATCCATATATTTAAAAGTCTAATGCCAATTTAAGTGTCTAATCCATGCTGATTTCACTGGGAATTAGAAAATTAAATACCTTTAAGAAGCTGGGCTCTAGTTCTTGTAAGAAAATTAACATATGCCCTCAAGAAAGATTATAAATTATTTGGTATGAGGTATTCCAAAGTCAGTAGCTTTAGAACACATTGTGGTTTTTAAGTGGCTAATTTGTTTCAACATCTCAAAAACTTTTAATGCAAGATACATTTTCTGAAGATGTTCTCTAATTATAACTTAGCTAGCCTCAGAGGATATTATATAGCACACACATGCACACACCAAGAGATATTTACATGTTGTCACGGAGGGCTATCCTGCCAATATGCCAGTTTGTTGCAGAGGGGTATTCTGTCACCTACACCGATGGTGGCGGAGGGGAGAAATTAATTGGTGTGAGATAATATTCTATAAAAATATATATTTATTAACTTCAATACTCTGAACTCTTGCCACCCCAAACCACTGAATATTAGTATTAAAAGGATCTCCACGGTCATGAAAACATTCTATGATTAATATCAAACCATAACTTTTTAACAACTAGCAAACAATTCAAACTATAAGCAGAGAGAGGATTTTACCCCTTGGGCAAATACTGTTTGGGGTCTATATGCTACTTGCCCAGCAGGTGGGCTGAAAGCTCTTTCTGCTCTATGGCAGGAGGCAATAAAAATTACAGAGGCATTAAAGCATTCATTTACAATTCTTTTTAATTATCAATCACCCTCTGGGGCCACGTCACAGCCTATTACTAGTGTCCAAACTTCAGGGGAGTCTTTGCCTATGGACTTTGAGGCTGAAATTCTCCCGGCTTTAGGGGAAAGGCTTCTGGGGAAATGACAGCTTCTGACCTTGTTCTCCTGGCAAAGGATGCAATCTCTGCCCTTGTGTCCTGGCTTCTTCTGGATGCTCTGTCCAGGGATTCTTGGCAGGACCTCAGGTGCAGAAGGAGTACGGCACCGTGCAGTCTGAGCACGGCCTCACGCTGGCTAGCAGGCTGATTGTGTGCAGACAAGTGGAGTCTGCTCCTGGTTAACTCAGCGGCAGTGGCACGCTTACCAGGCAATGATAAGGCAGTGGGTGTGCAATAGTATACGCGGCTGCATGGGAGTCTGAGCGCCATAGGTAAAGGACGGCAATACAGGATCTGGTCCTGATAACTCATCGCAGTGGCATACAAGCGTGCACAGCTGGCTGGGAGACTGCGCTCCATAATAACAACAAAGCAAGCAAGCTTAAGCAGTGCTGGTGAGTCTAATAAAGAGTGATCGGGGGAGTCCTGAGCATGTTGTTTACCTATGTACCCCTGTTTATTAAACGTGGGCTGAGATTAATGGCCCTTTGGCCACTAAAATGACCAATCAGGATTTGGCAGTTAGCCAAATGATACCATAATAGGCAAAAGCCACTTTCCAAACATGGGAATCATGGGCCTTACACTAGGCAGGCATGAGCCGGACATGTGGAGGCTTACACAAACATGTTTGCAAACACATTATACAACATAGTCCCTGGGCAGGCCAGACTTTGTGGCACCAGGTCTGTTGTACCCCTTGGTGCTCATTATGTGTTTACCTCTGATTTGGGCAGAAAAAACATGCCCAGGCAAGATAAGGCATAAATAAGCCTATTTTTGGGCCTACAGGCCCTCCATGACACATGTATATACAATATACATGAAATTATAAATAGGCTGTTAACACCATCTTGTATTTTAAGAGAATTTTAAAGAAATATGTATCCAGTTCAATGGACTAAGTATATCACACTCCACTAAATACTTGTTTAGCCACAACATTTTGTTTAACTCTGATAACCATTATGTTAATTATGAAGCACAGATCCTATATAACATTCTTTCAGATCACAGTAACTCTGATCCTGCTGAATATATTCAACATTAAACCTGCAGAGGAGGCCAAAATATGTCAGTTCAGTGCAAACCGCAGGAAAAAAAATACATGCTTTAGAACCACTAAATCAAGCTGGAGAAAAAAAACAAAGTGGGTTTTTGTTTGTTTGTTTGTTTTTCTGTTTTATTCAGAAAATGTAATTTTTCTATAAAGTGTGTGTTCTATACATTTTCTATAGAAAAAGAAATAAAAACCTCCCAAAATTTTGTATATGTCGTGAGTGAGTAGCAACTGAGGGGGGATTGTGCGCAGAATGGCTTAGTATTCCAATTACAGAGCTCCACAAGTTTTAAAAGCAGCTAACCGTCTATTTCTGACTTTTGAGAAATAAACCAATAAACCTTTCTGAAACATGAGTAGAAAAACTGTCTATAGCTGTGTTAATTCAGGCAAAGGGAGCAGACTCCCAAAGGAGGGGGGGGTCACAGTCCCTTGTTGATGAAATTTAAGGGTGGGCAGGTTAAAAAAAAATAGAGTATTGAGTTAGTTCTTTCCGTGGACAAATTAAACAGTCTTTTGCTGATTGTTTCTCTGCTATGAAACCCAGAAACAATAGAAGCATAAGAGGTAACCTATAGAAAGTTGAACTCTTGTCTCAAATAGTAGGCTTTCTGACAGTCTCTGCCCTTTGGTACTTTTGTAATAAAAACAATTTTAAACTTCATAAAAAGTCCTCCATCTCTTCAGTTGGGAAAATCCTCTGCTGTGCACAGTACAAAACTCTGAAGTGAGATATGATGAATCAGTCTACGTCTTCACCACACCCATAGGACTTCCACAGTGGTATCCTTTCTTTCTGGTCTATGATACACTTTCATTTGAAAAACAAAATAACAAAAGGAAAGCCTTTATATTCCATAATACTTGTCTTTCAGTATTCATTACATGGACCTGCCAAAGATATGTTTATACATACCTTTTTCCTTACTAAGAGGACTTCAGGGTATTACATAAAATGGAAATTATACAGAAGATAAAAATCTTTACACGTATATTCAGAATATTCAAAGGAACAAAACTTTTGGTGTGTTTTGAGAAACAAAATTATGTATTTCAAAACTTTGTTGCAATTTTATGAAACATGCTTAATTTCCATTTAGAAAAGATCTCAGTGTTAATTTTTTATATGAACTATTACAACCTTCCATTAAATGAAATACAATTTTAATTAAAGCTTAATATTTCAAAATTCAAAAATGACTGACGTCAGCATTTGTATGACATATCTCTTTGTCTTGAAAGCATGCTTTTCAACTGGAAGACTGTTTTCTTTCCATTGAATTATAGATGTTTCATTAAGTTCCAGCATAGAGCAGCACCCATCGGTTCCTTGCTTCCATCTAAGAAATAATCTCAAAGGTCAGTGTTTGACTTCATTTTAGACTGGTTCAGCAAATGCATTACTGAACCTTTGCTTTAATCATGACTCTTTTAGCAGTAAACTAACTACCTCAGTGAGATGAATTTTTACTTATTTGTAATTCTTGAAACTACAATGAATACAGGGTCTTTGTGTCCACAGGGTTCTTTATGCGAAATATAAGCAGACAGTTTGGAAGTATATAAACCCAAGCTGGAATCTGAACTCACTGGGAAGCTTGTGGTGAACTCTAAGTGCTACAGTTCTTCATCTGAGCATGTTCAGATGAATTCAGAAATATGGCTCACACGTATCCAACGAGGAGTAGCCAACAGCTGAGATTCCCCACTAGTGAGGTCAAATCCTGTGATTTTCAGTCCTGCAAAAGTAAATGCTCATCTGCTAAGCATTTTTGGATGCAGTATATTAACTTTCACGTTGATGATGCCAAGACCATGAAGTATCAAAGTGACAGCAGTCAGGGCATGCATACAGTGAAGGAGTAGGTTGGGTCAGAGTACAGCTACCACACACTGACTAGCAGAGACTCCTTCCATAACCAAGTTCAAACAACCTTGCAAACTCTATCAGCAGAAGACCTCATCCAGTAAGATATCTGGGTGTAACTTCATCTTGTGGAAACAGGTTTGAGGCTCCCATCCAACATCAGTTATTAAATAGGCTGTTACTACCTCTTGTTCCACTGAGCAGCAAGAAGGAGCTAAGAAGGAAAGAAGAGAAAAAAACAAACAAAAATACCCAATAACCAAAATGCAAACAAATTAGGATATGACACTGGATAGTCTATCTACCAGTTAATTTATTTTATCTGCATGCCATTGGTAAGTTCTGTGTAATGGCATCCCAAACTGATTTTGACTGATAAAAAATAATATTAAATAGGTAGTTGACAAGGGATGTACAATACTTCTCTTGCTTCCCTAAGTTATATGGACACCCCAAAATTTAGAGCTACATTTATATCTGCCAGTAGAAGACAGCAGATAAACATTAAAAAGCATAATTTCCATTTGACTACAAAGATAATTACTGACCTATCAGAATTTGAAGATTATGTTTATATTATTCAGTTGCCTAATTTTTCCGAAAAGAACATATTTTCCCATTCAGAGCCACAGTTCATGTGAACTCATTGCCTACTGACTAATTTATGACTATGAACCTTTCAAGTGTTTAATCAGAAATATCTTCTCCTCTGCTGTCACTCTATTACATTGATACAGAAACTTCATATAGAATGCTTTCCATGAAAACAATTTCTAAATCAAATTATTTTTAATGTTGTGAGTTTTTTGCGCTTGGATAAGTACCTCAATTGAGATGTATAAAACCAATTATATCCCTATTTATCTCTGCTTAGCAACTTGGCTCCACTAATTTCTTTGGTCACTGCATTTCACTTCAGAGCTTGTTCTATTCATACATTGTGCTGATTGAATTACTTAACATTTATTTTAGCATGCATTTATTTAGTGGTGCCCTTTCCAAACAGCTTCCTCTTCATCTGAAGGGAGGTTGTAACCAGGTGGGGGTTGGTCTCTTCTCCCAGACAACCAGCAGCAAAACAAGGGGACACAGTCTCAAATTGTGCCAGGGGAAGTATAGGCTGGATGTTAGGAGGAAGCTCTTCCCAGAGAGAGTGATTTGCCATTGGAATGGGCTGCCCAGGGAGGTGCTGGAGTCACCATCCCTGAAGGTGTTCAAGAAAAGACTGGATGAGGCACTTGGTGCCATGGTCTAGTTGACTGGGTAGGGCTGGGTGACAGGTTGGACTGGATGATTTTGGAGGTCTCTTCCAACCTGGTTGATTGAATGATTCTATGATCCTGAATGTTCTGCAGTATTCTGAAGGCTGCCATAAAGAAGGTTTGATATATTCCTCATAGGTGCCTGTGTAACTCCGCATTTCTGAGTATTGTGGAGGGCCCATAAGCCCGAAAATAGGCTTACATATGCCTTGTCCTGCCTGGACATGTTTTTCTGCCCATAACCAGAGGTAAACACATAATGAGCACAAAGGGGCACAGTAGGCCTGGTGCCATAAAGTCTGACCTGCCCAGGACCCCTGATTGTGTAAGGTGGTTGTGTAAGCCCCCACATGCCCAGCTCGTGCCTGCCTAGTGTGATTCACATGGCCTAGGCCCGTGTGACTCCCATATTTGGGAGGTCCAGGCCTATGTCCTTTGCCTACTATGGTAATGCGGGTACACAGTAAACAAAGTGTTCAGGCTCCACCATGTGTTCGCTTATACTCACCAGCACTGCTTTTATTTATGCCTGCCTGCATTGCCATTGTTATGGAGACAGAATCTCCCATAGTCTCCCAGCCAGCCGTGCATCCTGTTGCA
This sequence comes from Pogoniulus pusillus, assembly GCF_015220805.1. Taxonomy (NCBI): domain Eukaryota; kingdom Metazoa; phylum Chordata; class Aves; order Piciformes; family Lybiidae; genus Pogoniulus; species Pogoniulus pusillus. The sequence goes on from NC_087265.1 coordinate 18,291,208, forward strand.
CACCTGCTGCCTTATCATTGCCTGGTAAGCTCCACTGCCACCAAGTTACCAGGAAGCAGACCCTGGATTGTCTGCACATGATCGGCCTGCATGGCCAGCATTACATTGTGCTGGGACTGTACAGCACCCTGGCTCTGCACCTGAAGGTGCTGCATAAAAATCCCTGGACAGAGCACCAGAAGAAGCCAGCAGCACAAGGTCAGAGACTGTCCTTTCCCCAGAAGCTGGGAAGATTCTCCTTTCCCCTAAAGCTGGGAGGATTCCAGCCTCAAAGTCCACGGGTGAAAAGTCCCCTGAAGTCTGGACACTTGTATAGGCTGTGACATAGCTCCAGAAGGTGATTATTGATTAATCAGAATTTGTGAGTAAATGCTTTATTGCCTCTCTAATTTCTGTTGCCTCCTGTCATAGAGCAGAAAGAGCGTTCAGCCCACCTGCTGGGCAAGCTACATATTGACCCCAAGTGGTATAAGCCGTGGGGAAACTCTTCTCTCTGTTTATAGTTTGAATATGCTAGTTATTAACAAGTTACTGTTTGATATATTCCTATAATGTCATCCATAACTGTGCAAGAATAAATATTAAAATACAGTGGTTGGGGGTGGTGAAAGTTCGGAATATTGAAGTTAATAAATGTATGTATTTTTTGTAGAATATTATCTCACACCAATTAATTTCTCCCCTCTGCCACAACTGGCATAGGTGGCAGAATACCCCTCCGTGACACTGAGCAATAAACAACCAGTAATTACCAGGAAGAGGAAAGTCTCTTAGTTGTTTCCCATTGTCATATTAAAACCTATATTTTATGAAACCTTTAATTACTAGCATAATACATCTTGTAATTCAGCATTTCCTTCTTTTCCTTTTTTTTTTTTTTTTTTTTTTTTTTTTTTTTTTGTCACCCTTCTATCTATCTCAGGAGTGATGACAATGACCATTTCCAAACTTTATTTCACTTCCATAATGCACCGCCTCTCAAGTTTCTGTGTTTCTATCGTCTGGATACATCCTGCAGCAACTGACTCTAGTGGTCACAAAGATATGTTCTTCATTAAATAGCCTTTTTTTCATTCTTTCTTTTTTTCCTCTAATGACACATATAACAAAGAAGGGATTTGTTCTTTCAGTGATGCAGCAATTTGGTTAAACACATTACTAATGTTCAGTTAGAACGTCTAGATGGATATAGAATCATAGGACTGGCAGAATGTTGAAAAGTAATCTTAAGGATAAAAAATAGCAATATCAAGACTGACAAATATTTGTCCATCCTATTCATACTTGTTTTCAGCAATGTAAACTAGTCTACACCATAGAAACCAATGGATATAAACCGCTGCACAAAAGGTTGCACCTCAACACAAGGGGGAACCTCTTTACTGTAAGGGTCAGAGAGCACTGGAACAGGCTCCTCAGAAAGGTGGAGTCTCCTTTTCTGAAGACTTTCAAGGCCCATTCCTCTGTGACCTGAGATAGATTGTATGGTCCTGCTCTGGCAGGGGGATTTGACTCAATGATCTCTTTGGGTCCCTTCCAATCCCTGGCATCCTGTGATCCTGTGATCTGTGACCCACAAGCGTAGTTGTTAGTTGTTCCTGTTGTCTATAAAGCTGCAATTTGAGCCTATGACTTCTTGAGCCAGGAAGATAGGCAATGGGTTATTTGATTATTATATTTATATGTGGATTCTGCAAATATGTTATTTTTTGCATATGCACATGATATGTTAAAAACAGTATTATATTACATATACATATATAATACATGTACTATTTATATACCATATATTATAATATACCATATAATTAATGTATACCTAATTTAATCTTCATTTTACTTTTATTTACTCAAAGTTCTTTTTGTCTTTTCCACTTCCTTCTGTGCTGACCAATATTATTCATTGTCCCTTGAACCATGAGCAGTCAGCAACAAAATCTGTGTTTCTAGCTTTTATGAATTATGGTTCAGCTGAGGAGAAGTTAACACATCTATGCATCATGGATTCATACCTCACTTATTTAGAACAAAGATGTCCAGCTGGACATCTCATTTGTCACCTTAATCATGCAGGTCAGATGTTCTGTACTTCTTACCTCAGCCTGAATATCACATTCTGCTGGTGAGAAGGTTTCAAAGATATTTAATCTTGTTGATCTCATGGTACAGTAGGCATGATGATGAGGCATGAAGAGGATAAAAACATCAGAAGGAACATTAATCTCATCTTAATTTTCCAGTCAGTATTTTCCAGATGTCCTATAGAACATTAATATTGGATACTGCATTGTGAATCATCATTACTGAACTATAGAATATTTGTTCCATCCACAGTTTGTAAAGAAAATATTTTCTCCTCCCTGGTGAAGTGAAGTATATAAGTGTCATGATCCTGAACTTGCAGGAAAGGCTCACATGTCATAGGTCTCATCTCCTTCAGCTCCAAAATCTTCTAGAATTACCACCTCTTAATAATTTATTGTGATTCTTGCCGCATTTAGCATCTCAGTTTGCAGAAATGCTCAGCTATGTTTCTTGTTTCTGAAAGAAAATAAGTGTCTGTGCAGTCAGGCTGTTTATTTTGTTTAACATTATTATTCCAAAAATAGAAAACAAGGGGGAAAAAAAAAGACACCAGATGTTTTTCTTCTTCCCTTTTTCAAAAAAATTAAATCTCATAGTCTTATTAATTTCTTACCTTGTATTTCATTGCCTGAGTTATACCTCTACAGCAAATGTATCTGGATTTTGGTCCTTTGGTCAGGCAAACTAAGGATACCACCACTGTGGGCAGCTCCTTTGCAGCCCACAGCCCCAGGTTTACTTCAAAGGGTTGTGACCTACTTAACTGGGAAATATGAATTAGGGGCACACACAGCACTACAGACACAGAAATTGTATTCTTACAGTTTATTCTTATAATGACTAGGTTGCTTCTCACCCCCTTTTGCTATGCTAAATCAGATATCATAAGTGACTTTTTTTCCTCTCTCTCCTATGAGTTGGAGCTTTTTGGTTTGGGGTTTTGGTTTCAGATTTTTTTGTTGTTGTTGGATTTTGGATTTCAAGGTTTTTTTGTTTGTTAGGGTTTTTTTCTTTTTTGTGTTTGTTGTTTGGTTGGAGTTTTTTTGCTTGGGGCTTTTTGATGGGTTTCTTTTGGGGGGGGAAGTTTAAAAAATCTTTTCATTTTTCTCTGCTTTATTGTTTTTTTGTAACAGACTGTACTACCTCCTAATGTCCATATATCCTGTTTAAATAGATCTTGAGAATAAGTGCTATCAAAATTAATAGAAAATGGCCTGCTTTCTGCAACTTTGTTCCTCTGTTCATTTGTTATTGTTTTGTTTGTTAGTTTGTTTTTGTTTGTTTGTAATATGTTACACATAATTGTACTCCTAAGAGAGAATATTTTTCAATTACTTTTAATGTTTAACATCAATAAAAACCAAAACAAAACAGCACCAAAAACATATTCCACTGCTACACAAACAAATTAAAGTATGTCAAATCATCTCTAAATAAACATTGTGGAATTACTGCATGGTTAAGCTTGTGCTTTCTTGCCTGATAAATTCTCCTTATCCATTCATTAAAAGAGGGAACACAAATACCAGTTTTGGAAACTCTTAAAAAAGAAGAGAATAGCAAAGTTAATGACAACTTAATTATGTATTTCTACCTGAAGGGCAGTTGTACCAAAGTGTTAATTATTTATGTCTCAGCACTGATAAGAAAGATCAAGCCAAACTCTGTTGAGCTTTCAGAAGAGTTTACTGTGAGACTGTTTTTGTTTCCATGGATTCTGCACCTATTTCATCTTGTCTTACCTTTAAATAATAACATATTTGGTGTTAGAGAAGCACTCTTCTGTCTGCATATGGTTTAGATAAATCCTTTGGATTCCTATTTCTGGGACAGTAAGATTTTCTGTTTCATAATTCATTTCCAGTCTAATAAATCCAAAGACTGAGAAGTACCATGCTACTTAGTATATTAATAGTAATGATAATAAAATTACTAGAAATCATATACTTTTTGAGGGTGTAAAGACTTTGTGCAAGGACTTTTTCCTTAGTACATATGCAGAACAGAGCAAAAAGTATTCTGGATTATGACAAGAGCACTTAATTACTGCAGCAAAAATAATACTTCTAGGGACATGTGAGTTTATGAAAACTGTAAATTAAAAACTTCCTTTCTGTGGACTTCTATATGTCAGCTTCTAAAGGCAGAAGAACTGCTTGCATGCAGTTAATACTAAATTAAATGGAAATTAATAAAAGCAATACAGCTGCATTTGACGCCAGAATCATACATTACTACAGTGTTTTTTGTTGAGGGTCTGTAATAAGAGAAGTCTATCTTGGAGCCATGCAGAGAACAGCAAATTTACTGTAACTGTTACAGACAAGTGGGCATGAAAAATGACCACTTTCTAAAAGCTTTTAAAGCAGCATTGTTTGTCCTTGGCTTTATGAAGGTCATAAGTCTCTCTGGTATGATCTAAGAAATGCTATTAACAAGGTCCACATAAGTGCAGCCATGTCCCAAATCTGTGCTCAGTGAGACAAAATTCCTCCACAGATATAGACACTCAACTTTTATCTGTAGGAGACAACATTTTGCAGTGGACATATTCAGAGATGTTGTGAACTCCAGTCCACAGTCTAGTGACAGAATGATATATTGGACATTTCCTGACAGAAAAGCACTGTCCACAACTAGCATCATCTTCCTTTACTAGTTAACTTGAGTTAGACATTTATTTGCAGGAGTTTCACTGGCCATACATAGTGTGTACATAAAGGCACACATACAAATAGACATCCCTGTTTCTACAGAGATACTTATACGCATTATATATACATGCATACACAGACACAGAATAGAATAGGATCAACCAGGTTGGAAGAGACTTCCAAGATCATCCAGTCCAATATATATGGTACATTCCTGATTAATTTCAGATATTATCTAGGGTACTCTATGATGTGGCCCAAATGAAGAAATAGACAAAGCTTTGCAAGGAATGACTAAGTTAAAGTTGATTTCTCCTTCAGGGAACCCTGCTGAAGTTGTTCTTTCCATGACATAGGTAAGTCCTGTGTCAGTGGTGACTTAGCTTAGGTGCTCTAAGATGTGCTCTTAGCTTAGATGGTGTGTCACCACTGTGACACAAGGAAAAGAAATAACTGAGGCTCTGATCAGACCTAGTTGCACGTACAGTCAGAGACCTGCAACTAGACTTGTGCAAAGGTGTGATGGTTTGGGGGTAACCCCGCCCCTCCCACACTTTTGAATTTGTCCCAGCTAACTCAGACGGACCCTGGGAATATAAATGAAGCAATTTATTTACAGCTAGCAGAATTTACAAGCAGCTATTTACAATATATACAGTTATATACAATTATATACAGAAATATACAAAGGATAAACAATACAAAAGCACAACTCCCCTCCCAGAAACCTGAGTCCCCAGGAGGGGCTCTCAAACCACCCCAACACCTCCCCCCGGCCCTCTCAACCTTACCCCAGTTCTCAGGAAGAAAAGAGGTGCGGCCAAGAGGTTAGGGAGCAAGGTTAGTAGGAACAAGGTTAATGAGATGTGACCAGGTCTAAGGCAAAAGCAAGAGTGAGTAACAAAATGGAGAAAAAGTCTTTCTTCTTCCCAGAGCTCTCAGCGAGACTGTGAGAGAAGTTGACATCAATTGTTTTCATTTCACTGCCCGTTATCTAGTTCTGTTACCAAAACATTCCAGCTTGCTTCAAACTAGCACAAAAGGCTAATAAAATAACTTGGAGATTGAGAGGAATGACCTTCCCTGACAGGTTCTTCCCTTATCCTTTGTAACTACTGGTGAACAGCTGCAGGGCAGACTTCCTGTTCAGTACTATCGGGTGTGGACTGTGGAGTCATTCCTTGCAATGCTACTTTTTTCCAAAGTAACACCTGTCATCAAGTACTTCCCAAATGCTGGAATTAATACCAGTGAGAATAACATCAATTTAAGCAACAAAATGGTCTTTGTTATAGAACTACTGTTATTTTGTCTCAAGCTATTTCTGAAATTTAATGAAAAAAATCATTGTTCTTCAGTGGAGACCTCAGCTTGCTTTCTACTCTACTGCTTGTTACCAATGAAAATGGTTTTCTTCTTGGTGGGTGTTTCTATGTCCTCCTCTTCCAAATACTCAGTGATGGAAAACGGACAACGCGTTTAAACAACTTGTTCCAGGGCATTGCCAGTGTCAGTGCTTTTTACTTTAAAAAGGTGTTTTGCAGTCACAAGGTGAAATCCAGGAGATGGCTTTGTCCAACTGAGTTTCTGGACTCATGAGGCACAATTATATGCACAGTGTCAGGGACAAATGAAAGTGAATAGGAGCTTCCACAGTATATCCTATATCTAACTCTTCCATAGCAGTTATTCATTGACAGATTTACTGGACTTTATAAAGAAGATCTGTCTTATCATTCCTTTGTAATAGATGAGACAAGGGGCACAACAATCAGTATCATTTAAACAATCACTCCATCAGTTCACTGCAGGGGGGAGAAAAAGAGACACAACTTTTGAGCAAATAACATCTGGTTTTTAATAACTTATTCTTTTAAGGCAGTTTTGAAAATACTGCCCCAAATGACCAATAAAAGGTAAATTACAGTCATCCTAGGTAAAGAAATATCATGGCTATTAAGATACACTTTTTTCATCAACTTCTGTGAGAGTTAGGTAAGATCCAGAACTCTTAAAGTGAGCATTTATAGTGCAGTTAGTAACCTGGAATAAAAAATTTATTTACTCAATCGTGAATAACGATATGATCTCAGCCTTTCAAAATAGTATGAAAACCAACTCTTTTTATCACCTACTACATTTATGGGAATACTTCAGTCAAGTTGCAAAGTATGTTGTATAGTTCCAAACTAAAGTTTGATAATTAACTCTGCAAAGGAGCTCTATTACAAGAATTGAAGAATTACAGAATCACAGAATGTTAGGGGTTAGAAGGGACCTCCAGAGTCCATCACACTCCTGCCAAAGCAGTATCACCTAGGAATGTGTCAAGGCAGGTTTTGAAAGTCTTCACAGAAGGAGAATCCACAACATCTCTGGGCAGCCTGCTCCAGTGCTGCATCGCTCTTACCACAAAAAAGCGTTGAGGTGGAACTTGTGTTCTACTTTGTAACTTTTTTTCCTAGACCTATCACTGAGCACCATCAAAAGGAGACTGGTACCTTCATCTTGACACCTACCCCTCAGTTAATTAGAGATTTTGGTAAGACTCTTGTTGTGGTAGGCCTGATAGGCCCAAAATAGGCTTATATATGTCCTGCCTTGCCCAGGCATGTTTTTCTGCTCTATGCAAGACAAGTGTGGGACAAGGAAACAAAAGAACCTGGAGCCACTCACTGAGTCTGGCCTGCCCAGGGTCCTGTGGTAAACAAGGTACATACACTTTCCTAGTGCAAGGCCTGTGCTTTTCCAAATTTGAGTAAAAGTGAGCCTATGGCTTTGCCTAATATGGTAAGATTTGGCTAACTGCCATTATGATTGGCTATTCTGTGTCCAAAGGGCAAATAAACTTAGCCCACATTGATAAAAGGAGATACATAGGTGAACAATGTGCTTTTGTTCTTTGCTATGCTTTCTGTTGTGCTCAGTCATGCTCTGCCATTGCCTGCTGCTATTGTACATTGCCTTATTGTTTGCTGATTAACTCCACTGCTGCGAGTTACCTGAAGCAGACCCTGCATGCCTGCATGTGATCGGCCTATGTGGCCAGTGTGGCATTGTGCTGAAACTGTACATTGCACAACATCTGCCTCTACACCTGAAAGTCCTGCTCGGAAGTCCTGGACATAACAGGTCATCCAGAAGAAGCCAGGAGACAAGGTCAGATTTTAGAGTCTTTACAATCAGTAACGACTGAATCTTACTGTTGCGGAGGGGGTTTCTCTATTCCTCCCTTATTAGGGGGAGGTGAGAAATTGAGGCGGTATTAATTTTTTATAAAAATTATTTATTAAAATTAATATTTACAAACTCTTGCCACCCCAAACCACTGAATAATAAGTTCTAGTGCAAGATTAGGAAAACAATTAGGATATAATATATGTATATATATATATATACAGGGATTTGATTATGAACTATCAAATTATCAACTATAGACAGAGAGAGATTTCCCTCAGGCTTAATGCCTCTTAACAACTATGCTGTCTGTCCAGCAGGGGCTGAAACTGTCTGCTCTAAGACAGAGGTAACTTATATTGCAGAAGAATCAAAGCTTACTTAGATGTGTTGCCACTAATTATTAATCACCCTCCCGGGATTGTGTCACAGCCTGTGCCCTGTCTTGATCTCTGTGAGGCTGGAATCTTCCCAGCTTGTGAGGGGAATGATAAGTGTTCCCAGTCTCTGGGGCAAATAGGGTTTCTCTAACCTTCTCTTCTGGTGTGAGGTGGTCTCTGCCTCGTTGCTGCTGGTTTTCTGGATACTGCGTGTCCAGGGATGGTCAGCTGGCAGGATTCCAGGAACAGGAGAAGGATTTGTCCGTGCAATCTCTGGCACGGTCCTTTCACAGCTAGCAGGCTGTGTTTGTGGGTTTGCAGACAATCTAGAAGGTCTGCTGTCCTGGTTCTCCAGGCTAAAGCAGCGGGCATGCAGCGTGTGCCAGGCTGCTGGGAGACTGAGCTCTGTAGATAAATCAAGATAGTTGGCTGATATGCATGGCTAGCTCTAGGCAGGGGACTATCAACTCCCCATATATGTATCGAGTGCAGGCGTGAATGTGCTCTGCTTCTAAAGGTACCCAGACAGGTTAACTGCACCTTGAGATCAAAATAAGAGATCTAAAGCCTCTGTGCGCATCGGAGCAGTGCTTTAGCTTCCAAGCATGTGGGTGTGAGTGACTGAGTGCTTTGGGTGCAGGTCAGAGCTGCAATGTGGATCAGAGAGCTGAGTCTGAACAACTAAGTCTGAACACGTGATGCACCTTTGCACCCCTCTTTATAGACTGTGGGCTGAGATTCGTGGCCCTTTTGGCCATCTAAAGTGACCAATCAGGTTGGCAGTAAGCCAAACCTTACCTTAATAGGCAGGAGCTGTTTGCCTGGACCCTTCCAAATATGGGGATCACCTGGGCAAACCCCAGGGATACACGGACTGGGTGTGTGTGTGTTACACAACCTGTTTACTACCATGGGTCCTGGCAGAAAAACATGTCCAGGCATGTAGAGGCATAGAGAAACCTCTGTTTTGGGGCTGCAGCCCCTCCACCACACCTACATTGCATCTCCTACTTCTCTCCAGCTCTCTGGCCTAAAAATGATATAGATCTGCTTCATAAAGCCCTTCTTTTCAGCTCATTTGATCAGCTCATGGAGCTTTTTCATGTCTGACGCAATCCCTCTCTTATAGAGTATGCTTGGCAGTAAATGCAGAGATGCTTACACTTCCACTGCAGCCTTACCTGCTTCTACAGAGTCCCCGTCTACGGTCCAGGCTTCCCAGCTACTATCTCCTTTTTGCAGTGCCCTCCGTCCAGTGTTGCTGGTGACATTTATTTTTGATTCGAAATATCTGTGGTCCTGTAGGTGTGTTCCAGACCCGGGCCTGTAAAATTGCAGTCTTGAATGCTGCCGGTCAGCAATACTTCGGTCCTTCCTGACTCAGGCTGTCCCTGTTCGGGTGCCATTTGCCAGTGTTGCACCTCAGCGTAACAATTTGAGCACCTATATAGTTGTATCATTGTTCTCCAAATATCTCCTTTATTGCAGTGATACAACAACTTATATGCCAACTTGGAAGAGGCATGCATAGCTAGCTTAGTTAGGATTGGTACATGTGGAAAGTACAGATAGGCTTAAGATTATGTGTGAGGTACAGATAGGTTAAGCTTATATAAACAACTTGCAGGGTCAGCCTCCTGTGGCCAGCAGACTGCCTCCGTGCAGCTGCATGTGGGGGGCTTTGTTCCACCATCTTCATTCCTGCTTCCAGGATAGACTCAAGGACACACTGCAGCACAGGTTGCTCATGTTTATCAATTCATGTCCTCTGTTAGCAAGAAATCCATCCACAGTCAGAGATTGTCTGTGTCCTTTCCTCAGAAGCCAAGAAGAATTAAGTCTCAGTATCTAACAAGACAGAGTCTCCTGAAAGCATTTTGACTAAGCTCCGCAAGTCAGGAAATAACAATTTATAAGTAAATGCTTAAAAGCCTCTTTGTAATTCTCCATTGCCTTCTGCAGCATATTGACCACAAGCAGCATTTGACCATGGGAATCTTCTCTTCCAGTTCAATTATTGTTCATATATTTTGTTGGTTATTACTAGATCTGGATATTATCCATAGAATGTTTCCATGACCGTGTAGGAACCTAAATATTATTCAAATTCATGGTCAGGGGTGGCAAGAGTTCTGAATATCAAAACTAATAAACAATATTCATTTTGAAAAAAATCATCTTGCGTTAGTTAATTTCCTTTCTGCAATCCCCTCTAATCCTTCTCTTCTCAAGACTAAATACCCCAGTTTTCTCAGTCTTTCTTCATAGAGAGATACTCAAGCAGTGTAGTCATCCTTGTAGCTATCCACTGGACTCTATCTAGCAGATTCCTGTCTCTTGAACTGGGGAGCCCAAAACTGGACACAGTATTCCAGGTATGGTACCACCAGGGCATAGTAGAGGGTGAAATCTCAGAGAAATGTAATGTGAGCTATTTATTTTAAGTTCCTCAATTTGGATAGCTTGGGATGCAAAACAAGCCAAGTTAATTCAACAATGCCAAAGCAGCAACTGTTGTTTCATGTTTTGCCTTTACTTAAAGGTACTGCAATTCCTTATCATCACGCACTCACTGCAAGAAGTAATGGATTAATACTAATATGACTTTTTAAAATGAAATATGAAACAAATCATCATCATGCTGTCTCTTAGAAGATAGATTATTTCAATTTTAGACTTAAGGAAACTGAGATAGTGAGGATATTGTGTCATTAAAAGAAATAAGACAAGAGTTTCTGGCTTCCCACAGCTACACTCAGAGATCTGAATTGAGCCTAAGAACTTCATATAGAATATAGTGAATAAACTTTATTTATTTGAAGATAAGCATTAATGTCTTTCTAATATCCAATCATTTCCCATTCGGTATAACCCTTAGATTCCATAGTAACATCTCACTTCTCCAAAAGTAAAAACATCTTTCAGTTCCATGTCTGAGGGAGATTGAAGCCTGACACTTTCCCAAGTTTAAGGTTTTCTGCAATGATTTTCATATTTATAGAGGAATAGAGGCATCAAGCAGGGGAAGCCTGCTGGAGAGAATCCCCAAAATCCTGTTCCTGAATTCCAGGCTTCACCCATGTCCCTCTCCTTCCTCTTTATTTTCAATCAGTAAAACCAGACATTATGGCACAATGACATAGGGACACACAATACAATGCCCTGCACTAAGAAAGGAGTTTGGTTACAGAACAGCTGAACTCTCCTATATGTGCACCCTTCAATCCATATTAATGAAATGAAGTGCACAACTTCATGGTTACTCTGGGGATAAGACATGATGTAAGAAGTCTTATAGACTAGACTAATAAATGGCCACCTTTTGGGCTTTTTTTGTGTGTTTTTAAGGGGTTCGGGTAGGGTTTTTTGTTTGCTTGTTTTTAATTTGTTTTTTCTGTTTCTTTTAATTTTGTTTTGGTTTTGTTCATTTGTTTGGTTTCATGTTGGGTTTTTTTGTGGTTAGGTTTTCAGTTTTGGTTTAGGGTTTTTTTGGTGTGTCTTTTTTTTTTGCTGTTCTTTTAATTTACACTCTATATCAAAGGTATAAAATCTCAGTTGGAACCTGAAGCCAAATCCAAAATACAATAGCAGTTACAGTTAGCTCAGGGGAAGTGTGAGAAATAAGAATAAAATCACAGTTTATTATGAGTATGGATTCACAAATCAATGGAACAAAGAAAGAAAACAGTGCCAAGCTCACTTTGGAAGCCTATGCTGTGGGTTGACAACAAAGAAGCTGGCTTATCATCTAGCTGTTCCTCCAGCTATAGAAAACTTTGAAAGACTGCAGAATCATTGTGTATATCAAATGCCACTGCAGCTACATTGCTCAAAAAGTCCAAAACAAACCAAATCAAACAAAATAGTTTGATCATAGATGAGTAACTGAGACAGGCATCAAGTAATTTTCTGAATTATGAAGTCTACTTAGAAGAGAACTATAAAATAGTTTTGAGTTTATCTTTTAATCCTTTACATGCTCAGGTGCTGCTATACAGTAGCTTAGCCACTCTAAACACAAGAGTGATAAATGTAATGATCTCTACAACATACTCCTAATAATTTAGAGATGAGTAAATCCATGATTACAACAGTAATAAGAAACAATGAAGATTCTGATTCTTTCTTTTGATGTCAGAGGCCCTACACGGCGTGGTTGAGGGAGCTGGGGTTGTTCAGCCTGAAGAAGAGGAGGCTCAGGGGAGACCTTATTGCTCTCTGCACCTACCTGAAAGGAAGTCGTAGCCAAGTGGGGGTTGGTCTCTTCATCTAGGCACACAGTGACAGAACAAGAGGACACAGTCTCAAACTGCACCAGGGCAGGTTTAGGCTGGACATTAGGAAGAAATTCTACATGGAAAGAGTGATTGCCCATGGGAACAGGCTGCCCATGGAGGTGGTGGATTCACCATCTCTGGAGGTGTTTAAGAGGAGGCTGGATGAGGCACCTCATACCATGGTTTAGTTAATTAGAAGGGTTTGATGATAGGTTACACTTGATGATCCTTGTGGTGGAGGGTCACATACAGGCCCCAAATGGCTATGTTTACAAATCTATTTATGCCTGGACATGTTGTCCCCCTGAAAGGTGTTGCCTTGCTCAAACTTGGGGAAAACAAATTAAGGGGGACAAAGGAGCACAATAACACTGGTGCCTTCGAGTCTGGCCTGCCTGTTTGCAAGGTTGAAGTAAACACGTTGTGTAAGCTCACAAGCCTAGGGTGGGGAATCCACCTGAGCCCACCATATTCAGGGGTACCGGACCTGCGGAATTCCCCTTATTTGGTGTATTTTGGCCTGCTGCCAGACCCCTATTGGACAGAATTGTGGCCAAGGACCATCAATCTCGGGGTCATATCTTATAAAAGGGACAATTCAGTGTTCCTTCCACCTCTCCTCTCCCTTCCTCCACCTGCCACTTTTGGGACCATTGCTGCTGCATGATTCTGACCCACAGCATCTCGCACCAGCCGCCGCTCCCAGCCTGCCGTTCCCAGCTTGGTCATGCCCATGGAACCCTCAGACAGCGCACCCCAATAATCCCTGAACTGAACTATTAAAACCCACGAGGGTTAACAATGTGGCTTTGCCGCACATATTTGGGATCACTGGAACTGACTCCAACCAGTGAGTAACTGAGCAGCCTTAATTCGAGAAGCATAGACTTTCAGACTTTACCAGTGTCACGTTTATGCCACTAGACTCTCTCTACCCAAACCTCTTCAAACCTCTGCTAAATTCCTGATTTTTGCTGTAAATGGACATTCTCTACAGTAATTTCACAATCACATACAAAGGACTTGTGTAGGTTAGCTGTATATAGTTTGGGGAAGGGGGGAAATTCTTGCATATATAATATTAAATTATTTAAACCCTTTTAAATTCAGCCTCATAATCAATCCGCTGAACCCCAGCAAGACACCTTCACAACAATTCTAGAGGTCTTTTCCAATGTGGTTAATTTTGTGATTCTGTAATTCTGTGACCTGGACAGTAAACAGCAATTGACTCTTCTAAAAGGAGGCTTTTGAGAAGGATACCCAAATACGGACCTAATTTATGCTAGTCACAAGGCATAGGTGTTCAGTCTTGTGTACTTTTACACAAATGCATGGACATATTCAATATTGTTCAAGATGCCAGGAAGATACAAGAAGTAAAATAAGTCTTGTCCTTCCACATAACTCCCCCTTTCCTGTTGAGAAACAAAAATCAGTGCCACAGTTCAAATTTTGGAGCTCTGCAGTCAGCTCTGAAGCAGCTCCTTAAAGGTGAAATGTCCCCTTGTGTGACTTCACTAAAAATTATCTTGGTATAAGAATAAGGAGAAACACTGACACAAGGAAAATATGAATTGGTTTGCTTTAGGGCTCACATAGAACTTTATAGCAGCAGAAGGCCAAATGCTTAGAATTCAAGGCACCAACACTGTGCCTGATGAGATGGAAATTTCATGTTGAATGAGTACTCATGTGCAACAACTTGGTTTTATTTCTTTCTAGAGTATGCAGTGAGATATGGCTGGTGCCCACAGCACAATCTGCCACCAAATATAAACCCATTGGGAACATTTTCCCTGTCCTCAGATTAGGATAAGAAATCCTATGAGAATGGTTAAAATGCTAACCATTATGGAGACAGTGAGAAGGTTGGGTTGTAATTGCAGGGCATGTTAGAATATTATCACCTTACACCTGTTAAGAATATCTGTTTTCATGCTGCAGAAACCACTTTATTTTTTGTTTTATTTATTTTTTCCCATGTCTACTTGATACATTCTGAAGACACAGCTTTATTGACTGAGAAGGGAAAATCCCCGACTTCCAGTAGAGATCCCTGAAACCAAGTATTATCACTTTCTGTTTATTAGGAAGGTATTAGATTTGCACATTTCTAAAGACTTTTGATTCACAGAATACCCATAAGCTGGTATAATGCAATCACCCCCCCCAAAAAAAAAAAAAAAAAAAAAAAAAAAAGAGCTTAGAGTACATCAAAGCTATTTGCTTTGGGTTTTCATAGATAGATAGACAGATATCCATATATATATATATATATCCATGAACATAGGGAGATGGTATCACATTACTGGTAAGATCCTGATGTTTGCTGGTTTAGAGCCCCAGGACTCTTACAGAACCTAATGTTTGGCAAAATTAGCAGTTCCAGTCTCTTGATAAAGATGTTCACTGGCACATGTTCATAAAGCTAAAATAATTGATAGGTTTAATTTATTAAAGTGATAGATATAACAGATTCAGAATTGTCAGTGATAAATGCACTAACTACAAGTGATTGAACTCAAATTAATAAATCTTGGCTAACAACCAGCAACGTTGGATGCACACGGCACTAATATAGTAGAAACGGTAATGGTAGCAGAAGTTAAGCTGTAATATGCTGAACGTGCAATTCTTATCGAGAAGGAATCCTTGTCTTTGGTGGAGGACAAGGAGCACCCTCTGTTGACCTCATCTCCACTACACAAGAGAGTTGCTCCTCCCATGTTATTTTACATCCAAATCCTGTCTGTTTCTGTCTTCTCTGTGTGACATTTAGCATGATTTCGGTGGAGAGTTGAGTAACATAGTCATGTATGTTTAGCATGTACTTTCCCTGACTCATTATCATATTGAGGGGTGTCAATATTAAAATTAGAGAGAGGTCTTTACCCTGGTACTATAACCTTCAAAATATGGCTCACCGGAGAGGTCCCAGGAGACCGGAAACTGGCCAACGTGGTCCCCATCCACAAGAAGGGTCAGATGGAGGAATCTGGAAACTACAGACCTGTCAGCCTGACCTCAGTGCCAGGGAAACTGATGGAGTAGGTTATCTTGAGGGCAATAACTGCACACCTGAGAGATGGCCAAGGGCTCAGGTCCAGCCAGCATGGGTTTAGGAAGGGCAGATCCTGCCTCTCCAACCTGATCTCCTTCTATGATCAGGTGACCCACTTGGTGGATGTGGGGAGGACTGTGGATGTGGTTTATCTGGACTTCAGTAAGGCCTTTGACACTGTCCCCCACAGCAAACTGCTGGCTAAGCTGTCAGCCCATGGCTTGGATGGCAGCACTCTGTGCTGGGTTAGGAACTGGCTGGAGGGACGAGCCCAGAGAGTGGTGGTGAATGGTGCCACATCCAGCTGGCGGCCGGTCACTAGCAGTGACCTCAGGGATCAGTGCTGGGCCCCATCCTCTTTAACATCTTCATAGATGATCTGGAATGAGGGCATGGAGTCAGTCATCAGCAAGTTTGCAGATGACACCAAGCTGGGGGCAGATGTGGCTGGGTTGGAGGGCAGAAGGGCTCTGCAGCGGGACCTTGACCGCCTGGACATATAGGCAGAGTCCAACAGGATGGCATTCAATAGCTCCAAGAGCAGGGTGCTGCACTTTGGCTACAACAACCCCATGCAGAGATACAGGCTGGGGTCGGAGTGGCTGGAGAGCAGCCAGACAGAAAGGGATCTGGGGGTGCTGATTGATACCCGCCTGAACATGAGCCAGCAGTGTGCCCAGGTGGCCAAGAGAGCCAGTGGCATCCTGGCCTGCATCAGGAATGGTGTGGTCAGCAGGAGCAGGGAGGTCATTCTGCCCCTGTACTTTGCGCTGGTTAGACCACACCTTGAGTACTGTGTTCAGTTCTGGGCCCCCCAGTTTAGGATGGACATTGAGATGCTTGAGTGTGTCCAGAGAAGGGCGATGAGGCTGGTGAGAGGCCTTGAGCATTAGTCCTAAGAGGAGAGGCTGAGGGAGCTGGGATTGTTTAGCCTGGAGAAGAGGAGGCTCAGGGGTGACCTTATTGCTGTCTACAACTACCTGAGGGGAGGTTGTGGCCAGGAGGAGGTTGCTCTCTTCTCTCAGGTGGCCAGCACCAGAACAAGAGGACACAGCCTCAAGCTACGCCAGGGGAAATTTAGGCTTGAGGTGAGGAGAAAGTTCTTCACTGAGAGAGACATTGGATGCTAGAATGGGCTGCCCAGGAAGGTGGTGGAGTCACCATCCCTGGGGCTGTTCAAGGCAGGATTGGACGTGGCACTTGGTGCCATGGTCTAGCCTTGAGCTCTGTGGTAAAGGGTTGGACTTAATGATATATGAGGTCTCTTCCAGCCTTGGTGATACTGTGATACTGTGATGTTTTGAAGCTGCATGGCTATGTTTTTTTTTAACCCTTGCTTAATTAGTTTTAACCAAAACAGACCCGTCTTCTCTTCACATGACTCTTTCTTTCAGCCACTTGTCAAGCCAGGTTCACTGATCACAAACATCTTTTTGTTGTAAGAATCTCAACCTTTATACTGAAGTGCACTAAATTAACCTCTCTTCCTGTTCCACACATTGTTAACTCTCATACTTGTTTCAGTTGATCAGAAAATCTGTTTCATCTTTTAGACTCTAAATGCTTTTATCATTAGAAAAGATTGGAGAAGACACTTTGGTGAAAACCTGTCATCTGCTTCTTGCCATATTTTTTTGCTTCAATTATGAATATAAATTAACAGCTAAACATATGCAAAGATATATTAATGATTTTGTAATTTCAAATACTATGGCTCCTTTTACCTACATGAATCCACTGAGTGTGAAAAATACTATTTCTTATCTTCTTCACTATGCTCTGGCTCACATACATTTGTCACAGAGGGGTATTCTGCCACCTATGCCAGTTGTGATGGAGGGGAGAAATTAATTGATGCAAGAGAGTATTTTATAAAAATATATATTTATTAACTTAAATATTTCAGGTCTCGTCACCCCCAACCACTGAACTTTAGTATTAATATTTGTTCTACATGGTTATGAAGACATTATGGGTATATATCAAACATTAACTATTATAACAACTAGCATACATTCAAACTATTAACAGAGGGAGTATTTTTCCCCACGGATTAATGCTGCTTGGGGTCTGTATACTATTTGCCAAGTAGAGTGGGCTGAAAACTGGCAGGAGGCGATAGAAATTACAGAGGCATTAATTTACTCACAATTCTGATTAATCAATAATCACCCTCCAGGGCTATGTCACAGCCTATGCCTAGTGTCCAATTCGTCAGGGTCTCTGCCTGTGTATCACAGTATCACCAAGGTT
This sequence comes from Pogoniulus pusillus, assembly GCF_015220805.1. Lineage (NCBI taxonomy): Eukaryota > Metazoa > Chordata > Aves > Piciformes > Lybiidae > Pogoniulus > Pogoniulus pusillus. The sequence goes on from NC_087265.1 coordinate 18,309,098, forward strand.
GGAAAAGACCTCACAGATCATGAAGTCCAACCCTTTACCACAGAGCTCAAGGCTAGACCATGGCACCAAGTGCCACGTCCAATCCTGCCTTGAACAGCTCCAGGGATGGCGACTCCACCACCTTCCTGGGCAGCCCATTCCAGCATCCAATGTCTCTCTCAGTGAAGAACTTTCTCCTCACCTCAAGCCTAAATTTCCCCTGGCGTAGCTTGAGGCTGTGTCCTCTTGTTCTGGTACTGGCCACCTGAGAGAAGACTGTGGACTTTGAGGCTGGAATCCTCCGGTTTCAGGGTAAATGGCAGTCTCTGACCTTGCGCTGCTGATTTCTTCTGGATGCACTCTCCAGGGATACATAGGCAGGATCTCAGGTGCAGAGGCAGGATGCTATGCTGTCTCAACACAGTCTAAAGCTGGCTACTCAGGCCGATCATGTGCAGAGAAGTGAGTCTGCTCCTGGCAACTTGTGGCAATGACACACACCAGGTAATCATAGAAAGGCAGGCGCAAGTGATCTCTGCAAGTATATATGCAGGCAGGCAAGCAATGTGGGGAAGCAAGCAAGTAAGCCTGTGTACCCCTATTTATTAAATGTGGGCCGAGAGTTAATGGTCTCATTGGCCACTCGAATGACCAATCAGGTTGGCAGTCAGCCAAACCTTACCATATTAGGTAAAACCCACAGGCCTGGACTCCAAATGTGAGAATCACATGGACCCAGCACCAGGCAGGCATGAGCTGGGCATGTGGGGACTTACACAGTCAGGTGTCCTGGGCAACTGACTTTATGGCACCAGGTCTGTTATGCCCCTTTGTGCTTGTTTAATATGTTTACCTCTGGTGCAGGCAGAGAGACATGTCCAGGCAGAGTAAGGCATAAATAAGCCTGCTTTCGGGCCTACAGCATCCCACAGCCATTTATTAATTTTTCCTCACAATGTTTGCTGTGAAGTGAATTTTATTCCTCAGTTGAAAAATGGAAATTATTAAGCTATTCAGAGTACCTTTAAAAAGGGATGCATACTCTTCTAAAACAAATCAGGTAACTTAAAAGCTATTCAGCTACTCAAAGGAAGTTCCTCTGAAGGTCAGAAACCATCATCCAAACCCTGTTTTAAGTGTAGCCAGAGCTAGTTTATGTCCATTTTTAATAATATTAACACACTTGGTTTTCCACCATCATTGTGCCTTCTGGGTTGCCACCTTTCTTTTTTTTTTTTTTTTTTTTTTTTTTTTTAAGCTAAAGAAATCAAGTATGATTTGCTTCTTTGGGGAAATAGTTAGTTCATCTTCTTCATATCCCTGCTATCAGGGAAATGAACACTTTTATCTACACTACCTAGGACTAGGAAGCTATGTCTGAGTCTGCAGAGCCAATGTCTGGAGTCATCTGTAACCACACAGATAGCTGGGATGGAGCCAGCAAGCAGAATGATAACATTACAGCTGGGATGCTCAGACTGGAGCTGCAGTTTGTGTGGTGTGGCTAACCAGATGGAGTGCAAGGCACAGCATCTGAGCTAACATGTTCATACAGACCTTATCTGAAACAACCAGCCTGAACCACTGGTGGAAAACTGTAGCAAAACAAACCAGCACCCTACAAGATTAGGCCTAACTACACAGGTTAATTGCATGTTTTAAACCCCTCAAATTAGAGTAGATATGCTAATGGTTTGTAATTGAACTTCAAACTTATTTTATTTTTGCATGAATGTGACTAGAGGCTGCTTCTCCACATTAAAACCAAATAAAAACACTAGTTATGTCCAGCATTAGCATTAAAAAAAAGAAATAATTCAAAATCATCCAGGTGGTGGCCAGTCGCAAGTGGTGCTGCCCAGGGTTCAATATAGAGCCAGTTCTCTTTAATCTCATTATCTATGAACTGGGCAAGAGAATTGGCTGCACTTTCAGTCCATTTACAGATGACACCAAACTGAGTGGGAGCATTGATCTACTTGAGGGTAGGAAGGCTGCAAAGGGATCCTGAGAGACTGGATTAATGGGGAAAGGCTGACTTAACTTATATGATGTTCAACAAAGCCAAGTGCTGGGTCCTCCACTTGAGTCACAACAATTTCATGCAATACCATAGCTTGAGGCAGCGGCTGGAAAGTTGCCTGACAGAAAAAGACCTTGGGCTGCTGGTTGACAGTCAGCTGAACACAAGCCAGCACTGTGCTCAGGTGGCCAAGAAGGAAAAGAGCATCCTGACCTGTGTCCAGTTGCTTTGGCTGTACTGGAGGTTTTCAACAATCAAATTTGTCACAGATTTGAAGGTACAATGTTCCTTCAAGTTTGGTGATAAGGTAAATGTGGGATATAAAAAAAAAATTCTACCTCAATTGTGTGCCAGAAATCTCAAGCACAGACCAGTTTCCTCATTCTAGTTGAGAAGCCTCATTATGATAGGTACCCTACAAATGCATGTCTGAGCCTCAGGCACTTTGCAATGTAAATGAAACCAATCATAACTTTGTGATACTGGAATATCTCAATTTATTCTATTTTTAGTTAGAACCAGAACTTGCAGGTTTTTCTATATGAGAACAAACCTTGCTATATGGAAACAAACCAAGTGAAACAAACGTGAAAAACGGACTAAGAGTTCTGGAAGAAACTCAACATAATTAAATTCAGAAGTTTTGAAACAAAGTGGAAGATGGGTGATAAAACCATTTATCTAGACCAGTTCAATGTTGCAAGAAAAGATAGGTCCAGAAGGTAATAATTCCACTTCTGTGTTGTTATTCCCAGAATATATCACTGCAGTTTGCATATCTAAAACATCTTCAACAAGCTTGGAGAGTAAGATGTTGACAATAAAATATGTGTTATTCGTTTGAGCTGCTAGGTCAGCTGCGGGATAGCAATACAAACAATCTGGCTAATACAGCCAAAAAATAAGCAGGTTTTTCACACTGCAGTCAGAGTAGGACAAGGGAAAAGTATCACCAATGTAATGAAGAAAGACAGAAAATGAATACAAGGCTGAGAAGAAACATGCTTGTGAAATAGATGTGTTGAGAGATAACTTCATAGTTCATCTAAATGACACTATGTTTTCTCCTCAGGCTGTTTCTTTCTTTGTCTTGTATATTTACTTTTTCTGTTGCTTTTCCTTACATCATGTTGCTTGGAGGGAAACAGCATGAACCAATGATTACTCTCTTATCAGTCTTTTAAACATTCAGACTTCTTCCCTCTCCAGAGGCAATCTAGAAAGAAGCACATAACCAGTTTAGAGAATGTGGTATCATGCTAAAGGGAAAAAAAAAAGCATAAAACTGGATATTCATTGTTTTCATTCAAACTTTGTTAATATATAGTTTACAAGGTGAAAGTGTCATCTGTGGGGCTGCACGTAAGCTATGTGCTTCAGCTATACCCAGTAGATTGTTGGGTTTTGCTATTTCTCAGAGATCTGACAGATACTTAAGAATTCATATCTGTCTTATTTCAGCTCCATCAAATTGTACTTTGATGCTTGTTCGAGTCAGAGCTGCAACAACAAAGAAAGTACCTGAGGGGGAAAAGTGCAGGAGATCTTTCAACTCTTCAATTAAAAAGAAATACATACAGCATATGAAAATATTTGGATCCATCTGTAGGGCAGTAAAGACTTCCAGGCCTGGAAAAAGCCTAGAAGACATGGTGGTTTTGTAACTATAGACACAGAACTTCAGTGAATCATAACAGGAGCGGAGAACATGGTTGAAGGGACTCTTACTTCAAACATCATAGTCACAGGGAAACTTGGGCTGGAAGGGACCTCTGGAGGTGTTCAGTCCAGCCTTTTAGCCCAGCAAAGTTGTCTTCAGAATTACATCTGCTATAACTGGTTCAGGCTGAATATTTAGCAAGAAAAGAACAATTGGATGCTGTAGAGCTTGCCGGGGATAGGAAATGCTGTGATGTACACGTGACTTTTCTCCTACATTGCACATGCTGAAGGCTGGGTACAGCACATTCCCATCTCTTCTTCAACTAAAATCAAGTGAGTCTTTGTAAAGTTTTGTTTCCTTTTGTTAAGAGTGATCAAATGAGAATGTTTTAAATGTAGGCTCTTTTCTACCTTTCCACTGACAGACAGAGGAAAACATAACAAATGCAGATGTTCACAACAGTAACACTGATCAATTTATCAGGGTAATCTTACTTCAAGAGTCAGTCCAACAAGAGGACCCCTAAGGAAACAAGATAGTTGACCCTAATAGACTGTTAGGGTCACAGTTCATCAGTGATACAAGGAACATAAGAAAAATGGGATTCTCTGACAGGTTTTCAAACACTACAAAGTAATAATGTATATTTGCAACCTGTCTTTGGGTTCATGGTATTTTGGTTTAATAAAGAACCAAAAATTCAGCTTATAAAACCAGAGACAAATCCTGGGATATTCAAAACATGCTGAATGCTGGCAGAACACTATTACCACTTAAATAGAAAAAAGTAGTTTAACTGCTTTTGAAACTTTATCCCCAATGCCAACCATAGTGTTTAATCTACTCCTCAAGCCCAAAGCAAGTTCATGTTTTGATAGATATATTGTACTACCCAGTTTTAAATGACCCACAGCATAACATTCAGTATTCCTTTATACCTTCATCAATTTTCTTTTTAGAAATATTTTCCTCACCTTCATCTCATTTTTTAACTGTGCTACCCCTTCTTCCAACTATTTTTTGTTGTCACTGAACAAGAGGCATTTGAAAGCCTTCAACAGGATTTCCTGCAAGGCATTAAGTACTATTGCAAAAAACAAGCCGCCTACTGTGCTGGAAAAAATAGAGATCAAAACAAACACTTTCCTTTCAACATGACACAATGAAAAGATGCAAAATGTTGAAGGGAGTGACAACATAAAATTACAAACTTTATTCGTACTTGGAAGCTCCATTTCATCATATCTTCTCTACCTAGTTAAGAGTTGAAAAACTTCAAGGAGGCAAGTTGAGGTTTTACAAATATTTCTCCAAGATTCTTGCTCAATATTAACTTATTGTTCTTAGATTTATTTTTAGTGTTAATTCTTTCTCTTAAAACAACACAAAAATTCAAGTTCTGCATCGACTGACAATGTCTGCATTACATTCCTGTTGGGGAGCAGTAAACATACATTGACAAGACTACATTTACAACTTGGAAAAAAAAAAAATCCAAGCAACATAATGTGACAAGTCAGCTTAGGCATATTGGGAAGAGGAAAAGGGAAAAATTCTGAAATTGAAATTTCAAACTCACATGCTGCTGCCTGCTATTTTCTGTTTTGCTCTGATTAATTGCATCTTGTCTTACATTCAAGAAGGATGTCCATAGCTGAAGTACCTTCAATACATTTGCATTCAGCTTCCCCATGAGAAAATGCTGTACTGCACAGCACAGTCTACTGCACTAAGAAAATATGACAAATACTGATATTACATTTCCTTCCTTCTCAATCAGGAGTGAATCCAGTGAGGTTTCCTCTTCACCAGCAAGTCAAGTTCAGATATTTCTTGCTGCCATACTTTCAAGCGGGCATGTAGTCTCTCTGCTACACTTTAAAATTACTTTTTAAAACATTGTTTTGCAATTCTTGTTTCAGACCTAGTTACCTGGAAAAAGGGAACACCTGAGCTGTAGTGAGAAACTGCAAATGGGTTTGGAATCATGATTCTTACTAAGATTTATGGAAAAGGCTTTTCCCGGTTTGTTTTGTTGTTTGTTTGTTTGTTTGTTTGTTTTTGTTTCCTTTTAGGGTTTTGTTTCTGTTTGTTTGCTTTCCAGGTTGTTGACAGCAAACAGCATCTGTAATAATTCTGTGCCTAATCTGATTTTCAAGCTGTTAGAAATCTGGCACAAGCACAGCAGGTTTTGTCAGTGCCAAGGGATTTTTCATCTGAAAGACTAAACTAACCCAGTCTTTTCTCCTGCATGTTCCCAAACAATATTGGAAAATGCACAGCAAAAGCAAATTAAAACAAAAGGCCTAAAGTTCTAACCACACAGAGGAAGATGAGCTATTAGATTTTCCCTTTAGTTTGACCACAAAGATTGGTGATCCTCAGGGTGAGACACAAACTGAGATTTCTCAAACAAAGGTGACACCCTGAGTTGTTTTTGCTGAACTGCTCATTCACTGACACTTAGAAGAGTTTATGTGGAACAGAAAACACTAAATCATCACTCATAATAAAGCATTGCTTAGACAAAACTAAATAAATACATAAACCCAGGGACTTTAAGTTCTGCTTCTGCTGAGACACAAATGCCAAAAATCAGAGCCTTATTAGGCATATTTCAATAGCATAAAAAAATTACGATGTCACAGGTATTACTCAAAGAGATATACTGTACCTTTGCTTAACTGACTAAACTGAAGATATTTCATATGAGATGTCAGACATGCTGCACAGGAACACAGGCAGCATGGGGAATCCTGCCTTTTGCTGAATATGCCTGAACATCTCAGCCAGGGCTGAGCTCTGCTCAGAGCTTGCTAAGCACCAAATACTACCAAATAAAGCAGTGACCACTGTAAAAATATTGCCTAATTGGTACAGTTAAGGATGAACTGTAAGGAAAGCATTTCAGCTATTATTTACAATGGCAGTATATAATAGATAATGAGAAGTGTGCTCAGTAAAACCTTGGAGGATATGCATATATCATGCAAAGCCAAAATAGAACTAACATGTGTCCTGAATTGTCCAGGCATGATCTCTCACTCTCCTCCTGCTTCTGGAGTGGGAACAAGGCAGGGAAAGGACAAAAGGCCTGGAGACATTGAGTCTGAGTACCTGACTTGCTCAGACTTGTTTTGCTCCTGTTTACACTGTGTAGTAAACAAGATACATACACTTGTCTCATGCATAGGCCCATGTTTTCCCAAATTTGGGTGAAGCAAGCCCATGGCTTCACCTAATATGGTTAGTTATGGCAAAGTGTCATTCTGAGTGGTGAACCTCTGTTGTCCAATGGAGCAATGAAGATTCAGTTGGTAAATATGGCCAGAAGTTGTAGACAACTCACCATGCTATACTGCCTTGCCTCGGTTCACCTTGCCATGCCATTCTTTGTCTTGCTTGCCTAGAGTACTAGGAAGCCTTGCAGCTTCAAAACAGCCCTGCTGTTTAACAAGAAGCTTTGACACTTCAGGCTTGTCTACCTGGAAACTTTGCCATGCATCCATTTACCAGGGAGAGGAATAAGTGTCTTCATGGTGTAGGCAAGAATCATTACCAAAAACCACCCAAGATGGCCAGCCTTAATGTGAACAACCCCGCTGGCAGGTAATGACAGCCTAGACCATGCAGGAGGTTTACCCAGAAGGGGTTTATCAGGAAAGCCAAGTGCTCCTGTGAGACCTCACTGCAGCCTATGTGGTGAGGGAGGGCAGGTTACTGGCAAAGCTGCAGGACATTGTGCTTGCCTACACACCTGGGAACCTTTGTACCACACCTGGAGGCCTGGATAGGACACTATCTGCCACAAAAGGCACCAAGACAATATCAGAGACTATGCAAGCCCCAGCACCCTGCCAGAATCCTGATGAAAGTCCAAAAGCTTCCAACAGGTATCATACTACTGACAGCACCCCTCCAAGTGTTTGGGTACTGTCTGGTGCTATAATGCAGCCCCAGAAATCCAGAGATATTAATTTGTGAGTAAATATTCTAAAAAGCTGCTTTGCAATTAAAGCTCTTTGCTTTGATTTTGTTTGCTCTGTAACTTGTTGCACTTTCTGCCTTGGCAGAAAGGAGCCTCTCAAATTCCCCTAGAGGGCGAGTAACATATTGCACCACAAGAATCTCTTTCCAAAAGCTTAATGTTGTATTTTGCTAATTATGTAAACTATTTGCACAACTGAATGTGAAAGACCCTGTAAATAATTTCAGGAAATTTTGTTTGCACTAATAAAAATTTTAATAATGTTATTAATATTTCCTAAATCATAATTAAACCTCAATTCATAACATTGTAGAATGAGAAATAAAAATAAAAGCAGTACCCTGAGACCAAAGAAATCTGGCTTCAGATTCTTTTGCTTCCACAGGGCTTTTGCCTGAACATCCTTAGAATTGGAGGATCCAAGCCCAGGGCAGGTTCAGATGACCTTTTTGAAGCCTAGACATGGCCCATATTTTTGTGATAAGAGTCTTGTTTGCCAAGCCATCAAAGACTGAACATATGGTGCAATGTTAAGAAAATTGAAGATTAAGTGGTGGTCTTTGTTTGACATGCAGGGCTACTAATTGCTCTAGAGAACAATCCATTGAATAGCCTTGACATTTTCATTGAATGCACACCTGCAGGTGCTGTGTTTTGCTTACCTCACTCCATTTCCAGGAATTGCCTATGAGAAGAGGGAAGACGAGGCCCTTTTTCAGAGCTCTGACCTTCAGAGAGAATTAGAAAGAGGATCCCCATGCACCTGCATAAAAGAAGATAAATTAAATCTTCTATTGCAGAGGAAAAACATGAGGTCCTGTGCACACTAGGAAGAAGAATTTGAGAGAAAATCCCTGTGCTATATACACCTTTTATTAGGCAGTGGAAACTCACACTTCTGTCTTTTATCTTGTCTCATGTTGCATTCAGCAGAGCAGAGGGTACAACATCCTCTTACCTGATCCACAGACAGCTCCTTATCTGTCTAGTCAACAGTAGTCATTCCACTGATTGTTCCAAAAGGTAAATTAGACTGCTCATATAAAAAAATAATATACTCAATATTGTGTGAGAAGACTGAAATCTAGAATTTCCTGCCCTGGGACATGAATGAATTTCATTCGATACTGTTCTTGAACATAAAAAAGCAGGTTTTTAGCCTTCATATCTCAGACCTGTTGTAATGCATACAAAATGTTTAGGAATCACTGTAATTGTTTAGAGAAAGAATGAATTATTTATTCAGAGGCAAATTATTAATATCTATAACAATATAAATCCAAACACAGTCAAACAGACAAAAGCCATGCACACTTCCTAGCATGGCAAGTGGCTGTATGCATGTAAGTAGGACAAATAAGTAACTGTATTTGTCTGCACTGAACTGGAAGAATAGAAAGAGCCAGGAATCAGCAACCTTACCCTCCTCACTGTTACACACCTGCCAGAGTGAAATAAATCATATGATGATTAATTTTTTAAAAATGGCTTTCTGAAGAACAAATTTTTTTTTTCATTTAATTGATTTTACTTCTATTTTCTTTTCTGCTTCCTTTCCTAAAATGAAGTGCCAGAGGCAGTAGATTAGGTATTTCAATACCAAAATTACCCTGAAAAGTAAGTCTCATTACACACCTCAATGTTTTCAGAAACAGAGAGCATATAGGATATTTAAACACTTGCAAGGAAGAGATGTTTTGAGTTGGAATGGCTGAAAGGATTTTTGATAACTTCTTTTTATATTTTTGTAATTTTGTTTTAATTTCTAGGTAGGCTTTTCTTCCTGTGCTGTGACTGTTTGCATGTCAGTCAAAACTTCCCACAAACCAGTTTAAGGGCAGGGTAGTGTTGCGGTTTTGCTCGCAGTCACAAGGCAATGCTGAGGAGTAGCAAACTGAGATGATCTCCAAGTGAAGCCACATTTTGCCCTGCTCTCCCTAGAGTTCATCTGTTTCCACAGACAGTGAATGGGAAGGCTCTTCCATACAGAGGACTGCCAACACAGTGCAAAAGCATGACCCAGAATTTGGAGCTCCATTTCAATGCTTTCTTTAATCCTTGAGCATTTGTATTTGAGACAGGAAGGAGAGAAAGCTCAGCTGACCTGTCAGCTTTTAAAAAGCGTTTGAGGACCAAGCTGATGAAATAAATAAATTTTTAAAAGTGCAGACTATCTGATAGAAGTGTAGCTCAGAGATTTGATAGCAGTCAAGAAAGATCATTGCAGAGTGTTTATTGTAAAGTGATAGAAATTTCCATTTCACATATTGTCAGCCCAATCTTGCAGCCCTAGTTCCACAGAGTCAAGACATATCCCTCATACAAGGAGGAATGAAAAAAGAGCAAAAGAGAAGAAATAACTACACAGCCAAGGGTATGAAACACAGAAAGGAGAAGGGGCATTTGTTAAAGTCTTCAGCAATTTGTAGAGCATTTCCATTCACAAAATAATGCTCCTGATGGCAAAGAAAAAAAAAAAAAAAAAAAAAGGATGAAAACAGAATGTGATTTTTGGGTTAGTTTGAGGAAAATCTGGCAGTTTAAATTCCAAGAACACAAATATCAAGAAGCTCCCAGGACTGTCAGACAATCAGAGGATCCTCTTATGACTCATCCTAATCTTCTGAGATAGTTGTCTGTATCTTGGGAAGAGCTAAGGCCCTCCAGTGTAAAGGATGATGACACAACAAAGATATTTGTAGATTTGCCTTTAAGAGCTTTCATAAGAATGCACAGAGTGAGAAAATTTCTATTTTAGACTATCCAGAGAAATTATAGAGAATACGCAGGAGCTAAAAATCCTCCAAAAAGAGAATGGAAGCAAAAAAGCAAAAAGCAGAACCAATATTAGAGGCAACATAGGTCCACTGCTGAATGGGATGGTTGCCTTGGTGACAGAGGATGCGGATAAGGCAGAGTTGCTGAATGCCTTCTCTGTCTCTGTCTGTACTCAGGACCCCCACACTCCTGAGGTCATGGAGGAAGACAAGGTTAAGGAAGAGGCTTCCTTGGTTGATGGAGACTGGGTTAATGAGGACTGGGTTAGGGAACAGTTAAGTAAACTGAACATATGTAAGTCCATGGATCCTGATGGTATGCACCTGCAAGTGCTAAAGGAGTTGATGAAGGTCACTGCCAGACCACTCTCCATCATCTTTGGTAAGTCATGTGGATGGGAGAGGTTCCTGGAGATTGGAGAAGGGCAAACATCACTCCAATCTTCAAAAAGGGTAAGAAGGAGGACCCAGGTAATACAGAATCATAGAATATAGACTGGTCAGCCTCACCTCCATCCCTGGAAAGATAATGGAGCATCTTATCCTCGGCACTGTGCTTAGCTATATCAAGGACAAGAAAGTTATCGGGAGCAGTCAGCTTGGTTCTACAAAGTGAAAGTCATATTTGATCAACCTGACAACCTTCTACAAGAATGTAACCAGGTGGACAGATGATAGAAGAGTGGTGGATGTGCTTTACCTTGATTTCAGTAAAGCATTTGACACAGTCTCCACAGCATCCTCATAGCTAAACTGAGGAGGTGTGGTCTGGGTGATGGAGTAGTGAGGTGGATTAAGAACTGGTTGTTACAAAGGGAAAATTAATTAATGCTAAATGATATTTTTTCTGAAATTAATCTTGTTTATTAATTTTGATATTCAGAACTCTTGCCACCCCCAACCACTAATTTTAATAATATTTAAGTTCTTACACGGTCATGGATAATATTTAGATCTAGTAATAACCAGCAAAATATATAAACACTAATTGAACTGGAAGAGAAGATTCTCGTGGTCAAATGCCACTTTCAGTCAATGTACCACTTGCCCAGTAGATGGACTTAAGGAGCTCTTTCTGCTTATGGCAGAAGGCAATGAAGAATTACAAAGCTTTTTAAGTATTTACTCACAAATTATCATTACCTGACTTGCAGGGCTAGCCACAGTCCAGACAGTGCCCAAACTTTTTCAGGGAACTCTGTCCTGATGTCTGTCGAGACTTGATTCTTCCCAGGTTTCTGGAGAAAGGAGGCAGACAATCTCTGACCTTGTCTCCTGAATCCTCTGGACGATCTGTGTATGACTTCCAGCCTTAGCAGGAGACTTTCAGGTGTCTTGAGATGAGCAGTCTCAGCATGATGTCATGCTGGCCATGCAGGCCAATTGCATAGAGGCATTCAGAGCCTTTTCCTGGTAAACTCACGTCAGTGGAGTTTACCAGCAAACAATAAGGCAGTAGGCATGAATAGCACAGCAGAGCACAGAGAAGCACATTGTTTACCTGTGTACCTCTGAGATTAATTGCCCTTTGGATGCAGAATAGCCAATCATAATGTCAGTAAGCCAAATCTTACCATATTAGGTAAAGTCATAGGCTTGCTTTTACCCTGATTTGGGAAAAGCACAGGCCTTGCACAAGGCAGGCACAAGCTAAGTGTACCTTGTTTACCACAGGACCCTGGCCAGGGCAGAGTCCTTAGACTTAGTGGCTCCAGGTTATTTTGTGTTCTTTTTCTGCTCTTGCCTCTCTTGTGGGGCAGAAGGGGCAAGGCAGGACATATATAATCCTATTTTGCACCTATCAGGCCTACCACAACACTAGTCAAAGGAAAGAAGTCAGAGAGTTGTGGTCAATGGGACAGAGTCTAGCTAAAGACCTGTAACTAGTGGAGTTCCTCAGGAGCTAGTACTGGGACAAGTATTATTCAATGTATTCATTAATGACCTGGATGAGGGCATGGAGTGCCCTGTCAGCAAGTTTGCTGGTGACACCCAGCAGGATGGAGTGGCTGACACACCAGAGAGTTGTGCTGCCATTCAGAGAGCCTTAGGCTGCAGAGTTGGGCAGGGAGAAATTTAATGAAGTTCAACCAGGCCAAGTGTAGAGTCGTGCACCAGGGAAAGAGCAATCCCACTTATCAGTATAGCTTGGGGACTGACCTGCTGGAGGGCAGTAAAGGGGAGAAGGACTTGGGAGTTGTGGTAGATGGAAGGATGGTCATGAGCCAGCGATGTGCTCTTGTGACAAGGAAGGCCAATGCCATTCTGGAGTATATTAGAAGGGGTGTGGTTAGTAAGTTGAGAGAGGTTCTCCTTTCCCCCTGCTCTGCTCTGGTGAGCCCTCACCTAGAGTATCGTGTCCAGTTCTGGGCCCCACAGCTCAAGAAAGACAAGGAGTGCTTGATAGAGTCCAGCGCAGAGATGATTAAGGAAGTTGAACATCTCTCTTATGAGGAGAGACTGAGGGGTTTTAGCTTTTTAGCTTGGAGAGGAGAAGACTAAAGGTTGACCTGATAAATGCTTATCAATATACTAGGGGTGAGTGCCAGGAGGATGGAGCCAGCCTCTTCTCAGTGATGCTGTCCTGGTAGGACATAAATTCTATTAGGCCAATTTAGCCCTTACTCTCTTCCTCCTGTTGTGTGGAATCCCTAGGAAGTTGAGTCAAATGAGCAAAGCCTTGAGGTCTAAGGGCTTACCACCACATGTCATTTGTCTTGTGCTGCCCTTCAAGGTGCCTGCATGTTCAAATGAGGCACGAAGCTTTGAATTCTTTGGCCGGAGCAATGGTGCTAGTGCCTATTGGCCAGTTTGATTTTCAAAATGAAGTATTTAAAAGGGGGTGGTTTAGAAACTATGCCTTTCTGCATTCAGCCTTTCTACACTGAGCTTCTCTGCCTTTCTGCCATTTGTGGCTTCTTAACTGGGAATCAAAGAGGCCACCTGTATGCAGCTCGCACCTGCCAGCTTAGCAGCAACTCAGCTCTCCTTACCTCTGCCTGGAATATTTTGTATTTTACCCCAGGATCATTATCAACGAGTTTGAAAGCATCTTCGATACAAGAGACATACTCAGGGACAAAAAATGTTGTGTGTACATATGCTGGAGTGAATGCCAAGACTCCATGAGCATAGTTAGAATTTTTCCTGTTGTCTCATTACTGTTTTCCAAGTTCTGATTGTTTAAACTGTTTAACTCTGTGCAATTACTTCCTGTCAACCAAAAGTCCAAAGAATCTCAGGGATTTTCCCTGAATTTCGAACAGTAATAATAAAAAAACACAGAAATATTAATAATTCATAGGCAACTATTAATTTGCAATACGGATGCCCAGTAACAGGACAAAGGGCAATAGGTGGATGCTGAGGCATAGGAGGTTCCATGTGAAACTGAGGAAGAATTTTTCAGTGCGAGGGTGATGGACCACTGGAACCAGCGGTCCAGGGAGGTTGTGGAGTCTCCCTCTCTGGAGATATTCAAGGACCATCTGGATATGTTTGTTGTGGAGTCAGGGAATTAATGTGGCCAAGTCAGGAATATATATATATAAATAGAATTATTTTATTTTCCTGAAACTAGCTCCCAAAACTATATACAGAAATTAATTTACTTTTAATTAGCAGATTCAGTTTGATTAAGAAGATCTTACAAGGATACCATAGATAAATTTGACTATTTTAGAAGTCAGGAGATGTAAAAGGCTAAGCTACTAAACATAGCATTCCCCACTATTAAGCAGGCTGAGCCAAAACTTTACTCACAGGTAAGTTAGGCTGTCTGAGAGAAAGGGTCGTCCAGGTGCTTGTCAGATCATTCTCTTTCAAAAGACATCTGAGGCTCCTTAGGCCTATCAAGTGTGCATAAAGGGGGTGCTTATGGTGGAACGCCATCCAAAGCAGGGACGGTTCTGTCCCTCAGGAGCTTGTCCTTCGGAGAGCCAGGGGACTCTTTCTGCAGGAACTATCCAGGCTGGGGAGAACTCTAAGGAGGGCACCTCAAGGAGGCAAGTACCACAATATTTATACCTTTCCTAGACAGAGTCAAGTTGCCACTTCCTAGGTGCGAAGACCACAACCAATCCTCAGCCCAATTCCAGCGAGGGCATCTGCACAGGTCACCCCTCATGCCAGAAGGGCCCTTTTTTCCCCCTGCTTCACGCCTGCAGGGCAGGGATTGGAACAGGTTTTTCACGCCTTTCCTCTCCCGTTCAAACCACGGAGGGAGAGGAATTTTGGGGTATATAGGACTCCAGGACAACGTTCCAGTGTGATCTGCTATAGGTGATCCTGTTCTGGCAGGAGGGCTGGACCAGATGATCTTTCAAGGTCCCTTCCAGCCCCTAACTTTCAATGATTCTCTGAAGTTACTGTTCATTTGAGTTCTTATTTCTGCTTTGCATCTCCAGCAGGAAGGTGCAGCACTTTTGCACCTTGTTCCCTAGAAGCACCTCTGATTCTGTTGCTATAAATTTTAAAGTTGTACCTTTAAACTGGCAATAATTCACAAAATACTCGTGCCAGACTTAATTTCAAGACATCAGGTGAACTATTATAAACCCCCTTCATTTTCTTAGCAAAACTTTGAGCCTCTTAAAGGTTTTATCTGTTGCTATGGCAAAGGCTTTACCCAAAGGAGTTACTTGCAGAGCACCACAAGAACAGGGCTTTTTTTTAGTTTCTTTCATATACACATTTTCATACTCCAGACATTTTAATCATATTTTCCCTTCATCCTCAGGAAGTTTCTCTTACTCCTGAATAAGCTGCGTGTCTACATCAGCAAAACGTAAGTATCCATTTTTATCATCTTCCCCACTGTAAATCAAAATCTACTTTTCATTCTAGAATATCAGCTATTTCTCTTGGATGACATTCAAGTGCCTATTTCAAATTGAAAGAGCAATAGAGCAACTGCCCTGGTATTTTCATACATAGAGTGATGACCTTTTAATATGATTTGATGGAAACAATAGAGTTACATTCATCAGGTTATATAGAAACTTGCTGCATTTCCCCTCCCCCCCCCCGCTCAAGACATTCCACTTTCGATTCACAGTGAAATTTGATAAGAGACATAAAATTATCAGGGTTTTTCTCAGCCACTTCATATGACAAGCATTCCCCCTTCCTGTTTCTTTTTACAGTGCAATGTTGTTCACTCATTTAGGCATACCTCAGTTTTCTTATTAAATATGTAAGATCTTCATTATGCAGCCAGGAGCTGAATCTTGTGAGATTAATATAAAGACCTTGTGAGAGGATTTTTTTAAACATTAATAGCATATGCATTTCATGTATTTTTTGTACTTTCCAAAACCAAATGTCAATACAGTGGGTAAACTGTACTTTCCTTACTTGTTTTCTCTGTCTTCTTCAAAGAAAGGATGACATTCAACTTAACTAAGAGCAAAATCAATTAACTGAGAGCACCCATTTCCAGCTAAATTTCATTTTTGCATCTCAAAAGAGTCGTGGTTATAACGGACTACCTAGTGTGACCATTGATACAAGAGGAAAGGAAAGCTGAAGAAACATATAGGCATACATATTTTATTCTTTGTGTTGGCTTTCACAGCATAATAAATCACACAAGATGCAATTAAGTAAAGGATTTCACTAATTACCTTATAATAGCTAACTAGTAGGAACCTGGATTTGAATTCTTACAGAGATCTTAAAGAAAATTCAAATGCTCAGGTGGGATACACAGTAGACAGCATGCCATAGAGGAAAATCTTAGGCAATATGACAGATGGAAAAGCCATCTTTTAACCCCCTTCCTGTCAGACTGAAGCCTAAAGCATGCTTCCAAAATGTTGTCTTACAAGATCTTTTTTTTTCAAAGACCTTAGCACACCTTGTTCTTCCTTTCCAAACTTAGCTAGAGGGGGAAGTATCACATGCTTGCCCTGGATGCACAGACACTTAGGGTTCATTTGAGAAATGGCTTCAATATTCTGCAATGTCTGACATCACTCAATTTCAAGTCTTAGAAAAACTCTATAGTAAAACAATTTGGCACTTACTGTGTTGTTATCTCATCACTTCCCTGTCTCCACTTCCAAATTTTTGGTGCTGGATTTGCTTGCTGCTTGTACAGACTGCAGCAGAGCTGCCACATCTATTGCTGGAAGGCTCTGGCAAAGAGCAGCGAGGCTTGGCTACATCTTGCCAGCCTTAGGCTGTGCCCCCCACGGGGGACTGTCCTGAGGAACACAGTATTGGATCACTTTATTGTCAATGTATAAACAATCTAACTTCTCCTTTTGAAAAGGGTCCTCTTAATGTCTTCTCCAGGATTTTTATGTCTTTAACCAGCAGCTAAAATACAGAACCAATTGTTAAAGCCAACATACCTTCTCACAGGAGAGAGACCTGTTAAATGTCAGGCAAAATCTTTTTCTCTCACCACCTGTTTCATAATCAAATGGTATCAATATTTTCTTGTTCACAGAGACAGCTTCAAAAGAGACCAACCTATAGTACGCAATTTGTATTGCTCCAGGGAGAGAAGAAGTACAGAAAAGCAACAAGTAGAGACTGAAAGAACTTGAGTCTTCTGCTTATTTCATGACTTCTATGAAAGAGAGAAAATCATAATTACTGCCTCCTTCTTCAGCTACACCTTAAAAGAAAGTAGCAGTATTATTATAATCTCTGGAGGATTCATTCCATTTTCATAAGATATTGTTTGCAACTGCTAATAAAATCCACAAACGTATAAGTTAACATTTTAAGATAACCATCCAGCAAGAGAGAATGACAGTTCATTATAATCATGCTGGTTGTATGGCACTGAAAATGTAAAAGAATCAAAACACTTTGCAGTATTATAAAGCTAATAAAAAAAACTTGCAGATAGGTCAGTATGAGACCATTAATTCACACAGATATCAAGTGACAGCTTGTGTGTACCTTCCAAATTCGGAAATGTCCATGATAATTGTCTCTTCAGACTTCTTGTTTAACTCAAGACAGATAATTCTTTCAAGGTTAATGTTTTTTAATACTGAGCTGGTTTTTTTCTTCTTCCTCCTTTCCTTCCTACATCTTTTCTGCTTCTGTTACACAAGAGGGGCTGAAAACAAAAAGATTTAAAGTAAAATGAACTAAGAAGTGTAGGAAAAATATGACATGTCTGGAAGCAGGAGAGGACACACTGGAGTTGTAAGGAAGAAGCTTGTTCAAGTTATACTTCCGGCTTCATTCCTCAGGCTGAGGACACCCTCAACATTTTGAGGCACTGACCTAAAGTAAAAAAGACTAAGATTTTGATTTTTCCTTAACCATGCACAGCTAAATGGAGTTTGAAAAATGTAAACCTCTGGGGTGCCTCCTGATTCAAGGTAATTGTGGCTTAAGCTCAGAGTCAGTAAATAACAAACAGCTCTTTATTCTTTAGTGACTATAAAAATCCTATGCTTGTATATACAAATAAATTAATCTCTGTTCTGGGAATAACTCAAAGAAAATGAAATCAATCACATTTATAAGATTCTTGTGACTTTTACCCATTACTCAGAAAGAGAAATAAAATTAAGACAATTGTACCTTCATTTCCACAGTCTTATCAGGGTGCTTGATAGGAATCCGACTTGGAAGTGATATCGACAGCAAGATAACAAGAAAACCCATTTATCACTGTGACAGGTGCTTGGGTTTATATGAGTCTAAATTACCAGTGATGGAGTAGGATTGTCTTTCATCTCAGCCTCATAACCAATGTTTAGACTCATGTAAAGTTTTCGTTTCATAGTAATTAAGTTACATGGAGTCAAATTGTTATTCATTAATTCAATGAGGTTAAGACTTGAGGTTCATTAATGTGATGTTGTCAGCAACAGCAAGCAGGTCCATGGCCAGAACAGTGTGGTAATTGGTAAATCCAAATGCTGGGTGGTTAATGGTGGTTGATTAGCCTCTAATACTTTCTACATTATTTAGTCTTACAAGATTTGACCCTAGATATTTCTACTGAATCACAAAACTCTGACAGTTCACCTTTTTTGTACATTGGTGGACATGTTCAAGGAAGTTGTTAGGTCTTCTAGAGGAAAAATTAGAGAGGCAAAAGTCCACTTGGAGCTTAGGCTGGCCACGGCTGTCAAGGAAAATAAAAAATGTTTCTTTAAATATATGAATGGCAAGAGAAGGGCCAAGGACAACCTCCAGTCCTTATTAGACATAGAGGGGAATATAGTGACAAAGGATGAGGAAAAGGCAGAGGGGCTTAACACCTTCTTTGCCTCAATCTTCAATAGTGGGACAGGTTGTCTCCAGGACAGCTGGACTCCTGAAGTGGTGGATGGAGTAAGGGACCAGTATAGTCTGCCCTCTAATCCATGAGGAAGAAGTAAGGGACCTGCTAAGACACTTGGATCCCCACAAGTCCATGGGATCGGATGGGATCCATCCTAGGGTGCTGAGAGAGCTGGCACCTGAGCTGGCCAAGCTACTCTCCATCATTTATCATCAGTCCTGGCTCACTGGAGAGGTCCCTGAAGACTGGAAGCTGGCCAATGTGATACCCATTCACAAGAAGGGTCATAAGGAGGAGTCAGAAAACTACAGACCTGTCAGCCTGACCTCAGTGCCAGGCAAGATGATGGAACAGGTCATCTTGAGTGCCATCACAAAGCACCTACAGGATGGCCAAAGGATCAGGCCCAGCCAGCATGGGTTTAGGAAGGGCAGGCCCTGTATCACCAACCTGATCTCCTTTTATGATCAGGTTACCCGCCTGGTGAATGTGGGAAAGGCTGTGGATGTAGTCTACTTGGACTTCAGCAAAGCCTTTGACACTGTCTGCCACAAGAAGCTCCTGGCCAAGCTGGCAGCTCATGGTTTGGACAGATTCACTCTGTGCTGGATCAAGAACTGGCTGGATGGCAGAGCCCAGAGAGTGGTGGTGAATGGTGCCACATCCAGTTGGCAGCCAGTCACTAGTGGTGTTCCCCAAGGATCAGTGCTGGGCCCAGTCCTGTTCAATATCTTTATTGATGACCTGGACGAGGGAATTGAGTCCAGCATCAGTAAGTTTGCAGATGACACCAATCTAGGAGCAGGTGTTGATCTGTTGGAAGGTAGGAGAGCCCTGCAGAGGGACCTGGACAGGCTGGATGGGTGGGCAGAGGCCAATGGGGTGAGATTTAACAAGGCCAAGTGCAGGGTTCTACACTTTGGCCACAACAACCCCAAGCAGCACTACAGGATGGGGACTGAGTGGCTGGAGAGCAGCCAGGAGGAAAAGGACTTGGGGGTACTGATAGATAGTAAGCTGAAGATGAGCCAGCAGTGTGCCCAGGTGGCCAAGAGAGCCAATGGCATCCTGGCCTGCATCAGGAACAGTGTGGCCAGTAGAACAAGGGAGGTTATTCTTCCCCTGTACTCAGCACTGGTCAGGCTACACCTTGAGTACTGTGTCCAGTTCTGGGCCCCTCAATTCAAGAGAGATGTTGAGGTGCTGGAACGTGTCCAGAGAAGGGCAACCAAGCTGGTGAGGGGCCTGGAACACAAACCCTATGAGGAGAGGCTGAGGGAGCTGGGGCTGTTTAGCCTGGAGAAGAGGAGGCTCAGGGGTGATCTTATTACTGTCTACAACTACCTGAAGGGGCATTGTAGCCAGGTGGGGTTCATCTCTTCTCCCAGGCAACCAGCAATAGAACAAGGGGACACAGTCTCAAGTTGTGCCAGGGTAGGTGTAGGCTGGGTGTTAGGAGGAAGTTCTTCACAGTGAGAGTGATTGGCATTGGAATGGGCTGCCCAGGGAGGTGATGGAGGCACCGTCCCTGGAGGTGTTCAGTAAAAGCCTGGATGAGGCACTTAGTGCCATGGTCTAGTTGACTGGATAGGGCTGGGTGATAGGTTGGACTGGATGATCTTGGATATCTCTTCCAACCTCATTGATTCTATGTGCCAGAACTTAATTGTGCTATTGAGGAAAATAAATATACCTGCTGCCATGCAGTGTCATCTGAAGTGATCCTGAAACCTGGGGCATTATTGATAAGCAAGGCAGTGTCAGGTGTCTCATTTTAATGCATGTATAGAGTTTCTTTTGGCCCAAATCAGAACTATGTGTTCATTTATTTCTTATAGGAAATCTACTAATTTAATCATTTTTGTGAGGAAAAATCAAAACCTAAAGAAACAAAAAGATGCTTATGATTTTTCTGGAACTTACTGTTTTCTCCATCAAAAATAATCTCTTCTGTTACTTCTGAAGCACAAAATTTTACAAGGTGACAGTCTGTAGCAAAATATCTCTTTTCACAACTCATTTTAATGATAGGGAAATTACTAAAATGGAAGGTCACAAGAGTAAGTCATATTCAGAGCATGACACACAGGAAAAGAGGCATGTGTAAAGCTAGTCACAATTCACTCAAATCATCAGGTCCTTCACAGGCTATCAAAGTCCTGTCAACAGATGCCACTTGATATAATTCCTTCTGTTAATGTAGCCATGTGCTTATCTGTGCTTACATATTCCTGTTACTCATCATTCAGTAAAGAATATCCTATCATAGCTCTGAAAATGTGGTTGTTTTTTTTCCTCTGATTTCCAAACGAAATTCATTAATACATGACATCATAGTCTTGAGTTTATTGGGTTAAAAAATTAAAATCTTTCATTCTTGAATTTGATGTCAATAGCTCCTTGATTTTTTTCTGCACCTATTTCAGAATGAATTCATTCTCTAACATAAGTGAGCATTAAAATGTATAGGGAATAAAAATAAGAACTATAAGGGCTTTGCATAGGGTTGTTAATACTTTGCTATTTCTGTTGCATACATTTTTCCTGAGACATGGTAGAGTAATATTTACATTTTTCCATAGGTCTTATAGGGTCGTACTGTGATTGAACAAAATACCCAGGTCATTTTCCTTCCCTCTTAGTGCTAAATATTGACAGTGTCCAATATTTTGCATTAATTCTGGCATTCATGACATTCTGTTTCCATTACTGCAGGTCCTCAAGATCACTCAGCAAATTCTGTATGGTACTTGGATTCTTATTCTTTATTGGCATCCATTCTACATTTGAAATATTAGTACTTTTCAAAAGCACCTATATTTATTATAGTCATAATAACTAGTGCAATGGACAGTACCAAACAAGATAGAAGTTTGAGAATCGCAGCTACAAAGTTCCCCTCTGCCTAGTATTTTCTCTTCTCGTGTTTCAGTTTCATAGATACCTTACAGACCTCCTAGTAACCCTGGTGTTTTTTGTCTTAATGAATTAATTATCTTATAGTGAACCGTGACAAGCTTCACAGAAGTCTAACTAGGTTAGATCTATGGAAGTTAGATCAACAGGGTTTTATGCTTTATATTGTACTTTGGATTCCTTCTAGAATCTCAAAAGGGTGGAAACACACATTAGGACAAAATTTTGTCAAAATTCACAGCACTACAAAGCTTTGAGAAAAAAAAGAAACAAACACAGGCAGTTCTGATTGCAAGGGCTATTCCAGTGCAGATCAAGCCACAGCTGTTGTCAGTGTGTGTCCTGAGTCAGTGTTAACTGAAAGTGTTTCAAGGAAATACTATAGCATATATCTTGAGTACACAGCTCACAAGCCTAAATGCAAGAAAATTAGTTCTATGTATATTATAAAGTCAACTGCTCATTATGAAGTGCAGGTAACTAAAGTATTATGCATGTAAATTACCATTTCAAAAACATAATCACATCTCAAAATTATGAGCTGAGATTAAACCTAAAAAAAGACACTGAAATCTTATTGAGAGAAGGTGGTTTTGCTCTTAAATTGTGTACCATCCAAACAACAACAATAAAATAAACAACAGAGGCTGGATAGGTTTCCTATTGTGATGCAGTGTCTCACATATTCATCATCATCATAAAACTTTTCCCAAATAATTCAAATGCTGCATAAGCAATTTAACAAAATGATGCATTTAAATTTATGGCAAGAACACACTGTTCAAATCCATGACATTTAGAACAAGATCTGAGTCTTTGTACCATTGTCCTGGCAGGGCATAAATCCTACCAGGGCAGCTTAGCCCTTGCTCTTCTCCTCCTGTTGTAGGCAATTCCTGGGAAGTTGAGTCAGATGAGCAAAGTCTTGAGGGCTAGGGGCTTACACCATGTGTCAGTTGTCTTGTGCTGCCCTCGATGTGCCTACATGGTCAAATGAGGCACAAAGCTTTGAATTCATTGGCCAGAACAATGGTGCCAGTGCCTATTGGCCAGTTTGATTTTCAAAATGAAGAATTTAAAGGGGGGTGGTTTAGAAACCATGCCTTTCTGCATCCTGTCTCTCAGTGTTTGTGGCTTGTTAAAGGCAGCCATATGTTGCAGCTAACACTAGCAGCTTAGCAGCAACTCCTTCCCCTCTGCCTGGAATATTTTATATTTTACCCTGGGATTGTTATTGTGAGTTTGAAAGCGTCATTGATACAGGAGACTTACTCAGTGACCAAAAGCATCATGAGTATGCTGGAGTGAATACCAAGAAGTTCTGATTGTTTGATCTGTTTAATTCTGTGCAATTACTTCCTGTCAACTGAAAATCCAAGGAATATCAGGGAATTTTCCTGATTGTTTGAATATTAATAAAAACCATTAATACAAAAAATAATATTAATAAAGCATAACTATTATTAATTTCCAATATAGCATTTTCTTTGGATTGACTCATTTTCTTCTATTAAACAAAAGGTTTAATAGACTCTAAAAGTAGACTTTTAGCAAGCAATGTACTTGGAGAGGAGTTCTAGACTATGGAAAAAGGCTCCCACATCTGATGGGTTAAGCCTCCCATACCTGGTATATGATCGAGTCTTTCCAAAATCACAGCAGTCTCTATTCAACTGTGTGCACTAGTGGTATAGACAATGAAAATGACAGAGTTGCTTTCATTATTAACTTCATTATATGATATGTGACTTTATTAGCAGTACATCAAGTACAGACAGCAAGTTGCTAATGTAATTGGCATAAGACAACCAGCCTTCCCCTTATTAAAATCATAGCCAGGGTAAAGAGCTCAAAGGTAAATCCAGGAGTTCAGCAGAAACCACAATAAAATGCATAAATTCTGGAATAGGGAGAAAGTGTTTTTTTAGGTAATTTTTGGAATTAATGAGGCATATTAGTAGCATTGTTGTCATTCATATTGTAAATGTTTCAACTAGAATCCTTCTAAGGTGAACTGTTTACCCAAGTGTAAAACACTGTTTGCCCAAATAGTTGATGAGCTAAATTCAGTGTGACAAATGCTAAGTAGTTTGCTGAATATTGATTGATTTTAATCTGCCCTTAATGTTAGTACGTGTTAAATGGTCTTTCTATTATTGGGCTTTTTGGTTTCTTAAATAGGCTTTTTTTATGTGTGTTATAAATGCTTGTGGAAATTATATCTTTCTGAGTTATACACAATATCTTTCTGGTTGGAGTTTTTAGGTACTGTTATAATATGAATACCAAGGTTGCTGTGTGGATTGGTTCAATCAAGTTATTTAACACAAAGTAGATCTTTAAAGCAAAATATCTATAAAAGTCAGGTATTTGACTTTTAGTTGTTAACAACTTAATTTCTCTGGACACAATAAAGAAATAAAAACTTTGATTGACAACAAATGCTGCATTTTGTATGGCAGTTTAATCTGTTCCTCTGAAGCCTAAATTTGATCTATGATAAACATGAGACCATAGAAAACTCTTCTCTGTCTTACTCTTGTCTTTCTAGGCCCCATAGGTCCTAGTTCAGCTCTCTTCCAGGAGGAACGCTATGCTAATTTAATTGAATGGGGTACTCCCATGACCAGACTTCTTATCCTGACTTATCTCATTAAAGCATGACCAGTTTTAGCAATACAACAACAAATCCCACAGGTCCTGATGGCATTTAATTATTCCAAACTCAGTTTTGCACAAGTGTTGATCCTTACCTGGCTGAAGACCCACCGTGGGCCAAGATCCATGAAGCTGTTCAGATCTTGAACCTGTGTGAGATGAATTTAAGTAAATCTGTACATTTCCTCGCATGAATTGCTACAACCTCCTGGTATTTGCAGTGTTTCTAAACTACTGAGTTTAATCACAGTATGGGCTCCCATTTCAATCATTACAGATAAATGCTTCAATAGCATATAAGTCTAATTCCACCTGCATCATCACTAAATTAGGGTCCTTGAGGATGTGATGACTCTTTGCTAACTGTAGTCAGAGATAGGCTAATTTTGATGAGAAATCTCAAGCATTGGAGGCCTCTGTAATTTGCTGTAGCACTTGTTCCTCAAGGGAACTGATTCTGAACTAAACTTGAAAAAAAAAATCCTAGAAAATATTACCATAAAACAAGATAAGGCACACATCTCCCTCTTCAAGAAAATAAATAAAACATCAGCTTTTATCACTCTCCTCTAATTAACATGACAACCTTTCTATTTCTTCACGGAGCCTCCAAGGGCAAATGGTGTCTGGTGGTGACATGATGCAAACACTGGTGAAAAAGGGAAGCAGCTGGTGTGTGTTAGAGGAGGGAGTTATTTCCTAGCATTACAGATTCATCTGGAATTCATCTCACACCTTTTGCAAATAAATAACTTACAGATGCTGATGATATGTTGCCTTTGGAGAAACTACAGTATGCATAGCATGCAAATTTTATACAGTCACTGTGCAATTTGATTTCCCCTCATTTGTAGAAATGGAAAAGATACACAAAAACAGAAACACAGAGGACTGAGTAGCCAAAGGCAGAGAAAAACTCTGTTAGTAAGAGAAGAGCTTTTGTGGCAGATGAAGACATCCACATCTGATGTTTTGATAGTACAGTTATGTCCCAGATTCACTTCTGTGCAGCTGAAGAAATGGTAGTCATGATAAAGACGTGGAGGAACTGTACCACCTGAATTATAAGAGAGGTCACATAGTGGGATCAAAAGAATTCCTTTATTGTTTTAAAAGTTGTGATATTTATTCAGCATCTTCATATGATAGAGACTGTCACAAACTATGAACTAACCAGATAATATGGTGTGATGGTTTGGGCTCTTACCCACCCCCCCACACTTTTGAATTTGCCCCAGCTAACTCAGACAGCCTCTGGGAATATAAATGAAGCTATTTATGTTACAGCAGCAAATATACAGGCAGCTATTTACAGTATATACAGTTATATACAGAAATGTACAAAGGATAAACAATACAGAAGCACAACTCCCCTCCCAGAAACCTGAGTCCCCAGGAGGGGCTCTCAAACCACCCCAACACCTTCCCCGGCCCCTCTCAACCGTACCCCAGTTCTCAGGAAGAAGAGAGGTGCAGCCAAGAGGTTAGGGAGCAGGGTTAGTGGGAGCAAGGTTAATGAGATGTGACTAGGTCTGAAGGCAAAGGCAGAATGAAAAGACAAAATGGAGAATGTTTACTTCTTCTTCCCAGAATTCTCAGCGTGACTGTGAGAGAAGGAGACACAATTGTTTTTCATTTCACTGCCCGTTATCTAGTTCTTTTACCAAAACATTCTAGCTTGCTTCAAACTAACACATATGGATCTTTCCTTCTACTTCCTGCCTAAATGGCTGAAGTCTATCTTCAGACTGCTTGCCTAGTTCAACAGGCTGCATTTTGTTCCTATCGAACAAAAACTACAGAGGATAGCAATATAACAAGTTCTTGCAGAGAGGGGGAAATTAATATGATGCAAGATGATATTTTATAAAAATATGTAATTTATTAATTTCAATATTCTGAACTCTTGTCACCCCAAACCACTGAATTTTAATATTAATATTTATTCTTACACACTTATGGAAGACATCCTAGGAATAATATCACTCAGTAACTTATTAATAACTAGCAAACATTTAAACTATAAACAGAGAGAGGAATTTCCCCACAGCCAAAGGTTGCTTGGGGTCAATATAGCATTTGCTCAGTATATGGGCCCAAGCTCTTTCTGCTCTATGGCAGAAGGCAGTAAAGAATTACAGAGGCACTAAAGCATTTACTCACAAATTCTTATTATCAGTCACCCTCCAGGGCTACGTCACAGATTATACAAGTGTCCAATTTTCAGGTAACTCTGTCTGTGGACTTTGAGGCTGGAATTCTCCTGGCTTCAGGGGGAAAGGATGCAGATATGCCGACAATCACTGACCTTGTTCTCCTGGCTTCTTCTGGCAGGACCTCAGCTGCAGAAGCAGGATGCTGTATGGTCTCAGCACGCTGTCACACTGGCCATACAGGCCAATCATGTGCAGATAATCCAGGATCTGCTCCTAGTAAATCGTGGCAGTGGAGCTTACCAGGCAGTGGTAAGGCAGCAGGCATGCAATAGGGTGCACAGCTGCACGGGAGACTGAACTCTGTAGATAAAGGCAGGTAATACAGGATCTAGTCCTGGTAATTCGCTGCAGTGGCACGCAAGTGTGCATGGCTGGCTGGGCTCCATAGCTCCATAGATAAAGGTAGGCAGTAAGCCCTGCGGGTGAGCAGGCAGGTAGGCAGGCAGGCATAAGCATAAGAAGAGCAAGTTGTTTACCTGTGTACCTCTATTTATCAAATATGGACCAAGATTAATGGCCACTAGAACGACCAATCATCTTGGCAGTTAACCAAACCATACCATATTAGGCGAAGGCCACAGGTCTGGACCTTCCAAACATCGGAATCACTTGCACTAGGCAGGCACGGGCCAAGTGTGTGTATCTTACACAACCATGTTACACAACCTGGGGCCTGGGCAGGCCAGACTTTATGGCACCAGGTGTACTGTGTTCCTTTAATGTGCTTACCTCTGGTGTGGGCAGAAAAACATGTCCAGGCAAATCATGTATAAGCCTATTTTGGGGCCTATGGGCCCTCCACAACACAAGTGATCTTTAATACATTTTGCCAATGGAAAAGCTTTGGTGATTATTTCTTCAGCTGGACTTAGGTAGAGACCTGATCCAAATGTTAATGCAAAAGGATCCTTTCTCTTGAGTTCAGTTGTGTCCAGATCACAGGAATTACCCTAAACTGCTCTTGCCTTCTTTACCAAGTCAGTGACTGGGGTGTATAGCAAAAAGTTCAGTGTCTGTTGTCCACATCTTCTGATAAGACTTCTCTGAAGCTTTCAAAGCCCATCTAAACAAGAGCATATGTAGATTGCAAACAGTAATGTATTTATGAATGGAGCTATGATAGGTATAACTTGTGTAGAATTGCTACACAATGACAATGTTGATGACAATAGTTTGAGGAGAAGTACAGTTGATGACACAAGTCTGAGGAGTACAGAGCATTCACCACACAAGGCTGGTCAAAGAAGAGCAAGGTGTTGAATGCAATGGTCCGTTTGTTTTCCTAGGCATTTTGCCATAGGACTGGAAGCCATAGTGATGTGTTAGCATGGAGATTTGCAAAGTTGAAGCCATGTAGTTCAGAAACACTGCTGGCACATCCAGAGGAAGCATACAGTGAGAATGGACTAAGACTAAATCTGTTAGGTGCAGATCCTACCAGCCAGCCTGTGGCAATCTGTGTAGAAGAATAATAATGAGTGTGCAGAATGACTGCCCCTTCTTCATTTATAAACTTATTTGTGTGGGAACCATGACAAGAAGTGAGAGATTATTAGTAGACAACAGATAATGATGACAGTGGTAAAGCAAAGTTGACTTCTTCCTGGATATTACAAACAGCAAAGCACAACAAGCTGTGCAAACTACTAGGAGACAGCAAGGAGATGATGAAAATTTATCTCTGCCATACCCTTTGAAGTCACTGATGACCACACAAAACTTCTGCCTCTATAAGAGAAATCCAAAGAAAAAACGTTACAGTACCTGAAAGCATACCTGGATTAGGGGATTGAGTGCTACTGTATTAGACAAAGTCTTTAGGGCAACAGACAAAATCAAACACCACTACACCACTTCTGTGCTGAGAAGGATCCAGCTTGAAAGTGTGTAGCAGAAATTGCTGCTTCAATGTAATTTTTTTCAAACAGCCATAAATTTGCAGCTGTGTGTTGTGATAGGCCTGAGTAGGCCAAAATAGGCTTACACATATTCTGGCTTGCCCAGGCATGTTCTTCTGCTCTTCCTCCTTCTGCTATGGAGAGAAGCAACCATGGGAAAAAGGACAAAGAACCTGAAGCCACTGAGTCTAAGGACTCTGGCTTGCCCAGACTTGTTTGCATCCTGTGGTAAAGAAGATACACACATTTAGCTTGTGCCTGCCTTGTGCAAGACATATGCTTTTCCCAGATTTGGGTAAAGCAAGCCTATAGCTTAACCTAATATGGTCAAGTTTGGCTAACTGCCATTCTGA
Source organism: Pogoniulus pusillus (assembly GCF_015220805.1). Taxonomy (NCBI): domain Eukaryota; kingdom Metazoa; phylum Chordata; class Aves; order Piciformes; family Lybiidae; genus Pogoniulus; species Pogoniulus pusillus. The sequence goes on from NC_087265.1 coordinate 18,337,829, forward strand.
TTGGCTATTCTGTGTCCAACAGCCCATTAGTCTCAGGCTACATTGATAAAAAGAGATGAGCAGGTAAATACATGTCATGGAGGAAGGGAATTAATGTGGCTGAGTCAAGAATTATAAAAATAGAACTATTTTATTTTCCTTGAATCCAGCCCCCAAATTTTGTACAGACATTATTTTAGATTATTTACAGATTCAGTTTGATCAGTCATTTCTCCAAAAAGGATATTATATATAAATTTAAATATTTTGGAAGTCAGGAAATGGAAAAGGCTAAGCTTTAAACACAGCTTTATCCCACTATCAATCAGGCTGAAGCAGAGAATTAAGGGAACAGTGAGTCCTACTCACAGAGGTGAGACAGGTACTTGACAGTGATTCCTTGCAGGATTCCTCTGCAGGAGCAGCCTTCTGCAGAGGAGCAGCCTTCTGATGCTGCAGGCAATATCCAGTGGTATAGATCTACACAGCAGAAGCCCAAGGCAAGTGGAGAGCCGCCAAACTTGGAAATGTCTTGAGCACTTCTTCCATGAGTGGGACGATCACGGAACAATGCTACCTCAACAGTGGCAGAGGAGAGCCAAACTGTGCAGCATCTTCCCAATTTGGGAGGCAATCAGGAAGTTGTCTGCTGATACGGTCTGAGAGGGGCCAGTCCAGATGCCACTGGCAGCTCTCTCAAAGGACCCCAGGGCTTGCCAAGCCTGCAGGTTTGCACAGAAGGGTGCAAAAGTCATGACAACTGTCCAAAAGCAGGGATGGGCTAAAACCGAAAGCTGTACAAAAGGTTGGAGCCATCCAAAAGTGGGAATGGTGCAGTCACAGCAAGAACCTGTCCTGTTGGGCACTCTGTGAGGAACTCTTTCAAGGTGGGGAACTCTCAAGGTGAGAACCTTTTCCTGTTCTCCTTTGCTCTATTTATCCTTTTCTAGACAAAGTGTCCATTTACCATTTTATACTGGGCATGAAAACCCAGCCAGCCACTAGCCTGACCCTGTAGCTCCTTTAAAGGTGGCATAGGAATCTGTTAGATGGCTTTGGCACCATTTTCCACAGCTAACAGGAGGGCCTGCAGTTCACCCACTTGAGCACTGCCTTCATCCTCTTCAGTAACAGTCCTGCCTGTACTAATTTCCAAGGCTGCTGCTTTGTGGTGCCACTGTGATCCCACTCTCTGGGAAGAGGCATCTGTGAACCACTCTGCCTCAGCGTCAGAGTCTGTGGTTATCTCTGGAGCTACATCTATTGTAGATGGCTTGTAGGGCTGTCCCAGTGAAGCTATATCTGGATTTACTGATTGCTGGATCTTAGACACCTTGGCTGGATCCTCTCTCAGAGGTATAAGCTGGGCAATTCCCTCTGAGTATGCATACCACTTTCTTAGAGTGGATTTTTGGGCTATCCCCTCTGGTGGAGGGGATCCCTTGAGAATCAGCTTAAGCAAGAGGAAAGGTCCTTGAAGCACAATATGCTGTGCAGTGCTAAGATTCTCTGCTTCCTTAACAGCCCTTGTAAGGGAAAGTACCCCCTTTTCCCATTCAGACTACCTCTTTTCAGTGTCCTTAAACACTGTAGAGGAAAACAAGAGGGCTCTAGTGAGGCCTTAGGTCCCTTCTGATAAACACCACAATGAGAAGCATGCTTGGAGAAGCCCAATTCTGCCTTTAAGGAGTCCTTTGGATGTAGTGGGCCGAATTTCTGGTAGGTCTTTAACTCATCCTTAAGGGTTTTAAGACTCTCACCATGCTTTGCAGTCCAATCCCAGGCCTTGTGCTTTTTAAACAAATCATACAATGGCCTGGCAATCACTGAGAAGCTGGGAATATGCTTTCTTCAGTATCCCAGGGTCCCCAGTAATTTCTGCAGCTCCTTTTTGTTGTCAGGGATTTGGCCCTTTTCAATTTCCTCCAGGGTATCAGCTGGCCCTGCCACTGTTCCTGCTACCCACCAGGCCCCAAGAAGTTTGATTTCCTGTCCTGGGCCTTGGCACTTGGCAGAAGGGATGTCTAACCTGTTCTGGGTCAGCGTTTCTCAGATAGCTTTTGCTACTTAGCCTATCTGGTCTTTCTTGTCCCCATCCACCAATGACAATGCCTTCTGGGACCTTGATGGTGTCCAGAAGTGAGGCCAGTGCATTGTGGATAATTGTAGAGGAGTGCTTGTACCCTGGAAGTAAACAATTAAAAGTCTACTGAGGTAAAAGCAAACTGAGACTTATCTTCTTCCCTCAGTGGAATCATGAAAAAAGTCTCAGACATCAAGGGCAGCCATCCACGAGTGAGATGCAGCCTGAATGGCTGTGACCACTGAGGTTAGGCTAGGCACTGCAGCTGCAAGGGTAGGACTGATAGCATTCAGCTTCCTATAATCTATAGTAAGCCTCTGTCATGGAGGGGTATTCTTCCACCGACGCCGATTTTGGAGGAGGGGAGAAATTAATTGGGACAAGATAATATTATATTAAAATATTATCTTTATTAAACTCAATATTCTGGACTCTTGCCACCCCTAACCACTGTATATTAATATTAAAATGTTCTACACGGATATGAAAACATTCTAGGATAAAATATCTACAGTAACTTATTAATTGACTAGCAAACATTCAAACTATAAACAGAGAGAGGAGTTTTCCCTGCAGCAAATACCGTTTGGGGTCTATACACTATTTGTCCAGCAGAGTGGGCTGGAGATTGATTCTGCTCTATGGCAGAGACAACAGATATTTACAGAGGTATTAAAGCAATTATTTACAATTCTTATTAATCAATAATCATCCTCTGGGCCTATGTCACAGCCTATGCCTAGTGTCCAAACTTCAGGGGATCTCTGCCTGTGGATTTTGAGGCTGGAATCCTCCCGGCTTGAGGGGAAAGGAGAATCTTCCCAGCTTGTGGGGAAACGATGGTCTCTGACTTGATTCTCCTGGCAAAGGATGCAATTTCTGCCTTTGTGCTGCTGGCTTCTTCTGGATGCTCTGTTCAGGGATTCTTAGCAGGCAGGATCTTAGATGCAGGAGTAGGATGTCGTGCTGTCTCAGCAAGGTTTTCACGTGGCTAGCAGGCCAATTGTGTGCAAACAATCCAGAGTCTGCTTCCTGTCAGCAACAGTGGCACTTACCAGGCAATGATAGGGCAGCAGGCATGCAAGGTGTGCATGACTGCTCAGGAGACTGTGCTCCATAGGTAAGGCAGGCAATACAGGATCTGGTCCTGATAACACAGTGGCGTGAAGATGTGCACAGCTGGCTGGAGACTATAGGCTCCACATATATACAAACAGAGGCAGGCTTAAATGAGCTTTGCAACTAAGGTACACAGCAGGCAATCGATGTACAGGATCTGAGCTATGCAGGGAGAGTCCACGCTGCAAGTGGGTCAGAGCATGAGGGTCTAAGCATGGGAGTTTGAGCTATGCAATGGAATCCGAGCACTTTGTTTACCTGTGTGCCCCTATTTATTGACTGTGGGCTGAGATTAATGGTGCCTTGGCCTCTAGAATGACCAATCAGGTTGGCAGTCAGCCAAACCTTACCATAATAGGCAAAAGCCTCAGTGCCTGGACTTCCCAAATATGGGGATCACATGAGCTTACACCAGGGAAGCACGAGCTGGGTGTGTGGGGGCTTACACAACCTGTTTACAGACAGGGGTCCTGGCAGACCGGACTTTATGGCACCAGGCCTGTTGTGTCCCTTTTATCGATTTAATGTGTTTTCCTCTGGTTTAGGCAGAAAAACATGTCCAGGCAGGACAAGGCATAAATAAGCTTATTTCAGGCCTACAGGCCCTCCACGACAGCCTCCAATGCCCATCTAGCATTTTTAACTGGCCAGACTGGGGAACTGTATGGAGAGTGAGTCCTACAGATTATCTGTCTCCTCTCCAGGTCAGCAATCACCTCAGTGATGCCTTGCCTGGCTGCTGAAGGTAAGGGGTATTGAGACACATAGGTACTGCCAGCTTGGGGTAATGCTAGAGCCATCTGTAGGGTATTTACATTGGCTGTTCTCACCCTCTTTGACTCCACCCCGTAGGAGCTGAAGCTCCAAATAAAGCCATTTGGAAAATATCATCTTTTGCCAGCCAGCACATCAAATCCCAATATATTCCCTGCATAGGGGCTTAAGGCAACTTTCACCAAGGTGCTGTGTTTGTCCCCTGGGAGCCACACCCTTGTTTTAGCTAGATAGCAGATACTAGGTGCCCCTGTAACACCTAGTACTTTTATCCTTTTATAAGATAGCTGTATTCTCAGGCTGTTTGCCAATTCTGAATTTAGGACACTAGTTTGAGCACCCATGTCAATTAAAAATTCCAGTTGAGATTAATATAAAAGACTCATAATTATCAGACCATTGACAGACCATTACAAAGCGGTGACAGGGGCCTGACACAGCCACTGCCTCAATTTTTTGCTTTCTGTCAGGAAGATGAGGAAGAGTTAATCTTTTTGCCTGGAGACACGGCAGAATTCACCATGGGCTGGCTGCCGCTTCTACGCCTGCCGCAGTTGCTATGCGAGTCATGATCACAAGATGAGTCACCACCCTGGAGGTTCCTGTGACTGCAGCTGGACTTATGAGCCATATTCCCAGACTGGTTTGTAATGCACAGCACCAAATTTCTTAGCTCCTAATTTTCTAGCTGCTTTAAGGTGGCATTGTATATCCTTAGAGATAGGGCTTGCCTGTACCATTCATCTCTCCAGGATTGCAGCTGTGCCCAGCCACCTCATTTGTTTTGAACTTCCATTCAAACCTGGGGGCGGGGGGACGAGAGGGAGCAGGGTAGAGAAGAAAGGAATTTGGGATACCCCAGAACAACACAATGTGCTCTGCTGTTGTATTCATGCCTGCTGTTGCTTGCTGCTATTGCTCAATGCCTTATTGTATCCTGAGCTGCCTGGAAACTGCCTGCCTTGAGTTTACCAGGAACAGGCTCCAGATGCCTCCATGCAATTGGCTTGCATAGCCAGTGTGACATTGTGCTAAGACTGCACATTGCTAGACACCCTGTCTACACCTGAAAGTCTCCTGTCAAGACAGGAAGTCCTGGATACACAGATCGTCCAGAGGACCAGGTCAGAAATAGCCTGCCTCCTTTCCCCAGAAGCCTGGGAAGAATCAGAAGTCTTAGTGGCTGACAAGACAGTAACAGAATTCCCTGAAAGCATTTGGGTACTGTTTGAAACTGTAGCTAGCCCCATGAGTCAGGAGATGTTTTGTGAGCAAATATTTAAAGCCTCTTCTAATTTACCATTGCCTTCTGACACAAGCAGAAAGGAGGTTCCTGAGTCCATCTAGTGGACAAGCGGTATATTGACTGCAAGTGATGTATTGACTTCAGGAAGCTTCTCTTCCAGTTCAACTCAGTTCAATTAATTATTTTATTTTTTGCTAGTTATTACTAGATCTAGTTATTCCTCCATATGTTCCCATGACCATACGAAGAACCAGTTATTATTAAAATTAGTAGGACAAGATTACTGAATATCAAAATTAATAAAAATTGTTGAAAAATATAGTATCACATTGCCTGGAGTCCTGTAGCCCTAAATTCCTCTCCTGCCCGGACTTCGGGGGGAAAGGGGAAAAGCCGCCTGGTTTCCCCCCCCCCTCGCCTGCCCTGCAGCCGTGAAGGGGGGGAGGACTGCCCCATGAGTTCCCGCGCTGGAGCCAGGCTGGGATTGGCCGTGCGCTTTCACGCCTAAGGTGTGGTAACTCTGCCCTTTGTCTAGCGAAGGTTATAAATATTGGGGGTCTTCCCATCTTTGGGGTTCCCGCTTTGGAGTTTTGCCTGTGCCTGGACGTATGTGTCTGCCTGAGCTCACACACCCCCCCAGCCTGGACTGCAGAGACCTTCAAAGGATTTGCTTTCCTATTGACGCCTTTGTGTACCTAACGACCCTTAACAACCTCTTAATGGTTCAACTGCAGCCGTTGAAAGGGAGCAAGAGAGAGAAACAGACCACACGAGTCAGCCTGAGCGAGTTATTTGGCTTAGCTTAATTTAGTAATAAACCGCTATTAATTAATAGCTAAAACCTTTTCCAACTTCTGACTTCTAAAATAGTCAGATTGTTGATAGTATCCCTGTAGTTTAATTCTCATGCGACTGAATCTGCTTATTAAACTTTTTTGGAAAATAAAAAATAACTATTTTTGATAAATTCCTGACTAGGCCACATATTAATTCCTGCTCTCCGCAACACACATTAATTAATTACCCCTTCATAACACAGTGTCATAAATTGTACACAAGAAATACTCAGTTGAGTTGAGACATTCCTAACTAATTAAAAAAAAAAAAATTACCTGAAGTGCAAATAATTGATGGTTCATAACTGAATCCAATACAATGTGTAATTCAGACTTCTGTGATGACATGTGAGTTCATTTATCCTATTGCAAAGGCAATTCCAAAGAATTAAATTTCATCCATTTTCCATCACAGAGTACATTAGTATAGCATCTTAGAAAATGTTTCATTTAAAAGGCAGCAATTCAAAGCATGTTATGTCTTGTTTAACAGATTACAGAAACATAGCTTAAAATGGAACTTGGTACAGGATCTGTGATTTCTTCCGATTTCATCAGAATTGTCAGTCTGCATGAAAGGATGATTTTCAGGAAAAACAACAGCAGTGGCAAACAGCAAGTTATACTAGCATTCTGACTTTGATGCTTTAAGGAGCTGTTGGGGAGGGGAAATTAATTGATGCAAGATGATATTTTCCAAAATTAATTTTTTAAAATTATTTTTGATATTCAGAACTCTCACCATTGATTTTAATAATGTTTTGGTTCTTACATGGTTATGGAAACATTATATGACATCTAATATAACCAGCAAAACATATAAACATTAATTGAACTGGAAGAGACTATTCCCGCAGTCAAATTCCACTTGTGGCAAATATGCCATTTGCCCAGTAGATGGGCCCAAGCTCTTTCTGCTCTATGGCAGAAGGCAGTAGAGAATTACAAAGAGGCATTTAAACATTTACTCACAGATTATTATTATTACCCTCGCGGAGGCTAGCCACAGTCCAGACAGTGTCCAAATACTTTCAAGGGACTCTGTCTCATTGGACATTGAGGCTTGAATCTTCCCGGCTTCTGGGGAAAGGACGCAGACAATCTCTGACCTTGTTCTCCTGGCTTCTTCTGGATGATATATACATATGTCCAGGAATTCTAAGCAGGACGTTCAGGTGCGGAAAGCAGGATGTGGTGCAGTCTCAGCACGATGTCACGCTGGCCACACAGGCTGATCACATGCAGACATCCAGAGTCTGCTCCTGGTAACTCACAGCAGTGGAGTTTACCAGGCAAGCAATAAGGCAGTGTGCAATAGCAGCATGAATGGGCACAGCAGAGAGAGCACGGCAAAGAGCAGGGAAGAAAAAGCAGGTTGTTCACCTGCGTATCTTCTTTTATCAATGTGGGCCAAGATTAATTGCCCTTTGGACACAAGAATAACCAATCAGGCTGGCAGTTAGCCAAACCTTACCATATTAGGCAAAGCCACAGGCTTGCTTTTCCCAAATTTGAGAAAAGCACAGGCCTTGCACTAGGCAGACACAAGCTAAGTGTGTGCACCTTACACCACAGGGCCCTGGGCAGGCCAGACTCAGTGGCTCCAGATCCTTTTGTGTCCGTTTCCTGCACTTGCCTCTCTGGTGGAGCAGAAAAACATGCCTAAGCAAGGCAGAACATGTATAAGCCTATTTTGGGCTTATGAGGCCTACCACAACAGGAGCATATGACCTGAAGTATTCTATGTGAATTTAGCTGCATGGCACAGATGGTAGAAGAATTGAATACTCTTTGTTTTTCTTCAGAGAAAACAGCTCTAGAACAGATTGTGAGTGACACTGGAACATAATTAATATCCAAAGAGTTCTAGTTTGCTGAAAGATATAACATCATACATACAATACCAGATTCTTGCTGTTCTGCCATTATTACCAAAATGATGCAGATTTAGCAAGCCAGTTGTGCTATCAGCCTAATAACCAGCAGTTTATAGCTGCAAATTTTCCAGTGACATAAGAACAATTACAATATCTGTCTTGGAATACTAAATAGCAAACTGTGAACAATGATTCTCACCTGTTCACCCTAAAAATGTGAGTTCTGAGGGTTTTTTTCCTTCAGATCCAAAGCAATCATTCTCCAGCCTTTTCCTGCAGTACCACAAATTTGTATACAAAATGAGGAAAGCAGCCTGTCTGCAAAAGATTTGTCTCTGTGTGTGTGTAATCAAGCAGGGTATTGTATTAACAATGATATTTACAGGGTACATTTAGCAATTGGGACATGATCACTCTGAAGATTGATCTACAAGGGGATTTTCAAATGAAACAAATTGAATGGAAGAAGCTCTGTTTTTCTTTATCGAACCACCACTAAAAAACCCCATCCAGCCAATCAAACAAAAAAACACCCTCCAAAATAAATAAATGAAGTACTCTTCCCAAATAATAAAAAAAAAAAACCAAAAACAAACCCATAAAAAAAATCCCAACTCCACAATGCAGCTTTTCTACAAAATATATTCCATACCAGATGGATCTATTTAAAGTGGCAAATCTGTAAATTTGCCCATAAATATGTAAATGTCTATTCAGCCAGCCTCTGTTTCTATTATGAGTCACCTTTGGTGGCAGGAAGATATTGTTAACACATTAAGAGCAGAAACTTTTATGTATGTGAAGGTTTGGAGATATTTTCTAGAGGCTGAAATTTTCATTTGAACAAAGGGAACATAAACAGTACAAAACTGAGTTATATCCTTTTCAACAGTTTACAGTTGTTTTGTCTCCAATTGCAAATGATGAAATACAGAAATATCCCCTCTGCATTTACACTTAATTAATGTTCATGGCTGTTTGAAACTTATACACAACAGTGCTTTCTCACAATTTTCTTCATGTTAATCAGAGCAAAGAACAAGACAGAAAATGAGAAGAGTTCACCTCTGAAAACAAGTAAATTGCCAAAAATTGTGAAGATTAATGTAGAATATAGTACAAAATCACTTTTCCTCTGTCCCTCATTGCTCTAAAACTAGAAAGAAGTGTCCTTGATTTTATAATAATTCTAGTACTTCCAAGTAAGACTACTTTCACAGCTACACTGGAGACCTAGAGGCACAGAGATTGAAAACAAGAAGTCCATTAGAGTCATTATGCATTTATACCCAAGAATTGACAAATAACCAACTCAGAGATACTCCAACAACACTACAAAAAAGCATAATTGAAAATGCGACAAAGAACATCCTGTCATAAAAAAACCCAATAACTGAAAATAAGAGATCAATAGGTTTTTAGAAGGATGATAGAAGAGCCAGTGAAATACTTTGGACAGAATAATATACGACACATTAAAATATCCTTATTGGTACATGTCTAGGTGTCAATACTGTCATTTAAGGTGTACATAACTTAAAGCATTCTGATTCTGATCAATATTTTCTTCTTTCTGAAAAAAGAGATTAAACCTCAGTGATATATGATGACTACTTATTATCCATGTTCAATATAATTTCTGATCCACCATCCTCAATAAGAATTTCCAAGGATGTGATACAAGTCCCTCTTTAATCATTTCTCAGACTCTGAAATGTCAGAGGACAGTCAATAAATACTCCAAAGTTTGGGCCAGAGTTATCTTTAATTTCCCATTGAGAGAACTGTCCTGGAGTGACACAGCAAAGTATATAGGCTTTTGAGATATTTGTATACAAATTAAGCAATGCAAACTGTGTTCAGAAGTATCAGGAGGTGAGTATGGCTGAAAAAACAATGTGGTTAAAATCTTTCCTCACAGATTCTATGGACCTGGAAGCTATTGGTTGTAGTCAACAAAATGTTCTGATCTCCACTCTATCTCTGATTGCAGCTCATGGATTTGCCATCATATTAGAACTAAATAAAACCATCTGGTTTTCAGACAAGATGACTTTGTATTAATGAAAGAGAACTACACAGCAGCTACTAATTGCTTGCTGTATTAACATGTTTCTCCTTGTTGCTGATTGCTATGGTTCTTAAGGTTCTTCACTTAATGCAGATCAAACACATTTGTTAATTCCTTAGGCTATTCTTACATGCATAACCAAATAAAGCTCCACTGCTATGACACAGAACAGCAAGCATTCTTATATTTTTCATCCCTGAAAATATCTGGTAGAACAAACCTGCCTTATATAAAATCATATCAGAACTATTGGATGACCTTTAGAGATCCCTTCCAACCCAGATCATTCTATGATTCTATGATACTGCTTGTGTTGGTATTTAAATATTATCAAGAATCATGTGTGCATCTGGCACAGTAGAAAACTTAAAGGTACACATATCCTTGATACAGGAAATATACACTCTCAGTATATGTGCTAGCGTGTCTGGATATTAAATGTGTTCCTCAGTATCTCTTAAATTGTTTATATGGTATTTGGATGCTGAATTCACTGAGCATTCCAGTGTTATCAGTGTTAAAGAAGCTTTAGAAAAATGTATAGAGAGCTCTTCTTCTCAAATTAGCATTTTACTTGCTGAATGCTTCATGCTACCTAAGTTCAATGCTGGCATTTGGTAGTGAATGAGTACAGCTGGCAGCTGAAGTATGCTGGAGTATCTGCATTGGAATTTTGATGTGCTTGAGTAGTCCTTTCCAGGTATAAATTCGCCTCACATTCATACAAGAAGGAACAGAGTACTGGCTCAAAGGCATCACACGTGCACATTTTGGTAGCATAGACAAACCTGGGAATACTACCTTTTATGTACTACTGATTTATGCAGTAATCACAGGAAAAACTTAGGCCGAAAAGTCAATGGACACTACACCTAATGCATATGACCCTTAAATAAGCATCATGAGTTTAACTGCTGCTTATCTCTGAGATTTCCCAGTGGCATCTTTATACTGTAAACAAGGTATTATCAGCACTTGCTAAAGATCATACTAATGTGTCACATATTTTCAAGGATCGCAGGAGCCTGGAAAATACCTGCAGGAAAGACGATAGTGCCATCATTTCTCTGTTATCTAGAAACCACTGTGGCTGTGAATTCCTGTTGTGGAGGGCCTGTAGGCCCGAAAGCAGGCTTATTTATGCCTGCTCTGCCTGGACATGTCTCTCTGCCTGCAATAGGGGTAAACGAGCACAAAGGGGCACAACAGACCAGGGCCATAAAGTCAGTTGCCCAGGACACCTGACTGTGTAAGTCCCCACATGCCCAGCTCATGCCTGCCTGGTGCTGGGCCCATGTGATTCCCATATTTGGAGTCCAGGCCTGTGGGTTTTACCTGGTATGGTAAGGTTTGGCTGACTGCCAACCTGATTGGTCATTTGAGTGGCCAATGAGACCATTAACTCTCATCCCACATTTAATAAATGGGGGTGCACAGGCTCACGTGCAGCCTTCCCCACATTACTTGTGGCACATGCTTGCTTGCCTGCCTGCGTACTTCCTTGCACCTTTATGCCTGCCTTTAGTTAGCATTAGACCCGTGCTCAGACTGCATGGCATCCTGCCTCTGCACCTGGAGATCTTGCCTACATACTCCTGGAGAAAGAGCCACCATCAGAAATCAGCAGCATGATCAGAGACTGCCATTTCCCCTTAAACTAGAGGATTCCAGCCTCAAAGTCCACAGGCAGAGACCCTGAAGAACTGGACACTTGCAGTAGGCTGTGACATAGCCCGGAGGGTGATTTCTTATTAATCCGAATTGTGAGTAAATACTTGAATGCCTCTGTAATTTCTGTTACCTCTGCCATAAAGCAGAAAGCAGATTATAGTGTAAGACCCCGAGAGGCATTAAGCCACGGGTAAAACTCTCTCTCTGTTAATAGTTTGCTGGGAGGGCAATTGAAACAAAACAGTTGCCCCCTTGCATCAGAACAAGTACCCTTGGTGATTCCCTTCTGAAGGGAACAGAGGGCCCCATATGCCGGCCAGACCCCTTCCACAGGGAGGTCTGCTGCCTCCCTGGGGCCCGGGTCAGGGATGTTACCAGGAGGCTGCCTACTGTAGTGAAGCCCTCTAATTGCTATCCCTTATTAATTATACAGCCAGGGAATGATGATGTTGATAACAGAGGGCTAAAAGCTATCAAAAGGGACTTTAAGGCACTGGGAAAAGCAGTTGAGGGAGCAAGGGCACAGGTAATCTTTTCATCTTTACCCTTAGTCACAGGTTGGAATGAAGAGAGGAATAGCAAAGCATATTTGATGAACAAGTGGCTCAGAGGCTGGTGCCTCCAATAAAACTTCGGATTCTTTGATATTGGGGAACTTTATGTTGCCACAGGTCTGCAAGAAACAGATGGGATGCAACTGATGCAGAGGGGGAGAAGGTCCCTGGCACATGAGCTGGCTGGGCTTGTTGAGAGGGCTTTAAACTATAGTGGAAGGGGGAGGGGGTTAAACATGACAGCACTAGAGATAAATCAAAGGAAATTGAGGATGGTAGGCTAGAGATAGGGGTACAAGCAGCAGCCCAGCTGAAGTGCATGTACACCAATGCACACAGTATGGGTAACAAACAAGAGGAGCTGGAAGCTCTGGTGCTGGAGGAAAACTATGATATTGTCGCCATCACTGAAACGTGGTGGGATGACTCGCATGATTGGAGTGCTGTGATCAATGGCTACAGCCTCTTCAGTAGCCCTGCTTGACCTGCTGCTCACAAATAGAGAGGGGCTGGTAGGGGATGTGGTGGTTGGAGGCTGCCTGGGGTCCAGTGACCACGAAATTATAGAGTTTTCAATACATGGAGAAACCAGGAGGGACATCAACAGAACCTCCACACTGGACTTCCGAAGGACAGACTTCAGCCTATTTAAGGAACTAACTCAGAAAGTTCCTTGGGAAAAAGCCCTTGAAAACAAAGGGGTCCAGGAAGGTTGGACCTACTTCAAGAAAGAATTCCTAAAGGCACAGGAGCAGGCAGTGCCATTGAGCCAGAAGATGAGCTGACGAGGGAAGCAGCCAGACTGGATGGGCAGGGAGATACTGAAGGAATTAAAGATTAAAAAGAGAGTGTATCACCTTTGGAAAAGAGGGGAGGTGTCCCAAGAGAAGTTCAAGGAAGTTTCTAGGTCTTGTAGAAAAAAAAATAGAGAGGCTAAAGCCCATTTACAGCTTAGGCTGGCCACGGCTGTCAAGGAAAATAAAAAATGTTTCTTTAATATATATGAATGGCAAGAGAAGGGCCAAGGACAACCTCCAGTCCTTATTAGATAGAGAGGGAAACATAGTGACAAAGGATAAGGAAAAGGCAGAGGGGCTTAACACCTTCTTTTCCTCAATCTTCAATAGTGGGACAGGTTGTCTCCAGGACAGCTGGACTCCTGAAGTGGTGGATGGAGTCAAGGTCCAGTATAGTCTGCCTGTAATCCATGAGGAAGAAGTAAGGGACCTGCTGAGACACTTGGATCCCCACAAGTCCATGGGACCAGATGGGATCCATCCTAGGGTGCTGAGAGAGCTGGCAGCTGAGCTGGCCAAGCTACTCTCCATCATTTATCAGCAGTCCTGGCTCACTGGAGAGGTCCCTGAAGACTGGAAGTGGCCAATGTGATTCCCATACACAAGAAGGGTCGTAAGGAGGAGCCAGAAAACTACAGCCCTGTCAGCCTGACCTCAGTGCCAGGCAAGGTGATGGAACAGGTCATCTTGAGTGCCATCACAAAGCACCTACAGGATGGCCAAGGGATCAGGCCCAGCCAGCACGGGTTTAGGAAGGGCAGGTCTTGTATCACCAACCTGATCTCCTTTTATGATCAGGTTACCCACCTGGTGAATGTGGGGCAGGCTGTGGATGTAGTCTACTTGGACTTCAGCAAAGCCTTTGACACTGTCTGCCACAAGAAGCTCCTGGCCAAGCTGGCAGCTCATGGTTTGGACAGATTCACTCTGTGCTGGATCAAGAACTGGCTGGATGGCAGAGCTCAGAGAGTGGTGGTGAATGGTGCCACATCCAGTTGGCAGCCAGTCACTAATGGTGTTCCCCAGGGATCAGTGCTGGGCCCAGTCCTGTTCAATATCTTTATTAATAACCTGGACAAGGGGATTGAGTCCAGCATCAGTAAGTTTGCAGATGACACCAATCTAGGAGCAGGTGTTGATCTGTTGGAAGGTAGGAGAGCCCTGCAGAGGGACCTGGACAGGCTGGATGGGTGGGCAGAGGCCAATGGGATGAGATTTAACAAGGCCAAGTGCAGGGTTTGGCCACAATAACCCCAAGCAGCGCTACAGGATGGGGACTGAGTGGCTGGAGAGCAGCCAGGAGGAAAGGGGTACTGATAGATAGTAGGCTGAAGATGAGCCAGCAGTGTGCCCAGGTGGCCAAGAGAGCCAATGGCATCCTGGCCTGCATCAGGAACAGTGTGGCCAGTAGAACAAGGGAGATTATTCTTCCCCTGTACTCAACACTGGTCAGGCCACAGCTTGAATACTGTGTCCAGTTCTGGGCTCCTCAATTCAAGAGAGATGTTGAGGTGCTGGAATGTGTCCAAAGAAGGACAACAAAGCTAGTGAGGGGCCTGGAACACAAACCCTATGAGAGGCTGAGGGAGCTGGGGCTGTTTAGCCTAGAGAAGAGGAGGCTCAGGGGTGACCTCATTGCTGTCTACAACTACCTGAAGGGAGGTTGTAGCCAGGTGGGGGGTAGCCTCTTCTCCCAGGCAACCAGCAATAGAACAAGGGGACACAGTCTCAAGTTGTGCTGGAGGAAGTATAGGCTGGAAGTTCTTCCCAGAGAGAGTGATTTCCCATTGGAATGGGCTGCCCAGGGAGGTGGTGGAGGCACCGTCCCTGGAAATGTTCAGTAAAAGCCTGGATGAGGCACTTAGTGCCATGGTCTAGTTGACTGGATAGGGCTGGTGGATAGGTTGGACAGGATGATCTTGGATATCTCTTCCAATCTGGTTGATTCTATGATTCTATGTTTGCTAGTTATTAATAAGTTTCTGTAGATATATTTTCCCATAATGTCATCATAACTGTGTAAAGAACAATTTAATATTAAAGTTCAGTGGTTGGGAGTGGTGAGAGTTGAAATATTGGAAATTAATAAATATATATATTTTTTTATAAATATCCTCTCGTGTTAATTAATTTCTTGCCTCCGCCACAACCGGCGTACAGGCAGAATACCCCGTCCGCGATAATTCCCTTTCCATTAGGAAGCAGCAGGTAATTGGTTGTGGGATATTTTTGGAAGGAACAGAGTGATTCAATGCAAGAACAACTAAGTTAGACTTCTATGAAGGACTAATTTCCCCTGTAGTCTTGTCTGAGTTGTTGCTGGTGGTAGTTACTGGTACTGCTAGATATAATTACACAGTAAGTTCACTCTACAGACCAGATAATGCCAAAAACTAACAATGGTACATCTCAGTTCCAGGCAGGGACTCAGAAGTGGCAGGATGAGAGTAAGTTTTATAGAGAGACAAACATTTCAAGGTCAGTCATAGCAGTGCTGTTCCTAAGAAAATTGATTTAAAAATTCAATTCTAAAATAAGGATATATTTTACACTAGAATTTGACTTCCAGTAGAGTTGAAAGGAACATCCTGAAAGGTCAATATTTTTGTTTCCCATGCCTGGAATCAAAAAATGGGATAACTATGTTATTTTGCAATCCTCACACTATTACTTTACTTAAGTCATACTTTTTTTTTTTTTTTTTTTTTTTCATTTGGTTTCTTGGTCTTTGATAAATGCCAATTTCTCTCACATACAAAACATTCCACTGAGGATTTTTTAAAGAGACTTACTGACAGGTTGAGAACAGTATGAACTGGGTAGAATTTTGGCAGTATCTCCTGAAAGAGTACAAGTGATATACTATTACAAAAAAAAACAAAACAAAACAAAAAACAAAAACAAAAAAAAAAATAAACCATAGGGCAAAGGAAGCACAAAGTTTCAATGCAATGCTTCTCAAGGCAAATGGCCTGCCTGACCATGTTTTGGCTCATTTACCTATTGTGGCTCTCTGCTGTTGAGCTGACAGTTTTAGGAAATCCAGTGTGAGAGTTAGTCACTACTAGACTGAATTCCTAGAAGATGTAAATTGGATTTTATCCTCTTCAAATGTTTTATCAGGAATCAGAATATCATTTTTTTAGGAGACCTGACTCCCTGTTCCAGTGAGTTCCTTGGGGCCAGGGAATGATCACATACATGGGTAACTGCCTCTGGGTACAGTTTCAACATTTAATTATAGCTCAAATACTAAAGCCATGAAAAGAAAAGTATGCTGGAAACTACAATGCTTATAGCTCAAATACTAAAATCATAGAGAGAAAGATATATGACAAGGAATGCCGAATAACAATATTGATCAACAAGCATGTTATACTCACCTTATCCAACTGACCAGCAAAACTCCTGCGATGTGTAGATCACAGGGCTGGCAGGCACTTATCTTCTTAAGGTAAGTGTCCCATTGGGAACTACACCATCACGATGGTAAGACTGGTGCTGCTCCAACCCAGCCACCTAGGCTCTTGGTATATGTGGGTTCAGAATTCTGTGACATATGGCCAGGATGTTCCAGAAGGCTGGGACAGAGCTTCTTTAGTTTGGAATCTGTTACATGCCATCTTTCCCTACTGCTCATGTGCGTACTTGCAAAACTCATTTCTTATCTCTATTAACCTAGTGATTATCTGCCTGTTGTAACTTCTGATCAAAACACATACCAACTCTTCCCTCTTACACTCCCCGATAGGGAGGTATGCCTAGGTGCTTCTAATTAAATCAAATGAATGAATTAAAAAATGCAATTCTTATTTCTTAATGATTATAAAGCAAAAATAAAGATTACTAGAACATGATGTTATGAAAGAAAAACAAAAAACAAATCATCTTTACCATAAAAGAGTTCTAAATGATAGTCTGATAGTTTACGTGTCAATAAAACTAAACCATGATGCAAAGTAGTTAAATCATTTTGACTGCTTTCCTTACTACTGGTTTTGAATTTTTGCTTTGGAGGATCTGAGGTGATTATTGCCTCTGTCAAGCAGCAACGTGAATTCAGAATAAATTATATGCATCCCAGATTTCAAATACTTAGCAATATTTAAGATATTGAAGAAAAAAAGTAAAATGCTATCTTGTTACTGTCATAACTTAATGCATTCAAGAGACCCCATTCTTGTTAGGAAGCACTAGATACTATATTTTCTTTTCACTTTGAGCTATAACAGAGTTTGGAATTAATATACATGTTACCTGATATTAGCTTCCAGAACTAATTTTTTCCTTTTTTTATTTTCTTCTCTTGGAGGATTAATCTTCTTTGCCTACTTCCTGGTAGCCAAAGAGAATAATATGTATAAAATTAAATGAGAATTACTTTAGAATTTGAAAAGAAAATTTGAATATAAAGTTATAAAAATAAGGTCAACTACCTTCACTGAACAGCATTATAACCAAATCCAGAACTGACAAGCTAGTAAGCTCAGTGAGAGAAGGGTGGCAAAAATTCTTTTACAACATTATTGCTTGTCTGAATTTGCAGGGTCAATATTTAATAAAAAGGAGATTAGGAATTTGTGTACAGACTTCAGGGGAAAAAAAAAAGAAAAAAGAAAGCAAGCAGGTAAAGATTACCTTTAGTTAATGAAGATTCAGGTAACTTACAATACAGAGGCAGTCATAAAACTGAGTATAGGAGATGAATGTGAAAATAATACATGTAAGCTGTTTAAAATTCAGGGGTAGGTAGTAGATAATTAACAATCAAAAGAAATTTGTGTTGCAAGTCAACAGATATACCATTTCATTTTGAGGATAAAAGAGGCAACACTTGAGAAGAATTTTCTCTATCTAACTCTCCCTTGATAGACATTTGTCTAGTGTTTTTGGGTCCTCTGTGTCACCTTGGCAATCCCTCATTGCTTCCTGATTTCTGCTACTAGAAAGCTTTCCCGAGTGTCTAACCTGCATGTAATTTGAATCAGCATAAGTTTGTGGCTACCCAAACTATTCACAGAAATTGGTTTATTCTTTGCCTTTTCAGTGATCTTTTTCATATTTGAGGAATATTACAGCAATTTCCTATACGTTTTCTTTCTCTGAACTAAAAAGATCAAATTTCTTTCCTCCATTATTTTATTGCTTTAGACATTCTTGTCCTCTTCTGGACTGTCTCCACTGCACACCTGGTTCTAGACAAATAGTTTGGATAAGGAAAAAATATTGTTATCCTTAGTGCAAGGCACTAAATGCTTTCTTTCTAAGATATTCCATATGGAAACAAGACGAATTTTAATGTGAAAGAGATCTAAGAACTTCTGAAGAGTAATGCCTATTTTACAACTTTCCTAAGCAGGTTTGATTTACCATTCCCCCTCCAGAGCTCACTGCAGATGATTCCACATCTACTGAATTTATTAAAATATTTTAATCGATTTTTAGGGGCTTTCAGAATACTTCCTCCACCCACTCACCCAGTAGGCAGCTGGTGCTTGTTGTAAGTGATTAGGGAAGTAAAAAAGAAACTTTTCTATTTGTGGATTAGTCATCTCTGTACTTCCAAAGAAGATGAAGAATTTTTGGAACATATTGGCCATTTCAACAAGCCTATTTTCACTAGGGGACTGGACCATCTCTTTTATGAGGATGAGGCTCTAACAATCTAGTGCTCTTCAACCTGTACAAGAGAATACTAAGAGGGCATAGTATCAGTGTTTATAAATATCTAAAGGGCAAGGGTCAAAACAATGGGGCTGGACTCTTTTCATTGGGGTCCAGTGGTAGGTCAAGGGCAATGGGCACAAAGTAGAACACAGGAAGCTCCATCTGAATATGAGGAAAGACTTCTTTACTTTGAGACTAACAGAGCACTGGAACAGACCTCCTAGAGAGATTATTGGTGAAATAAGAAGTGCAAGAAGCTGGACTGTATCTTCAGAGGTCCCTTCCAACCTCTACCAATCTGAAATTCTGTGATTCTCATTGTAATTCCCTTAAATGGCACTATTTATCACATCTACACTACACTTACATTCATTGCAAACCTGTAAGAAAATTCTTTTATTTAAATACATTGATCTGTATTAGCATCTTTCTAGATAAGATAGTAATATGGAGTACACACATCCAAAGCTGGTTCCTATCTATCTATCTATCTATCTAACTGTGCATAACTACAGGTCAGATACAGGGTGCAAAATAAGGAAAAATAAAAACTCCAAATGTTCCATTACCAGTTTTTAGGGGTAAAACTTACAGAGACATTTTTTTCTTGTAGGCATGATTAGAAAGGTCCTATTTTTCTTAGATTTTTTTTAACAGTTCAATTTTTTACGTGCCTCTGTGGGACTGTTATAAAGGAGACTAGTTGAAATCTGAGTTTGGGGTAAAATGCAATGAGGCTGATTTAAAAGTTATTAAATAATTTATTAATATACACAGAATAATTACCCCAAACTTATTTACAACTATCCACACAAGTTCTTTGATGCGATTAGCGGAACTATTTTACAGAATGTCTCTACACAATGAATTTTGAAAGATTTCAGAAAATGACTTTAATAGAGAGTCTGGTGGCTTAATTCATCACTTGTGAGGTTGATTAAAATCCTTTAGCAACTTGAACAAAGAATGAAGAATACTCACTAGTCCTAATGTCCGCGGCCCCAAACATAGGCAGGAAAACATTCAACAGAAGTCCTGTGGCAAATTCCACTTGGGCTGCAAAGTGGAATCAGCTGCTGGCTGAGTTGGCTGAGGCTGCTTGAGGTGTCTTGAGGCGGCTGAGGTGGCGGGCGAGCGGCAGGTGATTGAGGAATGAACAAGCACGCCAGCACCTTATTCACCTGTTCACCCCCATTTATAGGGTAATGGATGAGGCTAATGGTCTCATTGGCCACACAATCACCCAATCACCTCTGGCGATCACCCAAGTAGACCCAAAAATGGAAGAACCCACAGGCTGTTGTCTTCCAAAAATGGGGGGTGCTTACGCCTTGCATGTGACAGGGGAGTAGTCCCCATGAAACCCCTCTCAGGCAACCAGACTAAACCAGACTAAGTTGCCTGGGTTTCTTTGTCCTGTTTTCCCGCCTCTGGCTGCAATGCAGACAGGCAGGTAAATAAGACAGGACATGCTTAAGCCCATTTTATGTCCTTTGGGACTATTCACCACAGGGACCTGTGTTTTCATTTCACTATTAATCCCCATGAACACATTCAGCACAAGTCCTACATATCAGGTAAGACCTTTAGTCCTTATAAATGTAACTCTAATCCAACTTTTGGGTCTGACAAGGGGCTCACAGAATCTGCAGCAAAGCTAATTACTGAGATGCAATTCTATTTTTGTGAAGGGAGTGTCAGGCAGCTGGTAATCTGTGTTTGACTTGTCTTGATGGAAGAGCATACAACCTCAAATACCAACCGCAATGACATAGGATTCCAGCTACAAACAGCCATGACAGGCTAAACACAGGCCTTCACTTCATGCATTTGTAAACCATGACAGTGTGATATCAAATCAACAAAAGATCAATCTTCTACATGGGGAAGGTTCTCACCTCTGCTGGCCTCTGAGATATCAACTGAACAGTAATCAAAAATGCACAGGTGCACTGCATATTGCATTTACCACAGCAATAAAATGAAAAAATTGCAAATGAAAGGTAGATAACCTGATGGTCAAGTGTAAACAGGAGAGATGTTTTCTGAGCTGAAGCAAATGATTTAAAAATAATGAAAAGGAGCATTCATTGTACTTCTGCGATTTGTAACCAAGTATGTCAAATTACTCAGCTTTTTTAAAGGTTTAACTTAAAGAAAACACACAACTCTGACTCCGTGTTTTGCAAATAATGGATTTATAAGTTTTTAACCTTTGCTGTAAGCAGTATTTGCAAAAAAGGGGAAAACAGCACACAGGATTTTGATAGCTGTGGAAACTGAGGTATGCAGTAATACAGTGTTTTGCATGAGGACATTGGTATGTTTTTCCAATTTAGTCTCCTATCTTTTATTCTGTCATCCCCTAAATTGCATATGCATTGTTCTTACTACAAAGCAAAATTCTCTTCTGTTGAATTATAGCAGTGTGGAAAAATTATCATCTTTACTCACAGACAAGTAAGCTAAGAAATCTTTGTTGAAAAGATAGTGAGACAATGAATACAAAAGTCAAACTAAAACAAAACAAAAAACAAAGCAGAAAAAAACAAACACATTTTTAATCAATATTTCCTTTGCCTAAATACTGGTTTTGCAGATAGTTGGATAATTATCCAGATACACAAACAAAAACAAATTTTCCAAAGCACAATGCAGTAAAAGTACTGAGAGTAGCCAGAATAGTAATCATAAACAAATCTAGTTCTCTTATAGCATTTTCACTTTTTAAAGTACAAACAAGTCACCGAACAAGGCATTATTCTTTCAATTTTCAGTGACAAATCAGCTGAATGAAAAAAAAATTAAAAACCTAGAGTAAGCCTAGAACCATATATACCTGCAACTATACTGGTTTAGTAATTGTGTCAAACTGTGAGATTATAGTCATTCCAAAGAAAAAGCCTCATATGCACTGGGATAAGTCCAACACTAAGCACAAGAGAAGGAGGAATGAATAAGGAAAGTTTTAAATAAAAATAGTAATGGAATACATTTGCTGCTGTAAAGGTGTCTGTGGTGTCTGTGTTAAAAGCAAATGCAAGAATATTTTCTGGATAAGAAGGCATGGGATCAGTCACAGAGATTGCACTGGAGAAACAGATTAAGGTTATGGAGGGATCTGGAAGGGGTACAAAATGTTGTGTAGCTTACAGGAAGAGGAAAGGCTGTTACAACATGCTGATGACTTGGTTAGAGGGTAGATAGTCTGCATGGGTTGGCATACTGCTATTTTACTGTAATTTGTTTATGATACTCATATTACAATAGGTAAATAAAATTGCTCTATATCGTTGAAGCCCTACATTTGTTATTACATTAGGGTGGCAGAGATAGTGTTGCAGAATAGACAAATTCTTTATGTTATTATTAATAACAATAATAGTTCACAAATCTGAAGTCTGAGAACATCAGATTACCCATCTCTGTTTTCTTTAATGCAGATCTTAAGTGAGTGACTCAGATGTTAGATTTTAAAGGGTACCACAGATTTGTAAGCTCACAATTTTTTGAGCTCTCTTGAAATTCACTCCAAATGTCAGATTTAAATCTGCCATAGAATAAAAGCCTTGAAGTCAGAAAGTTTAAAAAGTAAAAGGTTTAGAGAGACCATAGAAGCTTTTATTTCTCTCTCTCTTTATTTTTTTAAGTAAATCAAGTTCAACCTCTGTTAGAGAGATATAAATACAATGGAATTAGCTTCTTTCTCCAAGGTAGAAAAAAATTTAACCACTTCCACCAGTTCTTAAAAAGAATGCCTATTAAAAATAAAGAGATATGAAAATACTGAAATCTAAACATGCTAGGCAAATACATTCTGTAAAAAAAGCTACTTTCTCCACAGAGACATTTTGTCAGAGAAAAATCTTAGTCATAGATTCTTGATTGGTATTTTACTACTCACTTTTCTTTGTTTCTTTATCTGCTATTTCTAATAGCTTCTGAATTCCATGTGATTAAAAGTCTTAATAGAAAAACACTTTTCTCATCTGCAATTCAGCAACTTGAAGAAAGTAGAATCCAGCCAACAGACTCAGTTCTCCCAAAATTTCCCAACAGGTATACATGCTCCAAACACTTTGAGATGAGACATTTTAGAGCAAAAAACATAATGGTATTTTGTGAGGGAAATGGCTTAGAGAATTCAGCTAATGCAGAAATACAGCCTTCTTCTTTACTTTTCCCTTTTCAACACTCTGCTCCCTAAAGGTTCCTACTGTAACAAGAGCCATTAAAGTCACCATAAATGACCAAAAATTTCCATAAACATGGAATATTTCCACTGACTGGGAATGGTCATCCAAGACTTACCAGGTTTGTTGAAGTTTAGATAAGAATTAAAAAGGGAAATTGACCACTTGGCTCGTTCCTGCCATTCATTCAGATGCCTTTCTGTGTTAACTTTCTAGTGTGTAAGCTTCAAAGCTTCCCAAAGGGCAATTTTCTGGACTCAGCCAATATTTTCCAGGCCAGAGAAGTCTACAGTTGAAGAGATTAAGAGATGTAAGTGACATGTTGGCAAGGAGTAAGATGGAAACAAATCTCAATTTTGTATTTCAGAGTGTAATTTTTCTTGAGATTCATCTACAAAAAAAAATTTTTAAAAAAATGTTATTCAAATTTCAGATTTTTTCCCTCTGTTCTCTCAACCCCCCCCCCCCCAAAAAAAAAAAAAATCTAACATTTTTGCCACATCTGTATTCTTCAGGTCTAGAACTCTATAGAAATTAATCTGACCTTTGCTTATGTGAAGGGAAGAATTCTAGAGCTATCACTGTCTAAGACTAACTGTACTTGAAAAAATGTATCAGAAAGATGGTACTTATGGCCATATATGTCCCAGGCCAAATAACAGTAGACATGCCTTACATACTACCCTTTTATATTGCCTTTTTCTTATCAGCTTATTTATTTTGCTCAAAACAAGTGCATGAAAATATGTATCATTCAAGTCATAATACTCTTCCTCATCTTCTGCTAGTACTAGCCTATCTACTACCAGGGTACCACACAGTTATACAGATACCCAGCATGGGAAATAGGGCAGAACCCATTGGGACAGGGATAAATGAGTCCCAAGAAGGCAGAAGAACCACTGTTTCATGTAAAACTGCTTCACATGTCTAAAATAAAGGAGAGTAGATGAAGTCTTTAAGCTGATGGACATTATGGATTCTTCCAAACTGTAAAGTTTCACATTTGGAATGAGTTTCATAGTAGCATCTAAGTTCATTATTGGTTTTGTTTGTTCACACTTGTAGTAGTCTTACACCTATCAGTTAATCAATAAATATTTTTTTCTGTTTAAGAGTTGAAATATCTATACATACTAAATGTTCTTGCACACCTTTTAGTAGCTAAAGACACAAGTCAAGATGTGACTTTTTGTTGTCTCATTCAGCCTAGATTTTCTATGTTTATTTATATCCTGTAGTTGTGGAGAAGACAGATATAACCACCTGAATCTCACAATGTTTTTGCTCCAGTTGTATGCGCTATAAATCAGAAAGCTTGTATTGAAGATTGACTGCTTGTCAAGGGCAGCAACTTAGAAACAAAGACAGAAGTAAAATAAACCAAAATTAAATGTCTAGAAAGAGTTTTGAAATATTTTAAATTATGTGCCTTTGTGTTATACCATTCAAAGAAAGACAGAGGTGGATTCATCAGAACAAAAGACAAAGGCTGCAATAAGGACTTCTAGTAACTTAAATACAAAATAATAGTACAAAAAAAGTGGGTAATTTTTGCCACAGACTAGTTTTCCCCTAGTATTTATGAATGGTTTACAAAGTGACTAATTTTTATGGTTCTTTGAGGTTAAACATAATCATTCAGTAGAAGCAGTCTGTGCGTATATATATATATATATATATATATACACACATACATACATACATACACATATATATACATATATGTATATGTAAAAAAAAATCCAATAAAGACAAATTAATAATCACATACAACTGGAATAACAGTGGTTGATTGATATTTATGATTCTTTTCTTGAATGAATGATTTATTTTCTTTTAATGAGATGTGAGATATATGCCATTCAATGACATTTCATTTTTCCAGACAAAGTTGTGGCATTTCTGGCTTTCATAACTCACACTTCAATATATTTGGTATTTTAAGCCCAACAGCACTGAAAAAGTTGGGACTTCTGCCTTTATTTTCCTTTCCTTACTTATTTACTGTTTCTAAGTGTATTTTATTCCTTTTGATTTTGAAGACAGAAAATCTGACTTAAGTGCAAATTAAATTCTTTGAAATGATAAAAAAATCCATAAAAATCAAACTAGATTTTTATTGCCATTAAAAGAACCCTCACATTTCTCTGATTTCTCATAATCTATTGGGATCTAAGAACTTTTACATCATCTTGGGGTAGACATGACATCTGCTTCTTAATACAATTGAAAAAAAAAAGCCTCAATATATGTAACTGACACACAGCTGAAACTTTCTGTAATGGAATATCAGTATCTTGAATATGATTTAGCCTAACTGAATTTTTAGTCCGTAGAATAGATGTAGAACCAGGGAAAAGGCAAAGGCATGTCACTTACATGAAGGCACCAAAAAAAGTTTCTTTTTAACATAGTAAATAGTTTGAGAGCTTTCTGCTAGTAGTGAAAGGGTATGCAACATAATGCCAATATAAAATGATGTATCTGAATTGTCCACCAAACCCATCCTGAAGGTACAGAGGAAGATGCCAAGCCATTGCCATCACAGTGCACTCAGTCTTCATCTCTGGGAAACACCAAGTGCAAACAGTACATCAAACATCAACCTCAGCTTTTTGTAGCAAGTATTTTTGCAGGAATCTTGTCCACACTGCTCATGGAAAGAAGGCACAGAGACTGTCCCTCCACCATGGTTTCTGAACATGTTGCTGTTCTGGTAGGGCACTGTTGTGGAGGCAGGGAATTAATGCAGCTGAGTCAGGAATTTTATATGAAAATAGAATTATTTATTTTTTCCCAAAAACCTGCCCCCAAAACTATATACAGAAATTAATTTAGTTTTAATTAGCAGATTCAGTTAGGTTGAGAAGATCTACAAGGATACCATAAGTAATTTGACTATTTTGGAAGTCAGAAGTTGGAAAAGGCTTGTTGAGCTATTAAATGATAGCATTTAATAATAAAGCTGAGCCAAAATTTACTCACAGGTGAGTCAGGCTGGCTGAAAGAAGGGAGGTCCAGCCGCCTGTCCCCTCGCTCTCTTTCAGAGGCTGTCCGAGGGTCGTTAAGGCCTATTGAGCCTGCTTAAAGGGTGCTAATGGTGGGAAGCCTGTCCTACGGTCCTATGGAGCAGAGCGCCGGTGGCTCCTTCTGCAGGATCTATCCAGGTGGGGGGAAGAACTCTTAGGCAGGCACGAATGCTCAGGTGGGGGTGAACTCTAAGGTGGGAACCCCAAGTTGGGAAGTGCCCCAGTATTTATACCCTTCCTAGACAAAGAGCAGAGTTACCACTTCCTAGGCACGAAGACCACAGCCAATCCCCAGCCCGATTCCAGCGTGGGCACTGCACGGGCACCCCTCGTGCCAGAAGAGCCCCTTGCTCCTTCACACCTGCAGGGCAGGGGGGAGAAACAGGTCTTTTTGTGCCTTTTCCTCTCCCATTCAAACCACAGAGGGAGAGGAATTTAGGGGTATACAGGACTCCAGGGCAGGCATAAATCCTGCCGGGCTGGTTTAGCCCTTGTCTCCTCCTGCTGTTGCAGGGAACCCCCATGAAGTAGAGTCATGCAGTTTTGGGGGCTCACTTCTCTTGTATGGAAACAGAAATCAAAAGTTTCCCATCCCCTAAAAAGACTGAAAATGTAGATTGTACAACTCTGAAGTCAGAAAATGAAGTACTTAAAACATGGCTGGCTTTTCAGAAAGAGACACAAGGGAAACTGGAAAAACAAGTAGATGTTTATTTCAAATAAAAATGCTTCTCTTTTAAGTACAAATGATCAATTAGAAAAACTCCTCGTTGTAGCAGAGAGATGAGACAGACAGGTGCAAGAAAGGTTAGATAAATTACCCAATCAAATCCTACACAGATCACTCTCTAGTTTAGTCCGGCACATCTGTAAGGACCCTGAAATGAAATATTGAGAGACTAGCTATGATGATATGATCTAGAAGAGGACTCAGAAACTATCCCAGCAGCCCTACATATTCCACCATTAATTCATAGAATCATATGAATGATTCTATGAATTCCACTGGAATTCATAGAATCATAGAATCAAACAGGTTGGAAGAGACCTCCCAAGATCATCCAGTCCAACCTATCACTCAGCCCTGTTCAACCAACTAGAGCAGGGGTCCTCAAACTTTTTAAACAGGGGGCCAGTTCACTGTCCCTCAGATGCTGTTGGGAGACAGACTATAGTTTGGGAAAAAACGAACTAATTCCTATGCACACTGAACACATTTTATTTGTAGTAGTGCACAAAAATCAGAAAAAAGAATGCAATATTTAAAATGAAGAACAATTAATCAACAAAACCAAATAATATTTCAGCATGAACTGTGGACCTGCTTTTGGTTGAGATGGTCAATGTTAGTTTCCATATTTGTCACTGCTAATCTTAGCAAGTGATGCAAGTGTTCTTCAGTTAGTCTGGATCTGAATGGAGCTTTCAGATGTTTCATTCGGGAAAAAGTCTGCTCACAGACACAGATGCTGCCAAAGATGGTTGCAATTTTGAGTGCATGGTTCCTGTGATTATGATATGTCTCTGAGGGGAGAGATGCATAGAAATTAGTAAGGCTGCTTGATTTGAATGCATCTTCCAAAGAGTCACAAGTCCGTAGTTCAGCCAATTCCAATTGGTAAATCAGATCAACAGAAAATGGGTTCCAGAAAAGCTGTATGTCCTGTTCATGGAGACGAAGCTCTTTAAATCTAATTTGAAACTCCTTTTGCAACATTTTTAGTACATCCATACATGTTTTGTTTGGGAATGCAACTGCTGGTTTTTCTGCAGACAAGTTTTGAGTTGTGGGGAGATAGCAGAAGTTTTCCTCCTTTACTTGGTTAATGAGTAGGTCTAATTTGACTTGAAATGCTTTCACATGTGAATACATATCACAGATGAGCTTCCCCCTTCCTTGAAGTTGGACATTGAAATTGTTGAGTAGCTCTGTTACGTCTGTCAGAAACTTGAGGTGCCATTTCCATTCTGCATCTTTGAGCTCTGGTACTTATTTGTTTTTAGAAAGCATAAAATCATAAACTTGTGGAAGTAATAAATTAGTTTCAAAACTCTCCCTCAACTCAGCCAACAGCCTTCTGTGTGATATAGAATATCTTCATAGGCAACATTTAGCTCAGACAGAAATTCCAGAAACTGTCTGTGGTTTAGTGCATGAGCTTTAATGAAGTTAACACAAGAAACCACAATTTTCATGACAGAGTTCAGCTTCAGTAATTTACAACACAGTGCTTTTTGGGGGATAATGCAGTGTATGGCTATTGGATGTGAATGGTTGTGTTTGTCCATTTCTTTGTTAATGCATGCAACCACTCCTTTCATGGACCTCACCATGCTAGGAGCACCATCAGTTGTCACACCGAATAGTTTACCCCAGTCCAGCTCCAAATCATTCATAGTATGTCAAATTTTGTCACAGACATCCTCTCCTGTAGTTGTTCCTTTGATGCTTTTCAGTGTAGCAAGCTCCTCTGTGGAATCGAAAGAATCATTTGTCCCATGAATGAAAATTAGAAGTTGTGCAGAATCACGAACATCATTGTTTTTGTGGAGTGCCAATGAGAAATAGGAGGAGGAGGAGGATGGGGCAGTGGCGGTGCAGTTTGTAGCCGAGAGGCACCCCATGGCGGGGCAGGTCAAGGACAAGGCGCTGATTCCAGCCCAGCTCCTGTGGGTGCTTGCAGGCTGAGGAGGCCAGCGTGCAGATTAAGTAGCAGAAAGTCATCTGTGGCTGCTTGGTTCCCCTCCCCCAACCCCCACTGGGGTGGGGAGGGGGGGGGGGGATCAGGACAGTTCTGTGAATACTGGCGGGCTGGATTAAGGATCCTGGGGGGCTGTATCCAGCATGTAGGACATAGTTTGAGGGCCTCTGAATTAGACCATGGCACTAAGTGCCTCATCCAGTCTTTTCTTGAAAACCTCCAGGGATGGCAATTCCACCACCAACCTGGGCAGCCCATTCCAACGGCAAATCACTCTCTCTGGGAAGAACTTCCTCCTAACATCCAGCCTATACCTCCGCCAGCACAACTTGAGACTGTGTCCCCTTGTTCTGTTGCTGGGTGCCTGAAAGAAGAGACCGACTCTCACCTGGCTACGGTCTCCCTTCAGGTAGTTGTAGACAGCAATGAGGTCACCCCTGAGCCTCCTCTTCTCTAGGCTAAACAACCCTGGCTCCCTCAGCCTCTTCTGATAAGCCTTGTGTTCCATGCCTATCACCAGCTTCATCACCCTGCTCTGAACACGTTCCAGTATCTCAACATCTCTCTTGAATTGAAGAGCCCAGAACTGCACACAGTACTCAAGGTGTGGCCTGATCAGTGCTGAGTATAGGGGAAGAATAATCTCTCTTGTCCTACTAGCCACACTGTTCCTCATACAGGCCAGGGTGCCATTGGCTCTCTTAGCCACCTGGGCACACTGCTGACTCATGTTCATCCTACTATCACCAGTACTCCCCGGTCACGCCTGGCTTCTCTCCAGCCACTCTGTCCCCAGACTGTAGCACTGCTTGGGGTTGTTGTGGCCAAAGTGCAGAACCCTGCACTTAGCCTTGTTAAATCTCATCCCATTGGCCTCTGCCCACCCATTCAGCCTGTCCAGGTCCCTCTGCAGGGCTCTCCTACTCTCCAACTGATTGACAACTTCTCCTAGCTTGGTGTCATCTGCAAAGTTACTGGTGCTGGACTCAATCCCCTCGTCCAGATCATCAACAAAGATATTTAACAGGACTGGGCCCAGCACTGATCCTTGAGGGACACCATTATTGACTGGCTGACAACTGGATGTGGCACCATTCACCACCACTCCTCTCTGGGCTCTGCCTTCCAGCCAGTTCTTGACCCATTTCACAGGATCACAGGATGTTAGGAGTTGGAAGGGACCCAAGGAGAACATCGAGACCAACCCTCATGCCAGAGTAAGACAATACTATCTAACACAGATCACAGAGGAACACATCCAGACATCACATTTCAGAGTGAATCTGTCCAAGCCATGAAATACCAGCTTTGCCAGGAGCTTGTTGTGGCAGACAGTGTCAAAGGCTTTGCTGAAGTCCAGGTAGACTACATCCACAGCCTTCCTCACATTCACCAGGCAGGTAACCTGATCATAAAAGGAGATCAGGATGCTGATGAGGGACACAGAGAAGCCCTCACAACCATATGTACCATCCCCATATCCCCTACTAAATTCCAGGAAAAAAAAATTCCAGGTACTTGGAGGAATCAGAAACAGAATATATGTGATGGATTTCTTCACAAGCAGAGACTGGGTTATTTTGAGTGAGAAAGAGGCAGATGGGTAACGGGGACCTAGAGTATTTGTAAATACTAATTAACTACCAAAGCTTCCTATTGGACTGAGTACATAGACCCACAGGAGAGAAAAGATCCTCTTGTCTTTAAGACCTTCAGGCTTCTTGGGTCTATCAGCCTCTGTGCAGAAGGCAGCATGTATACAAGTGATCTATTTGAGAGGTGTATTAAAATGATCCCCAATGCTAATTTCCATTGATCCAGTCAGATGAATTTCTCTCATTCATGGCCTTACAGACAGTATAAAAATACATGTATCATAACCTCAGGATTACATACAAATGGATCACACTGTGAAAACTACTGCAGTGGAAGCACAGTCACCTCGACAGCAAGTTAACCTACTTACCTGGAGTGAGTTTGTCCAGGAAATAGTGAATTAAGAATGTCATAAGAGATGGGCTGGAACAGAGGCCACTCAGACTTCCCTGATGAGTGTGACAGCTCCATAATGACATCCATAGGCCAGAATCTAAACCACAATCGAAGTCAGAATGGAATAGCATATGATGCAAACCTTTAGCCATGGGACTACCATGCCAACTTACACATGGCATGACTACAGCCATAGTCCAAACTTTATTAGTATTTTTAAAACAAAACCCAGAGTGAGATAAAAGTAGGCCTTTTGGCTGGGCACAGGCACTCCTGATAGTACTGTACCTTTGGCCTCTCAGTGTGACTTGGTTGATCTAAATGAATCTCAGGCAAAAAACTTGCATCCTCAGGAAGGGAAGTGAATCACTGCGGGAGAAAGGAATAAAGAAAGACACCGCAGACTCAATATAAGTTACCAGGTGAGTGCAAGTTTATTCAGGCAGCACAGCGTTCTTACACAATTTGATTAAGATATGCACACTTGTACAATGCTAACTGGCTAAAGCCTAAAAAGTTACATTTGCATGGTCTTCCTATTTGTGGTTACAGTAAGCAGTTACTTCCCTATTCTATTTGGATCTTAGTTTCACTAAAGTTGTTTACCAAGTTCTCACGATCTATAGTCCTTGAGACGTTGCAAGTCATGCTGATAATGCATACTTGCAGAGCGTGCCTATGTCAATTAAAGCCTGTATTGTTGTCAAAAGACTAATGCATAGCAGTACAATCATGATTGTCTCCAAAGCTTGGGTTGTACAATGTGGACAACCTGCCTTAGTTGTCCCTACTTTGAGCAGGGGGCTTGGATTAGGCAATTTCCAGAGGTTGTTTCCAATCTAAGTAGTGCTGTGATTCTATAAAAGAATGTTTAATGTAATTCTAGAGATACAGGATATGCTTATGTGACACCTAGTTGCTCCTTTAGAGAGGTTCTGGTACACTGGAGATCCTGTTTCCCCTCATGTCTCTGCACACAGGTCCTCAGATATCCTAAAACAGTCCAAATGGCAGCAAACCCCTATGTGCTGAGTGTTAAGCCTCACACTTTGCCCCAGCCTCCCACACTTAGTTTTGAAAGCAGTTTTCAAAGGAAGCCCATGGGCCTATGCTCTGAGATAAGGATTATGGAGGCAGCACAAACTGCCTCTCTCAGTTCCATACCTCTTCACAAACAGATTTGGCAAATCTAATTACCAATACTCCTAATAGTAGACTGGCTCCTGATTAGTTTTTGGATTTGTTTCCTCAACAACTGAAAATTGTAGAAACATTTATTTCATCAATAAACCAGGGATTAGCTTGGGAAAAATATGTTCTGCACATTTTCCAGCAAACATTTAAATAAGCATCTTTAAATATATTCATAAACCTCTAGAAGTCACAACACCAAGTTCTGACAAATTCATGCATGGGCTCACTTTTAACTCAAAAATTCAGTTGTGGAGTATTTCAGATTTAATGCAGAGAGCAATTATTTTTTAGTAAATTTCTGCTATGCTGATTCCAGATTTCTTACTATTCAATCACAAGAAACAAATCCTTGAAGTTAGGGAATCCGATGCAGGCATGAATGTTTGTTGTGAAGGGGATTTGTTTGGGTTTTGGGGAACTAAATATGAGGCCGAATTTAAAAGGGTTTAAATATTTTAATATTATATACAAATAGAATTCCCCCACCCCCAAAACTTATCTACAGTCATCCCACACCAGTCCTTTGTATGCAGTTGTGAAATTACTTTACAGAATGTCTATTTACAGCAAGAATCAGAAAATTTAGTAGAGGTTTGAAAAGATTTTGGATAGAGAGTCTTGTAACATAAATAAAGGTGCCACAGGTAAAGTCACTGAAAGTCTATGCCTGTTTAAATCAAGATTGCTCAGTTACTCACTGGCTGGAGTCATGGCCTCTGTGGTCCCAGATACGTGTGGCAATGGCCATGCTGTTGATCCTTGTGGACCTGGACAGTTCACATATTATATTGGGGTGCGCTGTCTGAGGAGGCTCCACAGGTACGGTCAAGCTGGGAATGATGGGCTGGGGCAGCGGCGGGCTGGGGCAGCGGCTGGCTGAGAGCGCCTTGGCCGAATTTTCCCCTGGACCGGTGCGAAATACCATGGGTTGAAATTGTGCAGTGGCGATGGTCCCAAAGCGGCAAAGCTGCTGGAGGCAGTGGGTGGAGGAGGGTGGCAGGAACACTGAATTTCCTCTTTTATGATATGAGCCCGATATTGATGGTCCTTGGCCACAATTCTGTCCAATAAGGGTCTGGCAGCAGGCCAAAACATACCAAATAAAGTGAAATCCATGGGTCCGGTACCCCCAAATATGGAGAGGGCTCAGGTGGATCCCCACTCTGGGTGTGTGAGCTTACATAACATGTTTACTTCAACCTTGCAAGCAGGCAGCCCAGACTCGAAAGCACCAGGCTTATTGTGCTCCTTTGTCCCCCTTTTTTTTCCCCAGGTTTGGTCAGAACAACACCTTTCGGGGGGGGACAACATGCCTGGGCAAGAATAGGTTTGTAAACACGGCCATTTGGGGCCTATGTGATGCTCTACCACAATGCTGAATCTCAGTTCTTGGTAAACACCACCCTTAAAGAAGTTATATACAGCCATCTAATCATCCTTCCATTTCCACTTCATGCTTCAATGTCTGTAATTATTCTCATGATGAAAAACAGTAATCTGTTCACCAACAGTTCACAAACAGAAGGGAAAAATAAAATCTCATTAAAAAAAAAAAAAAGTGTTATACATTGTACCCAGCTCTGCAAGATAGCTAATACTAAATGCAGCAGATAGAATTCAAGCTTTTGTGGAGGAGTAAGGAAATAGGAAGAAATTATACATAAACTTATTTGTACTCACAACCTCCTATGAAGTGAGAAATAATCTCTTAAAATCAAAACAGTAGGCACAGATATCTAGTCTTTTGTTGTCTTGTTTCACATAGGCACTAAACACAGCTTAGGTAGGCATAGTTTTAATGCTCTAGACAATGAACTGCAACCTAATCTTAGACTCACCTCTGTGAACTCTGGCTGTATTGTGCTGGGGAGAAGGTATCCAATGTATTTGCAACAGCTTTCTGTTGGGAAAATGTCCATACACTTCAATGCAGTTCCCACACATCTTCATTAGTCCACAATTAAATGTTGTGGTGGTTTGGCTGTTACCCGCCCCCCCACACTTAAGAAGGTACCCCAGCTAACTCAGACGGGCTCTGGGAATATAAATGAAGCTACTTATTTACAGCTAGCACAATATACAAGCAGATATTTACACTATATACAGTTATAGACAGAAATATACAAGTTAAAAGTAATACAGAAACACAGCTCCCCTCCCAGAAACCTGAGTCCCCAGGAGGGGCTCTCAACCACCCCTGCACCTCCCCCCTGCCCCTCTCAATCTTACCCCAATCCTCAGAAAGAAAAGAGGTGCAGCCAAGAGGTTAAGGAGCAAGGTAAGTGGCAGTGAGGTTAAGGAGCTACAGCTGAGTCCGAAGCCAAAAGTAGAGTGAGAAAATGGCGAATGTGCTATCTAATGTTTACTTTCTTGTTCCCATAGCTCTCAGTGAGACTGTGAGGGAAGGAGACACAACCAATGTTTTCCTTTCATAGCCAATTATCTACTTTCTCTTACCAAAACATTATAGCCTCCTTCAAACTAGCACAAATGTAAATGACTGTAACTCTCCCATAAATTTACAGTGTCTCAGGTTTTCTATGTTCTCTGCTGCTGGGCATGTGTGGGGTTACATTAATAATTTAAATCACATGGGAAAGAGTAAAGCAGACCCACACATACGTCCTTTAAAATGGAGGAACTTCTGGGATAGAGGGATCATTCCTGCCAGGTGTAGGAGTATTTACATAGCTAATTTTTCAGCATACAGCTGTTCTTGTATGAAAGGATTTTGGAGCTTTATAACAGCAAGAGAGTTTCTGTTATCTTCCCCTTGGTTTTGTCCAGTGCCATTTGGCTGGAAAACATCAGCAATCTACAACAAAGCAAGAATATGGAAACTATTTCAACAGTTCTGTTTATGACCAAAAGAAAATGACCAAAACTAGACAAAGCACATTTTCAGCCATTTTAAGCTCAGGGATTTTCTGGAGCCAGCTTATTTTTGGACCTGAATTTGAAAGAAAACCTCTCTAACTACACCAATCAAGAGAAATTATGCCTAGAATGAAAACTAATAAAACTAACGTAGTTTGTGGGTCTGTTATAGAGAGTACCATAAATTAATGGTCTGTTTTCCAAAGTCTCCACTGGAAACATTCTGGCATTTTGTGAAAATCCACTGGAACACAAAGGAAAATCCTAGCCTACATCAGCTCCAGAAAAAGAAAAACACACAAACAAAACCAACCAATCAACAAACAAAAATCAAACAAACAAACAAACAAACAAAAAAAAACCCACACAACCAAACTCACAATCAAGCAAGTCCTAAACTTCTAATATATGAGTCCAAATGGGTTGACACAAATGTCGGGAAATCTGTGCTCTACCTCGTACAGCCATGCATCAAAGGACAGCTGAGAAACTTGCTCCTTCCCCTATGAATAAAAATCATGCCCTCACTACATGGGAGGAGTGTTCTGGCCCCATTCTCACTGAAAATGAGTAACAAAACCAATTCCGTGTGATATCTGCAGCCAGCATTCTCTTTCAGGGAAGGAGTTCTGCTCACTCTCAAAAAGGCAGTGAGGTAGTCTCTAGGAGACAACTTTTTGTTGGTTGGTTGGTTTGTTGTTTTTTTTTTTTTTTTCTTTAAATGTCAGCACACTTGCAAAAAGGCATTACTGTCGCAGAAAAACTCATCTCTAATATCTGCATTTTATTCCTAAAACAGTTTAGCTTTTTATTGTCACTGTTTATAGAAAGCCTACAGTAATATAAATGGTTTTCATAAAAGTTGACAGAATTTTAGCAGCATGCTGTGCCTCCACAGCAGTTACAACAATTCTGCTGCTACAAAACAGCATCCAATTGCAGTATCTACTGACAGAAGCACAAATTGTTTTGTTAGCATGGGCATTGCTGGAATAGATGCACGTTTGCTAACACCTTTTTGTTGTTGTTTTGTTTTTTTGGCAGGATGAAATTATTCTTTCTTTTGCCACATAATAAGGAAGGAAGAGGGAGCTGTTTGGGTTTGTGTGGTGTTAGGAGAATTATATTCTTCTTATAATATGGGACTTAATTATACTTCTCTGCTTGATATTTGTATTAGAGATTGAGCTTTCCACAACTGTATTTCCCAATGGAAGGCATAGAGTCTAGAGAAATCAAAACTTCTCTTGTTACATGATGCCACAACTTCAGCAAAAATCACTTGCACTTGAAGGGAATACCCATAAATCAGAATAAAACCTGTGTTCTCTATGAGTCAAAGTACATTCAAAGCAGCTATCATGTTACAAAGGCTACATGGTAAAGTAACGCCGGTAAAACCCTGTCCCAGAAGGAAATGCACAGACTAGAATTGAACAGTAGCCCTGACTGATTGCATTTTACTGCATGAAACTGCAGCCAGACATCGAAAACCTGAAAAACTTCCCTTTGTCAGTGATAAATAAAGATCATCTCCCTGAATTACCTCATGTCCTGCACTCATTCGTACGTCGTGGTCCCTCAAGCATGTTTTTGAGGGAAAACATATCTGATTCTGTGATACATGCAATCACTTGCTAGTTTTGTCTGGGCCTTACCACAAAGTTTTCAAAAACTTTCTGTCACTGAGATGGACTTTTTTTTTGCATTTCTGCTCTTCCTCTTCTAAGATAAAGTAAAGCTTACCAGCTACAGCTGCAATCCCTGCAGGTAGCCTGAGATGTTGCATCTACAGTATGGCATTGCAAGCTAAACTGAACTATCCCTTTAGGATTGAGATCAAGGTTTTCTGGGAAAAGATCTTAGTATCTTAAAAGCACATGTATTTTTCTCAAGTTCACACACTGTTTATGATGGCCTTCCTGGCATGTGGCTGTAGCATAGAATTTCAAATTTGTTTTTCCTCCAGGGAGCTAGACTACTAATCTACAGTAACACAGGCTGTAGGAATCTAATCATTGTAGCATGACCCCAAATGATCTTGTTATGCATTCAGCTTCTGCCTAGTCTATCTCATTGATTGACAAAAGTTCCTGCAGTCTGGAGATAACAAATGTGGTGGCATCCATTTATTCTCACTTTACTACCCTGAAGACAGCAATATATTCCAGTCATTCAGATGAGAGACTTGCTGATGAGCATGTGAGAATAAATGGGAAACAGTGAATTGTGTGCAAAACCAAAATGTGGCTATAGTGAAGAGTAAAGTACAC
Source organism: Pogoniulus pusillus (assembly GCF_015220805.1). Taxonomy (NCBI): domain Eukaryota; kingdom Metazoa; phylum Chordata; class Aves; order Piciformes; family Lybiidae; genus Pogoniulus; species Pogoniulus pusillus. Next base: position 18,374,766 of record NC_087265.1, read on the forward strand.
ATCCACAGAGAAGTGCTACTGAAAAATTCAAAAAGATGAGGAAGGTGGAAGCATCCAGCTTCTTGGAACAGTTTGGACTTACATAACAAAAGGCTGTGCCATCACTCTCACTGACACTGCCAATGGGATATGGAATATGTCCTGAAAACAGAAGGTGCTTCATCCATCGCTTTCCTTCCTTTATCCCACAGTAGTTGCTTCATTGAAGGAAATGAACAAAAATGTGGGGTAAAGAAAACCACTTGCCTTAAAATCATTGTATTCCTTAAAATGATGGATCTGCAGTGAATAATCAATGTATTTAAACACATTAATATTATTTGAATGTATGTCTCTCAATTTTCATAACAAGTCTTTTCCTATCTACACAGCAACGCTTGTCACAGTAAGGTCTGTTTAGGTAACTTCTAAAGTCACAGCAGCTGGACACAGTTTTCCTCTGCAGTTACTGAGACATTTTCATGTTACTTCCCCAGTGACTGACAGTATTGTTTGCCTTTTGAATTTAGTGGGTTTCTCAGGAAAGCATATCATCTCCCCTGCCCCGCACATTCCTTCATGCTACTCTTATCTGCCCACAAATATGCTGGGACACAGAATAGACAAGTAAGTGAAGCAGCATTCAGCTTCACAGAGTTCCTCCAGATAATCCAACATATCTTCAGGAGACAAGTCTAATACACTGTAAACTGAATTACTTTGATTCTAGTTTGGTGTACTGCCAGTGAAATAATTATCATTTAAAGGTTAATTAAAGAATCTGCCTTTGCAGGTTGTGAGGAAGGCACTTAGAAGCAGGAACTGAGCTCAGGAATTTTCAGTTTGTGTGCATTATATATATGTTACAGGCACTAAAATGCATACGTCTTTCAGCCTCACTGTGATACATCTTTCAGCCTCGCTGTGATTTCACAAGTGTTGAGTAAATACCATCTCTCTCTGGATTTGCTGGAGCTATTCTGAATTTACATATTATGCTGTATAGCAGGCCCAAGAAATAGAAATGTTTTGAAGAAATAGATTCCATCCTGACCTTTTATCTGCAGGCACACATGCAGCCTGCTTCTGACATGCACAGAGTTGCACATTTAAGGCTTTACAAACTGACCTGTTGCTCAGCATTGAAAAGTGCTGAGTTCTTAGTGATGTTCAGGTCTCAAGGCCTGGTTAACTTCTGAAGGACTGAGAGACATTACTTCTTAGAATAATGGTGTTTTTCAGCTGCTGCGGCAAGGGATAAAGCTGATTCCCTAGCCATGGCTTTCTGAGCCTCCCCTGTCTCCCTAGGCCACTGGTTATCCCTTCAGCCTTCAGTGCCATGCTGACATCACACTGACTGCCCACAGTACATCATTGTTGATGCAGCTTTTCTGAGCATCTGTCTACACTACACCAAGGATAGTATTTTTTGAAGTAGTTTTTGTTTGGCCTCATGTCGCGGAGGGGTAATCTGCCACCTATGCCAATTTTAGCGGAGAGGAGAAAATTAATTGGTGCAAGATAATATTCTATAAAAATATATATTTATTAACTTCAATATTCTGAACTCTCACCACCCCCAACCACTGAATATTAACACTAAAAGAATTCTACATGAAAGCTCTTTCTGCTCTATGGCAGGAGACAATAGATATTACAGAGGCATTAAAGCATTTACTCACAAGTTTTGATTAATTATCAATCACCCTCTGGGGCTACGTCACAGCCTATTACTAGTGTCCAAACTTCAGGGGAGTCTTTGCCCGTGGACTTTGAGGCTGGAATCCTCCCAGCTTTAGGGAAAAGGAGATTCTTCCCGGCTTGTTGGGAAAATGATGGTCTCTGACCTTGTTCTCCAGGCGAAGGATGCAATCTTTGCCCTTGTCTCCTGGCTTCTTCTGGATGCTCTGTCCAGGGATTTTTGGCAGGACCTTTAGATGCGGAGGGAGTACGTGCAGCACAGTCTGCGCACGGTCACAACACTGGCTAGCAGGCCGATCACATGCAGACAAGTGGAGTCTGCTCCTGGCAGCGGCACACTTACCAGGCAATGATAACGCAGCGGGCATGCAATAGTATACGCAGCTGCATAGGAGACTGAGCTCCATAGGTAAGGGCAGGCAATACAGGATCTGGTCATGACAACTCATCACAGTGGCATGCAAGTGTGCACAGCTGGCTGGGAGACTATGGGAGATTCTGTCTCTGTAATAACAGCAAAACAATTAGGCATCAGCAGTGCTGGTGAGTCTAAGTCTAATAATGAGCCTGAACATGAGTGAGCGTCTGAGCAGGGGAGTCCCGAGCATGTTGTTTACCTGTGTACCCCTATTTATTCAATGTGGGCCAAGATTAATAGCCCTTTGGCCACTAGAATGACCAATCAGGTTGGCAGTCAGCCAAACCTTACCATAATAGGCAAAAGCCACAGGCCTGGACTTTCCAAATATGGTAATAATGGGCCTTACACCAGGCAGGCACAAGGTGGATGTGTGGAGGCTTACACAACATGTTTACAACCAGGGGTCCTGGGCAGACCAGACTTTATGGCACCAGGCCTATTGTGCCCCTCTTATTCATTTAATGTGTTTACCTCTGGTTTGAGCAGAAAAACATGTTTGGGCAGGAAAACATGTCCAGGCAAGGTAAGGCATAAATAAGCCTATTTTTGGGCCTACAGGCCCTCCACAACACCTCAGTACAACCCCTTTCTGACCACAAGTCTCAATCTCCTGTGGGGATCAATACTTCATTCTTATTACACAGATACATCTTAAATGTTTCATCCCTCTTGTTTTGGTGTGTTCTACTGGAAGAATAAAATCTTCTTGCTGATAGATATTATTCTAGTTTAAGCAGTTCACGCACTACCAAAAGTTGTTTATCTTGCTGAATATTATTTTTTTTTCTAAAAAGCTATTTGTTTCATGATAGACAATATAAAAATGACAGTAGGGTACATAATTCCTTCCTTATTCCATCAAGATTAAAGTGATGTAATTTTAGGATGTATGTGTTTCTTCACATGAAGAGCACAAAACAAGCTACCAAAAATCCAGAATATGATAAACTCATCAAGGGTGGAGAGGTAGCTTCAGCAGACAACTTGAGAGTGTTCAGAATAATGATTTGACTAAACAGTGTGCATCTGTTTGTCCCCTAATGCTGCCAACCTCTAGCATGCTTTTCTACAACAAGCTCTTCCCAGAGTATTCTTCGTGCAGGCACACACTACACACACGGCCCATGGGAACCATGTTTTGAATAGAAGGTAGGGGCTGATGTGCAGTGTTGTGGAGGGAAAATTAATGAATGCAAGATGATATTTTTTTCCCAAATTAATATTGTTTATTAATTTTAATATTCAGACCACTCACCACCCTTGACCATTAATTTTAGTAATATTTAGGTTCTTACATGGTCATGGAAACATTCTATGGATAATATCTAGATCTAATAATAACCAGCAAGATATTTAGACATTAACTGAACAGGAAGAGAAGATTCCCGAGGTCAAATGCTGCTTGCAGTCAGTATGCTGCTTGCCCAGTAGATGGACGCAAGGAGCTCTTCCTGCTATGGCAGAAGGCAATGGAAAATTGCAGAGGGGCATTTAAGCATTTACTCACAAATTATTATTACCCAACTTGCTGGGCTTAGCCACAGTCCTGACAGTGCCCAAATGCTTTCAGGGAAATCTGTCTTGTTGGATGTTGAGACTTGATTCTTCCCAGGCTTCTGGCGAAGGACGCAGACAATCTCTGACCTTGTCTCTGTCTCCTGGCTTCTCCTGGATGATCTGTTATGTCCAGGACTTCTGAGCAGGACTTTCAGGTGTAGAGGCAGGATTGTTGGAGAGGGGAAACTAATTGATATGAGATGATATTTTCCAAAATTAATATTGTTTATTAATTTTGCTATTCAGAACTCTCGCCACCCCTGACTACTAATTTTAATAATATTTTGGTTCTTATACATGGTCATGGAAACATTCTATGGATAATATCTACATCTAATATAACCCGCAAAATACATAAACATTAAATGAACTGGAAGAGAAGGTTCCCACAGTCAGATGCTGCTTGCAGTCAATATGCTGATTGCCCAGTAGACAGGTTCAAACTCTTTCTGCTCTATGGCAGAAAGTAATAGAGAATTACAAAGAGGCATTTAAGCATTTACTCACAAATTGTTATTACTCACTCACAGAGGCTAGCCACAGTCTAGACAGTGTCCAAATGCTTTCAGAGGACTCTGTCTTGTTGGACGTTGAGACTTGAATCTTCCAGGCTTCTGGAGAAAGGACGCAGACAATCTCTGACTTTGTTCTCCTGGCTTCTTCTGGATGATACATGCATATGTCCAGGAATTCTAAGCAGGACCTTCAGGTGCAGAAGGCAGGATGTGGTGCAGTCTCAGCACGATGTCGTGCAGTCTCAGCACGATGTCACGCTGGACACACAGGTTGATCGCATGCAGACATCCAGGGTCTGCTCCTGGTAACTCACAGCAGTGGAGTTTACCAAGTAAGCAATAAGGCAGTGTGCAATAGCAGCATGGACGGGCACAGCAGAGATAGCATGGCAAAGAGCAGGGAAGCAAAGCAGTGGAAGCAAAAGCAGGTTGTTCACCTCAGTATCTCCTTTTATCAATGTGGGACAAGATTAATTGCCTTTTGGACACAAGAATAGCCAATCAGGATGGCAGTTAGCCAAACCATACCATATTAGACAAATCCATAGGCTTGCTTTTCCCTAATTTGGGAAAAGCACAGGCCTTGCACTAGGCAGGCACAAGCTAAGTGTGTGTAACCTGTTTACCACAGGGCCCCGGGCAGGCCAGACTCAGTGAGTGGCTCCATGTTCTTTTGTGTCTGTTTCCCACACTTGCCTCTCTGGTGGAGCAGAAAACATGCCTAGGCAAGGCAGGACATGTATAAGTCTATTTTGCGCCTATCAGGCCTACCACAACAAGGATGTCGTGCAATGTAGTTTCAGCACGATGTCACGCTGACCACACAGGCCAATTACATGCAAGCATCCAGGGTCTGCTCTCGGTAACTCACGACAGTAGAGTTTACTGGCAAACAATATGGCAACAGGCAACTACAGCAGGCAACGGCAGAGCACAACTGAGCACAGCAGTAAAGCACGTTGTTTACCTATGTATCTCCTTTTATCAATGTGGGCCGAGATTAATTGCCCTTTGGACACAGAATAACCAGTCAGAATGGCAGTTAGCCAAACCTTACCACATTAGGCAAAGGCATAGGCTCGCTTTTACCCTAATTTGGGAAAAGCACAGGCCTTGCACTTGGCAAGCACAAGCTAAGTGTGTGTACCTTTGTCTTGGTTCTAATTTAAATTTCCAGAGACTCAAATAAATTTGATAGAACCAATAACAATTTTATAAAGTGTCCTTCCCTTTTACCCCTTCTTTCCCAAAAGAAAGGAATTAGATGTGAAGAGAGAGGAAGGTAAACACACCCAAATAAATGAATCTCACTCAATTTGGAAGTTACAAAGAAAAGTTTAACAACAACTTCAACAGGTATCTGAGGTAAGGAAGTTACAAAGGGTATAGGGAAGGGAAAGCAAATACAAAAGGTATAAATACAACTCAATTTTGATGGTGATGGCTTTGTCTGCCTCATGTGTGATGGTCACATGGTGTTGCGGAGAGCAGGAATTAATATGTGGCCGAGTCGGGAATTTATCAAAAATAGTTATTTTTTATTTTCCCAAAAACTCGCCCCCACAACTATATATACAAAGATTAATTTAGTTTAATAAGCACATTCAGTTGCATGAGAATTAACCTACAAGGATACAATCAATAATCTGACTATTTTGGAAGTCAGAAGTTGGAAAAGGTGTTAGCTATTAATTAATAGTGGTTTCTTACTAAATTAAGCTAAGCCAAATAACTCACTCAGGCTGACTCGTGCGGTCTGTCTTCCTCTTCTTTTCCAGCGTCTGCAGGTGAATCATTAAGAGGTCGTTAAGGGTCGTTAGGCACACAAAGGTGTCAACAGGAAAGCAAATCCCTGAAGGTCTCTCTGCAGTCTAGGCACAGAGGAGTGTGTGAGCTCAGGCAGACACATACGTCCAGGCACAGGCAAAGCTCCAAAGCGGGAACCCCAAAGGCAGGAAAACTCCCAATATTTATAACCTTACCTTAGGCGCAAAAGCGCACGGCCAATCCCAGCCTGGTTCCAGTGCGGGAACTCACGGGGCAGTCCTCCCCCCCCTTCATGGCTGCAGGGCAGGCGAGGGGGGAGGGAAACCAGGCGGCTTTTCCCCTTTCCCCCCAAAGTCTGGGCAGGAGAGGAATTTAGGGGTACAGGACTCCAGGACACATGGTAAAACAAAGAGATACCAGGAACAGGATGGTGATGCTGGAAAGCAGAGAGCAGGAAGTACAGAGAGAAAGAAACAGGAAGTCCCCCTGCTTTTATGGATCTCTAGACAGGAAGGGGAAGTGGGCTAACCATCACCTGGTGGTGTTCAGACCCACTCCTGGGGAGGTGTCAAGACCACCTAGGGTCAGGTTCAGGGTTACTCCCCCTGGAGTGTTAACCCTATACATTCCACCCCTTGGTTAGACCATTTCCACCTTCCTACAAACAGTCTCCTTTTTTAAAGACAGGAAAATGTGTCAATGGATTAAGAGTTCTTAAGTCCTTCTTGGTCCCCGTCTGTATCCTAAGGTGATGGGCCTCTCTGGTCCGGTGCAGGTTGGTGAGGTGAGGTGTGAGCAGGACAGGAACATGGAAGAAGAATCAGGGAAAGAGGAACAGTTCTTGTGGGGAGCTCAGGAAAAGTCTTTTCCCTCTGGAAGGAAAACATCAGGAACAGTCTTTCGCAGTAGGACATCAGGGAAACAGGTGTAGGTGAGATGGTTGTAGACATCCTCTGGAGGAATATCAGGAACAGTCTTTCACTGCAGGGCATCAGTGAAGAATCAGGTGCAGGGTTCTGTTGGATGCCTCATCATGATGATGTATAACTCCTCTGGATCGCTGCTGGTGTGGTGTAGGTTCTGTGGACACTGTGTTGTGATGTGATGCTGTAGAATTCCTCTGGATCTCTGCTTGTGTGGTGTAGGTTCTATTGAACATGTTGTGGTGAGGGTGTAACTAGAAAAACAACTTATAACCACTTATAAACTGTAATACAATTATTACGCAACTATTATACAACTATGATACAAATATTATACAACTATAATACAAGATTACATGGAACCAACTCTGAGATTTAGACCTTTTCAGCTAAAGTGAGGTTTCTCTGTGGGACACACTCAGTAGTATCTGTTTCAAGCATTACCCAGTATGTGTGATCAGGACCCTCTGCAGATACCACTCCCTTGATAGGTTTGCCCCCAGAAGCAGGAGCAACCCACACAGTTTCCCCCAGTAGATTCCTTTCACAGACCGCAGGAACTCCATCTCCCTCAACTATGTGCAATAGGGCAGATTGAGCAGGACCAGCTCTGTTGACTGATCCCCTGCTGTTCACCAGCCAGGTGGCTTCTGCTAGGTGTCTCTTCCAGTTTTTGAAAGTTCCACCTCTCATAGCTTTCAAGGTGGTTTTCAGCAGGCCATTGTGACACTCAGTCTTTCCTGCAGCTTGGGGATACTATGAGATGTGGTGAACCCATTCTATCCAATGCTTTTACCCAGCTGCTTACAAGGTAATTCTTGAAATGGGTCCCATTGTCTGACTTTATTATCTCTGGGGTACCGTGTCTCCACAGGATGTGACTCTGCACACCCAGGATGGTGTTACAGGCAGTAGCATGAGGTACTGGGTAGATTTCCAGCTTTGTTTACCACAGGACCCTGGGCAGACCAGAGTGCTAGACTCTCTGGCTCAAGGTTCCTTTGTGTTCTTTTCCCATGCTTGCCCCTCTTGTGGAGCAGAAAAACATGCATAGGCAAGGCAGGACTATTTTGGGCCAATGAGGCCTACCACAACATGCAGGGTACACTATCTTTCAGCAAACTCTCTCAGCTAAGGTTAGATTTCTCTGTGGAATACACTGTATTTCACCATTTTCCTGCATTACCCAGTAGGTGTGACCAGGGCCTTCAGCAGACAACACCCCTTGGACAGATTTCCCTTCATCCGAAGGAGAAAATATCCAAACAGTTTTCCCTAACAGATTCTTTTCACGTACAACAGGAACTATATCACCATCTACTGTTAGGACCAAGTCTGATTGTGCAGGTCCTGCCCTGTTTACTGAACCTCTACTATTTACCAACCAGGTAGCTTGTGCTAAATGTTTGTCCCAATTTTTCAGAGTTCCACCCCCCATGGTTTTTAGGGTGGTTTTCAGCAAACCATTGTAGTGCTCAATCTTCCCTGAAGCTGGTGTATAGTAGGGTATGTGGCAGATCCATTCAATACGGTGCTCTTTGGCCCAGGTTTTCACAAGATTGTTCTTGAAATGAGAGCCATTGCCTGACTCGATTCTCTCTGGAGTTCCATGTCTCCACATGATTTGTCTCTCCAAGCCAAGAATGGTGTTACGTGCAGTAGCATGTGGGACTGGATAGGTTTCCAACCATCCAGTGCTGGCCTCTACCATCGTTAGCACATACTGCTTGCCAGAACGAGATCGAGGTAAAGCTATGTAGTCAATCTGCCAGGCTTCACCATACTTGTACTTTGACCATCTCTCACCATACCATAAGGGCTTGATTCGCTTAGCCTGCTTAATAGCAGCACAAATGTCACAGTCATGGATGACTTGGGTGATAGCGTCCATGGACAAGTCAATTGACCTATTGCGAGCCCATCGGTGTGTTGCATCTCTGCCTTGATGTCCAGATGAATCATGGGCCCACAGATCTGGGAACAGTTCACCTCGGTGTTTCCAATGAAGGTCAAAATCTAAGTTGGTATCAACTTGAGAAATCTTATCAGCTTGGTCTGCCTGCTGGTTATGTTGGTGCTCCTCAGTGGCTCTATTCTTGTCCACATGTGCATCTACGTGCTGCACCTTCACTGGAATTCTCTTCAGCCGTGCATCAATGTCCTGCCATAGATCAGCACACCAAATAGACTTTCCTTTCCTCTGCCAACCATGCTTCTTCCAGTCCTTTAGCCAACCCCATAGAGCATTGGCTACCATCCATGAGTCGGTGTAGAGGTAAAGGATGGGCCAATTTTCATGTTCAGCCACTTTTACCTCAGCGAACTGACTGGATTCTCCTTCTCCTTCTATTGCTACAGTAACTCTCCTGGTAGGACTCAAGACTGCAGACTTCCATCTTTGCTTGTTCCCAACAAGACGACAGGAACCATCTGTGAACAAAGCATAGTTCTTTTCCTGACCAGAGAGATCACCATAGGGAGGAGGTTCTTCATCACAGGTTATTTTCTCCTCTGGAGGTTTGGTACAGTCTGTGCCTTCCAGCCAGTTGGTGATCACCTCCACCAGACCAGGTTGGTCAAGATTACCCATTCGTGCTCGTTGGGTTATCAAAGCCATGCATTTAGACCAAGTTGCATCTGTGGCATGATGTGGTGATGAACCTTTGCCCTTAAACATCCTGTTTAGAACTGGCAATCTAGGAGCTAAAAGTAATTGTGACTCAGTTCCAATCACTTCAGAAGCTGCTTTCACTCCTTCATAAGCTGCTAGCATCTCTTTCTCAGTTGGGGTGTAATTTGCCTCTGAACCTCTGTAGCTACGACCCCAGAAACCAAGTGGACAACCACATGTCTCGTTTGGAGCTCTCTGCCAAAGGCTCCAAGTTGCACCATTGTCACTGGCAGCCGTGTACAGAATGTTCTTAATGTCTGGACCAGATCTCACAGGTCCCAAGCCCACTGCATGGACTATTTCTCGCTTGATCTGATCAAAGGCTGCTTGTTGTTCAGGTCCCCACTTGAAATTGTTTCTCTTATGATTCCATCATGCAGAGGTTTGACAATTTGACTAAAACCAGGAATGTGCAGTCTCCAAAATCCCACTGCACCCAAGAAAAATAGAGTGTCCTTCTTATTGGTGGGAACTGCCATGGTGGAGACTTTGTTGATCACATCCTGTGGAATGTGATGGCGACCATCCTGCCACTGCACTCCCAGAACCTGAATTTCTCTGGCAGGTCCTTTGACCTTGTCTCTCTTAATGGCAAAACCTGCTTGCAACAGAATGTCAATGATTTTGTTACCTTTCTTGAAGACTTCCTCAGCAGTTTGGCCCCACACAATGATGTCATCGATGAATTGGATGTGCTCTGGAGCTTTACCTTTCTCCAGTGCATTGTGGATGACTGAGTGACAGATGGTTGAGCTGTGTTTCCATCCCTGAGCGAAACAGTTGAACTGGTACTGGATTCCTCTCCAGGTGAATGCAAACTGAGGCCTGCACTCCTTTGCTATGGGAATAGAGAAGAAAGCATTAGCAATGTCTATGGTTGCATACCACTTAGCCTCCTTCGATTCCAGCTCGTACTGGAGTTCCAGCATGTCCGGCACAGCTGCATTCATGGGTGGAGCCACCTCGTTGAGGGCACGAAAGTCTACTGTGAGTCTCCAGTCTCTGTTAAGTTTACGCACTGGCCAGATGGGATTGTTGAAAGGTGAATGAGCTTTCTTGATGACAGCCTGACTCTCCAGTTGACGAATCAGCTGATGAATGGGCAACAAAGAGTCACGGTTAGTTCTGTACTGCCTGTGGTGAACAGTTTGAGTAGCAATTGGCAGCTCCAGATCCTCTATGTCATGATGTCCCACAACTGCAGATTCATCAGAAAGTTCAGGTCTAATGGACAATTTCAATTTATCATCCTCAATCTCTACAGATGCTATTCCAAAAGCCCATTTGTGACCCTTAGGATCTTTGAAACAACCTTGTCTCAAAAAGTCAATTCCCAGAATGCAAGGCGCATCAGGACCAGTTACAATAGTATGTGTCTTCCACTCTTTACCAGTTAAACTGATCTCAGCCTGCAACTTGGTTAATTCTTGAGATCCACCAGTGATTCTAAAAATAGATATGGACTCTGCCCCTTTGCAATTGGATGGCAACAAAGTACACTGAGCACCTGTGTCAACTTAAGCCCTGTATTTCCGAACTTTTGAACTGCCAGGCCACCTAATGAATACATTCCAATAGATTTGGTTCTCTCCACTATCGCTTTCCTCCTCCTGGCTGGAGGCAGGGCACCCCTAATGCTGAACACAGCATGTGGGGTGTACACAATGATTGATGTTGTTGTGAGAGAAATTGCAGTTGTTGGAATAATTGCAATTGCTCTGGGGAGCTGAAGAAGTGACAGCTACTTTTCTGGCATTGCTGCCTCTGTTTCTGCCACTCTTCAGTCCCCTGACTCTCTTTGAAAGAACTGAAGTAGGTTGACCATTCCACTTGTTCATGTTCTAACCGTATTGGTCATGCAGCATTACCCACAGTGACGCACGTGATTGGTGATGCCTAGGTGGAATTTGTCTCCTCCTGGGCTGGAATTGCCTTGCAGGAGGTGGGCGTCTGTTCCTGGTTGCAGAAACATGCACCCATTCAGATGATGCAGGAACGGTATCCTTTACCAGATTGGCAAAGTTTTAAAGATCCTCCTTCAGTTCTTTCATGCTGTCTTTGATGCCATCCTTAATGCTATGTTTAATTTCATTCTTTATCCATTTAATCTCTGTTGTCGTAGTTTGCATGGCAGAGACTATGGCAGAATGTGACAAGCTATCCTCTACCTGCCTGAGCTGGTCAGTGAATTCACCAACAGTGAAAGACCTTCCATTATCACCCCTTGATAGAAATTTGCTAGCCAAGATATTAGCATAGGACGAAGGAGCAAGCTAAATAAGCTTCTTCATGAGACCTGTTCCAAGAGGAATGTCATCAGGCTCATGTGTGCCATGATCTCCATAAAGCACTTTCTTCACAGCAAAATACTTCAGAAGCTTAATTCCCTGCTCAATGGTGTTCCACTTCTTGGCAGCCCATGGCAGATCATTTTGGGAAGGATATCTCATAGCCACAGCCAACAAAAGGCGTGTCCACAAGCTAACCCTACCAAGAGGACTTGCTAGGTATTTGTCCACTCCACTCTCCTTGGTGAGTGGTCCCAGCTGCTTGGCAGACTTGTCTCCTACCTGCAGGGCATTAGTACCAATGCTACGGCATCTCACTAGCCAGCTTAGGATTGGTTCTCCTGATTCCCTTGAATATTCCTTTCTAACTTCCCTGACCTCTCTGAGTGGATCATTGGAGTCTTAGATGTCATCCTCCTCCTCTTGTTGATCTGGTTGTCCCTGGCCTAGAAACAGAACCTTCGTCATAGCACTCTTAAACTCATTGGAACCATCCTCTTTCTTGGCAGCCAACCTCACAGCCCTCTTCTCATTTGAGTACTGTGATCTGAGCATGTTCGCCAGGTCCCAAAGACTAAATGCCTCCTCTTCCTCTTCTTGATCACCAGAGGTCCCCTCTCTTACATCCTCCTTTGAATCGCACTTTATCAAATGCTGTCTCTTGGCTTTCGCTTTAGCAGGTGCCAGAAAGGCCTGCACAGCAACAGACTTTGACGTGTCTGCTGGAGGGTTTGAATCATTGGGGGTCTGACCTGGGGTCTGTGAGTTCAGATCTGCCTTAGAGCTAACAGGATTCTGGTCTGCTGGTGGCTGGGGATTCGAACTGCCTGAGCTAGTGTTACTAGTATTATCAGTAGTGTTTGCCTGTACTCCTGGGATGCCTGCCAATCCTGTTTTTTTATCATTCCCGCTAGGAGTGTTGGCAGCGTTCCCAGAACCTGAAGAGGGAGGTGTAGGGACTGCTGTCCCTGAGTTTTGCTGGGGAGAAGGTGGTGTTCCTGAGTTATCTTTGTTTTGATTTGGTTGCAAAACTGTCTCTTTTGGTTTAGAGACAGAGACCTTCCTAGTTCTTACAGGCACTGCATTTGATTTTTTCACACATGATGCCAGAATTAATATGAAAATCAAAATTACAAGACATAAATTGACAGCCACCAGTCATGCCACAGTTTGCTTTGGGTAAAATTCTAAACAAGGGTCTGGCCTCTCAGTTTGGGGGTAAATTACTCTCATTAATGCACTAGTTAAAGCAGTATTTTGATTGCTTGTAAAATTATTGGTAAATACCCCTGTAATGTTACTGGTAAGATTTTCAGTGACATTAAAACCAGTATACCCAAGAATGAGATCACCCCAGGACCAGAAAATGCTTGTAAGTTTAGCTTTGACCTTCTGAAAATCTACATTAAGCAAGAAATAACCAATGTGGGCTTTGATCCAATTATACACAAGAAAACAGAAAACAGGCCACACAATAGCCCCCACCAAGTAAAACAGCTGCTTCATTAGCTTCATTCTGATTCCCAGAGTTAATTAACAATCACTCAAATGAATTTGCCTCATGTTGGGCGCCAATAAAGATATGTGGTGGTTTGGGTGTTACCCGCCCCCCCACACTTAAGAAGGTACCCAGACTAGTCTCAGCCGGCTCTGGGAATATAAATGAAGCTATTTATTTACAGCTAGCACAACGTACAAGCAGTTATTTACAGTATATACAGTTATATACAGAAATATACAAGGTAAAAGGTAATACAGAAATACAACTCCCCTCCCAGAAACCTGAGTCCCCAGGAGGGGCTCTCAACCACCCCTGCACCTTCTCCTGCCACTCTCAACCTTACCCCAGTCCTAAAGAAGAGAAGAGGTTCAGCCAAGAGGTTAAGAAGCAAAGGTGAGTGGAAGGTGAAGCGAGGGAGCTGCAGCTCAGTCAAAAGCCCAAAGCCGAGTGCCACAAATTGGCGAGAGTGTTATCTAATGTTTACATTTTCTCGTTCAGCAAGACTCTGAGGGAAGCAGACATCACCATTGTTTTCCTTTCACAGCCTATAATCTACTTTTTCTCACCAAAACATTCTAGCTTGCTTCAAACTAGCACAGTGCCCTGGCACTGTGAAGGACAAGCTCCTGCCGTAACTGGACCATCTCTGCTTTGGACAGCTGCCTCACTTTGCACTCTTTTGTGTAAGATGACAGGCTTAACAAGCATTGGGTCCTTTCGAGAACGAGAACTGGCAGCATCTGGATCACCCTCTCTCAGACCCTATCAAGTAGCAAATTGCTGGCTGCTTCCCGGATGGGGCAACTCTAGCAATTTTGACTCTCACCTCTTGTGAGGGCAACGTTGTCCTGTGACCATCCGACTCAGGAAGATGTGCTCAAGAAACTTCTGAATTTGGTGTCTCTCTGACTTGTCTCAGACTTCTGTGGCATGGATCTCTATTACTAGATATCACTGGTGATGTCACAGGCTGCTCCTGCAGAAAGAATCCAGCAGGGATCTTTGCCAAGTGCTTACTCACATCCTTGTATAAGCTTTTCTCTTAATCTTCTGCTCAGCCTGATTGATAGTGGGGTAAGTTATGGCTGTTCAAGGCAAGGTTGGACGTGGCACTTGGTGCCATGGTCTAGCCTTGAGCTCTGTGGTAAAGGGTTGGACTTGATGATCTGAGAGGTCTCTTCCAACCCTGATGATACTGTGATACTGTGATATGTTTATACCTTAGCCTTTTCCATTTCCTGACTTCCTAAATAGCCAGATTTATCTATAATATCCTTTGTAAGATACTCTCGATTGAAATGAGTCTGCTAATAAAACTAAATTAATTTTTGTATATAGTTTTGGGGATGGGGTTTCAGGAAAATAAAATAATTATATTTTTTTATATTTCCTGACTCAGCCACATTAATTCCCTGCCTTCACAACAGTAATGTAATTGATCTCATTTCTGGGTAAGTGGTTTTTTGCTTGGACAATTTTTGGCAATAAAGAGATTTTGATTTTCAAATTTATCTTTTCTGGTGTAAGGAAAGCAAAACAAAACAAAAACAAGAAGAAAAAGGAATATTACACCAAAGGGAGAATGCTTCCAGTGCATCAATAGGGTTTTGGTTGCTTATTGCTATGAGAGACTCAGTGTGCAAGTCAACTGGGTTTTTACTAGAAGTTATTGGAGAAAACACCAAACTAGAAGGCAGAGACAAGAACACTGGGAAAAGTGAATAAATCCAGTGCTGTTCTCCATGACCAGTAATTCAATTTGTTGTGACTTGTATCTTGCCTTTTAAAGACAAATTTGACAAGATCTAACAGGATTTTCAATAAAAATAAAACCATCCACATTTCATGTGGAAATATGGACCAAAGAATCTGACTAATTTTCCCAAGTTGCTGTCTGCTATTTCATAAAATGTAACTAGAAAGTCAAGCTTCATAGACAGTATCATTTTTAAAAGTTGTTGTCAGCATTTCTTCATGAATTTCGGACAAAGCTAAAGACACTCTTCTTGCACAGGCCACAGTATGAAATGTCCTTCTCAGACAGATCCAGTCCATTTGAGATCTCCTTGCCAGCGTGACAAAACAATATTTCATACACAACACGCTCTGAGCAGCACTACAACAAATCACGAGGGTTATGCAAACAGATTACAGGTGGTTAACATGCATTTGCTTCTTCACAGATAATTCAGTTAGTGAATGCTCTGAAGTTATAGACAGAACATCAACATATATCATAGAAAAAATGATAGCATTTGTCAGTCTGCACATTATGTTTTTGTAATATTTACATTAAAATATACAGATAAAAGTGTCCAAGTGCAAATATATTCTCTTTATAAATGGAAATAAATGGACAGCATAAGGTTTTTTTTCTTTAAAAATGGATAATATTTTATGCTTCTGAATAGATTATCTGTATAACTCCCAGTGGTTTTTTTTTTTAATAATTAAATATGGAATCTTAAGAGACCTTCCTCTCAGCTCAGTTTAGGTGAAAAAAAGGTGATGCACAACTCTAAACAAAGCCATCTGGTTCAGAATAAAGCTTAGTATATTTCCTCTTCTATGAAGAAAAGGGAATATGTTTGACCTCCAGAACCTTATACAGAATTAGTTCATGAAAAGAGAAGATGCAGAGAACCAGTGATGAGAAATTTTCAATCTGTTGTAGCCACAGCCATATCACTTCATCTCTTTGTGCCTCAGTTTCTCAGTGGGCTGTAAATTTAATGCTCTTAAAAACATGAATTCTTATTTATTTCTTTGGGTGACTTTAGCAAACATTTTACCATTGTTTTGGGGGAAGAGCAGGAAAGATTATGACATGAACCTCTTGACTTTTCTTTTGTCCTGCAGCCTGATTAGATTTGTTTGACCCTTCGATTCCGAATCTTTAATTTGAAGTGGCTGCCCGTTCTCTAGATTGGTGGAATCAAAAGGAGTTTCAAAGGAAAAACAAGAAAACAAATAGAAGAAAGTCCTGCCAATCATCCTTCCTGCTTTGTAGGAGTCTAATTTGTGGCTTAACCTGGTAAAATACCCACTTAAAAAATACAAAGTGACTCCTGCTTTTATCTGTGGTGAGACAGAGTGTGGTTTCTGTATCAGGCAGGTTATTTTAAGTAATTCTTTCACATAAATTCAGCATCCCCCAATGATACAGTGCTTGCATTTTGCCCCTTTTAACTAAACAGAAGTTGAGCCAACCTAGAGTGTACTTCTCTGCATTGATGTTAATTTTCATATCTGGACTAAAATTGGAAATATTAAAGGGTTCATTAACTATTTGCCACTGAAATTTAACATAATGTAATATAGAAAATGGAAAGGGTATTTATGGATTGTTTAACGCAATAATTAACTCTCCAAAAGAAGGAACAAACTTCATGTTTTTAACTCCACAGATAATTTAAATTTAGGAAAGGCTGAAAACACCACTCAAAACAGAAATAACAAAGGAGTTTAAAAACACGGTGAAGAAGAACAAAAGGAAATACAAAGAGATATGGCTCAAGAAATAATGCCGCAGGCTGGTATTGCACAGAGGAAAGGTAACCACCAAGTAAAGAGAAGGAAGGAACTGTAACATTGTTTTCCAGCATTACAGGAAGGTGACAAAAGAAATGCCAGTTGTACCTGTGGCACTGAAGCAGAAGATAAATTCATATATATATATGTATATATATATATATATATATATATATTTTAGCAGTGCTGTCTGGCTGAGCCTGTAGCCCTGTGTTAGTTCCTGGCTGGGATTCAGGGGAACATCACTGTGCCTGGCATTGCACAAATGCCCTCCACGAAGACTAGCATACTCTTCCATTTAACCTCATGTGTCATTGCTGTATCCCTTCTCCCTTTCTTTACTCATCTGCTATTTATTTCATTTCTCTATTTCATGCTTATAACTTTGTATTTGACACTGTTATATCCACCGAGAACAGCCTAGCAACAAAACAGCTGTGCTAGTTTGGAGCTAGCTAGAATGTTTTGGTGAGAAGAACTACATTACAGGCTGTGAGAGAGAAACAATGGTGATGTCTACTTCACTCACAGGCTTGCTGAGATGTATAAGAGCAAGAATCCAAACATAGATAAAGGAGTTGCTCTCTGTCTGGGCTCTGGGCTGCATCTCTCTAACCTCACCTTACGTCTCTCTAATTAATCCACTTGCTTTCTAACTCCCCTGACCGACCCTCCATTCTTCCTTGGCCACAAGGCAATGTCTGGGTTAAGGTAGAGGGGTGGGAGAAGGTGGAAGAGCGGTTGGGAGCCCCTCCTGGGGACTTAGGTTTCTGGGAGGGGTGTTATGTTTCTGTATTACCTTTTAACTTGTATATTTCTGTATATAGCTGTATATATATTGTAAATATTTACTTGTATATTGTGCTAAGCTATAAATATAAAGCTTCATTCAATTTCCAGAGCCTTCTGAGTCTAGTCTGGGTGATTTCCAAAGTGTGGGGGAGCAGGTAACACCCAAATCGTCTCTGTCGTGGAACGCAGTTTCGCGGCAGAGTTATGGGGAAAATACGCGAGGCGTTGACTATTTTATCAGTGATTTATTGCAAAGAATGCGGATTCCCTCTTCCCGAAACTACACCACCACTGTGAATTCTTTTTGATTGAGATCAATGCTTTCCATGACAGTCACATATTTTATTTAAAGAGAGCAACTCCTTTATCTGCATTTGAATTCTTGCTCTTATACCTCTCAGCAAGCCTATGACTGAAGTAGACATCACCATTGTTTCCCTTTTACATCCTGTAATCTAGTTCTTCTCACCAAAATGTTCTAGCTAGCTTCAAACTAGCACAACAGCTTATAAAGTTGCAGACCGAGTTCTAACCCAGTGTGAGAGTCTGAATACTCTCTCCTGTTCATCAACAAAGATAAAGATTCCCTTTGTTAACCTCCAGGACACAGACCAGGTGCTTGGACGAAAGCTCAGGGATACAAATCAAGAGACAATGCCTTGGCAACTCCTGGACCTCAGTCTGGCTGGAATGCCCAGGGTACATACATCTTATCTCAGCTACCCCGAAGAGAAAAGGCTGATGTGTATTCAGGGTATGGACAGGAACAGCCAGGGAGGGGATGGAGGCCCTCTTCCCAGTGGCACCAGACCTCTGCAAATGCATGAGAATACACAGGAAAATTTCCTGAGGAGATGCAGCTGGATGCTGTTGTGGTAGTCCTGATAGGCCCAAAATAGGCTTATACATGTCCTGCCTTGCCTAGGCATGTTTTGCTGCTCCACCAGAGAGGCAAGCATAGGAAACAGACACAAAAGAACCTGAAGCCACTGAGTCTGGCCTGCCCGGGGCCCTGTGGTAAACAGGTTACACACACTTAGCTTGTGCCTGCCTAGTGCAAGGCCTGTGCTTTTCCCAAATTAGGGAAAAGCAAGCCTATGGATTTGTCTAATATGGTATGGTTTGGCTAACTGCCATCCTGATTGGCTATTCTTGTGTCCAAAAGGCAATTAATCTTGTCCCACATTGATAAAAGGAGATACTGAGGTGAACAACCTGCTTTTGCTTTCACTGCAAGGGCATGTTGTAACCTTAATAGAAGAATTAGCAGATCTTAAAGATAGATTAGAAGAGGAGAAGCGGCGAAATTGGTTTTTGAAGTAGGGACTCCAGGCATAGTCAAAACAGACAAATCCTGCCCCCATATATCCTCAGGCAGAACTGGCAGTAGCAAAGGAAGCTACCATTCCCATGCGGCCTCTCATTAAAACCAACATTTTATATGAGGATGACGATGGTACCCCTACCATCACAGTGAAAGAGAAACCCTTTTCTTCCACTGACTTGGCCAAATTCCGTAAAGAGTTTACATGCTCTGCTGGAGAGTCTGAGGTGCAATATTTATGGCGTGTTTCTAAAATCTGAGGGGATCAGATTAGGTTAACAAAGGCTGAAGCCACAGACTATTGGGGTGCTAATGTTTTCCTAACCACAGGAAATAGGAATGGCCTTATTTATTGAGCAGCCTTCTGTGCTGGGAGTTTTGATTCAAAGGAGAGAGGAGAGCCTCTAGTTGTGAAGGGAGGCATGAATTAGATAATGGAAAATGTGCAGAAGGCAGATTGTTTGCAAATGGTCTATGATCGAGAACTGAAACATCATTTTGAATCGCCCCTTTCTCTCTTGGTGGACCCAAAGCAAATGACTCCTTTGGTCAGGGGACTTCCTGACTCTCTTAAGATGAAAGGCATTCAGCTTCGAAAAGAAATAGCTGACACCCCACTTGCCTCCAGAATGCAAACTGCTGAGGGAAAATTTAATACCCAGGAGGAGCCAGCCTGATTCGAAGCAATGGACATGGGAAGAGGTGGCAAGAGAGCTATTTGATTATGTCAGGCAGTATGGGGTGCCAGAGGAAGTTCAAAAGCCTGAACCTGGAAGCTTGAGGCATGTGAAAATCACTTACCTCCATGTCCAGATCCCTGGAGCCAGATGCATCGAATCCCCAAGTGACACTCGATTGGGGGAAGGGAGCATGTGAACACTAGACAGTATTGTTGTGGGGGTGGGCTGAAAGAAAGATATTCCAAAAGAAGTGATTGAGGGGTTATCCACGAGGCAGTTAGAAATGGTTGTGAAACACTGGCCTGAGCCCACCATTGATAAGAGGATGGATGTGCCTCCTAGGGACTGAGGGCTTCACCCCTCAATGGTGAGTAGGTGAGGTGAAGCATAGAGATCTGTGAGCTCACCAAACAATTGTAAAATTGTACACAGTTTGGGAAGTGGATTTGGTTTGTGCTTAGCTTTACTTTAAGCTGAAACAATCAAAGGCACTTAGAGGCCCATGCAAAGTAATTAAGCCAACTCTGTCAAGAGCTTCACCTGAGGAGGCTCAGGGAACCTCTCTTTGGGTGGGGGGTGTCTTGCACTGATACCTTATCAGTGTCTAAGGGAGTTGGCTATCCAAAGGAAAAAGTACCAGTTTCTTCTGAAATGCTTGATTTGTTAATCTCTAATGCTGAAGATTCCTTGATGTATTGTCAGAAGGACTTGTGTCGTTACCATACTAAAGACTTCTCAAGTTTTGCAGGCTATAAGTCTCCTTGCAGCATCGCTATGCCAAAGAACTGCACTTTCCTCATACTCTGGCAGATTCATGGGGAAGTTTTACCTAAGCTGCAGTGGACTCCCAACTGAAGGACTGATGGGGTGGGGGGGCATATGGAATGAACGTGTTATGTTCTGTTTTGTTAACATTGTTCTTTTGTCTAAAATACGTCTCGGGTGTATGATTATTTGGGTGGTTGGTATTGCAGTATGAAGGGTCATGCACATCCTGAGGGGAGATGGAACAATGTCCTTTTTCCTAACTCATTGAGAATGACAAATTCTACCTATTTCCAGGTGCCCATGACCCCCACAGGCCTGTTTGAGAATGGAACAACTGCCTTAAAGGGACAATACTGGATATGTGGGCACTAGGCCCATAAAAAGTTACCACCTAATTGGATTGGGGTGTACTATATTGCACTGATTCACTCAGTATTGTTCTTACTCCCAGGTGGAGAAGGAAAAGGTCTGGAAATCAAAGTATATGATAATTTAGGAAGAAAGAGAAGGTCCATCTCCACTCATTTGGCACAAGGTAGTGGTCAAAAGTGGGGAAAAGGTGACTGGACCCCCCAACGGATTACTGAATACTGTGGTCCTGCTACCTGGAAACCCCATGGTCAGTGGTGCTCGAGAACCAATCTATAACTTAAACCATATCATAAGACTATAAGCAATGCTAGATATAATCACCAATGAGACGGCTCTGGCCCTAGATCTGTTAGCAGATCAATCTACACAAATGCGAACTGCCATTATACAACACTGAATGGTTCTTGATTATCTGTCAGAAGAAGGAGAAGGTGTCTGTGGAAAATTAAATGATTCCAACTGTTGTCTACAGATCGATGACAATGGGAAAGTAGTGAAACAAATATCTTCTGGGATTAGAAAATTAGCTCACGTACCTGTCCAGACCTGGGAAGGATGGGATATGGGCTGGTTCTCCTGGCTTCCAGGGGAGCCTTGGGTGAAACAGATGTTGTTTTATTTGTTATGTGTTTTGGCATTGTGACTTTTCTTGCCATGTATCATTCCCTGTTTTATACAACTGATTCAATATGTAGTATCCAATATGCGATTTGTATTCACTGATGGTGGAAAACACATTCAGGCCATTACCTGACCAAAACCAATGTCTATTGTGAAAACTGTAAAAAACTCCCCTATTTTCCCTTAAACTTTTATTTTTCTTTTCTTCCCCCCCCCCATCCTTTTCCCCTCTTTCATCTTCATTGACAGGGTGGTGTGAGAATCTAAATCCTCTCTCTTGTTCATCAACAAAGACAAAGATTGCCTTTGTTAACTTCTGGGACTCAGACTAGGTGCTTGGCCTAAAGCTCAGGGATGCAAATCAAGAGACAATGCCTTGGAAAATCCTGGACCTCAGCCTGAATGGAATGCCCAGGGTGCATACATCTTATCTCAGCTACCCTGAAGAGAAAAGGTTTATGTGTATTCAGGGTATGGACAGGTACAGCCAGGGAGGGGGCGGAGGCTCTCTCCCTGGTGATGCTGGACCCCTGCGAATGCATGAGAATACACAGGAAGATCTCCTGGGGAGCTGCAGCCAGACGCTGAACAGAAAACTGTATAAAAGGCAGGAGGAATGCCTGCCAAAGTGTGCACTCCCACCAGACCACCAAGTGTACTTCTACCGGACTAACAAGGGTGCATTTCTACCAGACCACCAGAGCTGCACCACCACCAGAAGAATCCCTGATGAACTCCACAGAAGATCATCCTGAGCCACATACCCATCTCTCTCTTCCCCCCATCTGCGACTGAGGGTAATATGATCCCATCTCTTTTTCTTCCCTGCTTCTTTTCTTCTCCTTCATTCTCTTTATCTCTCTTCCCGTGCCCCCCCCCCCCCCCCCTCCTTTTGTCCAACCTTATCCTTTAATAAATAGTTTTTATGGTGATATATGGTCTCGTTTGCACCTTAATTTCACAACACAGAAATCCATAAGAGCAGATCTTTCTCCTCTGGACAGAGATATTGTTAATCTCTGTCCTCTGGACCTTGACACCCAGTAAAACATTTTGTGCCTCGGAATCTGTATAAGCTTTAAGTCAATAAACTACAACCACAGGAGAAAGCAGGTTAAACTACCCCTGACACACACACAAAGAATAATTTTATGGAAAACAAACATGCTATGGAAGGAACATACACAAAGAATACTTTTTTATGAGAAAGCTCTGTGCTATGGAAGGATTTTGAAAAGAAATAGGAAGACTGTAGATTATTTTTTTCATTATATTTTCTCTATTTTGAACTCTAAAGCTACCATTGTGATCAGTTTTGAACATCCCCGTCCTGCATCCCAACCCTACTGTTTTCAGTTTTTGAAAGGAAATAAAAGAAGATTAAGTAAACAGGCTTTTTATTTGACCCCACAACCTCATCCCTCAGTCTTTGTTCTGACACTGCTGTTACCAACTGCTGTCTTTCCATGTATGATTGCTCAAACCTCTACTGTCTCAAAACAATACATGTGACAAGACAGGGCTGATGGCCCATAATTACTCCACCTCAAACAAGGTATGACATTAACTGATCTGAATAGACAGAGTGATGGCTTCAATGGTCTTCATTAAGGCTCTAGAGGAGAGCTGCTAAAATGGTCAGGTGAATTGACAATGAGAAGAAATAATTTCTGTGGAGGCTAAAATTCCTTCTTTAAAACCACTGCATAGAAGACCCTGCTGGAATGTACACCCTCCACCAAGATCTTGAACTACGTCCATAAGAACTCATGGGAACCAAGGATGGTGATATCTTTCTTTTACTTCTTAACTCCCTCTCTCTTTTTCCCCCTCTTCTTTTTCATCCTATTTTTCTGCTGCTCCAGTCCATTATCAGTCCATGAATCCAACTCATCAGCCATTTGCCACTCAAGGGAGTAAAGCCCCGCTGCCTAGGGTTGGTTTGGGATATTGGGTTATGACAACATGTGACTGTATTTCTCTTTCTTTCTTTTTTTTTTTTTTTTTGGCTCTGTGGCAACTATCAGTCAGATTTGACTGCAGGAGGCTAGGCTGAATGGTATTAAGTTTTCACATAAAAATGAAGAGAAACCATTTAGGAGGAAAGAAACTCTGTAATTATCTTACAAGAAAAAAATTTTTCTCAAAACACAGAAAACTTTGCTGAGCATTTGTGGGAGAATTCTCCCACTAGCAGGACATGAGCTGCCTCGGGCTCAGGAAATCAAGCTGTAAATAATGAGCAACCCACACACAGCTGCAGAGGGCTGAGCCTGCCAGCTCCCTGGGGCGGACACCACAGGTTGTTTTGATACAGGGCAACCTATCTGTACCTTACACATAACTCTGAGCCAATCTGTACCGTCCACTTGTGCCAACCCCAAACTAATTGTGCACTCCTCTCCTGAGTAGTATATAAAGTATTGCACTGCCATAATAAAATGTACTCCATTGCTAGCAGCTGAGTCGACTCATCAGTACCTCGATCTCACCTCCACCAGCTTCCCATGAGCCGCATGCATTCAGACATTATTAGATGGCAGCAAATCCATAGAAGTTAGGAAAAAATGATGTTGCAACTAGCCTGTATGATCAAAAATATTTAAGTAGAGATTGTGGCTTATTAGAGACTGAAGTAGTTGAACACCATAATCAAATCCATGGAAATCTGGCTTTATTAGTGCTGCCCCTCGCTTGGTGTCCTTGACAATTTTGAGATCTATGTTCAGATAGAGTTTGTGTGTGGTCATCAACTCTACCGGAGAAGCACAAAAGTCCCTGTTCAAGATTTATCATCAGAAAAGCTCATTACTTTCTATTAAAAATAGTTATACAGTATTTTATCTCAGATGTTCTTAAGAAAAAAAAAATCTCAAGAAGTGTTTTCAAAAAATATTTCTGCTGTGCTCTAAAATGTGGGCAAGCATGTCGCTGAGATCCTATAGATTTGACTTGCAACATTAAGAGATTTAGTACTAACTTAGAAGTGAGCTTTATATATTACTGCTACAGCTGCTTACTGAAGTGCTTAGATCTTCTGTGAGCATTAATTTTTCAGTAATCTCTTACTGATCAAGTGGAATATTTTCTTAATAAGCATAAGGATTTCTCTGAGCTACACTATTCTTTTTTGGACTTGTGATGCAAACTATACTAAGGAAATTTCTCTCATCTTCTCTTTAAAAGTACTGTTGATATGCCCAATATTGACGAAAAAAAGTTGACATGAGAATACATCAAATCTCTGGCTTCAGGGACTGCTGACTAGGATACTTAGGATTTCACCAGCTGAACTGGTAATTCCTCCCTCCTCTTCAATCACAGGGATACAGAAATATTTTTTAGGGATATGTGTCTTGATCCAAACATGACACAGAAGATACAATATTATTGCATCATTAAAATAAAACAAACAAAACACAAAACACAAACAGACACCCAAAACACAAAAAATTTAAACCAAGCAAACAAACAAAACAACACATGAACTGCAGTTTTCTTGTCCCTTTGCAACTCAAATTTTCGGTATCTTTTCAACAAATAATTTCCCAAATGGAGCTTTAACAAATGGTGTAATTCTGGAAATAAAGCCATAAATACTTTTTTTTGTGAGACAGAGGAGTGCAAGTACAGTGTCACTCCATTTAGTTCATTTTCAGAGGTAGCTGATTACAGTACTATCCTTCCACATTAAATATCTTAATATATTTTCAGAGGGTGAGCTTTTTCCAGTGGGAAGAAGCTTTGCATGCAATCATTGATACCTGCAGGTGGGAAATATAAAAGGCAATTCCCATTCTTACAAATCAGCTGTACTTTGTCAGTGTAATAAGGCTATCTTTCAGCACAGAGTTATTTTGACTTTTTTTTTTTTCTTACTCTTGTTTTTTTTTTTTTTTTTCCAGGTAATGAGCAAAACAGTACAAAACTTTGCTGCATTCAGAGTAGTACTTGGTGAGAAGTATAAAAAGAGAAAATAACTTTTAGCAAGAAGATTACATTGTAACAAATCCCACAATGTATAATGATTCTTGAGATCTTTGGTAACAGAATATAGTGCCTCTGAAAGTTCTTTAAACCAAATCAGGTTTGGGGAGGGGAGTTGTTACATAATTTTTTAACAGAAGAATTTCATTCTTAGTCAACAGCACACTGAGGTTCATTCAGTGATTCCTATACTCCTTTAGCTTGCCGTGACAGTGTGTAATTTGGAGAAAGTAGTTTTCATTTAATTTATCTCCTAAAAATCTCACCAAATTTAAGAATAGCAAACAATCACCTCTTTGTTTAAAACTGTAAAGAACTGTGTAACTGTTACATGGCGTATCCAGCATAGTATTGAATTTTTTTTTTTTTAAGAAGTCATCCCCCTGAATTAAAATATAAATCTGAATTTTGTGTTCTGCTGGACATGAATTATCGAAGTACTTATCTGAAGTTATGTCTTTGAGTAATCTGCTTCCCTCAACTCCATTTAATGTTGATTTTGTAGCTCAGAGTAAGAGACAGAGAGATGAGAGTGGGCAGCTAAGTCTGGTCTTTGCCACCCATAATATCTTGCTTTATTCCTCCAATGGCTTTTGCTTAAAGGTTAAAGTTAAAATAATTCAAAATGGTGACACTACCACTACTCCTGCTCAGAAGGTTCATCCAATAGTGAATCTGACAGGAGGCTTCAATAAAATTAAGAGTAACTGGAGGTAGCAAAACAAAGCATATATTTCATTAACTGAAATCTAAACCTCCTATAATCCATTACAAGCATATTTTTTCCTAGCTAAGCATATATAATAAAGTACATAATATTTGCTGTAAGTTCTTCAGAGCTTCAATCCAAATCAAGAGGTTTAGCACAGTCTTTCAATGCTTTGCTTCCAATGGAGGTACAAAAACTGCACATTAATTTCTAAGATGGCATTAAAAGATATGGCAATGCTGCCAAAAATACACCAGCCATCTGGGTTTCCCATCTCTTAATCATTCTTTGGTGTGACCGAAAGGATGGGGGGACGGGACAGTGGCAGTGGGGTGGTGTTAGAAATGGAGTAAATATCAGTCCAAAGTCATCACAGTAAGCAAATATCTCAAGTTGAAAGCCCAGGGTGTGATTTCTAGAAGCGATGAACTTTGCTTCACCTGCCTGATCAGCAGCAAACTTGAAAACTGAGTAATTTTTATTCTGTAGGAAATACTTGCCTTTCCAAGGCAAAAATGCCTCTGGAAGGTATGTGTCACACTCCAGGTACATGCCTTGAATTTACCTCCCTGATAACAAGATGGTACCAAGAAAACAAAATAATAGAAAACATCAAGCACTGCAAAGTGAAACTAACATCTTGGAACTTCAGGTCAAATCAAATTTCTTCTCTCTCTGCTATAAGGTAGGAGAGTAAATTCTTCCATTTCAGCAGACTTGGCTGTCAAAAGGCTTAAAAAATCCAAAGATAATAAATAGGGAGGGCATTAACTGCTTAGTAAAACCTTCAACTCTCCTTCTGTCATGTCTGTAAAAAACATCTGATTTTCCTGCATTATTTATCATGCTGCTATTTTCTTGATCAGCTACACTTCTATATTTTCCTTCTCTATTCAAAGTTGGTTTTAGTGCTAATAAACCCCCCATCTTGGCAGTGCTGCTATGTATACTGGTATTGCCTAGATATCTTTGGATCCAGAGAGCTGCTCTAGAAGGTGTG
Source organism: Pogoniulus pusillus (assembly GCF_015220805.1). Taxonomy (NCBI): domain Eukaryota; kingdom Metazoa; phylum Chordata; class Aves; order Piciformes; family Lybiidae; genus Pogoniulus; species Pogoniulus pusillus. Next base: position 18,401,873 of record NC_087265.1, read on the forward strand.
CAGAAGAGCTGGAGGCAGCACCACACCACACATCCCTTCAGCCCACACAGTGTGTATTATTGCCTGGGGGAACAAACATGACAATCCAGGGATCTTTTGAATCCTCCATTTCCTATCAAGTTATCCTGGATGCAGTAAATTGTGGGAGTTGTCATTCAGACAACTCTGCAATGGAGAGTGAACAAAATGCAGGATGATTTCCCCTATGATGCAACCTTCATAAATTTTGATGCATTTATTCTCAGTCCTTTTGCAGAGTGCTGTAGTAGTAATAAGGTCTCCTGATATTTTAATTTTTAAGGTAAGATGACAACAGTAGTGCATTATCCATCAGGGACACAACCTCTCCGAGAGAGAATGTTCACCATAACACCCTAATTTCCTGAATAATGGACAGGGTACAGATGCCTGTGGCAGACAGTACTTCAAACAGGTTCTCAGATTGCAATCTCATGTGCAAAACTGAATGAACCAGGGTAAAACAGCCATGCTGGGGACTGCAGTCTCCTCATTATGAGGCACACCTGTGAGCTGATGACTACAGTCTGGAATACAGTGAAGCTACCTAGTTAGCATTAAGAGTTGTTGGGTTTTTTTTAACGAACTTAAGTCATGTTTTCTGCTGTTGTTACAAAATCAGAGTGTGTTAGTTTGAGGCTGATTAGGATATTTTAGTGAGAGAAATTATATAATGTGAAAGGGAAATGATGGTGGTGCCTACTTCACACATAGGCTTTCTGAAATGTATAAAACAAGAACATAAACATAGATAACTCGGTTGCTCTCTGAATGCAGCTGGTGCATGTACTTTTCTCCCTAACCAGCTGTCTGTGTAACTAATCCTTCTCCAAACTCACCTTGCACATAAGGCAAAGTCTGGGATAAGGTAGAGAGGTGGAAAGAAGGCGGAAGGGTGGTTGGGAGCCCCTCCTGGGGACTTTGGTGTCTGGGAAAGCTGTTGTGTTTCTGTATTGCTTTTAATTTGTATATTTCTGTATATAGCTGTATATATTGTAAATATCTGCTTGTATATTGTGCTAAGCTGTAAATATAAAGCTTCATTCCATATTTTCCAGCTCAGTTGAGTCTAGTCTGAGTGATTTCATAAGAGTAGGGGAGGGGACAGGTAACTCCCAAACCATCACATAGAGTGAAAATGTTAGCTGCTTTTTGTCAATATAGACCCAAAAGGATGTTACAGAGAATATATATATAAATTAAAAAACAAACAAACAAACAAACCTAACAACAACAACAAAACACAACTTTTTATAGTAGTTCATACTTTTTGGAATAAAAAATAAAAGCTGAAAACATGCCATGGTGAAAATGAGAAGCAGAATCTGTATTTCCCTCAGTCATAATAATGATAATTGATCTTCAACTTTGAGATACATTAGTTTTGTAATGACAGCTTAGCAATTCTTTCTGATTCCCAGCACATTTAGTGAAGGAACAGAGATTTCCTGGTTTTATTTCTTATTATAAACTTGATATGAAATGCAAATTTTTACCCTGTACTGACTTCCACTTGTTTGCTTCAAAACTACCAAGTCAGGCTTTCAAAATGCACATTATCCTACTCTGGTTTCCTAGACCTGCCATGAGACATTGCATTCACCAGCAATAAACACTGCTGCAGTTATTTTTCATTTACAGTTGCTGCAGTTCTTCTTCCCAATACAGCATGGCTAGATACTGAAAAATTCACCTGATTATATGGGCCTATTTATATAGCTCACAAAGGAAGTCTATAGATGGCAAGCCTATTATTGTGAAATTGGGTGTTCTTTCCTCTGAGTTGTGATTCTCTGAAGTCAAAGAAAATGGCTGCAAACTAGTTATTTCACCCCAGTCAAGATTCGACTAGGTAATTTGCAAATCCTCTCCTCCACCACACTTATTTCATTGGCAGAGTCAGTGAATGGATTTGAAATCAGTCTGCAGCAGATAGTTATACTCATCATCAGCTTTAAGACTTTATGATTATGAATGAAAAAAATGAGAGAAGAGAAAAGAAAAGAAAAACATTTTAGCCTAACCCACTTTTGTGGAGGGCCTGTAGGCCCGAAAATAGGCTTATTTATGCCTTGCCCTGCCTGGACATATTTTTCTGCCAGGACCCCAGGTTGTAAACAGGTTGTGTAAGCCCCCACACACCCAGCTCGTGTCTCCCTGGTGTAAGCCCATGTGATCCCCGTATTTGGGAACGTCCAGGCAAGTGCCTTTTGCCTATTATGGTAAGGTTTGGCTGACTGCCAACCTGATTGGTCATTCCAGTGGCCAAAGGAGCCCTTAATCTCAGTCCACATTCAATAAATAGGGGTACACAAGTAAACAACGTGATCAGACCCCTGCTCGGATGCCATTGCTCACACTCGGAGCCTCACTTGCAGCTCAGACTCCCATGCTCAGATGCTCAGACCCTCATGCTCTGACCCACTTGCAGATTGGACTCACTTACAGCTCCTTGCCCACGTACCTTACTTGCAGAGCTCACTTAAGCTTGCCTATACATATATATATATATATATATATATATATATATATATACGTGGAGCCTATAGTCTCCTAGCCAGATGTCCACATCTGCACGCCACTGTGTTATCAGGACCAGATCCTGTATTGCCTGCCTTTATCTACAGAAGATCACAGATCACAGATCACAGAATTAATCAGGTTGGAAAAGACCTTTCAGATCATCAAGTCCAACCTACCGCCCAACATCATCTAATGGCATCAAGTAAGATCATTGAGTCCAAACACCATTTGAGAATGAATCCAACCATTATCCAACCCTACCCAGCCTGGTGCTAAACCATGCTCCTACATGTCAGAAAGACTATGGAGCTCATACTCCCAGCAGCCATGCACATCCTGCATGCCCACTGCCTATCATTGCCTGGTAAGCGCCATTGCCACTGAGTTAACCAGGAAGCAGACTCTGAATTGTCTGTACACGCTAGCGGCCTGCTAGCCATGTGAGAATCATGCTGAGACAGTATGATATTCTCCTTCTGCACCTGAGATCCTGCCTACTAAGAATCCCTGGACAGAGCATCCAGAAGAAGCCAGCAGCATAAAGGCAGAGAATTGCATCCTTCACCAAGAGGACCAGATCAGAGACTGTCTCTCCCCCGAAACTGGGAAGAATCACCCTTTCCCCTCAAGCCAGGAAGATTCCAGCCTCAGGGTCCATGGGCAGAGATCCCCTGAAGTCTGGACACTAGGCATAGGCTGTGATATAGCTCTGAAGGGTGATTGATAATTAATCAGAATTGTGAGTAATTGTTTTGATGCCTCTGTAAATATCAGTTGTCTCTGCCATAGAGCAGAATCCGTTTCCAGCCCACTCTGCTAGATGAATAGTGTATAGATCTCAAACGGCATTAAGCCGTGGGGAAAACTCCCCTCTCTGTTTATAGTTTGAACTGTTTGCTAGTTATTAATAAGTTACTGTAGATATTTATCCTATAATGTTTTCATAACCATGTAAGAATCCTTTTAATATTAATATACAGTGGTTGGGGGTGGCAAGAGTTCAGAATATTGAGTTTAATAAAGATATATTTTTATATAATATTGTCTCTCCCCAATTAATTTCTCCCCTCCTCCAAAATCAGCGTAGGTGGCAGAATACCTCTCTGTGACACCCACAAAGAGAAAGCAAATAGGGTCATTATTTTTTACACAGTCAAATGTATTTCATTATCTTGCTTTTGTACAGGAAGGACAAATTACAGTATGGATTGCTTTGAGTTGGCTGCTAGGAGAGCAAAAGGGAAGGATCTCAAATGTAGTTATTTCCTACCATTTCAGTACCAGCTCCCCCTCACCCCCCACTCTGACTGGGCATTTTAAGCCCTGGCTGCAAAGAGTTTTAATAATGATGGTGCAGTGTTAATATTGATAACTGTGTAGTGCTGTGCCTATTTGTCAGTTTAATGATTATGTACATAAGAAAAATTGTTGCCTTCCTTCAGAGGCTGATGAGTTCTTCAACACACTATTATGAGAATAAATGTGAAAAGTAAAGTAAGAATTTAGGGAGTAATTAAACAACCTCACCACTGAATTTTAATTAGTGATACAAGGACTATTTCATTGCTCATCTCTAAATGTGCTTTCTGATGAGGGCATAATACCTACATTGATCTTGCACAATGTTCCTTTTGGAAGACAGTGCAAGAGCTCAGGTTTGAAGCAAGAGGTCTATTTCCTCCAAGTCCAATGTCAATGCATAGAATTTTTTTTAAAATTCAGCTTTTTCTTTCTTTGTTTGTTTGCTTTTCCATAAAACATTGCAGTACAACCATACCATAGGGAGTGTTATGGTTGGATTTGACTCTCTAAAGGCTCTGGGACCACGCAAGCTGGACACTGAGCTGTTTAAAGGAAATGTCAAGATTTTGATATCTGCTACTGAATCTTTAGTAAGATGTGCAAAAAGGAGTACCAAAGCAGAACATTCAAGAGCTTTGGCAGAGCAGCAGTTTGCAGGAGATGTTCCAGATATTTAAATTTCAGACAGAAGAAAATTTGACTAAATTTAAAAAATGCGGACAGAAAGGGGGAAAATAAAATAGAAACAATTCAAAGATATAGACTTTTAAATCCTGAAGGTTATTAATAGAACAATTTAAAATGTGAATGATTAAATTACTATCATTTAAACTATAAAAAATATGTCTAGATAATCTTCCAGAGACACTGAAAAGAAGTTAGAGGTTTACAGGTTGAAAGTGAAATAAGGATCATTGTCAGTATTATACAGAGATGGGGGTGAGACTAAATGCTATAAAAGGTCCTTCTTTATGCTTGCATATTCAGAAATTCAGAGCTCAGAAACTGATTTTAAATTAGGTCTTCTATAATGAGGAGGATAAAGCAGTTTATGTCCCATTCAACTCCTCTGAAGTATGAATAGCACAAATATTTTCTCCTGTCAACAAGAAGTAAGGTAAACTGTCAGGCTGGTTATTATAAAGCAGTAGCTACTGAAAATTTTGCCCTACAAATAATTGTCAAAATTCAAAATTTCTCACGAAGTACCCTGTCCATCATTTAAAATAACTCTTTTATGCAAAATACTGTTATGGTAATAACATATGCAAGGTGTACTCTTACTGCAATCTCAGAGATCTCCTCTAATGGCTGTTGCAGCATGCCTAACAAACGCTGCTGCTATTATCTCCCCTTATATATTGTTTTACTGGTATTTGGTTGATTTATCATAGAATTATATCCTTTATTATGTGGACAACATTTTGAAAGCACAATAATCTTACTTCAAATACACGCATAAGTAAATTAAAAATACTGCTTCACCTGACCAAGATTTGTACATAATTATATGTTCATATGTTTGTATATCCATGTATGAGTGAAGGCCTGTGATGCTACACAACACTAATGGGCACAAGATCACAAGCTGTAGCATTAATATGCAAAAGCCATTAAGCTCCTGAACACACTGCTATGATGAAACTCTTAATAGGATGTAGACTGTTGAATTAATAACATTCATCGTGATTATAGTGAGGTGCCAAGACTAATTGAAAAAGGTATTTGATCATAAATATAACTATCAGGAAGATTTTTCCTATTTTTTTTTCCATAATGAATTTAAATGTGCAATGAACAGAGTGTGAAAGCAATGGAGGTAAAAAAAAATATATTCCTAGTATTGTGTGTATTAGAAATACCAGTTGAATTAATCACACATTTACTTCAACAAGCTTTCATGTTTTGTCAAATTTCTGGTTTTTAATGCCCAAGTCTAGATCAATCTTTGTCTAAGAAGAATGCTAATAGAGTTATGTACTTGAGAGAACCTATTCAGAACTGCTTCATCTCTACAGATGATATGCATGTAAGGGAAACACAGGCAATTAAACTTTACATCAGAGAAAATCCTCTGTTCTCATAACTTCTTACTAGCTTTCAACTTACCTGCCTCTCAAATACATGCCTTTGGAAGCAGACATCCACAGATCTTCTTGTTTAAAATGCAGCAATATGAAACATGCTCCTAATTTCATACTGATTGTCAAAAATATTCCTGGGGAAAAAAAAACAACAACAAACAACCACCAACAAATGAAAACAACAACAAAAAAACCCAAACACCAGAAAAGTAAGAATAAAAATACTTAGCTGTTCTCAGTATAGCTGTTTAATAGTCTAAATCACAAATAACTTCTGCTAAATGTAAGAAGTCATATTAATGTCAACAGTTTTTCCCTTTTCTTGTTTTTGGTTGAGGACTTTTTTTTCAATTGTCTTTTGCTAAAGAATTATTTCAGAAAGAAGTCTTGAAGCCATCTGGAGAGGTGAAGGTGGGACAGGTAGAGAAATCCTTAGGGACATTATTACTTGTGATTTATGAACAACAGATGCAGATAGGATCAGTTGACTTCTCCATCAGGTAGCCAGACTTGAGTATGTCATAAGCACTTCTGTAAAAGTAGTAAACAAAACATGACTTTTTTTTACTTTAGTAAACAAAAGTAAGGAGTAAACAAAACAATCTTCCTAACCTGAGCTGACTATGTATGTAAATAATTTAAAGAGAGATTTGTGTACAATAAAATTGGTTGAAATTGTTCAGATAAAATCTTCCTTGCTTCTTGCCCAGAATTCTGTATGTTTGTTATACAAAGCGTAATACAATAAAACAAAACAGGGCACATGCATTTCCTTTAGTTTGTTTTAATATGCTTCTGGAAAGCTTAATTATTGCTTGATTAGGTAATACATGAAAATGGACATGTGAGTAACCAGGAAACTTTCTTTCAGAAATGTATCATTTCCCTCAGTATCTTTTTTATCTTCACTTCTCCAGTGTTTTTCAGTTCTCACACTTTCTATTCACTTAATTTCCCCGTTCTTACCCCCTACCTCTGCAACAGGCTCAGAGGAGCAACTGGAAACGTGCAGGCAATATATCAGGCAGAGGTCTTTTCCAGTCCATTTTATCTTGTTGACCTTTGTCAACCTATGCTACATAGGCTATCTCCTTTCCAGAGATATAACCACACAACTAGAAAGAGACAAATCAAGATTCAAGTCTCTGTGAATTGCACTACAGATGTTAGCCTATTTCCTACTGTCTCAAGCAGCAAAACTTCAACTGGAGAGCAGAATTTGTTTGGCAAAACAGGTCAGGACTAGCATATCAAATGTTGTGTCACCAATATTGTTTTACCTTTCTGCTTATATTAGTTCTTATATAGTTCTTAGGTCAGAATACAGAGAGGAATAGGAAAGCGTATTTGATGAACAAGTGGCTCAGAGGTTGGTGCCTCCAAGATAACTTTGGATTCTTTGATCTTGGGGAACTTCATCTTGCCACAGGTCTGCAAGCAACAGATGGGATACAACTGACACGGAAGGGGAGATTGACCCTGGCACATAAGCTGGCTGGGCTTGTTGAGAGGGCTTTAAACTAGAATGGAAGGGGGAGGGGGTTAAACATGACAGCACCAGAGATAAATCAAAGGGAATTGAGGACGGTAGGCTAGAGCTAGGGGTAAAAGCAGCAGCCCAGCTGAAGTGCATGTACACCAAAGCATGCAGTATGGATAACAAACAAGAGGAGCTGGAAGCTCTGGTGCTGGAGGAAAACTATGATATTGTCACCATCACTGAAACGTGGTGGGATGGCTCACATGACTGGTGTGCTGTGATCAATGGCTACAGTCTCTTCAGGAGAGACAGGCAAGGAAGAAAAGGCAGGGGAGTGGCTCTGTATATTAGGGATGCTCTGGATGTCATGGAGGTAGAAATCAAGGATGATCAAGTTGAGTCATTGTGGGTGAGAAGGCCAACAAGAAAGATATCCTGGTTGGAGTCTGTTATAGACCACCCAATCAGCAAGAAGAGGTTGATTTATTATTCTTTAAGCAACTGGAGGCTGCCTCAAGATCACCTGCCCTTGTTCTGGTGGGCGACTTTAACCTACCAGACATCTGCTGGGACTTAAACACTGCAGAGAAGAAGCAGTCTAGAAGGTTTCTGCAATGTGTGGAAGACAACTTCTTATCCCAGCTGTCATGTGAGCCTACCGGTGGGCAGCCCTGCTTGACCTGCTGCTCACAAATAGAGAGGGGCTGGTAGGGGATGTGGTGGTTGGAGGCTGCCTGGGGTCCAGTGACCATGAAATTATAGAGTTTTCAATACATGGAGAAACCAGGAGGGGCATCAACAGAACCTCCACACTGGACTTCCGAAGGGCAGACTTCAGCCTATTTAAGGAACTAATTCAGAAAGTTCCATGGGAAAAAGCCCTTGAAAACAAAGGGGTCCAGGAAGGTTGGACCTACTTCAAGAAAGAACTCCTGAAGGCACAGGAGCAGCTGTGCCATTGAGCCGGAAGATGAGCCGATGAGGGAGGCAGCCAGGCTGGATGGGCAGGGAGCTGCTGAAGGAATTGAAGATTAAAAAGAGAGTGTATCACCTTTGGAAAAGAGGGGAGGTGACCCAGGAGAAGTTCAAGGAGGTTGCTAGGTCTTGTAGAGGAAAAATTAGAGAGGCAAAAGCCCACTTGGAGCTCAGGCTGGCCACGGCTGTCAAGGAAAATAAAAAATGTTTCTTTAAATACATGAATGGCAAGAGAAGGGCCAAGGACAACCTCCAGTCCTTATTAGATAGAGAGGGGAACATAGCGACAAAGGATGAGGAAAAGGCAGAGGTGCTTAACACCTTCTTTGCCTCAATCTTCAATAATGGGACAGGTTGTCTCCAGGTCAGCTGGACTCCTGAAGTGGTGGATGGAGTCAGGGACCAGTATAGTCCCCCTCTAATCCATGAGGAAGCAGTAAGGGACCTGCTGCGTCATTTGGATCCTCACAAGTCCATGGGACCGGGTGGGATCCATCCTAGGGTGCTGAGAGAGCTGGCAGATGAGCTGGCCAAGCCACTCTCCATCATTTATCAGCAGTCCTGGCTCATTGGAGAGGTCCCTGAAGACTGGAAGCTGGCCAATGTGATACCCATTCACAAGAAGGGTCGTAAGGAGGAGCCAGAAAACTACAGCCCTGTCAGCCTGACCTCAGTGCCAGGCAAGGTGATGGAACAGGTCATCTTGAGTGCCATCACAAAGCACCTACAGGATGGCCAAGGGATCAGGCCCAGCCAGCACGGGTTTAGGAAGGGCAGGTCCTGTCTCACCAACCTCATCTCATTTTATGATCAGGTTACCCACCTGGTGAATGTGGGGCAGGCTGTGGATGTAGTCTACCTGGACTTCAGCAAAGCCTTTGACACTATCTGCCACAAGAAGCTCCTAGCCAAGCTGGCAGCTCATGGTTTGGACAGATTCACTCTGTGCTGGATCAAGAATTGGCTGGATGGCAGAGCCCAGAGAGTGGTGGTGAATGGTGCCACATCCAGTTGGCAGCCTGTCACTAGTGGTGTTCCCCAAGGATCAGTGCTGGGCCCAGTCCTGTTCAATATCTTTATTAATGACCTGGGCGAGGGGATTGAGTCCAGCATCAGTAAGTTTGCAGATGACACCAAGCTGGGAGCAGGTGTTGTTCTGTCAGAAGGTAGGAGAGCCCTGCAGAGGGACCTGGACAGACAGAGGCCAATGGGATGAGATTTAACAAGGCCAAGTGCAGGGTTCTGCACTTTGGCCACAACAACCCCAAGCAGCGCTACGAGATGGGGACTGAGTGGCTGGAGAGCAGCCAGGAGGAAAGGGACCTGGGGGTACTGATAGATAGTAAGCTGAAGATGAGCCAGCAGTGTGCCCAGGTGGCCAAGAGAGCCAATGGCATCCTGGCCTGCATCAGGAGCAGTGTGGCCAGCAGGACAAGGGAGGTTATTCTTCCCCTGTACTCAGCACTGGTCAGGCCACACCTTGAGTGCTGTGTCCAGTTCTGGGCCCCTCAATTCAAGAAAGATGTTGAGGTGCTGGAACATGTCCAGAGAAGGGCAACAAAGCTGGTGAGGGGCCTGGAACACAAACCCTATGAGGAGAGGCTGAGGGAGCTGGGGCTGTTTAGCCTGGAGAAGAGGAGGCTCAGGGGTGATCTTATTACTGTCTACAACTACCTGAAGGGGCATTGTAGCCAGGTGGGGGGTGGCCTCTTCTCCCAGGTAACCAGCAATAGAACAAGGGGACACAGTCTCAAGTTGTGCCAGGGTAGGTATAGGCTGGATATTAGGAAGAAGTTCTTCCCAGAGAGAGTGATTTGCCATTGGAATGGGCTGCCCAGGGAGGTGGTGGAGGCACTGTCCCTTGAGGTCTTCAAGAAAAGCCTGGATGAGGCACTTAGTGCCATGGTCTAGTTGACTGGCTAGGGCTGGGTGATAGGTTGGACTCGATGATCTTGGATATCTCTTCCAACCTGGTTGATTCTATGATTCTATCGGGGTTTGTTCTGTTTTCCTTTACTTTTCTGAATTTTTTGCTCATTTTCCTTTACTTTTCTGAAGTTTTTGCTCATTTTATCTGACTCAGAGGCAGTGAAATACATATGTTCCTTATCAGATGTAACAGAAACAAAGTTTGAGGTTGTATAGTTCCAGGAAACACCTTCTACCTGTGGCAAAAATATAAATGAGTGGTCTTTACTTGAAGCTTAGCAGTACTGGAAACAATTTGTTAAAAAAAACAAAAACAAAAAAAAAAAAATTTGTAAAAATAGTGTTGTGTGAAATTCAGACAGGTCTTTATGCTATGTTTGGTGTGCAGAGCCTGAGTAGAAATGTACAGCTTCTGTGAATTTTGGATACCAAATTAAAAGCATCACTTATGAACTTTCAAATACATACTTCTTAGAAAGGAATGGGAAAAAAGTGAGTTAACTTTGTCTATAAGCAATTTTGAAGTGATCCAATATTCCAAGTGAAATTAGGATCAGGGCTTTTTCCATATTTGTTCCAGAATTAGTGGAATTTTCTTAGTGACTGAAATTCCTCATTTTATTGTTAATTGAACTGTTTCTTACATTAAAAATATACTATAAAAGTAAAAATGAAATACTGAAATATAATAGAATCATAGAATCAGTCAGGGTTGAAGGGGCCACAAGGATCATCTACTTCCAACCCACGTGCTATGGGCAAGTACACCCTACCCTAGATCAGGCTGGCCAGAGCCCCATCCAGCCTGGCCTTCAACACCTCCAGGGGTGGGGCCTCAACCACCTCCCTGGGTAACCCATTCCAGGGTCTCACCACTCTCATGATGAAGAACTTCCTCCTCACATCCAGCCTGAAGCTACCCATCTCCAGCTTTGCTCCATTCCCCCTAGTCCTGTCACTCCTTGAGATCCTAAAAAGTCTCTCCCCAGCTTTCTTGAAGGCCCCCTTCAGATATTGGAAGGCCACAAGAAGGTCACCTGGGAGCCTCCTCTTCTCCAGACTGAACAGCCCCAACCTTTCAGTCTGTCCTCATAGGAGTGGTGCTCCAGCCCTCTGATCATGACCGTGGCCCTTCTCTGGACTGTCGTGGAGGGCCTGTAGGGCCAAAAATAGGCTTGTTTATGCCTTGCCTTGCCTGGACATGTTTTTCTGCCCAAACCAGGGGTAAACATATTAAGTGGGTAAAAGTGGCACAGCAGGCCTGGTGCCACAAAGTCTGGCCTCCTTAGAGTCTATGTTGTATAATGTGTTTGTAAACATGTTGTGTAAAGCCCCCACATGCCCAGCTTGTGCTTGCCCAGCTCATGTGATCTCCATATCTGGGGAAAGTCCAGGCCTGTGGCATTTGCCCATTATGGTAAGGTTTGTCTGACTGCCAACCTGATTGGTCATTCTAGTGGCCAAAGGGCCATTGATCTCGGCCCACATTCAATAAATAGGGGTACATAAGTAAACAATGTGCTCAGACTCCCCTGCCTGCGTACTCACTTGCAGAGCTCACTTAAGCCTGCTTGTATATATGTAGAGCAAATAGTCTCCCAAGCAGCCATGCACACCTTGCATGCCCCCTGCCTTATCATTGCCTGGTAAGTGCCATTGCCAACAAGTTACCAGGAAGCAGACTCTGAATTGTCTGCACACGATTGGACTGTCTGGCCAGTGTTACATCGTGCTGAGATAGCACGACATCCTTCCTCTGCACCTGAGGTCCTGCCTGCCAAGAATCCCTGGACAGAGCATCCAGAAGAAGCCAGGAGACAAGGGCAAAGATTGCATTCTTCACCTGGAGAACAAGGTCAGAGATCATACTTTCCCCACAAGCCAGGAAGATTCTCCTTTCCCCTGAAGCCGGGAGGATTCCAGCCTCAAAGTCCATGGGCAAAGACTCCCCTGAAGTTTGGACACTTGTAATAAGCTGTGATGTAGCGCCAGAGGGTGATTGATAATTAACCAGAATTTTAAGTTAATGCTTTAATGCCTCTGTAATATCTATTGCCTCCTGACATAGAGCAGAAAGAGTTTTCAGCCCACTCTGCAGGGTGAATAGTATACAGACCCCAAGCGGCATTAAGCCGTGGGGAAAAATTCTCTCTCTGTTTATAGTTTGAATGTTTGCTAGTTATTAATAAGTTACTGTAGATATTTATCCTAGAATGTTTTCATAACCATGTAGAATCCTTTTAATATTAATATACAGTTGTTGGGGTGGAGAGAGTTCAGAATATTGAGTTTAATAAATATATAATTGTATAGAATATTATCTTGCACCAATTAATTTCTCCCCTCTGCCAAAATCGGCTTAGGCAGCAGAATACCCCTCCATAACATGGACACGCTCCAGCACATCCACATCCTTCTTGTAACACGGGCTCCAGAACTGGATGCAGTACTCCAGGTGGAGTCTCACCAGAGCGGAATAGAGGGAGAATCACCTCCCTCAACCTACTGGCCACACTTCACCTGATGTAGCCCAGGATCTGGTTGGCCCTCCAGGCTGCAAGTGCACTCTGCTGGCTCATGTTGAACCTCTCGTCCATCAGGTCCCTCAAGTCTCTCTCGTCAGGGCTGCTCTCCAACCAGTCACTGCCCAGGTTATATTTGTGCTTGGGATTGCCTCGACCCAGATGCAGGACCTTGCACTTGATCCTGTTGGCTTGCACCCGCCTCTCCAGCCTGTCCAGATCCCTCTGGATGGCATCCCTCCCCTCCAGCATGTCTGCTGCACCACACAGCTTGATGTCATCAGCAAACATGCTGAGGGTGTGCTCAGTGCCACTGTCCATGTCACCGTCAAGGATGTTGAACAAGACTGGTCACAGGACTGATCCCTGAGGGACTCTGCTTGTCACTGACCTTCACTTGGACATGAAACTGTTGACAGCCACTCTTTGGGTGCGGCCCTCAAGCCAGTTCTTTATCCATCTAGTGGTCCACCCATCAAACCCATACGTCACCAGCTTGGAGACCAGGATATGGTGCGGGACAATAAAGTGTTTTAAATTTATCCAGAAGAGACAACTTACTAAGGCACTTTCAAACTAAAATAAAACTTTCTGCTTTCCTTGATAAATTGTATGATATTATGTTTTTTTTTAAATTTTATTTTAATGAGTACTTGAATCAACTACAATGGAAATCCCAAGTTTAAGACAAAAAGTTCAGACTTTGTGCTTTTCATGTGATCTTACACTGAAGATGCTTTTTAAATAAGGACTCTTAGAAATAAAACTGGTTTGACTTCATTACATTATCTTCTCACACAAATACATGCAAAGTTGCTTTTGTGATTAATTTATAAACACTGTATATTAGGCAGAGCCTGAGGTCAATAGTCATTATTCAATACAAAGATGATATATCAAAGCAAGAGCATCAAGAGTACAAGATGCTTCAAAATAAAATACCTGCCAGTGGAGCACCTGGGTAAGATGACTCTTTGTTCACCAATATGGTTAGATGGTCATAGTCCATTTTATTTCCATGATGCAGAGACTTATATGCTTTCTTGGAAGAGGCGTGCTCCACTAAGATTGGTTACATATAGAGGGTACAGGGTTACATGCGAGGCATGGATAAGGGTAATATACCATAACAATCTGAGGGTCAGCCTCTGGGGTTGGCTAACTCTGCCCACATGCAGCTGGCACTCCACCCCCCCCCCAGGACACTTCCCAGCACAGGTTGCTCATGTTTATCATTCCATGTCCTGCTAGCAAAAATCTCTCCACAAATACCAGCGGTTGATTTCAAGGGAAAAAAAACAAAAACCAGCACAGGTCCCAGAGGAGAGAAAAACTTATTAAGTCTAAAGATTTTCTTAGGTTACTCCGATGTTTATTACAGTTCATAACAAGGATTATTTTACAACATTTTTAGTCTGTTTTATACCTTCCCTGCATTCATAGTACAGAAGAATTGGTGTAAAGCAAGTTGGAAAAAGAAAGTCTCATAGATGTTCAACAAACAACATCAAATAAAGATGTAGAACTTAAAACTAGAAGTGTATGAGAATATCCTCGGGCAGATGGAAACAGGATGCTCTGGAAGGTATTACTGCATCAGCACATATGGTTCATGTAGTAATAATAGATCACTAGACAAAGAACAAGCAGCTTCTTAATGAGTAACACTCAAAATAAGCTTTCATGTATAAAGTGCATATATTAGTTAGCTCCAGAATATCTTTTAAGATGCAGGTCATACTGGAAATTATCATAGGAAAGAAAAACATAGGCAGTGGTAGACAGTTCAATACACTGAACTGACATGAAATCAGAACTGAGGGCCAGGAGAAGAGAGATACTCAGGTCAGTGCTGAAGTGCAATCCCCTTCCTCACTGAGTTTGATACAGGCAATTTCTATTTGAAATCCAAGTCTGCAAATTGTTTAAAGAAAAAAAAAAGCTATAATTTAGTCCTAAGAATGTCTATGTAACTGGAATTCTAGCCTGTATATTTCCATACTCTATTCTTTTTCCCCACCTCACACATTTAGGAGAGGAAATTGTTTCATTCACTTAAGGAGTACTTGTATTGTTCTGTATATAAGCACGTTTTGGTCCTTGTGTAAATATTTGTAAATAAAGCCGATATATCACCTTGTTTAATCTTACATGGGAAGGGAAGCTGCACTTTAAGGTAATGACATAGTTTAGTCACTAGTGCTGAGGTGGGGAAAGGCATCTGTCTCACCTAGGTGTAGCATAAGTAGCAAAGCTGACTGCCCTACATCCAGAGCTATTTTTTCAAATGGTGGCATATAGCAACAGATTTTTTACAAAACAATGCAAACAAATTAAAAAGAAGCTTATAATACACTAAAAGCTACTGAGAATATAATCCATGATGTATTGCCTTTGGAATTCTGCTGCAATTGTAAATGCTGAAAATATAACAAAAATAAATATGCTTTGAGATGGGGTGTTTTAATGTCTAACTTTTTTAAAAAGGAAGAGAGAAAGAGAGAAATGTTTTGGGAATTATTTTTATTCTGGCAGAATTTTCTCTGCATGTTTAATTTGGTTCCAGACTCTGTCCCCTTTTGATTTCCTTGTCATCCAGAATCTATTACAGTGAGCTAATGCACTCATGGCACCATCTGGCATTATTTAATATGCAACATCATCTTATAAATCAAACTATAATTTATAATTAATCAGGCTATTTGTATTGTTAATAATTATATTTTAATAATAAAAATCTATATTAGAAAAAATGGAATATATTAATGCATCATAGCATTATAAAAATATTTATGATCTACAGTTGTTCTTTTTTTTCTCTTCTGCTGCTTGAAGACAAAGCATTTAATTTCAAAAGCAGATATTAATTTAAATGCATCTTAAAATACAGTGCAGAATTTGTTTCCAAAGTTTTGTAGAACTATGCCACTCCAAATAATGAATTTTTAGAATTAAAAAAAAATAAATATATAGAGTTGAACTGGAAATGGTTTTCCTCTATAGTCACTGCCTGTTTGAATCAGAAACACAGTACTGTGCTCTGCATCATTGGCATGACCAACCTTCAGTTTAAATATCCTAGCCTTACCCTCTGGTGTGATCAGCAATATCCTGGAACAAATGATTTTATCATTTAGATTATGTCTCTACCTATTCAATGTTTAATATTTCTTTCATCCTAAAGACTAATGCTGATTGGTACGGCAGTAGAAAAAAAGCATAATATGGATATTTTACTTTTTTTTTTTATTATTATATAATAGATATGAAATCAAGTATTTTTTCCATCTGGGATAAATAATTTCAATTTTAATCAAAGAGGCAAAAATAAAAGGTCAAAGATGAAAAAATATTACTATCTGCACCATACTATTCCCACGTTACAGTCTGAACTCTAGATACCACAGTATCAGTAGCTGAAGTAATTTGTGGTCTAAAGATTCTGCTGCTGTAAAACTTCTTTCTAAGACAGTAAGTTTCACTTCAGGGGACTTCTGCTTCCACCCTTCATGAATGGCTGCCAGTGGCTGCAAGACAAACAAGACTTTTGTGAAATTAATGACAAGTACAAAAAAGGTAATAGGAACAGCAGGTATTTTGCAGCAAATTCTGCTAATCCTCTTGTGTTCAAAAAGCCCAGTGGACAGGAGGAGGAGAAGCAAGTCTGTCTGGAGATAGTTTTTCGCTCTCTTCAACACAGCAAACTAAAGTGGATATCTGAGGCGTCTCACTCGCACCTGTGTCACAAAACATGGCCTTAACCCCGCAGGGAGCAGTATTTCATCCGAGTCAAGTTCTAGATGGGCTTTGACAGGCTCAGTTTGGAGGCAAAGTGATGAAAGGGAGTGAAAATGTGAGGAAACATTCTGAATTTGGCTAATGTCCCCATATACATCAAGTCATACACCACCTGAGCTCTGTGACAGGGAAGTGGATACTCCACCCCGAGCAGATAGGATGTCTAGGTCAGTCTAGCTGACCATCTGAAAATACAAAAATTGCATCCACTTTTTCATCCTGGCTTCAGACTTGTTTATCTAAAATGTCCTTCAAAGTTCAAAGTCTGTTTCAGCAAGGCATTCCTAACCAGATTTTCAAAGACGCAATATTAATTTACTTGATGACTTCACATGGCAACAGAATGACTTTAGAGGACCTTCAAAAGGCACCTGAAAGTACTAATTTATATTAATCTCAGAAATTCTCATTTTCCACCCTTCCATATATCTTTAGTACAAAGACAACAAAAATAGAACCTCAAGGACTGTTTAAAGTGCATGTTCCTCTGCTACCTATTTACTACACACAAGACTATTTCTCTGTATATAATGTCATGGGAAGTACTTGTGCATGGAAAGGCTTAATTTTTTAGAAACAGAGAATTACATGATACAATTGCAGGGCACACCCACCAGCTCTTCATTCACTGAGATTATATTAGAGTAGGGATAACTAGTGCCAAGAAAAAACAAACAACCGCCCCAAAAAAACCAACAAAACAAAACAGATACAATATTAAGCATTCCAGCATCATTTAGCTCTAAAAAGGCACGCAGAAGTTACCATGGAGAAAAGAGAAGAGACTTGGAAAGCAGAATTTCGGAGCTGATGCAGACCTGAGCTACCACATCCATACCGAGTGGTACCACACAAACATGATATTTAAGTTACCTGTCCTTTAGCTCTACTAAATCTTACTAAGGAGTGACTTCACACCATTCTTTAATTCAAGAGAGAAATGCCACTGGTCAGCAAGGAGCAAAGAAGGTGACATTTGTTGGATGGTGAGTGAAATCCACATGAAAGGAAGCAGTTCCCAAACACAAACGGTCTGGCAGCTTCTTTCTCTGTTAAAAATAACAGAGCCTTAGAGAGATTACAGATAGTACTTGTCTTCTTCAAGAGTCCAAACCTCTCTGTTCCATTTTAGCAAGCTCTAGGAAAACCTAACTTATATCACATTAATGTCATGGAGCCAGGGAATTCATGTGGCTGAGTCAAGAATTATAAAAATAGAATTATTTTATTTTCCTGGAATCTTGCCCCCAAACTATATATGAAAATTAGTTTAGTTTATTTACAGATTCAGTTTGATCAGGAATTTCTTCAAAAAAGGATATTACAGACAAATTTAGATATTTAGGAAGTCAGGAAATGGAAAAGGCTAAACTATAAACACAGCTTTATCCCACTATCAATCAGGCTGAGCAGAAAATTAAGGGAACAGCAGGTCTTACTCATGGAGGTGAGACAGGCATTTGACAATGATCCCTTACTGGATTCCTCTGTGGAAGCAGCCCTCTGACACTGCAGGCAATATCCAATAGTATATATCCACACAGCAAAATCCCAAGGCAGAGCCAACAAACGCAGAAATATCTCAAGCAATTCTTCCATGAGTGAGATGATCATGGAAGAATGCTGCCTTCACAGCAGCAGGGGAGAGCCAAAACTGCTAGTGTCCTCCAGTCCAGAAGGCAGCCAGGAAGTTGGCTGCTGATGTGGTCCGGCAGTGGCCAGTCCAGGTACTGCCATCTCTCTGTCTCAATGGACCCCAGGGCTTGTCAAGCCTGCAGGTTTGCATAGAAGGGTGCAAAAGTGGAGAGAACTGTCCAAAAGCAGAGACAGGGTAAAACTGAAAGCCACGCAAAAAGGTAGAAGCCATTAAAAACAGGGACCGTCCAGTCACAGCAGGAACCTGTCCTGTTGGGCACTCTGTCAGGAGCTCTTTCAAGATGGAGAACTCTCAAGGAGGGACCTCTCAAGGCAGGAACTTTTTCCCATTCTCCCTATTTATCCTTTTCTAGACAAAGTGTCCATTTACCATTTTATACTGGGTGTGAATACCCAACCAACCACCATTCCAATTCCAATGTGGGCTTCCACATGGGTCAGCCCACATGCAGAAAGGCACCTTTTACTGTTCCCCCTTCAAGCCTGCAGGGTGGGGAGGAAGCATTTTTTTGTGCCGCTTTCTCCCATTCAAACCTGGGGGTGGAGGGAGGAGAAGAAGGAATTCAGGGTACCCCAGGACAGAGAAAAAAAATCACTGTAGAAAAAATTAATTGTCTGTAAAGAGAAAAAGTCTTGCTCCATTATTTGCCAGTGTAACAAGAACTTTAGTAAATAGCAGCGCAAGTTATTTACCCACATAGCTATCTGTATTTTCCTCTTTCAGCTTCTAGAGCTTTTATTTACTGTGCAGGAAGTCAGCTAAGAGGCTAAAATAACATGCACAGCTTACATTTTGCAAGGCCTATTGCGAACACTAATCAGACACAGAAGAGTCCCCTTTCCATTGTAATACATGTAGAGTCCCCACTTACCAAATACCCATGACCTTGAGAGCAAGCAGCAGAGTGATAGGGGCTCATCTCTGTGCTCAATCCCCTTGGATTTTCAGGCTTCCTTGGGCAGCATATGTAATGCATTAAGGAAGAGACTGTGAAAATGAGCTCATGTATAGTGTGAGGTAAATCCTTGCACTGCTTTCTGGCTCATATTATTCATGATGTATATTACATTCAGGGCATTCAAGTGTTCATGAATTTTGAGTTCAGTCACACTGAAGCCTCATTTCAGGCAGCAGAACGCAGACCACTTAAACCAGGTAGCTACAACAGTTTTCAGCAGGAGAACACATAACTAAAGTTACATTAAGACACTTGAGCTCAAGGGTGAATGGATAAATTAGAGCAGGAATCTATGCGTAGCAGGGCCGTGTAAATTGAACTGCTGGCAACTCCTTTGGCTTCATGTACAGGTGTGTGCTGGGTCTTTCATACCTGAACAGTGAGTAGGGAACAAACCAGTCATCAGTTTTTATAATACAGACAAAGAAAAGAATAATTCACCAGTAGCACCAGCAGCAGAAACATAGGTCCTGGCAACTAACAAATTCAACCCATATTGGAAACCCACTTGGTCAATGGGATATTCCTTGAGATGTTTGGGATATACTTGGACTCCAAATGCAAAATGCAGGCTGTTCTAAATGAAAAGCCATGCTTAAATTTGCAATAAACACCATGCTCACAGGTAAAAAAAATACTCATTCAACTGAATTAAAACTGGAGCTCTTTTCTTTCAGTTTGTGAACAAGGACATGGCCTTATGAGCCCACAGACTTTCTAGAGAAGCTTCACTCTGCAGCTCAAAAAGCCCCTTCCAATTTGGCTAACTGGAGCATTTGACTTTGTTCAACTCATGATCATAAGTCTTTCTTGAATTGAGATCTATAGGAGTATGTATATTGCTACTAACAGTGACATACTGTATATTATTGCAGGAAAAGAATGTCTACAAATCTGTAGGTTAGGCTGCTACTAATTTATTGCTGCAGGCACCACTTTCCGCCTTAAATATTATAGAAATTTACTTATCAAATGCTGCTTGAATAAATATATGGCTAAAGGGGAATATTTTAGCAGATGGACATTTTGATGACGTATTTTACTTCTAAGGTAGGAAAAATGAAAAGTAGCTAAAGAAATATATGACCTTACACTTTAGGCATGCAGACTTTGATTGCTTCAGGGATCTGCTGGCCAAAGTATCATGAGATGAAGTCCTTAAGGGAAGAGGGGCCCAGGTCAGCATTCAAGGATCACCTCCTCTGTGTCCAGGAGCAATGCACACCAACAAAGAGGAAAGCAGGGAAGAATGCTAGGAGGCCTGCCTGGCTGAGAAAGGAGCTTCTGGACATGGTGTGACACAAAAAGAAACTCTACAAGGAGTGGAAGAACCCCATGCAGAGATACAGGCTGGGGTCGGAGTGGCTGGAGAGCAGCCAGACAGAGAGGGATCTGGGGGTACTGATTGATACCCGCCTGAACATGAGCCAGCAGCGTGCCCAGGTGGCCAAGACAGCCAGTGGCATCCTGGCCTGCATCAGGAATGGTGTGGTCAGCAGGAGCAGGGAGGTCATTCTGCCCCTGTACTCTGCACTGGTCAGACCACACCTCGAGTACTGCGTTCAGTTCTGGGCCCCCCAGTTTAGGAAGGACACTGAGATGCTCGAGCGTGTCCAGAGAAGGGCGACGAGGCTGGTGAGAGGCCTCGAGCACAAGCCCTATGAGGAGAGGCTGAGGGAGCTGGGGTTGTTTAGCCTGGAGAAGAGGAGGCTCAGGGGTGACCTTATTGCTGTCTACAACTACCTGAAGGGTGGTTGTGGCCAGGGGGAGGTTGCTCTCTTCTCTCAGGTGGCCAGCACCAGAACAAGAGGACACAGCCTCAGGCTGCGCCAGGGGAAATTTCGGCTCGAGGTGAGGAGAAAGTTCTTCACTGAGAGAGTCATTGGGCACTGGAATGGGCTGCCTGGGGGGGTGGTGGAGTCGTCGTCCCTGGGGCAGTTCAAGGCAAGGTTGGATGTGGCACTTGGTGCCATGGTCTAGCCTTGGGCACTGTGGTAAAGGGTTGGACTTGATGATCTGTGAGGTCTCTTCCAACCTTGGTGATACTGTGATACTGTGAAAGGACAGCTAGAATGGGGGGAGTATATGAAGAAGCTGCCTGAGCAGCTAGAGATCTGGTTAGTAATGCCAAGGCACAGTTTGAATTAAATCTATCCAGGGAGGTCAAAGGGAACACCAAGAATTTCTACAGGTATGTTAATGGTAAAAAGAAGACTAGGGAAGATGTGGACGCCCTCAGAAAGGAAAAAAAGGTGAAATGGTCACACGTGACATGGAAAAGGCTGAGGTCCTCAAGAACTTCTTTACCTCACTCTTCACTGCAATGGCCTCCAGCCACACTCCTGAAGCCATGGAAGATAATGGCAGGGACTGGAAGGAAGAACTGCCCATCATAAGTGAAGATCAGGTTCATGATCACCTGAAGAACCTGAAAGAGTTCAAGTCCATTGGACCTGATGGGATGCATCCAGGGGTGTGGAGAGATTTTTGCTAACAGGACATGAATTGATAAACATGAGCACCCGTGCTGGGAAGTGCCTTTGAGTCCATCTTGGACTTAAGATACCAGGCGGTGGGTGGCACCCCCCACATGCAGCTGCAGCAGGTAGAGTGCCAGCTGCAAGGGGGTGGGGTCAGCCAGCCATAGGGGAAAGATCCTGCAGGATTATGATCTATCTGTACCATGCATGTAACCCTGGACCAATCTGTACTTTCCACATGCACCAATCTTAAACTAAGTTAGCTGTGCATGCCTCTTCCAAGTAAGCATATAAGTCACTGTAACATGGAAATAAAGGGGAGAACAACCATCTAATCATATTGGTGACTCAAGAGTCATTTTATCCCAGGTTCAATGACGGCACAGGGGTACTGAGAGAACTGGCAGATAAGGTTGCTAAACCTCTCTCTATTATATTCCAAAAGTCATGGCAGTCTGGTGAAGTCTCCACTGACTGGAAAAGGGGAAACAAAGCTCCCTATTTCAAAAAAGGTAGGAAGAAGGAGCCAGGGAACTACAAGCTAGTCAGTCTTATATCTGTGCCTGGTAAGATCATGGAGCAGATCCTCCAGGAGGCACTATTGAGACAGGAGACTAGTGAAGAGGTGACTGGGTACAATAAGCATGGCTTCACCAGCCCACCTGGGCAAACCTGGTGGCCTTCTACATGAGCAGGTCACAACATTAATAGATGAGGGGCAAGCAATTGATGTAATTTTCTGGACCTGAGCAAGGTCTTTGATACTGTCTCACACCATATCCTGGTCTCCAAGCTGGTGAAACACGGGTTTGATGGGTGGACCACTAGATGGATAAAGAACTGGCTTGAGGGCTGCACCCAAAGAGCGGCTGTCAACAGTTTCATGTCCAAGTGAAGGTCAGTGACAAGCAGAGTCCCTCAGGGATCAGTCCTGTGACCAGTCTTGTTCAACATCCTTGACGGTGACATGGACAGTGGCACTGAGCGCACCCTCAGCATGTTTGCTGATGACATCAAGCTGTGTGGTGCAGCAGACATGCTGGAGGGGAGGGATGCCATCCAGAGGGATCTGGACAGGCTGGAGAGGCGGGTGCAAGCCAACAGGATCAAGTGCAAGGTCCTGCATCTGGGTTGAGGCAATCCCAAGCACAAATATAACCTGGGCAGTGACTGGTTGGAGAGCAGCCCTGACGAGAGAGACTTGAGGGACCTGATGGACGAGAAGTTCAACATGAGCCAGCAGAGTGCACTTGCAGCCTGGAGGGCCAACCAGATCCTGGGCTACATCAGGTGAAGTGTGGCCAGTAGGTTGAGGGAGGTGATTCTCCCTCTATTCCGCTCTGGTGAGACTCCACCTGGAGTACTGCATCCAGTTCTGGAGCCCGTGTTACAAGAAGGATGTGGTCGTGCTGGAGCGTGTCCAGAGAAGGGCCACAGGGATGATCAGAGGGCTGGAGCACCGCTCCTATGAGGACAGACTGAAAGGTTGGGGCTGTTCAGTCTGGAGAAGAAGAGGCTCCCAGGTGACCTTCTTGTGGCCTTCCAATATCTGAAGAGGGCCTTCAAGAAAGCTGGGGAGAGACTTTTTAGGATCTCAAGGAGTGACAGGACTAGGGGAATGGAGCAAAGCTGGAGATGGGTAGCTTCAGGCTGGATGTGAGGAGGAAGTTCTTCATCATGAGAGTGGTGAGACCCTGGAATGGGTTACCCAGGGAGGTGGTTGAGGCCCCACCCCTGGAGGTGTTGAAGGCCAGGCTGGATGGGGCTCTGGCCAGCCTGATCTAGGGTAGGGTGTACTTGCCCATAGCACGTGGGTTGGAAGTAGATGATCCTTGTGGCCCCTTCAACCCTGACTGATTCTATGATTCTATGATATGCTGATAATAAAACAGGTAGTCAAGGAAAGAACTTCCATAGCAGCAGTGATAGATGCATGAAAGACTTGCAGAAAAGATTGAGTTTTGTTTATAAGTAAGCACATAAGGATAACATTAATAGATGTGCTTAATTGAAACATGTTATGAATTATGCAAAATTAATAATGCATATTAATGTCAATATCCAGGCAAATATTGTTAATAACTATGAAAATAGTATATTAGCCATGAATCTCACCAGAAAACTCATTTACAATGTTTGAAATGCACAGTTTGGATACTTATACACATAGGGAACAGGCAAAACTAGACCAATTTAAGAAATAACTAGCATGCAAACATTAAAACTGGAAAGATATTCTTAGTTTCAATTACACTTCTTGCCCACCAGGGAAATTGGGAGGTTCCTTTCTGCTACTAAGGCAGAAAGGCACAATATGTTACGAAATCTTTTAGAGAGAAGCTTTGAATATTTACTCACAAAATTAGCCCCTTGCTCATGGAGCAAGCTATAGCTTCAGACAGCACCCAAACACTTTCAGGGAGTTCTGTCAATGGCTTGTCAGCTGCTGAGGCTTCTGATGCTTCCCAGGCTTCACAGATTGTTGACTTGGCCTCTCTTTTAGGCCACACGGGAGAGGGAGAGACACTGGGCTTACACCAATGTGTAATAGTCAATGGTCAATCCATTTATTGAAGCTAAGCATGACACCTATATAGTGGAGTTTGGTACAGGGGCAGTTTGGCTTACATAGGCAGAAATGGGCTGTCTACATGCACAGAGGCAGACCTGACCAACTACCCCCCTTAATCTCCCTTTGCAGCAATTTAGCCACAACATTGCTTGTTCCCAGGGCTGACCAGCCCACCCTCCTCACACAGCTCAGCTACAGACAGCAGCTTCTCTGCCAGCCTCCCAAGGCCACTTTTCTGCATCTGTGCCTCCTTATCAGAAGGACCTAAGTCTGTTCAGTTACTCAGCCTACTCCCCCTTTTTTCTCAGACTATTTTGTTCTGCTCAATCCTGCTCAATCCTGTTTAAACCTGGCAACAGATGGTGGCAGAAGATCTCTGACTTTATCCTGGACCCTATGGATGATTTGTGTGCCTCTTCTAGGGCCTCCTGTCTTGGCAGGTATAGGCAGGATGCAATAAGGCAGCGAGGCATAACACTACAAGAAGCAGAGATCAATGGCAGCAAGCATCAAGCAAGCATGAATACAACGGAAGAGCACATTGTGTTACTTGCTCATCTCTTTTTATCAATACAGCCTGAGACTAATGGGCCTTTGGACATAGATTAGCAAATTAGAACAGCAGTTAGCCAAGCTTGACCGTATTAGGTGAAATCATAGGCTTGCTTTACCCACATTTGGGAAAAACATAGGCCTTACACAAAGCAGGCACAAACCAAGTGTATGAACCTTGCTCACTACAGGATGTAAACAGGAGCAAAACAACTTTGAGCAAAACAACAGGCCAAGAGTCCTTAGACTCAGTAGCTCCAGGTTTTTTGTCCTCTTTCCTGTGGTTGCTTCACAGTATCACAGTATCACAGTATCATTAGGGTTGGAAGAGACCTCACAGATCATCAAGTCCAACCCTTTACCACAGAGCTCAAGGCTAGACCATGGCACCAAGTGCCACGTCCAACCTTGCCTTGAAGTGCCCCAGAGACAGCGACTCCACCACCTCCTCAGGCAGCCCATTCCAGTGTCCAATGACTCTCTCAGTAAAGAACTTTCTCCTCACCTCAAGCCTAAATCTCCCCTGGCGCAGCCTGAGGCTGTGTCCTCTTGTTCTGGTGCTGGCCACCCGAGAGAAGAGAGCAACCTCCTCCTGGCCACAACCTCCCCTCAGGTAGTTGTAGACAGCAATAAGGTCACCCCTGAGCCTCCTCTTCTCCAGGCTAAACAATCCCAGCTCCCTCAGCCTCTCCTCATAGGGCTTGTGCTCAAGGCCTCTCACCAGCCTCGTCGCCCTTCTCTGGACACGCTCAAGCATCTCAACGTCCCTTCTAAACTGGGGGGCCCAGAACTGAACACAATACTCAAGGTGTGGTCTAACCAGTGCAGAGTACAGGGGCAGAATGACCTCCCTGCTCCTGCTGACCACACCATTCCTGATGCAGGCCAGGATGCCACTGGCTCTCTTGGCCACCTGGGCACACTGCTGGCTCATGTTCAGGCGGGTATCAATCAGTACCCCCAGATCCCTCTCTGTCTGGCTGCTCTCCAGCCACTCCAACCCCAGCCTGTATCTCTGCATGGGGTTATTGTAGCCAAAGTGCAGCACCCTGCACTTGGAGCTATTGAACCCTATCCCATTGGACTCTGCCCATCTGTCCAGGCAGTCAAGGTCCCGCTGCAGAGCCCTTCTGCCTTCCAACTCAGTCACATCAGCCCCCAGCTTGGTGTCATCTGCAAACTTGCTGATGACTGACTCCATGCCCTCATCCAGATCATCTATGAAGATGTTAAAGAGGATGGGGCCCAGCACAGATCCCTGAGGGACACCACTAGTGACTGGCCGCCAGCTGGATGTGGCACCATTCACCACCACTCTCTGGGTCCGGCCCTCCAGCCAGTTCCTAACCCAGCACAGAGTGTTGCCATCCAAGCCATGGGCTGACAGCTTAGCCAGCAGTTTGCTGTGGGGGACAGTATCAAAGGCCTTGCTGAAGTCCAGATAGACCACATCCACAGGCCTCCCCACATCCACCAAGCGGGTCACCTGATTATAGAAGGAGATCAGGTTAGAAAGGCAGGATCTGCCCTTCCTAAACCCATGCTGGCTGGACCTGAGCCCTTTGCCATCCCTCAGGTGCACTCTTATCACCCCCAAGATAACCTGCTCCATCAGTTTCCCTGGCACTGAGGTCAGGCTGATGGGTCTATAGTTCCCAGGTTCCTCCATCCGACCCTTCTTGTGGATGGGGATCATGTTGGCCATTTTCCAGTCTCCTGGGACCTCTCCGGTGAGCCAGGACTGCTGGAAAATGATGGAGAGCGGCTTGGCCAGCTCAGCTGCCAGCTCTCTCAGCACCCTGGGATGAATCCCATCTGGTCCCATGGACTTGTGGGTGTCCAGATGGCTCAGCAGGTCCTGAACTAATTCTTCATGAATTTCCAGGGGAACACACTGCTCCCTGACCCCATCCCCCAGTTCAAGAGGCCATTCTTCTCCTCCTCCTTCCTTACTGTTGAAAACTGAGGCGAAGAAGGCATTCAGGACCTCAGCCTTTTCTACATCATCAGTTATAGTATTCCCCTCCTGGTCCAGTAAGCAGTGGAGGCTCTTCTTGCCCTTCCTTTTTGCGTTGATAAATTTATAAAAGTGTTTTTTGTTATCTTTCACGGAAGTGGCCAGCCTAAGTTCTAGCTGGGCCTTAGCCTCTCTAATTTTTCTCCTGCATAATCTGGCTACCTCCTTAAACACGTCAGGAGAAGCCTTCCCCTCCTTCCAGAGGTGATACACCCTCTTTTTTCTCCCCAATTCCTTCAGGAGCTGTTTACTCATCCAGGCTGGTCGCCTTCCCCGCCGGCTCATCTTTCGGCACATGGGAACTGCCAGCTCCTGTGCCTTCAAGAGCTCCTGTTTAAAGTAGGTCCAACCATCCTGGACCCCATAGCAGAAGGAGGGAGAGCAGAAAAAAATTCCTGGGCAAGCCAAGATATATATAAGCATATTTTGGCCTTTTTAGGCCTACCACAACATCTGTAAAGCCAGTAAGATTTTCATCTCCTCCACTTCAGCATTTTTCTTTGTTCCTGTAAAAAAGATTGAGCAGACAGTGGGCAAAACACATGGAGTTGAGCAAAAGGGGAAAAAACCAGTCTGGTTCATGTTTACCTCATTGCTCTCATAAGCATGGGTCTATGTCTTGAGAAATGCACCTGATATACAAGGCAGGGAGCCATTGGTTTTACTCACAGGATCTGAACCTTATGGAAAGCAACAGCTCAGGGTGATTGTGCTAGTTTGAAGCTAACTAGAATATTTTGCTGAGAATAATTAGATTACAGGCTGTGAGAAGAAAACAATGGTGGGTGATGTCTACTTCACTCATAGGCTTGCTGAGATGTAGAAGAACAAGAATGCAAATATAGATAATAGATAAGCTGCCTGGGCTTTGGACTGAATTTCTCTCTCTCTCTAACCTAGCCTGCTGTCTTTGTGACTAATCTACCTGCTTCCTAACCCCCCTGGCTGACCCTCTAATCTTCCTTGGGCACAAGGCAACGTCTGGACTAAGGTAGAGAGGAGTAGGAGAAGGTGGAAGGGTGGTTGGGAGCCCCTACTGGGGAGCCCCTACTGGGGACTCAGGTTTCTGGAAGGGGTGTTATGTTTCTATATTACCTTGTAACTTGTACATTTCTGTATATAGCTGTGTATATTGTAAGTATGTGCCTGTATATTGTGTTAAGATGTAAATATAAAGCTTCATTCAATTTCCAGAGCAGCTGAGTCTAATCTGGGTGATTTTCCAAAGGGGGAGGGGGGGCAGATAGCACCCAAACCATCACAGTGATGCTGTATAGGACTTGCAGATTTGGGGCAGCTGTGAGAATCACCTGAGAATAGGTTTTGTTAGTTCCTGTTCTATGTTCATACAAGAAAATTTGCTCTGAATTCTCACACTCTGTTTTCTATACAGAGTTTGAAGTAGGCAAAAAGTAGCTTCACAGTCTGCCTGGGAGCAACTGGCACCATGACTGTTTGCTGATCTCTGGGGTTGGTCCAGCTATTAGTTTCTCTCTTAGAGTTTCTGTGAAAGACCCAGGAACAGTCTCAGTCTCTTTGCATCATCTGGGACTGCTATCAAAACTGTTGATGTGTGTGCCTCTTTCTTAGGCTGCACAAGTCAGCCCCCACATGGAAGACGAACTCTAATAGTTCCCTTTCTCCAGCTCAGAGTGGCAGCATAAGGGAGTACATATTTGTGAGAGTCTAAATCCTCTCATTTGTTCATCAACAAAGATAAAGATTGCCTTTGTTAATCTCCGGAATCAGACTACATGCTTGGCTGAAAGCTAAGGGATGCAAATCAATGGATAATGCCTTGAAAATTCCTGGACCTCAGCCTGTCTGGAATGCCTAGGATGCCTACATCTTATGTCAGCTACCCTGAAGAGAAAAGGCTGATGCGTATTCAGGGTATGGACAGGTACAGCCAGGTAGGGGGCAGAGGCCCTCCCCCTGTGCTGCCACCAGACCCCTGCGAACGCATGAACACACAGGAAGATTTCCTGGGGAGCTGTACCTGGACATTGTCCTGGAGTCCTGTATACCCCTGAATTCCTCTCCCTCTGTGGTTTGAATGGGAGAGGAAAAGGCACAAAAAGACCTGTTTCCACACCCCCCCCCCCCCCCCCCACCCTGCAGGCATGAAGGGGGTGAGCAAGGGGCCCTTCCGGCACGAGGTGTGCCCTGTGCAGTGCCCACGTTGGAATGGGGCTGGGGATTGGCTGTGATCTTCGCACCTAGGAAGTGGTAACTCTGCTCTTTGTCTAGGAAGGGTATAAATATTGGGGGACTTTCCGCTCTTGGGGTTCCTGCCTTAGAGATCATGCCTGCCTGAGTGTTCATGCCTGCCTGAGAGTTCTCCTCCCCTCCTCCCCCCTGCCTGGATAGATTCTACAGAAGGAGCCCAGCGCTAGGCTTCCACCTATTAACACCCTATTAAGACCTTAACGACTCTCCTAAGGCTTCTGAAAGAGAACCCAAGCGGACAAGCAGCTGGACCACCCTTTTCAGCCAGACTGACTGAGTTATTCTGGCTCAGCTTTATTAAAAGTGGAAATGCTATAATTTGATAGCTAAAGCCTTTTTCAACTTCTGGCTTTCAAAACAGTCAAATTATCTATGGCATCCTGTAGATTTTCTCAAACGAACTGAATCTGGTAATTAAAACTAAATTAATTTCTGTATATAGTTTTGGGGGCAGGTTTTTGGGAAAATAAAATAACTCTATTGTTATATAAATTCCTGACTCAGCCACATTAATTCCCTGCCTTCACAACAGACACCCATCTAAAAAACTGTATAGAAGTCAGGAGGAATGCCTGCCAAAGTGTGCACTTCTACAAGATGTGGTGGTTTGGGTGTTACCCGCCCCCCCTCCCCCACTTTTGAAATCACCCAGACTAGACTCAGAAAGCTCTGGAAATTGAATGAAGCTTTATATTTACAGCTTAGCACAATCTACAAGCAGATACTTACAGTATATGCAGTTATATACATAAATATACAAGTTAAAAGGTAATACAGAACCACAACAACCCTCCCAGAAACCTGAGTCCCCAGTAGGGGCTCCCAACCCCCCTTCCACCTTCTCTCACCCCTCTACTTTACCCAAGACATTGCCTTGTGCCCCAAGGAAGATTGGAGGGCTGGCCAGGGGGGTTAGGAAGCAAGGTGATTAATCAGAGAGATGGAAGGAGAGGTTAGAGAGAAACACAGCTCAAAGCCCAGCCAGTGCCTGAATGCCTTATCTCTACGTTTATACTCTTGTTCTTATACTCTTCAGCAAGCCTAGGAGTGAAATTATTTCCCTTTCACAGCCTGTGATCTAATCCTTCTCACCAAAATATTCTAGTTAGCTTCAAACTTGCACAGCAGACTATCAAGGGCGCACTTCCTGCAGACTACCAAGGGCGCACCTCCACCACACTATCAAGTGGATCTGCACCACACCACCAAGTAGACCTCCACCAGACTACCAGAGATGCACCACCACTAGAAGAACCCCTGATGAACTCCACAGAAGATTATGCCTGGGCCACATACCTGTCTCTCTCTCCCCGCCGACCTGCGACTAGGGGCAATATTATCCCAGCTCTTTTCCTTCCCTGCTTCTTTTCTTCTCCATCGTTTTCTCTCTCCCCCTGCCTCTCTCTCCCTCTGTTTTGTCCAACCTTACCCTTTAATAAATAGTTTTATGGTGATATATGGTCTTGTTTTCCCCTTAATTTCACAACAGGGAAATCCATAAGAACAGATCTTGCTCCTCTGGACAGAGATATTGTTAATCTCTGTTCTCTGGACCTTGACAATATTGTTTTGCTTGGAAGCAATACTGAGGATGGAGGCAAAGACAAGACACAGACAAAGAGTCTAACTTCTACCCATCGTCACCAGTTCGAATAATAACGTGAAAGAACTACAAACTAAAAGTAGATGCCAGAGCTTAAGTAGCTTGTGTGGTTCATCTTTGCACTACCTTTTCATGCACAGTTTATTTGTCTTGGAAATTTGACCTCGCACTTTCACATTTTTTTGTACTTGAAATCATTTCTTTAGGATTAATTGAAACATCCTTGTTTTCAATGCCTTATTCTTTTTTTTTTTTTTTAAACATAAGAATGCTTGATAAACCTAAACCCTAACTTAAGTCAAACTAGGTTGAAATTAATACCAAAGCATTTATCTCCAGCAGTGCTGTCTTTAATAGATACTGAATTTGCATGTGTCCAGTTTGTACTGTAAATAAAATAAAATATACTAAATCACTTTATGAAGTGATTTCTTCTTTTCCTTTTCATCTCCCATAAACCTCTATCACCCTTATACTGTGGCACACAATCTGAAAGTGTTATATGCCTTCAGCTTCCCAATGCTACTTTGTAAACATATTCTAAACCTAGCACAAAAATTTTTTCATCAGATGGTCAGCTGTTAAAATATTTTACTTCTAAGAGGGAATTAACATTAAGCATTTAAAGAAATAAAACTATAATGAAAGACACTGACAGTGAAAAGGCTGTGGTAAAATGAGCATAAATCTCACCTTCTAACCAGAATAGATTTCCTTTGTAAATAAGTACTGCAAGAATCACATCAATATCATCATCTGAGAGTGGGAAAGTGTAAGAACATATAAAATTGTCCTTGCATAAATATGTTTTATTCTTCTAGTGCAGGAAATACGGGATGAGAGTTATGGTACTTGATTTCAGCTTGTTCCATGACAGGTTTTCCAAGTGATGCCAAAGATGGCTATCAACATCTAACTCAGGCAAGACAGGGCCAGACATCAACTGCTGATTAGCTGTTTTGGAGCTAACACATAGGACCATCTGATTTTATTTACATCTTTAGCCCTTCACTTGCATCCTGACTCTGTCTTATTGCAATTTAGGGCCTTAATTAAACATATGTGCAGCACCTCTCCCACCAAGCATTTCTGAGAGCTGCTGTGGCACAAATTGAAGTGAAGGGTATTTACATTCTGCGTTACATTTGGTGGTGAAACTGAGTCTGAGATAACTGAGAAATATTATGAACTCTTGTGCCTCTTTCTCACTCTCACTACTTCTTAAGTATGTTTTTGTTGTTAGGTTTTTGTATGTTTGGGTTGGATTTTTTGTTTGATTTTTTTTTCCTTAAATATATTTTTAAGTCTTTACAACTAATTAACACTCTATTAGTGGAGTAGGATAAGAGTTTGACTAAGTGCATATATATATATATTTAAGATGAATAAGATGAAAAAAAAAACACTAGAAAACCAAGCATCAGACAATGAGTATCTCTACTAGCAAGAAGAAATTAAAACCTCTATTCTAATAAGACTAGTGATGGCTTTAGATGCTTGTAGGAAAATGCTGATATAAAAAGATACTGGTACTAGAAGATAAAGTAAAAGAAGAAAGAAAAAAATCTGAAAAGAGGGGCTTAGCATCATGCAGAGCATCTCTGCCCATCCTGGTTGTTATATTGGTTTCTTTGTGGGATGGTGTCGTGGAGGGCCCATAGTCCCAAATAGGCTTATATATGCCTTGTCCTGCCTGGACACGTTTTTCTGCCCAAATCAGAGGTAAACACATAAATGAACACAAAGGAGCATAACAAACCTGGTACCATAAAGTCTGGCCTGCCCAGGGCCCCGGATTGTGTAATGTGCCTATGAGCCTAGCTTATGGCCTACTGGGTGCAAGGCCCGTGTGATCCCCATATCTGGGAGGTTCAAGCCTGTGGCTTTTGCCTATTTTGGTATGCTTTTGGCTAACTGCCAAGCTGATTGGTCATTTTGGTGTCCAGAGGGCCATTAATCTTGGCCCACATTTGATAAATAGAGGCACACAGGTAAACATCGTGCCTTTTACTTATGCCTGCTTGCCTGCCTGCTCACCCGCGGAATCTCCCATAGGCTCCCAGCCAGCAGTGCACACTTGCATGCCACTGTGGTGAGTTACCAGGACTAGATCCTGTATTGCCTTTATCTATGGAGCTCAGTCTCCCATGCAGCCGTGCACCCTATTGCACACCTGCTGCCTTATCACTGCCTGGTAAACTCCACTACTGGGCAAACCGCATATTAACCCCTAGCAGCAATTGACCGTGGAGAAATTTCCCCTCTCTGATTATAGTTTGAATGTTTGCTAGTTATTAACAAGTTCTGTTTAGTATTATTTCTAGAATGTCTTCCATAACCGTGTAAGATCAAAAAAAATATTAAAATTCAGTGGTTGGGGTAGCGAGAGTTCAGAATATTGAAATTAATAAATTATTATTTTTATAGAATATCATCTCACACCAATTAATTTCTCCCCTCCACCACAATTGGCATAGGCAGCAGAATACCCCTCCTCAACAGATGGGGAACCTAGGACATCTTTTAAGATTGTGCAGGTCTGCATTCAATTCCCTGAGGTAATGCTACTCCCTGCTTTCACTCTGCAAAAAAATAATAATTGTGGTCCTTAGAAATCTGATGCATCTTTAAAATACTGCTCGTGTGTTATGAAGGGGACTAGTCAAAATCTGAGTGTGGGGTAAAATGCAATGAGGTTGATTTAAAAGTTATTAAATAATTTATTAATATACACAAAATAATTTCCCCAAACTTATTTACAACTATCCACACAAGTTCTTTGATGTGTTTAGCAGAACTATTTTACAGAATGTCTCTATACAATGGAATTTTCAAAGGTTTCAGAAAATGTCTTTAATATAGAGTCTGGTGGCTTAATTCACCACTTGTGAAGTTAATTAAATTCCTTTAGCAACTTGAATAAAGAGCTAAGAATACTCACTAGTCCTAATGTCTGTGGCCCAAAACATAGGCAGGTAAATATTCAGCAGAAGTCCTGTGGTGAATTCCACATGGGCTGCAAAGTGGAATCAGCTGCTGCCTGAGGTGGCTGAGGCAGTTGAGGAGGCTGAGGTGATGAGCAGGCAAGCGGCAGGTGAGCGAGGAACAAACCAGCACACAAGCACCTTATTCACCTGGATAATGGCTGAGGATAAAGGTCTCATTGGCCACACAATCACCCAATCACCTCTGACAATCACCCAAGCAGACCCAAAAATGGAAGAACCCACAGGCTGTTGTCTTCCAAAAATGGGGGTGCATACGCCTTGCACACAACAGGCATATGAAACCCCTCTCAGGCAACCGTATTAAACCAGATTAGGTTGCCTGGGTTTCTTTTGTCCTGTTTTCCCACCTCTGGCTGCAATGCAGACATGCTTAAACCCATTTTAGGCCCTTTAGGACTATTATCCACATCGTATCAGGAAAATATTCACTTGAAAATCAGAAAAAAAAAATTAAAGTCGCTGAAGCAAACAGAGCAGAATAACAACCAAATTAGAGTGAACAAGTGCAAATAAAAATCAACCTTAGGCAGGTTTGCTTGCTGTGTGTTAAGGAAAAAAAAAAAAAAGTAGAGAGGAGAGATTATTCTAGTTTAAAAGAAGAAAAGAAGGTTTCAGGATTACATATATATTTTCAAACTTTTCCTGGCTTCTGAATCATTTGCATTTTACCACAACTTGCTTATATCTTGTTTAACTTCAAATTTACTTCAATGTCTGCACTGCAGCAGAAGAGAGCTCCATACCAGGATCCCAAGGAGCCTATGGCAAGGCCCTTGATCTCAGGTTCAGTGAAACTGTTCATTTAGGTAACAGTTACAGGCCAACTGCACAAATCTTTGTACAGATAAAGGTGCTTTACTTACACACTTAGCACCTGTTGTGATTGGCTTGCACCTTCAGTTTCAACCTATTGTGGAGGCAGGGAATTAATGTGGCCAAGTCAGGAATTTTATATATAAAATATATAAAATATATAAAATATAAAAATAGAATTATTTATTTTTTCCCAAAAACCTGCCCCCAAAACTATATACAGAAATTTAGTTTTAATTAGCAGATTCAGTTAGGCTGAGGAGATCTACAAGGATACCATAGGTAATTTGACTATTTCGGAAGTCAGAAGTTGGAAAAGGCTTGTTGAGCTATTAAATGATAGCCTTTCCCACTTAATAATAAAGCTGAGCCAAATTACTCACCGGTGGGCTGGCTTAAAGAAGGGTGGTCCAGCTGCTTGTCCCCTCAGTGTTGTGGAGGCAGGAATTAATGTGTGGTCGAGTCGGGAATTTTATATAAAAATAGTTATTTTATTTTCCCAAAAACCCACCCCCAAAACTATATATATAAAGATTAATTTAGTTCAATTAGCAGATTGAGTTGTGTGAAAATTACCTACAGGGATACCATCAATAATCTGACTATTTTGGAAGTCAGAAGTTGGAAAAGGCTTTAGCTATTAAATTATAGCTTTTTTCTTACTAATAAAGTTGAGCCAAAATAACTCAGGATCAGGCTGGCTTCCTGGTGAGGTTTGTCTCTCTCGTTCTCCTGCAGAAGCTGTCGAAGAGTCGTTAAGAGGTATTCAGCTTTTACAAAGGTGTCAATGGGGAAGCAATCCTTTTGAAGCTTTCTGTATTCACCTTAGGCTAGCGGGGGGGGGGGGAGAAACAGGTCTTTTTGTGCCTTTTCCTCTCCCATTCAAACCACAGAGGGAGTGGAATTTTGAGGTATACAGGACTCCAGGACACAACCTCAGTGACCTTCTGTAGTTTTTGACTTGCTGACAGATGCCCATCCACAATAATAATAACCACTCACACAATAATAACATTTGAAGAGAACACAAAATACACCCTGGGGACCCTATTTGAAACCACAAACTCTTGGTCAATACTCACCCAAGTCTTTGTTTCAGTTCCCATTTTCAGTCAGAAATGTGGAAAAATTATATTTTCCCCACTACCAACTATAGGCTTCCTCATCAAATGTTAGGGGAACTTCTGCTGTAGTGATACCAGGGAAGTTTTAGCAAATACTGTGAGTATCATAAAAGCATTTAGCTGGGTCTACAGAATGCTGGCCTTTCTTCTGATCTTCATCTCCTCAGAATAAGAAATGAGTGAGAAGGGAAAGAAGGAAAATGACAGGAGGTGTTGCAGTAGCAGAAGAAACAAAGGAGAGCGTAAGACTGAGGAGACATTTGTAAGCTTCTTTTCAGGGAATAATTGCTCTTATTGCATGATTCTCCTCCCTTCCATTCTCCCTCTCACAATCTTTTCTTCACATAATTTGTCTCACAGCCACAATGACAAAAACATCTTTCACATGGGAAAACTGATTAAAAACTGCATCCACTAAAACATGTTTGGCCTGCTAATTCCTCACATGCTTTGCAACTGCTCTTGAATTTATGACTGTCAATTTGCATTTTGTTTTTTACCTACATATATGTAACCAGAAGTGCAAGAAATTTTAGGAGAGAGAAACTCTAGGCTCCGTCCTTCCAGTTATTCCTTTATCAGGTGTATAAACAGCCCTGCCCTGTGATGTAAGAGTCTTTGATCTGCTGTATAAATTTCTTCTTCCCTTTTTGGCATGTTCCTTCAGTGCCAGTCAGCATCTTCTGCAACACACAGAAGGGCCAAGCCACCCAGGTTCACAGCAGGACAAAAGTCCTGCTCAGTATCAGTACTGAACCTTGTACATGCAATCTTCTGAGAACTTGCAGCCACCTTTATTAAAAAAAAAACAGGTACACAATCAGTGCTTTTAAGATTATTGTAACTTGGCCTGGATTTTACTAATTTTCTCCCTCAAAAAAGAGACTGAAATGACATAATGCTGTCATCCTTTAAAATTACAGGAGGGTGAATTTGTGTAAAAGCTACTGGTCTTGCTACCTTCCTCAACATGGTGAGTTAAAAAAAAAAGACAAACAATGTTTTTTTTTCCACCTTATGTATAGTAACAGTTATACTCCCCAGCCTTTGCCCCCTCAAACATTTTAACAATTCAGCCTAAGGCAGACATCATATGGCATGGAAAAGCTCATATTTTATACAGTAGATAGAAAGAACAGAATCACAGATGAGAAAGTCTTTAGCAAATATCACTGTTGAGACATTTAGACAAATTCCACACACAGAAGAGAGACAGGAATAAGATAAACACATGTCAAAAGCAGGGGATTTATCCTCAACATCATTTCCCCCCCCCCCCCCCTTTATT
The DNA here is from genome assembly GCF_015220805.1 of Pogoniulus pusillus. Taxonomy (NCBI): domain Eukaryota; kingdom Metazoa; phylum Chordata; class Aves; order Piciformes; family Lybiidae; genus Pogoniulus; species Pogoniulus pusillus. The sequence continues at coordinate 18,438,805 of NC_087265.1, forward strand.
TACTGTTTTCACTCCCTTACTCTCTCAGCTAACAAGGTAAAAGTGAAAAATCAGAAAAGGTAAGGAAAAAGAAACCTAATTCCTGTTGCTCAATATGTTTCCATATAGTCACAGCATGGAAGTTTGCTCTGGATGTATTCCTGTGCCACAGCATGCTAGACCATGCATGAATCCTCTGGTGGTGTCTACTCACACAGTCTATGCTAGAAAGAAAGCAAACAATTCAAGCTAATGTCCTGATAGGATACACAAAGCAACTTCTTTTACAAGGAGCAGACAGCTTGCAGAACAGAAGAAGATGTGTGATCTCACATAGTTTCAGAGTTAAAACATAGGAAATTCACAGTATGCTAACCATAGCACAACTATGTATCCCAGTGTGTAGTAGAATCATAGAATCAACCAGGTTGGAAGAGACCTCCAAGATCATCCAGTCCAACCTAGCACCCAGTAGTAGCTGCAGGAGAATGCGGGCAAAGCTTACACAGACCAGTATGATCAGAGGGATGCTACATGGACTCCACATGATTCAATGTGAATTCCACCGGAGACCATTATTGTTCATTTGGACTTCATTTATATAGTCTTGAGCATAGAGCACACATCTACATATTAGCATAATCTAGGCAAGAACAGCCCAGTCTTTTACATACATCATGCCTTATTTTTCTCATTAACTAGATGTCCACTATCTCTTCTTCTCCAGATAAGGTATCCTGCAGCTGTGGGAACCAAGGTCAGAGTGCTCAGTCTGCCTGTTATTATTCCTTCTCACATTTCATTCCCACACCAGTGCATGCTTTAATGGCCAGAAATATAAAAATACATCCTTCTCTACCTCCTTATGTTAATAAAGTGGAGATGGAAATAATATTTACATATCTATCACTACGTATCAGCTTTGTCTATACAGGAATATACCTTAAATGACATATGCACCTAACTCTTGTATCCATGAGCTCTAGCTTTAGCTCTGCAGTTCACATTTATGTCTTCCTGTACAACTAAAGGCTAGTTCAACCATCAGTCTTTTCTTGGTTGCTATCTGCAAAAGTAAAGCAAGAAACTAATTCAGGGATACACAGTTCATTTAAAACATAGTTCTGTCTCTGTCCATGTGCACATGCCAGATAAAAAGTATTATTTGAAAGAGTCAATAACTTTGAAGTAGGATTCTTTCTGGATAGTTATATATATATATATTTAATAACTGATTCACTTAAAATACAAAAAACAACCTGTTTTTCATTCCAGTGCTATTGCTTGCAAACAGAGCCAATTCAGTGTAGAAAGCCACATCACAAGACATGCCACAGCTGCTCAGATCCTCTTTACTACATACTTTCTCAGGTAAGTGATAGATACAAACTAATGTTATTTTGTGCATGCTCTCTGTTTTTAAGGGATGCACACTTAGCACACCCCTTCACAATATCTTCAACACATTCAATTTTCATTATGTGCTGCTGGGCTAGAGGTTTCTCAAATTGTTGGATCCTCACATGATGTCAGATTAGACAGTATGACCAAACCACTAAGCTCTAATGTTTAATTCTCAAACATTTCAGGAAAAAATCATAGCAATGCCAGTTTGCACCAGTTTCTCTTAGAACAATGGATTTTCTCTATCTTCTCAAGATCACCACCTAAGGACAAACCCACTCCCCCCACAGCTGAAAGAAGAGAGGAAACATACACTGGAAACATACTGACCTCTGCCAAATACAGTAGCCTATGCAGCAATAACATCCTTACCTGATGACCTCTGAAGAATTATCCTTTCCAACATCTTACATGAATGAAGGAATCATTACAAGACAAAACAACCTGCCAATACCTGATCTGAAGATCTTTATTGTTCCAATCATTCATTTCTTCTGCATAATTTGCTCATGTGGAGAGGCTGAGACAACACAAGTCTCACTGAACAGATTCACGTGGCCATGCCATTTGAGATACCATTGGCTTCTCTTCCTGTTTCTATTTGGAGATTTCCTCTATTGGCTGCCTACATAGCTAACATAAATAATTTGCTAAGTTACATCATACTTAGAGCTATTATGCCAAATTAAACCTTGATATAAGTGCATGCAACCCACAGACATGGCTAGGTGTACTCCATTGTGCTTGGTAAGAAACCTTTGTTTTACTCCCAGTGATAGACACTTTCATAGTGTTACCTTAGTGAAAGCCTACAGTAGGTGTAAATTGGCATGTTTTCACTGCCGTCAGTGGATCTATACAGACATAATTATTTTTCATCATTGTCTCTCATCATTCTTGTGATTCTGCTCCTATATTTCCAGCTTAGACACATTGTTCCTGCCTGTCTTGGGATTTCTATATCAAAATGAGATTATTTTTCATAAAGATTTTACTTATAAGATGGACATAAGCACTGTGCTGGGGTGGAGCTGAGCCCATTGAGTTCTACCTCCCAGCTCCAGCAAGAATATAGAGCTAACTGAGGAATTTAATAATGAGGACATATCAAGAGCATTATTTTCCTCAGTACAGTTTCTTGATTTATTGTAATTAGTGGTACAGAGACATATGGAGTTGAAAGTGATTACCAGGCTACTATTAAGACACATGAATTTGTCTATGCCTTCAGTGAACCCATTTGTACTTTTGACTTTAAAACAAACAAACAAACAAACAAACAAAACCAACAAAATGACAATCCCCAATAACAAACACAAGAAAACCAACCAACCAAAGCAAGTAAACAAGAAAAAAAAAAAACCAAAAAAAAGAGGTGTTTTTCCTGTGTGAGGAATGTAGAGAAATTTGTTAGCGGGCAGACATTTACCACAAGTGTTTGCTGGCTCAAAAATGGGCGCATCTGATTCATTTTTACAGAGCGAAGCTCTAAGAAATTGAAAATAGTAATTTGAAAGGAATCACAATAATGAGAACAAAACAAAACAAAAGTGAAATTAATGAAATCTATTTTTCCCTCATGATTTTATATTTAATTTATCAGAGTTAAATGGAAGTTGTTGGTGCATAGGACTATGTAGTATAGAACAGATGGGAATGTAATTTGCCCTCCACCAGACTGAAACTATTTCACTCAAGGTGCCTCTCTGTAAGATAGATTTTTAAAGGCTTCTTGGTATCTTTGTCCACCTGAAAAGGTGCATCAAAAACCAAGTGCAGATTTAAACAGAGCTTTTAGGTATTGTAATAGTTCTGTTTCACCAGTAATAAACTATTCAGCAAGGATAGAGAGTATTAAGAAATTATAAACCAGAAGGGGCGATCTGTGAGACTGTTTCATTAAACCTGCTAAAAAGATCACTGCATGCCAAGTGTCTCCCATTTTTCTAGTAACAACTGGCTCCAGGTGCACTCTCAAATATGATACATCAATAACTGTTGGGTTTTTTTGTGAACCTAAGGTTCCTTCTCTTGCCTTATCAATCATATTTTGAGCTTCAGATCAGAACTCACTCCTTGTCTTTCACAGAAAAGTCTCTGAAAAATGACAGAACTCAAAACGGTATGATCTCATCAAGTAATTTACCTTTTATGGTGTGTGTTCACTAAATTGGCTTAATTTGAAGTAGAGATTTGATGTTAAAAGACCTCCTTTGATATTCAGATGTTTATGGAACAATTGCTCCAACTTGCTTGGTTGAAAAGTTGAACTATTACTTCCTCCTTTCAGGTCATATGTACAGGGCATTCTGGTGGTTCCTACAAATGTGTTTACAAATCCTTGGGTGATGTTATGAAGGGGCTAGTTAAAATTTGAGTTTGGGGTGAAATGCAATGAGGCCAATTTAAAAGTTATTAAATAATTTATTAATATGTACAAAATAATTCCCCCAAACTTATTTACAACTATCCACACAAGTTCTTTGATGTGTTTAGCAGAACTATTTTACAGAATGTCTATATACAATGGAATTTTGACAGGTTTTAGAGATATCTTTAATAGAGAGTCTGGTGGCTTAATTCACTGCTTGTGAGGTTAATTAAGTTATTTTAGCAACTTGAATAAAGAGTTAAGAATACTCACTAGTCCTAATGTCTGTGTGCCTTGGGGTCCAGTCCCAAACTTTATGTTTATTAAGTAAGTCATAAAGGGGACGGGCAATTACGGAGAAGTCTGGAATATGCTTCCTCCAGTAACTCAAGGTACCAAGAAGCTGTTGAAGCTCCTTTTTATTGTTAGGTAATTGGCCCTTTTCAATGGCTTCTAAGGCATTTTCTGACACTTACATTGCACCTGCTATCCACCATGATCCCAGGAATTTGGTTTCTTGGCTTGGGCCCTGACACTTGGCTTGTGCAATGGTTAGCCTTTGGCTAGTCAACAATTCCCCGATAGCTCCAGCTACCAAGCCCACCTGTTCTCTGTCATTGCCCTCCATTAAGATGTCATCAATGTAATGATAGATGTTAACATCTTTTGGGACCTGGATTGTATTTAGCAGTGCTGCTAATGTGTTGTGTGCAATAGTGGGGCTGTGTTTGTAGCCCTGAAGAAGGCTATTAAAGGTGTACTGAATACCTTGCCAGGTGAAGGTGAACTGCACTTTGTCCTCCTCCCTCAGTGGTACCATGAAGAACATGTCTTTCACATCCATGGATGCCATCCAGGTGTGGGATACTGCTTGAATGGCTGTCAGTGTCGAAGTCAAACTAGGAACTGCAGCAGTGAGAGGAAGTGTATTACTATTAAGTTTCCTAAAGTCTATGGTTAGCCTCCACCTTCCATCTGGCATGCGAACTGGCCAGACTGGTGAATTGTATGGAGAGTGGATTCTTGAAATAATTTGCCTTTTCTGCAAACATTTACAAAGTGATGAATGAAGCCTGGAGCACTCACCGCTGTATCTTGTTTTTTGGCTTGCTCTGCTGGACAGGAATAAAAGGATTGGTTGCCTTGTTTGAGGAAGCAGATTCAGGACTTCTACTTCATCTTTTATTTTTATTCCTCCCAAGACTATTTTTAAATGACTTCAGGCAAGCCTTGAAGGCTTCTATCTCATTGTCAGGGGATCCTGGTCTAAACCCTCTTTTGTATCCTCGCTCAATTGGCAAGTCAGCAGGATTAATACCATATTGATTATTTTGCCTGACGTAGAAATCCTGCCCTCTGGGTTTCCCAGTGTGACAGTGATTTAACTCTGGGCTGCTATTTGGGCTAGCGGAAGGCACTGTGGGGGAAGTTTTCCATGGTGCACTTCCAGCTTCTTCCCATGCGGAGTCGCCATGTTGCTGCGTCCTGTGTAGTGCTTCTGCCTGTGGTGGAGGGGCAGCAGCCCCAAAACAGAGGCCTCTCTATGCCTCTACATGCCTGGACCTGTTCTTCTGCTAGGACCCACGAGGCAGCAAACAAATTGTGTAACACACACACGCCCAGCCCGTGTGTGCCTGAGGTCCAGGCAGGTAATCCCCTATTGGGAGGGTCCCGGCATGTCTCTACTGCCTACTCAGGCAAGGTTTGGCTTATGGCCAACCTGATTGGTCATTTCATATGTCCAGATGAGCCACAAATCTCAGCCCAGAGCCTATAAAGAGGGGTGCACAGCAGCACCATGTGGTCAGACGCTCCAGACTGTTCAAACCGTTCAGAAGCTTAGAGCATTCAGACTCAGCTCTGATCCACAGCAGCACCCTGCTGCCCTGACCTGCTTGCATGGCCTAGACACCGGATCAGGCCTTACTCACTTGCAAGCATTACAGAGGCTCAGACCTCATGCATTGATCTCAAGGTGCAATCAAGCTATCTGTGAGCCCTTTGAGAAGCAGAGCGCATGCACGCCTGCACTTCATACATATATGGGGAGCCCAAAGCCCCCTGCCTAAGCCTAGAGCTATCTTGATTTATCTATGGAGCTCGTCTCCCTGCAGCATGGCATAGAGTCTGCTTGCCGGCTATTCTGTAAGTCTGGAAAGACCCAGAGCCAGCAGACCCTCAGACTGTCTACAAACCTGCAAACACAGCCTGCTAGCTGTGAGACCGTGTCAGAAGCTACATGGACAAATCCTTCTCCTGCACCTGGGAATCCTGCCAGCTGATCATCTCTGGACACACGGCTTGCAGAAGTAGCAGCTCCGAGGCAGAGACCACACCAGGAGAGGAGGTTAGAGAAATTCTGTTACCCAGAGACTGGGAACCCTTATCATTCCCTGCAAGCCGGGACAGACTCCATCTGCAAAGACCCCAAGTACTGGGCACATGCTGAGACAGAATCCCAAGAGGGTGGTTAATGATTAATATTCAAGAGCAATACCTAAGCAAGCTTTAATTCTTTTGTAATATAAATTATCTCTATCTGAAGAGCACACACAGTTTCAGCCCTTGCTGGGCAGACACTAGAGTTGTTAAGAGGCATTAAGCCTAAGGGAATTTCTCTCTGTCTATAGTTGTTCATAATTTGATATTTCCACTTAATAATCAATCCCTGTAAATATATCCCAAGCTGTTTTCATAAACTTGCAATACAAACCTGGATTTCATAGTGGTTGGGGGTGGTACAAATTTGTAAATATCAATTTTAATAAATAATTTTATAAAAAATCAAAACCACCTCAAATTAATTTCTCACCTCCCCCTAACAGAGGAGGAATAGAGAAATCCCCTCCATGACACTGCCAAGAAGATTTTGGTGAGAGCACAGGATTGGAATAACCCAAGTCTCTACCCTTCTCGGACAGTTCTATTAATAATTCCTCCCACGTCATTTGATGTAATGGGGCACCCCCTGTGGTGTTATTTGCCTGTTCTATCTGCTCTCTTCTAGCATCCCGTACGCCTTTAAGAGCAGCTGGCATACCCCTAACTAAGAGCTTGAGTCTTGTTGGGTCAACGGGTGCATCTAACAGAGATAGGTACCTTTCACGGTCATACATAGCCTGTACACATGCAAGCCTCTTGATTGCAGCTGTTAATTCAGCTGAATCAGTTACGTGAACCTCTGTAGGCTCCTGTCTGTCTATCAGATCTAAGGATCCCGCCCAATAACAGACACATGAAGTCAGGGAATAATCCCCATCTGGACCTGTGCCCAAAAATACCTCTGGCCCCCAAGAACAACCGTTTAGTTCTTCCCTGCTCAAGATCACAGTATCTCCCCTCAGTTCTGCTACCCTGTATACATAACCAGTCACTGTTTCTCCCTCTTCACACTCAAAAGTTTCCTGCAGCTCACGTAATTTTGCTCCACTATGTGGCCTCATGTGTGTGGTGGTTGCTCCATGTCCAAGGCGATTCTTGGTACATTCTTGTTTGAAAATAGGCCATACACAGAGGGACTTTCCCGGTGTGGAGTCTTCACCGGAGCTGTAGTCCATAGAGCAGCAGTTCAGGGAATCTCCTTCTGATCTGGAGAGTGTAGTTTTCCTCCTTGATGTCTCCTTATGGCTGCATTGAAGTGGGTCTGGTACACTGGGGCGGAGAAGTGTCTCTTGGAAGTGCCAGCTACAGGGGTACTTTTGGTGACAGTAGGGTGAGCATATTCAATGGCTGTCGGTCCGCAGTAGTCAGCCAGCTTGGCTCTTCTGCCACAGCTACCTCAAAGTCTATTAAATTAAAATCTTTTCCCTTCGGCTGTGATCCCTGTATGAGGGATTGTGGTTCAGACAATCTTTCTTGGTCCTGACGCGTCTCTTTGGGGGTACGCAGTTTTAAACTCTCAGAAGGAGAAACATCAGGATAAGTGTCCAGTTCTGAGGTTTTCACAGGCAAAATAGGACTTGCTGAGCCATTATTATTATTTTTCATTTGAATTGTTAATAAATCATGTAGCCTTTGGCTTTGTATTTCTGAATTTCTTAATTCTCTTTTCAAGTGGCTAATCTTTTCATTTAGACTTTCTACGGTATTTTCCATTTTAACTTTTTGACTCTCTGTAACAGTTTTCATTTTATTAAATTCATCTTGTACATATATTATACAAGCTGCAATCATTGCTTTACTGTTATCTACATCTGCCAAATTTGTACACAATTTAGTCACATTATCAGCCAATTTATCAATAATTTAATCCGGATTAGTCAAATTCCCAAATTTTGTATAGCTCAAATTACATCTGTGCCATTAGTAACAGATATCATTCTGTACAATAGTCCACATGCTGCATACCCTTTTGTTAGCTGTGCCATAATGTTACAGAGGGGCCAGTTGAAATCTGAGTTTGGGGTGAAATGCATGAGGCCGATTTAAAAGTTATTACACATTTTATTAATACACACAAAATAATTCCTCCAAACTTATTTACAACTATCCACACAAGTTCTTTGATGTGGTTAGTAGAACTATTTTACAGAATGTCTCTATACAATGGAATTTTCAAAGGTTTCAGAAAATATCTTTAATATAGAGTCTGGTGGCTTAATTCACCACTTGTGAAGTTAATTAAATTCCTTTAGCAACTTGAATAAAGAGCTAAGAATACTCACTAGTCCTAATGTCTGTGGCCCAAAACATAGGCAGGAAAATACTCAGCAGAAGTCTTGTGGTAAATTCCATGTGAGCTGCAAAGTGAAATCAGCTACTGGCTGAGGTGGCTGAGGTGGCTGAGGCACCTGCGGAAGCTGAGGTGAGGGGCAGGTGAGAGGCAGGTGAGTGAGGAACGAATGAACACGCAAGCACCTTATTCACCTGTTCACCCCCATTTATAGCATAATGGCTGAGGTTGATGGTCTCATTGGCCACACAATCACCCAATCACCTCTGGCGATCACCCAAATAGAGCCCAAAATGGAAGAACCCACAGGCTGTTGTCTTCCAAAAATGGGGGGCACATGCGCCTTGCATGTGATGGGGATGTGGTCCTTATGATACCCCTTTCAGGCGACCAGATTAAACCAGACAAGATTGCCTAGGTTTCTTTTTTCCTGTTTTCCTACCTCTGGCTGCAATGCAGACAGGTAGGTAAATATGTCTGGACAAGACAGGACATGCTTAAGCCCATTTTATGCCCTTTAGGACTATTCACCACAGGTGATCAGTCTTTATTTTGTTCCTTTTTCACATGCAGCTAACTTTTGGAAATAATTTCCAAGAGCTATTCTGAATAACAGAATCCCAGCTGGATTTTTTTAAGGTCATGACAAAAAATTATCTTTAATACACATTCCGATTTTCTTTGCTTTGCCTTTTCTTTAGCTAGATTTTTTTGATTTTTTCTCCCCTCTGGTGTTTTGCTTTGTGTAACACTGTGCTTCTGGTGACCATACACCATTTCTTGGGGCTTGCAAAAAATCATGTTATTTTAAGTAGTGCCTTGGTGAGGGAAGATGCGTGTCAGATGTTAAAATTGAGAAAAGATACAAATTAACACCACCTAACCTGCCCCATGGTGAGGGAAGCAGGCGTTTCTGCAAAACACTAAATATGCACTATTGCTATATGCACTTGAATGTGGTGAGCAGACACTTTAAAAGAATCAAGAGCCTAAAGGGCTGATAGGACCTTGATGTTTTGGCACTAGGGCGTCCCTCTTATAGCAGCCCTTGAGAAAAGAGCTTGGCCGGGGGGGGTGTGGGGGGTGTGGGTGGTATTGCAAAACATAGTGTGCTAGTTTGAAGCAAGCTAGAATGTTTTGGTAACAAAACTAGATAACGGGCAGTGAAATGAAAACAATTGATGTCAACTTCTCTCACAGTCTCGCTGAGAGCTCTGGGAAGAAGAAGAAAACATTCTCCATTTTGTCTCTCACTTTTGCTTTTGTTATAGACCTGGTCACATCTCATTAACCCTGCTCCTACTAACCTTGCTCCCTAACCTCTTGGCTGCACCTCTCTTCTTCCTGAGAACTGGGGTAAGGTTGAGAGGGGCCGGGGGAGGTGTTGGGGTGGTTTGAGAGCCCCTCCTGGGGACTCAGGTTTCTGGGAGGGGAGTTGTGCTTTTGTATTGTTTATCCTTTGTATATTTCTGTATATAATTGTATATAACTGTATATATTGTAAATAGCTGCTTGTAAATTCTGCTAGCTGTAAATAAATTGCTTCATCTATATTCCCAGGGTCCGTCTGAGTTAGCTGGGGCAAATACAAAGTGTGGGAGGGGCGGGGTAACCCCCAAACCGTCACACATAGTTATCTGGGGGTTTAGTTCATAACATTGTCATCAGAGGAGATTTCACTAGAGAGCTCAGTGAAATGACAGGCCTTTAAACACTGAAAATTATACATATTCGAGTATAGTGAAAGTGATAGAAAATAAAATGGGCATTATCATCTGTACAGCATTGGTACGATACCACCTCATTGTCTAAGCAAAAAGTCTGATACCTCCTTTAAACTCATAAATCCATTGGTGAGCAGGGCTGATCTAGATATTTGTTTATACCACTTTTGTTAATACATCTGCAACTGATGCAGAAGTAAAGTTTCACTTGTTTGTGATTTTGCCTCATAACAAGTTATAAATATTCAGACAGATTATTCTGAATTTGTATAAATTAATCATGAAACAACATGATTTCTGGTAGGGTATTACTTGTGTTAAGTGGTGATTTACAATGTGTCACAGTCGGTGGTTAACCATTTATTTAAGAATTAGCCTAGTAATCCAGCAATGCAGCCCCTAAATTTTACTTCAGAAATAGAAACAAAAGAAAGATCAGTATTCATAAACTTAGCATTCCCAAAGAGTCATATTGATATGAATTACGCAAAATTAATAATCTACATCAATTTTGATATCCAGGTGAAGATTCTTAATAGCTATGAAAATTGTTTATTATCAAATCTCACCAAAAAAATACTTATGACAATGTTTGAAACACACAGTTTAGATGCTTATTCACACAGGGAACAGGCAAAACTAGAACACTTTAAGAAATAACTAACAAATGCAAACATAAAACTAGAAAGAGGTTCTTAGTTTCAATTATACCTCTTGCCCACCAAGGGCACCCAAAACTTGAAGGGAATTCTGTCACTGTCTTAAAAGTCGCAGCAGGCAAAGCAGAGCATGATGTGGCAGGGCAGAGCAGACAAAGCAAAAGCAAAAGCCAAAGCATGCATGTAGAAGAGTCTGCTTACTGTTTTGCCTGAATCTAATGGCTCCTTTGGCCACACAAATTCAAAAATCAGAATGGTGCTTTTCAAAACCTGACCATATCAGGTGAAGTCAGGGGCTTTCTTGGGAGGAACAAGTCTGGGCAAGCCCCTACTCTCTGTTACCCTCCCCTCCCTACTTCCCCCCCTACAAGAGAGGGAGGAGAACCATGGGATCATGCCTGGGCAAGCCAGGGCATGTATCTTTCACAACACTGGCCCATGGAGTGGAAGAAACATGATTTAGTCCACCATGAATTTAATATTAACCACACATGAGGTATGACAAAATAAGAGTCATCAAAAAAAAAAAATCCAACTAATTTTTAAAAAGCATCCACTTCATCCTTAGCTATAATGACCAGGTACTCATCCAATACAAACTGATCCAGTTCTACTGGCTTCAGAAAAGCTTTTCTAATCTATAGTAGCAAAACCCAAAAACCTTTGTCTACAGACATACCCTGCTGTGCTAGGGACCATGTCTTTGTTACCTACTGCATTGAAAAAATTCCACACAAAAGAGTTTTTCAAAGAGACATACCCAAAAAAACAGAAGGACTGACAGAAAACAATTAATCTAGTGAAACACAAGATCAAACTACTTTGAACAAAAATCAAGAGGTATCACTAGAGACATTCTCTCCACATCCAAATGAAACAGCATATAGAGGATTTTTAACAAATAGAATGTGTGTGCATACATGCACTTGCATGTGCTCTCCCTTTGTGAAATCTCATGGGAAAAAGTAACTATCTGAAGAAGAAGAAAAATTATTTTGTGAAACCTCTCTGCCTATAAATGGCTAATAATTTTCAATTGCTATCATAAAATTGTGACATTTAAGTAATATGAGCATCCAGTGTGGAGTTCATCTACTACCAAGAGAAATTCCAACTAAGGCCAGCACAGCCACAACAACCAAAACAAGCAAATGAAGAAAAAAAATCAACTATAAAAACATACACACAAATCCCCCCACAAATAAAGAAACAAACAAAACTTCCTCCAAAAAGAACACAGAAAAAAATAACAGCAAAAGTCCTGGAGACATCAAAAGAGAGAAAGTCTAAAAATTTTGCTGCTATAATTTAATATTCTGTCAGATCCAGCTGCAAAGCTCAGCTTGTGCATGAAGGTTACCTTCCATGGACCAGGCACAACAAAAAGGAATGAGTGCTGATTTCTCATCTGTTACATTTCAGGCTGTCATTTTATGTTTAAGGGGGAAGTATGCTTGCACTGTGACTATGAACTGTCACAGCTGAGGGATCCTGTTTCTCCTCTTCCAGTCCTAGTGAGGATGATAGTAAAACAGTAAATCAGTAAAACTAACAAAACAGGCAGGGCAAATGCATGGATTTTGGTTACGGACCCTGAGACTGTTTTCCACTTCATGCAATCCAATAACAGCACAGCAGAACAATTTTGAGGTTGAACCCTATATTTTACATTCATAAACAGAAACATTTGAACATTCTCACTTCTCATCACTTCTAATGCTGAACATACCACAACTCTTACAAGCCTTTCACACTTCACGGGATCAGAACTTACATTAGTCCAGCCAACATCTGTGTTGTGAAGGAAGGGAATGAACGTGACCGAGTCAGGAAATATATAAAAATAGAATAATTTTATTTTCCTGAAACCCCACCCCCAAAACTATATTAAAAAAATTAATTTAGTTTAATTGACAGACTCAGTTTGATTGAGAATATCTTACAAAGGATACTATAGTTAAATCTGGCTATGTAGGAAGTCAGGAAATGGAAAAGGCTAAGCTATAAACACATCTTTCCCCCACTATCAATCAGGCCGAGCAGAAAATTAGGAGAAAAGCTTACTCACAGGCTGGATTCTCTCTGCAGGTGCAGCCTGTGACATTACTGGCAATATCCAATTATAGAGATCTGTGCCATAGAAGTCTGAGATGAGTCACAGGGCTGCCAAACTCAGAATTGTCTTGAGCACTTCTTCTTGAGTGGGATGGTCACAGAATGAAGCTTCTCTCACAACAGGATGGGGAGGGCCAAAATTGTTAGGATCCTCCCATCCTGCAGGCAGTCAGCAATTGGCTACAGAACAGGGTCTGAGAGAGACGGCAGTCCAGGTGCTGTCGTCTCGCTCTCTCAAAACAATCCAAGGCCTATTAAGCCCGTTGGCTTGCACAGAAGAGTGCCAAGTGAGGGAGCCGTCCAAAGCAGGGATGGTCTAGTCATGGCAGGAGCTTGTCCTTCACAGTGCCAGGGGACTCTCTCTGCAGGAACTATCAAGGCAGGAAGCACCCCAAGGTGGGAGGAACTCCCCATATGTATATCTTTTCCTAGACAAAGTGCCAATTTACCATGTTCTAGGTGTGAAAATACAGCCAATCATCAGCCCAATTTCAGCGCGGGTATCTGCATGGGTCACCTCATATGCAGGAAGGACCTTTTGCTCCCCCTCCTTCTTCAAGCCTGCAGGGTGGGGTGGGGTGAGACAGGTTTTTCACACCTTTTCTCTCCCATTCAAACCATGGAGTGAGAGGAATTTGGGGTATCCAGGACACCAGGACAATTAGTTGACTAAACCTTTGTTCACAAAACAATTTACAGACACGTGGTCAAATTCTATAAGAGGTATGCTCTATTTGGGGACTGACCGTAGTTTTTCAGGTCTTCTGTCTCCTGGTTTGTTGGTAACATGCTACATACTAATTTACAGTATCTTATGCCACAATTTTATTTGAGAGCATTTTGACCAGATGCTGTAATTGTTTGTAATCAGAAAACTTTTTTTGGTGCATCCTTGAAGTTGGCCAAGTCCTATCGGCATATTGTGAATCTATCTGTGCCTCGACTCATACTTATATGTGCATATTAGGAAAAAAAACCAAAAGTTCTACTTTGTGGTAGGAATTACCTTGCCTTTTTTTTTTTTTTTTTTCCCCCTCCCAACGTATTTTGCAAAGGGGAAAGAAAAGAAATTTAAGTCAGTGAGGCCCAGGGACAGAGAACAGTGCAGTTCTTAATTTCCTGTTAATAGCATGATTTACCAGAAAATCTGTCTTCCTGCAAACAGCATTGCAAAAGTACCTGTAGTTTTCTTTCTAATTGATTTAGTAATAGAACTCTGCCTCTGGTTCATCTTTGCTGGTGGAGCACCTGCGTAAAATGACTCTTTGATCACCAATATGGTTAGATGGTCATAGTCCCTTTTATTTCTGTGATGCAGAGACTTATGCTTTCTTGCAAGAGGTGTGCTCCGCTAAGATTGGTTACATATAGAGGGTAGAATTACATGTGAAGTATGGATAAGGGTAATATACCATAACATTCTGAGGGTTAGCTTCTGGGGCTGGCTAACTCTGCCAACATGCAGCTGGCACTCCACCCCCTGCAGATGCATATGGGGGGTGCTACCCAGGGCCTGGTATCTTAACTCTCAAGATGGGCTCAAGGACACGGGTTGCTCATGTTTATCATTTCATGTCCTGTTAGCAAGAAATTCTCCAACACATCTTGAACAAGGAAAAAATAAATCTATGATTGTACTGAAATAACTATTAAAACACTATAGCATCTTCAGAGAAAGCACAAGGAAGCAACTGGAGAAAGTAGGTTTGCTGGTGTCCTTTGCTAGATACCTATGGCTCTTGTGGTGTGCAAAACAATGAAATTCAGATCTAGTGCCTGCAGTATCTTCCTGCACTTCAGTTCACTTACTGACATATTAATTTAAATTGTTAATTCCTTGAAAAAAGGACAGTTCCCAAAATTCCAGTGGCATTTTGTTGAATTCTGTGTTACTATTAAGGATTCATTAGCACTGCAGAGATGTCTAAAACATTGCAAGTAAAAGAGGTGTGGTGATCCTGCAGAGGAAGAGATGTCTGATATCTCTCCCCCACAGATCAGCCATTACCAGGACCTGACCAAATTATACTGCAAACCTTTAGGTTCACTTCCCTTATAAATACCACATCCTCTACATGCAAAGACTAAGTCACTTAGAAGTATTGAACATTTCCAAGCATCAGGTGGGGTTTTGGGGGTTTTCAGTCATTGTTGATTGCTCATTTCTTAGTATTTTGTGTCTCAGAAGACACATTAAGCAGCTCAGGGACTATTTGTGGGCTGTTTCAGAGAAGCTCAGACCAGGAGTGGGATGCATGTACCACAAATGTGAATACAGAGAACTAAGAAAACAGTTGGATTTGAGACCAATTCTTGATAGTTGTCACCAATCTGTAGCCTGACCTAGAGGAATGCATTTGCTGTCCATGCTTCTGTTCATTCTCAAGAGAGTGAAGACCATGATTCCTTTTCTAGGTGTCTTGTTTTTCACAAAACTGAAATAAGTTGACAGGAACTCAGACAGCCAGTTAAGCCAGTATAGGTTTAACCTCCAAGAGGGTCATGACACCAATCATTTGACAACAGTAATACCTTTAGCTGCTCAGACAGTCAAAAAGGAGCGCATCAGTACAGTCATCCAGTTCAAGGGAAGTTTCATTTTTCCATTGCAGTTCTAATAGCTTTTTGTTTTCACATGAAGTTTTTCTCCTGTAAACAGTCCTCTCTTTTAAGATTGTGTTATTTTAGAGGGAGGTACTGCAAGAACAGGCTCCTCTTGAGCATACACAGGATGGCAATTAGTCATTAATCAAGTGAATCCCCACAGAACCACTAACTTAATGCTATAAAATGAGTGATGGAAGGAAAAATAAATGCTTCTGAATTAAAGCAGAAATATAATATCAACCAAAACAACACACAGAGGCTATTCTTGTAACAGAGGGAGCTGGGGAGCTTTTAGATTTATTATTTGGATTATTAATATTGATAGGTTTGGTAGAAGCAGTGACAAAAAAATCAGTCTTCCATCCAGTGTTTCAGAAATCAAATATCACACGGTCTGGAAATAACTGTTGCAGTTGCTGTCATGTTGGGGCTGAACTTGTAGGAAAGAGCAGTAGCTAATTTTTCCCCTTGCTTTTCTTAAATAAAGATGTGCAGAAATCTTCCACCACAAAAAGACATTGTGCAGCTTTGTGAGCTGGAAGATATATCTTTCTAAAAGGAAAGATTCACTGTTCAAAATGTGCTAGTTTGAAGCTAGCTAGAATGTTTTGGTGAGAAGGATTACAGGCTGTGAAAGAAAAACAATGGTGATGTCTACTTCACTCATAGGCTTGCTGAGATGTATAAGAACAAGAATCCAAACATAGATAAGGGGGTTGCTCTTTGAGCTCTGGGCTGCATTTTTCTCTCTAACCTCACTTACCATCTCCCTGATTAATCCACTTGCTTCCTAACCTCCCTGGACAACCTCCATTCTTCTTTGGGGCACAAGGCAATGTCTGGGGTAAGGTAGGGAAGTAGGAGAAGGTGGAAGGGTGGTTAGGAGCCCCTCCTGGGGACTCAGGTTTCTGGGAGGGGTGTTGTGGTTTTTGTATTACCTTTTACCTTGTATATTTCTGTGTATAAATGTATATATTGTAAATATCAGCTTATATATTGTGCTAAGCTGTAAATATAAGCTTCATTCAAATTTCCAAAGCCAGATGAGTATAATCTGGGTGATTTCAAAGTGTGTGTGTGTGGGTAACACCCAAATCATCACAAAAATTAACCTGCTCTTTCAGCAAAGGAGGATAGAAAGAAATACACTTTTCAGTGGAGTAGTTCTGTATCTTTCTCATAAAGAAAGGTTTGCTTTATTGAAGCTGGTCTCAAACAGATGAAATGGACTGGGTGCAAATAGCAGCTCCCAAAATGGAGATATCTCCAGTTGTGACGTGAGAAAATAACCTTCCAATTTTGTAAAATAAGAACTGGTATATGAAACCTGTTGTGTACTGCCTCTCTGATACAAAAATTTGCTCAGAGTCCAAAGCCCGAATGCTCACATCCGGCGCAGCAGCAACAGCTGAAGGCTGGCAAAACATCTATGCTTCCCCACAGCCCCCTCCTGCTCAGAATGTTACATTATTGCTTCATTATGAAAAGAAATAACTTCTGGAAACTCACAACATGAGGGCAGGAGAGAGAATGAAGGGGTGAACAACCTGAGGCCTTCTGTCAGATCCCAGTTAAGCTCTTTATGGTGTGTAGGTTTTGGGGAGGGGAGTTGTGTTTCTGTATTACCTTTTACCTTGTATATTTCTGTATATAACTGTATATACTGTAGATATCTGCTTGTATATTGTGCTAGCTGTAAATGTAAGCTTCATCCATATTTCCAGAGCTGGCTGAGTCTAGTCTGGGTGATTTCTAAAGTGTGTGGGGGCCGGTGACCCAAACCATCACATCTTTTTTTAATTTGGCACTCCAACATGGGGCTAATTAATTTTGACTGATTGTTAATTAACTCTGGGAATCAAAATGAAGCTAATGAAGCAGCTATTTTACTTAGTGGGGGCTATTGTGTGGCCTATTTTCTGTGTTCTAGTGTATAATTGGATCAAAGCCCAAATTGGTTACTTTTTGTTTAATATAATTGTTAAGAAGATCAAAGCTAAACTGACATCCATTTTTTGGAACTGGGGGGATTCCATCCTTGGCTATGTTGGAATTAATGCCACTGAGACTTTTACCAGTAATATTACAGAAGTATTCACCAGTAACATTGCAGGCAATTGAAGTATCACTTCTACTGCTTTATCTATAGCCCTCATGAGAGTTATCTTACCTAAAAGTCAGGTGGCTGAATCTTATTTTAAATGTTATTCACGTCAGACTGTGGTATTTCTGGTGTGTGTGATCTTAGGTCTTATAACTTTTGATTTTATAATAATTTTAATATTCTGTGTGAAGAACTCGAGTGTGATGCCTGTAAGAAGTAAAAAGAAAGAGAAAGGGACAGAGTCGCATAAACAACCCATCAATTTAACCCAAAACAAAGATTAACTCAGGGACACAGCAAGGAACAGCTACCAACACACCTCCCCCTTTAGATTCTGGGAAAGCCACCAATGTTCCTATTAGGAATGATAACATGGCAGGATTCACAGGAGTACAGGGAAATAATAGAACTAAAGGTCCCAGTACTCTGACGAGAGGAGTGCTGTGAGGTTAGCTCCCAAGAGACAGGATGGTTCCGATGAGTTTAAGAATGCTCTTAGTAAAGTTCTGTTTCTAGGCCAGGGACAACCAGATCAACAAGAGGAAGAGGAGGAGGATGACATCCAGGATTCCAATGATCCCCTCAGAGAGGTCAGGGAAGATAGAAAGGAATACTCAAGGGAATCAGGAGAGCCAATCCTAAGATGGCTGGTGAGATGCCGTAGCATTGGTGCCAATGCCCTACAGGTAGGAGACAAGTCTGCCAAGCAGCTAGGCCCACCCACTAAGGAGAGTGGAGTGCACAAATACCGAGCAAGTCCTCTTGGTAAGGTTAGCTTGTGGACACGCCTCCTGTTTGCTGTGAAGGAAGTGCTCTATGGAGATCATGACACACATAAACCTGATGACATTCCTCTTGGAACAGGTCTCATGAAGAAGCTTATTAAGCTTGGTCCTTCATCCTATGCTAAAACCATGGTCGGCAAGTTTCTATCAAGGAGTGATAATGAAAGGCCTTTCACTGTTGGTGAATTCACTGAGGAGCTCAGGAAGATAGAGGACAGCTTGTCAGATTCTGCCCTAGTCTCTGCCATACAAACTATGACAACAAGATGAAAGGGATAAAGGATGGCATTAAAGATAGCATCAAGGAAGGTATTAAAGATAGCATGAAGGAGTGATAATGAAAGGTCTTTCACTGTTGGCGAATTCACTGACCAGGTCAGAGGATAGCTTGTCATATTCTGCCATAGTCTCTGCCATAAAAACTATGACTACAGAGATAAAGGGAATGAAAGATAGCTTTGAGAATGTCATTAAGAATAGCATTAAGGATGGCATCAAAGAAAACATGAAAGAACTGAAGGAGGATCTTAAAACCTCCATCTCCAATCTGGTTTAAGAGATACCATCCTTGCATCATCTGAATGGGTGCATGTTTCTGCAACCAGGAACAGATGCCCACCTCCTGCAAGGCAATTCCAGCCCAGGAGGAGACAAATTCCACCTAGGCATCAGCAATCACGTGCATCACTGTGGATAATTCTGCGTGACAAATACAGTGAGAACATGAACAAGTGGGATGGTCAACCTACTTCAGCTCTTTCAAAGAGAGTCAGGGAACTGCAGAGTGGCAGAAACAGAGGCAACAATGCCAGAAAAGTAGCTGTCACTTCTTCAGCTCCCCAGAGCAACTGCAATTATTCCAACAATTGCAATTTCTCTCACAACAACATCAATCATTGTGTACACCCCACATGCCATGTTCAGCATTAGGGGTGCCCTGCCTCCCGCCAGGAGGAGGAAAGGGATAGCGGAGAAAACTGAATCTATTGGAATGTATTTGCTAGGTGGCCTGGCAGTTCTAAAGTTTGGAAATACAGAGCTCTAGTTGACACAGGTGCTCAGTGTACTTTATTGCCATCCAATTGCAAAGGGACAGTTTATCACTATTTTTGGAATCACTGGTGGATCTCAAGAGTTACCTAAGTTACAGGCTGAAATTAGTTTTACTGGAGAAGAGTGGAAGAAACACATTATGGTAACTGGTCCTGATGCAGTTTGCATTCTGGGAATGGACTTTTTGAGACAAGGTTGTTTCAAAGATCCTAAAAGTCACAAATGGGCTTTTGGAGCAGCATCTGTAGAGATTGAGGATGGTAAATTGAAGTTGTCCATTAGACCTGAACTTTCAGATGAATGTGCAGTTGTGGGACATCATGACATAGAGGATCTGAAAGTGCCAATTGCTACTCAAACAGTGCATCACAGGCAGTACAGAACTGACTGTGACTCTTTATTGCCCATTCAGCAACTGGAGAGTCAGGCTGTCATCGAGAATGCTCATTCACCTTTCAACAGTCCCATCTGGCCTGTGCACAACTCTAAACAAGACTGGCAAATGACAGTTGATTTTTCATGCCCTCAACGAGGTGACTCCACCCATGAGTGCAGCTGTGCCGGACATGCTAGAACTCCAATACAAGCTGGAATCGAAGGAGGCTAAATGGTATGCTACCATAGACATTGCTAATGCTTTCTTCTCTATTCCAATAACAAAGGAGTGCAGGCCTCAGTTTGCATTCACCTGGAGAGGAATCCATTTCAATCGTTTGCCTCAGGGGTGGAAACACAGCTCAACGATCTGTCACTCAGTCATCCACAATGCACTGGAGAAAGGTAAAGCTCCAGTGCACATCCAATTCATCGACAACATCATTGTGTGGGGCCAAACTGCTGAGGAAGTCTTCGAGAAAGGTAACAAAATCATTGACATTCTGTTGCAAGCAGGTTTTGCCATTAAGAGAGAATCATAGAATCATAGAATCAACCAGGTTGGAAGAGACCTCCAAGATCATCGAGTCCAACCTATCACCCAGCCCTATCCAGTCAACTAGACCATGGCACTGAGTGCCTCATCCAGTCTTTTCTTGAACACCTCCAGGGACGGTGCCTCCACCACCTCCCTGGGCAGCCCATTCCAATGGGAAATCACTCTCTCTGTGAAGAACTTCTTCCTAACATTGTATAGGGTTAACACTCCTGGGGGAGTGACCCTGAACCTGACCCTAGGGGTCTTGGCCCCTCCTCAGGGGTGGGCCACACTCCAGGTGATGGTTAGCCCACTCCCCCCACTTCCTGTGGTATAAAAGACAGGAGTTCTCCTGTCTCTTCCTCTTTTTGCCCTCTTTCTCCCTACCTGCGTTCATGACCGCACACACACACTGATACTGCATACCAGCCACGAGGCAGAGACACCATCACACTACTCGGGTTGTATCCATCCCTGTTTTGTATTTTGCTGTTTTCCCTTCCTTATCCTTTGTAAACTCCCCTACCTCCAATCCCTTTTTCTAAGTTATTGTTAAACTTTTCCTTTTTTACTTCCAAATCGAGTCGAGATTGATTTATTGGGGGTGTCCCTACCTCTTATCTCTCTCCCTGTCTTTTGGGGAAAGGAGGGGGAGGAGGGGAGGGCACTCTATAAACTCTATAAATTCTATAAATTGTCATTGGGTCTACCAAATTTATAAGAGTCTCTGGGAACTTGCATTTGAACCCAAGACAATTTATTTGGCGTCTCAACGTGGGGCTAGGTAGAAAGAATTCTTTCAGAGAAGATTTGGAAGTTAAAAAATGGATATTCTGACAGTCTTAATCATTAACGCTTTTGGATGTCTGTTTTGGGGCTGGCTGTTAAAGTTTATAAGTTACCATGTCTTCTGGATTGTCATTGATATGCTCTGGGAATATTCTAAGCATTTGCCTGCCCGAGTCTATGCCTATTTCCTGAATTCTGTTAGTAATATCACTGTGTTTAGAAATGTTTCTGGAACATGGAATCAATCTGAGTATATGCATTGGAGCACAGAAGCTCCAGATATTTTGGGCAAGAAATGGTACTGGATAGCTGTTATTTCACTGTGTGTAAATCTGGGTTTGGGGATTAATAAGATAGCGGTGAACTGGGACACGTGGAAGTATCGAGTGGGCGCCACCATCAGGGTGCTTAGGGGGAGGGGTGGTCCTCACTGCCCCAGCTGCAGCTGCGGGGGTTGGGCGACAGGTCAGGCCGTTCCGGCCGCCCCCAGCGCAGGCACCGCCCCTAGCACGGCTCCGCCCCGAACTCCGCCTCCGGTCCCGCCCAGGGCAGCCCCCCGGACCCTGCCCCCTCAGCCCAGCCCCATCCATCTTGCCCCCATCACCACGCGGCCAGCCAGATCAAACCCAAATCCTCCCGCAGATACCGATCCGGGGCAAGGGACCTCTTCGGGAACCAGCACCCCCCAGCAACAGCAACCAGCTGGAAATGGACCTGATAATGGAGTGATCCTTATCAGCTCCACGCCCAGAAAGGAAATCAGGCACATAAGGCAGGAGTATGCAAGGGCAAACGGACAGTCCCTTTTAGCCTGGCTTTTGAAATGCTGGGATGCAGGAGCAGAAACAGTGGACCTAGATCACAGGGAGGCAAAGCAACTGGGATCCTTGTCGAGGGATGGAGGTGTGGATAAGGAACTGGGAAGGCTCGATGGTACCCACTCACTTTGGGCCAGGCTTCTGATAGCTGTGAGGTACAGGTACCCGACTAAGGATGACATGATTTTCCATCCCCTTAGATGGACAGATATGGAACAGGGGATCTCATACCTGAGGCAAATGGCGGTTCAAGAGATAATTTATGGAGCCGACCAGAGGCCCTCGGACCCTGATGATGTCCGCATGAAGCCAGCCCTCTTAAAGAAACTGACTCAGTGTGCCCCTTCCACATATGCCCCCACATTGGGAGCACTGCTGCTGGGCAGAGACCCCAACAACCTTCCCACAATCAGGGAGTTTGTGAATGACCTAAGACAGTTTGAAGACAGTTTGTCGAGGAAAACCTTAATTGCCACTGTAGAGACCCTCACCCAAGAAATGAACGAGCTAAAAGCCTCTTTCTCTGAAATGCAGAAGGCAGAGGAGGACTGCTCTTCACCTTCAGAATGGGTGCAAGTCTCAGCTATAAGGAACACACGCCGCCGTGCTCCTCCTCCTCCCCGCAGGAGACCAGCCCAGAGCAGACAGGGTACACACAGGGGGTCACTCTGGAGAACACTGTGTGACCATGGGGAAAACATGGATAGATGGCATGGCCAGCCCACCTCAGCTCTATGGGCCAGGGTAAGGGAACTGCAGGGGACAAACACAGGGAATAACTCCTCCAGAAGAGGGGTTGCCCCAGTGTCCCGCAGGCAGCGCTCTCGCTCAAGGGGTGGTGAAGCCAGTAACTCAGGTCCATGTGCCTCATGCAGTCACACTGCTCAGAATTAGAGGTGCCCTGTCTCCAGCCAGGCGGAGGCCAGGGATAACAGAGTATATTGGGACGTGTTTGTGAAATGGCCTGGCACTTCTGAAGCCGAGAAGTACAGAGCGTTGGTAGACACCGGTGCCCAATGCACTCTGATCCCCTCCAGCCACAGGGGGACAGATACTGTTACAATTGCAGGAGTCACAGGGGGGTCTCAGGAGTTGACTGTGCTGCAGGCTGAGATAAGCCTCACCGGGAATGTGTGGGAGAAGCACTCCATAGTAACTGGCCCTGATGCACCTTGCATCCTGGGGATCGACTTTCTCCGGGAAGGGTACTTTAAAGATCCGAAGGGGAACAAGTGGGCTTTTGGCATAGCAGCTGTAGAGACTGCAGACAAAGAGCAGCTGTCTATCATGCCTGGCTTGTCAGATGACCCTTCCGTGGTTGGTACCCACAAGGTGGAAGATGTTAAGTTACCTATTGCTTCTCGTGTAGTTCATCGCAGGCAATACCGCACCAACAGAGACTCCCTGCTACCCATACAGCAGCTGATTCGCCGCCTGGAGCAGCAGCTTGTCATCAGCAAGAGCCACTCGCCCTTCAACAGCCCGATATGGCCAGTGCGAAAGGAGACGGGGGAGTGGAGACTCACGGTGGATTTCCGAGGCCTGAACGAAGTGACTCCTCCAATCAGCGCAGCCGTGCCTGATATGTTGGAGCTGCAGTATGAACTGGAAACGAAGGAGGCCAAATGGTATGCCACAATTGACATTGCTAATGCTTTCTTCTCCATCCCCATTGCAGAAGAATGTAGGCCACAGTTTGCCTTCACCTGGAGAGGAGTCCAGTACCACTGGAACAGACTGCCTCAAGGGTGGAAGCACAGCCCTACAATCTGCCATGGCATCATCCAGACTGCACTGGAGAAGGGTGGAGCTCCGGAACATCTGCAGTACATCGATGACATCATTGTATGGGGTGAGACAGCAGAGGAGGTCTTCCAGAAGGGTGAGAAGATCATTAATATCCTGTTGGATGCTGGTTTTGCCATTAAGAGAAGCAAAGTGAAAGGGCCTGCCAGAGAGATCCAGTTCCTGGGAGTTCGCTGGCAGGATGGCCGACGCCACATCCCTATGGATGTGGTGAATAAAGTGGCCACTATGGTGGAACCCACTAACCGGAAGGAGACACAATCCTTCCTGGGGTTTGTGGGCTTTTGGAAGATGCACATTCCCGGGTACAGTCAAATTGTGAAACCCCTCTTTGACGTTACAAGAAAGAGGAATAACTTTGAGTGGGGACCTGAGCAGCAGGTGGCATTTGACCAGATCAAACGAGAGGTGGTCCATGCCATGGCCTTGGGACCAGTTCGAACCGGCCCAGAGATTAAGAACATTCTCTACACAGCAGCCGGTGAGAATGGTCCTAGCTGGAGCCTATGGTAGAAAGCTCCTGATGAGACAAGAGGCCGCCCACTCGGGTTCTGGAGCAAGGCGTACAAAGGCTCAGAGACCAAGTATACCCCCACAGAGAAAGAAATCCTAGCTGCCTATGAGGGAGTCAGAGCTGCCTCTGAGGTGATTGGGACGGAGTCACCACTCCTTTTAGCTCCAAGGCTTCCAGTCCTGACTTGGATGTTTAAAGGGAAGGGTTCGACTCCGCACCATGCCACAGATGCCACTTGGAGTAAGTGGATGGCTCTGATAACTCAGAGGGCTAGGATGGGGACTCTCGAGCGTCCAGGCATTGTGGAGGTCATCGCCAACTGGCCAGAGGGCACTGACTTTGGAAAGCCAGCAGAAGAGAAGGCAGTGACCCGTGCTGAGGAAGCCCCCCCATACAGTGACCTTCCTGAGGAGGAAAAGGCATATGCTCTCTTCACAGATGGATCCTGCCGCCTGATAGGCAGCAAGCGAAGATGGAAGGCTGCCGTCTGGAACCCCACACGCAGGGTTGCAGAGGCAAGAGATGGAGAAGGCGAATCCAGCCAGTATGCTGAGGTGAAAGCCATCCAGCTGGCCCTGGACATTGCAGAACGAGAGCAGTGGCCAATGCTATACATCTACACCGACTCATGGATGGTAGCAAATGCCTTATGGGGGTGGCTGAAGGAGTGGAAGAGAAATGATTGGCAGAGAAAAGGGAAACCTATTTGGGCTGCTGATCTCTGGCAAGACATTTCTGCACGCCTGGACAAACTGCCAGTTAAAATCCGACACATCAGTGCTCACATCCCAAAGAGCAGAGCCACTGAAGAACAGCAGCATAACCACCAAGCTGACCAGGCTGCCCACATCTGCCAGATTGACCTGGACTGGAAGCACAAAGGTGAACTGTTCTTAGCTCGGTGGGCACATGACTCTTCTGGTCACCAAGGAAGAGATGCCACATACCAATGGGCCCGAGACAGATCCGTGGACATATCCATGGAGGCCATAACTCAGGTTATCCATGAATGTGACATCTGTGCCACCATAAAGCAAGCCAAGCGCATGAAGCCTTTGTGGTATGGGGGACGGTGGTCAAAGTACAGATATGGGGAGGCCTGGCAGATTGATTACATCACTCTGCCTCGGTCTCGCAGTGGCAAGCAGTATGTGTTAACCATGGTGGAGGGAAGCACGGGGTGGCTGGAAACCTACCCAGTACCTCATGCTACTGCCCGTAACACCATTCTGGGCCTGCAGAGCCACATCCTGTGGAGACACGGAACCCCAGAGAGAATTGAGTCAGACAATGGGACCCATTTCAAGAACCACCTTGTAAGCAACTGGGCAAAAGAGCATGGGATAGAATGGGTTTATCACATCCCATACTACCCACAGGCTGCAGGAAAGATTGAGCGACACAATGGTCTGCTGAAAACCACCCTGAAGGCTATGGGAGGTGGAACTCTCAGAAACTGGGAGAAGCACCTTGCAGAAGCCACTTGGCTGGTGAATAGCAGGGGATCAGTTAACAGAGCTGGTCCTGCTCAGTCTGCCCTACTGCCCACAGTTGAGGGAGATGGAGTTCCTGTAGTCTGTGAAAGGAATCTACTGGGAAAGACTGTGTGGGTTGCTCCTGCCTCTGGTGGGGGAAAACCTATCAAAGGGGTGGTATCTGCAGAGGGTCCTGGTCACACATACTGGGTGATGATGGAAACTGGTGTTATCGAGTGTGTCCCTCAGAGAAACCTCTCTTTAGCTGAAAAGGTTTTGAAATCTCAGAGTTGATTCCATGTGTTCCAGATACTTTCAGGTTATCTTGTATTATAGTTGTATAATAGTTGTATCATAGTTGTGCAATACTTGTATCATAGTTGTGCAATACTTGTATTATAGTTCATAAGGGGTTACAAGTTGTTTTTGTAGTTATACCCTCACCACTACACGGCGTCCAACAGAACCTGTGCTAGTTTGAAGCAAGCTAGAATGTTTTGGTAAAAGAACTAGATAACAGGCAGTGAAATGAAAAACAATTGATGTCAACTTCTCTCACAGTTACGCTGAGAACTCTGGGAAGAAGAAAGACTTTTTTCTCCATTTTGTTTCTCACTCTTGCTTTTGCCTTAGACCTGGTCACATCTCATTAACCCTGCTCCTACTAACCTTGCTCCCTAACCTCTTGGCTGCACCTCTCTTCTTCCTGAGGACTGGGGTAAGGTTGAGAGGGACGGGGGGAGGTGTTGGGGTGGTTTGAGAGCCCCTCCTGGGGACTCAGGTTTCTGGGAGGGGAGTTGTGCTTTTGTATTGTTTATCCTTTGTATATAACTGTATATAATTGTATATAACTGTATATATTGTAAATAGCTGCTTGTAAATTCTGCTAGCTGTAAATAAATTGCTTCATCTATATTCCCAGGGTCCGTCTGAGTTAGCTGGGGCAAATACAAAAGTGTGGGGGGGCGGGGTAACCCCCAAACCATCACACCTACATGACAGCAGCAGCTATCCAGAGTCCTACAGCATCGCATCACACCACGGCGTCCAACCAGAACCCTGCATCTGATTCGTCACTGATGCCCTGCAGTGAGAGACTGTTCCTGATTTCCCTCCAGAGGATGTCTACAGCCATCTCATCTACACCTGTTCCCCTGATGCCAGACATGAAGAGACTGTTCCTGATGTTTTCTTCGCAGAGGGAAAAGACTCTTTTCCTGAGTACCAACAAGAACTGTTCCTGATTCACTGACTTTTCTTCCGTTCCTGCCCTGCTCACATCTCAGCAACCTGCACCGGACCAGAGGAACACATCGCCTTGGGATACAGCCGAGGACCAAGAAGGACTTCACGAACTCTTAACCCATGGACACTTTTCCCATCTTTGGAGAAGAAGACTGTTCTTAGGAAGGTGGAAGTGGTCTAACCAAGGGGTGGAATGTATAGGGTTAACACTCCTGGGGGAGTGACCCTGAACCTGACCCTAGGGGTCTTGGCCCCTCCTCAGGGGTGGGCCACACTCCAGGTGATGGTTAGCCCACTCCCCCCACTTCCTGTGGTATAAAAGACAGGAGTTCTCCTGTCTCTTCCTCTTTTTGCCCTCTTTCTCCCTACCTGCGTTCATGACCGCACACACACACTGATACTGCATACCAGCCACGAGGCAGAGACACCATCACACTACTCGGGTTGTATCCATCCCTGTTTTGTATTTTGCTGTTTTCCCTTCCTTATCCTTTGTAAACTCCCCTACCTCCAATCCCTTTTTCTAAGTTATTGTTAAACTTTTCCTTTTTTACTTCCAAATCGAGTCGAGATTGATTTATTGGGGGTGTCCCTACCTCTTATCTCTCTCCCTGTCTTTTGGGGAAAGGAGGGGGAGGAGGGGAGGGCACTCTATAAACTCTATAAATCCTATAAATTGTCATTGGGTCTACCAAATTTATAAGAGTCTCTGGGAACCTGCATTTGAACCCAAGACAAACATCCAGCCTATACCTACCCCGGCACAACTTGAGACTGTGTCCCCTTGTTCTATTGCTGGTTGCCTGAGAGAAGAGGCCACACTCCACCTGGCTACAATGCCCCTTCAGGTAGTTGTAGACAGTAATAAGATCACCCCTGAGCCTCCTCTTCTCCAGGCTAAACAGCCCCAGCTCCCTCAACCTCTCCTCACAGAGTTTGTGTTCCAGGCCCCTCACCAGCCTTGTTGCCCTTCTCTGGACACGTTCCAGCACCTCAACATCTCTCTTGAATTGAAGGGCCCAGAACTGGACACAGTACTCAAGGTGTGGCCTGACCAGTGCTGAGTACAGGGGAAGAATAACCTCCCCTGTCCTACTGGCCACACTGTTCCTGATGCAGGCCAGGATGCCATTGGCTCTCTTGGCCACCTGGGCACACTGCTGGCTCATCTTCAGCTTACTATCTATCAGTACCCCCAGGTCCCTTTCCTCCTGGCTGCTCTCCAGCCACTCAGTCCCCAGCCTATAGCACTGCTTGGGGTTATTGTGGCCGAAGTGCAGAACCCTGCACTTGGCCTTGTTAAATCTCATCCCATTGGCCTCTGCCCACCCATCCAGCCTGTCCAGGTCCCTCTGCAGGGCTCTCCTACCTTCCAACAGATCAACACCTGCTCCTAGCTTGGTGTCATCTGCAAACTTAATGATGCTGGACTCAATGCCCTCGTCCAGATCATCAATAAAGATATTGAACAGGACTGGGCCCAGCACTGATCCTTGGGGAACACCACTAGTGACTGGCTGCCAACTGGATGTAGCACCATTCACCGCCACTCCCTGAGCTCTGCCATCCAGCCAGTTCTTGATCCAGCACAGAGAGAATCTGTCCAAACCATGAGCTGCCAGCTTGGCTAGGAGCTTCTTGTGGCAGACAGTGTCAAAGAGACAAGGTCAAAGGACCTGCCAGAGAAATTCAGGTTCTGGGAGTACAATGGCAGGATGGTCACCGTCATGTTCCTCAGGATGTGATCAACAAAGTCTCCACCATGGCAGTTCCCACCAATAAGAAGGACACTCTATCTTTCTTAGGTGCAGTGGGATTTTGGAGACTGCACATTCCTGGTTTCAGCCAAATTGTCAAACCTCTGCACGATGTGACTCGTAAGAGAAACAATTTTGAGTGGGGACCTCAACAACAAGCAGCCTTTGATCAGATCAAGCGAGAAGTAGTCCATGCAGTGGGCTTGGGACCTGTGCGATCTGGTCCGGACATTAAGAACATTCTGTACATAGCTGCCAGTGACAATGGTCCAACTTGGATCCTTTGGCAGAGAGCTCCAAATGAGACACGTGGTCATCCACTTGGTTTCTGGGGTCATAGCTACAGAGATTCAGAGGCAAATTACACCCCAACAGAGAAAGAGATACTAGCAGCCAATGAAGGAGTGAAAGCAGATTCAGAAGTGATTGAAACTGAGTCACAATGGCTGTTAGCTCTCAGATTGCCAGTTCTTAACTGGATGTTCAAAGGCAAAGGTTCATCACCGCATCATGCCACAAATGCAACTGAGTCTAAATGGATGGCTTTGATAACCCAACGAGCACGAATGAGTAATCTTGATCGACCTGGTCTGGTGGAGATGATCACTAACTGGCCGGAAGGCACAGACTGTTCCAAACCTCCAGAGGAGAAAATAACCCGTGCTGAAGAAGCTCCTCCCTATGGTGATCTCTCTGATCAGGAAAAGAACTATGCTTTGTTCACAGATGGTTCCTGTAGTCTTGTTGGGAACAAGCGAATATGGAAGTCTGCAGTCTGGAGTCTTACCAGGAGAGTTACTGAAGCAATAGGAGAAGGAGAATCCAGACAATTTGCTGAGTTAAAAGTTGTCCAGCTTGCTCTTGATGTGGCTGAACATGAAAATTGGTCTATCCTTTGCCTCAACACTGACTCATGGATGGTAGCCAAAATTCTATGGGGTTGGCTAAAGGAATGGAAAAAGCACGGTTGGCAGAGGAAAGGAAAGGCTATTTGGTGTGCTGATCTATTGCAGGACATTGATGCATGACTGGAGAGAATTCCAGTGAAGGTGAGGCACATAGACACACACATGCCTATGAGTAGAGCCACTGAGGAGCACCAACACAACCAGCAGGCAGATCAAGCTAAGATTTCTCAAGTCAATACAAAGTCTGATCTTGACCTTGATTGGAAACACCGAGGTGAACTGTTCTTAGCTCGGTGGGCCCATGATTCATCTGGACATCAAGGCAGAGATGCAACATACCGATGAGCACACGATAGGTCAATTGACTTATCCATGGATGCTATCACCCAAGTCATCCATGACTGTGACATTTGTGCTGCTATTAAGCAGGCTAAGCATATCAAACTCTTATGGTATGATGAGCGATGGTCAAAGTACAAGTATGGTGAAGCCTGGCAGATTGACTACATCACTTTACCTCGATCTCATTCTGGCAAGCAGTATGTGCTAATGATGGTAGAGGCCAGCACCGGATGGCTGGAAACCTATCCAGTTCCACATGCTACTGCACATAACACCATTCTTGGCTTGGAGAGATGCCAGTGGAGCGCTTGGGAAAAATGACTCTTTGTTCACTAGTATGGTTAGATGGTCATAATCCGCTTTATTTCCGTGATACAGTGACTTATATGCATTCTAGCAAGAGGTGTGCTCAACTTAAGATTGGTTACAATCAGAGGGTACAAAGGTTACTTGTAAGGCATCAATAGGTCAGCATACCATAACAATCTGAGGGTCAGCCCTCCAGACCACCTACTCCAGCCCCCTTGGCTATCCAACTCTGCCCACTGCAGCTGTGTGTGGGGTGCTCACTTGTTCACAGTTTGATTTCCTGGGCTAGCAGCATCCCAAGGACGTTTCTCAGCGCAGTTGCTCATGTTTATCATTTCTATGTCCTCTGCTAACAAGAATTCTCCAACAGAGAGCTAAATCATGTGGAGACATGGAACTCCACAGAGAATTAAGTCAGACAATGGCTCTCATTTCAAGAACAACCTTGTGAAAAACTGGGCCAAAAAGCACTGTATTGAGTGGATCTACCACATACCCTACTATGCTCCAGCTTCAGGGAAGATTGAACGCTACAGTGGTGTGCTGAAAACCACCCTCAGAGCCATGGGGGTTGGAACTCTGAAAAACTGGGACAATCATTTATCACAAGCTACCTGGTTGGTAAATAGTAGGCGTTCAGTAAACAGGGCAGGACCTGCACAATCAGACTTGGTCCAAAGAGTAGACAGTGATAAAGTTCCTGTTGTACGTGAAAAGAATCTGTTAGGGAAAACTGTTTGGGTATTTTCTCCTTCTGGCGAAGAGAAACCTGTCCGAGGGGTGTTGTCTGCTGAAGGTCCTGGTCATACCTACTGGGTAGTGTTGGAGAATGGTAAAAATTGAGTGTATTCCCCTGAGAAATCTAACCTCAGCTGAGAGTGTCTAAATTCAGAGTGTATAATACAAGCTGTTAGGAGTTTTCTGTTCTAGGTACCATCGGTGTCCAACAATGAAAGAATCTACGAGAGAATCTGCAGTGCATGAGCACGGACCCAACATCACCTGGGAGTCCCTGTTCTCATCTTGTCTCATCTGTGAGGAGAGAAACTGTTCTGAGCTTTTGAATCACCTATATCTGAGATAACTGAACTTGTGATATTCATTAGTGCAAATATTGGGTTAGATTAGATCAGATAGTTCTCAGCAATACTCTGAGTGAAGTAGACAGGGGTGGATTGTGATAGTTTGAAGCTAGCTAGAGTGCTTTGGTGAGAAGAACTAGATTACAGGCTGTGAAAAGAAAACAAGGGTGATGCCTGCTTCGATCATAGGCCTGCTGAGAAGTGTAGGAACAAGAAATAAAAACATTAGATAATCACTCTCGCTTGGGCTGCTGGCTGAACTGCATCTCTCTAATCTCACCCTCCATTTTGGGCTAACCCACTTTACTTCCTAACCTCTTAGCCGAACCTCTATCCTTCCTTGGGACTGGGGTAAGGTTGAGAGGGGTAGTGGGAAGGTGAAGGGGTGGTTGAGAGCCCCCCCCAGGGACGCAGGTTTCTGGGAGGGGAGTTGTGCTTCTGTATTTTACCTTGTATATTTCTGTATATAACTGTATATACTGTAGATATCTGCTTGTATATTGTGCTAGCTGTAAATATAAGCTTCATCCATATTTCCAGAGCCGGCTGAGTCTAGTCTGGGTGATTTCTAAAGTGTGGGGGGATGGTGGACACTCAAATCATCACAGCGTGGAACACAAGGCCTATGAGGAGCTGGAGCTGTTTATCCTGAAGAAGAGGAGGATCAGGGGTCACCTCATTGCTGTCTACAACTACATGAACGGAGGCTGTAGCCAGGTGGGAGCTGGTCTCTTCTTCCAGGCAACCAACAACAGAACAAGGGGACACAGTCTCAAGCTGTGCTGGGGGAGGTGTAGGCTGGATGTTAGGAAGAAATTTTTCACAGAGAGAGTGATTTGCCATTGGAATGGGCTGCCCAGGTCGGTGCTGGCATCGTCATCTCTGGAGGTGTTCAAGAAAAGGCTGGCTGAGGCACTTAGTGCCATGGTCTAGTTGATTGGGCAGGACTGCATGATAGGTTGGACTGGCTGATCTTGAAGGTCTTTTCCAACCTGGTCGATTCTATTATTCTATGATTTAGATCATATCCTATCTCAGTGTTGGGGCTTTCCATCTAATCTGAGTATCTAGGTACCTTAGAAGGAGCTGTCTGTTCACAGAACCTGTTATTAGCTCCCTTTGCAATTCATTTTTGGTACAAAACAGCTACTCTTTGCTTATAGATGATTGTCCTAACTTTCCCCCTTCCTTCTATAAAAACAAGGAAGTGATTTTGAGTATGTAGGAATTTCTGAATATAATTTTAAAAAAAATCATCAGAAATGAGATCATTTGAAAAGAGCTGAAGGAGAGGCAAGCACTATTCAAGAAACAAGTAACAAATTAGAAACCTGCAGAGCCATTATGACAACTTGTCTCTCTAAAACCTATTGCAAATAAACAGATTCCTAGGAGAGATTGAAGAACTGGCAGTTAAGAACAAGAAACAGGAGGAGAGAGAGAGGAGATATTATTGAAAATACTGAAATAGTAAAGCTGTTTGTCTTTTTTTTCAGCTGTACTGACAGAATTCGGAAAAAAAAAGGGGCTCTTTTTACTGTACCTCATGAGCAGAAATGTGCAGTTGTGCTACTAGCTTCCACAAGGTGGCCTCTTCCAGTAAATTTACCCAGCAGTTATTACTTTGCAGAAGCTCTATCTCTCTTAGGCACAAACTTACTGCTGCTTTTCCCCTCATGCTTCTGCTGTGAAGGACTGGGCAGCACATGAGAAAAGCATTAAGAACATAAAAAGAAGTCCCCCATCTAAAAACTGTGATAGCATATCCCACAGATCAACCCTGCAGGAGCCAATCCCCAAATTATCTGAAAATGCTTGGATTTTACTGGTGTTAGTAACAGTAATAATAAAATCCCAGACCTCCAGGTTAGATGAATCCACCTGTATCTGTTATTTTCTCTAAACACCTGCAAACTCCCATGCTCTTCAGACTAATTCTTCAGAACTATCACATGCTTAAAAGCAGTTGTTTTCTACAGTAAACAAATAAATCTGGAAAAAGTACAGAAACAGCTCTGATTTGTGTATATTTCTCTAAACTATTCCTACAACTATTTCCTTAAACTGTTCCTGTTGCAAAGACAATATGCCTCCCTTGTCTGAATTAGTATTGCAAGCAACCACCGATCTAATGAGGCTCTATCCTTATAGTAAGACTTTACTCAGATACATTCCGTTACAAATTCAGTGAAAATGAGTTGACAGAGATCTTTCCGCATGCCATGGAGGAGCCCTAAAAATAAACAGTCTTTTGCTTTTTTTGTTTATGCTTTTATTCTAAAAGCTCTTTTCGTCTTTTCTGAAGGCAGTGTGGCCTTATCAAAGCTGAAACACAGAAGTCAAGTGTCAGGCATTAATACAGATGTCAAGTGACTGCAAACTTTTGGTTCAAGAGGTATTTTAGTGATTGCAATGTTGCCCTCAGATTTGGAAAGCATGGTTAAATCCCACATCTGGTACAAAGCTCCTGAGAGACCTAGAACAAGCTGTGAACTTCATGTTCTCAGCACTTAGAAAGGGGATGCGTTTTCCTGACTCTTCCTCTTTATATTCTCATCTATTTGGCCTGCTTACTTTTTCAACACAGAAAGCATAGCTTATTGTGTTATACAGTGTGAGTCTGTTTCTGTAGTGATATTCAGTTTGACTGTAATAGAATAAATGAAGAGAGGACACGTACAAAGAAAATACCCGCATTTTAAGCACAAGTTCTTTAACTAAAGGAAACAGTTCAGGGGAAAAGACTGCAAAAAGCTTTGAGTCCAAACATGTAAAAATTGTCCTAATCTTTTCTATCTGCTACAAAGAAGCCACAATACATTTTCTTTGCAATATGCAAATTTTACATGGAAAAAAGACAGATGCTATGACTTCCTCAGCCAAAGAGATAAGCCCGAGTCTTCAAATTCCTGTTTGTGCATTTTCCACAACGGACTTCCTAAATGGTTGATATCAGTTTTATAATAGAGAGCTCTTTGTGCAAAGCTGTGTGTTTTATTTCAGGCACAAAATATCTTCTGGGAAAAAAAAAAAATGTTCTGCTGGAATAAACAAACACAGATCAGAGATAAGACAAACTTGAAAGAACCCTCTGGCTTTCAGCAGATTGCCACTTACAAGCGACCATGTATTTTCCTCCTTCATGCAGCCTCCTCTTGGTCATCAATTGCCACATTTTCTTCTTTTAAACTAGCTCCTCTAAAGCTTCAAATCTACTGGAGTATGTTTATACACAAACACTGAGGACTCCTTATGAACTAGCTTTCTATGCCTAAATTAATCCCCAGTGTTCACAGATGAATTTGGAGGCATCAATTTTCCCTGTAGGCAGCTGTTTTGTGGCATTTCAGAAGGGGAACAGTAGATTAATTGGGGTGCCAGAACTGCAGTGAGGCTGAATGACTGCATAAATGCACAAAATATTGTCCTGGCCTTTATGGAGTGAGAATAAAAAGCCAGAAGTCAGAGATATGAGCTATTGCACAGGACTGGACAGGTCTAGTAATGTAATTCTACATTTTTTTCAGGTAGATAAAGCTACATTGTATGCCATCAGCATGCCTGAGGACAGCAGGAGTGAGATAGAAGACATAAGGACAAAGCAGAGGACAGATGTCTTCTGACAACTATTTGAAAAAAAAAAAGTTTTATCAATATGAAAAAGCATGGATGCTAAGTCATATTTTTCATCTCTCAAAGTCAGTTTGAGACAGAGGCAGAGGTAAGTTAGGATTAGTATCACAGTATCACACAGTATCATCAGGGTTGGAAGAGACCTCACAGATCATCAAGTCCAACCCTTTACCACAGAGCTCAAGGCTAGACATTGGCACCAAGTGCCACGTCCAATCCTGCCTTGAACAGCCCCAGGGACGGTGACTCCACCACCTCCTCAGGCAGCCCATTCCAGTGTCCAATGACTCTCTCAGTGAAGAACTTCCTCCTCACCTCCAGCCTAAATTTCCCCTGGCGCAGCCTGAGGCTGTGTCCTCTCGTTCTGGTGCTGGCCACCTGAGAGAAGAGAGCAACCTCCTCCTGGCCACAACCACCCTTCAGGTAGTTGTAGACAGCAATAAGGTCACCCCTGAGCCTCCTCTTCTCCAGGCTAAATAATTCCAGCTCCCTCAGCCTCTCCTCGTAGGGCTTGTGCTCAAAGCCTCTCATCAGCCTCGTCACCCTTCTCTGGACATGCTCAAGCATCTCGATGTCTCTCTTAAACTGGGGGCCCCAGAACTGAACACAGTACTCAAGGTGTGGTCTAACCAGTGCAGAGTACAGGGGCAGAATGACCTCCCTGCTCCTGCTGACCACACCATTCCTGATGCAGGCCAGGATGCCACTGGCTCTCTTGGCCACCTGGGCACACTGCTGGCTCATGTTCAGGCAGGTATCAATCAGCACCCCCAGATCCTAGTTTTGTAGACACCTTTCTTAAATGATGAAAGAAGTTTACTGGAGATTGTTCTCTTTCTCTCAGCAGAACTCTAGTTATTGAACTCAGCCTGGCAAGATGAATCCCTTATCAAGCAAAGTTTAAGATCCTGACCTCCAACATCCTCCTTCTGTCTCTGTTCTATTTTTCCTATGTTTGTCTTGCATCACTCCCCTGTTCACTGTGGGGGACTGGACTAGATCACTTTTAAGAATCTCTTTGAATCCAAATGATTCTCTGATTCTACATCTGCTCTGAGAAGCAAATTTATTGAAACTGCCTTTCAGAAGGAGTTTTTAGAGTTTCATATAAAATGGACTTTTGAAAGAGTCCAGAAGATATTCTAACTAGTTCATCTTCTAAATACTTTCTCAATCAAAACTTCCAGTTATAGGAGTAAAGAGGCATAAAACTTGCTTTAAAAAAAAAAATAAAAATCAAGGCATGGGCAGAACTTTTTCAATCCAGACTATTTTTATTTCTTTCCTCACATTTTCAAAAGCGTGTCAGTTTAGTTGCCTACACACAGGCAGAAATACTGCTATTGCAGACCATTTGAGGTGTCTTAGTTGAGGCTAGCAGATATGGCAATGGACTTACCGAATAACCAGCCCTTCTCTGCAGTGCTGGCTGAAGCCTGGTTGTGCCACTATATCTCTATTTATGCTCCAGGAACCAAATTGATGTCTATGGTTGCATGGAAAACTGCAGAGTAAAAACATTGCAAATACATTTGGATATGTTTATCTACAAATCTCAAAACAAAACTCCACAAAACAAACAAACAAACTAAACCAACCAACCACTAAAAAAACCCCAAACAACCCAAGAAAACCCAGAAAAACCTCCAAAATAACCAAAACCAACAAAACAAAACCCTGAACAATAAATAAATAAATAAATAAATAAAACAACGTAAAAAACGGTAGGAGGTTTTAAAAAGGAAAATAAAGATTCTTTAAAACTTTCAAAGCTAATTTCTAAATCTAGCTGAAATATGGTTCTGGAACACTTCTATATGACTGAAAATAACATTAATCTAGACTCTGACCTTTATTTACATTCCTCACATGAACAATTAGGAGCCTTCACAGTTTTTAGTACAAACCTATGTCATTATTTCAGTGGAAGTAAGGCTTAAGTCCTCTACTATATCAAATTCATTTACTGTTACAGTCAGAATCCAAAGTCAGAAAAAAACAGTAAGGCTGCAATCAAAAACAAAATAAAAGAGACAAAGAAACAAAGAAACAGGCCTTGTCAAGTCTACAGCTTCAAGAAAGATGAGTGGTTTTGTGGTATCTCTTTACCTGAAACTTTTATTCAAATACTGATAGAGGCAGTGAAGACTTAGGCAGAGATTGCACTGTACTCCTGGTTAGATTATAGATGTCAAAACAACTCATGAAAAGCACCAGATCACAAAGTCAGTTTTGTGGGGTACATCACTAAAAAAATACAGGTGTGTTCAGAACTGTACAGAAAAATCACTCATGAGAATATCTGCTACCCACTTAGAGTCTCAGACCACACTATTTTGCAAGACTCACAGAAAACACAAACTAAAATCACTGTTTTAGCTCCTGCAGAAGTCACTAGTTGAAGGAGACACTAAACTTAACATGCACTAGTTTAATAGAAATTTCTTTATTTTTCCTTTGAAAAGGAAAAAAGCATGACCAAAACTTACATTATCTTAGCCTGTGAATTTATTGAAGTGGAAATATGAACTATAATAGCATTGGGATGCAGTTTCTATTACACAAATTTATAAATTTATTGACCATAAACTTTGAAAATGTTTTATTATTATACCAAAGTGCCACGCATCAGTCACTTCTCTGTGAAACAGCAAGGAAAGAAGATTGACCTCTCTGGCATTTGTGAAACATCTGAGGATATATTTGCATGTTTCCCAGAATTCCACAGCCACAAAATGACCCAGAAAGAGGGGAAGTTGATCTCTCAAGTCTTATCTGGATGTCAGTTCTTTACTGCAGGCTTTCTTAAAATGTATCAAACTCAGAATGTTTTTTCCAAACAAGCTTAAATAAGCTTTACTAAGTGATTTAACAATACCTATTGAATTTATAATTGACAGTGATCTGACCTCCAACAACATGAGGCACTCCTTGAGCTCATCCACAGCCTGTATCTGCCTTCATAACTGGACATCAGGACATCTACATTCCTGGAGAACCTCGCTTATTGGAGTTCAGGCTGCTTGCTTAGTCCTTCAGAATCACTTCTTGAAGGGCCAGATTTTTCAAACTCAACAGGTGTAGCAGAGGGCAAAATTAATTGGTGCAAGATGATATTCTATATAAATATATAATTTATTAATTTTAATATTCTGAACTCTCGCCACCCCCAATCACCGAATTTTAATATTAATATTTGTTCGTTAACACGATTAGGGAAGACATTCTAGCAATAACACCAAACATAACTATCATTATCTAGCAAACATTTAAACAATAAACAGAGAAAGAGAATCACCACGGTCAATATGCTGCCTGGGGTCAATACACTATTTGCCCAGTATATGGGCCCAAGCTCCTTTTGCTCTATGGCAGAAGGCAGTAGAGAATTACAAAGAGACATTAAAGCATTTACTCACAAATTATTACTATTATTATTATTATTATTATTATTATTATTATTACCCTCGTGGGGCTAGCCACAGTCCAAACAGTGCCCAAATGCTTTCATAGGACTCTGTCTTGTTGGATGCTGTGTTTGAGGTCTCCCTGCTTCAGGGGAAAATACAGACAGTCTCTGACCTTGTCCTCCTGGGTTCTCCTGGACGATCTGTGTATATGTCCAGGGATCCTAAGCAGGACCTTCAGGTGCAGAAGGCAGAATGTTGTGCAGTCTCAGCACGATGTCACACTGACCACACAAGCCTATCGTGTGCACACAGTTCAGGGTCTGCTCCTGGTAACTCACGGCAGTGGAGTTTACCAGGCAGTGATAAGACAGCCATGCAATAGTGTCAGAGTCAGGAGGCTGGTGAGAGGTGGGATCGGTGTACTGACGAGTAGACTTGGTAGCTTCTATGTATCAGTACAATTTATTAGGGTAACAAAGCCTCTTATATAGTGCTCGGAGGAGGTGTACACAATCAGCCTGGGGCTGGCACAAGTGGACAGTACAGATTGGCCCAGAGCCATGTGCAAGGTGCAGATAGGTTACCCTGTGCCAAAACAACCTGTGGTTCCCACCCCAGGGGTCAGGCAGGTTCAGCCCCCTGTAGCTGTGTCCGCCCCAGGGGCCAGCAGGTCCAGCCCCCTGCAGGTGTGCGTGGGTTGCTCACTGTAGCTTCCAGCTCAAGGACAACTCCCATCACAAGTTCTCATGTTTACAGCTCATGTCCTGCTGTGGGAGAATTCTCCCACACAATAGGGGAGACTGGGCTCTGTAGAGAAAGGTAGGCAATACAGGCAAATAGCAGCAAGCAGTGAAGCAAAAGCACATTGTTCACCTTCATGTCTCCTTTTATCAGGTGTGGGCTGAGATTAATGGCCCTTTGGCCACCAGAATGACCAATGAGCTTGGCAGTTAACCAAAGAATACCATAATAGCCACAGGCCTGGCTCCCCAAATATGGGAATAGCACAGGCCTTGCACCTCTGGGCCATAAGCTAGGTGCATGGGCTTACACAACCGCATTACACAACCTGAGCCCTGGGCAGGCCAGACTTTATGGAGCCAGGTCTATTGTGTCCATTTGATAGGTAAACAGGTATAAGCCTATAGGTAAACAGGTATCAGCCTATTTTGGGCCTATGGCCCCTCCATGATAACAGGTAAGTTGAATGTTCATCTCAGAAGTATTTTAAGGGAGGGTAGACAAAAAGTGGCCATATGCTGCCTCTGAAAGTCCCTCTCTCTGACTACATAGGATGGCCCTGCAGCAATGAAGAAGCACTTGGATCTCAGTAACTATTTCCTACTGTGATGGTTTGGGCTCTTACCCCGCCCCCCCACACTTTGTATTTGCCCCAGCTAACTCAGACAGACCCTGAGAATATAGATGAAGCAATTTATTTACAGCTAGCAGAATTTACAAGCAGCTATTTACAATATATACACTTATATACAATTATATACAGAAATATACAAAGGATAAACAATACAGAAGCACAACTCCCCTCCCAGAAACCTGAGTCCCCAGGAGGGGCTCTCAAACCACCCCAACACCTCCCCCAGCCCTCTCAACCTTACCCCACTTCTCAGGAAGAAGAGAGGTGCGTCCAAGAGGTTAGGGAGCAAGGTTAGTAGGAGCAGGGTTAATGAGATGTGACCAGGTCTGAAGGCACAGGCAGAAGAGAAAGACAAAAATGGAGAAAGTTTACTTCTTCTTCCCAGAGCTCTCAGCGAGACTGTGAGAGAAGTTGACATCAATTGTTTTTCATTTCACTGCCTGTTATCTAGTTCTTTTACCAAAACATTCCAGCTTGTTTCTAACTAGCACACCTACAACTGTGAATTACGTATGTGCTTCCTCTTGTGCTTGTTACGTATTGAAAAGAGATCAGATTTTTCCTCAGTATTCAGAAGGACATAAATTACAGGTTGAGAGGAAAGATATTCTACAGAAAATTGCTTCCAACCTTAAACCAGCACAGCCTCTTTTTATTTATTTATTTTCTCCCACCAGACAGCATGGCCCATAAACTTTTCTTTACTTTGACACTCTGATTTTGCTTGAATGCAGGTCTATGACAAGCCACAGATGAGTGGCATTGACTTTTTTTGGGGTGGGGATTGGTAGGATGAATTACTGGAATTGTAAAGGAATATTATTTTTGTCATATTTCTGTTTGTGTTCCAAGACCTTAAAAAAATAGAGCAAACAATATGTGCTTTGGTATTTTGGGACTGGGGTAGGAATGTATGCATTTTCAACCCTGATCACAGGATGAAAAACTGACACGCATTTTCAACACTAGAAGTGATTACCAACACCTCCATTTTTCCAATCTGTATTTCAGAGTTCCCCACAGATAAAAATTTCCAAGCATTTTGTCTCATTTCTAGAAGGGCAAAGATACAGGCAGGTAAAGGAGACACTCCATTTCAAAATTCAGTGCACACAAGGAGGCATTATTAAAGCGTGCAGAGAAGCAGCTACCCCTGTTGTCACAGTATATTTAACCAGACAAGTGACAATAGAGCAGCTTTTTCCTCTCCATCACCAGAAGAAATATTGCTTAAGTCTCTATATTCATGACACCTATTTTGTCACGTCTTTCTTAAGATACTTTTGTTTGCTGAGTGTATTTAGCAGACATTTATCTCACTCTATCAGCAGAGATTAAGGACTCCTTCTACCTAGCAATCCAATTACCCTACATGAGAAAAGCAAATGTATCTTTGGTCAGGGCCCACAAAGCTCCAGGAATTGATCACAACAGAAAATTAAATCTAATTAATTTTATGCTTTGGTGTAGCTTCATCCACATCATTATTTCATTAATTTCTAACAGATACATTAACAGAGATTTAATACCTTTAAAGGCACAGAACCACTGGGCAGGTTACCCCTAAC
This sequence comes from Pogoniulus pusillus, assembly GCF_015220805.1. Lineage (NCBI taxonomy): Eukaryota > Metazoa > Chordata > Aves > Piciformes > Lybiidae > Pogoniulus > Pogoniulus pusillus. The sequence goes on from NC_087265.1 coordinate 18,480,222, forward strand.
ATGAATGTTTGGATAATTATGTTTTAAAATAATCATATCTGAAAAAAAGTTACTTGTGGTGGGAGGTTCAAAAACAATGAATAGGTTTATAGAGAAGTGGGATAACAGTACATTCACAGAAACCTGAGTCTTTCACCAATTCCACTCTAACCCTCATTTTACATTTAGGGAGAAGGGGACTCTCATCACAGACTTTTTTATTTCCTCAAACATGTATTTTCACATGACTTATTAAAACATTTAGATAAATCCCAAAATACAACACTTATCAGATTCTCAGAGGCAACTACCTATCTGAGTAAGGTTTGGTTAAAAAAGGACAAGTGACTGAGTCTCAAGGCTGGAATAGAATTACAGAAGAGCTGTGAGAGCTATTAGAGGACAAGCCGACACTTGTGTAAAGCAGCAGAAATAAAGAAAGCCTTTCAATATAATTTAACCAATATAACATTATAAAGCAACTTGTCTGCAACTGACAGATGTGATAGTTTGAGCCTAGCAGGGATATTTTGGTGAGAAGAATTAGATTCTAGGCTGTGAAAAGGAAACAATGGTGATGGCTAATTTACTCATAGGCTTGCTGAGATGTATAAAAACAAGAACATAAACATAGATAACACAGAGTTGCTCTCTGTCTCATAGGGCTGCATGAACTTCTCTCTGTAACCTAACCTATTGTCTGTGTGACTAATCTGTCTGCTTCATAACCCCCCTGGCCGACCCTCCAAACTCACCTTGAATGTAAGGCGAAGTCTGGAGTAAGGTAGAGGGGTGGAGAGAAGGTGGAAAGGTGGTTGCGAGCCTCCCCTGGGGATTCTGGTTTCTAGGAGGGGTGTTATGTTTCTGTATTACTTTTTAACTTGTGTATTTTTGTATATAGCTGTATATATTGTAGATATCTGCTTGTATATTGTGCTAAGCTGTAAATATAGCTTCATTCTTTAATTTCCAGCAGCTGAGTCTAGTCTGTGTTATTTTACTTAAGTGTGTGTGTGGGGGGGGGGGGGCGGGTAACACCCAAATCATCACAACAGGTCAAGTTTTCAAGCTAATGAAAGTCAAGGGCTGGAAAATTGATAGACAAAGAAAAATAAACTTATCATAATGAAGTTGTAAAACCCACTGTTAGCAACCAAGTGATTAGCCATTGGGAGAAATGACTAATAGATATGGCAAAGTCTTCATTATCTCTGATGTTTGAATCAAAGCTGCCTAAAATACATGGAAAAATTCAGATAGAAGTTACACGGTGAAAATACATAGAATGTATTAAGCCAAATTATACAGTACTAAAACTTCTCCTACTGCTTCAGAAGTAATTGGAAACAACATTATTTTCTCAAATTAGTATTCCAGACAAGTCCTTATACATATCTTACTGGTTTTGAACAATTTGTCTTTAGGAAAAAAAAACAACTTCTTAAACGTTAAATGCTTTATATCTTGTTTAATGATTACTTCAGCTTTGTGACGTACCACAGCCCTAGGAAAGGAAATGGAAAAGAACACCAAGATTTGTTTAATCAAATAAACAATCTCTTGTGCATATCAACATTCGTATATTCCCAAAGCACATATGAAATTTATTTGCATAATCTCACTTTTAAAAGGTAAAATCACCTCCCGTGATGCCTACATGTTTTTAATAACCAACTGCACTGTCTTGCCTTCTTCTGCTCTTTGTCTTTCCCTTGTTTTCTTACACTAAGTTCTTGTTTTTTGAAACATGCTTTCCTCAGCTGCCTGTCGTGGAGCAGTATTCTGCCACCCACACCAATTGTGGAGGAGGGGAGAAATTAATTGGTGCGAGATGGTGTTCTATAAAAATATATATCTATTAAATTCAATATTCTGAACCCTCTCCACTCCCAAACACTGTATTTTAATATTAAAAGGATCTACACGGTCATGAAGACATTCTAGGAATAATACCAAACCATAACTTATTGTGATGGTTTGGGGGTTACCCCGCCCCCCCCCACTTTTGTATTTGCCCCAGCTAACTCAGACGGACCCTGGGAATATAGATGAAGCAATTTATTTACAGCTAGCAGAATTTACAAGCAGCTATTTACAATATATACAGTTATATACAATTACATACAGGAATATACAAAGGATAAACAATACAAAAGCACAACTCCCCTCCCAGAAACCTGAGTCCCCAGGAGGGGCTCTCAAACCACCCCAACACCTCCCCGCCGGCCCTCTCAACCTTACCCCAGTTCTCAGGAAGAAAAGAGGTGCAGCCAAGAGCTTAGGGAGCAAGGTTAGTAGGAGCAGGGTTAATGAGATGTGACCAGGTCTAAGGCAAAAGCAAGAGTGAGAGACAAAATGGAGAAAAAGTCTTTCTTCTTCCCAGAGCTCTCAGCGAGACTGTGAGAGAAGTTGACATCAATTGTTTTCATTTCACTGCCCGTTATCTAGTTCTGTTACCAAAACATTCTAGCTTGCTTCAAACTAGCACAATCCACCCCTGTCTGCTTCGCTCAGAGTATCGCTGAGAATTATCCAATCTAATCTAAACCAATATTTACACTAAAACAATATATACAAGTTCAGTTCACACTTCAATCAAATGTAGGTGATTCAAAAGCTCAGAACAGGGACTCCCAGGTGATGTTGGGTTCGTGCTCACGTACTGTAGATTCTATCGTAGATTCTCTCAGTGTTGGGCGCCGATGTTACCTAGAACAGAAAACTCCTAACAGCTTGAATTTAAACTCTCTCAGCTAAGGTTAAATTTCTCTGTGGAATACACTGAATTTCACCATTCTCTTGCATTACCCAGTATGTATGACCAGGACCTTCAGCAGAAACCACCCCTCGGACAGGTTTCCCTTCGCCCGAAGGAGAAAATACCCAAACAGTTTTCCCTAACAGATTCTTTTCACGTACAACAGGAACTTTATCACCGTCTACTGTTTGGACCAAATCTGATTGTGCAGGTCCTGCTCTGTTTACTGAACCTCTACTATTTACCAACCAGGTAGCTTGTGCTAAATGTTTGTCCCAGTTTTTCAGAGTTCCACCCCCCATGGCTTTTAGGGTGGTTTTCAGCAAACCATTGTAGCGTTCAATCTTCCCTGAAGCTGGTGCATAGTAGGGTATGTGGTAGATCCATTCAATACCATGCTCTTTGGCCCAGTTTTTCACTAGATTGTTCTTGAAATGAGTACCATTGTCTGACTTGATTCTTTCTGGAGTTCCATGTCTCCACAAGATCTGTCTCTCCAAACCAACAATGGTGTTACGTGCAGTAGCATGTGGAACTGGATAGGTTTCCAACCATCCAGTGCTGGCTTCTACCATCGTCAGCACATACTGCTTACCAGAACGTGATCGAGGTAAAGTGATGTAGTCAATCTGCCAGGCTTCACCATACTTGTACTTTGACCATCTCTCACCCTACCATAAGGGCTTGATTCACTTAGCCTGCTTAATAGCAGCACAAATGTCACAGTCATAGATGACTTGGGTGATAGCGTCCATGGACAAGTCAATTGACCTATCACGAGCCCATCGGTATGTTCCATCTCTGCCTTGATGTCCAGACGAATCATGGGCCCACCGAGCTAAGAACAGCTCACCTCGGTGTTTCCAATCAAGGTCAATGTCAAGTTCAGAGTTGGTATCAACTTGAGCAATCTTAGCAGCTTGGTCTGCCTTCTGGTTATGTTGATGTTCCTCAGTGGCTCTGCTCTTAGGCATGTGTGCATCTACATGCCGCACCTTCACTGGAGTTTTCTCCAGCCGTGCATCAATGTCCTGCCATAGATCAGCACACCAAATAGGCTTTCCTTTCCTCTGCCAACCATGCTTCTTCCAGTGCTTCAGCCAACCCCATAGAGCATTGGCTACCATCCACGAGTCGGTGTAGAGGTAAAGGATAGGCCAATTTTCACGTTCAGCCACATCAAGAGCAAGTTGGACAGCTTTTACCTCAGCGAACTGACTGGATTCTCCTTCGCCATCTTTCGTTTCGGTAACTCTCCTGGTAGGACTCCAAACCGCTGACTTCCATATTCGCTTGTTCCCAACAAGACGACAGGAACCATCTGTGAACAAAGCATAGTTCTTTTCCTGATCAGAGAGATCACCATAGGGAGGAGCTTCCTCAGCACAAGTTATTTTCTCCTCTGGAGGTTTGGAACAGTCTGTGCCTTCCGGCCAGTTGGTGATCATCTCCACTAGACCAGGTCGGTCAAGATTACTCATTCGTGCTCGTTGGGTAATTAAAGCCATCCATTTAGACCAGGTTGCATCTGTGGCATGATATGGTGATGAACCTTTGCCTTTGAACATCCAGTTAAGAACTGGCAGTCTAGGAGCTAAAAGCAATTGTGACTCAGTTCCAATCACTTCAGAAGCTGCTTTCACTCCCTCATAGGCTGCTAGAATCTCTTTCTCTGTTGCAGTGTAATTTGTCTCTGAACCACTTATTAATAACTAGCAAACAATTCGAACTATAAACAGAGAGAGGATTTTTTACCCTGCAGCAAATACCGCTTGGGGTCAATATGCTGCTTGCCCAGCAGGTGGGCTGAAAACTCTTTCTGCTCTGTGGCAGGAGGCAATAGAAATTACAGAGGCATTAAAGCACTCACTTACAAGTCTTATTAATTATCAGTCACCCTCTGGGGCTATTTCACAGCCTATACCAGTGTTCAAACTTCAGGGGAGTCTTTGTCCAAGGACTTTGAGGCTGGAATCCTCCTGGCTTCAGGGGAAAGGAGAATCTTTCTGGCATCAGGGGAAAGTATGATCTCTGACCATGTTCTCCTGGCGAAGGATGCAATCTCTGCCCTTGTCTCCTGGCTTCTCCTGGACACTCTGTCCAGAGACTCTTGGCAGGATCTCAGGTGCAGAGGGAGCATGATGTCATGCAGTTTGAGCATGATCTCACACTGGCTAGCAGGTTGATCACGTGAAGACAAGTGGAGTCTGCTTCCTGGTAACTCGTCAGCAGTGGAGCGCTTACCAGGCAATAATAAGGCAGTGGGCATACAATAGGGTGCCCAAGCTGCACAGGAGACTGAGCTCTGTAGGTAAAGGCAGGCAATACAGGATCTGGTCCTGATAACTCACTGCAGTGGCATGCATGTGTGCATAGCTGGCTGGGAGATTATGGGAGGTACTGTCTTCATAATAACAGCAAAGCAAATAGGAATAAGCAGTGCTGATGAGTCTAAGCCTAATAATGAGCAAGTGAGCAAGCAAGGGAGGCTGTGCAAGCAAGTGAGCATGAGCAATGTGGGGGAGCCTGAGCAAGTGATTCCTGAGCACTTTGTTTACCTGTGTGCCTCTATTTATCAAATGTGGGCCAAGATTAATGGCCCCTTGGCCACTAGAATGACCAATCAGGTTGGCAGTCAGTCAAACCTTACCATAACAGGCAAAAGCTGTTGGAGGTCGGAGACCGGTGCGGCGAGAGATCGGGGCACTGAGAGTCGACTCTGTGGCTTCTGCGCAGCAGTGCAATTTATTAGGGCGATACAGCGACCTTTATAGCCCCCAAAGGGGGTGTAGACAACTGACTTAGTTCAAGATTGGTACAAGTGGAGGGTACAGATTGGCTCCAGGTTAAGTGTAAGGCAGAGATAGGTTAACTTACAGTAAACACCTTAAGGATCCCACCCAGGGGGGGTGGCCAGAGTCAGCCCCCTGGGCCGTGCCCACCTCAGAGGCGGGCAGATTCCACCCCCTGACAGCTGTGCGTGGGTTGCTCATAGTCACAGGCTCAGGCCCCTGGGAGCCTCAAGGCTCCAAGGACACTTCTCATCACAGGGTCTGATGTTTACCTTTCATGCTCCGCTGCGGGAGGAAGCTTCCCACAGTACCCCCTTCTTTTCTTTTGAGCAACCCACGTTTGATTTTAAACGAGCTGTGCTCAGTGGGAGCGCAGGTCAATGGTGCTAAAGTAAAGAGAATACATTTGTTAGGAATTTTGCTAGTGACAACAATCTGGCAAACCAGCCACCCAAGCTTAGCTAATGATCCCAAAAGCTATTTCTGCAAGCGACAGTGAGTCAAATGTTCAAAAACCCAAAAGTCCAGACGAACATCACAGCTTCTGGAGGGTGCAAGTCTGTCACGTCTTCATTAGCTCATTGTGGTAGCCGATGTTGTGGGCGAGTGAATTGTCCAGTATCTCTCCATAGCTTTAAGTTCACTTCATACTTTTCAGAGATCTTGACGTTCCCAGTGCAGTCCTCGGCTATGAGCTGCGTCTGACAATTGTGCTTAAGAACTACCAACCCCCAAATGTAATACAAGAGTGCGTCTTAGATGTTGCTTTCAGGCTATTCTGCTTAGGCCTTTTCCCACAGCTCTCGATTCACTTCAAGAATTTGGGGCAGTGTTTTTTCATCCCTTGCAGGGCCCTTGCAAGAGATAAAGAAATCACTTGCCATCTTATGCCAATTTTAAGTGGGCTTTGGCCTTCACCAAAGGGACCAGACCGAATCTATTCCATTAAGCTACAATCATTGAAGCTCATGAAAATACCCAAATTCATTAGCCAAGATCCAATGCCTTATAATCCAAATACTCATGATCATCATCTCTATGACTCTCCCAAGATCTTACCACAATTCTGCCATCTGAGCAAGATTTTCTGCTCACTTCATGAAAGGACAAACCAATCATATTCAAGTTGGTATCCACCTTAGGGCCTGTACAGACAGGTGATAAAGCATAATATGAACATATTCAATACCTAAGCTGATAAATCCACTGATCTTACTTGTATGATGTGTCCAAAAAGGCTGTAGTGTTTCTCCATGCCTCTCTTCTTATTTTACTAGCTCCTCTTCCACCTCGCCCCCTTTTCCTCCTTTTTTTTTTTTTTTTTAATATAAAAGACAAAATTCTACATTTCTATACGTTAAAGAAAAAAAATAATCATATAACTATAATACTGTCTTAACTTATAAGCCTAGTAGAAAAGGAAAAGAAAAAAGGTGTGTGAGTGAGTGTGTAAAAGAGAATATGGTACCATATTATCCTTAGTATAGAAAAAGTGAGTAGGAACTTATAAGTATACAATATGATGCCTTACCATAGTATATCAGTATAATATCTATCAAAAGCTAATTATGTTCTATCATGATTGCCTAAGAATTACTGCATTATTAACATTATCCTAAAAATTCAATATTATTAATAAGTATCAGTACCTTATCCAACAAATGTCCAAAATACAAAATATATTACAATTAAAGTCAAAAACAACGGTAAAGTCCCAGAGTCCAACATAGTTATCAAGACCCCAGTCTATATCTAGAGAAATCAACCAGGCTGTGTTTACTGTCTACCCGGCTGACTCGGCGGGGGGTTGCCACCATCACAATTTCCAGGTGCAGCTTTGGTCCAGCGTGAAGGAACCCACAAGGGACCTGACTGGGTAGAGACACACATGTACCCTCGTCCCAGATAAATCACAGGGGCCGGGCCTCCCCATAGTCCGGTCTTGGGGTCCTTGTACATAACTGTCATTTGCACTGGAGGCGCTCCTTTTTGTACCAAACCTGAATGCACCTCTGCAGGTGGTCCTGAATCGTCACCAAAAATACACAGATGGTTAATAACAAAAAGGGTTTTGCTCACGCGTTCAGCTGGGTCGGGTATGTCCCGAAACTTTTCAAGGTAACCTTTTATCACCTGATGGGCACGCTCGATAATAGCTTGGCTCATGGGTGAATTGGCTATGCCAGTGGTGTGAGTAACACCCCACTTTTGCACAAACCTCCGAAATGTCTCACTGGTGTATGCAGGGCCATTGTCTGTTCTAATTTTTTCTGGCACACCCATCACCGCAAAGCATCCTGTCAAGTGTTTGATAGCGTGAGTAGCTCTCTCTCCCGGCAGCGGCGTTGCCCATATGTGTTTGCTATAGGTGTCAACAGTAACATGGAGGCAATGCAGTCTGCCAAAGGAGGGAATATGAGTAACGTCCATTTGCCACAATTCTAAGGCCTTGAGTCCTCTGGGATTCACACCCGATCCTAACCCTGGCCCCATATGACTGCAGACTGGGCAGGAACGTACAATTCCCTTGGCATCGTTGTCAGAGATCTGAAATTGGCGCTTTAGTCCTTTTGCATTCTGATGAAAAGTAGCGTGGGCCTCTCTGGCTAGGGAAAACTGATCAAGTGGGGCAGGCCGTCCAGGTAGTGCCACTAACCTGTCAGCTCCAGCATTGCCTTCCCCCAGACCTATCTCCCACTTATGACTACGAATATGGATAATGCAGTAGGGAGCCGATCTCTGGGCTATAGCTGCATACAGTGAGCATAGTAGTTGGTATAGGCGCTGATTCTTTACCTCTCTGATAAAAGAGTCCTCAATTCTCTGCACCACTCCAGCTACATACATTGAATCAGTTACTACATTTAAGGGGACGTCGAGCCAGTTAACTAAAGCCCATATCACTGCGGTTAACTCCAGGGTCTGTAAGGAGTCCATGGCCGTCCCCTGCAAAATGTGTTTTTGCCACCTTGTCTTTGAGTGCCATACTACGGCAGCCTTATGTGAGTTCCGTCCTGCATCTGTAAATGCATTAACTGCCTTCTGTAAAGGGGAGGGAGACTGCTTTGGCCTAACTATCCAGCTCTGCTGGCTTATCCATCGGAGTGTGTTGGACTTCAACGCCTGTACGGAAATGCGGCCTGGGAAATTCAGGAGGCTGGTCTGCAGCTCCTCTGATTGGCATAAGAACCATTCCAGGTCATCCCGCTTGATAGGTAACCTTATGGAATCGGGTTCTGTTCCGGCGATGTCCAATAGCCGTTTCCTGCCCTTCTTAATCAACCGGGCTATTGTATACGTCTGTGTCTCTATTGTTTTTTGCGGCTGTATGGTAGTAAACAACCACTCCAGGACAGATAGTTGGTCCTTTGATCGAAACTTACACTGTGTGATAGCTCCAAAAATACAGTGCTCGCCCTTAATAATAGATAAGTCGATAGGCACGTTTGGGTCCACTCGTTCTACCCATCTGTTGGTGATCATGTCACTAAGTTTCTGTATAGTTTCCTGTTGTAGGTGAGAGAGTTTGACCCTTTTGGCGGGGTCTGTACCTTGTAGCAGTGGCTTTAAGGGCCGTAGGTCGTCGTTTGTGAACCCTATGACAGGACGTAACCACTGCAAGTCTCCCATCAATGTCTGAGCATCTTTAAGTGTGGCAATATTGGTGGTCAGCTGTAATTTCTGGGGACGTATGAGGTTTTTGGCTATGTGCCAGCCTAGATATTTCCATGGAGCTTCCCTCTGGATCTTTTCTGAGGCAATCTGAAGTCCTACAGCCTGGAGTTCCGTCACGAGTTGCTGCAGATGAGTATCGAGGAAGGGCTCCGGCTGGGCTATTAGAATATCGTCCATGTAGTGGTAGATGATGGCCGTCTTCCACATCTGTCGAATGGGACGCAGGGCGAAGTCGACGTAAAGCTGACACATTGTCGGGCTATTTTTCATTCCTTGAGGCAAGACCACCCAGTGGAAGCGGCGTGCTGGATGCTGCTTATTAATGGCTGGCAAGGTAAAGGCAAAACGCTGACAGTCTGCAGGGTGTAGTGGAATTGTAAAAAAACAGTCTTTTAGATCTATGACAAGTAATTCCCAGTTCTCTGGTATCATGGATAGCGAAGGCAGGCCCGGTTGAAGAGCACCCATAGCTTGCATTTGTTCGTTAATAGCTCGAAGGTCATGTAAGAGGCGAAATTTTCCTGACTTTTTTGGTATTACAAAAATTGGGGTGTTCCATGGGCTGGTTGAAGGTACAATATGGCCTGCAGCAAGTTGTTCTTCGACGAGCTTGTGTGCTTCTTGCAGCCGTTCCTTTCGCAGCGGCCACTGATCTATCCAGATCGGTGTATTAGAAAGCCACTGGAGTTTGATTATGGGCGGCTGCCGTCCAGTGGCCGCTGCTGAAAAATTACCTGTGGAGTAGTCATCACGACTCCCATCTGTGTCATGACATCCCTACCAATCAGCGCATTTACACCTTGCGGGAGAGGTGCGATGGTTGCAAAGACGTGGCCTGTCCTGTCATCTATGGTTATACTGATTCGCTGTGAGCTTGTCAGAGTCTGAGATACTCCACCAACACCTTCAATACCGTCTTTAGCTGGGCTTGCTGGCCAGTGCGAGGGCCAGGCAGGTATGGAAAAAATGGTTATATCGGCACCTGTATCCAGGAGAACGTCCATGGTTATTGTGTCCTGACCATTACTAATGATAGCTGATGCAAGTGGTCATCTAGTCAAGGACAGGGTCAGCATGGCTAGGCCACCCGTAGATCCAAAACCCTGATCTCCTCTTTGTGGCAAGGCGCGGCCCTGGGCCACGTCCTGCAGCAGGTTGGTCAGGGGCACCAGTTGAGCAATGCGACTGCCTTCCGGCACCACGATAGGTGGGCTGTTAGTGTATGCAACAATTTGTATGATACCGGTGTAGTCTTCATCAATCACCCCGGGAACAATCATTAATCCCTTCAGCCCGGCAGAAGATCTTCCCAGGAGTAATGCGCCAGTGGGCTTGCCATTTATCATTAATGGGCCTTTCATGGAGGTGGCAATAGGGACTGGGCGGTTGTCAATCAAAGTGATGCTTACTGCTGTTGTAAGATCCAGCCCGAGGCTGCCGGAGGTTGCTGGGCAGATAGCATCACTGGGGCAGCAACTTGTGTCCTCGCGCGGCTGCCTGCCGCGCTGCGCTGGTAGTTTCCCGAGCGCTTGCAGGCCGCAGTTGCATGAGAGTCAAGTTGGCAGTGGTCACACCAGACTGCAGCCTGTGGGCAATTATCGCGTGGGTGCCCAGTTAGACCGCAGCGGAAGCAGGGGTTCCGTGGGTTGTTGTATCGACGGCCACGATTCCCTGCATCTGCGGATCGCAGTGCTGCCATTACGAGTTGCGTGTGCTTATCTAGAACTTGATCCATTTGGGTTGCAACAAATGTCTGCTGCTGGTTTGTAGGCATTCGAGCAACTCGCTCCAACATATCGTCCACTGAGGCTTCCCTAGGCAGAATGGACAACAGCTGCTTGGTCTTATTATTAGCATTCTCAAAAGCTAGGGTTCGAAAAAAGGCTTGTCTGGTTGCAGCATCTAACTCAGTGGCTGCTTCAACTGCAGCTGCTAGTCTATCAATGAAATGGTTATAGTCCTCACTCAAACCTTGCTTAACAGCGGTATAGCTAGGTGCTTTTGGCTCTGTAGGCACCATATTAAAAGCTGCTCTGGCAGTTGTCATGGACGCATGATGCCACTCAAAGGGATGACGTATCTGGGCATCCAGCGAGCTGAAAGCCCCTTTTCCCAGCAGTATATCTGCTTGAACATTGAGTAAGGGGTCGCCTAGTTGTCGTGGCTGCTCCACCACCTTCCTGCACTCATCGCGCCATGCCCTTTCCCACAACATGAACTGGGATGGTGTTAAAATCAGTCTCGCAACAGTCTCACAATCTGCTGGGCATAGCACATAGGCAGAGAAGATGTAATTCAGCAATTGCTTAGTCGGTTGTGAGTGTAAGCCATGGGAAGATACTGCTGTTTTCAACTGCATAAGCAGTTTCCAATCAAGAGCCGTGTGAGTGGCTCCTGGCTGTCCATCTGCGGTCCGTGCTGCCACAACTGGGAATGCCGCTGCACCTTCCAGAGCAGCAGCTGCCTCCCAATCACCTTGTAACAAGGCGTCGCGAATAACGGCACGCCACCGATGTTGTGGACCAACGGGTGTAAGCTGGAGAGTCTTCCCAGTGATCTCTGTAGCTTGTGGTGCCGCCAGGGGCTGGGCATTGCCAGAAGGCATTATTCTAAGTTTCTGTAAGTCGTCGGCAACATTGTCAATAGTGTCGTCGGCATCGGACTGTGAGGAGTCGCTAGCGTCCGAGTTAATCACAGGCGGCGGTTCCCGGGCTTGAGAGGAAGGACCGGCTTCCGCAGCGGAAGTCCAACTCGGGCCCGCTGCAGCCGGGGGGGCGGGTCGGAATGTAGCAAAAGGAGTTTGCGCCGGACGTGGCGAGATGGTAGCGGAAGCCGGGAGTGGGGAAAACGGACCACTGTAGGGCGGTGGCGCTGGGAGCAGGGGGGCAGACGGCTGCACCGGAATGGCAGGGATGGTAGGAATGTTTTGGGGAATTGGTGCCGCTGGCATCGGGGGTGCTGGTGGTTGCACTGGAACGGCAGGAACATCGGGAACGTCTTGAGGCAGCGCAGGGTATAACGAAGGGTCCTGAGCCGGCGGCACCGGCTGCATTGGGACGTCCTGCTGAGGCGGCACCGGCTGCATTGGGACGTCCTGCTGAGGCGGCGCTGGCTGCTGGGGCGCTGCCGGCTGCATCGGAGCATTTGGAGTTGGCGGCACCGGTTGCTGGGGCGCTGCTGGCTGCGTCGGAGTGTTTGAAGTTGGCGGCACCGGTTGCTGGGGCGCTGCTGGCTGCGTCGGAGCGTTTGGAGTTGGCGGCACCGGTTGCTGGGGCGCTGCTGGCTGCGTCGGAGTGTTTGAAGTTGGCGGCACCGGTTGCTTCGGCACTGCGGACAGCATCGGAACAGTAGATGCACTGGGGAGAGTCATCAAAGGCACCACCATGCCTGGAGAAATTTTCAGGTCGGAAAAGAGAGAGCTAGCTGGGGTAACCATTGCCTCTAGTGGTCTCTCCCCCCGAGTGTCCAAGCCGTCAGCAAGCCGTGCCGCTGCTGTAGCTGCAAGGGTCTGTTCCAGTCTGTATTTCTTCAAGCAATTGATGACATCACGCCATTGCTTCTGTACGCTTTTGGCTGTTTTGTCACCGTCAATAGCCTGGTCAAAAATAGTATCGCCACAGCGGCGCCATTCAGATTCATCAAAAAGAGAGTCTGAAGTTTGAAAGTGTCCTCTTACTAGTCCATATGCTACTAAGGAAGTCAATTTTTTCTTTGACATGGAAACTCCTTGCTTTTCCAAAAAGTTCAAGAGGAGAGAAATTGCTACTTGTTTATCCAAAAGTGCTTGTGTGGTCGGTTCGCCAGCTCCCCAAAGGGAGTCACCAATACTTTGAAAAAACCGCGGAAGAAGGGAGGGGCGGCTGGGAGGTTCCATGGTAACGGCAAGGTTCCGTAAGCGCGCGGAAGAGGAGAAAAAAAAAGGAAAGAAGGAAAAAAAAAGGCGGGGGGGGGGGGGGGGTGGGGTGTGGGTGGTGCGTTCGCCTTCCGGCGGCAACTGCCCTGGGGGGATCTGACTATGCACGATCACTGCCCCCAGAAGTGCCCATCTATATGGTCACACCTGTCGTCACACCAGCTGCCGTTATTAAAATTTTTGCCCCCATATTTATGGGCGGCGACTCTTTTTTTTTTTTTTTTTTTCTTTTTTAATAAACGCCTATCTATATAGGCCGTCCATATCGGCAGACACCTTTCCCTTGGTTAGTAACGGGTTTAACGAGGGGGAAGGAAAAAAAGGAAAAAAAAGGAAAAAAAAAGGAAAAATAGAAAGAAAGAAAAAAAGGAAAAAAGAGAGAGAAAAAAAAAAGGAGACGTGTTTCCCCAGCAGGGGGTATAGTAGCGTCCGATCTCTTGCGTTTCCACCAGCTCCTTTTATGTGGAAGCCTCTATGTCCTTCGTGGCCGGAGGGGGGGGGGGGGGGGGGGGGGGGGGGGGGGGAAGCGGCCTGGCGGCGGTTGTCTTCTCGGCCTAGCGGTGGGGGGGAAGCGGCCTGGCGGCGGTTGTCTTCTCGGCCTAGCGGTGGGGGGGAAGCGGCCTGGCGGCGGTTGTCTTCTCGGCCTAGCGGTGGGGGGGAAGCGGCCTGGCGGCGGTTTTCTTCTCGGCCTAGCGGTGGGGGGGAAGCGGCCTGGCGGCGGTAGTCTTCTCGGCCTAGCGGTGGGGGGGAAGCGACCTGGCGGCGGTAGTCTCCGCGGCCTAGCGGTGGGGGGGAAGCGGCCTGGCGGCGGTTGTCTTCGCGGCCTAGCGGTGGGGGGGAAGCGGCCTGGCGGCGGTTTTCTTCTCGGCCTAGCGGTGGGGGGGAAGCGGCCTGGCGGCGGTTTTCTTCGCGGCCTAGTGGTGGGGGGAAGCGGCCTGGCTGGCGGTAGTCTCCGCGGCCTAGCGGTGGGGGGGAAGCGGCCTGGCTGGCGGTAGTCTCCGCGGCCTAGCGGTGGGGGGGAAGCGGCCTGGCCGCCGGTTCCTCCGCGGCCTGGCGGTGGGGGGGAAGCGGCCTGGCGGCGGTAGTCTTCTCGGCCTAGCGGTGGGGGGGAAGCGGCCTGGCGGGCGGTAGTCTCCGCGGCCTAGCGGTGGGGGGGAAGCGGCCTGGCTGGCGGTAGTCTCCGCGGCCTAGCGGTGGGGGGGAAGCGGCCTGGCCGACGGTTCCTCCACGGCCTGGCGGTAAGTGGCCCGGGGTGCGGGTCTTCCGTACCTGGAGTTGTCCGGAGGTTCAATCGGTGTGTTCGGGCGCCATCTGTTGGAGGTCGGAGACCGGTGCGGCGAGAGATCGGGGCACTGAGAGTCGACTCTGTGGCTTCTGCGCAGCAGTGCAATTTATTAGGGCGATACAGCGACCTTTATAGCCCCCAAAGGGGGTGTAGACAACTGACTTAGTTCAAGATTGGTACAAGTGGAGGGTACAGATTGGCTCCAGGTTAAGTGTAAGGCAGAGATAGGTTAACTTACAGTAAACACCTTAAGGATCCCACCCAGGGGGGGTGGCCAGAGTCAGCCCCCTGGGCCGTGCCCACCTCAGAGGCGGGCAGATTCCACCCCCTGACAGCTGTGCGTGGGTTGCTCATAGTCACAGGCTCAGGCCCCTGGGAGCCTCAAGGCTCCAAGGACACTTCTCATCACAGGGCCTGATGTTTACCTTTCATGCTCCGCTGCGGGAGGAAGCTTCCCACAAAAAGCCACAAGCCTGGACCTTCCAAATATGGGAATCACATGGGTCTTACACTAGGCAGGCACAAGCTGGGCGTGTGGGGGCTTACACAACCACCTTACACAATCAGGGGTCCTGGGTAGGCCAGACTTTATGGCACCAGGTCTGTTATGCCCATTTGTGCTTGTTTTATGTATTTATCTCTGGTGCAGGCAGAAAAACATGCCCAGGCAGGACAAGGCATAAATAAGCCTATTTTTGGGCCTACAGGCCCTCCACAACACTGCCTTTTATGGTGAGCACACAGTTTTACAGTGAAATGTCTCACATGCACATCTTACTTATGGACTTGACTGCTTCAGAGAAGTCCACAAATAGGCAGAGATAACTGCAGAGATAATGATGACTTCCATATGTTTTACAAGTCCAAACCCAAAGTTGTCCTCCAGACAAATGGGATAAAATACCTGACATGGCACAGAACTCGGCTTTTACAGAGCTACTGAGCTGCCACACTGTTGCATCCAAATGTTTCACACAGAAAAGCCATGGGAAACTCCTGTATCCCCATGATAATGATCAGAACAATGTAACTGTCACACAAACTCATGCTGTGTTTGTATGCATGTGTGCACATATGCTTCATTTTGAACACAAAGGTGTGGCATATGCTTCCCGACATTAGTGTGGGATCCAAAGGCAGTTAAAGACAAGAAAAAACAGCTAG
Organism: Pogoniulus pusillus; assembly: GCF_015220805.1. Taxonomy (NCBI): domain Eukaryota; kingdom Metazoa; phylum Chordata; class Aves; order Piciformes; family Lybiidae; genus Pogoniulus; species Pogoniulus pusillus. The sequence continues at coordinate 18,495,788 of NC_087265.1, forward strand.
ACTGCAGTTTGCTAGCAGCAGTATTTCATCTGCTGTTGTGTCTACATTCAATGGAAGCCAACGCCCAGACCGCATATCCTCTGTGTGGAGTAGGCACAGGCCACAATGGAAAGAGGACGTTAAACTGTAAACTAAGCATCAACTTTATAATTTCTTCTGTGGGTGATTCTACTGGCACTTAATGTTACTTTTTCTAGCAAAACAAAGGCAGCATGCCCTTCAAATGCCCATATACATACAGCTTCAGGCACATCTGGGCAGAAGATTCACACACAAAGAAAATACACTTTGTCTTTTCCTATGCTTTTCTACAAAGAAGTAGTGTTAAATTGACATTGGGCTTTGATCCCTGTTGATTAAGTGCCAAATATTTCTGAAATTCTGTGTTCACACTGAAAACTACACACAGGTCATTTTAACTCAAAGCTGAAATATATGAAAGTCCTCAGACAAAAAAAGAGAATCAAAAAGCAAGAAACAAACAAACAAACTCTGCCTCCCCCCCCCCCAAAAAAAAAAACAACCAAACCAAAACAAACCACAAAACCAAAATACTCCCCTCCACAACAATGACAACCAAGCTAAACAAAAACAGACCCAAACCACAAAGGAGACAAAGACATGATGACAGTTGAAAGCAAATAGAACACAAAGATAATTCTATCTGCTTGAGCATGTGTACTGGTATTGAAGTTGCCTACTTTGAGGTCATTCTTAAAGACAGATATAAAGGGAAAGTTAGTCAAAAGATGAATTCTCTGTTCCAAGTTCCCAGTAGGTCCACAGCATAAATAAAATAACTGATGCAGTATTTTCTGTTCTATGCAGTGTGGTCTTTTATAAGGAATCGCATGAAGAGTCATACAAAGCCATTATAAAATTGAAATTCTTGGGAAACTAAATGAGTTCACCCAGAAAATGGCTCATGCAGTCCTCCTTTGCTGACAGGAGAAGTCCAAAAGGGTCTTCCATACAGGTACTTGTCGTGGAGGGCCTGCTGGCCTGAACAGAGGCCCCCTATGCCTCTACATGCCTGGACATGTTTTTCTACCAGGACCCCTGATAGTGAACAAGTTATGTAACAAGCACACACCTAACTCGTGTATCCCTGGGGTCCGCCTATGTGATCTCTGTATTTGGGAGAGTCCAGGCAAAGAGCTCCTGCCTATTAAGGTAAAGTTTGGCCTGCTGGTCACTCTGGTGTGGCCAAAGGGCCATTAATCTCGGCCCACAGTCTATAAAGAGGGGTGGAAAGGAGCACCACATGTTCAAACTCAGCTCTCATCAGATCTGTTCAGATTCAGCTCTCTGACCCTGCCTGCAGTGCAGCTCAGCTCTCTGATCCACATTGCAGCATCCTGACTTACTTGCAAGGCCCAGACACAGAGTCTAGCCCTCACTTCCATGCTCACTGAGGCACAGACCTCGTGCATTGATTTCAATTCGCAGTTAACCTGTTTGCATACCTTAGAAGCAGAACACATTCAAGCCTGCACATGATACATGTATATAAGAGGAGCCAATAGTCTCCTAGAGCCAGCTATGCATATTGGCCATCTATCTTGCATTTACCTGCGGAGCTCAAACTTGCAGCTTTTGCCTGGTGAAAGCCATAGTAGCTAAAACAAACAGGACTGCAAACCTTTTGGTCTGTCTGCACCCTCACGCATTGCCTGCTAGCCGTGCAGAAGACCGTGCCAGAAACTGCACAAACATCCTTCTCCTGCTCCTGTGATCCTGCCAGCTGATCATCCCTGGACTTGCAGTATCCAGATGCAGCATCGAGGCAGAGACTGTCCCTCGCCAGGAGAACCATAGGTTAGAGAAACCTATCTACCCCAGAGACTGGGAAGATTCACCTAATTCCCCCTCAAGCTGGGAAGATTCCAGCCCCATGGAGTCCACCGGCGGAGCCCCTGGAAGTCCAGACACTGGGCACAGGCTGTGACACAGCCCTGGGAGGGTGATTAATAATTAATGACAACACTCATAAGTAAAGCTTAATTCTTCTGTAATATAAGTTGCCTCTGCCTTAGGGCAGACACAGTTTCAGCCCACCCTGCTGGGCAAGTAGCATAGTTCCCAAGCGGCACTAAGCCAAAGGGAAATTTCTCTCTCTGCAAATAGTTTGAAATAGTTTTTACTAATTATTAACCAGATCTCTGCATATATTATATCTCTAAATTGTTTTCATAACTTTGCACAGAAGTAAATATAAGTACACAGTGGTTTGGGGTGGCAAGAGTTTGCAAATATTAATTTTAATAAATTAATTTTTGTATAAAAATTAATACCACCTCAAATTAATTTCTCTCCTCTGTAACAGACCCCCTCTGTAACAGTACTTCGCAGCCAAGACCGTCTATGTGAATGAGAGGCAAAAGTCCCACTGAAAGGCATAGAGACCATTAGTGAGACCTTAAGGGGCTACGGACAGCATGCCTTTCACTGGGGTCCTCAGAGCCCTCATGCAGCTTCTTGAAGGAAGGTGCCTACTTGCTAATCCCCTGCAGATGCAGCAGTCTGAATTTCAGACCCAGGTTTTCGGAGTCAACGTTGACTACAGTCCCCTGCTGTCATCAGGTATGGCAGTTTAAATTCTTTCAGTGATCCTGCTTTTTGTTTAGCAGTTGTCCATAATGCTCCCGAACCCTTAAAATCAGAAGCCTTTCTGCTGGGCTCTTATTTAAAAAAAAAAAATTAAAAAAAAATTACATAGGTTTTGGATACCAACCAGAGTAGTCACTTGTGTACAACAGTTAATTAGTGTCATTTTATTTCCAATAAAGAAATAGAGTTTGATTTTCTAAAACCCTTAACCTACATCTTCTACCAACTTAAGTGGGATTTGCAGGTGTTCAAAAATTGCCTTAACATGTTCTCTTGATGTTTTCACAACTATACTACATGTATCATTCTGATGGAATAGAATAACACTGTGAAAAGTAAAAATACAAGTAGGTTAAAAAACACTGTTCAAATCTGTTTGTTGCTTCTGGATCAAGATATGTTGGGAATCAGAGCTTGTTTTCACATTTTGTTTTATGTAGGTGTGTCATATTGACCCTTGCTTATTTGTTCTTACTTAATTCCAGACAAATACATTCTACTTAACAGCTCTTCTACTTTTACCTTTTGCAACTAAATACATGTTTATATGCAGTAATACAGCTATGGACACTGTTGTGGAGGCAGGGAATTAATGTGACCAAGTCAGAAATTTTATAGAAAAGTAGAGTTATTTTATTCCCCCCCCCCCCCAACTATATAAAGAAATTAATTTAGTTTTAATTATCAGATTCAGCTCCTTTGAGAAAATCTACAGGATGCCATAGATAATCTGACTATTTTGGAAGTCAGAAGTTGGAAAAGGCTTTAGCTATTATTTTGTAGTGTTTTTCCTTAATAATACGGCTGAGCCAAACAACTCACGGTCAGGCTGGCTGAAAAGGGTGGACTGCTACTTGTCTTCTCAGGTTCTCTTTCAGAAGCCGCAGGAGGGTCGTTAAGAGGTATTCAGGTCTGCACAAAAGATATTAATGGGTGGAGCAGTCCTTTGGGCCAGAGCTCTGGGCTCTTTCTGTAGAATCTATCCAGGTTGGGGGGAAGAATTCTCAGGTAGGCATGATCTCTAAGGCAGGAACCCCAAGAGCGGGAAGTCCCCCAATATTTATACACTTCCTAGACAAAGAGCAGAGTTACCACTTCCTAGGCGCAAAGACCACAGCCAATTACAGCCCAATTATAGTGCGGGCACTGCACGGAGCACCCCTCGTGCCAGAAGGGTCCCTTGCTCCCCCCCCTTCATGCCTGCAGGGCCGGGGGGAGGGCGGGGGAGACAGGTCTTTTCGTGTCTTTTTTCCTCTCCCATTCAAACCACAGAGGGAGAGGAATTCAGGGGTATACAGGACTCCAGGACAGACACCACAAGTAATCAACAGACTTCAAATGGACCTCATGAAGAGGTTCCTCAAGGTCAGCCAAAGCACTAACGGTACAGAAATTGAGTCTAAAAAAGCAGTGTGAGGTGAGCCAAGAGAATCTGTAAGCAGGACTACACAAGTGATGATTCCAGAAATTCTGTGTCATTCAGAATCAGTTCCACACTTCGTTATGGTTTACTTATATATTCTTGATGCATAGAAACATCAAATAAACTTAAAGATACTGTAACATCATGTCCTAGAGTCCTGGATACCCCAAAATTCTCTCCCTCCATGGTTTGAATGGGAGAGGAAAGGCACAAAAAACCTGTTTCCCCTTCCCACCCACCCTCCGCAGGCATGAAGGAGGGGAGCAAAGGGCCTTTCCGGTATGAGGGGTGACCCGTGCAGCTGCCAGGGCTGGAATCGGGCTGGTGATTGTCTGTGGTCTTCATGCCTAGTAAGTGGTAAATTGACTCTTTGTCTAGGAAAGGTATAGATATTGAGGTACTTCCCGCCTTGGGGTTCCCACCTTAGAGTTCTCCCGGCTTGGGTAGTTCCTGTAGAAAGAGTCTCTTGAGGCTCTGAAGGATAAGCTCCTGAGGGACTGGACTGTCCTTTCTTGGGACAGCTTCCCACCATAAGCACCCTTTGTTCAAGGTTAATAGGTCTTTTGAAAGAGAACGATCTGACAAGCGTCTGGATCACCCTTCTTCTCAGACAGCCTTGCTCACCTGTGAGTAATTTTTTCTGTTCAGCCTGATTAATAGTGGGGAAAGCTTAGCCTTTTCCATTTCTGTCAGAGGCAGGAGGCTGGTGAGAGGCAAGATCAGGCACTGACGAGTTGACTCAACAGCTTGCTATGCAGCAGTACGTTTTATTAGGGCAGTGCAGCTTCTTAAATAGTGCTCAGAGAAGGTGTGTACAATCAGTTTGGGTCTGGCACAAGTGGGCAGTACAGATTGTCTCAGAATTATTTGCAAGGTGCAGATAGGTTGCCCTGTGTCAAAACAACCCATGGTGTCCACCCCAGGGGTGCATGGGTTGCCCACTGTCCACAGCTCAGCTTCCAGCTCAAGGACACCTCCCAGCACGAGTTTTCATGTTTACCAGTTCACATCCTGCTGTGGGAGAATTCTCCCACAATACCCCCTTTTTTTAATTTTGAGCAACCCACATCTGATCTCACATAGGCCGTGTTCGACACAGGTGTGAATGATACAGGTGCAAATCAATAATGCTAAAGTTAAAAGAGGATATATCTGTTAGAGCCTTTTTGCTTGTGGCAATAGTCTGGCAAGCTAACCACCCAAGCTCAACTAACAATCCCAAAAGCCTGTTCTGCAAGTGACAGTAAGTCAAACATTCAAAAACGCAAAAGTCCAGACAAACATCACAGTCACAGGAGAGTGCATATGCGTCACGTCTTTGTTGGTTCTGTGTGGCAGTTGATGTTGTAGAGAGCTGTCCAATATTATTTCTCAGACTCCCATTGTTCTGGATTCACTCCATAATTCTCAGAAATCTTGATGTTCTCATTATATTCCTTAGCTATGAGTTGCGTCTGTCCATTATGTTTAAGGGCTACTAATTTCTAAATATGATACAAAGATATGCCCTAGATGTTACTTTCAGGCTATTCTATTAGGCCTTTTCCCCACAGTTCTGTATTTATTATTGTGCTAGTTAGAAGCAAGCTGGTATGTTTTGGTAAAAGAACTAGATAACGGGCAGTGAAATGAAAAACAATTGTGTCTCCTTCGCTCACAGTCATGCTGAGAACTCTGGGAAGAAGAAGTAAACATTCTCCATTTTGTCTTTCTCTTCTGCCTTTGCCTTCAGACCTAGTCACATCTCATTAACCTTGCTCCTACTAACCTTGCTCCCTAACCTCTTGGCTGCACCTCTCTTCTTCCTGAGAACTGGGGTAAGGTTGAGAGGGCTGGGGGAGGTGTTGGGGTGGTTTGAGAGCCCCTCCTGGGGACTCAGGTTTCTGGGAGGGGAGTTGTGCTTTTGTATTTTTTATCCTTTGTATATTCCTGTATATAATTGTATATAACTATATATTGTAAATAGCTGCTTGTAAATTCTGCTAGCTGTAAATAAATTGCTTCATCTATATTCCCAGGATCCATCTGAGTTAGCTGGGTACCTACAAAGTGTGGGGGGGTGGGGTAACCCCCAAACCATCACAATTTAAAAAAATTTAAGGCAGTGTTTCTCATCTTTTTGCAGGGCCCTTTGCAAAAAGATAACCACATTGCCATCTGTGCCAATTAAGTGGGCTTTGGTCTTTACAACAGGTGCTATACTGAATCTCTGTTTTGCTGTTACCTATTTCATTAAACCAGAATCACTGGAAACTCATGGTAATACCCAAATTTGTTAACCATGATCAAAACCTTACAACCCATACACATGTAACCATCATCTCGATACACCTTTCAAGATCTTGCCACAATTCTGCCATCTGAGCAAGATTTCTGCTCATTTTAAGAAAACAGGCTGGTCATACGCAAGCTGGTCTCTATCTTAAGGCCTGTGAAGATAAATGATCAAGCACAAACATATACAAAAACAAATGCAAACATATTCAGTGCCTAGGCTAACAAATCCATTGATTTTGTCTGTGTGATGTGTCTAGAGAAACTGCAGAGTTTCTTTGCACCTTCTTTCTTGTCTTTCTACCCCACTTTTCCCCGTTTTTTTTTTTGATCCCAGTGATACCCAGATATACAGAAAAAAAAAAAAAACCTATCCCATGATATCTCTATATCCTAAAATCCCACAATTGTCATATTAAGAACTCTTAGCTTTAACTATATTATCTTAGCAACTTGAAGATCTAAGAAATGAAGGAAATAAGAGAAAAAGCAAAGAAAATTCAAGAAGTGTGGTACCACAGCAGAGTCAGAATCAGCATAGAGGGGAAAATAAGATCCTCCTAGAAATTCTGATACAATTAGTAATTATTTAACATCCTATCCAGTAAACTCCTAACCTCTAAGATCGAGTACAATCAAAAGGATAGAAACATCATGAAGATTGGTGTTAATTCTGTCGTGGAACGCAGTTTCGCGGCAGAGTTTATGGGGGAAATAAGCGAGGCGTTGACTATTTTATCAGTGATTTATTGCAAAGAATGCACTTCCCTCTTCCCGAAACTACACCACCACTGTGAATTCTTTTGATTGAGGTCGAAATAACATTTCAGAGAATGGCAAATTAAAGAGTCTATGATGTTTAAAGAGAGTTCTTTTGAGTCTCTGAGGTTTGAGTTAACAGTTCGTCAGCTACTCACAGTCTGTAGCTTGGTAGGGAGTCCCTTTCTCCCGGTGAGGGTCCAGGTATATGCAGGCTTCCAGCCTCTGCGGCTCGGCGTGTCCGCCCGAGGCGAGGCTAGATCGGCAAGCAGTTTGTTGTCGTTAGAAGTCCGAGGAAGGACAGGAGCGAGGATGAGGTCCAGAAGGACGGGAAAAAACCAGAAAGGCTGGAAAAACCCAGAAGGCAAGGGCAAGGGCGCACCTCGATCCTGGCCTGTCCACCATTTTTATAATGTTCAAATAGGACTTGCCCACCAGTTCGGACCACTTTTACGTTGTTCACATACACTGGTGAAAAACAGTAAGCAACTTATACAATTGGACAACATTACCTAAACAATATAAAGACCACTCCTCAAGCCAGCCCACCTGCAGGTGTTGGGCAGGCCTAAGATAGTCGTTTCTACTAACCAAAACAATACCCTGTTGTCTGGAAAGCAAGGCCAAGTGAAAGGGAAACATGGCCAGTGTTTACCTTTTACTTACCCTAGGGAGAAATCTTCCCATGGGACTGAAAGATTGTTTTGGTTTTTCGATGCTTCTGGCTTTTAATGTGAGGCATTAGAAACTACACAATATAGCAAAAGCCTAGAGAGCTTTTGCTACTCTCCATGACAAATACTCATATAGGTACCAAGATACAAAAATATGAATCTGGCACTTTAAGAATCAAGCTGCCTGACTGCGCGCCAGGGGAGGGAGGTGGGAGGGGGGCCTACCAGTTCCGCGGAGAAGGAGAAGGGAGGGGGGGGAGTGCGCTGCTCCGGCAGGCGCGGGGGGGAGGACGGGGCGTGTGGACATGAAACCGACAACAGAATCGCAAGCCCGGGGGGGGGGGAAGGGCAACCGCTTCACTGATCGCTGATCTCCAACTCTGTAAGCGGGGAGGGAATGGGCTCCTCTGAGCTCCGCAGGCTGGGGGGGTGGAAATGGGGCTCTGCTGAACTCTGCAACTTGTCCGGACCACCCGCTCTCCCAGCTCCCATCCTGTGCAGTCTCTGCTGTTCGTCCCTCTGTCTCTTTGGTGTTGTTCTTTTCCTGAACAGGTTATTAGTGGCACCCAGCAAGTCAGTCGGTATGCACAGCTGCAGGAGTTATTAAGAAACAGTTTAAACTGGGAGAGTTCCTGTTGCTTTCACCAGCTGCCATTACTTAAGCAGACAGAATGGACCCCGGTCAAGTGCAGCGGCCATAGAGACGTGACGCCGACTGCCATGTCCCCTTTGTCTTCTTGCAAGTCCCCATTTGTCTAAAAAAGCTTAAGAAGAGAGAGAGAGAGAGCCACTTCTTTGTCCATAGGTGTTTATCTAGCTCTGATGGCATGTTCCCTGGAAGGAGCCACCCGTGTGTTACTGCAGCGACCCTGGAAGGCACCTGTCTATCTTTAATAGCCCTATTTTGTAGAAATTGCTGGATTTAATGGCTTTCCCAATCTAACATCGGGCTGCCTAAAAACAAAAAAAAATGGCTCCTCCTGGTGAATGCCAGGCCGCCTGCCAGCTGCCCACCACCAGCAGGGGGTGCCTGAAAAATGGCTTTCTTTCTCCAATAGAGGGCACTTGAGAAAGAAAAAGGAATAAAAATGGCTTTTCCCACCTGGGGATGTCCTAGCATCCGATCTCTCCTGTCTCTGCCAGCTCCTTACCACGTGGAGGTGAAGTAACATTTCGGCCCCTTATTGAGGCCCCAACGGCCTAATGGCTAGGCTTAGATCTTTGTCAATCATGGCCTGGAGGTCTCTCGATGGTCCGCGATGCAGGCCTCAATGAATGGCCGCGCAGCGATACGGTGGTTCAATCAGCCTGTTCAAGCGCCATTTGTCGGAGGCAGGAGGCTGGCGAGAGGCGAGATCGGGGCACTGACGAGTTGACTCAACAGCTTGCTATGCAGCAGTACGTTTTATTAGGGTAGTGCAGCTTCTTAAATAGTGCTCAGAGAAGGTGTGTACAATCAGTTTGAGGCTGGCACAAGTGGGCAGTACAGATTGTCTCAGAATTATGTGCAAGGTGCAGATAGGTTGCTCTGTGTCAAAACAACCCACAATGTCCACCCCAGGGGGCCATCAGGCCCAGCCCCCTGCAGGTGTGCATGGGTTGCTCACTGTCCACAGCTCAGCTTCCAGCTCAAGGACACCTCCCAGCACGAGTTTTCATGTTTACCAGTTCACATCCTGCCGTGGGAGAGTTCTCCCACACATTTTCTGACTTCTTCTAAAGTAGTCAAATTTATCTAAAGCATCTTTTTAAGATATTCTCAATGAAATTGAGTCTGTGAATTAAACTCAATTAATTTCTGCATGTAGTTTTCGAGGCAGGTTTCAGGAAAATAAAATAATTCTATTTTTATATATATTCCTGACTTGGCCACATTAATTCCCTGCCTCCACAACACACCAGGGGGCCTTGGGGTCCCTGAGGCACTCTCTGCCTGCAAAGACACTGACATCACTCAAACAAGAAATCGGTAGAAAAGAGGTGTGGCACCAAGCTCCTTTCAGGTTTCATATCAACTTTAGCCCAGTCTAAGAATGTGTCGCTCATGTGCCCTTCTTAAACAGCAGCATTAAGGGTGAGCTTTGAGCAATGGAGCTGACACTGATTATGGAACCATTCTCTAGACCTGAGTTATGAGAAGCTGTTGGCACCTTTCATCAACATGCATCATATTGCTTAGCTAATGGAGCTTGGAAAGCATATATTATTTTTCAATATTTTTCCCATCACTATAAATAGATGAGATTCTGCTGCAGGCCACATATGAAAGATGAAAAAGTATGAATAAAAGGCATGAATAAGTGCAGAGAATGAGGAGAAAGAATGTGACTGCTCTCATTTACTTGCATTAGCAAGAAGGCATCAACTTCCCCTTGACAAAACTAGAAGTTGACCTGAGAAGTGAGTTGCTGTTACTTGGTAAGCAAAAAGGAGATATCATTCAAAAGAGACAATATTAGCACTAAAACCCTCCAATTATTTTACTATTTTTAACATTGTAATCAGCATTCATTTTGCCCTAAGTCCAAATCACTGAAGTGTTAGAAGAAATGTATTGGTCGTCTAAAAGAAATAATAATAATTAAAAAATAATACTCGAGAATGGGACTGTCATGGGGGCAGGGAATTAACATGTCTGAGTCAGGAATTATAAAAATAGAATTATTTTATTTTCCTTCAACTCCTTCCCCCCAAAAAAACCCTATTTACAAAATTAGTTTCATTTATTAGCAGATTCAGTTCAATCAGGAATATCTTCCAAAAAAGGATATTATAGGTAAATTTAGTTATTTAGGAAGTCAGGAAATGGAAAAGGCTAAGCTGTAAACACAGCTTTACCCCACTACCAATCAGGCTGAGCAGAAGATTAATGAAATAGCTTACTCAAGGAGGTGAGATAGGCATCTGACAGTGATCCCTTACTGGATTCCTCTACAGGAGCAACCTTCTCATGTTGCAGGCAATATCTAATAATAGAGATCCATGCCACGGAAGTCCGAGGCAAGTCACAGAGCTGCCAAACTCGGAAATGTCTCAAGAGCTTCTTCCTGAGTGGGGTGGTTGTGGAACAATGCTGCCTTCACAGAGGCAGGGGAGAGCCAAAACTGCTGGGGTACCCCAGTCTGGGAGGCAGTCAGGAAGTTGGCTACTGATAGTGTCTGAGAGGGGACAGTCCAGATGCTGCTGGCTTTCCCTCAAAGGACCCCAGGCTTGCCAAGCCTGCAGGTTTGCACAGAAGGGTGCAAAGGTGGAGAGAACCATCCAAAAGCAGGGACAGGATAAAACCAGTAGCCCAGCAAAAGGTAGGAACTGTCCAAAAGCTGGGATGGTACAATCACAACAGGAACTTGTTTTCGCAGTGGCAGGGGACTCTCAAGATGGGAATTCTCAAGGTGAGAAACCTCAAGATCGGAATTTTTGCTCTATTGATCCTTTTTGTAGACAAAATGTCCATTTACCATTTATACTAGGTGCGAAAACACAGCCAATCACCAGTCTGATTTCAGCGCAGGCTTCTACACGGGTCAGCTCATGTGCAGTAAGGTACCTTTTGTTGCCCCCCCCTTCAAGCCTGCAGGGTTGGGGGAAGGAGGTTTTCATGCCTTTCTTCTCCCATTCAAACCCACGGTGTGAGAGGGAGAAGAGAGGAATTTGGGGTAACCCCAGACAGGGACTGAACAATATTTTCAGAGCATTTGTAAACCTAAATCTCTTTCTCATAAACAAACCAAACCAAACAAACAAAACCACCCCAAAACAAATCAACCAACCAAACATAACCCAAAACAAACAACAAAAAACCAATCAAACAACAAGAAAAAAAAATCAAAGCAATCACAAAGCAAACAAACAAACAAACAAAAAGTTGCAGGTATGAAATCTATGGATAAAACAACAACAACAAAAATCCAAGTTTTCACAAATTTTAGCAACCCAAGCTATTTATTTAAATCAGAGTGACTACATTTATCACTATTTAAATGCTGTGCAAACACCATATAAAATTAATGACAGCACTTGAGAGTGGAGGATCTTACTACATAGGCAGACTTCCATCATCTGCAGGCTTAGATGATCTGTAGTGGGTTTTGTCTCAAGTTAGTTCCACCTTTTCTTCTGACAGAAATTGATTTCAGCTTTCAGTGTTCCTCAGCTGACATGTTGTGTACATATTCTATATGCATAGGTTTTTGCTGTTTATTTCGTAAGGGAAAAAAAAATAAATCTAAGAACAGAAGAACACTTTGCAATTTGCAAAGCTGCCAGGATGTCCTGTGAGAATTTTAGCATATCCTTACTCTAGGGAATTAACTTGACAGTTTAAAGAAAGAAAACAGTTTGGTAATCCTAATTCCATATTTCCACAAGTATAATTCTCAGAGCACCATTTAGTATTCAAATTCACAAAAAAATATATTTAAATAACATTACAGCTGAGATGTGCTGCAAACCAACAGACGTTGGGCAATTCAAAGTTAGGAATGATACTTTATTTCTACTGCTCTTAATAAGGAGAAAGAAAAGCATGCAAATTAAGGATATAATTTCAGTCTTTCAAATTAGTTCTTCATGGTTTATTGGTTTGTTACTATAGTAATGGTATTTTAAGCACAGTTATCTGTATGTTAAAGGCCAAGAAAACCTCCTCTTTGTTCAGTTTAGAGAACTGAAAGGAAGTGATAAAACTGAAGAGTCAGATTCCCAGTGGACCTGCTATATAAATTACCGCTTTTTGTTTGGGAGCATAGTGGGAGAATAGTGTGATAATGTGAGCATCTCACATCATACTAAATGCAAACACAAAATGTAATACTTGACAAAACTTGAAGAATGACACTTAAGTATTACCCACACAGGGATCATAAAATTTTGTGGAATTGATTCATCCAGCAGCAATGGCTCTGTCTAAGGCCTGATGTTTCATTTCTTTATTTCTGATGTAAATACACTAAAAGAGAAAGAGTAAAAAAGCAGCAAACTTCCATGAACAGAGTTAGACCTGAGACAACAATGAGTGTGTGTGTAATCTATTTTAAAACAAAGAGCTGAGGAAACATTTATTTTCTCACATGCAGAGACCAATTACGTTCCTGAAAGTAATTAGATTTATTATAAATTATACAGTAAAAAAGAAGCTAAGTGGTACAAAGTACTGAAAATCTCCAGTAGGGGGTTGCAACTATAGGCACTTGTTATGGTCAATTATTTCTGCTTTGCAGTTCACTCCAGCTATCCAATTTACTTGACTTCAAGAAGCCCATGTAAACCTCCCAAATACTTTTACAGGAAAGAAAAATGAGAATACCTCCCAGTCATTTGATCCTATTTAGAAAAGAATGAAAGATAACTCAAAAGTAAGAAAATGTATGAAAATAAATTAACTCCAGTTTTTCTATCTACTAATTACTTAAGTCCCACTTAACTAAGAGGGAAAAAGAGACTGGAGCAATAAGAAGCACAAACATTTGTGGGTTTGAATTAAAGAATAAGGAAAAAAAAAGAGGGGAAAAAATAATGAAAGAAAACTAGCTGAGAAAAGTCTGAAGGGGCAGTACAAAGAATGTGAAATTGCATAGTATAAAAAATGGCTTCAAAGCATCTGAAGCTTAAAAATACAAAGGAAGTCTTTGAAATTGTATACATGTAAAAAAAATACTTAAGAGGCACAGTTATTTCTGAAGCATAACTGGCAATACAAATAACTCAGCTGTATTTTTGCAGAACTGGTTTACAGACCAACATACATTTTCCCAAATCTAAGTCTTTTCTTTCAAGTGCCTTATTTGAAGAAGCCATATGACACCAGATATTGAAATACTAGGCAGCTTTAGCATTAAGCTTTCTCATTAAGAATACGAGGCTAGGCTTCTTATGTAAACTAGTATATTCCAAACAGTTACTTATTTCATCCCACAATAAATGGATTCATATATACCACATTTTCCCTAACAATATGCTAAAAACCACCCAAGAACCATGAAGAAAGAAAAAAAACAAACACAGAACAAAATAAACTAGAATAGTCACTAGTTAGAAGCAGACAGACAGCAACAGGTCTCTGAGAGACAGCTACTACCTGAAAAAAAAATGCCCCAAAACACAAACAAAATGTATCTGCAAGTCAATCCATTCAAAGAGCCAGCTTCTCCTCAGCATGCAGCAGGGGGATGAAGAAAAGTTTCCACCTGGCTAATGTATGTGAATGTTTTTTTTTTCAGAAACGTGGTGTTCCTACCTTGCTAGGTTTAGAAATAATGTGTAACATAATAGCATTCAAATTTGTTAGTGAGAGCAAATATATTCAAGTTCTTGTGAAGAAACTAATTGTTTGGGAAGAATTGTACTCAGTGAATTCTGCTAATAAAATAATTTGAAATAGCAAGCAACAAGGATGAGTGAAAACTACCCAGAATTCCATTCATTAGAGGATGTGAACATCACATTGTCAAAATTAACTTGTGAAATAGTTATCTGATAAATCACAGATAAAATTATGCATTGCACAGTCCAGCCTCAATTCTTCCAAAATCCATCTGAACGAATTATAACCTACCAATAACTGTTATTTTTATCTCATGAAATGTAACATATAATTTGCTTCTCCTCTATTCCTTTTCTTTTAAAATACAGGTTTCTCCATATTTTTTCCTCCGTAATTTTCAGCCTCCCATCTATGCTTTGTAGGTCCATGGCTGTTTTTCCCTCTTCTCTTGTATTTAATTTTCTTTAGATTTACAACCTTTGGAATCAACAGAGTTACACTCTCAGACAAAGCTAATGTAAAAAATACATAAGAAAAAAAAAAGAAAACACAAAATGCATCTTAGCTGACCTTGGCAACAAAGAGAAAAATTACTTTGTCTTACCTTTCACAAAGTTAAAGAGGCTGAATAAATACATAAATGGATGAAACAAAAAGAAAACAGATGAATCCCGTAGTCATTGCTCTTTCTATTGTGTTCAAGAGAATTTAAAAAAAAAAAATACCAAAAAAAAAAAAACGTGACAAGGATGAGACTCGTTTGTGTGCATTTCCTAAGCCTTTCTCTCCAAACTGATTGTAAAAAGATAAACAGCCTTGAAACTGTTACTTGCAACTATTTCCCACACTGAAGAAAACCCAAATATTTCCTTTCTCCCTAAGGGGCATTGTTCTCCATAGTGGAATTTCAATAAGTACAGTTAAATTGGAGGGAGACAGAGGCAGTCCTCGGAGTGAGTCCACATGTGGCAGAATGTATTAAACCAACTGCTTGGTCTTGAGTAATTTCACAGGATGGGTTTTCAGACAAAGCACCCAACCTTGGAGAGAGATGCAGGAGTCCAACAGAATTCAGACAGAGGCCAGCATGACCTGTCCTTTAGGACAAGGATTGACTTGGGCTCTGTATCCTCATCTTTCCACGAAGCAGGAGATGCTTCCAGCCCTGATATCCTGAAGTTGATGCAGAGAGTGTTTTCTCACCCTGCAGCAATTTACTGACACATTCTCAGGGACTGCTGTGGGTTTTGTTTTGTTTATCATCTTGCTAATGAAGTGTTTGTGTTTGTGCAAAGCCTCTTTGGAAGAAACCTCCAATTTGTCATGCTTGTGTTGACTTTGCTTCATATGCAGCCCAAACACTTGCAGAGATTGTACAGAAAGTGTACAAGTGGTTAAGTGTTTAATACTATATTTAACAGAGCAATATGAACCAGGAAAAAAAATCACTTTGGTGATACATACCTATCCAAATCACTAGCTAATTAGGACAGTTGCATGACAATCAGAGCAATGTTCTTAGACCTATATCTTGGTGAAGAGTATAAGGAAAAATGGAAGATATTCCAATAACTTGACCAAAGTAGAACAGATTTTCATGCAAAGTCAGTTCTCTTTCAAAGGGGCAGGCTACTCAACATATCTAACTGCAGCAGGATCAAGCCTGTTGAAGAATGTGCCCCCATACAAGAATAGGAGGCAATATATTGGTGAATAGAAATACTACTGCCATCCAGGAGAAATAAAGTGAAGAGTAATAAGAAAAAGAAGTAAAATTCCCTTATTGTTCTCCAGCTGCATAATGTATTTCTGTCTGCCATGTTTATACAGGCAAATAATCTTATAATCTTTTCTCTTGTGTACAGTCCCACTGAATCATTTGTGGAACGGATAATTCATACGGTTCATCAAAGGCTATGACCCTATGGATAAATATATATATATCTCCCTGAAGAAGTCCTTGCTGTGCTTCTCACGTATAGATGTGCTGTAGAACACCTAGATTCAGTCAGCCTTAAATATCTTAGAGCTTTTCTACTTCATAGTCCTGTCACTCCTTGATATCCTGAAAAGTCCTTCCCTAGCTTTTTTGTAGGCCCTCTTCAGATACTGGAAGGCCACTATAAGGTCACTCAAAAAAAAAAAAAAACCAAAAAACCAAGCTCAGCTAAGAGTGAAGGAGCTTCACATCAAGAAGTAGAGCCCAGAGGTTCTGATACCCTAAATTCTCTGAGGAGGGTAAATTTTGGAGTGAAGTGGCTTGGATGCAGTTGCTCATTACAGGGAGAAGTGAAGCAACTTTTCCTTCTCTGCAACAGCTGAAAGTGATGTTCTGGCAGAAACATGGACAACTGTTTTTGGAAATGTCCTCCAAATCACCCTAGGCATTCTGACCAAAACCCAGCAGCTTCCTTCTGCTGCTGACTTTCAAAACTCCAGGTCTCATGACCATTACTATCAATGAAAATGCTAGCCCCTGCATGTTTGTGAAAGAACATAAGACTGAATAGTGCAACACCTCTTCATTAACATGCCAGAGCTAGTAGGCTTTCCAAGAGTGTGCTGTTCTCCCCATCCAACCCTGAGAGCTCAGCATCATCCTAAATGTCTCGTTTGCTGGTCCTCCTTCCTGACATCTGTTCTTTCCTTCGCCATTCCATATTCTTCAGCACCCAAGCAAAATGGTATGGATGAGTGGGGCATCATCCCATGCCTTGGTAAAACCTGCTGCCTTCCCTGTTTTCTGTTAGTTCTCTACTTGCTTCTATCCTTGCTATAAATGAGGATCACCATGGCATAAAATGTTTCAAGAAGTGGCGTAACCTCCAACCAACCTGGTAGTTCTCCCAAGTACATATATTTGCCTAGTAAGCCACCAACATAAAAAAATATTTTTAGGGGATCATTTTTATAATAAAAGGCATATTATATTATAGCTAATAGTGAGAGTCTAGTAAAAAGAAGTAGACTTCATGAATGGTAACAAGGCCCAAGAAATATCAGAGAAGCTTTGACTGATTATTGCAGCTCAGGATCTCTCACTGTCTCCTCCTTCAGCCTCTAAATCTATAGTCATTGAATTGAGTGCCTTGAGATTTGGGGTTGGAAGGTGCTATGAGGATTTCAGTCATCATTAGTATAATTATCAGACTTAGACATCATACATTATTTATTCCAAGCATTTATTCATTAATGTGTACCAGATTAATGTAAGCTACTTGAGGAAAATCTATTTCCTGTGGAAGTACTAGTAAGAGAAATTCTGAAGTATAAACTCAAAAGAAATAAACAAGCTAAGAAATAAACTTTGCCAAGTTTATTCAAGGAATAACATAGGAAGAGAGGAAAAAGAGAAGAAAGTTTTAATGAGATGATTGATCCTAGAGCTGTCAGGTTGTATTATTGCCAGTAAGCAAGCCTCTTCTGAATGTGCAGATGTTGATCTAATATATTTGGTCCATGATCTAATTTAATATGTTAGATGACCTCTTTGTAGACAGCAACTTTTCTTCCAGTTCTTTGAGGGGAAAATGAGAAAAAAAACCCATAGTTTCAAAAGCTCTGAGTTCAATATTTTTTTAAAGTTAATACCTTTACATTTTATCCATCTTACTTTTGCTACCAGTGTTTTTAATCTGATGTGTTATTTTTATTATTAGTATTACAATGACAGCAAAGGATTGGGACACAGTCATCCTATGTACTACACAGACATGTAGCACCAGGAGATGGGTGAGATACACTTTGACCAAGAGGCAAATTGTGAAATTATCTGGAACATACCATTAGTGTAAGCTGAAATGCAGACAAAAGAACATAAGTGATTTGCTCAGCCTCATAGGCTCATCAGAAATGAAGTCAGCTGAGCTCTTTGATGTTTTATGAGCTGATACATGGCAGCTTTATTATAAAAAAGGATCTTGAAAATTGCTTCTGTGCATATGCACATATTTGGACAAAATTGATTTAGAAAATAATAGATAAATAAAATATATGGAGGTGTGAAGATGTTATAATGCTGAATTCCTGAACCCACTATTAATTTTGTCATGCTTTTACTCTGTATTTTCCTATTGTTTTGTTTGTCTGTTATGTCACTTACATTTACATTGAAGACCCTCATGAAAAGAAGCAACCTTTCCATTCTGTGTTTGACTTTACCAGTATCTGGGAAATAATGTTGTGCAAAATCCAAAGAATCTTTAGTTTATTTTGCTGTATTTCCTTTTTTAACTGTTTTGACTCTTTACATTTTCTCAGAAGGGATCAAAAACAATGGAACAACACAATTTATTAATATATCCAAATGATTCACCAGCATAAAGACCAGCCAGTAGCCTTCAGCTACTTTTCTGCAGTCTCAACATTTGGAACTAAAAAGAGAGCATGTCTATTTGGCAGTTCTTCTACACCACTGAGTGGAAAAGATGGGAATTTGATCCTGCACAACCATTTACTTGGCAGCTAGCCATAATATGCCACCTCTATTAGAAATCAAAGTTTGTATATGTTCGATCATGCATCCAGGCATTGCCAGGAGATGCAGGCATTCATGTAAAGCAAAAGTTCCAGACCTTCTGACTCTCCTAATCTGAAGGAACATATCAGCATCTGGGTAATGTCAACATAAAAATGCATCTACTGCAATGTCCTTCTCCAACAACAAATACCAAGGGACAAATACAGAATTAGCACAAAAATATTGTGATATTTCCTTGGAATACTCTCCCAATTTCTAGTGAGCTGCAGGCCATGTATTTTTAAAACAAGAGTGAACTCAACAGTTAAGTATCACCATAATTTTTTTTTATCTTATGACAAGGAAAAGAAGAGTTTTATTACTGTGACATAAATACACAAAAGTTACCTCTGACAGTTCATAAAGGAGAAGGTGAGCAGCAGGTTAATTACATTCTGGTGTGAGATCTTACTTTCTAAGTGTTCTCTCTCTGTTTCTCTTTCTTTTTAAAGGTGCCAACACTTTGCTCTCAGCTTAATGAAAACAGGCTTAGGTAGTATGATTTGCTCTCATAGTTCATGTTATAGTTAAAAACAGGTTATTCGTAGTCTACCAGCCAGCTAGAGGAAGACAGGGCAATAAGAGAAGGATGATTTTTGTTTCACAGCAAAAGCTTAGAAACTTCTTCAAAAGATTTTAATTGAGAACCAGACTTGTGCTCCCATAAGGGACCTGTGTATTTACTACAGCAGGAGACTGGTGAATTTGAACACAATGTCCCACCACAGATGGGTCCTATGGACACTGATTGAAGCCTTCTCCTGTCCTAAGGCAGCTGAAAGCAGAAAAGTTCTGCCTGACCTCTTTTAACCCATATCATTTAAAAGAAAGAATGAGAAGAAAAGAGGTCTCCACTGAAGGGAATAAAGAAGAGCTGATGACAACTTCTTACTGAATTTTGTACTTCTGAAAACTGAGAGATAGCAAAAATAAATGACAGCCTAATATCACTCTAGCCAAGGATGAAAATCAGCTCTTCCAAAGAAGTCCTGTTTCCTGCCCTTACCCCTCTCCCACTCTCTCTGGAATCATTGCTTGCAGAGATTGAGCCTCTGCAACTGTAAAAAATGCTACATGCTTGAACCCAAAGTTTAGTTCTGGGAAGTAGGAATAATGAATATGTTTAATTTCTCCTTTGCTTACGTGAAATAAGGAGAAAAAAATCCAAACCAAACCTGCTAAGGGAGGTGGTGGAGTCACTATCCCCAAAGGTGTTCAAAAAAAGACTGGATGAGGCACATAGTGTCATGGTCTAGTTGATTAGTTGAT
This sequence comes from Pogoniulus pusillus, assembly GCF_015220805.1. Lineage (NCBI taxonomy): Eukaryota > Metazoa > Chordata > Aves > Piciformes > Lybiidae > Pogoniulus > Pogoniulus pusillus. The sequence continues at coordinate 18,515,578 of NC_087265.1, forward strand.
TGGAAAGGGCTGAATGATAGGTTGCACTGGATGATCTTGGAGATCTCCTCCAACATGGTTGATTCTATTCTATGATTCTATGAAACCCCCTGTGATGGTTTGGGGGTTACCCCGCCCCCCCACACTTTTGAATTTGCCCCAGCTAACTCAGACGGACCCTGGGAATATAGATGAAGCAATTTATTTACAGCTAGCAGAATTTACAAGCAGCTATTTACAATATATACAGTTATATACAATTATATACAGAAATATACAAAGGATAAACAATACAAAAGCACAACTCCCCTCCCAGAAACCTGAGTCCCCAGGAGGGGCTCTCAAACCACCCCAACACCTCCCCCCAGCCCCTCTCAACCTTACCCCAGTTCTCAGGAAGAAAAGAGGTGCAGCCAAGAGGTTAGGGAGCAAGGTTAGTAGGAGCAGGGTTAATGAGATGTGACCAGGTCTAAGGCAAAAGCAAGAGTGAGAGACAAAATGGAGAAGAAGTCTTTCTTCTTCCCAGAGCTCTCAGCGTGACTGTGAGAGAAGTAGACACAATTGTTTTTCATTTCACTGCCCGTTATCTAGTTCTGTTACCAAAACATTCCAGCTTGCTTCAAACTAGCACAATCCACCCCTTGTCTACTTCGCTCAGAGTATCGCTGAGAATTATCCAATCTAACCTAAACCAATATTTACACTAAAACAATATATACAAGTTCAGTTCACACTTCAATCAGATGTAGGTGATTCAAAAGCTCAGAACAGGGACTCCCAGGTGATGTTGGGTTCGTGCTCACGTACTGTAGATTGTATCGTAGATTCTCTCAGTGTTGGGCGCCGATGTTACCTAGAACAGAAAACTCCTAACAACTTGGATTTAAACTCTCTCAGCTAAAGTTAAATTTCTCTGTGGAATACACTGGATTTCACCATTCTCCTGCATTACCCAGTATGTATGACCAGGACCTTCAGCAGAAACCACCCCTCGGACAGGTTTCCCTTCGCCCGAAGGAGAAAATACCCAAACAGTTTTCCCTAACAGATTCTTTTCACGTACAACAGGAACTTTATCACCGTCTACTGTTTGGACCAAATCTGATTGTGCAGGTCCTGCTCTGTTTACTGAACCTCTACTATTTACCAACCAAGTAGCTTGTGCTAAATGTTTGTCCCAGTTTTTCAGAGTTCCACCCCCCATGGCTTTTAGGGTGGTTTTCAGCAAACCGTTGTAGCGTTCAATCTTCCCTGAAGCTGGTGCATAGTAGGGTATGTGATAGATCCATTCAATACCATGCTCTTTGGCCCAGTTTTTCACAAGATTGTTCTTGAAATGAGTACCATTGTCTGACTCAATTCTCTCTGGAGTTCCATGTCTCCACAAGATCTGTCTCTCCAAACCAACAATGGTGTTACGTGCAGTAGCATGTGGAACTGGATAGGTTTCCAGCCATCCGGTGCTGGCCTCCACCATTATCAGCACATACTGCTTGCCAGAACGAGATCGAGGTAAAGTGATGTAGTCAATCTGCCAGGCTTCACCATACTTGTACTTTGACCACCTATCACCATACCATAAGGGCTTGATTTGCTTAGCCTGCTTAATAGCAGCACAAATGTCACAGTCATAGATGACTTGGGTGATAGCGTCCATGGACAAGTCAATTGACCTATCACGAGCCCATCGGTACGTTCCATCTCTGCCTTGATGTCCAGATGAATCATGGGCCCACCGAGCTAAGAACAGCTCACCTCGGTGTTTCCAATCAAGGTCAATGTCAAGTTCAGAGTTGGTATCAACTTGAGCAATCTTAGCAGCTTGATCTGCCTTCTGGTTGTGTTGATGTTCCTCAGTTGATCTACTCTTAGGCATGTGTGCATCTACGTGCCGCACCTTCACTGGAGTTCTCTCCAGCCGTGCATCAATGTCCTGCCATAGATCAGCACACCAAATAGGCTTTCCTTTCCTCTGCCAACCATTCTTCTTCCAGTCCTTCAGCCAACCCCATAGAGCATTGGCTACCATCCACGAGTCGGTGTAGAGGTAAAGGATAGGCCAATTCTCACGTTCAGCCACATCAAGAGCAAGTTGAACAGCTTTTACCTCAGCGAACTGACTGGATTCTCCTTCGCCATCTTTCGTTTCGGTAACTCTCCTGGTTGGACTCCAAACCGCTGACTTCCATATTCGCTTGTTCCCAACAAGACGACAGGAACCATCTGTGAACAAAGCATAGTTCTTTTCCTGATCAGAGAGATCACCATAGGGAGGAGCTTCCTCAGCACGAGTTATTTTCTCCTCTGGAGGTTTGGAACAGTCTGTGCCTTCTGGCCAGTTGGTGATCACCTCCACTAGACCAGGTCGGTCAAGATTACCCATTCGTGCTCGTTGGGTTATCAAAGCCATCCATTTAGACCAGGTTGCATCTGTGGCATGATGTGGTGATGAACCTTTGCCCTTGAACATCCAGTTTAGAACTGGCAGTCTAGGAGCTAAAAGCAATTGTGACTCAGTTCCAATCACTTCAGAAGCTGCTTTCACTCCCTCATAGGCTGCTAGAATCTCTTTCTCAGTTGCAGTGTAATTTGTCTCTGAACCTCTGTAACAACGTCCCCAGAAACCAAGAGGACGTCCACGTGTCTCATTTGGAGCTCTCTGCCAAAGACTCCAAGTTGGACCATTGTCACTGGCAGCCGTGTACAGAATGTTTTTAATGTCCGGACCAGATCTCACAGGTCCTAAGCCCACTGCATGGACTATTTCTCGCTTAATCTGATCAAAGGCTGCTTGTTGTTCAGGTCCCCACTCGAAATTGTTTCTCTTACGAGTCACATCATGCAGAGGTTTGACAATCTGACTGAAACCAGGAATGTGTAGCCTCCAAAATCCCACCACACCAAGAAAAGAAAGTGTGTCCTTCTTACTGGTGGGAACTGCCATGGTAGAGACTTTGTCAATCACATCCTGAGGAATGTAACGGCGACCATCCTGCCACCGCACTCCCAGAAACTGAATTTCTTTGGCAGGTCCTTTGACCTTGTCTCTCTTAATGGCAAAACCTGCTTGCAACAGAATGTCAATGATTTTGTTACCTTTCTCGAAGACTTCCTTAGCAGTTTGGCCCCACACAATGATGTCGTCGATGTACTGGATGTGCTCTGGAGCTTTACCTTTCTCCAGTGCATTGTGGATGACTGAGTGACAGATGGTTGAGCTGTGTTTCCACCCCTGAGGCAAACGGTTGAACTGGTACTGGATTCCTCTCCAGGTGAATGCAAACTGAGGCCTGCACTCCTTTGCTATGGGAATAGAGAAGAAAGCATTAGCAATGTCTATGGTTGCATACCATTTAGCCTCCTTCGATTCCAGCTCGTACTGGAGTTCCAGCATGTCCGGCACAGCTGCACTCATGGGTGGCGTCACCTCGTTGAGGGCACGAAAGTCAACTGTCAGTCTCCAGTCTCCTGTAGGTTTACGCACAGGCCAGATGGGACTGTTGAAAGGTGAATGAGCTTTCTCGATGACAGCCTGACTCTCCAATTGACGAATCAGCTGATGAATGGGCAACAAAGAGTCACGGTTAGTTCTGTACTGCCTATAATGAACAGTTTGAGTTGCAATTGGCACTTCCAGGTCCTCTATGTCATGATGTCCCACAACTGCAGATTCATCAGAAAGTTCAGGTCTAATGGACAATTTCAATTTATCATCCTCAATCTCTACAGATGCTATTCCAAAAGCCCATTTGTGACCCTTAGGATCTTTGAAACAACCTTGTCTCAAAAAGTCAATTCCCAAAATGCAAGGCGCATCAGGACCAGTTACAATAGTATGTGCCTTCCACTCTTTACCAGTTAAACTGATCTCAGCCTGTACCTTAGTTAACTCTTGAGATCCACCAGTGATTCCAAAGATAGATATGGACTCTGTCCCTTTGCAATTAGATGGCAATAAAGTACACTGAGCACCTGTGTCAACTAAAGCCCTGTATTTCTGAACTCTTGAACTGCCAGGCCACCTAATGAATACATTCCAATAGATTCGGTTCTCTCCACTATCCCTTTCCTCCTCCTGGCTGGAGGCAGGGCACCCCTAATGCTGAACATGGCATGTAGGGTGTACACAGTGATTGGTGTTGTTGCAAGAGGAATTGCAACTGTTGGAACAATTGCAGTTGCTCTCGGGAGCTGAAGAAGTGACAGCTACTTTCCTGGCATTATTGCCTCTGTTTCTGCCACTCTGCAGTTCCCTGACTCTCTTTGAAAGAGCTGAAGTAGGTTTACCATCCCATTTGTTCATGTTCTCACCGTATGTGTCACGCAGAAGTATCCACAGTGACGCACGTGATTGCTGCTGTCTGGGTGGAATTTGTCTCCTCCTAGGCTGGAATTGCCTTGCAGGAGGTGGGCGTCTGTTCCTGATGGCAGAAACATGCACCCATTCAGATGATGCAGGAACGGTGTCCTTTACCAGATTGGAAATTGAGGTTGTAAGGTCCTCCTTCAGTTCTTTCATGGTATTCTTAATCTCTGTGGTCATAGTTTGTATGGCAGAGATTAGGCCAGAATGTGACAAGCTGTCCTCAATCTGCCTGAGCTGATCAGTGAATTCACCAACAGTGAAAGATCTTCCATTATCACTCCTTGCTAGAAACTTACTGGCCAAGATGTTAGCATAGGATGAAGGAGCAAGCTTAATCAGCTTCTTCATGAGACCTGTTCCCAAAGGAATATCGTCAGGCTCATGAGTGCCATGATCTCCATAAAGCACTTCCTTCACAGCAAACTCCTTCAGAAGCTTAATTCCCTGCTCAACAGTGTTCCACTTCTTGGCAGCCCATGGCAAATCATCTCGGGAAGGATATCTCATAGCCACAGCCAACAGAAGGCGTGTCCACAAGCTAACCCTACCAAGAGGACTTGCTAGGTGTTTGTCCACTCCACTCTCCTTAGTGAGTGGTCCCAGCTGCTTGGCAGACTTGTCTCCTACCTGCAGAGCATTAGCACCAATGCCACGGCATCTCACTAGCCAGCTTAGGATTGGCTCACCTGATTCCCTTGTGTATTCCTTCCTAACCTCCCTGACCTCTCTGAGTGGATCCTTGGAGCCTTGGATGTCATCTTCCTCCTCTTCCTCCTGTTGTTCTGGTGGCGCCGGGCCTAACACAATCTTCCTCATAGCATTCCTAAACTCATTGGAACCATCCTCTCTCTTGGCAGCTAACCTCACAGCACTCCTCTCACTTGAGTATTGTTGTCTCAGCACATCTACAAGGTCTCGCAGACTAACTGCCTCCTCTTCCTCCTCTTGCTGCTGATCACCAGAGGTCCCATCTCTTACATCCTCCTGCGAACCACTCTTGGTCTTAGCTTTTGCCTTAGCAGGTGCCAGAAGGGCCTGAGCAGCAACAGACTTGGATGTGTCTGCTGGAGGATTTGAATCTTTAGGAGTCTGACTTGGAGGGTTTGAATCCTTAGGGGTCTGACCTGGAGCATTTGAATTATTGGAGGTCTGACTTGGAGCATTTGTATTACTGGGGGTCTGACCTGGAGCTTGTGAGTTCAAATCTGCCTTGCTTTTAACAGGAGGATTTTGGTTCTGGTCTGCTGGCTGGGGGTTCAAATTGGCTGAGCTGGTGTCATTAGGATTTGGACTGACTGGGTTAGTGTTACCAGCATTAGTAGTAGTATTAGCATTAGTGGGATTATTTACCTGTCCTCCTGGGATGCCTGCCAACCCTGATTTGTTTTCATTTTTACTAGGAACATTCTGATTTTGGGTACCTGCCTGTCCTCCTGAGGCTCCTGCTGAACTCTGTGGATTGTTGTTGTTTTTGTTATCAGTGTTTATGTTAGTGGTGGGAACACTGGCTGTGTTCCCAGAACCTATAGAGGAGGGTGGAGAGGCTGGCAAGGGGGAAGCCGATAACTGTGTTCCCTTGTTTTGCTGTGAAAGAGACTGCTTCTGAGACACAGAATTTTTCCTAGCTCTTACAGAAACTGGTTTTGAATTTTTCACCAATAATGCCAAAATTAATATGAATATTAAAATCATGAGGCAAATATTAAAAATTGTGAGAAGAAAAACAGTTTTACACGAGCATGTACCTAGGCAAACAGTTGGAATTCCTGTCTTAGGCTGAATAACTCTCATTAGAGCCATATTTAAAGCAGAATTTCCATTGATTGTCACATTATTGACCAGAGCTCCTGTAATGTCCTTGGTAATATTCTCAGAGATATTAAAACCAGCATAACCAAGAATAAAATCACCCCAGCTCCAGAACATATCTGAAACCTTAGCTTTAGCCTTATTATAAGCCAGATCAATGAAATAAGCAACAATTTGAGCTTTTAACCAACTAAATACCAAGAAAACAAAACCAGACCAGAGCAATGCACCAACCAAATACAATAGCTGCTTGATTAGCTTCATCTTAATTCCCAGAGCTAATTTCCACTCACTGAAATATCTAGCCCCACGTTGGGAAAGCCAATTAAAAATTGTGATGGTTTGGGGGTTACCCCGCCCCCCCACACTTTTGAATTTGCCCCAGCTAACTCAGACGGACCCTGGGAATATAGATGAAGCAATTTATTTACAGCTAGCAGAATTTACAAGCAGCTATTTACAATATATACAGTTATATACAATTATATACAGAAATATACAAAGGATAAACAATACAAAAGCACAACTCCCCTCCCAGAAACCTGAGTCCCCAGGAGGGGCTCTCAAACCACCCCAACACCTCCCCCCAGCCCCTCTCAACCTTACCCCAGTTCTCAGGAAGAAAAGAGGTGCAGCCAAGAGGTTAGGGAGCAAGGTTAGTAGGAGCAGGGTTAATGAGATGTGACCAGGTCTAAGGCAAAAGCAAGAGTGAGAGACAAAATGGAGAAGAAGTCTTTCTTCTTCCCAGAGCTCTCAGCGTGACTGTGAGAGAAGTAGACACAATTGTTTTTCATTTCACTGCCCGTTATCTAGTTCTGTTACCAAAACATTCCAGCTTGCTTCAAACTAGCACACCCCCTTTCTGTTAGTCCTGTTAATTTTGAGATGAAATAGTACTGTTGACAAGGATGAGAGTGACCTATGTGAAGCCCTACAACAGCTCTCTGTACACAACTGACTACACATTTCAAAAATGCAGTCTTTGCATGAAAATGATAAAAAAGAAAAAAACCACAGATTTTTTACTTTTTAAAATTATTTGGATTTCAATTAAAATAAATATTTCATGTCTTCATGTCCTGGAGTCCTGTACCCCTAAATTCCTCTCCTGCCCGGACTTCGGGGGGGAAAGGGGAAAAGCCGCCTGGTTTCCCCCCCCCCCCCCTCGCCTGCCCTGCAGCCGAGAAGGGGGCGGGGACTGCCCCGTGAGTTCCCGCGCTGGAGCCAGGCTGGGATTGGCCGTGCGCTTTTGCGCCTAAAGTGTGGTAACTCTGCCCTTTGTCTAGCCAAGGTTATAAATATTGGGGGTCTTCCCGCCTTTGGGGTTCCCGCTTTGGATTTTGCCTGTGCCTGGACGAGTTCGCTCACTCTCCTGTGCCTGCACTGCAGAGAGACCAAAGGACTTGCCTTGGTGTTAGGCACACCTTTGTCTGCCTAACGACCCTTAACGACTCTTAACGACTCCTGTAGCCGCTGGAGGAGGAAGACCGACTGCACGAGCCAGCCTGAGTGAGTTATTTGGCTTAGCTTAATTTAGTAAGAAACCGCTATTAATTAATAGCTAAAGCCTTTTCCAAAAACTGACTTCCAAATATATATAGTCAGATTATTAATGGTATCCTCGTAGAATTCTCATGCAACTTAACCTGTTTATCAAACGAAATTAATCTTTGTATATATAGTTGTGGGGGCGGGTTTTGTAAAAATAAAAAATATCTATTTTTGATAAATTTTCTTCTCGGCCACGAATTATTACTGCCCTCCGCAACATTATGGCGCAGTGTATGCAGGGTAGTTCAATCGTAGAATTTCTACAAGAAAAGGGATGCCTAATCACAGGTCTTGATTTAATTTGGGCTCAGAAAAATTGTAAAAATCCGGAGAAAATCCTGGAGAAATTAGCTGAGCGCTCAGACCCTGTGATTTCTGAGTCTCCAACGGAGCATTTCTCTGTTGTTCTGGGGTCAGTCGTGACCCAGACTCTGGCCGAATTTGAAAATTATGAAAAAAGAATTCAGGCCTTGGAAAAGGATTTATTAGCCGAAAAAGCTAAATGCCAAAGTATCTGGGAAAGCATGCTGGCGCAGACAAAGAGCCTGACCGCGGCACTGACTGCCCGGATGAAAGAAAGGCTTGTAACGCCTGCAGACACCACCTCTTCGGTCTCCGTGTCTGAATTTGAATGGAGTGATTCGCGGGAATCGGGGAGAAAGGCAGAGAATGCCCCGAGGGGCTCTTCGGGGGAGAGAAGTTCCCCAAAACCAGGCACAAAAGACTCTGCCAGAGACGCAGAGAATTCCTCTGCACATGCCTCTGCGCGGCAGAAAGCCTCAAAGCCACGCAGAAAGCGCAGGTCCCGACCGGACTCTCCCGTAGCTAGCGGTGAAGAGAGCTCCGGTGAGGAGGGCGCCGCGGTGCACAAGCACGTGTTGCCTGTGATTAGGATTGAGTCCGTGAAGGGCAGGAAAGGAGCTGCAGGGACCACCGTGATCAAAAAACAGTTTACAGATGCACAGCTCAGTGACTTACAAGTCAAATATGCGAGAGATCCTGGGGACTCAGTCGCTGACTATGTGTATCGAGTGTCCCGAGCCGGTGGGGACCGGGTCCTTCTAGACTCGCAGGAAGCTGCTGGAGACTGGGGGGACGATGTGTTCCTGACACGTGAACCCGAGGGGACACACAGCCTCACCGCTCGGATAGCCTACTGGGCAAGCAGTGTCCGCCCAGCCTACCGGGGGGAGCCGACGGAACTAAAGGTCACCAGCTCCTCTGAGCTCATCACTGCTCTCCGCAGACTTGCCTGTGTCCAGGCTATCTATGATAAGGGACATTATGATTGCCCATTTTATGCCCCTGTGGACCCGGAGAGACTGCACCCTATTATGAAGGGTTTGCCAGCAACTCTGCAAATCCAAGTAATGAAGAACGTTGAGAAAATTGAACGTGTGCTTGGAGAAAATGCAGAGAACGATGGTGCTAAAGAGCACGTAATGACTTGGGCTGAACTGTTAACTGACTTGAATGCCCACGGGCTGCAGTTTGGGTTTGGGTCTCCTGAAGGAAAAGGGGCTGGGGAGAGACAGTCTCGTGCTTCTCCCCCAGAAAATCCCAGGACTCTGCGCAGGCAGGTCCGGCCAGTGCAGGACTGCCCCCCCAGGGGGACCGGTCCTTCAGGCTTCTCCCCGAGGGGAAGGGGCAGAGACCCACAGAGTGACTGGAGACCCAGAGGAAAGAACAGTTGGTATCTACAAGCCCTGACTTTAGGGGTACCAAAAACTGTTTTAAGGCAGCTGGCAGACTGGCAGCTGAAGGATCTAGTGCGGTGCCTTCAGAAATCGGCTGCAAAATCCAGAGGCAGCCGCCAGAAGCCTAGGGCCAGCGGCTCACCCAGCGGTGGCTCCCAGAGCGGCTCGCCCAGAAGCGGCAGCCCCCCCGCTGGGAACTGCAGCTCGTCCCCAGACAGAAAGGTTAACCCTTTCTCGTCTCCCACGCGGGAGACAAAACACTGAATTAGTGTAATAGTGGCTCGGCAGCTTTTAATGGTCAGCAGTCACGGGGAGAGCTACAGAAGCCCCCAGAATAAAGACCTGCTGCCTAGGTGAGCCACGTGGTCACTGACCACCTGCCCCAGTACAAAAGGCCACCGGATCAGTGCACGGTGGATCGTCCCCAGTTATTAATTGTCAAGCCTGGCCTTTATAGGCCGAGGCAGATTTTGTCTCCTTACAGGTTAAGGTCGAGGCAGAGGACCAGTTCCTGACAACCTGACCAGCACCTGGGAAAAGGAGAACCAGCTACACGAGAGATGGAGTCATATCACCGGGGTGGCCAGTGGATGATGGCATCAGGACCCACGGACTGTGACCTCCAGCCATGGACTCAGAGCATCTAAGGCTCTGCCATGAACTTGGTTGCTCTACCAGGAACAGAGCAATCTTCAAATTGACTGTGTAGCTTTATTAATACTGTTTGGGCTATTGTTAAGCCTTGTTAAGTATTGTTAAATATTGTTGGGGCGATTAATGTGTTACCTATTGTTAATGTTGGAAAAGGCTAAGCCATATATATATATTAATAGGTTCCTAAATTGAAGGGGGATCACCTCTCACTCAAGTTCTAGACAAAGATGCTCATTACCACCGGGGTGGGATGTCCTGGAGTCCTGTACCCCTAAATTCCTCTCCTGCCCGGACTTCGGGGGGGAAAGGGGAAAAGCCGCCTGGTTTCCCCCCCCCCTCGCCTGCCCGGCAGCCGAGAAGGGGGCGGGGACTGCCCCGTGAGTTCCCGCGCTGGAGCCAGGCTGGGATTGGCCGTGCGCTTTTGCGCCTAAAGTGTGGTAACTCTGCCCTTTGTCTAGCCAAGGTTATAAATATTGGGGGTCTTCCCGCCTTTGGGGTTCCCGCTTTGGATTTTGCCTGTGCCTGGACGAGTTCGCTCACTCTCCTGTGCCTGCACTGCAGAGAGACCAAAGGACTTGCCTTGGTGTTAGGCACACCTTTGTCTGCCTAACGACCCTTAACGACTCTTAACGACTCCTGTAGCCGCTGGAGGAGGAAGACCGACTGCACGAGCCAGCCTGAGTGAGTTATTTGGCTTAGCTTAATTTAGTAAGAAACCGCTATTAATTAATAGCTAAAGCCTTTTCCAAAAACTGACTTCCAAATATATATAGTCAGATTATTAATGGTATCCTCGTAGAATTCTCATGCAACTTAACCTGTTTATCAAACGAAATTAATCTTTGTATATATAGTTGTGGGGGCGGGTTTTGTAAAAATAAAAAATATCTATTTTTGATAAATTTTCTTCTCGGCCACGAATTATTACTGCCCTCCGCAACACTTCATTTGATGTTGTGACCAGTACCAGTAAATTGTTCTCTGAAGGAGTCTTACCAGATTCTGGCCACAGTAACATTCCTGAAAACCGGGACAGTATCATCACATAAATCAATATTAGTCAGCTGAGGCTTCATTATATTGAATTGCTTTCCCAGTCCTGCAAAAAGTCCATGGAATGATGGAATCATTTAGATGGAAATGATTTTTAAGATGATTGAGTTCAACCATTAATTTAACACTGCCTAGTCACCACTAAATCATGTCCTTAAGCACATCTACATGACTTTTAATTACCTCCAAGGGTGATGGCTCTACCACTTTCCTGGGCAGCTTGTTCCAGTGCCTGGGAATCAAAATCGCATCTCTTGAATTTTAATCCAGAAACCTATAACCTTATCTCCTGTCTTATATGTTTGCTACAAGTAGCTCATGGAGCATTATACTCCACTCTATCTATTCTACTACTTTGGACAGTGGGGACTCAGAACCATGAGACTAGACGTGATGTGGGAATGCAATGTGAGAAGGAATAGCAATGGCCAGTCTGTGACCATTTGGCCTTGGTTCTCACAGCTCCAGGATGCCTCCCATGGGAGAGAAGAGATAGTGGAAACCTGGTTAATGAGAAAAACAAGGCATGATGTATGTAAAAGACTGTGTTGTTCTTGTCTAGATTATGCTAATGTGTAGGTGTGTGCTCTATGCTAAAGACTATATAAATGGAGAATGAACAATAAAGGTCTCTGGTGGGATTCACTCTGAATTGTGTGGAGTGCATGTGGTATCCTTCACTGTGGTGGTTTGACTGTTGTCCCGCCCCCCACACACTTTAGAAATGCCCCAGCTAACTCAGATGGGCTCTGGGAATATAAATGAAGCTATTTATTTACAGCTAGCACAATATACAAGCAGCTATTTACAGTATAAACTGTTATATATAGAAATATACAGGTAAAAAGTAATACAGAAACACAACTCCTCTCCCAGAAACCTGAGTCCCCAGGAGGGGTTCTCAACCACCCCTGCACCTCCCCCCTGCCCCTCTCAACCTTACCCCAATCCTGAGAAAGAAAAGAGGTGCAGCCAAGAGGTTAAGGAGCAAGGTTAGTGGCAGTGAGGTTAAGGAGATGTTGCTTAGTCTGAAGCCAAAAGCAGAGTGAGACAAAATGGAGAATGTTATCTAATGTTTACTTCTTGTTCCCATACTTCTCAGCGGGACTGTGAGAGAAGAGACACAACCATTGCCAATTATCTACTTTCTCTTACCAAAACATTATAGCCTGCTTCAAACTAGCACACCCACTAACAGTTGGTAACCTATGCTGCGTTCCTGAAGGAAGCATCTGTGGCTAACATGTGAGTCTCTGAGACTTTTACGTCACAGATCCTTGACTTGTTATAGATCAAAAAATGTATTTAACATTTGTCATAACCATTCTGCTTTTTAAAAATCTCCTGTATGAGCTTGCAAAACACAGAGACAAAACCAGATGAATGAGACTAAAGAAAGGCACAAAGAAAAGAAGGAGCAACTTGTCTAGGACCGTGTAACATTAGTTCCCAAAGTAATGGTGAAGTAGGTTAGGGATCTCCTCTCCACATTCTTTAATGCTGAACTTTGTAATCTGTTTTCAATCCATCTCCTTTAAGGAAAAAAATTCACCTGATCTAAAATTGCTCAATACAAGTCCCATCTTTTAACTTCTACCCTTTCACTCATACTTGAATAACTCAAATCTCTCACCTCTTCTTATTCTTTTCCCTATGTTACACTTTGGTTTCAATTATCAAATCCTCAGCATGGTTTTCTTATTCAAAAATCCTGCCACAGGTTAAGTCCACATTGGAAGTGAAGAATGGAAATAGTGAGGAAAAACAGAAAAAAAAATCAAATCCACAAGCCCTAAGCCACTTGAACGACTAAGAAATATTGTCTTGAGATGGAACTGTTATTGTACAGCAGAACAAAACTAACTTTTTTTTTTTTTTTTTTTTTTTCCAGTAACAAGGGGCAGGAAAGTCTGCAGACAAAACTGAGGAATACAGACTTGTTGGAAAAGATAGTGTAGATCTGTCTTGAAGAAACACATGAAGTAACTAACAAGAACTAACTTGCTGTGCCTATCAAGTTCTTAAAAATGATACACAGCCCTGAGTACCCATTCACTGCCTCTCTACTTACATATCTCTAGGCAGAACAGGGTATTGTCAGCTTAACATATCATGTCAGAGGAAAATCACAATTGGCTAGATTTTTTTTTAATATCACCTGAAACTAGAGTTGGGACCATGATCCAGATGAAAAAATATGACAGACTATGACCACTCTGTAACTGAAAGTGATCAGTAGGAAGACTCAGTAGAATGGTATAAAAAGTGGTGGAACTTTCTAATTAAAGTAGAGGTGACAATGTAATGTATCTTGATTCTTATGTCATGAAAGTAAGACTTGATCCAAGTTAAATTTCTCTATCTTTCTGTATCAAACTTTCCCAGCTTATTGAAACTGCTAAGCCAACAACAACAACAAAATCATAAAATTACAGAATGTTTTCATTTTGAAGGGATCTTTACAGCTCATCTAGTCCATAAACTCTGCCATGAGCAGGATATCTTTAACTAGAAAGGTTGCTCACAGCATGTCAAGGTCCGGAGGAGCACAGATTAACAGTATCTCTGTCCAGAGGAGCTAGACCAGTTCTTATGGATTCCGTGTTGTGAAATTAAGGTGCAAACGAGACCATATATCACCATGAAACTGTTTATTAAAGGATAAGGTTGGGCAAAATGGAGGGAGAGAGGGGAGAAGGGGGAGAGAGGAAGATAAAGAGATTGATGGAGAAGAAAAGAAGGAGCAGGGAAGGGGAAAAGGCTGTGATCATATTACCCTCAGTCACAGATGAAGGGGAGAGAGAGAGAGACGGGTGCGTGGCCCAGGGATGATCTTCTGTGGAGTTTGTCCGAGTTTCTTCAGGTGGTGTGCAGGTCTGGTGGTCTGGTGATGGTCTGCCCTCGGTGGTCCGGTGGAGATGTCACTGGTGGTCCGATGGAGGTGCCACTCTTGGTCTGGTGGGGATGCCACGGGTGGTCCAATGGGAATACCACTGGTGGTGCGATGGGAATACTACCCTTTGGCAGGCATTTCTCCTGCCTTTTTATACAGTTTTCTGCTCAGTGTCCAGCTGCAGCCCCCCCAGGACATCTTCCTGTGCATTCTCACACATTTGCAGGGGTCCAGCATCACCGGGGGGGGGGGGGGGGGGGGGGGGGGGGGGGGTAGTGCCTCCACCCTCTCTCGGCTACACCTGTCAACACCCTGCATACACATCCCTTGGGGGTAGCTGAGATAAGATGTGGGCTTCCTGGGCAGTCCAGGGTGAGGTCCAGGAGTTTCAAAGGTATTGTCTGTTGATTTGCATCTCTGAGCTTTTGGTTCAAGCACTGAGTCTGAGTCCCAGAAGTAACAAGATTAAGGAGAGATGATGCAATCTTTATCTTTGTTGATTAAGGAGGGACGATGCAATCTTTATCTTCGTTGATGACCGAGAGAGAGGATTCAGACTCTCACACAGCCCCACCTAACCTGTTTCCAGAGATGAGTCATCAATTCTCAGCTTGTCCTCATAACAACGCTGCTCCATGCCTGTGATCATCTTTGTGGCCCCACTCAGGTCCCATTCCAACACAGGCACATGTCTTTCTCATGTTGAGGTCTCCAGATATGGACACAGTAATCCTGGTGAGGTCTCAGAAGTGTGCAATGGAGTGGGAGGATCACTCTTGACTTGCTGGTCACGCTTTTTTTTGGTACAGCCCAGGATATGATCAGCCTTCTGGGCTGTGAATTAACATTGTTGGTTCATGTCCAGCCACTCATCCATCAGTATCCCCAAGTTCTTTGCTGCAGGGCTGCTGATTATCACATCTTCCCACAGCCTGCACTGATACTGAGGATTACCCCAAGTACTTTTCTCTCAGCCTTGTTGAACTTCATGAGTTCTTACAGGTCCACTTCTTGAGCTTGAACAGGATCCTCTGAATGAATCTCATCCCTCTTGCATGTCAGTTGAAACACCGATTGGTATCACCAACACTATAATATTTCATTAATTAGGTTTTAATTCTGTTGAAAAGCCTATTCCATTCTCTTTTAAGGTTTTGAGATGCTTCTGTAATGTTCTTCCACATGAATTTGACAGCACTGAAAAACATTGCTATTCAAAAGGAAAATGCTGGCATTGAACCCCAGAGTAACAAGTCGTTACACCAATATGGTTAGATCATTGTTCTCCAATTTATTGCAGTGATACAGCAACTTATATGCTAACTTGGAAGAGGCATGCATAGCTAGCTTAGTTAAGATTGGTACATGTGGAAGGTACAGATAAGCTTAAGGTTATGTGTGAGGTACAGATAGGTTAAGCTTATATAAACAACTTGTAGGGTCAGCCTCCTGCGGCCAGCAGACCCTGCCTCCTCACAGCTGCATGTGGGGGGTTTGTTTCACCATCTTAGTTCCTGCCTCTGGGATGGACTCAAGGACATTCTGCAGCATGGGTTGCTCGTTTGTTTATCGATTCATGTCCTCTGTTAGTAAGAAATCCATCCACAATTCCCCCTCTTTCTTTTTGAGCAACCCAGGCTTGATCTTCAATTTTGTGCAGGCTCAGTTCAACATAGGAGTAAGTAATACAGCTACAAATCAATAATACTAACATCAGAAAGAGAATGAAACTGATAGAGCTTTGCTAGTAGCATTTGTTTGTTTAGCAATCCAACAACCCAAGCTTATCAAACAACCCCAAAACCTTTTCCCGCTGCTACCTCTGTTGCTAAGAAAGTGACAGTAAGTAATTTGTTCAAAAGACCAAAAAGGTCCAGACAGACAATCTTCACAGTCACAGGAGAATGCATGTGTGCCGCGTTTTCATCGGGTTCTGTGTGGTAATCGATATTATAGAATCGTAGATGTATTTGGAGTTAACAGAGAAAGACGTTATAGACTACAGGGTCTTCCCCTTACATGTGAAGGAACATCAGGTCAAGCTCTATCCCCACAGATATTGTGCTCACCTAGTTGTCCAATATTCTTCCTCAGACTTCCATTGTTCTGGATTCACTCTATAATTTTCAGGAATCTTGATATTTTCACCTCACTCCTTTGCTGCGACCTGCGTCTGTCGTCTATTGTGCTTAAGAGCTACTAATTTCTGAATATGATACAAAAACATACGCCCTATACATTGATTTTAGGATTTCTATTAGGCCTAATTCCCACAATTCTTCTATTTGTTTTAAAATGAAGGCAGTGTTTCTCATCTTTTTGCAGGGCCCTTTGCAAAAAGATAACAAGCACAGCGCCATCTTTGCCAATAAGTGGGTTTGGCGCTTATAACAGAGGCTGAGCTGATCTCTATTTTGCAGTTGTCCATTCATTAAAACAGAATTTCTGGAAGCTCATGAAAATACCTAAATTCATTAAGCATGATCAGAACCTATGACCTATGACACACACAACCATTATCTCAATATTCCTTTCAAGTTCTTGCCACAGTATCTGTCATCTGAGTGAGACTTCTGCTCACAGCCAAACCAGGCTAGTCATAACAAGCTGGTATCCATCAAAAGCCTGTGAATATGAATGAACAAACACATAAACAGATACAAATCCACATCCACTCCCTAGGCCCTATTGGCCTTCTCTAGGGTGAATCTCTCTGTATGATGTGACTAGAGAAATTTCAAGTTTTCCTTCTTCTTAACCTCTTCCTTTCTGTCTCTCTTTCCTCTCTTTCTCTTCTCTCTTTCTCCCCCTGCCCTTTTTCTTTTTAATTTTTACATGATCTTTATCCTACAGCACTAGATATACAGAAAAACCTAAGAAAAATTATCCTACAATATCCCTATATCATAAATTCCTATAATTTTCATATTATAAACTCTTAGCCTTAACTATATTATCAACTGAAAAATCTATCAACTGAAGGAAATTCAAGGAAAAACAAAGAAAATCCAAGAAAATAGTACCATGAGATACAGGAAAAGAAAGGACCTTAGAATCATCACAAGAGGAATAATCTTTAACCTATACATTCACAAAACAATTTCTTACCATAATATTCTGTTATAATAGCTACCAATTACTTAACACACTCTATTTTAGTTACCTAAGTCATATTATGATTACGCTGCTAAACTCTAGTTCCAAAACTCTAGTACAATTAATAACAATTGAACATCTTATCCAGTAAACTCTTAAACTCTAAAATCCATTACGATCAAAGGCTATCAAAATGCAGGGCTGTCTTCTTTAAGAACCAAGCTCTGTTTCTTCCGGTGAGATAAACTGCAGAAACTACAAGGAGAAAAGGAGGTGGTGGGGGTGGGGGGGGGGGAGAGTGCATTCCCAGTGCCAGGCCGGTCTGCATGCCAGTGGCAGAAGGAAGGGTGGGAGGAAATGGGCCCGTGCTGCTCCAGGAGGTGGGGGGAGGGGGGAGGGGTGGCGCAGCTGCAGGTGAATCCTGTGGGCGATGCCACTCCCATGGGTCCTGCTGACTGCCATGGCAGTAGAACCTCTACAGCTAAGCAGATTCACTGCCTCTGTCTCACCCCTCCACTTTCCCAGCCTTCCATCCTTTGAAGCTGTTAGCTGTTAGCTTTCTGTTACTCTCCCCATTGTCCCTTAAAGGTAACTTACAAGTCTTTGGAGCTCTGGCTTCCGTTGTCTCTCTAGGATGTGTCTCACATGCTAGGTGATATTAAAAATCAGATTTTAGCACAGCAAACATAACTTTCAAAGTTTTGGAGAAGCTTCCTGACAGCTGTTTCCTTCTTCTCCCTTCTCAGATCTTTCCTGTCTCATACTTCAGTGTGAGATTTATAGCTTCACCAGATACAGCCTTCTGATGTTTACCCTAAAAACTTCTCCTGTTTCTGCCAGACCTATGTTGCTTTCAGGTCATGGCTAGAAAGAGCTTTGCCATACTTTTTAAGAAGCTCTTTCATAAGTTGATAATCGTCTCTCAGGCACTCAGACAGAGGGCGAACTTAAACAAAAGCATTTAGTAAGGTTTTGTCTGCCATTGTGGTGGTAATGTGAACAACTTTGCTTGGAGAAGGCTCACATATGCAAATAGCCTAGCTCCCTGAATCAACACAGACTTTTGCATAGACCCAGTGCCCAACACAACCCACTCCCATCCTCCCCCAACCCCATAATCACAGGAAACGTCAATGGAAGCATATCAGCTATGTTTCTCTTCGACCTGTGGGGTTTGTCCTCTTGGGGGGCGAGCTATGAGGCATGGGGGATGGTAAGGGTGGATCTGTGACTGCTTTTGTGGAGCTATTGTCACTGGAGGAGGGGGTGGTGTCTGGTTCTCTGTGTTTGGTTTTGATCACTTCTGCTTTCATCTTTTGCTCTGCTGTTCTCCCCTCTGACTCTTTGTTTTTTTATTTTTTCTTTTGAGAGTGAAGAATCTCCATCCTTTAGTGGATGCTGTTGGTGGGAGCGTGGGGGACTGCATTTTCAGGTGGCAAACTGGATCCCCGTGATTGCATGTAGAAGTTGCTTTAGCAGCCTCCGTGGCTGGATGGTTGTTGTTTTCAGCTATTGGAGCGTCATTAGTAGCATTCAATAAATCAGTCGTTGTGGTGCACAGTTGTAGCAGTGAGGCCCTTCACAGTAGTTCCAAAAAGCTTTTCAAACTGAGAAGGCTCTTTGCTACCCTTGCCGGCTGACCGCTGGTCAGTTCATTACATGCATCAGGAACAGTGTGGCCAGTAGGGCAAGGGAGGTTATTCTTCCCCTGTACTCAGCACTGGTCAGACCACACCTTGAGTACTGTGTCCAGTTCTGGGCCCCTCAATTCAAGAGAGATGTTGAGGTGCTGGAGCGTGTCCAGAGAAGGGCAACAAAGCTGGTGAAAGGCCTGGAACACAAACCCTATGAGGAGAGGTTGAGGGAGCTGGGGTTGTTTAGCCTGGAGAAGAGGAGGCTCAGGAGTACCTCACTGCTGTCTACAGTTACCTGAAGGGACGTTGTAGCCAGGTGGGAGCTGGTCTCTTCTCCCAGGCAACCAGCAACAGAACAAGGGGACACAGTCTCAAGTTGTGCTGAGGGAAGTATAGGCTGGATGTTAGGAGGAAATTCTTCC
Source organism: Pogoniulus pusillus (assembly GCF_015220805.1). Lineage (NCBI taxonomy): Eukaryota > Metazoa > Chordata > Aves > Piciformes > Lybiidae > Pogoniulus > Pogoniulus pusillus. The sequence goes on from NC_087265.1 coordinate 18,534,732, forward strand.
CAGAGAGAGTGATTTGTCATTGGAATGGGCTGCCCAGGGAGGTGGTGGAGGCACTGTCCCTTGAGGTCCTGTGCTACTTATCCCTTTACCAATGTCCAGCCCAAGACTAATAGGGCATTGTACACAGATTAGCCAATCAGAATGACACTTTGCCACTTTGCCAGGCCTCACCACATTAGGTGAAGCCCCAGCTTTTGCCCTCCCCTCTCACAATTGCCTCTCTCCAGGACAGAAGTAGAGGGAGCAGAGGAACATGTCTAGGCAAGTCCACATGGATAAGCCCATGTTTGCCCCATCAAACCTACCACCACATCTGCAGAGCTAACGTATAGCTTAGCAAAGCATTGTTGGGAGAAAGAAAGAAATGGAAACCGCATCCAATGTGGATTATAAGCAGGTGACAACTTTATTGGAGCAGTAGAGTACTTTTATAGCAAGCAGTTAATGTATTCCACTGTCAGCAGTTACTTATCTGTAGCTCTACGGGATGCATTTGTGTGGTTCTTCCTTCAAAACAAGTGGTTGTTTTCTCTTCAAAAACAGGAAACACATCCTTTTTCCCCTTGTTTACCACTTTGTCACATCAGCATGTTGCAATCTCTTCATTCTGCTGACCCACCAATTTCATATATTCTCCGTGCCCATTCTCTCTTAGCCATTCCTCAACAATTCCCCCGTTTTGTTTTTGGGCCAGCAGAATGGGTGCCCGAGTTGCTTTCTCCACGCCACGCAAGATGCATGAGTAGGCTATCCTAATAATCAGGAGTACAAGGAGAACTATCCCTAGCAAGTGAAGCCCTTCCTTAATAAGGCTCAGGAGCCATGGTGAGAGTCCACCGACAAGAGACTGGAGCCATCCGTCAAAGGGGCTTGTCTCCTGCTTTATCTTCTGCGTATGTTCCTTCAACCATATCAGTTTTTTGTGAATTGACTCACTATGATCCGACAGATTAAATCAACACATACCTTCAAAATCTTCACACCCATGGCCCTGGGCAAGCAACAGGAAGTCTGTAGTGGTGCGGTTTTGAAGCAAAGCGTGTCTAAGGCTATTCTGATCTACTAGCAGCTGCTCTAAAATGTCAGTCGTTATACTGGTTTGTTTAACCGACCAACATGCCAATTTATCTATTTGTCGCAATGCCTGGGGAGCAGCAACCCCAGGTGTGAAAAAGGAGGAAAACACCCTAGCAGTGAAAGACCAAAGCTCTACATCATCCTTACAGTCCGGACCTAGCGTGGATATTGAATGCTTCTCCCGCCTTACCAGGCCTGACAGTTTGGTTATGTTCAGCCAATCCCGATGGTGAGGGGCAAGGAAACTAAGCTTCCCTAAATAGCAGGGCCCACCATAGGCATTCCTCAGTATCCCTTGCCATGCTCCATTGCCACATATTAGAAACACGTTGGGCGGTAAGGCCTTGGCTGTCTTGTTGTTCCATAACAGGGATATGTTGCCTTTCCTAATGTTCTCGGTATTACTGAGGGTCCAGGAAGGTTGGACCTACTTCAAGAAAGAACTCCTGAAGGCACAGGAGCAGGCAGTGCCACTGAGCTGGAAGATGAGCCGACGAGGGAGGCAGCCAGGCTGGATGGGCAGGGAGCTGCTGAAGGAATTAAAGATTAAAAAGAGAGTGTATCACCTTTGGAAAAGAGGGGAGGTGTCCCAGGAGAAGTTCAAGGAAGTTGCTAGGTCTTATAGAGGAAAAATTAGAGAGGCAAAAGCCCACTTGGAGCTCAGGCTGGCCACGGCTGTCAAGGAAAATAAAAAGTGTTTCTTTAAATATATGAATGGCAAGAGAAGGGCCAAGGACAACCTCCAGTCCTTACTAGATAGGGAGGCGAACATAGTGACAAAGGATGAGGAAAAGGCAGAGGTGCTTAACACCTTCTTTGCCTCAATCTTCACTAGTGGGACAGGTTGTCTCCAGGACAGCTGGACTCCTGAAGTGGTGGATGGAGTCAGGGACCAGTACAGTCCCCCTCTAATCCATGAGGAAGCAGTAAGGGATCTGCTAAGTCACTTGGATCCTCACAAGTCCATGGGACCGGATGGGATCCACCCTAGGGTGCTGAGAGAGCTGGCAGCTGAGCTGGCCAAGACACTCTCCATCATTTATCAGCAGTCCTGGCTCACTGGAGAGGTCCCTGAAGACTGGAAGCTGGCCAATGTGATACCCATTCACAAGAAGGGTCGTAAGGAGGAGCCAGAAAACTACAGACCTGTCAGCCTGACCTCAGTGCCAGGCAAGATGATGGAACAGGTCATCTTGGGTGCCATCACAAAGCACCTACAGGATAGCCAAGGGATCAGGCCCAGGCAGCATAGGTTTAGGAAGGGCAGGTCCTGCCTCACCAACCTGATCTCCTTTTATGATCAGGTTACCCACCTGGTGAATGTGGGGAAGGCTGTGGATGTAGTCTACCTGGACTTCAGCAAAGCCTTTGACACTGTCTGCCACAAGAAGCTCCTAGCCAAGCTGGCAGCTCATGGTTTGGACAGATTCACTCTGTGCTGGATCAAGAACTGGCTGGATGGCAGAGCCCAGAGAGTGGTGGTGAATGGTGCCACATCCAGTTGGCAGCCAGTCACTAGTGGTGTTCCCCAAGGATCAGTGCTGGGCCCAGTCCTGTTCAATATCATTATTGATGATCTGGATGAGGGGATTGAGTCCAGCATCATTAAGTTTGCAGATGACAACAAGCTAGGAGCAGGTGTTGATCTGTTGGAAGGTAGGAGAGCCCTGCAGAGGGACCTGGACAGGCTGGGTGGGTGGGCAGAGGCCAATGGGATGAGATTTAACAAGGCCAAGTGCAGGGTTCTGCACTTTGGCCACAACAACCCCAAGCAGCGCTACGGGATGGGGACTGAGTGGCTGGAGAGCAGCCAGGAGGAAAGGGACCTGGGGGTACTGATAGATAGTAAGCTGAAGATGAGCCAGCAGTGTGCCCAGGTGGCCAAGAGAGCCAATGGCATCCTGGCCTGCATCAGGAACAGTGTGGCCAGTAGGACAAAGGAGGTTATTCTTCCCCTGTACTCAGCACTGGTCAGGCCACACCTTGAGTATTGTGTCCAGTTCTGGGCCCCTCAATTCAAGAAAGATGTTGAGGTGCTGGAACATGTCCAGAGAAGGGCAACAAAGCTGGTGAAGGGCCTGGAACACAAACTCTATGAGGAGAGGTTGAGGGAGCTGGGGTTGTTTAGCCTGGAGAAGAGGAGGCTCAGGGGTGATCTTATTACTGTCTACAACTACCTGAAGGGGCATTGTAGCCAGGTGGGGTTCATCTCTTCTCCCAGGCAACCAGCAATAGAACAAGGGGACACAGTCTCAAGTTGTGCCAGGGTAGGTATAGGCTGGATATTAGGAAGAAGTTCTTCCCAGAGAGAGTGATTTCCCATTGGAATGGGCTGCCCAGGGAGGTGGTGGAGGCACCATCCCTGGGGGTCTTCAAGAAAAGCCTGGATGAGGCACTTAGTGCCACGGTCTAGTTGATTGGATAGGGCAGGGTGATAGGTTGGACTGAATGATCTTGGAGGTCTCTTCCAACCTGGTTGATTCTATGATTCTATGATTCTATGAAGAGAACACTGGTGACTCCATAAGCTCCTGTACTACAATTATAGGCATGAACTCCACTGTGTGTGTTACAAATACTAGTGCCACAGTATCCGCCAGGAGATAAGAAGTCATATTAAGGTGGCCCAGGTGACACCTCTGTCCATTGGAAATTTTTCTCAGGGCTTTTAGACAGTATACCCAGCATCTGGGCTACATGTACAAATACGTTCATACCCCTAAACTTGTCCCCAAACACGAAGCAAGTCTTATTCCACCCCCCTTTTTGATGTCCTATCCTTTGGGAGCCCAATAGTTGCAGCTCTTGAGGGTCGCAGCTCTTGAGGGTCCCAAGGCATTAAGACATTCAGTCCCTGCAAGAGGGCAGCTGCACACTCAGCAGGGGTTTTGGAGTTGGTACAGCTGCCAGTGGTATAGTTGCTAAAATCGCTGGTGTTAAACCCAGGGGATCCTACTAAACAAGTTTTAAATGGTCCAGTCACCGTCTGCATGCTGAGACAGAAGGCCAGGTTACCCGTCTGATTGGCCCATGTGACCCACATGTTGGTCCTTTGGTTGATCTTCACTAGGTGTGTCACGCTGGGGGAGATTTTCGTCAGCAGGATCGGGATCCAAAGCCACCTTGGTCCATTTTGCAGGTACCCACAATGGGCCTGTTGGTGTAAGCACACACATATAACCCCTGCCATAGTAAATGACCTTGGCAGGACCCATCCAAATCCCTGTTTTGGGATCCCGGTAGGTGACGCTCATAGTAGGTTGCCTTTCTTCACCCACCCCAGCCTGATGGAGTTGCATCGGGGTTTCCTGACTGTCCCCGAAAATACATAGGTGGTTAAGTATAAAGAGCACGCGGGCTAGCCGTTCCCCTATGTCGGCTATATGTTTTTGTTTCTCTAAATAATTTTTCAGCGTTTGGTTTGCATGCTCTACCACAGCCTGCCCTGTTGGGGAGTTAGGCAACCCATGAATGTGCTTCACACCCCACTGCTGCATAAACTTCCGAACCCTCTCCCCGGCGTATGCAGGGCCATTGTTGGTTTTGATTTGTTGTGGCACTCCTAGCACTGCAAAGCAAATAGTTAGATGTCTAACAACATGCAGTGCCTTTTCTCCTGCTTGGGCGGTTGCCCATATCATGTGGCTATAGGTATCGATGCTAACATGAACATACTTGAGTCTTCCGAACTCAGCTACATGTGTGACATCCATTTGCCACAATTGCAGGGCTGCCAATCCCTTTGGATTGACTCCCGTGCCTAAACCAGGTCCATGGTGACTACAAATCGGACATATCTGTACTATTCCCCGAGCTTCTCCTACTGATAAGTTAAACTGCTTCTGTAGACCCTTAGAGTTTTGATGAAACATGTCATGTGACTGTCACGCTGCTTGAAATATATCGACAGGTGCAGCTACTGACATTAATTTGTCTGCCCTATCGTTTCCCTCCCCCAGACCATCCTGCCACTTGTGACTTCTGTGTGTATGACACAGTATGCAGCAGACCGCTGCTGGAGAGCACTGCGTAGCTGTCTGAGCAGTTCCTCCAGTCGTAGATTGGCAACGTCCCTGATGTAGGCATCCTCAATTTGTTGTACGATGCCTGCAACATAAAGGGAATCGGTAACAATGTTCAGCGCATGGTGCATCCACTTCATCACTGCCCATACAACAGCAAGTAACTCAAGAGTTTGTAAGGAATCTTGTGGCTCTCCTGGCAAAATCTGATGATGCCACGTTCCGTCCTTATTCCAGGTTGCTGCAGCTCGTTTTGTCTTCTTCCCCGCATCTGTATAGACAGTTATTGTGCCCTCGCGTGGTCTCTTGGATCGTCGTGGGCAATGGATCCACTCACCCTGTGGCATCCATTTCAGCGTGGGTGAAGCAAGTGCTGTAGTCTGCAAAGTCGCTCCCAATGACAATAGAGCCAGTTTCAGGGCTGGGGTTTCAGTGATCATATGCTCCAGGTCTGCTCTCCTAATGGGAAGGTGAATGGTTGCTCGTTCTGTGCCGCTTATTTGCAGAGTTCGTCTTCTTCCTCTTTGTATTAATTCTGCAAGTAGATCGATTTTTTGTTGCAGGGTAGTCTTGGGTTGCAGCGGTACATGTAGCCATTCCAGGATTCTAATAGTCTCTCCCTTTTTGTTTTTTGCTTGGGTGACAGCACCAAGCAACGTGTGCTCAGCAAGCAGGATAGTAATGTGCACCTGTAGATCTGGATTGTAGTGACTCACCCATCGGTCTGCAACAAGAGTTGCTAATTTCTGCAGGAGGTTGCTTTGTTGGGGAGACAACGTTATTGGAGTGGCAGGGTCTGTTCCTTTTAATAGCGGTCACAGCTGTTCGAGATCAGCATTGGAGAACCCAATGACAGGACGTAACCACTGCAGATCTCCCATGAGTTTCTGCATATCAGTCAGGGTGGAAATTTCAAGATGTAAGGTAAGCTTCTGTGGTCAAATCTGAGAGTCTGTGATTTGCCACCCAAGGTACTTGTATGGTGGCTGTTTCTGAACTTTCTCTGGGGCAATTTGTAGGCCAGAAGTTGCTAGGATTGTGGAAATGGTGGTTGCATCTGCGTCGGTAAAGGGTTCCTTTCTACAGAAGAGAATATCATCCATATAGTGATAGATTAATGTAGAAGGCCACTGTTGTTGAAGGGGCCGCAAGGCTTGATCCACAAATAGCTGACATAAGATGGGACTATTTTTCATCCCCTGTGGCAATACTGTCCATTCATAATGTTCATTTGGGCTTTGGTGATTGATTGCTGGCAGAGTAAAGGCGAATCTTGGAATGTCGTCAGGGTGTAATGTGATGGTAAAAAAGCAGTCCTTGAGGTCAATTACTAAGAGATGCCAATCTTCTGGCAACATGCTCAGTATTGGCAGCCCAGGTTGCAGTGCCCCCATTGCTTGCATTTGAGCACTGATGGCTAGGAGATCACGTAGAAGCCTGTATTTTCCAGACTTTTTTGGTATAGTGAAGATAGGTGTGTTCCAGGGGCTTGTTGATGGCCGCAGGTGGCCAGCAGCGAGTTACTCTTGTACCAAGACATGGGCTTGTTGCAGTCTCTCCTTCTTAAGAGGTCACTGTTCCACCCATACCGGGTCATTGGTTAGCCAGGTCAAAGGTATGGGGAAAGACCGCTCGACAGTGGCCACTGCTAAAAAGGATTTTATTAGTTAGTCGAATCCCTAGTTGAGAAAGAGCGTCTCGGCCCAAGAGGCCATTGACGCCATGTGGCAGGTGCATGATGGTGATATGCAAGCAGGCACTTCGGCTATCTAGCACCAGGGTGAGCTGTTCAACTGATTGTTGCACACTGGCTGTACCCCAACACCTTCAACCCCTTTTACACCTGCAGTGGAAAGCCAGTGCTTGGGCCAGTTTCTGCTTGCCACTATGGTGATGTCTGCACCAGTGTCCATAAGCATGGTAAGCTGCAGTCCATCCCTTCCATTAGAAATGGTTACTGTGACTTCTGGTCGATGCCTCATGTTTGTTGTCAGCATAGCAGCTGTTCCTGTAGAGCCAAATCCTTGAGCCACCCGTTCTGCCTGTGTCAGAGGTTGGAGGTGACTGGTAAGATGAGGGTACGGTAATAATTGAGTGATGCGGCTTCCAGCTGATATGTGGATAGGTGGGAACAAGGTATACAGCATGATTTGTATAGTGCCGGTGTAGTCTGCATCAATGACACCAGGAATAATGCTCAGTCCTTTAATTGCAGAACTAGATCGTCCCAATAACAATGCACCGACTTGACAGCCGTTAATGACCAGGGGTCCGTTTATCATGGTGGCAATCCTGGTCGGACGTGTGTCTACTAAGGTACAGTCTACTGCCGTTGCCAGGTCCAAGCCGATGCTTCCCCTGGTTGCTGGCTGTGGGTTACCAGGGCCGCTACATGTGTCAGTGCGTGGGGGCCGTTCACGGTCTGCCTCTCGTTTCCTGGCGATCGGCATGCTAGCGTAGCATGGTTTGAAGTTCAGCAGTGGTCACAGAAGATGCTCTGAGCTCAGCAGCGGTTCTTGTAATGTCCCGGCTGTCCGCATCAAAAGCAGTGTTCTGGTCGCCGTGGCGACCTCCTCGGTGCTTGCACCGGGGGCGTGAGAGTGGCCAGGACTTTCTCAAACCGCATCTCTACCACCCGCTCCAGGGCATTCCCTGCCCCCACAGTAGCTGAGTCCTGAGCCTGCACCTGGTATGCTCCCGGACCGGACTGGCCCCCCACGCTCTCCAGCCATTGGACACGCTCTAACATGTCCTGTACCGAGGCATCTTGTGGCAGAGTAACCAGGACCTCCCGAACCCATGGCAGGGTGTTCTCAAATGCTAACTTCTTACCAAGGGTATCTGTTACATGTTCAGGGTGACCTGATAGTGCAAGGGCTTTGTGCAGCCTGTCCAGGAAACTGCTATACGGCTCACCCGGCTTCTGTTTGATGGAGAGATAAGGGAGAATAGGTCCCTGCTTTTACATCCCTCAATGCTACTTGTGCCAGCCTCATAGCTTCCTGCAGCACAGCTGGGGGTAGGACTAGCTGATCTTGTACCCCTACATAGCGGCCCTTGCCTAGTAATTGTTCTGCCCTCATTCCTGCCAGGGGGTCCCCTTGTGCCCGAGGGAGCATGGCTGCCATCTGACAGTATCTCTCCCACTGAGTGGTGAACTGCATCTGCTGGAATGGAGTTAGGATCATTCGCACTATTTGCTTTATGTCCTCTTGCACTAAAGTCCCACTTGCTGAGAACACATACTGCAACATTTGTCAAGCGGGCTCACCGTGCAGCCCTGATTGCCTAACCATCTCCTGGAGCTGCTTTAGCAGCTTCCAGTCAAAGGCTTCATGCTCCCCCCGTAACTGGCCCCGTGCCCGTGGCCGATAAACTACTGGCCACGCCTTGAGCAGCTCATTAGCAGCCTCTATGTCGCCTGCGGCTGCAGCCTGTCGCGCTATCAGATGCCATGGCTGGCATTTCGGCGGGAGCAGCTGGCTGTGCACAGAAGTCCCTGGGTCTTTCTCCTCTCCTATTCTTTCCTCTTCCCGAGCCTCTTTCTTTTCTGCACGTACTGCCCACACTCTGTCTTTATGTCTCCTCTTTTTAAACAGTTTTTTAAACACTTCTTCTATTGCCTCCTTGTTCTCACTGAAATCACTACCGCTCCCATCAGTCGTGGTGCTGTCCAAATCGCCACAGCGGGACGGGGCAGTGGAGCTGCTGACTGACCCCTACAGTGAGGTCTGAGTGGTCACTTCAGTGAGGAAGGGATTATTTCAGGTCGGGGCAGTAGGGAAGGTGGATGGCTCCTCACTCTGTGCTGGCGATTCTGATGAGTACAGTGGTGGTGAGGTGTCGGCTGAAGACAGAGCTCCGGCTTCAGTCACAGTTCGGGCAACTGTTACCAGTAGTCCCAAGGAGGGGGGGCCAGGAGCAAGCAGCTGAAAAACTCCCCCTGGCCTGCCTTCCGGGCACTCGGGCTTATCAAGTTTCAGTGTTATGGCAGTGGCAAGATCTTTCTCTGCCTTGTATCTCTTAATTGCATTTATCAACTCTTGCCAGGGCACTTGGAGCTTCTTAGCCTCCCTCTTATCACTGATAACATCATCCCATAAATCACTCCCGAATGCTTGCCACTTGGCTTCGTCAAAGTAAGCGTCCCCAGTTTTAAAATAACCCTTCGTGCAACCATAGGCACACAATCCGGGCAATAACCTTAGGTTATAGTCCACTTTTCGCTTTTCTAAAAAGCTTCTGAGCAAAGAAAGCGCTACCTCTTTATCCATGATGGCCAGCCTAAATCGTGCCTCCTGCTCTGTGATGGAGTGAGCTGTCTCTCATCCCCGGTCCACTCTGGGTCCCCGACTGCCCTCTTGGATGTGGTGTCGCCGCACCGGTGCCTGTTCACAGGTCCTGTCTTCTCCCAGTTCTCGGTTAACCCCTCCGACTGAGGGGTCCCTGTTCAGGCGCCACTGTTGGGAGAAGGAAAGAAATGGACACCGCATCCAATATGGATTATAAGCAGGTGACAACTTTATTGGAGCAGTAGAGTACTTTTATAGCAAGCAGTTAACGTATTCCACTGTCGGCAGTTACTTATCTGTAGCTCTACGGGATGCATTTGTGTGGTTCTTCCTTCAAAACAAGTGGTTGTTTTCTCTTCAAAAACAGGAAACACATCCTTTTCCCCCTTGTTTACCACTTCGCCCAAGGACAGTGTCCTTGGGCACTTTGTCAATCTCTTCATTCTGCTGACCCACCAATTTCATATATTCTCCGTGCCCATTCTCTCTTAGCCATTCCTCAACAAAGCATAATTCTGCAGAAGGAAATGGCAGAATCACTGCCAGAATCGGAAAGCAATGGCAGCAGGCAATGGTGGCAGTGGCAAGCAAGCACGAATACAATGGCAGAACACATTGTGTTACCTGCTCATCTCTTTTTATCAATGCAACCTGAGACTAATGGGCCTCTGGACACAGAATAGCCAATCAGAATGGCAGTTAGCTGAGCTTAACCATATTAGGGTTAAGCCATAGACTTGCTTTACCCAAATTTGGGAAAAACATAAGCCTTGCAAAAGGCAAGGACAAACTAAGTATGTGTACATTGTTTACCACAGGATGTAAACAGAAGCGAAGCAAGTCTGGACAAGCCAGGGTCCCTAGGCTCAGTGGCTCCAGGTTCTTTGTCCTCTTTCCTACAGTTACTTCTCCACAAGGAGAGCAGAAAAACATGTCTCGGCAAACCAGGACATGTTTAGGCCTATTTTGGCCTGTTTGGGCCTACCACAACACCCACCTAAAACCTTGCTCTGCTCAAAATGTCCTGTTTTGTGAGCATGACACAGACTAACAGGAATTGTGGTGTTTTGACTTCTAGGACAGACAAGCTTCAAGCTGGTCAGTGCCATTGTTTCAGCACAGCTCCACTATGACTTACTGCTCAGGCTGCACAAAACTAAACTGCCTCAACCTAGATCTGTGCCTGATCTTTTAGTCAGCATATTCAACTAAACTGCATTGGGATATGGACTCTAGCTTAGGTACTTCTGTATTGCTGAACGAAATGTAACTGTCAGAAATTAAGTCTTGTTTCCTCTGCTGCATTCTTTCTCTAACGATACTATAGAGGAAAAACAAATATTCAACCTCCACACTTTGTGCTTCCTCAAGAGCACCATGGTTTCCTATATTTGAATAATAAGTAACCAGGGGAATTATTAGTGAGAGATTTAGTGTTAGTGGGCATGATAAAGTTAAGACAGGTTTACATGATTTTTACTTAAAGATGTAGGTAAGCTTAAACAAAAATTCAATCAGAGAAATCCTACAGGAGCAGGAAACATTGAATAATAAACCTAGACTCCCTGTAGTTTTACAAATCTGTGAAACACCCTGGGTTTGGACCATTCTGATATGACATGCCTAGGACCAGCAGGTAGCATTCTCCACACTAAGCACAATGCTAGTGTTTCCCGGGCCCTGATTCCAGGTTGCTCTAAAAGCAGCTACCATCTGTCATGACTTATAGAATCAACCAGGTTGGAAGAGACCTACAAGATCATCCAGTCCAACCTATCACCCAGCCCTATCCAGTCAACTAGACCATGGCACCAAGTGCCTCATCCAGTCTTTTCTTGAACACCTCCAGGGATGGTGACTCCACCACCTCCCTGGGCAGCAGGAAAGAGTTACTGTGTCATATACTAAAAGATTATGCTCATTAATATATCTTTAGTAGCGAGATCAATAAGACTCCTACATATTGCAAATGTCCCACAAGAATTCTTTTCCACCTATTGTTTTGTTTTTTTTTTCGGGGGGAGGAGGGCAAAAATATTAATTAAAAAAATCTGTTTTTAAACTCCAACACTTAGAACCAACATCTTAAAGCAACAGAACAAGAAGGCATGAAAAAGAAAACCCATAACTCTGACATTAAAATACTTCTTCTTGACAAGTGCTTTTTTATTTGCCTCAAAGAACTAAAATACATAGGATTTTTTTTTCACCCATCTTGATGTGCTGGTAAGACTTCAATCGTTACATAAAACAATGCTGCAGGTTAAAGACTGAGGTTATTTGTGTCAAAAATGCTTTGGCTTTGTGCTGCTGCACTGAAAACCAAACAAGTTTTAAGGAGCACCTTTCCCTTATGGAGATCTGATTTGTTTCTTGATGTTCTGGGTCATGGAGCAAAGGCATTAGGATGTCAAAAAAAAATCAAAATCAAAGAAAACCAGAGAAAGGCCAGAAAATTAAACTTAAAACTTGCAATATTAGAGTCTTGATGCCTTCTAACCTGTGTATATCAAGTGTTTAACACACACAACAAATACTTAGAAGGAAATTGTAATTTGTAAACAGAGATAAGATGCCCAGAGGACTGTTTGCAAGCAAGGTATGCAAATTCTTATTACATGCCAAAAACATAAGTAGTTGTATTTTCATAAAATATATAATTAAATAGGAAAATATGCTATTTGAGGGTTTATTTATGCCTGCTTTTTATAGTCCTGCTACTTGGCTTCTTCCATAGGTGATGGAAGCAGATTTGTTTCCATCAGTCATTGAGAAGTTATGCTGTTTCTAGCCTTGAGCTCTGTGGTAAAGGGTTGGACTTGATGATCTATGAGGTCTCTTCCAACCTTGGTGATACTGTGATACTCTGAAGTGAAGTGAATTTTCGTTTCCTCCTTTATATGCTGTGCTATGAAAATAACTTAGTCTGGTAGCAAAAGGCAACTCCTAGTCTCCAACACTTGTTCCAGCAAAGACACATCCTGTTGGCAAACTGCAGATATCAGTCTAATCTTTCTACTGGTTATTTATAGGGAATATGCACTTGCACCACCCATAATGTGGATGAATCTTTAACACTGGGCTTTGCGTCATGGAGGCAGCCCACCCAATATCTGCACACAGTAGTATGTTCTCAGCCAGAAGAGAGCAATAACTCTTCCTAATTCTTCAATTCTATTTTGTCACTTTTGAGCAGGATAACTGCTCATGAAAAGGATCAGAACGAACACGGGCTATCATGCCCTTGACAGTTACATCTGGGCAGTGTAGGGTTACACTAAGTGGAGTGCAAAGGAAAGATGTGCCATTGGGACCACTTCATTATGGACTGAATAGTTGAAATGTTTGCTGCTGGAAGTAGATGGCTTTGACTTTGGAAACAGCATTGATTAACATTCTGAGCAGCTCATGATGCCAAGGAGGAAGACAGATAATTTCACCTTGAGCTTGTGAATATTGTTGTTTTTCTGATTATGCTTCACAGTATCACAGTATCATCAGGGTTGGAAGAGACCTCACAGATCATCAAGTCCAACCCTTTACCACAGAGCTCAAGGCTAGACCATGGCACCAAGTGCCATGTCCAACCTTGTCTTGAACAGCACCAGGGACGGCGACTCCACCACCTCCGCGGGCAGCCCATTCCAGTGCCCAATGACTCTCTCAGTGAAGAACTTTCTCCTCACCTCAAGCCTAAATTTCCCCTGGTGCAGCCTGAGGCTGTGTCCTCTTGTTCTGGCGCTGGCCACCTGAGAGAAGAGAGCAACCTCCTCCTGGCCACAACCACCCTTCAGGTAGTTGTAGACAGCAATAAGGTCTCCCCTGAGCCTCCTCTTCTCCAGGCTAAACAATCCCAGCTCTCTCAGCCTCTCCTCGTAGGGCTTGTGCTTGAGGCCTGTCACCAGCTTTGTCGCCCTTCTCTGGACATGCTCAAGCATCTCGATGTCCCTTCTAAAGTGGGAGGCCCAGAACTGAACACAGCACTCAAGGTGTGGTCTAACCAGTGCAGAGTACAGGGGCAGAATGACCTCCCTGCTCCTGCTGACCACACCATTCCTGGTGCAGGCCAGGATGCCACTGGCTCTCTTGGTCACCTGGGCACACTGCTGGCTCATGTTCAGGTGGGTATCAATCAGCACCCCCAGATCCCTCTCTGTCTGGCTGCTCTCCAGCCACTCCAACCCCAGCCTGTATCGCTGCATGGGGTTGTTGTGGCCAAAGTGCAGCATCCTGCACTTGGAGCTATTGAATGCCATCCCATTGGACTCTGCCCATCTGTCCAGGTGGTCAAGGTCCCGCTGCAGAGCCCTTCTGCCCTCCAACTCAGTCACATCTGTCCCCAGCTTAGTGTCATCTGCAAACTTGCTGATGACTGACTCCATGCCCTCATCCAGGTCATCTATGAAGATGTTAAAGAGGATGGGACCCAGCACTGATCCCTGAGGGACACCACTAGTGACTGGCCGCCAGCTGGATGTGGCACCATTCACCACCGCTCTCTGGGTCCGGCCCTCCAGCCAGTTCCTAACCCAGCACAGAGTGTTGCCATCCAAGCCATGGGCTGACAGCTTAGCCAGCAGTTTGCTGTGGGGGACAGTGTCAAAGGCCTTGCTGAAGTCCAGATAGACCACATCCACAGGCCTCCCCACATCCACCAAGCAGGTCACCTGATCATAGAAGGAGATCAGGTTGGAGAGGCAGGATCTGCCCTTCCTAAACCCATGCTGGCTGGACCTGAGTTCTTTGCCATCCCTCAGGTGTGCTCTTATCACCCCCAAGATAACCTGCTCCATCAGTTTCCCTGGCACTGAGGTCAGGCTGACGGGTCTGTAGTTCCCAGGTTCCTACATCCAACCCTTCTTGTGGATGGGGACCACGTTGCCCATTTTCCAGTCTCCTGGGACCTCTCCGGTGAGCCAGGACTGCTGGAAAATGATGGAGAGCGGCTTGGCCAGCTTAGCTGCCAGCTCTCTCAGCACCCTGGGATGGATCCCATCTGGTCCCATGGACTTGTGGGTGTCCAGATGGCTCAGCAGGTCCTGAACTAATTCTTCATGAATTTCCAGGGGAACACACCGCTCCCCGACCCCATCCCCCAGTTCAGGAGGCCACTTGCCTCCTCCTCCCTCCTTACTGTTGAAAACTGAGGCGAAGAAGGCATTCAGGACCTCAGCCTTTTCTTCATCATCAGTTATAGTGTTCCACAAGGTCAGAAGGAAGTGGTAATATTACAGTACTGTTAGAAGATTTTCAGTTCAATTAAAAGCCAAATCAGCAGCTATGTATTTCTTCAGCCTTGACAGTTGCAACCATGTATAATATATTTATTTGCTATGTGATCATAAGAAAATCCCAATTAAAACAATACATTATAGTTTGTTATACAATGGACTTATTATATATTTATTGTAGATTAATATCTATTTTGTGCTGACTTATCCAGCTGCTACTTGAAGAAATTACAGGACAGCGAGAATCATAATTCAATTTCTTATGTCTGCTCCCAAGCTGAGTGTACAAGAAATGAAGATAAGCCTGGGTATTTAACAGTCACACTACCCAACACTATGCATCACAATGGCATTGTCCATTTCTTTCCCACACAAGCAGGAGAGAAAGTGTCAGTTTACCAAACATAATGGAATAAGGAATTTGCTAATCTAAAAGGTATCTGTCAAATCCATGTTAGTCACATTAGCATCTGCTACAGCCAGCAAAGAAAGACCATCTTCTGAAACGATTAATTTCAGCCTCTGAAACCGGAGGGATTTATCACTCTCCCCACCAGATATAGAGGAAGTTCAGACAAGGGACAAGATTAGATAGTTAAGGTCAGAGAGATGCATACTTGCCTGTTTGCTTTTTAGAGACAAGGACTCTTATTAGATGCACACACTGAACTTAGAGGTGGATCCCATCCAGTCCCATGGATTTGTGAGGATCCAAATGACACAGCAGGTCCCTTACTGCTTCCTCATGGATTAGAGGGGGACTGTACTGGTCCCTGACTCCATTCACCACTTCAGGAGTCCAGCTATCCTGGAGACAACCTGTCCCACTTTTGAAGATTGTGTGTTTAGCTGTACATGGGAGCTGCTGGTGAAACGATAGCAAGTCAGAAGTCTTCACTTGCCTAAAGTTGAAATATAAAGAAATGACAAGTGAAATAACACAGGAAGAAGAGAATAAACAAACCTTGAAAGTCATCTGAGCAACTCTTTTTGTTTAGTTAAAACTGGTTAGAACAAGAGCAAATAAAACAGCAGTGTGATTACACAAGGTTGGAATCTATAATGCAGTTACCAGACCTTCCACATAGAACAAATTTTGGTTAAGATGTTCATAAATCAATTTTATTCTGCTAATTCCTCAAACTACTCCTGTGGAAGTGTATTTATGTGTGCTGTGATGGTTTGGGTGTCCCCCCCCCCCCCACTTTAGAAATCACCCAGACTAGACTCAGCCGGCTCTGGAAATATGAATGAAGCTTATATTTACAGCTAGCACAATATACAAGCAGATATTTACAGTGTATACAGAAATATACAAGGTAAAAAAGGTAATACAGAAACACAACTACCCTCCCAGAAACCTGAGTCCCCAGGAGGAGCTCTCAGCTGCCCCTTCACCTTCCCCCTACCCCTCTCAACCTTACCCCAGTCCCAACGAAGAATAGAGGCTCGGCCAGAGGGTTAGGAAGCAAAATGGGTTAGTCCAAAATGGTGGGTGAGGTTAGGAAGATGCAGCTCAGTCAGCAGCCCAAGTGAGAGTGATGGCAAGTGTGTTATCTATGTTTTGACTTATGTTTTTATACATCTCAGTAAGTCTATGAGAGAAGTAGACACCACTATAGATTTCCTTTTACAGCCTGTAATCTAGTTCTTCTCCCCAAAACATTCTAGCTAGCTTCAAACTAGCACATGTGTTTTGTGTCCTTAAGAAATAATGAGGGCAAAAGAAGCAGGCCCAAATATAAATGTCAAGATAAGCCCTGGAATCTCTCAGGTCTATAGCATTAGGCCTCTTTCCTCTTTCAAGCAGGAAGAATCTGTTCAGAACACCACAATGGAACTAGTGTTATGCTTCTGAGAAGATCCCAAGAACATGGCCAGGTTGTAAGGTATACTGAGCACAAAGTAAGAGCAGACAATACATTTCATGGTACTTTTAAAACTTAAATATCTCCTTCCTTGCCCTTGTCCTATCCATCCACAGTCACATAGCATTTTATACCAGTCCAGTCATGGAACATGATCACTGGCTGTTTGGTTTGGTCAAATCCAAAAAGTCAACACTGATTTTGCTAGGCTGCAATACTGGGATTCTATCTTGGCCTAGCAGTGGGACTTCCAAACATCAAAGGAAAGGAAAATAAAAGAAAAAGAAAAAGAAAAAGAAAAAGAAAAAGAAAAAGAAAAAGAAAAAGAAAAAGAAAAAGAAAAAGAAAAAGAAAAAGAAAAAGAAAAAGAAAAAGAAAAAGAAAAAGAAAAAGAAAAAGAAAAAGAAAAAGAGAAAAGAAAAGAAAAGAAAAGAAAAGAAAAGAAAAGAAAAGAAAAGAAAAGAAAAGAAAAGAAAAGAAAAGAAAAGAAAAGAAAAGAAAAGAGAAAAGAAAAGAAAAGAAAAGAAAAGAAAAGAAAAGAAAAGAAAAGAAAAGAAAAGAAAAGAAAAGAAAAGAAAAGAAAAGAAAAGAAAAGAAAAGAAAAGAAAAGAAAAGAAAAGAAAAGAAAAGAAAAGAAAAGAAAAGAAAAGAAAAGAGAAAAGAAAAGAAAAGAAGGTAACTGAAAGCATGACACTGTAATTGATCTGAGACTTGCTGCAGGGACACTCATAAGGTTGTTTGTCCAACTTCTGACAATGACTACTTTGAGACTGTCATTCTAA
This sequence comes from Pogoniulus pusillus, assembly GCF_015220805.1. NCBI lineage: Eukaryota > Metazoa > Chordata > Aves > Piciformes > Lybiidae > Pogoniulus > Pogoniulus pusillus. Next base: position 18,552,004 of record NC_087265.1, read on the forward strand.
ATCTGTTCTACATGTTAGGGATGTATTTCAGTAGTTGTCAGACTGACAGTGAATGTTCTCAACAAAAGCCAAATGTTTTCAATAAATGATGCTTGTGGGAATCAAAAGCTCTTTGGAGTGAATGATGCCTCAGGCCCTTCTAGGTCTTCCTCAGGTGTGGGTTCTCACTGGGAATGAAGACAGTCTGAAAGCCATATGGAAGCGGTAGCCGTCTCCTGCATGCACAATGAACTTAGAAGTCTTGTCAATTGTTTCCCTGCCTTGATACTAAAGGAGTAATGTCAATGTCTTTAATTGGTTCATTAGTCCTGGGGGCTCCTGGTATGCAAGAAATACCTTGAAGACATGAGTATTGATTTATCACAAGAAGTAAGTAACAAAATGAAACAAAACTGTTAAGAACTGAAATTCACTGAGTGGTTGCAGCCATCTCTTTTGCTGATATCAGGTTATGGCCCTCAGTAACTTTCTACATTTCAGAAAGCTTCTGATGTGCACATCCATTGTTGTGCAACAAGTTAAATTTCTCACCTATCTGCTTGTTACATCTGCCAATCATGTGTGAAAAGCAATGCCAGAAAGTAATTGACAATGCTGTATATCCATTAGCAGTGATAAGGATGAACTTTAAGGATCAATGAAATTTCATGACAGTAAACCATCCATAACTTGGATCTCAGCATTTCCAACCAGGTTAGTTTTCACTAAGTCTTTCCCAGTAAAAGCAAAGGAGAAAACCCAAAGAAAATAGGAAGAAAGTAATATTAAAATGTGAACTTCTGACAAGAGCTAGAGCAACTATCTACTTGCACACAGTCTTTTAGGGAGAGAGGAAGGTAGGAATATTGAAATAGAGAATGTAATCCTTTATTTTCTGTGCTCTCTTGACTGGTCATATTAATAGAAAAACAAACTGGCTCTGTACTTAGAATCATAGAATCAGTCAAGGTTGGAAGGGACCACAAGGATCATCTACTTCCAACCCACTTGCCATGGGCAGGGACACCCTACCCTAGATCAGGCTGGCCAGAGCCTCATCCAGCCTGGCCTTAAACACCTCCAGGGACAGGCCCTCAACCACCTCCCTGGGTAACTCATTTCAGGGTCTCACCACTCTCATTGTGAAGAACTTCCTCCTCATGTCCAACCTGAACCTACCCATCTCCAGCTTCACTTCATTCCCCCTTGTCCTGTCGCTACCTGATATCCTAAAAAGTCTTTCCCCAGCTTTCCTGAAGGCCCCCTTCAGATACTGAAAGGCCACAAGAAGGTCACCTGGGGGGCCTCCTCTTCTCCAGACTGAACAGCCCCAACTTCTGCAGTCTGTCCTCATAGGAGAGGTACTCCAGCCCTCTGATCATCCCAGCTGTGGTGGTTTGGGTGTTATCCGCCCCACACACACTGTGGAAATCACCCAGACTAGACTCTGCTGGCTCTGGAAATTGAATGAAGCTTATTATTTACAGCTTAGCACAATATACAAGCAGATACTTACAGTATATACATTTATATACAGAAATATACAAGGTAAAAGGTAATACAAAAAACACAACACCCCTCCCAGAAATCTGAGTCCCCAGGAGGGATTCCTAAAGCCCTTCCACCTTCTTCCCACCCCTCAACCTTACCCCAGATGTTGCCTTGTGCCCCAAGGAAGAACGGAGGGTCGGCCAGGGGGTTAGGAAGCAACTGGATTAATCAGAGAGACGGTAAGTGAGGCTAGAGAGAAATGCAGCCCAGTGCCCAGGCAGTGCCTGAATGCCTTATCTATATTTATACTCTTGTATACACTTCTGGCTGTGCTCACAAACTGTGATGGTTTGGGTATTACCTGCCCCCCCACACTTAAGAAAAATCACACAGACTAGACTCAGACAAGCTGGAAATTAGAATTCAGCTTTGTATTTACAGCTTAGAACAATATGCAAGCAGTTATTTGCAATATATACAGCTATATACAAAAATACACAAGTTAAAAAGTAATACAGAAACAGAACATCCCTCTCAGAAATCAGAGTCCCCAAGAGGGGCTGCCGATCACCTTTCCGCTTCCTTTCCACCCCTCTACCTTATCCCAGACTTCACCTTACATTCAAAGTGGGTTTGGAGAATTGTCTGGGGGGTTGGGAAGCAGATAGATTAGTTACACAGACTAGTGTAGTTAGAGAGAGAAGTGAGGCAGAGAGCAACTCTGTTATCTCTGATTGTGTTCTTGTTTTTATACATCTCAAGAAGCCTATGAGTGAAGTAGACATCACCATTGTTTCTCTTTCACAGCCTGTAATCTAGTTCTTCTCAACCTAAACATTCTAGCTAGCTCCAAACTAGCACACCAGTGGCCCTTCTCTGGATACGCTCCAGCACATCCACATCCTTCTTGTTGGTGAAAATCATGGCCAGAGTCATGCTATGAACACCAATGTGGTTAAAAGTCGTGCTCCATTTTATTGCAGTGATACACTGACTCATATGCTAACTCAGAAGAGATGTGCACAGATAACTTACTGTGGGATTGATACACATGTAAGGCACAGATAGGCTAAGGCTCTGTGTGAGATACAGATAGGGTAAGGCTTAACAAAAACATTTATGGGTCAGCCTCCTGCAGCCAACAGATCCTGCCCCCTTGCAGCTTGACATGGGGGTTTGTTTCATTGCCTTAGTTCCTGACTTCGAGATGAGCACAAAGACAATCTTGGCATCATGGGTGTCGTGAAGGGTTGCAAAGCCTTCTTGCAGAGTCCTAATTTATACAGAATTGTGGCTCACAGGATCATTAATTGCGGGAATGAAACCTTATCCCCCCCGCCCCCGATCACCCATCTGCTTGGGAACTGACTACGGCTGTGTTTATCAAATCATGTCCTCTGCCAGCAAGAAATCCATTCACAATTCTTTGAGCAACCCAGGCTTGATCTGTGATTTTATGCAGGCCCTGTTTAACATAAGAGCAAATAATACAACTACAAATCAATAATACTAAAATCAGAAAGATGATTTTCAGGTCTCTCTTAATACATTCGTGCAGCCACGATGGAATGTCCCCAAACATATTTCTAAGCAAATCATCTAAGGGGCTAACTTCTTGCTGGATTTTATTAGCATGCTCCTTTAACCATTGTATGCTTTTGTGTATAGATTCATCATGGCCTGAGAGATCTGAAAGCAGAGAATTGACTGCTGCACAATTTTGTAGCAGTGTGTGCCTTAAGCTATTTTGATCTACTAGCGTTTTCTCTAGAATATCAGTAGTTACATTAGCCTGTTTTTCAGGATGCAAGCTTAGCAAGATTATTCAAAGCATCTCCAGCAGCAGTGCCTGGCATAAAGACTCCTAAAGTGGCACGAACAACTACGCTTAACAGTTTTACATCATTTTTGCAGCCGGGGGAAAGTCCCAGGGACCGCTTACTTCACTTTCCATTGGTAATGTTCAGCAGCTGCCTATGGCTGATTGAAAACGTAGTTAGTCTTCCCAAATAGCACAGTCCCCCAATAACATTCTTTGGTATTCCTTGCCATGCTCTGTTACTGCATATCAAAAATATTCCTGGGGGAAGAGCTTTTGCGGTATCATTTACTCATATGGCATATCCACCTGCACCCTCTGCACCGAGAGCCCCCAAACTGTCCTCAATTTTATGACCTTTTCTACCAGCTGCTACTTGTGAAACATTGGTCCCACAGTAACTCCCCGCATGCACATAATCACATTGTAGACCTGTAGCTATGTTGGTCCATGATGACCACTCTTGGGCTTGATGTGGATTGGCTCTCCGTTTCAAGTTCCCAAAACCAAAACAGGTTTGGGTCCAATTCTTAGTAGTATTGCCTATACCTTGAGACCCTAATAACTCTAACTCCTGAGGATCCCACTGAAGTGAAACATTTAGTTTGTTGATCAATGCTCCAGCACAGCGTGCCATGATGTTTGCTTTGTCACAGTTACCCTTACTACCTTCAGAAAATTTATTCTCATTGAAATCAGGTATTCCCAATAAGCAAGTCTTAAAGGGATCTGTAGCTGATGCCATTGCTAGACAAAATTCTTGTGTCCTTGTTTGTTTTGCCCATGTGTCTAAATCTGTTGTGGTACTCCCATTACCACAAATGCTGGTTAATGTTTACATGCTGTTAAATGTTTACAGATGTGCTTTCCTGTCTCTCCTGTCTTTTCTGTTGCCCATATAATTCTTGAAAATGTATCTATAGAGACATGGATGTATTTCTGTCTCCCAAATTGAAGAATATGTGCAACGTCCATTTGCCACAGTTCTAACGCCTTGTAAGGCCTCTTGGGTTAACTCCAAGTCCTAGGCCCAGCCTGCAATGACTGCACTGGGGACGGGCCCTGACTATCCCGGATGACTCTGAGTGAGTTAACCCAAACTGTTGTCGCAAGGCTTGAGCATTCTGGTGGAACATTTTGTGAGAGCTTCTGGCTCATTCAATGGTATTCTCTGGGGAAACAATATGCACTGGGCTGACCAGTTTATCTGCCAATGCGTTTCCCTCTCCCAGTGCCATATTGAACTGATTGCTTCTTATGTGAATTATTCAGTAGGGGTATTGTCTGGTTTTGACTGCATCTTATACTTGTAAAAATGATGACTGTAGCCACTGATTTTTGGTTCTTCAAAACAAGGCATCTTCAATCCTACTCACCACTCCTACAACATGTAGAGTGTCTGAAACAATATTAACAGGAATGTGAACCCAATTCTGGAGGGCCCAAGAGATGGCTGCCAGTTCCAACGTCTGAAGGGTATCCTCCCTTGTCCCTGTAATGATGTGTTTATTCCAATGATGGTCTATTTTCCAGATGCAAGTGGTAAGCTTCTTTGCCTTTACCAGCATTGGTATACACTGTTCTTCCAATGGTGTCATAGATGCTTTTGGCTTCTCAATCCACTGAAAGTCACCTATTACTTGCTGCAAAAGGCTGTTAGGGGGTCATGTATGTACAAGACCTGTGTATCCTAGCAGTGCCTCCTGAAGTGGTAAGGAGTGCTGTAGGCACCATTCTAAATGTTCATTTGCTACAGGCATGCTGATGTCAGCGGTTTCTTCTCCAGCAATGTCTATGATCCTTTAGCATCCTTTTCTGATTAACTCTGCTATTGCTACTATTCTTTGTTGGACACTAGCTTTCGGTTGCAGCAAGGGAAACACCCATTCTTGAAGCAGTGCATCTGTTCCACTAACTTTTCGTTTTGCTTGGTTTGGCTTATGAGGTTTGTCAGTGGCAGTGACAGGTTGCATGGTCTGCATGGTGGTACTACCTCCCCCTTTTTCTTTTTGCCACTGACAAATGTTTCCCAAGACATGATCCTTATCCTTAGGAAAAAAACCCTAAGAAACTTCTTATAATATCCTAAATATCCTATATCCTGTAATATCCCATATCCTATAATATTCCCACTACAAACTCTTGGCCTTAACTGCATTACCTATCAACTTAAAAATTCTAAGAACTGAAGGAAATTAAACCATGGAATCATTACTGAGGAAAAAAAAAAACACAACAACAAACAAACAAAGAAAGAAAATCAAGAAGATATTACATTCATGGAGCTCCTTGAAAATACCCTGGCATCCAGAAAAAGAAAAGAACCTTAAATCACAAAAAGGAAATTATTAACTTATACAAAAACAACTCTTATCATAATATTCCATTATATCAACTATTGAACATGTTCAGCTTTCAAGTACTTAAAATACTCTATTGTAATTAAGTACTCTATTTTAATTACTTAATTCTTATCACAATTACCCTACTAAAATTATTCCAAAATTTATCCTATTGCAATTAACAGCTTATCCAGTAAACTCTTAAACTCTAAGTTCTATTACAATCAAAGCTAAAAACATTATCAGGATCGTAGTTTGCAAAAGCTATTGCAAATGCGCTGTCCCTTTAAGAACAAAACACTTCTCTCCACAGAAGATAAACTGCAAGGAAAAAAAAGGAGAAAGGAGGGAGGGAGGCTGGGAGAATGGGCTCCCACTGTTCCAGCAGGTGGAGGGGGCATGCAACTCACGTGGGGGATGCCCCTCCCATGGGTCCTATGGCTCAGCAGACCCACTGTTTCGTTCTCCCAATCCTCCATCTTTGTAGCTTTGTGGCTTCTGCCGCTGGCTTCCCGTTTCTCTCCCTGTCTTCTCTGTAAAGGCAAACTTATGAGTCTTTGAAGCCCTGGCTTCTGTTGTCCCTCAGGGCTTGTCTCACCACCTACCAGGTGATTTTAAGAATACTCTATTGCACAACAAACATAATTTTTAAAGTACATATCTCACAGAGAGAAAAAGTTTTGGAGAAGCTCTTATGACTATTTTGATCTTCCCCTTCTTGTATTTCATCATCAGATTTTTCACAGGTGATAACACAGTAGTTCTGAAAACTTTCCAAAGTGAGAAGGCTTAGTGCCAGTCGGGTCGTTCTGGTCAGTTTGACCAGAAAAGCAGGAGTGGCAATGAGCGTGCATGCAGCAGCCATAGTGACTCGGTGTTTTGCTTTCATTGTTCTTAAGGTGGTTATTCTGTCCCTCCAAGTCAGACCCAGGTCCCACCAGTGACAGTGGCATCCCATGGGACACTGTCAACATAGCTCCACTCATGCGGACAAAAGAATACGGGAATTTCTGGCATGCATCACTTACCCTTGGTGCAGTTAACTCACAGAGTTTTTTCTGGCTAGAAGAGACACCTCTCTTAGAGAGTGTGCTCACCAGCAGCTGAACCACTGCTTCTGATTCCACAGTATCACAGTATCATCAGGGTTGGAAGAGACCTCACAGATCATCAAGTCCAACCCTTTACCACAGACCTCAAGGCTAGACCATGGCACCAAGTCCTACCATGCAGAGGTCTGGGTCTGGAGCCCAGATGCTACCATAGACATTGCTAATGCTTTCTTCTCTATTCTCATAACAAAGGAGTGCAGGCCTCAGTTTGCATTCACCTGGAGAGGAATCCAGTACCAGTTTGTGGTGGTTTGGATGTTACCCGCCCCCCCATACTAAAGAAGGTACCCAGACTAGACTCAGATGGTTCTGGGAATATAAATGAAGCTATTTACTTACAGCTAGCACAATATACAAGCAGCTATTTACAATATATATAGTTATATACAGAAATATGCAATGTAAAAGTAATACAGAAACACAACTCCCCTCCCAAAAACCTGAGTCCCCAGGAGGGGCTCTCAACCACCCCTGCACCTTCCCCCTGCCCCTCTCAACCTTACCCCAGTCCTAAGGAAGAATAGAGGTTCAGACAAGAGGTTAAGGAGCAAGGTTAGTGGCAGATGAGGTTAGGGAGATGTAGCTCAGTCCAAAGCCAGAAGCAGAGTGAGAGACAAAATGGCAAGAGTGCTATCTAATATTTACATTCTTCTTTAGCAAGACTCTGAGGGAAGGAGACATCACCATTGTTTTCCTTTCACAGCCAATTATCTACTTTCTCTCACCAAAACATTCTAGCTTGCTTCAAACTAGCACACAGTTCAACTGTTTTGCCTCAGGCATGAAAATATAGCTCAACGATCTGTCACTCAGTCACCCAAAATGCACTGGAGAAAGGTAAAGCTCCAGAGCATATAAATTCATCGACAACATCATTGTGTGGGGTCAAACTGCTGAGGAAGTCTTTGAGAAAGATAACAAAGTCATTCTGTTGCAAGCAGGTTTTGCCATTAAGAGAGGCAAGGTCAAAGGATCCACTAGAGAAATTCAGTTTCTGGGAGTTAGGTGACAGGATGGTTGCCATCACATTCCACAGGATGTGATCAACAAAGTCTCCACCATGGCAGTTCCACACTCTACCTTTCTTCAGTGCAGTGGGATTTTGGGGACTATTCACTCCTGGATTCAGTCAAATTGTCAAAACTCTGCATGATGTGACTCGTAAGAGAAACAATTTTGTGTGGGGACAACAAGCAGCCTTTGATCAGATCAAGTGAGAAGTAGTCCATGCAGTGGGCTTAGGACATGTGCAATCTGGTCCGGACATTGTCGCATTGTGAGTGACAACGCGCTTTCTCGCAGCCTTTTTTCTCCTCTTTTCTTGAGGCTCTCTCGATCTGAGGAGCCCAGAGGGAGGGAGGGAGCGGCAAGCAGGCGCAAAGTGCTCGCAGGAAGGTGAATCAGAGGGCGGTGCCTGGCGAGCGGCACATTTAAACGAGGAGCTAGCTGCTGTCTCTGCTGAGCGCAGCGCCCCGCTGGTAAAAAAAACAAAAAACAAAAAAAACCAAAAAAAACACCACACCTAACAGCTCGCACCGGACCTTCAGGATAGCAGACATGGTTCGAACTAGGTCCAAGCTGTATAATACTTGTAAAACTGTGGGCACCCAAACAGAGCCCACCTGTAGGAGTGCAGGAGTCCAGACGTCTGGATGTGAGGAGTGCTGGAGCCTGGCACTCGACACAGGCAATGGCTGCATTGGGTGTGAACAGATTGATTGTCTGCTTAACCTGGTGGCTGAACTCAAGGGAGAGGTGGAACGACTGAAGGCTGAAAGGGAAGGTACAAAAGAGCAACATGCTCTGCAGTCCCCCTTGCCAGAGGGAGACGAACAGAGCAACCAAGAAGAATGGATGCAGGTGCCTGCCAGAAGGGGCAAGGGAAAACCCTTCCAGCCATCTTCACATCCCCAGCTGCCCTTACATAACAGATATAGGGCACTAGAGGTTGAGGATGAGGTGATCCTGGAGCAGGCAGAAGCATCACCGTCTGGGAGGGCAACTGAGACAAATCAGTTGCCCCCTCGCATCAGAACAAGTACCCAGAAGAAAAAGAGGAGGGTAATTGTTATTGGTGATTCCCTTCTGCAGGGAACAGAGGGCCCCATGTGCCAGCCAGACCCCTTCCACAGGGAGCTCTGCTGCCTCCCTGGAGTCCGGGTCAGGGATGTTCCCAGGAGGCTGCCTACTGTAGTGCAGCCCTCTGATTACTATCCCTTATTAGTTATACAGGCAGGGAATGATGAGATTAATAACAGAGGGCTAAAAGCTATCAAAAGGGACTTTAAGACACTGGGGAAAGCAGTTGAGGGAGCAGGGGCACAGGTAATCTTTTCATCTATACCCTTAGTCACAGGCTGGAATACAGAGAAGAACAGGAAAGCATATTTGATGAACAAGTAGCTCAGAGGTTGGTGCATCCAACGTAACTTTGGATTCTTTGATATTGGGGAACTTCATCTTGCCACAGGTCTGCAATCAGCAGATGGGACACAACTATCACAGAAGGGGAGAAGGACCCTGGCACACAAGCTGGCTGGGCTTGTTGAGAGGGCTTTAAACTAGAATGGAAGGGGGAGGGGGTTAAACATGACAGCACCAGAGATAAATCAAAGGGAATTGAGGATGGTAGGCTAGAGCTAGGAGTAAAAGCAGCAGCCCAGCTGAAGTGCATGTACACTAATGCACGCAGTATGGGTAACAAACAAGAGGAGCTGGAAGCTCTGGTGCTGGAGGAAAACTATGATATTGTTGCCATCACTGAAACATGGTGGGATAGCTCACATGATTGGTGTGCTGTAATCAATGGCTACAGACTCTTCAGGAGAGACGGGCAAGGGAGAAAGGGTGGGGGAGTGGCTCTGTATATTAGGGATGCTCTGGATGTCATGGAGGTAGAAATCAAAGATGTTCAAGTTGAGTCATTATGGGTGAGACTTAAGGCGAAGGCCAACAAGGCTGATATCCTGGTTGGAGTCTGTTACAGACCACCCAACCAGGAAGAAGAGGTTGATTTATTACTCTTTAAGCAACTGGAGGCTGCCTCAAGATCACCTGCCCTTGTTCTGGTGGGCGACTTTAACCTACCAGACATCTGCTGGGACTTAAACACTGCAGAGAAGAAGCAGTCTAGAAGGTTTCTGCAATGTGTGGAAGACAACTTCCTATCCCAGCTGTTACGTGAGCCTACCAGGGGGGCAGCCCTGCTTGACCTGCTGCTCACAAATAGAGAGGGGCTGGTAGGGGATGTGGTGGTTGGAGGCTGCCTGGGGTCCAGTGACCATGAAATTATAGAGTTTTCAATACATGGAGAAACCAGGAGGGGCATCAACAGAACCTCCACACTGGACTTCCAAAGGGCAGACTTCAGCCTATTTAAGGAACTAATTCAGAAAGTTCCTTGGGAAATAGCCCTTAGAAACAAAGGGGTCCAGGAAGGTTGGACCTGCTTCAAGAAAGAACTCCTGAAGGCACAGGAGCAGGCAGTGCCACTGAGCTGGAAGATGAGCCAACGAGGGAGGCAGCCAGGCTGGATGGGCAGGGAGCTGCTGAAGGTATTAAAGATTAAAAAGAGAGTGTATCACCTTTGGAAAAGAGGGGAGGTGTCCCAAGAGAAGTTCAAGGAGGTTGCTAAGTCTTGTAGAGGAAAAATTAGAGAGGCAAAAGCCCACTTGGAGCTCAGGCTGGCCACGGCTGCCAAGGAAAATAAAAAGTGTTTCTTTAAATATATGAATGGCAAGAGAAGGGCCAAGGACAACCTCCAGTCCTTATTAGATAGAGAGGGGAACATAGTGACAAAGGATGAGGAAAAGGCAGAGGGGCTTAACACCTTCTTTGCCTCAATCTTCACTAGTGGGACAGGTTGTCTCCAGGACAGCTGGACTCCTGAAGTGGTGGATGGAGTCAGGGACCAGTACAGTCCCCCTCTAATCCATGAGGAAGCAGTAAGGGATCTGCTAAGTCACTTGGATCCTCACAAGTCCATGGGACCGGATGGGATCCACCCTAGGGTGCTGAGAGAGCTGGCAGCTGAGCTGGCCAAGACACTCTCCATCATTTATCAGCAGTCCTGGCTCACTGGAGAGGTCCCTGAAGACTGGAAGCTGGCCAATGTGATTCCCATACACAAGAAGGGTCGTAAGGAGGAGCCAGAAAACTACAGACCTGTCAGCCTGACCTCAGTGCCAGGCAAGGTCATGAAACAGGTCATCTTGGGTGCCATCACAAAGCACCTACAGGATGGCCAAGGGATCAGGCCCAGCCAGCATGGGTTTAGGAAGGGCAGGTCCTGTCTCACCAACCTGATCTCCTTTTATGATCAGGTTACCCGCCTGGTGAATGTGGGGAAGGCTGTGGATGTAGTCTACTTGGACTTCAGCAAAGCCTTTGACACTGTCTGCCACAAGAAGCTCCTGGCCAAGCTGGCAGCTCATGGTTTGGACAGATTCACTCTGTGCTGGATCAAGAACTGGCTGGATGGCAGAGCTCAGAGAGTGGTGGTGAATGGTGCCACATTCAGTTGGCAGCCAGTCACAAGTGGTGTTCCCCAAGGATCAGTGCTAGGCCCAGTCCTGTTCAATATCTTTATTGATGATCTGGACGAGGGCATTGAGTCCAGCATCAGTAAGTTTGCAGATGACACCAATCTAGGAGCAGGTGTTGATCTGTTGGAAGGTAGGAGAGCCCTGCAGAGGGACCTGGACAGGCTGGATGGGTGGGCAGAGGCCAATGGGATGAGATTTAACAAGGCCAAGTGCAGGGTTCTGCACTTCGGCCACAATAACCCCAAGCAGCGCTATAGGCTGGGGACTGAGTGGCTGGAGAGCAGCCAGGAGGAAAGGGACCTGGGGGTACTGATAGATAGTAAGCTGAAGATGATCCAGCAGTGTGCCCAGGTGGCCAAGAGAGCCAATGGCATCCTGGCCTGCATCAGGAACAGTGTGGCCAGTAGGACAAGGGAGGTTATTCTTCCCCTGTACTCAGCACTGGTCAGGCCACACCTTGAGTACTGTGTCCAGTTCTGGGCCCCTCAATTCAAGAAAGATGTTGAGGTGCTGGAACATGTCCAGAGAAGGGCAACGAAGCTGGTGAGGGGCCTGGAACACAAACCCTATGAGGAGAGGTTGAGGGAGCTGGGCCTGTTTAGCCTGGAGAAGAGGAGGCTCAGGGGTGATCTTATTACTGCCTACAACTACCTGAAGGGGCATTGTAGCCAGGTGGGGGTTGGCCTCTTCTCCCAGGTAACCAGCAATAGAACAAGGGGACACAGTCTCAACTTGTGCCGGGGTAGGTATAGGCTGGATGTTAGGAAGAAGTTCTTCACAGAGAGAGTGATTTCCCACTGGAATGGGCTGCCCAGGGAGGTGGTGGAGGCACCGTCCCTGGAGGTGTTCAAGAAAAGACTGGATGAGGCACTCAGTGCCATGGTCTAGTTGACTGGCTAGGGCTGGGTGATAGGTTGGACTGAATGATCTTGGAGGTCTCTTCCAACCTGGTTGATTCTATGATTCTATGATTCTATGAATGGTCCGACTTGGAACCTTTGGCAGAAAACTCCAAATGAGACATGTGGTTGTCCACTTGGTTTCTGGTGTCATAGCTACAGAGGTTCAGAGGCAAATAACACCCCAACAGAGAAAGAGATACTAGCAGCCTATGAAGGAGTGAAAGCCACTTTTGAAGTTTTTCGTGGTTTAATTTCATGGACTTCAGCAAAGCCTTTGACACTGTCTGCCATAAGAAGCTCCTAGCCAAGCTAGAAGCTCATGGCTTGGACAGATTCACTCTATGCTGGATCAAGAACTGGCTGGATGGCAGAACCCAGAGAGTGGTGGTGAATGGTGCCACATCCAGTTGGCAGCCAGTCACTAGTGGTGTTCCCCAAGGATCAGTGCTGGGCCCAGTCCTATTCAATATCTTTATTGATGATCTGGATGAGGGGATTGAGTCCAGCATCATTAAGTTTGCAGATGACAACAAGCTAGGAGCAGGTGTTGATCTGTTGGAAGGTAGGAGAGCTCTGCAGAGGGACCTGGACAGGCTGGATGGGTGGGCAGAGGCCAATGGGGTGAGATTTAACAAGGCCAAGTGCAGGGTTCTGCACTTTGGCCACAACAACCCCAAGCAGCATTACAGACTGGGGACAGAGTGACTGGAAAGCAGCCAGGCAGAAAGGGACCTTGGGGTACTGATATATAGTAAGCTGAAGATGATCCAGCAGTGTGCCCAGGTGGCCAAGAGAGCCAATGGCATCCTGGCCTGCATCAGGAACAGTGTGGCCAGTAGGACAAAGGAGGTTATTCTTCCCCTGTACTCAGCACTGGTCAGGCCACACCTTGAGTACTGTGTCCAGTTCTGGGCCCCTCAATTCAAGAGAGATGTTAAGGTGCTGGAGCATGTCCAGAGAAGGGCGACAAAGCTGGTGACAGGCCTGGAACACAAACCCTATGAGGAGAGGTTGAGGGAGCTGGGGTTGTTTATCCTGGAGAAGAGGAGGCTCAGGGGTGACCTCATTGCTGTCTACAGTTACCTGAAGGGACATTGTAGCCAGATGGGTGATGGTCTCTTCTCCCAGGCAACCAGCAATAGAACAAGGGGACACAGTCTCAAGTTGTGCCAGGGTAGGTATAAGCTGGATGTTAGGAGGAAGTTCTTCCCAGAGAGAGTGATTTGTCATTGGAATGGGCTGCCCAGGGAGGTGGTGGAGGCACTGTCCCTTGAGGTCTTCAAGAAAAGTCTGGATGAGCACTTGGTGCTATGGCCTAGTTGACTGGTTAGGGCTGGGTGATAGGTTGGACTGGATGATCTTGGAGGTCTCTTCCAACCTCATTGATTCTATGATTCTAAGTTATTGGAACTGAATCACAATTGCTTTTAGCTCTCAGATTGCCAGTTCTAAACTGCATGTTCAAAGGCAAGAATTCATCACCGCATCATGCCACAGATGCAGTTGGGTCTAAATGGATGGCTTTGATAACCCAACGAGCACGAATGGGTAATCTTGATTGTCCTGGCCTAGTGGAGGTGATCTCCAGCTGGCCAGAAGGCACAGACTGTACCAAACCTCCAGAGGAGAAAATAATCCATGCTGAAGAAGCTCCTCCCTATGGTGATCTCTCTGGTCAGGAAAAGAACTATGCTTTGTTCACAGACGGTTCCTGTTGTCTTGTTGGGAACAAGCAAAGATGGAAGTCAACAGTCTGTAGTCCTACCAGGAGAGTTACTGAAGCGAGAGATGGAGAAGGAGAATCCGGTCAATTTGCTGAGATAAAAGTTGTCCAGATTGTTCTTGATGTGGCTGAACGCGAAAATTAGGGCCTATCCTTTACCTCTACACTGACTCATACACCAGCTTCAGGAAAGATTGAAGACGTCAATGGTTTGCTGAAAACTACCTTAAAGGCCATGGGGGGTGGAATTCTAAAAAAATGGGACGAGCATTTAGCACAAGCAACCTAGTTGGTAAATAGTAGAGGTTCAGCAAACAGAGCAGGACCTGCACAATCAGATTTGGTCCAAACAGTAGAGGGTGATAAAGTTCCTGTTGTATGTGAAAAGAATCTGTTAGGGAAAACTGTTTGGGTATTTTCTCCTTCTGGCACAGGGAAACCTGTCCGAGGGGTGGTGTCTGCTGAAGGTCCTGGTCATACCTGCTGGGTAGTGTAGGAGAATGGTGAAATCCAGTGTATTCCCCAGAGAAATCTAACCTTAGCTTAGAGAGTTTAAATTTAGGGTGTATAATACAATCTGTTAGGTGTTTTCTGTTCTAAGTACCATCGGCATCCAATGAAAGAATCTACGAGAGAATCTACAGTACGTGAGCATGAACCCAACGTCACCTGGGAGTCCCTGTTTTCATCTCATCTGTGAAGAGACAAACTGTTCACTGTTTTCTGAACTTTTGAATCACCTACATCTCAGATAGTAGAAATGAAGTGTGAACTGAAGTTGTAATATTCTTTAGTGTAAATATTGTTTTAGATTAGATCAGATAGTTCTCAGCAATACTCTGAGTGACATAGTCAGCGGTGGATTGTGCTAGTTTGAAGCTAGCTAGAATGTTTTGGTGGGAAGGACTAGATTACAGGTTGTGAAAGAGAAAACAAGGGTGATGTCTACTTCACTCATAGGCTTGCTAAGAGGTATAGAACAAGAATCCAAACAGAGATAAGGCACTTCTGCCTGGGAGGTCTGAGCTGCATTTTTTTTCTCTCTAGCCTCTATGCTATTTCTCTTGTTAATTCACTTTGCTTCCTACCCCCTGGCACCGATCTTGGTGGAGGGGAGAAATTAATTGGTGCGAGATAATACTTTATAAAAATATATATTTGTTAAACTCAATATTCTGAAGTCTCGCCACCCCCAACCACTGTATATTGATATTAATAGGATTCTACATGGTTATGGAAGACTTTCTAGGATTAATACCGCACCATAACTTATTAATAACTAGCAAACAGTTAAAACTATAAACAGAGAGAGGAGTTTTCCCCACAGCAAATGCTGCTTGAGGTCTATATGCTGCTTGCCCAGCTGGTGGGCTGAAAGCTCTTTCTGCTCTATGGCAGGAGGCAATAGATATTACAGAAACATTAAAGCATTCACTCACAATTCTGATGAATCAATAATCACCCTCCGGGGCTACATCACAGTGTATTACTAGCATCCAAACTTCAGGGGAGTCTTTGCCCATGGACTTTGAGTCTGGAATCCTCCTGGCTTCAGAAAAAGGAGATTCTTCCCTGTTTCTGGGGAAATGACCTTGTGCTGCTGGCTTCTTCTGGATGCTCTGTCCAGGGATTCTTAGGCAGTACCTTCAGGTGCAGAGGCAGGATGTTATGCTGTCTCAGCACAATTTCATGCTGGCTAGCAAGCCCATCGCATGCAGACAATTGGGGTCTGCTACTGGTTAACTAAGCGGCAGTGGCACGCTTGCCAAGTAGTGATAAGGCAGTGGGCATGCAATAGCATACACGGCTGCATGGGAGACTGAGCTCTGTAGGTAAAGGTAGGTAATTCAGAATCTGGTCCTGATAACTCACCACAGTGGCGTGAAAGTGTGCACAGCTGGCTGGGAGACTATGGGCTCCACATATATACAGGCAGGCTTAAGTGAGCTCTGCAAGTGAGTAGGCAGGCAGGCAAGCAATGCAGGGATCCCGCACACATTGTTTACCTGTGTACCCCTGTTTATTGAATGTGGGCTGAGATTAATGGCCCTTTGGCCACTAGAATGACCAATCAGGTTTTGGCAGTCAACCAAACAATACTATAATAGGCAAAAGACACAGGCCTGGACTTTCCAAATATGGGAATCACATGGACTTTAGGCAGGCACGAGCTGGGCGTGTGGGGGCTTACACAACATGTTTATAACCAGGGGTCCTGGGCAGACCAGACTTTGTGGCACCAGGCCTATTGCGCCCCTTTTATCCATTTAATGTGCTTACCTCTGGTGTGGGCAGAAAAACATGCCCATGCAGGGCAAGGCATAAATAAGCCTATTTTGGGGCCTAGAAGCCCTCCACAATATATGCACAGCTAACTTACTTTGGGATTGGTACACATGTAAGGCATAGATAGGCTAAGGCTCTGTGTGAGATACAGATAGGGTAAGGCTTAGCAAAAACATTTATGGGTCAGCCTCCTGTGGCCAGCTGATCCTGTCCCCTTGCATCTTGACATGGGGGTTTGTTTCACAGTATCACAGTATCATCAGGGTTGGAAGAGACCTCACAGATCATCAAGTCCAACCCTTTACCACAGAGCTCAAGGCTAGACCATGGCACCAAGTGCCACGTCCAACCGCACGGCGACTCCACCACCTCCCCGGCGACTCCACCACCTCCCCGGGGCAGCCCATTCCAGTGTCCAATGACTCTCTCAGTGAAGAACTTTCTCCTCACCTCAAGCCTAAAAACAACTGTGCACAACAGTCCCTACCAAGAACCCAGGACATGGCCCCTGTGGGGATCAAAGCCACAACCTTGGCCTTATTAGCAGTATGCTCTAACCAACTGAGCTAACCAGCCTTAGTTCCTGCCTCTGAGATGGGCTCAAAGACACTCTTGGCAGCCCAGGTTGCTCATGTTTATCAAATCATGTCCTTTGTCAGCAAGAAATCCATCCACATGTCTTGTAATGGGGACTCCCGAACTGGATGCAGTACTCCAGGTGGGGTCTCACCAGAGTGGAGTAGAGGGGGACAATCATCTCCCTCGACCTGCTGGCCACACTTCTGATGCAGCTCAGGGTCTGTTTGGCCCTCCAGGCTGCAAATGCACACTGCTGGCTCAACTTATATAAAGAGTTTTGCATCCAGAGGTTTGAGCCTTTTTAAATCTCTTGTCATGCTGGCAAAACTGCATCTCAGTGGGAAGGGATTCTTAGAAAAACCCTTTGGCGAGGCCAGGGCAAGGAATAACTAAATGTAGAATCTCGCCTATGTTTATTTCTGTCTAAGCCACTGGGAACAACTTGATTTCACAGGAAAGGGAGAAAAGGTGAATATTTTATAACTTTTTTTTTACCCATCTAGATACTAACACGCATTTATCAGCAGCTACACATAAAGCCATCTCAATAAGTGGATGACAATTTCAGATGGAAATAAGCAGGATTAGAATCAGTAGTCATTCTTTATTTAAATCTGTGAAAATATTTCCCAAAAGAATTTTTCCCTTAGTAAGGAAAAAGGAATAATTTTGTAGTGGTCATAATAATAAAAACATGCAGGTGGAGAGGTAGGGAGTTAGGGAAAAGAGCCTGAGACCCCCAAAGATGTTGATCACTACACTAAGATGGTACAAACTCACATTTCAACTACCTCCAAAATAGTCTAGGCATGCTGGAGATCAGGGCTGCAGTTGTGATAGACAAGCAAGATGATGTCACACCTGCTGACATCTGGGTTGGTCTCATTGCTTTAGAGTCTCCAAATGCAGACTAATTCATCCTTACAGTGATCATGTTTCCTGTGTTATTAAAAGAAGGGAAGTATCTTATTCCCCACTCCATCCTTCCAATAAACCTGCACATACAGACCCTGCAATACCAGTTTACAGGCTGGGATCAGTTTGGTTTATGCAGTTACCTCTCTGAAAATTTGCACTGGCTCACTCAGAGCTGATTGCAGCACTTTCCAGCAGGGTGACACAGCCTTTACACTAATCCTTATTTTCCCAGTGTCTTCACAGTT
Organism: Pogoniulus pusillus; assembly: GCF_015220805.1. Classification (NCBI taxonomy): domain Eukaryota; kingdom Metazoa; phylum Chordata; class Aves; order Piciformes; family Lybiidae; genus Pogoniulus; species Pogoniulus pusillus. Next base: position 18,569,944 of record NC_087265.1, read on the forward strand.
CCGTGCAACTGACACTAAAATTTTCTATTAAATTTAAAGAGAAATTCCTTTACCCTATCTACCTCTAGGAAATGATACAGTTAAAACAGTGGCCAGAAATTGTTTCAGATACAGATACACCATGGATTTTCACAGTAGTTTCAACACCAGCTACTGACTTGAGCTTTTTTTTGCTCATTAGTAATCTTATTGTCATCAGGAATTAGTTTCTTGATCTTTCTATCTGGAGGAGAAAAAAAATGCAGAAGAAAATCTTTAATCTGACAAAAACAGTCTTAAATAATGGGTTTCTTAGCACTGACACAAGACACATATTTTAATTAATATTGGATATGTGTCCCCAGAAATCTTGCATGAAATATTTAAAATATATACATAAAAATAAATATTTTTTTCTTAGCTAAGGGCAAAGTTCTCATTTACCTAAATCAATGCTATCGATTTATGGATGATGTTTGGTCTTTATGTGTTATATCAGTTTGAGTAGATCCCTTGGCTTCCCTTGCTAGGTTTACTGGATTGCCTTGGAAAGCAATATACTTTGTTCAAAATGTGCTAAAAGCAACAGCAATACTGGTAAAACATGCAACAGCATTCTTTTTTTTTCACTATTTAAAACAATATCACTGTTTTAAATGCTCATGCAGACAAGTTCAGAAATACTGGCACAGATGGAAAGATGGACCAAATGACAAATCCAAGCATGTTTGTGGCTTGGACAAAAATCTGTGCCAGTGCAGCACCTGGGTAAAATGACTCCTTGTTCATCAATATGATTAGATGGTCATAATCTGTTTATTTCCAGTGTTACAGAGACTTATATGCTTTCTTGCAAGAGGTGTGCTCCACTAAGATTGGTTACATATAGAGGGTACAGGGTTACATGTGAGGCATGGATAGGGTAATATACCATAACAATCTGAGGGTCAGCCTCTGGGGCTGGCTAACTCTGCCCACTGCAGCTGTGTGTGGGGTGTGCTATCCAGCATCTGGTATCTTAACTCCCAAGACAGGCCCAAGGACACTTCACAGCACAGGTTGCTCATGTTTATCATTTCATGTCCTCTTCTAGCAAGAAATTCTCCAACAAATCTGTCCCCATATTTCATGGAAAGGTTAGCAAAATGTCAACCTGTCACATATTAATAAGAGTAAAAATAACAACACTTCATGTTTGAATGCAAATATAGTATGTGTATCCTAAGGCTTCCAGCAAACATTAGCACATCAGCCCCAGAAACACAATGTTTTCCTTTACAGATAGGGAGAAAATGAAGCTAGAGCAGGAAGAATGAAGGACTCCATATTGTATCCAGAGGTGAAAGCAGACAGATGAGAAAAGGGAGATGTTACAAGGGAATGGAGTTTCCAAACCACCATCAAGTGTGATTAGTGAAGGCTGTCTTATTATTTTGATATGGTTTATTTGTAAATTAGTTCCAGATCTGGTGTAAATCAGTACTAAGTGTAATGGCATTATGGTAATACGCACAGTCTAGACCTGTTGTGCAGTAAATATTACAAAATCACAGAATTAGATGTTGGAAGGGATCTCCAGAGATCATTGAGTCCAACTGCCCTGCCAAAGCAAGATCTCTTAGGTTAGTTTGCACAGGAATGCATCCAGGCAGGTTTTGAAAGTCTCCAGAGAAGGAGACTCCACAACCTCTCTGGGCAGCCTGTTTCAGTGCTCTGTCATTATAAAGAAGTTTCTCCTCATGTTGAAATGTAACCGTCTAGGTTCAAGTTTGTAGCCATTGCTCCTTGTCTTTTTGCTGAGGACCACCAAAAAGAGATTGGCTCTATCCACTTGACACCCATCCCTCAGATATTTATAGATGTTGATGAGATCTTGCCTCAGTCTTCTCCAGACCAAACAGCCCCAAGTCTCTCAGTCTCTCTTTACAGGGGGAGGATGATGAAGTCCTCCAATCATCCCAATGCCTCTCTAGTGGACTCTCTCCAGCATGCCCCCATCTCTCAGGGAGAGATTAATAGCATATTGATGGAGTGAGGTTTTATTTTAATCTGCTTCCTACTATCCAAATGCTGCAAATGTCCTTTTCTTAAAAAAAAAAAAATCACAATCAAAAGCAAATCCAGCAATAATTTTCACTAACTTGACTCTAATTGAACTGTCATGTGTGTCACCATTCCAGAGAAATGGTGATTCCCACAATCAGCTGAAAGGAAGGAGATGCAGGAGAAAAAAGACAGAGACACAGTTAAGAAGAATTTATTCAGCTTTATTTGACAAGTTTTATTACACTGAGAAAACATAACATATCTAATCTCCTTACAGTTGTTGCCTTTATTACTTAAATCCTATTAGATATAAAATTGTTTCTATTTGTCAATGACATGATATCTTCTATTATTATTATTATTATCATCATCAGAGTCTTACAAGAATGCCCATGAACATTATTTCTGGTCCATCTTCTTACCAATAGTTGAGGGTATGCTGTGATGTTTCCTGTTTAAATGGCCTGCTTTTTCAAGAGTCCTGGAGAGTTGTGTGTGTTGTTAGCACACACACAGTGCCACTAAATAAAGCTTAGTAAGTAATGAAAAACCTCTGCAAACAGTATAGCTAATGATTTCTATTACAGGTGCTGAAATTCCAGGCATATTGGACTCAGTTGTATACTTACCCATATGAAGACTTTGAAGCAAAGCCTTTGAAGCAAAGCCTTTGATTATTGTACACAGGTTTTTCAATTTGGCACTTGTAATACATGACTTCTCCATTTTTCACAGAAGAATGAAGGACATTCTTTTTCCAGCAGGATTTCCCATTATTGCAAATAAACACTGTTGCTGCACTGCCTCTTTATTTCCTTGTCCCTAGCATAACCTATCCTATGACTCACCAGACTCTGACTTAGTAGAATGAAAAGGATATCCCTATCACAAAGTCCAACTGGAAGTGAAATCTGGTCGCTCATGGCCAGCTATGACACCATATGACCTGATGCCCCTTCCTATGATTCATTTATACTTCATTTCCACATGGACAACATTTAATTTTTGAGGTGAAAGATTTTAGTTTCTGGGAAGCAGATTTTTAACTTGACTGCAAATGAACATTGTAACATGGCAATATCAAAGCTCTGTAACTGCAGCTTTTACCAGATGTTTTTTGATCAGACATTCTTGCAATATCATCATTTTTGGTCAGAAAAAGGGTAAAAGAATCAATTAAGCAGAAGTGTCTTGCTCACAATGCTCCAGCAGTCTAGAATATACCATTAGCATTCTTCAGATGCCTGCCCTTGCCTGCACTGGGATCTTCATATTCATTCCATTAAAAAGGGCACTTTCATTCTAAAGAAAATTAGTATTTGAGACTCTCAGTGCCGTAAAAGTTTAACAAATGAGTAAGACACTGATTCTGGATGCATAACAATAAGGAGGGGGAGTTGTTTTCTCTTTTGCCTATTGTTTTTTATTGTTATTGCAATTTCTCTCTCTTTTTATTAGTTTAATTTTCTTTCATGTAATTTTGTTTTTATAGAGAAGATTTGTTCCTGCTGTATCTTTGGTAGAATTTTAGGAGAGACACCAATTTGTGTCTTCCAGAAATAAAGAAAATATTTATACCTCTCTCAAAGCTTTCATATTTAGATTGTAAGTGCAATTTTATTTTACCTTCTCTTTATTGACTATAATAGTCATGGCCAAGAAATGGCTTATGAGCATGACCTGCTTGTTTATCAAATGTGTGGATTTTCTGACTGCATATTTTAGCATGCTGAGATGGAAAAGGCATTAATTTTGGACAGAATATGTACAGAAATTAAGTGAAAAATCCAGGATCTGGGAATTGCTGTCTTCAGCAGGAGCAAGATACTGCATGGTCTCCATTCTCCAATAGCTTGTTCCTACAGGAAACAAAACTGCATAATGTACACCATCTTACAAAGGAACTCTGTCAAGCCAGTTACCAACATACTGGATGGTTGGGCAGCACTCTGAGGTGGACAGCATTGAATTGGGAAGTTGGATGAGTTCACAGGCATTAGTCTAAATACATCTGAAAACAACTGTATCTTCCAGGAGGATGAAAGAAAAGTCAGAATCATGGGAGGTAAAGATGTGTTTTGGAGAAGTTAAGGTAACTCACAGAAAAGTGATAAAGAAAAAAAAAAAGTACTGATAAAAAAGCAGGATATAAATGGAGGCTTCCTTGTTGTGACTTCTGGCCCTCCACAAAACTGACTAGCTCCACAAAAAACAAGAAAAAGAGAAGAGTTATAGTTGTTGGGGACTCCATCTTGAGGGGGACAGAGGGACCCATTTGTCGTCCTGACCCGTCTCACAGGGAGGTCTGCTCCCTTCCTGGTGCCCGGGTTAGGGACATCACCAGGAGAATCCCTAACCTAATACAGCCTTCTGATTATTACCCCTTGCTGGTAATACAGGCTGGCAGGGATGAAATTGAAAAGAGGGGGACCAGGGCAATTAAAAAGGAATTTAAGGCCCTGGGGAAATTGATAGATGGGGCGGGAGCACAGGTGGTGTTCTGCTCAGTTCCCTCTGTGGCAAGGGAGTTCACAGAGAGGAACAGCAGAACCTACAATATCAATAAATGGCTCAAGGGATGGTGCCAGCAGCGGCGTTTTGGTTTTTTTGACCACAGGGGAACTTTTACTGCGCCAGACCTACTTGATCGTGATGGGGTGCAGTTGTCTAGGAGGGGCAGGAGAGTCCTGGCACTGGAGTTGGCAGGGCTCATTATGCGGGCTTTAAACTAGGTCTGAAGGGGGTGGGTGAGGCAATTACTCTCTCTGAGAAGGAGAGAGTGGGAAGGAAACTAGGGACAATTGAGGAATCGAGAGCCCAGCTGAAGTGCATCTACACCAATGCATGCAGCTTGGGTAACAAGCAGGAGGAATTGGAAGTCCTGGTCCACCAGGGTGACTATGATATAGTTGCCAATTCAGAAACTTGGTGGGATGACAGGCATGACTGGGCTGCTATACTGGGGGGATATAACCTCTTCAGGAGAGATAGGCAAGGGAGAAGAGGAGGAGGGCTGGCTCTGTATATTAGGGAGTCACTCCATGCCACTGAGATTGAGGTGAGGGATGAAGGGGTTGAGAGCTTGTGGGTCAAAATCAGAGGGAGGACAAACAAATCTGACATCCTGGTTGGAGTCTGTTATAGACCACCCAACCAGGATGACGAAACAGACGAGATATTTTACAAACAGCTGGAGGCTGTCTCAAGATCATCAGATCTTGTCCTTGTGGGCGACTTTAACCTGCCAGATATCTGCTGGGAACTTAATTCAGCAGAGAGGAGGCAGTCCAGGAGATTTCTAGAGTGCATGGAGGACAGCTTCATGTCCCAGCAGTTCAGCAGTTAAGTGAGCCTACTAGGGGTCAAGCTCAGCTTGACCTGCTGCTCTCCAACAGAGAAGGGCTGGTAGGAGATGTGGCAGTGGGAGGCTGCCTGGGGTGTAGTGATCACAAGTTAGTGGAGTTTTCAATATGCAGGGAGGTAGGGAGGCACTACAACAAAACCTACACCTTGGACTTTCGGAGGGCAAACTTCAATTTGCTTAAGAAACTTATTTCCAAAGTCCCCTGGGCAGCAGTCCTTGAGAACAAAGGGGTCCAGGATAGTTGGACCTACTTTAAACAGGAGCTCTTGAAGGCACAGGAGCTGGCAGTTCCCACGTGCCGAAAGATGAGCTGTCGGGGAAGGTGACCAGCCTGGATGAGTAAACAGCTCCTGAAGGAATTGGGGGAAAAAAAGAGGGTGTATCACCTCTGGAAGGAGGGGAAGGCTTCTCCTGATGTGTTTAAGGAGATAGCCTGATTATGCAGGAGAAAAATTAGAGAGGCTAAGGCTCAGCTAGAACTTAGGCTGGCCACTTCCATGAAGGATAACAAAAAACACTTTTATAAATTTATCAACGCAAAAAGGAAGGGCAAGAAGAGCCTCCACTGCTTACTGGACCAGGAGGGGAATACTATAACTGATGATGTAGAAAAGGCTGAGGTCCTGAATGCCTTCTTTGCCTCAGTTTTCAACAGTAAGGAGGGAGGAGTTCAGGGCAAGTGGCCTCTTGAACTGGGGGATGGGGTCGGGGAGCGGTGTGTTCCCCTGGAAATTCATGAAGAATTAGTTCAGGACCTGCTGAGCCACCTGGACACCCACAAGTCCATGGGACCAGATAGGATCCATCCCAGGGTGCTGAGAGAGCTGGCAGCTGAGCTGGCCAAGCCCCTCTCCATCATTTTCCATCAGTCCTGGCTCACCGGAGAGGTCCCAGGAGACTGGAAAATGGGCAACGTGGTCCCCATCCATAAGAAGGGTCGGATGGAGGAACCTGGGAACTACAGACCCATCAGCCTGACCTCAGTGCCAGGGAAACTGATGGAGCAGGTTATCTTGGAGGTGATAAGAGCGCACCTGAGGGATGGCAAAGGGCTCAGGTCCAACCAGCATGGGTTTAGGAAGGGCAGATCCTGCCTCTCCAACCTGATCTCCTTCTATGATCAGGTGACCCGCTTGGTGGATGTGGGGAGGCCTGTGGATGTGGTCTATCTGGACTTCAGCAAGGCCTTTGACACTGTCCCCCACAGCAAACTGCTGGCTAAGCTGTCAGCCCATGGCTTGGATGGCAACACTCTGTGCTGGGTTAGGAACTGGCTGGAGGGCCGGACCCAGAGAGTAGTGGTGAATGGTGCCACATCCAGCTGGTGGCCAGTCACTAGTGGTGTCCCTCAGGGATCTGTGCTGGGCCCCATCCTCTTTAACATCTTCATAGATGATCTGGATGAGGGCATGGAGTCAGTCATCAGCAAGTTTGCAGATGACACCAAGCTGGGGGCAGATGTGACTGAGTTGGAGGGCAGAAGGGCTCTGCAGCGGGACCTTGACCACCTGGACAGATGGGCAGAGTCCAATAGGATGGCATTCAATAGCTCCAAGTGCAGGGTGCTGCACTTTGGCCACAACAACCCCATGCAGAGATACAGGCTGGGGTTGGAGTGGCTGGAGAGCAGCCAGACAGAGAGGGATCTGGGGGTGCTGATTGATACCCGCCTGAACATGAGTCAGCAGTGTGCCCAGGTGGCCAAGAGAGCCAATGGCATCCTGGCCTGCATGAGGAATGGTGTGGTCAGCAGGAGCAGGGAGGTCATTCTGCCCCTATACTCTGCACTGGTTAGACCACACCTTGAGTGCTGTGTTCAGTTCTGGGCCCCCCAGTTTAGAAGGGACGTTGAGATGCTTGAGCGTGTCCAGAGAAGGGTGACGAGGCTGGTGAGAAGCCTTGAGCACAAGCCCTATGAGGAGAGGCTGAGGGAGCTGGGATTGTTTAGCCTGGAGAAGAGGAGGCTCAGGGGAGACCTTATTGCTGTCTACAACTACCTGAGGGGTGGTTGTGGCCAGGAGGAGGCCACTCTCAGGTGGCCAGCGCCAGAACAAGAGGACACAGCCTCAGGCTGCACCAGGGGAGATTTAAGCTTGAGGTGAGGAGGAAGTTCTTCACTGAGAGAGTCATTGGACACTGGAATGGGCTGCCCCGGGGAGGTGGTGGAGTCGCTGTCCCTGGGGCAGCTCAAGGCAAGGTTGGACATGGCACTTGGTGCCATGGTCTAGCCTTGAGCTCTGTGGTAAAGGGTTGGACTTGATGATCTGTGAGGTCTCTTCCAACCCTGATGATACTGTGATACTGTGATTTCAAAGCATCCAGGTAAATACAAGTATGTTTCATATCTTAAGACTCATGTTTTAAGCACATCTTTTGGTGATCTATTGGGTCATTTTCTTGCTGGCTGTATTTCTGACAGCCACTTGTAACTTAGCTTTGGAAATAGGAAGTCCAAGGACTCAGTACAAAAAAATCACAATAATACAGACGCAACCAGAACTGTGGAAGGAGGTAAATCTCTTCAAAGCACGTAGAACAAATTTAATGAAAAAAAAAACTTGGTCATCTAAAATTACACTTGGAAAGTTTCTATATTTCTAAGACTTGTGCTGTAATATAATGCTATTTTACAATCCAGAAGAATCTGATCTCATTAGGAATTCCATCCATTTGCAGGAGAGATTTTTAATGAGCCACAACCACAGAGACTGTTGCATGTGCTGTATTCCATATACAAGGAAAGCTAGTGGAATGTGTGAAAGGTTACCCTTTGGGCATCTCCAGGTGAACCACATCAGACTTTGGTTCACCGGGTGACATTTGGGACCATTCAGGGTCAGAAACTGGAGAACCCCTTGTTCTTTAGTGCAAGGGCTAACCTGCCTGCTCTCCCAACACAAAAGTGAGGGGAAAGGTAACACACAAATCTCAGGGTTGAGATAAAGAGATAAGAGTTTCATATAACATATCATAATCACAATGCATAATTACCTTAGATAATAATCAATCTAATTATACAGTGCATGATTACTTTAGCTTAACCTATTTGCAGAAGAACCACAGTGAAACACAGGAGAAAAAACAGCATAAAACATAAAACCAAACCCAGGTGCTACCCCAGTCCTACCTTTTTATCACCATGAATCTGGGACCCAGAATCAGCAACTGGAACAGGAAGCCTTCCATGTTGCAGTCTGAACTTCAAGCCCCATAATACTTTGCTCCAGTTAGCACTTTCACTTTTGGAGCTGGCATGACTGCTGAATCTTATGAATAACAGCAGCATGCTCAACTCAATCTATGAAACCCCTAAAGCAGAATATAACCATCAACTTTGCCACAAAATCATCTGCTACAGTGAGAAGTAAGGCCCTTTCATCTAAAAGGTTTTCCATCACTGCAGTCTGAGGGAAGGAGAGAAAGGCATCTAATGCCCAGCATACAGGCATATTCTGAATTGTTTCTGCTATCATGGTTTGGGAGTTACCCCCCTACCCTGCCCCAAGTTACCCAGCCTAGACTCAGCAGGCTACGGGTAAAGGACTGAAGTTATATTTGCATATTACCACAATTTACAAGCATATATATACACAAAAATATACAGTTATATACAAGATAAAAGTAATACAGAAACACAAAATCCTTCCCAAAGCAATCAGATTGCCCAGAGGCTTCTGATCGAAACCTTCTCCCTTGCACCTTTCCCTCCCTTCAGAAGTAATCAGATCAACCCACATATATCTCACGTGATAAATCTGGAGAGATCTGAGGTGAGATGTCAAAAAAGACAATAAGGAGGTTAGAGGATAAAGGATTAGGTCAGATTAAAGAGTTAAGGCAGAGGCAACCACAGAGACCAGACCACCAGAAAGAAGGAACAGAACTGAGAGCTGAGCAGTGCGTGAGAAGTGGGTGTCTTATCTAGATTTTGAATAGTTGTGTTTCTCAGCAGAAAAGTGAGAGATATAGGTTACTAGTTTGTTTGGTTTGGTTTTGTTTTTATTTGCTTTGTTTATTTTTTTTCATCTCATAGCTAAGGATTTAATTTCTCTCAGTAAAATATTCCAATTAGCCCCAAACCAGTACAATCAGTCCCTCTATATCACTCACTGTTCTGCTGAGTACTGTCTAATCTAAAACAATATTTACAATAATGTATATTACAAGTTCAGTTCATGCTTCATTCTGGCTAACACAGATGTAGGTGATTCCAAAGCTCAGAAAACAGAAAACAGGGACTCCCAGGTGACACTGGGTTCACATTCATGTACTGTAGATTCTCTCATAGATTCTGTCTTTGGACACCCAATAGTACCTAGAACAGAAAACTACTAACAGCTTGTATTATACACTCTGAATCTAAGCTCTCTCAACTAAAGTTATTTTCTCTGTGGAATATGCTGGATTTCACAATTCTCCTGCATTACCCAATAGGTATGACCAGGACCTTCAGCAGAAACCACCCCTCAGACAGGTTTCCCTTTACCTGAAGGAGAAAATACCCAAATAGTTTTCCCTAACAGATTCTTTTAACGTACAACAGGAACTTTATTACTGTCTACTGTTTGGACCAAGTCTGATTGTGCAGTTCCTGCTCTGTTTATGGAACCTCTACTATTTACCAGCCATGTTGCTTGTGCTAAATGTTTGTCCCAGTTTTTCAGAGTTCCACCCCCCATGGCCTTTAGGGTGGTTTTCAGCAAACTGTTGTAACATTCATTCTTCCCTGAAGCTGGTGCATAGTAGGGTATGTGGTGGCTCTTCGGCCCAGTTTTTGTAAGATTGTTCTTGAAATGAGTGCCATTGTCTGACTCGATTCTCTGTGGAGTTCCATGTCTCCACATGATCTGTCTTTCCATACCAAGACTGGTGTTACGTGCAGTAGCATGTGAAACTGGATGGCTTTCCAGCCATCTGATGCTTGCCTCTGCCATTGTTAGTACATACTGCTTGCCAGAACATGATTGAGGTAAAATGATTGTGACGGATTATGCAAAATTAATAATCTGTATTAATTTTGATATCCAAGTGAAGATTGTTAATAACTATGAAAACTGTTTATAAAGGGTTCATAAGATTATTTCTGGGTAATAGTTTCCATTTAAATTATATTTAACAATGAGCATCTTCATACAGACATTACTAAAGGGAGTAATTTCTGTATTAATATGAGGTTTGGATACCAAAGGACTCTTCAAAACTGTGCTCTGTGCTGAAAGGTATATTTAATCTTTCCTGTTTAGGTTATGAGAGTGTATTCAAGACTGGCATAAAGTTGTGCTTTGCATTCTAGTAAGTAATAGGATGGATTAAAATCATTACGAAGCCTAACCTAAATCCATAGATCTGCTGAAGAAGATTATTTCCCAGTACCCTTCATTCTTCCTTGGGGCACAAGGCAACGTCTGGAGTAAGGTAGGGGAGTGGGAGAAGGTGGAAGAGTGGTTGGGAGCCCATCCTGGTGTCGCAGAGGGGTATTCTGCTGCTGCTGTTGTGGAGGGCCTGCAGGCCCGAAAGCTGGCTTATTTATGCCTGCTCTGCCTAGACCTGTCTCTCTGCCTGCACCAGGGGTAAACGAGAACAAAGGGACACCTGATTGTGTAAGTCCCCACATGCCCAGCATGAGCCTGCCTGGTGCTGGGCCCATGTGATTCTCATGTTTGAAATCCAGGCCTGTGGGTTTTACTTAATGTGCTAGTGTTCGGCTGACTGCCAACCTGATTGGTTATTCGAGTGGCCAATGAGACCCTTAACTCTCGGCCCACATTTGATAAATAGGGGTACACAGGCTCACATGCAGGGCCTTCCCCACGTTACTTGCGGCTCTGCCACATGCTTGCTTCCCTGCCTGCGTACTTCCTTGCAGCTTTATGCCTGCCTTTGTATGATTGCCTGGTGTGCACATTGCCGTGGGTTGCCGGGAGCAGACCCACTTTTCTGCATTCGATCGGACTGAGGAGCAAGTGTTGGACCCATGCTCAGACTGCATGGAATCCTTCCTCTGCACCTGGAGTTCCTGCCTACGTGCCCCTGGAGAGAGCAGCCAGCAGGATCCAGCAGCATTAGGTCAGAGTGCCATTTTCCCTGAAACCAGAGGATTCCAGCCTCAAAGTCCACAGGCAGAAACCCTGAAGTATTGGACACTTGCAATAGGCTGACGAAGCCCCAGAGGGTGATTAATAATTGATAAGAATTGTGAGTAGATGCCTCTGTAATTTCTATTACCTCTGCCATAAAGCAGGGAGCAGTTTTCAGCTTAGCTTTGTTGGGCAAACAGTATAAGACCTCAGGTGGCATTGAGCCGCGAGAAAACTTTCTCTCTCTGTTAATAGTTTGAATGTTTGCTAGTTATGAATAAGTTTTCTGTAGATATATATCCTAGAATGTCTTCATAACAGTGTAAAGAATCCTTTTAATATTAAAGTTCAGTGGTTGGAGGTGGCAAGTGTTGAAATTTTGGAAGTTAATAAATACATGTTTTTATAAATATCCTCTCGCATTAATTAATTTCTCCCCTCCTCCAAATAGGCATAGGTCTCAGAATACCCCATCCACGACAGCTGCCTATGCCAGTTGTGGTGGAGGGAAGAAATTAATTGGTACGGGAGGATATTTTATAAAAATATATGTTTATTAACTTCAATATTCTGAACTCTAGCCACCCCCAACAACTGTATATTAATATTAAAAGGATTTTACATGGTTATGAAAGACATTCTAGTATTAATACTGCACCATAACTTTTTAATAATTAGCAAACATTCAAACTATAAACAGAGAGAGGAGTTTTCCCACGGCAAATACCACATGGGGGTCTCTATGCTGCTTGTCCAGCAGGTGGGCTGAAAGCTCTTTCTGCTCTATGGCAGGAGGCAATAGAAATTACAGAGGCATTAAAGCATTTACTTATAAATTCTGATTAATTATCAATCACCCTCTGGGGCTATGTCACAGTCTATTACAAGTGTCCAAATTTCAGAGGAGTCTTTGCCCGTGGACTTTGAGTCTGGAATCCTCCTGGCTTCAGGGGAAAGGAGAATCTTCCTAGTTTCTGGGGAAATGACTGTCTCTGATCTTGCTCTCCTGGCGAAGAATGCAATTTCTGCCCTTGTCTCCTGGCTTCTCCTGGATGCTCTGTCCAGGGACTCTTGACAGGACCTCAGGTGCAGAGGGGGTACGATGCCATGCAGTCTGAGCAAGGTCTCACACTGGCTAGCAGGCCGATAGCATGCAGGCAAGTGGAGTCTGCTCCTGGTTAACTCAGCAGCATTGACATGCTTACCAGGCAATGATAAGGCAGCGGGAGTGCAATAGTACATGCAGCTGCACAGAAGTCTGAGCTCCATAGGTAAAGGCAGGCAATACAGGATCTGGTCCTGATAACTCACCACAGTGGTGTGCAAGTGTGCACAGCTGGCTGGGAGACTATGGGAGATACTGTCTCCGTAATAACAGCAAAGCAAATAGGCATAAGCAGTGCTTGTAAGTCTAAGCCTAATAATTAGCGAGTGAGTGAGCAAGTGAGCGTGAGTAATGCAGGGGAGTCCGAGCATGTTGTTTACCTGTGTGCTTCTATTTATCAAATGTGGGCTGAGATTAATGGCCCTTTGGACACCACAATGACCAATCAGGTTATGGCAGTCAGCCAAACAATACCATAATAGGCGAAAGCCACAGGCCTGGACTTTCCAAATATGGTAAACACATGGGCCTAACACCTGGCAAGCATGAGCTGGGCGCATGGACTTACACAAACATGTTTACATTCACATTATACAACCTGGACCCTGGGCAGGCCAGGCTTCATGGCACCAGGCCAACTGTGCCACTTTTATCCACTTAATGTATTTACCTCTGGTTTGGGCAGAAAAAATGTCCATGCAGGGCAAGGCATAAATAAGCCTATTTTTGGGCCTACATGCCCTCCACAACACCTGGGGACTCAGGTTTCTGGGAGATGTGTTGTGTTTCTGTATTACCTTTTACCTTGTATATTTCTGTATGTAACTGTATATACTGTAAGTATCTGCTTGTATATTGTGCTAAGCTGTAAATATAAAGCTTAATTCAATTTCCAGAGACGTCTGACTCTAGTCTGGGTGATTTCCAAAGTGGGGGGGAGTGGGTAACACCCAAACCACCACATCCTTTATTTTGGCACTCCAAATTAATTTTAAGTGATTGCTAACTAACTCTAGGAATCAGAATGAAACTAATGAAGCTTTTTTATTTAGTGGGGGCTGTTGTGTGGCCTATCTTCTGCTTTCTGGTGTATAATTGGCTTAAGGCACAAATTGGTTATTTTTTGTTTAATCTAATTTTGAAGAAGATAAAATCAAAGATTACCAGCATTTTTTGGAGTTGTGGGAATTTCATCCTTGGATATATAGGATTTAACGTTACTGAGTCTTTTAAGAGTAACATGACAGGAATATTTACCAGTAGCATTACAGGGAATGGAAATAATTCTGCTTTGTCCACAGCTTTAATGAGAGTGATCTGGTCTAAGACACAGGTACCTAATCCTTGTTCTGAATTCTACTCATGTGAGACTGTGGTATGTCTGTCATGTGTGATCTTAGATCTTGTAATTTTTGATTTTCACATTAATTTGGCATTATGTAAGAGAAATTTGAGTTTGATGCCTTTAAGAAGCCAAAAGAAATGGAGAGTGTCCCAGACAAACGATAAACAGAGTGAGATAAGTGGCGGTCTGAATCTAAACAATGTTAGCTCAGAGGCAGAGCAAGGGGAGGCCACAACTACACCTCCTCCCCTAGATTCTGAGAAAGCTGTCAATCATAGAATCATAGAATCATAGAATCAACCAGGTTGGAAGAGACCTCCAAGATCATCTAGTCCAACCTATCACCCAGCCCTAACCAATCAACTAGACCATGGCACTAAGTGCCTCATTCAGTCTTTTCTTGAAGACCCCCAGGGACGGTGCCTCCACCACCTCCCTGGGCAGCCCACTCCAATGAGAAATCACTCTCTCTGTCCCAGGTAATAAAAATAACATGGCAAAAAGCCCAGTGTGCTAGTTTGAAGCAGGGTAGAATGTTTTGTTGAGAAAAAGTAGATTATAGGCTGTGAAAGGGAAACAATAGTGATGTCAGCTCCCCTCACAGTCTCACTGAGATGTATGGGAACAAGAAAGAAAAACATTAGATAACATTCTCGCCATTTTGTCTTCACTCTGCTTCTGGCTTCGGACTGAGCTGCAGCTCCCTAACCTCACGTTCCACTAACCTTGCTCCTTAACCTCTTGTCTGAACCTCTATTCTTCCTTAGGACTGGGGTAAGGTTGAGAGGGGCAGGGGGAAGGTGCAGGGGTGGTTGAGAACCCCTCCTGGGGACTCAGGTTTCTGGGAGGGCAGTGGTGTTTCTGTATTACTTTTACTTTGTATATTTCTGTATATAACTGTATATACTGTAAATATCTGCTTGTATATTGTGTTAGCTGTAAATAAATAGCTTCATTTATATTCCCAGAGTCCAGCTGAGTCTAGTGGGGTACTTCTAAAGTGTGGGGGGGCAGGGTACACCCAAACCACCACATATTTTAAATTGGCTTCCCCAACGTGGGGCAAACTCGTTTGAGTGACTGTTAATTAACTCTGGGAATCAGAATGAAGCTAATAAAGCAGCTATTTTACTTGGTGGGGGCTCTTATGTGATCTGTTTTCGGTTTTCTTGCATTAAATTGGATCAAAGCCCTAATTGTTTATTTCTTTCTTAATGTAGCTTATACGAAGGCCAAAGCTAAAGTCACAACCGTTTTCTGGTCCTGGGGTGTCGTGGACGGGTTTTCTCTGTTCCTCCTCTGTTAGGGGGAGGTGAGAAATTAATTTGAGGCGGTTTTGATTTTTTATAAAATTATTTATTAAAATTAATATTTACAAATTTACAACACCCCCAACCACTGTGAAATCATGTTCTTATGCAAGGTTATGAAAATAGCTTTGGGACATATTTACAGGGATTTATTATTAACTGGAAATATCAAATTATTAACAATTATTGACAGAGAGAAATATTTTCTTAGGCTTAATGCCTCTTAACCACTCTAGTGTTTGCCCAGTAGGGACTGAAAGAGTGTGTGCTCTTCAGATAAAGATAACTTATATTACAAAGGAATCAAAGCTTACTGAGGTATGATGGCCTTGAGTATTAATCATTAATCACCCTCCCGGGAATCTGTCTCAGCATGTGCCCAGTACTTGGGGTCTTGGTATAGCTGGAGTCTGTCCCGGCTTGCAAGAGGAATTGATAAAGTGTTTTCTCAGTCTCTGGGGTAAACTGAGTTTTCTCTAACCTTCTCTCCTGGGGTAAGGTAGTCTCTGCCTCGGTGCTGCGGCTTCTGGATGCTGTGCGTGTCCAGGGATGATCAGCTGGCAAGATTTTCCCAATGCAGGAGAAGGATTTGTCCGTGTTTCTTCTGACATGGTTGGGCAGCTAGCAGGCTGCGTTTGCAGGTTTGCAGACCATCTGGAAAGGGGTCTGCTGGCTCTGGGTCTTTCCAGAGTTACAGGATTAACTAGCAAGCAGGGTCTATGCCGTGCTGCAGGGAGATTTAACTCCATAGCTGAATCAAGATAGCTCTAGGCTTTAGGCAGGGGGTCTCGGCTCCCCATATATGTATGGTGCAGGCATGAATGTGCTCTGCTTCTCAAAGGGCTCGCAGGTAGCGTGACTGCACCTTGAGATCAATGCATGAGGTCTGGGCCTCGGTAATGCTTGCAGGTGAGTGAGGCCTGATCCTTTGTCTAGGTCAATGCAAGCAGGTCAGTGCAGCAGGGTGCTGCTGTGGATCAGAGCTGAGTCTAAATGCTCTAAGCTTCTGAACTGGTAAACAGTCTGGACTGTCTGAACAGACTAAACACGTGGTGCTGCTGTGCACCCCTCTTTATAGGCTCTGGGGCCAAGATTCGTGGCTCATTGGACATCTAAAATGACCAGTCAGGTTGGCCGTAAGCCAAACTTTGCCACAATAGGCAGTAGAGACATGCCTGGACCTCCCAATAGGGGATTACCTGGGCTGACCCCAGAGGTACACGGGCTGGGCGTGTGTGTGTCACACAATTTGTTTGCTGCCTCATGGGTCCTGGCAGAACAACATATCTGGGCATGTAGAGGCACAGTGAAGCCTCAGTTCTGGGGCTGCTGCCCCTCCAGCACATGGGGTGATCTCATTTTCGGGTATGCTGGTTTTAATGTCACTGGAAATCTTACCAGTAACATTACAGGGGTATTTGCCAATAATTTTACAATCAATCAAAACACTGCCTTATCTAGAGCACTGATGAGGGTGATTCAACCCCAAACTGAGATGCCAGACATTTGTTCAGGATGTTGTTCATGTAAAACTGTGATGCTTCTCTCATGTGTTACTCTGGGTCTTATAGTTTTGATTTTTCATATTAATTCTGGCATTATGTGTGAAAAATTCAAATGCAATGCCTGCAAGAACTAGGAAAGTCTCTGTCTCAAAACCAAATTCAGGGACAGTTTCTCAACAACTACCTTCTCCCCAGCCAGTCCCTGCACCTCCTTCTCCAGATTCTGGAAAAACTACCAATGTTCCTGGCAGGAATGACAACAAAGATAACAAACCAGGATTGGCAGGCATCCCAGGAGCACAGGCAAACACTCAAAATCAGAATGTCCCCTCTACTGATAATACTAGTAACAGTAGCTCAGCCAGCAGACCAGAATTCTATTAGTTCTAAGGCAGATCTGAACTCACAGACCTCAGGCCAGATCCCCAATGATTCAAACCCTCCAGTAGACACATCCAAGTCTGTTGCTGTGCAGGCCTTTTTGGCACCTGCTAAGGCAAAAGCCAAGACACAGCTTTTGACAAAGTGTGATTCAAAGGAGGATGTAAGAGAGGGGACCTCTGGTGAGCAAAAGGAGGAAGAGGACACATTTAGTCTGCGAGACCTGGCGAACATGCTGAGATCCCAGTACTCAAATGAGAAGAGGGCTGTGAGGTTGGCTGCCAAGAAAGAGGATGGTTCCAATGAGTTTAAGAGTGCTATGAGGAATGTTCTGTTTCTAGGCCAGGGACAACCAGATCAACAAGAGGAAGAGGAGGAGGATGACATCCAGGACTCCAACGATCCCCTCAGAGAGGTCAGGGAAGTTAGGAAGGAATACTCTAGTGAATCAGGTGAGCCAATCCTAAGCTGGCTAGTGAGATGCCGTAGCATTGGTACTAATGCCCTGCAGGTAGGAGACAAGTCTGCCAAGCAGCTGGGACCACTCACTAAGGAGAGTGGAGTGGACAAATACCTAGCAAGTCCTCTTGGTAAGGTTAGCTTGTGGACATGCCTCCTGTTGGCTGTGGCTATGAGATATCCTCCCCAAGATGATCTGCCATGGGTAGCCAAGAAATGGAACACCATTGAGCAGGGAATTAAGCTTCTGAAGGAGTTTGCTGTGAAGGAAGTGCTTTGTGGAGCACATGACCCTGATGACATTCCTCTTGGAACAGGTCTCATGAAGAAGCTTATTTAGCTTGCTCCTTCATCCTATGCTAACATCTTGGCTAGCAGGTTTCTCTCATGGAGTGATAATGGAAGGTTTTTCACTGTTGGTGAATTCACTGACTAGCTCAGGCAGATAGAGGACATCTTGTCACATTCTGCCATAATCTGTGTCACAAAACTCTAGGTACAGAGCTAAAAGATGGCATTAAAGATAGCATTGAGAATGGCATTAAGAATAGCGTGAAAGAATTGAAAGAGGATCTTAAAACCATTTCCAATCTGTTAAAGGATACCATCCCTGCATCATCTGAATGGGTGCATGTTTCTGCCATCAGGAAGAGACACCCACTCCTGCAAGTCAGTTCCAGCCCAGGAGGAGATAAATTGCACCTAGACATCAGCAATCACGTGCATCACTGTGGATAATTCTGCGTGACCAATACGGTGAGGACATGAACAAATTGGATGGTTGACCTATTTCAGTTCTTTTGAAGAGAAGGCCTTGCAGAAGTCCAGATAGATCACATCCATATCTACTGACTGTCTTGGAGTCCGGTATACCCCAAAATCTCTCTCCATCTGTGGTTTGAATGGGAGAAGAAAAGGCGCAAAAAACTTGTTTCCCCCCTGTGCCCTGCAGGGTGTGGGGGGGAGCAAAGGGCCCTTCTGGCACGAGGGGTGACCCATGCAGATGCCCGTGCTGAAATCAGGATGGTGATTGGCTGTGGTCTTCATGCCTAGGAAATGGTAACTCGACTCTTCATCTAGAAAGAGCATAAATATTGGGGGACTTCCCACCTTGGGGTTCCCACCTTAGAGTTCTCACCTGCCTGGATAGTTCTTGTATAAATGTGGGATTACAAGTCGTTAATGAAGAACAATGGTCAATCAGGGTCAGTGTCAACACAAGCCTTGGGCAAGCTACCTGAGTCAGAGTGATCTGATTAGAAGAAGCAAGGAGACTGTCCTGCCATCTGATGAATATGCCTGTCCTTCTTATCTGATGAATATGCTAAGACCCCTGCTCCACGGGGAAGCAGATGTGGCAGACAAGAATTTAGATTGGAAGAAGAGATGGTTTTGCATGTGATAAAATGACTAATCAATATGTAAAAATGTTAAGCCTTCTGATACTCTCTGAAAAGTATAAATACCCTTGTATGTTGCCTAATAAAATTGGAACTTAGCTTGCACCAAGCTGTCTCCCTGTCCCTTCGTTGCAGCACATAAAGAGTCCGCTCATGCTCTGAAGTTCAAGCTCCTGAGGGACAGGACTATCCCTACTTTGGACAGCTTCCCACCATAAGCACCCACTTTACTAAGCTTGATAGGCCTTAAGGAGCCTCAGATGTCTTTTGAAAGAGAGCAGGCAGGCAAGCATCTGGACTGCCCTTTCTCTCAGCCAGCCTGACTCATCTGTAAGTAAACTTTTGGCTGAACTTGATTAATAGTGGGGAATGCTATGTTTAGTAGCTTCGCCTTTTCCAACTCCTGACTTCCAAAATAGTCAAATTTACCTATGGTATCCTTGTAAGATCTTCTCAATCGAATTGAATCTGCTAATTAAAACTAAATTATTTTCTGTATATAGTTTGGGGGTGGGTTTTTTGGAAAATGAAATAATTCTATTTTTATATATATTCCTGACTCAGCTGCATTAATTCCCTGCCTCCACAACACTGACATAGCCACTAGATTAGTCAGACAGGACTACTAAAGCCATGCTGGCTGTCTTGAATCACCTCCCTATCTTCCATGTGCCTTGGCATGGCATTTAGGAGGATCTGTTCCATGATCTTCCTAGGCTTACATTAGCATACAAAGGTGAAGCTTTCAAAAGGTATTGGTCACATGTTCCTTCTTTCTGCCTCCATCAGCAGAGATGGGCAAGTGGGATGGGCACTGAGCACAGAAGGGTCAGCAGTCCCCCAATTTTACTTCAATGCACAGAAACTGGCACTAAAGGGATGGCTGCAAGGTCTACATATATATACATACACATATTTTTAATGAGTTAAAATGGTCTAGTTTTATATTAAAGTGTACATACTTTTTAAAATTTGTTTTGACTCTGCATTTATTCTAACAGCACATGAAGCTACATTGACTTGGTTTGCATGCACACTGAGGCTATGTGATAATTTGAGGTATATCATAGAAGTGTTTTTTTTTTTAAAGTTCATGAAGTCCAACTGTCAACTGAAGACCACCATGGTAAATAAACCATGTCCCAAAGTTCCATGACCACAAGCTTCTTGAACATCTCCAAAGATGGTGACTCCAGCACTTCCCTGGACAACCTACTTCAACGCCTGGCTACTCTTTCAGTAAAGACATTTTTTTCCATATCAAATCCACACGGTCTCCTTTGCACCTTGCATACCACTTACAATCAATATTTTCCTTGATACTACCACAGAATATCTTGGTGGTTTCTTAGAGAAAATGTAGGTTTTACTGATGGCAGCTATTCAACTTTGTAACATGAACAGAGTAACAAAAATTCAGTCACTTTGTCCAGACTGTTCCCTTCTGAGGAAATTTTCACAAGCATGTTTTATTCATACAAGACAATATGAAGCAGGAAATGCAAGTGACTAAAATATGTTGTTTCTCACTCAATAAACGATCTCTAAAATTTATAATACAAATCAAGGTAATTTGTTTGATTCTTTCCATATTAACACAATTGCTGCATACTTTTGAGAAGTAAGTAGGTAAGCTGGTAGAGTTAGCAGGAAAGGATCAGTCAAAATGAAGCCGACATCCCTTCTATACACCCACACATACATTTAGGAAACCTTTCTTTCTAGAACGAAATAGATGATTACCTAAGAAGTAGACGTGCCAGCAAGCAAGAAAAGAAAACAAATCCATGACATGAGCTATGTGGTGAACACACACTGACAGAGAGTAATAAAAAATGTTTCTTTCAGTGTGTGAAGTAATTATGGAGGGAGAATGAAAACTGGTTGGATACAGACTGACCTTCACTTGTGGTAAATAGGAGACCAGCAGCGACATGTTTGCCTCCAAGATAGCCAGTTCAATAAGGCAGTAAAGTGGGGAGATGTGTTCTTACTCCACACTGCAAAACCAGCTGTCTGTACTTGGATCCCAAGGGCAAATATTCAATCTAGGGACAGAGCCTCCTGGATAGAACGTATTAAAGAGCCCATCATCTCAGAAAAATTTCACTGATAGAAGATACACTACCCAGCAGAAAGCATCTATATCTTCCCTTGCATGATATGACATTTTAGCAGCAAGCCTGTGATCAGTTTAAACTCCATAGAAAAAGGCATTATTACATACACTTAACATTTTGGAGAAACTGCTGTAATCAGATGATCACTGTTCAGATTTTGGCTTTCCCTCTCCTGAAGTTTTCAAAATAACAACAATTCAGCAATCCGCAAACTGTCTCTCTCAGAAAGCATGAACCAGAATGATGATAATGCCCCTAGTAAGTCCTTTTCTTTGAAAGGTTCTGTCAGCGGCATAAGAAATACTTTGCTATTTTCTATCTTAGCTACGTGAAATCTAGATGTGTTTGGGTGTAATTTTTCTTCAAACCCTGCAGCACATGTCAAGCAAATAGAACATATTGGCTGTGAATAGTTCATTCCTTTATGTTCACCTCTGCCTCCGTTAAAATTTAAATAATCTGGTCTCCTTGATGGGCTTGATGGAATCGTTCTAACTAACAACCAAAGAGAATTCTGAAAGCTTTCCTATTAGGTGGAGCAAGTCCCAATTATGCATACATGATTGAATATCCTCATATAAGGTAAGTGCATCAACTAAAGGAGAAGTTCTATAAAAAAGCAGCAGATCAATGACAACCATCTGTGAGAGTCTAAATCCTCTCTCTTGTTTGCATCGTCTCTCCCTAATCAACAAAGATAAAGATTGCCTTTGTTAACTTCTGGGACTCAGAGTAGGTGCTTGACCAAAAGCTCAGGGATGCAAATCAACAGACAACACCTTGGAAATCCCTGGACCTCAGCCTGTCTGGAATGCCAAGGATACATATATCTTACCTCAGATACCCCGAAGAGAAAAGGCTTATGTGTATTTAGGATATGGGCAGCGCAGGGAGGGGGCAGAGCCCCCCCCCCCCCCCAATGCTGCCGCTGTGAATGTATAATACACAGGAAGATTTCCTGGGGAGATGCACCTGGACACCAAGCTAAAAAACTGTATAAAAGGCAGGAGGCAGGAGGAATGCACTTCTACCAGACTACCGGAGCTGCACCACCACCAGAAGAACCCCTCTCTCTCCCCCCCCCCCCCCCCCCCCCCATCTGCGACTGAGTGTAATATGATCCCAGATCTTTTCCTTCCCTGCTTCTTTTCTTCTCCATCGTTCTCTTTATCTCTCTTCCCCTCCTCCCTGTCTCTCTCCCTCTGTTTCGTCCAACCTTATCCTTTAATAAATATTTTTATGGTGATATATGGTCTTGTTTGCATTTTAATTTCATAACACAGAAATCCGTAAGAACAGATCTTGCTCCTCTGGACAGAGATATTGTTAATCTCTGTTCTCTGGACCTAGACACCACCATCCAGTGATATTGGTTCAGCCCTGAAATTCTCATGTCACCTCCTGAGGGCTGCTGTCTTGGATGTTTCTCCAGTCAAATATGTCCCAATTCTGACACTGCTTAGCTTGCTAAGTCTGAGATCATTATTCAAGTACCATGGCTTCAGCCTTATTGTCACTATAAAATGTCTGCAGGGAGGAGTGGAACTTAAAAAAGGTCACTTACTGAACATCTTCTCTAGGTTGTTCTCATGACAAATTTACACACAAACTGTCTTTGAATGCTGATCTTAATGTTACAGCACAGATGACTAGCACTAAGAGGTTTGGGTAACGTAGATTAAAATTCATCTAGTTAGCAACTTCTAATTTTTTACAACATAATAGTAAACTTTCAAAGGCTAGTAAATGAAGACTGCTCAGACCACCACCTCCAAAGCTGTGTTTTGTTTCTAAATACTAGTTGTTGTGGGGATGAAAGAGACAGCAACTCTTCTTGAGGAAATTTTCTATTTTTTCCCCAAGAATCACACAGATGAATGATTTCCACAGCACCTTTCATTGAACATTTTCACAACTTAACTACACCGTGTGTGAAGAAGCATGCCCTGTTTGCATTGAACTTGGCCTTCATTGTTCTTTCTTGTCCTTTGTTGCTCCTTTTATTCCTTGTGCTTTTTTTTCTCAAGGAAATCTGTTTCTGGTAGGAGACACAGCTATACAAGAGTGGGGTGAATTCTAGGGTTTGGTAGCACAAGTCATTAAAACACTGCACATGGGAAATTTGACTTCTCCAACTCTTTCAAGTTACTTGAACCCTGAAGTGTAAGCTTTATGAAGTAGAATGACAGTCATGCATTAGGTGTTGTTTTAGAGGGGTTTGAGGCTGTGTTTGGGATTAGATATGAGGCCGATTTGAAAGGTTTTAAATAATTTAATAATATATATACAAAGATAATTTCCCCCAAACTTCTGTACAATTAACCCACACAAATTCTTTGTATGCAGTTAGTGAAACTATTTTACAGAATGTCTATTTACAACAGGATTAACCAATTTGGTAGAGGTTTGGAAAGGTCCTGATCAGAAAGTCTTGTGGCATAAGTGCCACTGGCAAAGTCAATGAAGTTCCTTAGCTACTCAAATCGAGAGAGTTCAATTACTCACTAATTGGAAGATTCAGTCTCTGTGGTCCCCAAAATACGTGTAGTGAAAGCCACGTATTTGATTCCTGTGGAGCTAATAGTTCAATTCAGATTTTGGGGCGCGCTGAGAAGATTCCACGGCCCGATCGGGCTGATGCGGTGAGCTGGAGCAGCGGCGGGTGGGAGCAGTGCCTGGCCAGGAACGCCCTGGTAAATCGCCCACTGGATCGGTGCAAAGTACCATGGGACAAAGAGTCATATATAATGGATAAAGGTAGTGGCCCCAGGCAATGCGGAGGCTAGGAGAGGTGAGCAGAGGAGGTGGCAGAAGGCACTTTGTTTACCTGAATCACCCTATTTATTGAATGTGGGCCTAGATTAAAGGGTCCTTTGGCTGCTAGAATGACCAATCAGGTTGGCAATCAGCCAAACCTTACCATAATAGGCAAAAGGCACTTGTCTGGACTATCCCAAATATGGGGATCACATGGGCTTACACCAGGGAGACACAAGCTGAGTGTGTAGGAGCTTACACAACCTGTTTACAACCAGGGGTCCTGGCAGAAAAACATGTCCAGGCAAGCATAGGCATATGTAAGCCTATTTGGGTCCACCACAGGTGTGCTCACCAAGAACAATGGTAGTAATACTCACAGCTGAGCAGGAAAGAAGCTGATGTGTGGGGGGCACCTCTGGGATGCAGACTGAGCTGCAATGAAGTGGGAGGCTGGAGCTAAATATGCAGGTCTCCATCTCAGCAGTGTATAGGACTACACACTTGGCAAGAGAAACTGAGACAGGAAAGAAGTGCTTGTTTCTAAAGACAAGGACAGAAGAAGTGAATGTCAGATACTACCAGAAGCCTTTATATGGAAATAGGGTGCTATTCCAGTATTTCAGCTTGCTGGACATAAAACATTTTCTCTGTCAGTATGCAATTCTTGTGGCTCCAAGGACACTTCAATTCACAGATCATCATACATCTTTCCCTGGAAGCTGAAGTGTGTCTGTCATCCTCCCTTTCTTTCCAGATGGAGGTCGGGATGAGCTATGCATTTGTCATGTCCAGTGTGGGTCACTGCAGTTCACTATCTGGATCAGGTTAGTAAAACCACATGGTCTCTCTCTTCCATATATTAAGAAATCTGCTGTCAACTCACACTCTACCTCCTTTCATGGTTTCATTTCTTGGTACCATGCTGGACAACAATGAAAGGATCTGATCTCAACTGATTTAGCTACATTTGAGTGTAGCCAAGGCTGCTGGGGTCCTTTGAGATTAAATGAATGGCACACTACATGAATGAGCTACAGGTGATGGATATCCAGGCTGAGGTACAAGGGTGCAGTAGAACTTTTGGTGAAAGCGGACAGAAAACAGAAATTGTTCACCTTCGGGAAACATTGCAAAATGTCCCTCAAGTGATAAAATGTTTCTTTTTTAGCACTGCAATTACATTTCATCTCAGAATGACCATTCCTCCCTTTTCTTCCTTCCAGATCTCATTGTAACTAGGAAGAGAAATAAAAACACAAGGCAATGGTGGTGTTAACAGTTTACCTTGCTGAACATCTAGTGACTTCCATGATAGAGACTGACCAGATACAAATACCAAAGTGAATGTAAATATTGCAAAATAATCTGTTTCTGAGTGAAGTGATTACACAAGGACAATTCCCCATCACTCACAGCATTTTCACAATGCTGCTTACCTTCCAGCCTGATCCATCTGATGCCTGAGTACAACACTGCCCTCTCCTGGACGTTTTCTACTCTCCAGAGCCTTAGAAACAGTACTGGAGTTAAAAACGTGAATTCACACAAGTATGAATACATCTTTTTACAAGAGCTACTTAGTCCAGGCGTGAGCTGTACAAAGTCCTTCAACTTCTTCTCTATGTACCTCCTCAACATCAGTACCGGATGTGCCTCAGAAGCAAAGTAGAAGAAAACTTCTGTAGATTGTGAGTCTAGCAGTTACTTTTGCACGTCCTGGCCCTGAGACCAGAATAATCCTTCTTCCTGGGCTGAATTTCCTCACAGCCCATGCATGTTCCTGGGAGAGCCCTGCTTCACTTCGGTGTGAAAGTGACACAGATGCTTGTGGAAAGGTTCCTGGCAACCCAAACAACATCCTTCTGCAAACACCCATCTTAGCCAGCAGGCAGTGAAATGAAATCAATGACTGAATCATCACCCAGACCAAACAATTAACCCACCCTCCCCACCCCCACCAAAAAAAAAAAAAAAAAAAAAAAAAAAAAAAAAAAAAAGAGAGAGTAATTTCAGACAACAGCTAAATGTAGAGAATTTAGGTTTTCCCAGTAATTCCTGGGAGATTCCAGCTTATTGTTGGAAGATGTCTTCTGTTTGAAATATATCCTCTCATCACCACCTGACTTTACCTCTTTCTGTAGATTTCTTTGAAATATCTTTTAGTATAGCAAGATGTTTTCAGCAATAATTTGCAACCTTCTGTACTAATCTCCTATCACATTATTTTGTGTTTTAAGATTTCTGAGTTGAGAAAAGAGAAGTTCAAGAAAGAAGGATAAGAGACATCAGAGATTGCCTGGAAAATAACCCAGCAGCTGTTCAAATGTGCATTGTGCAAAAATGCAGGGGTTTACTTCTGGTGGGTTTTTTTATTTGTTGGTTTTTTTTTTTTTAATTCTTAATTTTTCATTCAGTTTTACTGTCAAATAACAAACAAGGAACAGCCACAGCAGCTCACCTCCAGCTGTGATAATTAATAGCCTGTCAAGACAGGGATCAGGCTGCCTTAGGAAATCTAATGTCTGGCTAGAGGTAGTGAAAATACTGAAACATTAGAAAGATGGGAGCAAAAACAGATGATTAAGAAGTTATACTTAATTAAAACAAACTCTTTCAGTATGCATGTATATTTAAACAGATTTAAAGCTTGTTCCAAGGAGTCCATTTTCAAATTGGAATGAAATTGTTAGGGGTACAATTCTGAATAATTGTAAACTATTGATTTCCTATTCACTTGTAAAAGCTGTTTGTAAAGTTCTTGTTCCTGTAAAATTAATTCTTATCACTTACAACCCACACTCTCAAAAGAGTTTGTAGAAAATCTTCTACTGATTTTGGCAGGCTTTGGATTTTGAGTTCATAGAATCATCAATTTTGTTCACTTAAATGTGGAATATTCATTTTACAAGAGCATAAATAGAGTTAATTATGGAGTGCTGCTTCAGTCTTATCTGAAGTCTATATCCATTCTTTCAGCATTATGGGATATAAATTCCATGATCAAGTAGTAACAATAACCTTCACACAGGAGTAACCATAGATGCACATTAATCTATTTGACAAACACTGTAATTAAAAAAAAAATCTGTTTTTGTCTGGACAAGCTTAGTTTTGTCTTTAACCCATGCCTTGGACCCAAGTGTGCTGGATTTGACCCTGTTGTCATCATACCATCAAAAAGTACTGATTCTAAAGTCTCATTGCTGTGAAAGCTCAATACTAGAACATCACTACAAAAATGCTAAAAATCAATTTGGATGATTGTTGCATCTATCTGTCAGCTGCTGCGGGAGACATGGTCAAAGCCCTCACAGATCAGTGTGATCAAACAATGCCACATTGACTCCAGACCAATTCAATGTGAATTATGCCAGAGAATCTTTATTGATCGTTCTGACTCTCATTATAATGCCTTTGAGCATTAGAGCACACACCTACACATTATCATAATTAGGCAAGGACAACCCAGTCCTTCTGCATAAATGATGCCTTGTTTTTCTCATTAACGAGATGTCCCTTTTCTACCCTTTCTGAGATAAGGTAGCCAGCAGCTGCTGAGAACCAAGGCCACCACTCATTTGTTATTATTTTTCTCGCTTTGTATTTCCACAGATGATGAGTTGAACTAGCCTATAAAGCTGTACATCTATAAAGCCAGAAAATGTATAAATGGATTTTTCAGTACAAATGATGTGACATAAAAGATGCAGTTTGTAGGTAGCCTTGAAAGAAACCTTTAACGAAAAAACATACATATGAATCTTTATATATATATCTATACAGAGAGATAAAGTGTAAAACCTTTCCATTACACAAAAATGAAGTTGAAATACACCTGACACTTGAAATCTGTGTCACTTGACAGTTAAAGGCAAGCACTCATGGGAAAAAGCAGCTTTTCAATTGAATATTGCAAAAGCCCCAGCCCTCCAAGGAAATATGAGAACACAGCAATTAATTAAACTAGCATGCAGCTTTGGCTAAATAGGATATGATTAGTAAACTGGAACTTAGCCAAAGCATTCTGGTCCACATTATTGCTCCTCTCTGCCTTCATCCTCTCAAAGTGCCTGACCATAATCTACCCCTATACAGATGCAATGCTTTAACTCAGCGTTTCATTTGACTGAAAATAATTACATATGGAAAACATATGTTAATTGACTGTGCTAATTTAAAAAGAAAAAAAACTTTTTAACATCTTCCTATTAAGAGTATAGTACAGATTTTAATTAATATTTTGATTAAATACTATTATTCATAGTTCTACTCCAGCCATTGAGATCAGATCATCATTGTGATATTGCTATTCTGACACAGAAAAAAATTACTTGATAGGTATGATACTTCTCTCCTAAGATAGATGTATTTCAGAGTTCAGCCAATTGAAACCACTGTCATGAATGAGCTGGTGTGCATGGCAGTTCTTGTTTGCAGTTTGTCAGGTTGTAGATTTATCTTGATGATAACTGCAAATAACATGTCCATGAGAGATTAACAAACAGAACTAAATGCAAACAATTAATAGCATTGATTATTCAGGCAGTGATACCTGTGGTATGAACTCCACCCAGTGGTGAGTCATCTGCAGCATTTGGCTTTTGAATAACTAGATGAAATGTTAGTTTTTATTAGAGCAAGTCCTCTGACTATAATCTTTATTTTTATGACCGAGACACTATTCTTTATTTCAGCACAGCTATGGACAGGAAGAATCAGGGTCCTTTTCATCCCAACCACCTTACTCACACAAGCAGCATCCTAAATTTTCAAAGAATCCAATAAAAGTCAGTGATGCTCTAATTCTATTGCACTCATATATAGGAACACCCCATACCTCATCCTTCAGATTCCAGACAGAGCTTTACTGTTGGTTTGCGCATTGCTAAACTTGGTACTGGGCCAGAACACAAACTCACAAATGGGTGTTGTGGAAGCAGGGAATTAAAGTGGCTGAGTCAGGAATATATATAAAAATAGAATTATTTTAGTTTCCTGAAACCCTGCCCCCAAAACTATATACAGAAATTAAGTTTAATTAGCAGACTCATTTTGATTGAGACTGTCTTACAAAGGATACTATAGATAAATTTGACTATTTAAGTCAGGAAATGAAAAAGGCTAAGCTATAAGCACAGCTTTCCCCACTATCAATCAGAATGAGCAGAAAAGTTACTCATGAAGTGAGTTAGGCTGTCTGAGGGAAAGGGCAGTTCAGGTGCTTGTCATCTCTCTCTCTTTCAAAGGATATCTGAGGCTCATTAAGCCGTTAAGCTTGCATAAAGAGTGCTTATGGTGGGGGAGCCGTCCTTGGGTCCCTTCCAACCCCTAACATCAGATGATCCTGTGATCCTATGATCTTAAGCAGGGATGGTCCAGTCCCTCAGGAGCTTATCCTTTGCAGCACCAGGGACTCTCTCTGTAGGAACTATCAAGGCGGGGGAGAACCCCAAGGTGGGAAGCACCTAAATATTTATCCCTTTTCCTAGACAAAGAGTTGATTTACCATTTCCTAGGCACGAAGCACACAGCCAATCACCAGCCCGATTTCACCGTGGGCATCTGCATGGGTCACTCCTTGTGCTGGAAGGACCCTTTGCTTCCCCCCTGCTTCAAGCCTGCAGGGCAAGGTGGGGAAACAGGTTTTTCACGCCTTTCCTCTCCCATTCAAACCATGGAGTGAGAGGAATCTGGGGGTATCCAGGCACCAGGACAATGGGATCAGAGACTGCCTCAGGATAGTTCATGTGTGCTTGGTTCTTCATGTGTGGTAGTTTGAGGGGTCCCATGTTCCCTTAAGATGACCACAGAGATGAAGTTCCATTCCAGGGAATGGTTCTGGTCATCCTCAGAAATTGTAATTTTGTTATTCACTGCCATAACCCTGCTATCACTTTATAAATGGGCAGGAAATCCAACTCTTTTTCTTTTTTCTCCCCCTGGAGATCCTGAGGTGAGTCATTAAAACAGAGAGTTATGGAATCCTGAGTTTGTTGTAGTGTCTGTGCATGGGATGCTTGTGAGGCAATTGCATCACCTCACCATCCTCTACCCGGGCACATTTTATTTCCCAGTGTGGCACTGTGCATGGTCTGCTGCCACAAGGGTATTAAGCAGAGAAGACTCAGTGTCTTTCTGTCAGAGCTTTCCATGGTGCTGACAGTACTCAGCTGACATTTAAGTGGGAAAAGTTGGCTTTGAAGTCTCAGAGGATCTTTGCCCTATTGCTTCTTGCTTCCTGGCTTTGTTCACATAAACCAGGCTGAAATGTGCTGCCAGTCATAACAGAGGTTGAAAAACCCTCTGCAGCATTAAGCCAGAGGAGACTTATCCTGGTCTGCTCTCAGAGGATGCAGAGACACTGGATGAATCCCTGTGGGAAGTGAGAAAATGCTGACCTCTAATTTTCTTCCAGTGACTTCAAGAGGCTTATAGACAGGCTTCAGAATGCTAAAAATAATTGACAAACTTAGCCAAAAATAATTTAAAAAAAAAAAAAAAAACCACAAACCCCAAAAAACACCAATAAAAAAATCACACATTAAAAAGTGTTCTCAATCACTGACAACTGTGCAATTAAACAGACTAAACAACTCACTTGTTTTCACTATTCAATTCCTTTCTCTTAAAAAGAAAGAGAAAAAAAATTAGAAAGAAGTGGAAGAAATTACTAATTTACTTAGAACACTTCTAAAACAGAAAGAGAAAGAACAATGGGAATTTAAAACTGTTAGGAGCCATCATCTGTAGGTTTCCAAAAGGGGTATTGGAAATTCTGTTTAATTGCATACTGGAGATTCTGGTACGGATCCAAAAGGAGGGTAATCTGCACACAGAGTCCTCCAACTGAAAGTTACAATTGAAAAGACTCCCAATATCAGAGGAATGTAATCCTCTGGAGATGGCACTATGTGCAGCCCTTAGTCACATGAGCTCCTTTTTTGACTAAATCTTCATCTGAGTAGTTCCATGCCACTGAAGTGACCCATAAATTTCCCAGCCTATATTTCTCTGGATTTCAGTAATGTAAGTGGAGGTCTTCTCTGCTCTTATCTCATCACAGAAAGTTTAACGCACACTGACAAGATCAGGCCTTCATGAAATGTGATATGTAAGACATCTGCCAGACCTCAAAAGATATATTCAGTGTTCTTTTCATATCCCCTGCCTGGATTATTCACCTACATTTCCACCAGTACAATACTCAAACACTATCCTTTTTTAAATGACAGTGGTAGTTCAGGGTACATATATCTTTCCACAACTGAAACTGTGTAAAGAAGTAATAAAATTGAATGAGGATTTATTTGTGGGTTTTTTTTTTTGTTGTTGTTGTTTGTTTGTTTGTTTTACCCCTTAAGGATTTCAAAAAGAATCTACAGGTCTAGTGTTTTCTCACCTCAGAATGATTTTGCTATGATCATAGAATGCTGTCCCCTGTTCATCCCTTCCTTACCTAGAAAAAAAAAAAATCCAGATAAATGCTGGCTTAGAGCAATTGCTTCTGTGAAGCCTTCAAATGGGAATAAAGGACATAATGGAATTGTTCGTATACAGGATGCCTGATACTGGGCTTGATAGTGTATCCTTCTTCCCTGCAACACTGAAAATTAATCTGAGAAAAGACATGTACCACACCTCATGAAAAAGATTGTTTTGATTTTCATTCAAGAGTTAAGAAAACCTTTATACTCTTGTGTGGTGGTTTGAGTGTTATCCTGCCCCCCCCCCCCCCCCACACACACTTTAGAAACACTCAGCTAGACTCAGTCGGACTCTGGGAATATAAATGAAGCTATTTATTTACAGCTAGCACAATATACAAGTAGATATTTACAGTATATACAGTTAAATACAGAAATATACAAGGTAAAAAACAATACAGAAACACAACTCCCCTCCCAGAAACCTGAGTCCCCAGGAGGGGCTCTCAACACCTGCACCTTCCCCCTGCCCCTCTCAACCTTACCCCAGTCCTAAGGAAGAAAAGAGGTTCAGCCAAGAGATTAAGAAGCAAAGGTGAGTGGCAGTAGATGTTAGGGAGATGCAGCTCTGTCAAAGCCCAGCCCGAGAGTGAAGACAAAAAATGGTGAGAGTGTGATCTAATGTTTAGATTCTTCTTCAGCAAGACTCTGAGGGGAGTAGACATCACCATTGTTGTCCTTTCACAGCCTATCATCTAGTTTTTCTCACCAAAACATTCTAGCCTGCTTCAAACTAGCACAATCCACCCCTGTCTACTTCGCTCAGAGTATTGCTAAGAACTATCTGATCTAATCTAAATCAATATTTACACCAACGAATATCACAAGTTCAGTTCACACTTCATTCCAGCTATCTCAGATGTAGGTGATTCAAAAGCTCAGAACAGTTTGTCTCCTCACAGACGAGATGAGAACAGGGACTCCCAGGTGACATTGGGTTTGTGCTCACGTACCATAGATTCTCTTGTAGATTCTCTTTATTGTTGGACGCCGATGGTACCTGGAACAGAAAACTCCTAACAGCTTGTATTGTACACTCTGAATTTAAACTCTCTTAGTTAAAGTTAGATGTCTCTGGGGAATACACTGGATTTCACCATTCTCCTGCATTACCCAGTAGGTGTGACCAGGACCTTCAGCAGAAACCACCCCTCAGACAGGTTTCCCTTCACCAGAAGGAGAAAATATCCAAACAGTTTTCCCTAACAGATTCTTTTCACATACAACAGGAACTTTATCACTGTCTACTGTTTGGACCAAGTCTGATTGTGCAGGTCCTGCTCTGTTTGCTGAACCTCTACTATTTACCAACCAGGTACCTTGTGCTAAATGTTTGTCCCAATTTTTCAGAGTTCCACCCCCCATGGCTTTTAGAGTGGTTTTCAGCAAACCATTGTAGTGCTCAATCTTCCCTGAAGCTGGTGCATAGTAGGGTATGTGGTAGATCCACTCAATACCATGCTTTTTGGCCCAGTTTTTCACAAGATTCTTCTTGAAATGAGTACCATTGTCTGACTCGATTCTCTCTGGAGTTCCATGTCTCCACATGATCTGTCTCTCCAAACCAACAATGGTGTTACGTGCAGTAGCATGTGACACTGGATAGGTTTCCAGCCATCCGGTGCTGGCCTCCACCATTATCAGCACATACTGCTTGCCAGAACGAGATCGAGGTAAAGTGAAGTAGTCAATCTGCCAGGCTTCACCATACTTGTACTTTGACCATCTCTCACCATACCATAAGGGCTTGATTCGCTTAGCCTGCTTAATAGCAGCATAAATGTCACAGTCATGGATGACTTGGGTGATAGCATCCATGGATAAGTCAATTGACCTATCGCGTGCCCGTCGGTATGTTCCATCTCTGCCTTGATGTCCAGACGAATCATGGGCCCACTGAGCTAGGAACAGTTCACCTTGGTGTTTCCAATCAAGGTCAAGATCTGAGTTGGTATCAACTTGAGAAATCTTAGCAGCTTGGTCTGCCTGATCATTATGTTGGTATTCCTCAGTAGCTCTATTCTTAGGCATGTGTGCATCTACGTGCCGCACCTTCACTGGAATTCTCTCCAGTAGTGCATCAATGTCGTGCCATAGATCAGCACACCAAATAGGCTTTCCTTTCCTCTGACAACCATGCTTCTTCCAGTCCTAGAGCCAACCCCATAGAGCATTGGCTACCATCCATGAGTCGGTGTAGAGGTAAAGGATAGGCCAATTTTCACATTCAGCCACATCAAGAGCAAGCTGGACAGCTTTTACCTCAGCGAACTGACTGGATTCTCCTTCTCCATCTTTCGTTTTGGTAACTCTCCTGGTTGGACTCCAAACCGCTGACTTCCATATTCGCTTGTTCCCAACAAGATGACAGGAACCGTCTCTGAACAAAGCATAGTTCTTTTCCTGATCAGAGAGATCACCATAGGGAGGAGCTTCTTCAGCATAAGTTATATTCTCCTCTGGAGGTTTGGTACAGTCTGTGCTTTCTGGCCAGTTGGTGATCACCTCCACCAGACCAGGTCGGTCAAGATTACCCATTCGTGCTCACTGGGTTATCAAAGCCATGCATTTAGACCAGGTTGCATCTGTGGCATGATGCAGTGATGAACCTTTGCCCTTAAACATCCTGTTTAGAACTGGCAATCAAGGAGCTAAAACCAAATGTGACTCAGTTCCAATCACTTCAGAAGCTGCTTTCACTCCTTCATTGGCTGCTAGTATCTCTTTCTCTGTTGGGGTGTAATTTGCCTCTGAACCTCTGTAGCTATGACTCTAGAAACCAAGTGGATGACCATGTGTTTCATTTGGAGCTCTCTGCCAAAGGCTCCAAGTTGGACCATTGTCACTGGCAGCCGTGTACAGAATGTTTTTAATGTCCAGATGAGATTGCACAGATCCCAAGCCCACTGCATGGACTATTTCTCGCTTGATCTGATCAAAGGCTGCTTGCTGTTCAGGTCCCCACTCGAAATTGTTTCTCTTACGAGTCACATCATGCAGAGGTTTGACAATCTGACTGAAACCAGGAATGTGTAGTCTCCAAAATCCCACTGCAGCCAAGAAAGAAAGTGTGTCCTTCTTATTGGTGGGAACTGCCATAGTGGAGACTTTGTTGATCATATCCTGTGGAATGTGATAGCGACCATCCTGCCACTGCACTCCCAGAAACTGAATTTCTCTGGCAGGTCCTTTGACCTTGTCTCTCTTAATGGCAAAACCTGCTTGCAACAGAATGTCAATGATTTTGTTACCTTTCTCGAAGACTTCCTCAGCAGTTTGGCCCCACACAATGATGTCGTCGATGAACTGGATGTGCCCTGTAGCTTTATCATTCTCCAGTGCATTGTGGATGACTGAGTGACAGATGGTTGAGCTGTGTTTCCACCCCTGAGGCAAACGGTTGAACTGTTACGGGATTCCTCTCCAGGTGAACGCAAACTGAGGCCTGCACTCCTTTGCTATGGGAATAGAGAAGAAAGCATTAGCAATGTCTATGGTAGCATACCATTTAGCCTCCTTCGCTTCCAACTCGTACTGGAGTTCCAGCATGTCCGGCACAGCTGTGCTCATGGGTGGAGTCACCTTGTTGAGGGCATGAAAATCAACTGTGAGTCTCCAATTGCTGTTAGGTT
Organism: Pogoniulus pusillus; assembly: GCF_015220805.1. Lineage (NCBI taxonomy): Eukaryota > Metazoa > Chordata > Aves > Piciformes > Lybiidae > Pogoniulus > Pogoniulus pusillus. Next base: position 18,604,911 of record NC_087265.1, read on the forward strand.
TGTGCACAGGCCAGATGGGACTGTTGAAAGGTGAATGAGCTTTCTCGATGACAGCCTGACTCTCCAGTTGACGAATCAGCTGATGAATGGGCAACAAAGAGTCACGGTTAGTTCTGTACTGCCTATGATGAACAGTTTGAGTTGCAATTGGCACTTCCAGATCTTCTATGTCATGATGTCCCACAACTGCAGATTCATCAGAAAGTTCAGGTCTAATAGACAATTTAATTTCAATTTACCACCCTCAATCTCTACAGATGCTATTCCAAAAGCCCATTTGTGACCCTTAGGATCTTTGAAACAACCTTGTCTCAAAAAGTCAATTCCCAGAATGCAAGGCGCATCAGGACCAGTTACAATAGTATGTGTCTTCCACTCTTTACCAGTTAAACTGATCTCAGCCTGTACCTTAGTTAACTCTTGAGATCCACCAGTGATTCCAAAGATAGAAATGGACTCTGTCCCTTTGCAATTGGATGGCAATAAAGTACACTGAGCAGCTGTGTCAACTAAAGCCCTGTATTTCCGAACTCTTGAACTGCCAGGCCACCTAATGAATACATTCCAATAGATTCGGTTCTCTCCACTATCCCTTTCCTCCTCCTGGCTGGAGGCAGGGCACTCCTAATGCTGAACATGGCATGTGGGGTGTACACAGTGATTGGTGGTGTTGTGAGAGAAATTGCAATTGTTGGAATAGTTGCAGTTGCTCTCAGGAGCTGAAGAAGTGACAGCTACTTTTCTGGCATTGCTGCCTCTGTTTCTGCCACTCTGCAGTTCCCTGACTCTCTTTGAAAGAGCTGAAGTAGGTTTACCATCCCATTTATTCATGTTCTCACCGTATGTGTCACGCAGAATTATCCACAGTGATGCACGTGATTGGTGATGTATAGGTGGAATTTATCTCCTCCTGGGCTGGAATTGCCTTGCAGGAGGTGGGTGTCTGTTCCTGGTTGCAGAAACATGCACCCATTCAGATGATGCAGGAACGGTATCCTTTACCAGATTGGTAATGTTTCTGAGATCCTCTTTCAGTTCTTTCATGCCATTTCTAATGCCATTCTCAATGCTATCTTTGATGCTATCCCCAATGCTATCTTTAATGCCATCTTTTATCTCTGTACACAGAGGTTTTATGGCACAGACTATGGCAGAATGTGACAAGCTGTCTTCTACCTGCCTGAGCTGGTCAGTGTTGCGGAGAGGAGTTTGTTTGGGTTTTGGGGAATGAAATGCGAGGCCAAATTTGAAAGAATTTAAAAGATTTATTATTACAAACACTAAGAATCTCCTTCCCCAAACTTATTTACAACTATCCCACATAAGTCCTTTATATGTGGTTGTGAATTAAATTACAGAATGACTATGTATAAGAAGTCAGGAATTTAGCAACAGTTTGAAAGAATTTAGGAAGAGAGTGTGTGGCTTGAGAGAGTTTCACTGGAAGACTTTGAGAGATTGTTCTGGCTTTAGATCAAGTTTTCTCGGTTACTCACTGTCCGAATTAAGTTCTGAAAGTCCTAAATATTGTGGATCAGGGTGTGCTGCCTGAGCCTCCGCGGGTCCAGGCCAAGCTGGGTGTTGGCTTCTGAAGGCTGGCGAGGACTGGAGCGCTGCCAAGTTGGCTGTAGCCTCGATGCTGCAGTGCGATCGGTGCAGATGCGAATGCTGTGCGAGTGCCAGGCTGTGCCGTGTGTGTGTGTGTGTGTGTGTGTGTGTGTGAGAGCAAGTGAGTGAGAGTACCAAGCTATTTTATTAGGATAATGCAATCTTTTTATACTGTTCAGAAGAGGTGTATCCAGCCAAACTCAGGCGAACATACGTGAACAATATAGATTGGTTCAAAGTGATGAGTAAGACAGAGATAGGCTATTTTTCACCAAAAACAACCTGTGGTACCACCCATGGGTCAGCCCCCAGCAGGTGTGCATAGGGTGCTCACAATGTCTCAAACCCAAGGTCTTTTTCCCAAAACAATGGCCTATGTTTACAGATTATGCCCCTCTGGGGGAGAAATCTTCCCACAGCTAGAAACGGCAGTTTAGTCAGTTCCCAGGGTGGTGCTGTGGGCTTTTGACTTCTCGATAGATGGTCTTTTGAGACACAATTCTGTATAAATGAGACCTTTGCAAGAAGGCTTTGCAATCCTTCATGACACTCACCAACAGTAAAAGATCTTCCATTATCACTCCTTGATGGGAACTTGCTGTCCGTGATGTTAGCATAGGACGAAGGAGCAAGCTTAAGAAGCTTCTTCATGAGACCTGTTCCAAGAGGAATGTCATCAGGCTCATGTGTGCCATGATCTCCATAAAGCACTTCCTTCACAGCAAACTCCTTCAGAAGCTTAATTCCCTGCTCAACAGTGTTCCATTTCTTGGCTACCCATGGCAGATCATCTTGGGGAGGATATCTCATAGCCACAGCCAACAGAAGGCATGTCCACAAGCTAACCCTACCAAGAGGACTTGCTAGGTATTTGTCCACTCCACTCTCCTTAGTGAGTGGTCCCAGCTGCTTGGCAGACTTGTCTCCTACCTGCAGGGCATTAGTACCAATGCTACGGCATCTCACTAGCCAGCTTAGGATTGGCTCACCTGATTCACTAGAGTATTCCTTCCTAACTTCCCTGACCTCTCTGAGGGGATCGTTGGAGTCCTGGATGTCATCCTCCTCCTCTTCCTCTTGTTGATCTGGTTGTCCCTGGCCTAGAAACAGAACATTCCTCATAGCACTCTTAAACTCATTGGAACCATCCTCTTTCTTGGCAGCCAACCTCACAGCCCTCTTCTCATTTGAGTACTGGGATCTGAGCATGTTCGCCAGGTCTCGCAGACTACATGCCTCCTCTTCCTCCTCTTGCTCACCAGAGGTCCCCTCTCTTACATCCTCCTTTGAATCACGCTTTGTCAAAAGCTGTGTCTTGGCTTTTGCCTTAGCAGGTGCCAAAAAGGCCTGCACAGCAACAGACTTGGACATGTCTACTGGAGTGTTTGAATCATTGGGGGTCTGACCTGGAGCTCTGTGAGTTCAGATCTGCCTTAGAATTAACAGGGTTCTGGTCTGCTGGCTGGGGATTCGAACTGGCTGAATTGGTGTTATTAGTATTATTATTAGTGGCATTATTTGCCTGTGCTCCTGGGACTCCTGCCAACCCTGACCCAGTGCCAGGGAAACTGATGGAGCAGGTTATCTTGGGGGTGATAAGAGCGCACCTAAGGGATGGCAAAGGGCTCAAGTCCAACCAGCATGGCTTTAGGAAGGGCAGATCCTGCCTTTCTAACCTGATCTCCTTCTATGATCAGGTGATCCACTTGGTGGATGTGGGGAGGCCTGTGGATGTGGTCTATCTGGACTTCAGCAAGGCCTTTGACACTGTCCCCCACAGCAAACTGCTGGCTAAACTATCAGCCTGCGGCTTGGATGGCAACACTCTATGCTGGGTTAGGAAGTGGCTGGAGGGCCGGACCCAGAGAGTGGTGGTGAATGGTGCCACATCCAGCTGGTGGCCGGTTACTAGTGGTGTCCCTCAGGGATCAGTGCTGGGCCCCATCCTCTTTAACATCTTCATAGATGATCTGGATGAGGGCATGGAGTCAGTCATCAGCAAGTTTGCAGATGACACCAAGCTGGGGGCAGATGTGGCTGGGATGGAGGGCAGAAGGGCTCTGCAGTGGGCCTTGACTGCCCGGACAGATGGGCAGAGTCCAATGGGATGGCATTCAATAGCTCCAAGTGCAGGGTGCTGCACTTTGGCCACAACAACCCCATGCAGAGATACAGGCTGGGGTCAGAGTGGCTGGAGAGCAGCCAAACAGAGAGGGATCTCGGGTGCTGATTGATATCCGCCTGAACATGAGCCAGCAGTGTGCCCAGGTGGCCAAGAGAGCCAGTGGCATCCTGGCCTGCATCAGGAATGGTGTGGTCAGCAGGAGCAGGGAGGTCATTCTGCCCCTGTACTCTGCACTGGTTAGACCACACCTTGAGTGCTGTGTTTAGTTCTGGGCCCCCCAGTTTAGGAGGGACATCGAGATGCTTGAGCGTGTCCAGAGAAGGGCGATGAGGCTCATGAGAGACCTTGAGCACAGGCCCTATGAGGAGAGGCTGAGGGAGCTGGGATTGTTTAGCCTGGAGAAGAGGAGGCTCAGGGGAGACCTTATTGCTGTCTACAACTACCTGAGGGGTGGTTGTGGCCAGGAGGAGGTTGCTCTCTTCCCTCAGGTGGCCAGCACCAGAATGAGAGGACACAGCCTCAGGCTGCGCCAGGGGAAATTAAGGCTCGAGGTGAGGAGAAAGTTCTTCACTGAGAGAGTCATTGGACACTGGAATGGGCTGCCCGGGGAGGTGGTGGAGTCGTTGTCCCTGGAGCTGTTCAAGGCAAGGCTGGACGTGGCACTTGGAGCCGTGGTATAGCCTTGAGGTCTGTGGTAAAGGGTTGTACTTGATGATCTGTGAGGTCTCTTCCAACCCTGATGATACTGTGTTATTATCTTTGTTGTCATTCCCGCCAGGAACATTGGCAGTTTTCCCAGAATCTGAAGAAGGAGGTATAACAGATGTCCCTGTCTGTGCTCCTGAATTTTGCTGGGAAGGAGACTGTTGTTGAGACGCTTTCCCATTTGGTTTTGAAACAGAAACTTTCCTAGTTTTTACAGGGACTGCATTTGAATTTGTCACACATAATTCCAGAATTAATATGAAAATCAAAACTATAAGACATAAATTGACACACATCAGACCTGCCATGGTCTGCTTTGTGTAAAAATCTTTACAAGGGTCTGGCATCTCATTTTTGGGTTGAATTACCCTTATCAGTGCTCTAGATAAGGCAGTGTTTTGATTGCTTGTAAAATTATTGGCAAATACCCCTGTAATGTTACTGGTAAGATTTTCAGTGACATTAAAACCAGCATATCCAAGAATGAGATCACCCCAGGACCAGAAAATGCTTGTAAGTTTAGCTTTGACCTTCTTAAAAACTAAATGAAGCAAGAAATAAACAATTTGGTCTTTGATCCAATTGTACACAAGAAAACAGAAAACAGGCCATGCAATAGCCCCCACCAAGTAAAATAGCTGCTTTATTAGCTTCATTCTGATTCCCAGAGTTAATTAACAGTCACTCAAATGAATTTGCCCCACGTTGGGTGCCAAATATAAAATGTGGTGATTTGGGTGTTATCCCACCCCCCCACACTTTAGAAACACCCAGCTAGACTCAGCCGGACTCTGGGAATATAAGTGAAGCAATTTATTTACAGCTAGCACAATATACCAGCAGATATTTACAGTATATACAGTTATATACAGAAATATACAAGGTAAAAAACAATACAGAAACACAACTCCCCTCCCAGAAACCTGAGTCCCCAGGAGGGGCTCTCAACCACCCCTGCACCTTCCCCCTGCCCCTCTCAACCTTACCCCAACTTTAAGAGTTCTGAAACTCTTAAATCAGTTCAGCCTGTCAATACTTTACAAACTCTTTCCATTCCAAATAACAGCTGCATTCTGCCATGGGAATATGCTGGCAATGTGAATGTTCAGTTCTCATCAACTTTTTTTTTTTTTTTTTTTTGTAAATTGTCTTCAAACTTCTGTGCACAGTCAAATATTCTTTCTCTTTTCTTCCTTTACTTAACACATTCAGTCAGTTCACCTATGTTATGTTTGCTTTTACCTCTCCTTGGATCAGACTTTCAGAGGTCCCAAGAGTTCTTTCCATTAATCCTGTATATCAAAATGAAAGTGCTTCATTTATATCATTGTCTCTCTCGTAATGAAAAATGCTTCGTTTCTTCTGTTTGTTTGATGTCTTGGTTCCTTGTTGGATTTTCTCAGATAAAACAGAAGAGATTCATGTTATCACGTTGGGACACAACCTCTGAGAAAAACAGTTTTAGTTTTTGTAAAAAAAAAGTTGAGTGCCTAAACAGAGGGATTCACTCATGAAAGTACCCTAGAGTCTTGTTTGTGGTGATGCTCACAGAAGCACAGACAAAGTCAGGAATCTAGGAGAGAGACCTGAGTAATTTCCCCCAAAGAGAATTCTTTAAATATTGAGCTTTGGCCACTGTTTTCAAAGCCTGCATGCTTCCTTCCACGTATGATTAATATGGAACTTTTTTTGAGAGTGCACAGCCCTTAATTAAAAAGGAAACAGGATCTGAAAACATAAGTATTCCTTTCTTCCTGAACAAGAAGAGTAGGGGAATGAATAATATTGATGCTACCACTTCTATGAGGCTGTGCTGTGCAGCTGACCAGACTGGTCAATACACATAAATGATGGTTCTTTCCTTGCTTCAAAAGCTAATTATTTTTTCATTGAAGGTGAAGTAACTGAATAAGACTATTAGCCATTCCACATTTAGGAAGCAATTACCTGTGTTAAATTGTGAGAATTAGAAAAATATTTAAAAACCCCTGAAACACAAATAATAACAAGCCACGCTGTCAAGTAGCTGTAAAGTCAGGAATGAAAAAGGGTTTTCCTTATGAAAAGTCAGGGGTTTCATTGTAACAATATTCATTCATTCTTGTTACTTCCTGATAATTATTTGCAGAAATATTTGAAAAGAAACTAATTTTTCTCTTCAGCATAATGAGGAAAACAAGTACAAACTCATGACAAGAAATTATTTAAATCTCCATATATAAGAATCAAAAGTAACTGCATAGGGCACATAAATTTATATTTGCAAGAACATTTCATATAAACTACCTGTGTACGGAGTCTGTGGTTTCCTCAGAGCCTTAAAGCAGCACAGAAAGCAAAGACATAACATAGATGATAATTAAGAGGCTACTTTGCTGTTACGCAGAGAACTACAAGACAATTTAGTTCATACAAAATGAACCAGTATGCAGAGCTAATAGAAAAATAAATAATAAATGAAATGTTATTTCTCTCTCTCAAGTGAAAATACATTCTGACTTCGAATACACATGCAGATCTGCTCTGTAAACAAGGTGCCATTCTTTCCTGCAATAATTTTCAAGCTAATAATATGTTTGAATATCCACAAACAGGTTGACTGTATTAACATTTAAGCTTATTCAACAAAAAAAAGAGATTATTTAACTTTCTTCCTGTCTTTCATACTAAGATATGTTCAGCAAACAATATGCATTAAAATAAAAAAAAAAAAACACAACAACAAAACAACAAAAAACAGACCTCAGAAAAACATCAGAAGTTTCATTCCTTAGTAAAAGGAATAGAAATATTTTTATTGCCACAGACCATCTCAAGATCCCAGATATTTCCTGAGCAAACTTAAGAACATGCAAAGCAACCTTGAAATAAATTATTGGAAATAATTCTTGCGATTCTACTAGTATATTGACAAAGAGTGGAAACAATAATTCTATCCTGTCAGCTGTGGAATCTAATCCTTTTTCATAATTTATAGATCCTATCAATTAGTTCAAAAAGTGTGATTCTTGAGCATTTTAGCACAAAACTGCCAGCCCTACTACCTAGTCAACTGAAGTAGTTTTGTAATATTAGCAACTTTATTGACCATTGAAATATTTTCTTACAGAGAAAGATATTTAAAAAATCTCCCTCTTTTATTGGAGAGCTGCAGATGTAGGAAAATATTTTAGATTAGACACATCTTATTTCTACAATAGTGACTTCTGAAAGTGTTTTTCTCACAAGCTAATTTCTATACTCAAGAAGAACTGGAAACTAAATTCAAGTTGAGGCACAGTTTGCATTGAATCTAGCCAGGTAGGTCAAAGGGAACACCAACAATTTCTACAGGTATATTAATGGTAAAAAGAAGCCTAGGGAAGGTGTAGGTCCCCTAAGAAAGAAAACAGGTGAAATGGTCACACGTAACATGGAAAAGTCTGGGATTCTCAATGACTCTTTACCTCAGTCTTTACTGAGAAGGCCTCCAGCCATGCTTCTGGAGGCACAGAATATAATGGCAGGGACTGGAAGGAAGAACTGCCTATTATAAGATCAGGTTTGTGATCACCTGAAGAACCTGAAAGTGTTCAAGTCCATGGGACCCAATGGGATACATGCATAGGTGCTGAGGGAACTGGCAGATGAGGTTGCTAAACCCCTCTCCATTATATTCCATATATATGGCAGTCTGGTGAAGTCTCCACTGAATGGAAAAGGGGAAATATAACTCCCGTTTTCAAAAAGGATAGGAAGGAGGAGCCAGGGAATGACACAACAGTCAGTCTCACTTCTGTGCCCAGTAAGATCATGGAGCAGATCCTCTTGGAGGCACTACTGAGACAGGAGACTAGTGAAGAGGTGATTGGGTACCATCAGCATGGCTTCACCAAGGGCAAATCCTGCCTGACAAACCTGGTGGCCTTCTATGAACAGGTCACAACAGTCATAGATGAGGGGCAAGCAACTGATGTCATTTACCTGGGCCTGAGCAAGGCCTTTGACACTATCCCACACCACATCCTCATCTCCATGTTGGTGACACATGGGTTTGATGGGTGGAGCACTAGATGGGTAAAGAACTGGCTTGAGGGCTGCACCCAAGAGTGGCTGTCAATGGATGGGCTGGAGAGGTGGACACAAGCCAACCTCATGAGGTTCAACAAGACCAAGAGCAGAGTCCTGCATCTGGGTCGAGGCAATGCCAAGCACAAATCCAGGCTGGGCAATGACTCACTGGAGAGCAGCCCTGAGGAGAGGGTCTTGGGGTGCTAGTGGACAAGAAGCTCAACATGAGCCAGCAGTGTGCACTTGAAGCCTGGAGGGCCAACCAAATCATGGGCTGCATCAGGAGAAATATGGCCAGCAGGTTGAAGGAGGTGATTCTTCCCCTCTACTCCGCTCTGGTGAGACCCCACTTGGAATACTGTATCCAGTTCTGGAGCCCCCATTGCAAGAAGGATGTCGAGATGCTGAAGTGTGTCCAGAGAAGGGCCACTGGGATGATCAGAGGGCTGGAGCACCTCTGCTATGAGGAAAGACTGAAAGAGTTGGGGCTGTTCAATTTGGAGAAGAGGAGGCTCCAAGGTGACCTTATAGTGGCCTTCCAGTATCTGAAGAGGGCCTACAAAAAGCTAGGGAAGGACTTTTCAGGGTATTGGGGAGTGACAGGACTAGGGTGAATGGAGCAAAGCTGGAAGTGGGTCGATTCCGACTGGACGTGAGGAGGAAGTTGTTCACCATGAGAGTGATGAGACCCTGGAATGGGTTGCCCAGGGAGGTGGTTGAAGCCTCATCCCTGAAGGTGTTTAATGCTAGGCTGGATGAGGCTCTGGCCAGCCTGATCTAGAGTAAGGTGTCCCTGCCCATGGCAGGCAGGTTGGAAGTAGATGAACCTTGTGGTCCCTTCCAACCCAGACTGATTCTATGATTCTATGGTTCTATGATTCTATGATACCTTCACTTTGATCAGAAGAATGTAGAAAAATACAAATATAACAACACAAATGAAAAAAATGCTTACCTTTTATAATTATTTTCAATATAGCTTCATATTCTATTCGAAGAAAGTTGACCCTTTTGGAGAGTCTCCATTTGGAGGAATTAAGATGATTCAGAAGTTTTGCAAAGCACTATTTCTCATACATCTTAACTAAGAACCTTAATTTCAAAATGACATTAACATTCAGACTAAGTATTCCCTTCTGTCTCAGGGGACCTACAAGACAGAATTAGAGCACACTTATTTGTGAAAGGGTCTCTAAAGCTTGCATGCAGTATAATTTATCTCCTTTTTCTTAATCCAAATACATGCCAAAATTTCGAACACTTTCATTGAAGGTAAAGCTAGAGCTATGTGTGGATGTTGACCCAGAGTCACTCCATGAGTCTTTCCAATCTCATTCATTCTATGGTATTTTAGACTTTAATCTCTGAGAATAAGCCCTGTCCAACAATTTTCTCCAAGCATCAACAATCTAATAGAGGAGAAAGAGGGGTCATACCATGCAAATATCTTTTGTTGTGTTCTGAGTGGACTTGTAGGACACGATGTGCCCTGGCTTACTGTCTCCTGGACAACACTGTCGTACTATGGCCTTTTAGTCACTAGAGTCTGAAAAATCATATTTTTGAGTGCATGTAGCTTTCCCTTTTCCAAAGTATATTTTTTGAAAATTGGACTTGGAGTTGGTTTTTTTTTTTCATGTTTGTATCTTTCAACCTTTCATTTAAAATTGTGTGCTCTATGATCAGATTTTATGGATCATCTTTTATCTGCAAGTTACTTATAGACAAACACATTGAAAGAGAACACAACTCTGAACTTTGTGTCTGGATTTCAAACTTAAAAATAACTTGCATTCCTGTAATGCCAAAGGATTCAACAAGTTTTAGAGACATGATTAAACTCAGGCTTGAAATCTGTTCTGAGCCTAAGACACAAACTGAAAAAAGTATATGAGAGCCTTTCACCATGCCTAAAATCACCTTGCATCATGTGGTTGCAGAAAATTATTGCTGGTTAGGGAAGTTCTGGGTTTTATTAGTTTCTGTTGTGGAGGGGAAATTAATTAATGTGAGATGATATTTTTCCAAAATGAATATTGTTTATTAATTTTGATATTCAGAACTCCTACCACCTCTGACCACTAATTTTAATAATATTTAGGTTCTTACATGGTCATGGAAACATTATATGAATAACATCTAAATCTAATAATAACCAGCAAAATATATAAACATTAAATGAATTGGAAGAGAAGATTCCCACAGTCAATGGGCTGCTTGCTCACTAGATGGACTCAAGGAGCTCTTTCTGCTCTATGGCAGAAGGCAATGGAGAATGGTTAGGATTCGGCGCTCTCACCACCGTGGCCTGGGTCCCAGGGAGGTGGTGGAGTCACCGTCCTTGCAGTTGTTCAAGGTAAGATTGGACGTGGGAAGATTGTGGGATCACAGGTCGTTAATGAAGAACAATGGTCAATCATCAGTGTCAACACAAGCCTTGGGCACAAACTGTCTGCATCAGAGTGATCTGATCAGAAGAAGCAAGGAGACTGTCCTTCTCACCAGATGCATATGCCCATCCTTTTCATCTGATGAATATGCCTGTCCTGCCATCTGATGAATATGCTAAGACTGCTGCTCCCCAGGAACCAGATGTGGCAGACAGAATTTAGATTGGAAGAAAAGATGATTTTGCATGTGATAAAATGACTAATCAATAGATAAAACTGTTAAGCCTTCTGATGCTTTCTGAAAAGTATAAATACCCTTGTATGTTGCCTAATAATGTCAGAACTTAGCTTGCATCAAGCTGCCTCCCCATCTCTTCATCGCAGCACGAGATTAATTGCCCTTTGGACACAAGAATAGCCAGTCAGGACGACAGGCAAATCTTACTATATTAGGCAAAGACATAAGCTCACTTTTCCCAAATCTGTGAAAAGCACAGGACTTGCACAAGCTAAGTGTGCATGCCTTGTTTACCACAAGACCCTGGGCAGGCCAGAGTGCTAGACAGTGGCTACAGTTTCTTTCGTGTCCTTTACCCATGCTTGCTTCTCTGGAGGAGCAGAAAAACATGCCTAGGCAAGGCAAGACATGTATAAGCCTATTTTGGGCCTATCAGGCCTACCACAACAGTTCATTTATTCAAAATAATTTCAGTGATTTAGGTGGAGTCCTCAGTGTGGCAAACATCTTAATTACAGTTGCATGGTGCTGGAAGACACTGTTAGGAAGAACTTGTCTTGTTCACTCTTACTATTCAGCAGAGAATATAATAGGACATGATGAGAAAATTCTGCTTCATTTTTAATTGTCAATATTTTGATAAAGGATGTAATAAACCCATTCACATCTAGGAAACCAGACATATATTCCCAGATCTTTAGAACTGAGATGGAGAAATGGGGGAAAAAAAGGCCTTCCTTACTCTTTGAACACCATGTCTCATACCACTTAATTACCAATGGCTATTTAAGACAAGGTCCATGAATACAAAAAGATTTGATTGTCCACTGTGATGGTTTGGGTATTACCCGCCCCCCACACTTTTGGAAATCACCCAGACTAGACTCAGCTGGCTGTGGAAATTGAATGAAGCTTATTATTTACAGCTTAGCACAATATACAAGCAGACTTTTACAGTACATACATTTATATACAGAAGTACACAAGATAAAAGGTAATACAGAAACACAGCTCCCCTCCCAGAAACCTGAGTCCCCAGGAGGAGCTCCCAACTGCCTCTTTGCCTTCCCCCTACCCCTCTCAACCTTACCCCAGTCCCAAGGAAGAATGGAGGTTTGGCCAGAGCGTTAGGAAGCAAAGTGGATTAATCAAAGAAACAGAGGTTGAGGTTAGAAGAGAGATGCAGTTCCAAGCTTGCCAGAAGCAGAAGTGGTAATCTAAAGGCCTTGCTGAAGTCCCAGCTGGGCCCCCCAGTTTAGGAGGGACATTGAGATGCTTGAGCGTGTCCAGAGAAGGGCGACGAGGCTGGTGAGGGACCTCGAGCACAAGCCCTACGAGGAGAGGCTGAGGGAGCTGGGATTGTTTAGCCTGGAGAAGAGGAGGCTCAGGGGTGACCTTATTGCTGTCTACAACTACCTGAAGGGTGGTTGTGGCCAGGAGGAGGTTGCTCTCTTCCCTCAGGTGGCCAGCGCCAGAATGAGAGGACACAGCCTCAGGCTGCGCCAGGGGAAATTTAGGCTGGAGGTGAGGAGAAAGTTCTTCACTGAGAGAGTCATTGGCTACTGGAATGGGATGCCCGGGGAGGTGGTGGAGTCGCCATCCCTGGGGCTGTTCAAGGCAAGATTGGACGTGGCACTTGGAGCCATGGTCTAGCCTTGAGCTCTGTGGTAAAGGCTTGGACTTGATGATCTATGAGGTCTCTTCCAACCTTGGTGATACTGTGATCGATGTTTTTATTTCTTGTTCTTATACATCTCAGCAAGCCTATGAGGGAAGTAGACATCACCACTGTTTTCCTTTGACTTCCTGTAATCTAGTTCTTCTCACTGAAACATTTTAGCTGGGCTCAAACTAGCACATCTGCCAGTGGAGCACCTGGATAAAATGACTCTTTGATCACCAATATAGTTAGATGGTCATAGTCTAACTTTATTTCCATGTACAGTGAGTTATATGCTTTCTTGCAAGAGGCGTGCTCCACTAAGATTGGTTACATATAGAGGGTACAGGGTTACACGTGAAGCATGGATAGGGTAATATACCATAACAATCTGAGGGTCAGCCTCTGGGGCTGGCTAACTCTGCCCACATGCAGCTGGCACTCCAACCCCTGCAGCTGCATGTGGGGGATGCTACCCAGAGCCTGATATCTTAACTCCCAAGATGGACTCAAGGACACGGGTTGCTCATGTTTATCATTTCATGTCCTCTTCTAGCAAGAAATTCTCCAGCATTTCCCCCTCTTTCTTTTGAGCAACCCAGGCTTGATCTTCAACTTTACATAGGCTGTTCAACACAGGCGTAAATGATACAGCTACAAATCAATAGTGCTAAATTCAGAAAGAGGACAAACCTGTTAGAGCTAAATTCAGAAAGAGCAAACCTGTTAGAGCTTTCATTAGTAGCATTAGTTTGGCAAGCTAACAACCCAAGCTTAGATCACAATCCTAAAAGCTTTTTCTGCAAATGACAGCAAGTCATTTGTTCAAAAGCCCAAAAGTCCAGACGAACATCACAATCACAGGAGAGTGCAGGTGTGCCATGTCTTTGTTGGCTCTTTGTGGCAGTCGACGTCTTAGGGTCACAGTTGTATCTGCTGTCCAGTATTCCTCCTCAGACTCCCATAGTTTTGGATTCACTCTATAGTTCTCAGAAATCTTGATGTTCTCATCACACTCCTTAGCTATGAGCTGTGTCTGTCTACTGTACTTAAGAACTACCAATTTCTAAATATAATACAAGGATATGCCCTAGATGTTGCTTTCAGGCTATTCTATTAGGCCTTTTTCCCACAATCCTTTATTTGTTTTCAGAATTTAAGGCAGTGTTTCATCTTTTTGCAGGGCCCTTTGCAAAAAAATAACAACCACGTTGCCATCTGTGCCAAATAAGTGGGCTTTGGCCTTTACAACAGGTGCTATTAAATCTCATGAAAATATCCAAATTCGTTAACCATGATCCAAACTTTATGATCCATACATACACAAGCATTATTTCAGTACTCCTTTCAAGTTCTTTCCACAATTCTGCCACCTGAGCAATACTTCTGCTCACTTTAAGAAAACAGGCTGTTCATAACCAAGTTGGTCTCCATTTAAGGCCTGTGAAGATAAGTGATCAAACACAAACAAATACAAATGCAAACATGCTCATTGCCTAGGCTAACAGATCCATTGGCCTAGTCTGTATGATGTAATTACAGAAATTAAAAAAATAAATAAATCCTTCTTCTCCTACTTTCCTCTAATCCCATTTTCTCCCTCTATTTTTTTTTGACCCCAGTGATACTCAGATATACAGAAAAAAAAAAAAAAAAACAAACAAGAAAAAACATCCCATGATATCCCTATATCCTAAAATCCCAAAACTCATATTACAAACCCTTAGACTTAACTTATCTTTCAAACCTATAAATCTATCAGCTGAAGGAAAATCAAGAAAAAGCAAAGAAAATTCAAGAAGATAACACCATGGTATTCTCAGAAAAAAAGAAACTCAGAATTATCACAAAACTCATCCCATTGCAATTAACAGCTTCTCCAGTAAACTTCTAAACTCCAAAATATGTTACCGTCAAAAAGGCTTTCAGAAGTACAGGACTGTCTTTATCTGTTTGAACACATTTATTGGGGGAACGAGCTGACTGGCACTCGTTAGCTTATCAGCTCTATCGTTCCCTTCTCCTAGTCCAGAATCTAGCTGGTGACTTGTAATGTGGATTACACAGTGCTCATGCTCTCACTGAGAGAGGCGATGTCTGAGTTCTAGTAACAACTGTGCTCGTCTTTCCTGTTTTGGTGCTTTTAGCAATGAATCTGCAATTCTAGCGATGACACCATAAGGTGATGATGCCATAGACCACTGTTATGCCATGTACATGCTGCTTTCCTTTTTCTCCTTCCCGCATCTGTGTATACTGTCTGTCCGGATACAGGTATGGGGCTTAATTTTGGAATTCTAAACCACCGTAGGTCTTTAACTACCTGACAGGTCCTTCCAGCTGGATAAGCATTGCTTATCTTCCCTGTAAACCCCAACAGGGTCCTGTAATGGTGCAGAGTTGTAGAGGCACCAGTCCAGCTGATCACTGGTCAGTGGTACACAAATAATAAC
Source organism: Pogoniulus pusillus (assembly GCF_015220805.1). Classification (NCBI taxonomy): domain Eukaryota; kingdom Metazoa; phylum Chordata; class Aves; order Piciformes; family Lybiidae; genus Pogoniulus; species Pogoniulus pusillus. The sequence goes on from NC_087265.1 coordinate 18,620,140, forward strand.
TGGCTCCTTTCCATCAATTTCAATGACTCTAAACCTACCCCTTTTAATCAGTTCAGCAAGTGCCTCTGCCCGGGTCTGTACAGTGCTCTTTGGATGAGTGGGCAAGAATATCCATTCTATGATCTTCCACTCATTGTCAGTGGCACTGGCATCTCTACTACCCTTGGTAATTTCCCTCTCTTTCTCTTTGCCACTGAGCAATGAGTGCAAAAGGATGTCGCTGCCTATTGACACATAGAAGCACTAGGGATTGATCGGTAAGGCAACGGGTGAAATTCATTGACTATCGGATGGACTGCCAACTGCTGTTGGGTGGTTAAGGAGATTTGCCTGTGCACATCCATGCCCTGCAACAGAGGCAGCAATGGTGCTAAGTCCTCATCGGCTATTGTCACTATCTTTTTGAATCCACTGAACATAAACTTTTTGACATATGGCAGTATTTTCAAGTCTGTGTGTAAGTCAATCTTTTGAGGTCTGACTGTGGCCTCAGTAATTTTCCAGTCCAAATAGTTCCAAGGGCTCTGCTGCTCCAGCGAAACCTGCAAAGAGATAAGGAGGGAGGGAGGAGGCGGGGGGGAGACGGGCCCCGTGAGCTGCTCCGCAGGTGGAGGCAGGGAGGGCTGGCATACTCAGCAGATTTTGCCTCTTTTCCTTGGCTCTCCAGCTCACCCAGCCCCCAGGCTTTTTGGCTTGTCCACCACTATCTTTCCTCTCCCTCATGTTTCTTCTCCTTTACCTCAGTATTAGATCTACAGCTTTACCAAATACAACCTCCTGATGCTTCACACTGAAAACTTCTAAACTGCTGTTTTCTCTCACACACTCAGAAGGCAGGAAGACAAAGGAAAAAAAGAAAAAAGGCAGTAGCTAAGTAATTTAATGAGGCTGTGTGAACAACTGAAATGGTAATCGGACCCCGTAGCTTACAAATGCAAATTAGCCTAACACTCTGAAACAACTCAGGCTCAGGCAGACCGATAGATTTTTCCCACTGATTTTTTCTTTCCCCCTAGTGCACCCATTCCCTCCACTCCCCTCAGTCCCTATAACACAACACCGAGAGAAGTAAGGCAAAAATCTGACAGACTCCGTCCTGGCTGAATTCAGCCCCCTAATTTCTGGAGATTCGTCAGGAAGCTCTGCAGCCCTGGATCTCGTCTGTGGTTGCATTCTGCTGGGTGGGGAGTGGGGCGCTAGGACAGTGTGGGGGACTGCTCACCGCACGGTAGAAAATGCCAGAGGGGGGTGTTCCAGTTTCTTCTGGTGTGGTCGCTCTGCTGTCTCTTTTTTCTCTCTGCTTTTCATCCCTCTCTCTCTTCAGTATTTTCTTCCATTACTGCATAAGAATGAAAAATCTCTGTCCTGCATTGCACGCTGTCTTTGGGGGGGACGCGGGGGGCACAAGGAGGGCTGCATTTCAGATGATGAACGGACCCTGGCGATCACAGCAAGAGGCGCCGCAGCACCCAGTAGATTCACCGCAGCACGCACAGCCGTAGTGCCGAGGTTCTTTATGGCAGTCCCGAAAACTTTTTCAAACTGAGGAAACTTTTACGGCTTCGGCTGCTGGGTGCCTAGCGGCAGCCGTCATTGCGGATTCTGGTTGGGGTGGTTTCTGATCACACGTGGCAGCCATTGCGACTTGTCAGTGGGATTTTTGTCTGCTAAGGCAATGATTTACGTCTTGCCAGGTGGATTTGAGTGTTTGAGCAATTTTAACGGCTCTACAGTCAGCAGCAACTCAGTCCCAAGCACGTCTCCATGTCTCTCCAGCACTCTAGCTTCTGATGCGTTCAGCTCACGGAGCTTATTCATGTCTGATGGAACATCTCTCTCAGAGAGTAAACACATCAGCAGGGACAGTGCCGCATCTGTTTCCATAGCAGCCTTACCTGTTTAACTCGGACTGCCCAGCCACAGCCCTGAGCATTCACCTATTGCGCCACTTCCTCGGGCAATGCCCTCCGGTCCAGTGTCATCAGCTCACATTACTTTTTGATATGACAATGTCCTCAGGGTGGTCGTCATGTTTGCCAGCCCTGGCCCTCTTGAACACGGTCCTCCCGCTGCTGGCCTGCCGCGGTCTGACCCCCATGCCTGATTCACTGTTCAGGCATCATTTGCCGGTGGAGCACCTGGGTAAAATGACTCCTTGTTCATCAATATGGTTAGATGGTCATAGTCTAACTTTATTTCCATGTACAGTGAGTTATATGCTTTCTTGCAAGAGGCGTGCTCCACTAAGATTGGTTACATATAGAGGGTACAGGGTTACACGTGAAGCATGGATAGGGTAATATACCATAACAATCTGAGGGTCAGCCTCTGGGGCTGGCTAACTCTGTCCACATGCAGCTGGCACTCCAACCCCTGATATCTTAACTCCCAAGATGGACTCAAGGACACGGGTTGCTCATGTTTATCATTTCATGTCCTCTTCTAGCAAGAAATTCTCCAACACACATCCACACAGATCAGATATCAACTGATCCTCCCTGGCTGGAAGGATTCCCTAGGCAGTTCAAGGCAAGGTTGGATGTGGCACTTGGTGCCATGGTCTAGCCTTGGGCACTGTGGTAAAGGGTTGGACTTGATGATCTGTGAGGTCTCTTCCAACCTTGGTGATACTGTGATACTGTGATACTGTGAAGTTTCCTTTTTGACGCATGGTTTGGAGTTTGCTTTCTTGCATCAAATTAGATGATCCACAGTTTGTGCATTGTGCTTAGATGCATTCAGATAAATCCTCTAATAATTTGATTAAGTAAATGAGTGTGACATATTGAATTATCTGTAAGAATTTGCTTCTGGAGGTCAACATTTCCCCAGCTTAAGATGTTGCAAGACCATCAACCAAAAGCAAGGACAGATACTTAGAGAGAGGCTCAGAGCCTGCATGCCTCCAAGATAATCAGGTGAAGAAAGTGCCTTCAAGCATCTGTTTTTTTTTCTCATCTGTCCACTCCTCCCATGGATGAAGATTGTAATTAACATTACAGCCACAGAAGATTTTGCAGATAACCACTGCAGCAGAGTGAACTACATGGGCTAGAATCTTTAGGAATGAGGATATGTAGTTTCGCTGACACAGAGGGCTTTCAGAGCATATTTCAGTGCCAGCCTACTGCATGTTTGCTGCAAAGGTATAAGTACTACAGAGAAGGTAGCATATACTGGTGCAATAAAAACAGCAGAAAAGGCTGCAAGGAATCAAAACCCTTGTATCTCAGTGCATCACATGCTTCTTGTCAGGCAAGAGCAAAACTAAATTACCCGAATGCTTGCAATACTTCTCTGTAATACAGGGCTCTTATTCCTGTTTTGTGAGTGCAAGCAATACTAAGTAAGCCTCATAGAACACCAAATCCAGAGTTATACTTGAAATTAGATAGCAAATTATTTATTTTGGTTGAAATGGTAGGATACTGCAATGCAACTCCATTCTTCCAAGTCTCAATCCACTGCCTACTAGATAATCTTTTTTAAACTAACTTTTATTTAACTTCAAACACATACAAGTCACATCTATAGATTTCTCCAGTACCAGGTAACTGATACCAAAAGTGGAGGCCTTGATATACATTGTTATAGCCATACCATTTCAAATTGAGCTTCCATTTGAATATTAATCATGAAAGTGACCTAAATGATTGTCTTGGGTTCAAATGCAAGTTCCCAGAGACTCTTATAAATTTGGTAGACCCAATGACAATTTATAGAGTTTATAGAGTTTATAGAGTGCCCTCCCCTCCTCCCCCTCCTTTCCCCAAAAGACAGGGAGAGAGATAAAAGGTAGGGACACCCCAATAAATCAATCTCACTCGATTTGGAAGTTAAAAAGGAAAAGTTTAACAATAACTTAGAAAAAGGGATTGGAGGTAGGGGAGTTTACAAAGGATAAGGAAGGGAAAACAGCAAAAATACAAAACAGGGATGGATACAACCCGAGTAGTGTGATGGTGTCTCTGCCTCGTGGCTGGTATGCAGTATCAGTGTGTGTGTGTGTTCGTGAATGCAGGTAGGGAGAAAGAGGGCGAAAAGAGAAAAGAGACAGGAGAACTCCTGTCTTTTATACCACAGGAAGTGGGGGGAGTGGGCTAACCATCACCTGGAGTGTGGCCCACCCCTGAGGAGGGGCCAAGACCCCTAGAGTCAGGTTCAGGGTCACTCCCCCAGGAGTGTTAACCCTATACAATGATGCAGGACATATTTGGAGGCTTGCATATCTTTATGTCCCTTCATTATATGCTGTTTCTATGGTGCAATTGCAAATTACTCTCTTTCTTCCCTATTTGTAATTAGAGAACAGAACAGATGGTAGTAGCCTACTTTAAAGTGATGTCTTTATTAAAACACTCCTCAGTATGCTGCCTAAAAATCATTGCCTAACAACTATTCTCATTACGTGCAAATCTCAAAAGGTATCAGGGGTCATATTAGAGAGACATCGACAGCTCTGAAACTTGGTGAGACCAGTACAAAATTCTGGAAGCTGCCAGCTGGACTGAACAGTGTCACTTCCCAGGACCCTTTGGAAATACTGCAAAGTGTGTAGTGGCTTAAGCCTTACACCTCCAAGCATAGGTACAAAGGGAGTCTAATGTTTGGTGTCTGAAGCTGTAGCTCACAACTATCTAAAATCTATCCTGTATCTTCCTACCCTTGTAAAAGGAAACCATCCTACTTTAAATCTCTAGTGACATATATTACTCACTGACTTTTGTAGCTTCTTTATCCTCTGTATCAGCACTTTCTAGTACAGAATTTTCCCTTGAGCCTCAGCTCTTCCCTCTGCGTGCTTGTTTCCCTCCATGCACCCCTTGAACTCTCTCTTCCTATTCCCACCACTCTTTGGTAATGCTGAGTCACCATCCTCAGCTTCCAGTATCTGTCTTTGGCCTACAGTCTTTTGAAGAGCTGGCCCTGGTGAGATGCCAGGTGCCCACCAAAGCCACTTGTGATGGTTTGGGGGTTACCCCGCCCCTCCACACTTTTGAATTTGCCCCAGCTAACTCAGACGGACCCTGGGAATATAGATGAAGCAATTTATTTACAGCTAGCAGAATTTACAAGCAGCTATTTACAATATATACAGTTATATACAATTATATACAGAAATATACAAAGGATAAACAATACAAAAGCACAACTCCCCTCCCAGAAACCTGAGTCCCCAGGAGGGGCTCTCAAACCACCCCAACACCTCCCCCCGGCCCTCTTAACCTTACCCCAGTTCTCAGGAAGAAGAGAGGTGCAGTCAAGAGGTTAGGGAGCAAGGTTAGTAGGAGCAGGGTTAATGAGATGTGACCAGGTCTAAGGCAAAAGCAAGAGTGAGAGACAAAATGGAGAAAAAGTCTTTCTTCTTCCCAGAGTTCTCAGCGAGACTGTGAGAGAAGTTGACATCAATTGTTTTCATTTCACTGCCTGTTATCTAGTTCTTGTACCAAAACATTCCAGCTTGCTTCAAACTAGCACAATCCACCCCTTGTCTACTTCGCTCAGAGTATCGCTGAGAATTACCCAATCTAATCTAAACCAATATTTACACTAAAACAATATATACAAGTTCAGTTCACACTTCAATCAGATGTAGGTGATTCAAAAGCTCAGAACAGGGACTCCCAGGTGATGTTGGGTTCGTGCTCACGTACTGTAGATTCTATTGTAGATTCTCTCAGTGTTGGGCGCCGATGTTATCTAGAACAGAAAACTCCTAACAGCTTGGATTTAAACTCTCTCAGCTAAGGTTAAATTTCTCTGTGGAATACACTGGATTTCACCATTCTCCTGCATTACCCAGTATGTATGACCAGGACCTTCAGCAGAAACCACCCCTCGGACAGGTTTCCCTTCGCCAGAAGGAGAAAATACCCAAACAGTTTTCCCTAACAGATTCTTCTCACGTACAACAGGAACTTTATCACCATCTACTGTTTGGACCAAATCTGATTGTGCAGGTCCTGCTCTGTTTACTGAACCTCTACTATTTACCAACCAAGTAGCTTCTGCTAAATGTTTGTCCCAGTTTTTCAGAGTTCCACCCCCCATGGCTTTTAGGGTGGTTTTCAGCAAACCGTTGTAGCGTTCAATCTTCCCTGAAGCTGGTGCATAGTAGGGTATGTGATAGATCCATTCAATACCATGCTCTTTGGCCCAATTTTTCACAAGATTGTTCTTGAAATGAGTACCATTGTCTGACTCAATTCTCTCTGGAGTTCCATGTCTCCACAAGATATGTCTCTCCAAACCAACAATGGTGTTACGTGCAGTAGCATGTGGAACTGGATAGGTTTCCAACCATCCAGTGCTGGCTTCTACCATCGTCAGCACATACTGCTTGCCAGAACGTGATCTAGGTAAAGTGATGTAGTCAATCTGCCAGGCTTCACCATACCTGTACTTTGACCATCTATCACCATACCATAAGGGCTTGATTCGCTTAGCCTGCTTAATAGCAGCACAAATGTCACAGTCATAGATGACTTGGGTGATAGCGTCCATGGACAAGTCAATTGACCTATCACGAGCCCATCGGTATGTTCCATCTCTGCCTTGATGTCCAGATGAGTCATGGGCCCACCGAGCTAGGAACAGCTCACCTCGGTGTTTCCAATCAAGGTCAATGTCAAGTTCAGAGTTGGTATCAACTTGAGCAATCTTAGCAGCTTGGTCTGCCTTCTGGTTGTGTTGATGTTCCTCAGTGGCTCTGCTCTTAGGCATGTGTGCATCTACGTGCCGCACCTTCACTGGAATTTTCTCCAGCCGTGCATCAATGTCCTGCCATAGATCAGCACACCAAATAGGCTTTCCTTTCCTCTGCCAACCATTCTTCTTCCAGTCCTTTAGCCAACCCCATAGAGCATTGGCTACCATCCACGAGTCGGTGTAGAGGTAAAGGATAGGCCAATTTTCACGTTCAGCCACATCAAGAGCAAGTTGAACAGCTTTTACCTCAGCAAACTGACTGGATTCTCCTTCTCCATCTTTCGTTTCGGTAACTCTCCTGGTTGGACTCCAAACCGCTGACTTCCATATTCGTTTGTTCCCAACAAGACGACAGGAACCATCTGTGAACAAAGCATAGTTCTTTTCCTGATCAGAGAGATCACCACAGGGAGGAGCTTCCTCAGCACGAGTTACTTTCTCCTCTGGAGGTTTGGAACAGTCTGTGCCTTCCGGCCAGTTGGTGATCACCTCCACCAGACCAGGTCGGTCAAGATTACCCATTCGTGCTCGTTGGGTTATCAAAGCCATCCATTTAGACCAGGTTGCATCTGTGGCATGATGTGGTGATGAACCTTTGCCTTTGAACATCCAGTTAAGAACTGGCAGTCTAGGAGCTAAAAGCAATTGTGACTCAGTTCCAATCACTTCAGAAGCTGCTTTCACTCCCTCATAGGCTGCTAGAATCTCTTTCTCAGTTGCAGTGTAATTTGTCTCTGAACCTCTGTAACAACGTCCCCAGAAACCAAGTGGACGACCACGTGTCTCATTTGGAGCTCTCTGACAGAGACTCCAAGTTGGACCATTGTCACTGGCAGCCGTGTACAGAATGTTTTTAATGTCCGGACCAGATCTCACAGGTCCCAAACCCACTGCATGGACTACTTCTCACTTAATTTGATCAAAGGCTGCTTGTTGTTCAGGTCCCCACTCGAAATTGTTTCTCTTACGAGTCACATCATGCAGAGGTTTGACAATCTGACTGAAACCAGGAATGTGTAGTCTCCAAAATCCCACCACACCAAGAAAGAAAGTGTGTCCTTCTTACTGGTGGGAACTGCCATGGTAGAGACTTTGTTGATCACATCCTGAGGAATGTAACGGCGACCATCCTGCCACCGCACTCCCAGAAACTGAATTTCTTTGGCAGGTCCTTTGACCTTGTCTCTCTTAATGGCAAAACCTGCTTGCAACAGAATGTCAATGATTTTGTTACCTTTCTCGAAGACTTCCTCAGCAGTTTGGCCCCACACAATGATGTCGTCGATGTACTGGATGTGCTCTGGAGCTTTACCTTTCTCCAGTGCATTGCGGATGACTGAGTGACAGATGGTTGAGCTGTGTTTCCACCCCTGAGGCAAACGATTGAACTGGTACTGGATTCCTCTCCAGGTGAATGCAAACTGAGGCCTGCACTCCTTTGCTATGGGAATAGAGAAGAAAGCATTAGCAATGTCTATGGTTGCATACCATTTAGCCTCCTTCGATTCCAACTCGTACTGGAGTTCCAGCATGTCCGGCACAGCTGTGCTCATGGGTGGCGTCACCTCGTTGAGGGCACAAAAGTCAACTGTCAGTCTCCAGTCACCCGTAGGTTTACGCACAGGCCAGATGGGACTGTTGAAAGGTGAATGAGCTTTCTCGATGACAGCCTGACTCTCCAATTGACGAATCAGCTGATGAATGAGCAACAAAGAGTCACGGTTAGTTCTGTACTGTCTGTGATGAACAGTTTGAGTTGCAATTGGCACTTCCAGATCCTCTATGTCATGATGTCCCACAACTGCAGATTCATCAGAAAGTTCAGGTCTAACAGACAATTTCAATTTATCATCCTCAATCTCTACAGATGCTATTCCAAAAGCCCATTTGTGACCCTTAGGATCTTTGAAACAACCTTGTCTCAAAAAGTCAATTCCCAGAATGCAAGGCGCATCAGGACCAGTTACAATAGTATGTGTCTTCCACTCTTTACCAGTTAAACTGATCTCAGCCTGTACCTTAGTTAACTCTTGAGATCCACCAGTGATTCCAAAGATAGAAATGGACTCTGTCCCTTTGCAATTGGATGGCAATAAAGTACACTGAGCACCTGTGTCAACTAAAGCCCTGTATTTCCGAACTCTTGAACTGCCAGGCCACCTAATGAATACATTCCAATAGATTCGGTTCTCTCCACTATCCCTTTCCTCCTCCTGGCTGGAGGCAGGGCACCCCTAATGCTGAACATGGCATGTAGGGTGTACACAATGATTGGTGGTGTTGTGAGAGGAACTGCATTTGTTGGAACAATTGCAGTTGCCCTCAGGAGCTGAAGAAGTGACAGCTACTTTCCTGGCATTATTGCCTCTGTTTCTGCCACTCTGCAGATCCCTGACCCTCTTTGAAAGAGCTGAAGTAGGTTTACCATCCCATTTGTTCATGTTCTCACCATATGTGTCACGCAGAAGTATCCACAGTGACGCACGTGATTGCTGCTGTCTAGGTGGAATTTGTCTCCTCCTGGGCTGGAATTGCCTTGCAGGAGGTGGGCGTCTGTTCCTGACTGCAGAAACATTCACCCATTCAGATGATGCAGGAACGGTATCCTTGACCAGATTTTTGAGATCCTCCTTCAGTTCTTTCATGCTCTCCTTAATGCCATCTCTAATACCATCTTTAAGCTCTGTAGTCATAGTCTTTATGGCACAGATTATACCAGAATGTGACAAGCTGTCCTCAATCTGCCTGAGCTGATCAGTGAATTCACCAACAGGGAAAGATCTTCCATTATCACTCCTTGCTAGAAATTTACTGGCCAAGATGTTAGCATAGGATGAAGGAGCAAGCTTAATCAGCTTCTTCATGAGACCTGTTCCCAAAGGAATATCGTCAGGCTCATGAGTGCCATGATCTCCATAAAGCACTTCCTTCACAGCAAACTCCTTCAGAAGCTTAATTCCCTGCTCAACAGTGTTCCACTTCTTGGCAGCCCATGGCAAATCATCTCGGGAAGGATATCTCATAGCCACAGCCAACAAAAGGCGTGTCCACAAGCTAACCCTACCAAGAGGACTTGCTAGGTGTTTGTCCACTCCACTCTCCTTAGTGAGTGGTCCCAGGTGATTGGCAGACTTGTCTCCTACCTGCAGAGCATTAGCACCAATGCCACGGCATCTCACTAGCCAGCTTAGGATTGGCTCACCTGATTCCCTTGTGTATTCCTTCCTAACTTCCCTGACCTCTCTGAGTGGATCCTTTGAGCCTTGGATGTCATCTTCCTCCTCTTCCTCCTGTTGTTCTGGTGGTGCCGGGCCTAACACAATCTTCCTCATAGCATTCCTAAACTCATGGGAACCATCCTCTCTCTTGGCAGCTAACCTCACAGCACTCCTCTCACTTGAGTATTGTTGTCTCAGCACATCTACAAGGTCTCGCAGACTAACTGCCTCCTCTTCCTCCTCTTGCTGCTGATCACCAGAGGTCCCCTGTCTTACATCCTCCTGCCAACCACTCTTTGTCTTAGCTTTTGCCTTAGCAGGTGCCAGAAGGGCCTGAGCAGCAACAGACTTGGATGTGTCTGCTGGAGGATTTGAATCTTTAGGAGTCTGACTTGGAGGGTTTGAATCCTTTAGGGGTCTGACTTGGAGCATTTGTATCCTTAGGGGTCTGACCTGGAGCTTGTGAGTTCAAATCTGCCTTGCTTTTAACAGGAGGATTTTGGTTCTGGTCTGCTGGCTGGGGGTTCGAATTGGCTGAGCTGGTGTCAGTAGGATTTGGACTGACTGGGCTAGTGTTACCAGCATTAGTAGTATTACCATTAGTGGGATTATTTGCCTGTCCTCCTGGGATGCCTGCCAACCCTGAGGTGTTTTGATTTTTGCTGGGAACATTATGATTTTGGGTACCTGCCTGTGCTCCTGGGGCTCCTGCTGAACTCTGCGGCTTGTTTTGGTTATCCTTATCATTGTTTACGTTATTGGCAGGAACACTGGCTGTGTTCCCAGCACTTGGAGAAGGAGGGGCAGAGGCTGGCAAGGGGGAAGCCGATAACTGTGTTCCCTTGTTTTGCTGTGAAAGAGACTGCTTCTGAGACACAGAATTTTTCCTAGCTCTTACAGAAGCTGGTTTTGAATTTTTCACCAATAATGCCAAAATTAATATGAATATTAAAATCATGAGGCAAATATTAAAAACTGTGAGAAGAAAAACAGTTTTACACGAGCATGTACCTATACAAACAGTTGGAATTCCTGTCTTAGGCTGAATAACTCTCATTAGAGCCATATTTAAAGCAGAATTTCCATTTTTTGTCACATTATTGACCAGAGCTCCTGTAATGTCCTTGGTAATATTCTCAGAGATATTAAAACCAGCATAACCAAGAATGAAATCACCCCAGCTCCAGAACATATCTGAAACCTTAGCTTTAGCCTTATTATAAGCCAGATCAATGAAATAAGCAACAATTTGACCTTGTAACCAACTAAATGCCAAGAAAACAAAACCAGACCAGAGCAATGCACCAACCAAATACAATAGCTGCTTGATTAGCTTCATCTTAATTCCCAGAGCTAATTTCCAGTCACTCAAAAATCTCTAGCCCCACGTTGGGAAAGCCAATAAAAAATGTGATGGTTTGGGGGTTACCCCGCCCCTCCCACACTTTGTATTTGCCCCAGCTAACTCAGACGGACCCTGGGAATATAGATGAAGCAATTTATTTACAGCTAGCAGAATTTACAAGCAGCTATTTACAATATATACAGTTATATACAATTATATACAGAAATATACAAAGGATAAACAATACAAAAGCACAACTCCCCTCCCAGAAACCTGAGTCCCCAGGAGGGGCTCTCAAACCACCCCAACACCTCCCCCCGGCCCTCTTAACCTTACCCCAGTTCTCAGGAAGAAGAGAGGTGCAGTCAAGAGGTTAGGGAGCAAGGTTAGTAGGAGCAGGGTTAATGAGATGTGACCAGGTCTAAGGCAAAAGCAAGAGTGAGAGACAAAATGGAGAAAAAGTCTTTCTTCTTCCCAGAGTTCTCAGCGAGACTGTGAGAGAAGTTGACATCAATTGTTTTCATTTCACTGCCTGTTATCTAGTTCTTGTACCAAAACATTCCAGCTTGCTTCAAACTAGCACACCACTCTATCACTCCCCTCCTCAGGTAGGCAGAGGTGAGAAAATATAACAAAAAGGTCTTGGGTCAAGTCTCCGGAACCCTGAACCACAGGGTGGCAATTGCTTCTTTTAGACCTATGGGTTTCTTTCTGAAGCCCAGGAGAGTGATAGTCACTGCTTTTAAGGGTAAGTCTCTCTTTTTTTTTTTTTTTAATTTTATTTTTTTAAATTTTTTTTTTAATTTAGACAGAGAGCAAGGGAGTAGGAGGCATCTTGTTTTCATCAATTCTTCAGCACTAGTTACAGACAGGTAACCTTTTTGCATGAAAATCCAAAAACATCCAGAACAATTCCCCCTTTTACTTGTGAAATAATTTCTAAGAAAAGTAGTATCATTCACTCTAAGAGTCCCAGACCCTAGAGTCCTCACTCTAAACATATCCCCCAGACACCGCTCACATTAAGTGTGACCTCTTGCCTAGATAGTAAAGAGGCCAGAGAATAAGGATGTCAGGTACCTCTGAAAATGGAGTGACAATGAGTCAGATTCTTCATTCCCATGAAGTCAACAGTCATACTGGAATTAGGAATTTAATCACAATGCATAATGTGCTCAGGAGAAGAAAGTCAAATCTCATTGATATTACAAAAACATCGAGAAAATAAAGTGCAAAGAGAGAGTACAGAGAGGAGTGAAAACCAACTCAACCCTGAGAGGGTTCCCTCATAGCCTAGGTTACTCTGGTTGGGTTAATTGGGTGGCATCTCCAAAACACACCTGAAGCAGGCAGAGCAGAGCCTTCACTTGGCTTTTCCCAGTACATGAACTTTGTGACTTTGTGTTTATTCACCTGAAAAATGCTTACCTGATGTAATTCTTTAGGGAAGATCAACTACTAGCATCCTTAAGTAAAAAGTCCCATGATCTGAAAACAATAAGTACCAGATCCAGCTGTTCAGTAGTCCTGAAAACCACATCATTATGATGTCTTGGGTTATGTGGCATGCAGCATTCATTACCTTCATGAAACATCAGACAATACTGTGGACATTAGAAAAAGTGTACAAGTTTGAGGTCATTTCAGGCAAAAGGTGAAGAATGAGTTAACCAGAAGTTCTAACCTCTGAAACATGCTTTTCCTGATAGGCCTATGCATATGTGGATTGCTTTTAACTTTCTGCACAATCATCTCTAACTTAGATCTGTGAAAGAGACAAGATTTCAAGAACTAACTCATGAGTACAGTGAGATTATGTTTCATGGCACATTTTAGTAGCAATTGGGTGATAGACTGTAGTGTCTCAGTTCCAGATACTGACCACTGTTTTTTAAATTTCTCAGTGTACCTGAATTCTGTGCTGGATGAATTTTTTATGTATGTTTAGAGTTCAGATTCATCGCCTAAATCAGGTAATGACAGTCAGTGCTGTAAACAGAAGAGGTAAATTCTCAGACCTGTTATACATATTTATTAGAGTTTAAAAAACAAAACAAAACCACAAACAAAAAACAAACCCAAACCCAACAACAATAACAGAAAGCCAAAACATTTAAATATGGATATTGATTATATTTTTCTTCTATGCTTTCCACTGAGATTTTTAGAAAAAAATATTAGAAGGCTATAAAGACAACAATATCACTACATTTTGTTTAGAACAAAAACATAGAATTCAAGAATACATTTTAATAAGACATATCCTAAACCTTTGCTTAGACATCAGGGATTTTATTCCAAAGGCTTCAGGGTTATCCTTATCACCTCACAGGTTATCCTTATCACCTCACAAATTTTCAGGACTTTAAAATGAAAACTTTTCCCCAGTTAATGAATGCTTGTTCCCTTTTATATTTTAAAAATATTTTTTTAAGTGTTCCTCTTTTCTGTTATCTATTGATATCTCATGAGTCAAGATTGACATTGCTAATGTATAGCTTGCAAAGGAAATGTGTAAAACAAGAGAAGTAAGCAGTTTCCAGATTTTTTTTTTCAGAATTTCAGTGCCAGTGGCTGTGCTTGGTTCTCTGTAATTTGTTAGACACTAGAGCAGTTGCTATATCTTGCTGTAAATTTGGATGAATATCTTCTCCTAACAAAACGGAATATACCTGTGGTGGTTTGGCTTCTATCCCGTCCCCCCACACTTTTAGAAGTGCCCCAGCTAACTCAGACGGGCTCCGGGAATATGAATGAAGCTATTTATTTACAGCTAGCACAATATACAAGCAGATATTTACAGTATATACAGTTATATACAGAAATATACAAGGTAAAAGTAATACAGAAGCACAACTCCCCTCCCAGAAACCTGAGTCCCCAGGAGGGGCTCTCAACCACCCCTGCACCTTCCCCCTGCCCCTCTCAACCTTACCCCAATCCTGAGAAAGAATAGAGGTGCAGCCAAGAGGTTAAGGAGCAAGGTTAGTGGCAGTGGGGTTAAGGAGCTGCAGCTGAGTTCGAAGCCAAAAGCAAAGTGAGAAAAAAATGGCGAATGTTATCTAATGTTTACTTTCTTGTTCCTATACATCTCAGTGAGACTGTGAGAGAAGGAGACACAACCATTGTTTTCCTTTTTCAGCCAATTATCTAGTTCTTTTCACCAAAACATTCTATCCTGCTTCAAACTAGCACAATACCAATAGATGCATTAGTGCCATTCTGGGATAAGTTGGTCTAATAACCTGGACAGAATGTGAGAACTGGATGTCAAAAGAGCAAAAACCATAAATAGTAAATATTTAAGTATGTTCAAGAACTCTACATGTGGCATGAAAGTACACAATGGAAACCTGAACCAGTAACAAGAGAATGTGAAACGGAGCATTTTTAAAGCTTCTGTCACAGTGTTTTCTAGAAATGTTTCCTAGAGATTTTTTTGTTCCTTAAGTATTAATTGAATAAGTAGGAAACATTTTTTCTACTTTATAAACTTCACAGTAGAGATAATTCATAAGTATACTGACTTACAGTGTTATTTTAGTGTTGCAGAGGGGGGAAATTAATTGGTGTGAGATGATAGTCTATAAAAATATGTAATTTATTAATTTTAATATTCTGAACTCTTGCCACCCCCAACCACTGAATTTTAATATTAATATTTGTTCTTACACGGTTATGGAAGACATTCTAGGAATAACATGAAACAGTAACTTGTTCAAAACTAGAAAACATTCAAACAATAAACAGAGAGAGAGAATCCCCATGGTCAGTATGCCACCTGGGGTTTGCTCCGTAGATGGGCCCAAGATCTTTCTGCTCTGTGGCAGAGGCAGTAGAGGATTACAGAGGTATTAAAGCATTTACTCACAAATTCTTAGTAATTATCAATCACCCTCCGGAGATATGTCACAGCCTATACCAGTGTTCAATCTTCAGGGAAGTCTGCCCATGGACATTGAGGCTGGAATTCTCCTGGCTTCAGGGAAAAGGACAGTCTCTGACTTTGTTCTCCTGGCTTCTGGATGATCTGTGTGTACGTCCAGGGATTCTTCGGCAGGACCTTCAAGTGAAGAGGCAGGATGCTGTATGGTCCCAGCATGGTGTCATGCTGGCCATACAGGCCAATCTTGTGCAGACAATCCAAAGTCTGCTCCTGGTAACGCACTGCAGTGGTGTGCAGGTGTGCATGGCTGGCTGGGAGCCCGTGGGAGATTCTGTCTCTGTAGAGAAAAGTAGATAGCACAGGCAAAAAGCAGCAAAGCAAGCAAGCAGGCATTAGGGTGAGCACTGCAGGAGAGTGCTGCAGGTAAGCACTGTGGGTAAGCAGGCAGGCAGGCATAAGCAGGCAAGCAGGCATAAGCAGGTTGTTTACCTGTGTGCCTCCTATTTATCAAACGTGGGCCCTTTGGCCACGAGAATGACCAATCAGGTTAGCAGTTAACCAAAGCATACCATAATAGACAAAGGCCACATGCCTGCTTTTCCCTAATTTGGGAAAAGCACGAGCCTTGCACTAGGCAGGCACAAGCCAAGTGTTTGTATCTCACATGACCATGTTACACAACCTGGGCCCTGGGCAGGCCAGACTTTATGGCACCAGGTATATTGTGTCCATTTATGTGTTTACCTCTGGTATGGTCAGAAAAACATGTCCAGACAAGACAAAGTATGTATGAGTCTATTTTGGGGCTATAGGCCTTCCATGACATTTAGGCAATCAATGTACTGTTCCATTTATCATTGTGGATATAATCCATTTTCAGATGGTATTTAGTTGGATTGAACTGCAGAAAGAATGAGTATGGATAAGCACTATTCCTGCTCCTTGAAAAAGTTTAAACATGAAGACAGATCCTTTATTGGTCAAGCTAGCATTTTCTTTCCCCACTACTCAGCTTTTTAGCACAGCGTAGCATGAGAAACCTGACTTGTGCACATTAATGGAAGGGCATGATTCTAACTACTCAGCTCCATTAAGAAACCATATTTCCTCTACTCAAAAAGCAAGTAGCAATATGTTGTGACATTGAAAATTATTGTTTTGGATTTTCAAGGCATTCAGGATAAATATGAAATAACAACAAATTAAACAGTGTAAAAATTTCAAATTTGATCTCTTGTTCAGGTAAGGAATTTTATTAAATCATAGAATCATAGAATCAACCAGGTTGGAAGAGACCTCCAAGATCATCCAGTCCAACCTAGCACCCAGCCCTATCCAATCAACTAGACCATGACACTAAGTGCCTCATCTAGGCTTTTCTTGAACATCTCCACAGACAGCGACTCTATCACCTCCCTGGGCAACCCATTCCAATGGCAAATCTCTCTCTCTGTGAAGAACTTCCTCCTAATATCAAGTCTATACCTCCCTTGTCACAACTTGAGACTGTGTCCCCTTGTTCTGGTGCTGGTCACCTGGGAGAAGAGGCTGACCCCCACTTGGCTACAACCTCCCTTCAGATAATTGTAGACAGCAATGAGGTCATCCCTGAGCCTTCTCCAGGTGTTGTGGAGGGGAAAATTAACTTATGCAAAATTATGTTTTCCAACATTAATATTGTTTGTTCATTTTGCTATTCAGAACTCTCACCACCCCCAACCACTAATTTTAGTAATATTTTGATTCTTACGCAGTTATGGAAACATTCTATGGATATCTACATCTAATATAACCAGCAAAAAAAAAAATATATATATATAAACATTAATTGAACTGGAAGAGGCTATTCCTGTAGTCAATGCCCCTCGCGGTCAATATGCCGTTTGCCCAGTAGATGGGCCCAAGCTCTTTCTGCTCCATGGCACAAGGCAGTAGAGAATTACAAAGAGGCATTTAAGCATTTACTCACTGATTATTATTATTATTATTATTATTATTATTATTACCCTCGCAGGGGCTAGCCACAGTCCAGACAGTGCCCAAATGCTTTCAGGGGACTCTGTCTTGTTGGATGTTGAGGTTTGAATCTTCCTGGCTCCTGGGGAAAGGACTTAGACAATCTCTGACCTTGTTCTCCTGGCTTCTTCTGGATGATCGGTGTATATGCTCAGGAATTCTAGGCAGGACCATCAAGTGCAGAAGAGAAGATGTTGTGCAGTCTCAAAATGATGTCACATTGGTCACACAGGCCGATCGCGTGCAGACATCCAGGGTCTGCTCCTGGTAACTCGTGGAGTGGAGTTTATCAGGCAGTGTGCAATAGCAGCACAGCTGGGCACAGCAGAGAGAGCATGGCAAAGAGCAGAGAAGCAAAGCAGGGAAGCAAAAGAACATTGTTCACCTCCATATCTCCTTTTTATCAATGTGGGCTGAGATTAATTGCCCTTTGGACACAAGAATAGCCAATCAGGATTGTCGGGGTACGGAGGCTGGCGAGAGGCGAGATCGGGGCACTGACAACTCGAGACAGCAGCTTCTAGGCATCTGTGCATCAGTACATCAGTACAACTTTATTAGGGTAGTGCAGTGTCTTATATAGTGCTCAGAGGAGGTGTTTCCAGCCAGCCTGGGGCTGGCAGAAGTGGACAGTACAGATTGGCCCCAAGTTATGTGTAAGGCAGAGATAGGTTACCTGTGGTAAACAACCTGTGAGTACCACCCAGGGGGGCTGGCCAGGGTCAGCCCCCCTTGGGGCTGCGTCCGCCCCGGGGGCCGGCAGATTCCACCCCCTGACAGCTGTGCGTGGGTTGCTCATGGTTGCCAGCTTAGGCCCCTGGGAATCAGTAAGACCCAAGGACACTTCCCATCACAGGGCCTGATGTTTACATTTCATGCTCCGCTGCAGGAGAAAGCTTCCCACACAGGATGGCAGATAGCCAAACCATACCATATTAGGCAGGGTCCACAGGCCTGGCTCCCCCAGATATGGGAAGAGCACAGGCCTTGCACCTGGTAGGCCATAAGCTAGGTGCGTTACACAACCTAGGCCCTGGGCAGGCCAGACTTTATGGCCCTTTGTGTCCCTTTGTGTCCGTTTGATAAAAACACATGTATAAGTCTATTTTGGACCTGTGGGCCCTCCACGACACCAGGCTAAGCAACTCCAGCTCTCTCAGCCTCTCTTCATAGGGCTTGTGTTCCAGGCCGCTCACCAGCTTTGTTGCCCTTCTCCAAAGATCTTCCAGTACTTCAACATCCTTCTTGAATTGAGGGTCTCACAAATGGACATATTTATTAGGGCAAGATTTTCTTACACTGATGCCTGGGAGAACAGTAATCCTTTATTTTGGTAACTGGAGTTTAGTCAACACATGAAAATAACACAGTAATTTCCTGTATTTAATTAGACAGTCTTCCAGTAAAGTGGCAGAAGAGGGATAGAGGGAATGCACAAAGCAGGTGCCAGGAAGAACAGCTGGATCAAATGCTCTGTCAACCTGGGGGCTTTCTACATATCTACTAGAAACAGAATTTCTTCATCGGGAACTGACAAAGTAAGACACACTTATGCAAATGTACCAAATACAAACACTTCTCCTTCCCAATTTATTGCTAATCAACATAGCTCGAAGCCACAAAAACTATGGCGTGACCAAGTAAACAGCAGGAGAAGTCATTATCATCATCCTAGAGCCTCAAAGATGATTTTATTCATGAATATCAGCTCCTGCACTGTTCTTGTCAGCTGTCCATTATTGGACATGGAACTTTGCTTGCTGAACACAGCAACTCAGGTTTTCCTATTTTGTAAGGAGTTAAATAAAAAATCCTATACCTTAGTCTAAATACAGAGGCTTGTGGAAATAACATGTGTTGTTCAGGTGAGAAGCCATAGGAAGGGCATTTGTGCAACATCATATCCCTAATTCTTGGTAAAGTTAAAATGTGAATCCTTCTGTCCTGAGCTTCAGTTCAGCATTTCAGCACATGGCATGACTCAACTTCAGAGGAAGTTGACTGGCAATTTATTGACTACAAGTTTGTGAAGATCACTTTGATCATACAGTGGTTCTTAAGAAAGGCAGGGAAATTGCCTAGGCCATGACACAGAGAGATAAAGTGAGAAAATGAATGAGAGAAGAATGAAAGGACGATTGTGGTTATATCAGAGGTAAGAGGAGAAAAGAAACACCATTTCAGATTCCAGCAATGTCCAGAGTGCTAGATGTCTTCTTGGTGGTGAGTGCACACTGTCAATTCACCTTGTATTCCTGAATTCCCCTTTATTTCCTGCCTAGGAGTGGTTGGTAGAGGTGATTCTATAGCAGGGAGGATCACTTACTGCTCATGTGACGGTGCAGGCACACTAGGACTCCAGTTTAGCTGAGTCATTTTTGGAGTGCCTGTGCATAACATTGTAGTGGTCATGAAATGACAAGCAACTTCAATATTCTAGGTGACCTTCATTTGTGCAAGCTCACCTGTGAAGCAGGTGTCTTGAATTGGCACAGGGATAGACAGCCAAGTGGTGTCTGAACTGCAGCATACTGTTCCAGGAGTCATAGATGCTTAAATATAAAGAAAGAGAAGTGGAGAAACAGTCTGCTTGACACAGACTTCTATGGAAACAGAGAAATAGTTTCTTCAAGACAAACTTCTATGGCAACATAGCTTTCTCATCTCCAATGAAGCAGTTTTGCAGCAATCTGCCCAGGCTGTTTTTGAAGAATCAGGCTCCTACTGTTGTCTTGTGCCTCCAGTCACTACATCACTAAGAATTTTTTTAAAGTTTTATGATGTTTGTATTTCATTTTGCATGGTTTATCTCTATCTAATTGTTTTTGCAAATTGCTTTATGCATCCCAAAATGCTTAGAAGAATAGAGTTATCAATAAAGTATAAGAGAATAAACCAAGAGAAATAATTAATTAAATACAGGATCTGATAACTTGGAAAAACAATGCAGACAAATTGTTGAAGTGGAAGATGCATCCCTTGATACGTTTTTAGCATGAGTCATCAGAGGAGGGAAAAACTGGGAAAAATGCAAATAAAATTTACTGGAAATACTGTGGCACAGTGTGGTGGTAGGCTTGATGGGCATATACATGTTGGCTTGCCCAGACATGTTCCCCTGCTCCCTCTACTTCTGTGCTGGGGGGAGGCAACTGTGGGAGGGAAGGGCAAAAGCCTTAGCTTCACCTAATATGGTGAAGCCTGGCAAAGTGGCATTCTGATTGGCTAATCTATATCCAATGCCCCATTAGTCTTGGGCTGGATAGTGATAAAAGGGATAAACAAGCAGTATGGGGGCTGCTCCCACCTCATTTTGCATCCTGAATTTGTCTGGAGCACTTACCAGGAACAGGCTCCAAATGCCTGCATGTGGTCAGCTTGCATAGCCCCCACTGTGACATGGTACTGAGACTGCACATTGCAAGACATCCTGCCTGCACCTGAAAGTCTTCCTGCTAAGACTAGAAGTCCTGGAGATACACAGATCACCCACAGGAGCCAGGAGACAAGGCCAGAGATTGTCTGTCTCCTTTCCCCAGAAGCCTGGGAAGAATCAAGTCTCAGCAGCCAACAAGACAGAGTTCCATGTGTTTTGGGTACAAGACTTATAATTTTGTAAGTAAATACTTAAAAGTGTCTTCCGGTATAATATTCACATTTGCCACTTTAAGAAATAAGTGATCTTGTTTTGCCTGTGCCTTGTGTGTCTAATTTTCCAACCTGTAAATTTTTTTGAACCTGTAAATAAGTTTCTGATGAGTTTTAATGTCAATAAACAGTTTTCATTGTTATTAACAATCATCACCTGGATATAAAAATGAATACAGATTATTAATTTGCATAATTCTTTACATACAGCACTAGAGTCTTTGCTGTGATACAGATGTGGATTTAAGAATGATAATTCTGGGAATTATGGATCATGCATTTGCTCTGCTAAACTACATATAACGGGGAAATGCTACTGCACTAACCAGGCTGAAAGCTACTGAGTACCATGAGATGAGGAATAAGAAGAATACTGAACAAAGAGAGACTAAGAGAAATAGCTACAAAGTGTGATGGTTTGGGTGTTCCCCCCCCCCCCCCCCCCCCCCCCCACTTTAGAAATTACCCAGACTAGACTCAGACAGCTCTGGGAATATGAATGAAGCTATTTATTTACAGCTAGCACAATATACAAGCAGATATTTACAGTATATACACTTATATACAGAAATATACAAGGTAAAAAACAATACAGAAACACAACTCCCCTCCCAGAAACCTGAGTCCCCAGGAGGGGCTCTCAACCACCCCTGCACCTTCCCCCTGCCCCTCTCAACCTTACCCCAGTCCTAAAGAAGAATAGAGGTTCGGCCAAGAGGTTAGGAAGCAAAGGCGAGTGGAGGGTGCCTTAGAGAGATGCAACTCAGTAAGCAGCCCAGCCAGAGAGTGAAAGAAAATGGCGAGAGTGTTATCTAATGTTTTTGTTTCTTCTTCAGCAAGACTGTGAGTGAAGTAGACATCACCATTGTTTTCCTTTCACAGCCTATGATCTAGTTCTTCTCACCAAAACATTCTAGCTAGCTTCAAACTAGCTAGAAGAAAGGATATATTTGGTCTTATACCTAATGAAGACTGGCCTGATGTTTGAGATAATAAAAAATGACAATGTATATTTGTTGTTCAGACTGCAATGTTATCCTCATGACTTTCACTGTGTTATGTTTACTAAGTAAGATCAAGCATGCCTGAGTACATGAGACAACCTGGGAATACAAAGTGGGCTGACAGTGAGTGTAGCTTGTCATGTGCCAGGGCTAAACTGCACCAATCTCTTAGTGCTGTAGAAGGGGAAGCCTGAGTCTTAAAACCTCCAGAGCTCTCTCGGTAGGATGTATTCATACTGTGGTTAAATTTCCATCTTGTTTGTATGCATGCAATTGACTGAAATAAGTGAAAGCCATGCATGTATTTTGAAAATGTGCATTCCCCCTCCATCTCCAGCTGTTCCAAAATGCACATTACACCACCTTGATATTCTTTTGAGGATCAGTGTTGTAGGTGAAACTGTGAAATGTCAATTTATAGCAAATCCACAAGAAGATACTCCACCTCTTGTGCTAGTTCAAAGCTAGCTAGAATGTTTTGGTGAAAACAATTATAGGCTGTGAAAAGGAAACAATGTTGAACTCTACTTCACTCATAGGCTTGATGAGATGTTTAAGAACAAGAACACAAACATAGATAACAGAGTTTCTATCTGTCTGGGCTTTTGGCTGAACTTGTCTCTCTAACTTAACCTGCTGTCTGTGTGACTTATCCATCTGTTTCCTACCCCCCCTGGCTGACCCTCCAAACTACCTTGAGCATAAGGCAAAGTCTTGGGTAAGGTAGAGGGTGGGAGGAAGATGGAAGGGTGGTTGAGAGCCACTCCTGGGGACTCAGGTTTCTGAGAGGGCTGTTGTGTTTCTGTATTTTTAAACTCATGTATTTCTGTATATATTGTAAATATCTGCTTGTATATTGTGCTAAGCTATAAATATAAAGCTTCATTCAATTTCCAGAGCTGCTGAGTCTAGTCTAGGTGATTTCCAAAGTGTGTGTGGGGAGCAGGTAACACCCAAACCATCACACTTCTAAACATAAACTAGTTTTGGGAGGAGGCATGGAGGATCATTCAGAAGCAGCAGAAGGGAAGCGAGCATGAAAAGAACAGGCTGTAGGATCACCTATGCCTTGAAATCCACTGCTTTAAACCACGCACTATGTATTGACCAGTAGTGAAAGCCAAGGCAGAGATTCATGCAGGTATCTGAAAGAGGAGAAATTATGCTGCCTCTGAATCATATCTTCAGATAGAACACGTGAAATGTTAATTTTAGTTCCAAAAAGGAGAGATGAGTGAAGTATTTGTCATTCAAAAGAGGAGTCTAAATTTTCTCAATGTGCACTTTTTAGATGTTGAATTCTGTTTTTATATATCTTAATTTAAATCTAAGTGGAAGTACTGTTTTATTATGCAGACATCCCTGAAACCATCCATTATTATTCTTAATATGCATAAAGTATATTTAAAAAAAAATAATATCAAGAGCTTTCTTTTAAAGTTAACAAGAGTAACCCATTATAATAGCAAACAGAGATAATTTCATAAAGATTTCATCTTGGAAGGTGCTTAGCAACTTTAGTTCTAACTATTATTAAAGAGAAAACTAACATCTTCCCAATGGATCAACTGTCTTACAGATGTGCTCTAAAAATTGCCAAAGTTCTTTCTGCTAAGACTGAATCATGGCACAATATGATCTATTTTAGTGTGATCTCTGTTTCCTCTTGCCTCTGCTTACTACAAATCTCTAGAATTTGAGACTCTCAGAGGGATTTTACATTGACATCACCAGGATGATTAGAAACCTTCTGGACAGAGAAGCACTGTAAAAAGATAAATGACAGAATCTTTATCTGAGAAAGCAGATGCCTTACAGCTGGGCTTCTTAGAAGAAAGATTATACCTTTTGAAATGGAAGTAGAAGATCTCTTCAGGTCAAGAGGCCATCACCTACTCCTCCAAGAAGAATTTTAGAGAAAAAAAAAAAAAAAGATGTTTTTCAATATGAACTCTTTAGACTATGCTTCTCCTGAAGAGGTCACAGTGGTCAAATGCTGTAGATGTGTCTAAACTGTAAGGCTGAAGGAAGATTTTAGGATACAGTTAAGTGCAGGGTTTTTTATACCTTTACAAGATGTATGTACCAAATGCCTTTCCAAACTCAAAGTGTTTCATAGCCACTCTTTTACAGTCGGTAAGTATTAAAGGGAGCAAAAGACAAGAGAGAATTAAACCCAACATGTATCATTAAACACAGTTTATTCTTTGAGACACTCTAAGCTCAAATAGGCAAAGCCCTGAGCAACCTGACCTATCTGGACTTCCTTTGAGCTGAAGCAGAATGAACAACAAACCTACACAGGTAATCCCTACCTAAATTATTCCATGGTAATTAATTAAGCATCTAACATCTGAATTTCCAGCAACTGGATTTTTTCAAAAAAGTTTTATGAGGATCATAATGGGAAAAACAGAATAGTCCCCTCTTCCTCCCCTTCATACCACCCCATCCCCCAATTGGATACACCGCTCGTGTTACCACATCCCTATAAATACATATTCTCTAGGTTTACCAGTTATTAAAACAATAGTTAGAGACAAAATATTTCTGGTCAGAGCCATAGTAAAATTCTGGCAAGTTTACTGCAGTTACTCTGTTGATGGTCAGACTGGTGCCTGACAATTACACTTGATCTCAGTCATCTTTGGGGCAGTTCTCTCTGTGCTAGGTCTCAGTAACATTAACAAAAGCTCTAGTAGAACAGCATGAGCCAGAGTTAGGGATAATAGCTGGGAAGAATCCAAATGAAGAAGAGGTCAGGGTATCAAGGACATCCAATTGCCTAATTATGACTGTTTCTGTCTTTGATGGCTTCCAAAAATAAGTTTCTTATAACTGGAAAGAATACCACTGACAAGAACAATACAACATTTGCTGCACAGAGAAATTCCTCCTCTGAGTCCATTCTTAAGCATTCAGTTTAGGAGGAAAAGAGAGAAAAGGGGGGAAAAAAGGAAGAAAATTTTAAATTGATCAAGTCTGATTTAATCACCGTAAGTCATTTTGATGCAATAAGTGTTCTGCAATAAGCTACCTGCAAATGCTTTGCCCTGGCCTCAGCCAGCATCCCAGACATATAAGTCTTCTCGTATCAAACTAAAAAAACTTATTCAAATTTCCCTCATATGTCAGAAATGCTTCTTAATAAAAGTTCAAATTGGCACTTAATCCAATTACATTATTTTATACATATAGCCTTAAAAACTTGCAGTCATAAGAGATGTTGCCCCTTTAGAATGTTATGATTCATTGACAAACTCATTGTGGTCTTTTAAGTTCAGTTGCATCTAATGTTTTCCAGAACTTACTGTCTTAAATAAAGACAATAAATCTTGTGTTGAATGAAATCATTGTCAGACCCTGAATCTCATTTTGAATCTGAATTTGAAACAAGCACTTTTCAATTCCTCTAAATAACAGCTGACTGGTTATAAGCATAGAACTTTTCTCTGTTATTTATTGAGACTATACTCATTGAAATAATAAAGCAAAATTGCAAAGGTTGGTTACATAAATAACAAACAATCTGTACAGCTCAAGTATGAATTGTTTTGCTACCAACACCTGATGCACGGAGTTGGTGTTAATATGTTGGCTAGCAAAGGACCAACAACCTTGAGTTTGTAACAGCTAAAACCATACACCTAAAGACTGTATTAAAGCACAGTCTCATGTCTGGTGTGGATGATGATAAATTTTGCTTGTTGAACTTTTCAGAAGTAGGCACTAGCATCAATAAGTATGATGATATTGCAGACATCAACTAACATCATTAGAAAACAGAAAGACAAATTACACTGTCCACATGCTTTCTATTGGATAGGACAGATGGCACGTTTCACCTCTGCCTGCTATCCCAATCAGATTAAAATTGTCTTCTTTGTTATTATATTATACAGTACTGTCTTGCAAATTGTTGAAATAAGAAAGAAGAGTTAAAAGCAGCTAAGTATGGAGACAGTTTTCAAAGGCTATCTCTGTGAATGTTCCAAATCTTGTTTTACCCATTATTTTTTTTTTTGCATTACCCTTATTTGTACAAAAAAAACCCAAAAAACTTCTTGATATGCAAGGTAACTATTTTACAGAAAAACAACCAACCAAAAAAAACTTAAAAAAAAAACAACCAACCAAAAAAAACTTTAAAAAAAAAAATAAATGCATGTAACTTTCCCTAGTCTGAGAGACAAAAAGGGATGTAATCTGAACAAGTATGAAAGATTCCCAAAAGATTCATCACAAAGCTTGCTGATAAAGTAACTACTACTATGAAATGACCTGAACTGTGATAGGATAGATAGCCTACCTTTGAACCTTGGTGAAAATAAAGAACCTCTAAAAATAAAAATCTGTTATACCCTATAATCTGTAAATCAAGCAAGTGATGCCTTAGGATTTTGTGCGTGTGTGTGTGTGTGTGAAATTATCTCCTCTGATATGTCATTTAAATATTTTTTTTTTATATTCACCTTGGAGGAGCCCTGTAAAATCACCCACTAGGAGGAGCTCAAAATTATATTAAAAACTTATTCATATCTAAAGAAAATTCCATGTAGATATCTACAGAAAATCCTTTATGCTGGCCAACCATGTAAGGTTCTTTCCATCAGAAACTAGTGGCTTCATTGCTTTTGTAATTTATGGCATGCTACAACCATAATCTATGGACTGCATTTTTTTTTTTTTTTTGGTGGGTTTTGCTGTCAAAGCAGACATTTCTTAGAGCTTGAACACTCTTATAAATGCTAGGGCTGAATGAACTGTGAAATGCTCTCCCTGAAGTGGTGCCTTCTCAGAATTTCCTGGATAGAAATGCATGGACAGAGACCGACATATACAATAATGCCATTGCCTTTGGGAAATTCCAGATTGGTTTCACATGTGTAAGTCAATAGAATAGTTCAAATGAAGGCAGTCCTCCCACATTTTCATGAACTGTCAGACCTGCACACAACTAATTTGCATATGCTTGGAGGAGTGTTCAAGATACAAAAGTAGTACTGAAGGCAGATGATGCATTGCTAGGTATTTAACTACTTTGGACAAATGGAAATCTAAATCTTGGATGAAGGTCCAAGCAGAAATAAAGGGGAATGATGATAACAAGTCTCAGATATTCCTTCTTCAAACTCGTGCTATAAACCTCAAATCCTGATCCCACCACTTTCTTCCTCTCACCTGCCTGTTTCATCACCCACTGGAACATGCACCATAGAGTACTAGAGAGATGTGACCTCTAGTCTATGTCCACCATGGTCTGCAACATCCCTGAGGACTGCAACCCTTTCACTGCTTGTGCTGAAACATGGTGACTTTGCTGGATTTGTTTGCTAAAAACACATAGAGCATATATCAAACAATTTCTCACAGTGTGAAAAGTACATCCCTGATTTTGCTCCAAAGAAGAGAAATACTACTGCATTTTCAGCAGCAAAATACAACTCTTTTTTTAAAATGGGTCATTCACTCTGGATAAATTCTCTCTGGATAAGTTTAAGTCACACAATTTAACACTAAATTTTACTACTTTCACCACACTCTCCTGCAGTGCATTCTTTTCTTGATTGTCAAAAGAAAATCAGACACAGATGTGCACTTACTGTAACTCTGGCTTTATCACCTAGAGACAAACAAAACTCTTCATACTTATAGCAATTCTACCTTTCAACCTACTTAGCTACAGTTTAATTCTCTCATGGTACATGGGCTCTGGTAAATGAAAAAAAAAAACCAACAAACCAACAACCAAACCAAGTATTAATGTACAATCCAGTCTCTGGAGCATACACAAATCAGATTGTTTGACATCATCCTTCAGGTGTATACTTCTGGATTTAGTCAGAGTTATCACTGCTTTTACAATTAGGCCTATGCTTAGTTTTTTTCAGCCTCTAAAGGCCTCCATCATTAAAAGTCAATGTAAGTTTTATTAGTTAACTATTTCTGTCTATATGAGTGAAAGACATTTGGAAAAGCAATAAATTCTTAGGCCATATAGAAAATCCAAGTAATCCATATTCAATATCAGATGTTACAAACAGATATTAAGCATGTACACATTCAGTATGAGATGACTTGAGTTAATATTGTAGTCTAACTCCTTAGGCACAGCAAAGAAATAATTCCACAGAGTAAGTGGTAATATTTGTTGTGGTAGGCCTCATAGGCCCAAAATAGCCTTATACATGTTCTGCCTTGTCTAGGCATGTTTTTTCTGCTCCGCCAGGGAGGCAAGCACAGAAATGGACATAAAAGGACCTGGAGTCACTGAGTCTGGCCTGCCCAGGGTCCTGTGGTGTAAGATACACACAATTAGCTTGTGCCTGCCCAGTGCAAGGCCTGTGTTTTTCCCAAATTAGAGAAAAGCAAGCCTGTGACTTTGCCTAATATGGTAAGGTTTGGCTAATTGCCATCCTGATTGGCTATTCTTGCATCCAAAGGGCAATTAATCTCGTCCTCGCATTGATAAAAGGAGATATGGAGGTGAACAATGTGCTTTTGCTTCCCTACATTGCTTCCCTGCTCTTTGCCATGCTCTCTCTGCTGTGCCCAGCTGTGCTACTATTGCACACTGTCTTATTGCTTGCCTGGTAAATTCCACTGCCATGAGTTACCAGGAGTAGACCCTGGAAGTCTGCACACGATTGGCCTGTGTGGCCAGCGTGACATCATGCTGAGACTGTACCACATCCTGCCTTCTGCACCTGATGGTCCTGCCTAGAATCCTTGGACATATACACAGATTGTACAGAAGAAGCCAGGTGAACAAGGTCAGAGATTGTCTGCGTCCTTTCCCCAGAAGCCAGGAAGATTCAAGTCTCAACGTCCAACAAGATAGAGTCCCCTGAAAGTATTTGGACACTGTCTGGACTGTGGCTAGCCCCTGCGAGGGTAGTAATAATAACCTGTGAGTAAATGCTCAATGCCTCTTTGTAGTTCTCTATTGCCTTCTGCCATAGAGCAGAAAGAGCTTGCGCCCATTTACTGGGCAAACGGCATATTGGCCACAAGCAGCATTTGACCACTGGAATAGTCTCTTCCAGTTCAATTAATGTTTCTATATTTTGCTGGCTATATTAGATGTAGGTATCATCCATAGAATGTTTCCATAACCGTATAAGAACCAAAATATTATTAAAATTAGTGGTCAGGGGTGGCAAGAGTTCTGAATATCAAAGTTAAACAATATTAATTTTGGAAAATATCATCTCACATCAATTCATTTCTCCTTCCCAACAATATCTGAGAAAATGAAATAAAAAGTTATGTTCATTTTGAATGGCAAAAATCATCTTAATCTCTGGGGTTGAGCAGAACTAACAGTCTGAGAAGTGAAAAGAGGAGTCTGAGAACTGATAAGAGGTGCAGTTGCAGGGAAGTGGCCTTGGATAGAATCTGGGAAAGTTTAACTGCTGTCTACAAAGTGACATGTATGAGGGGGCCTTGGAGAGAGGCAGGCTGGTCAGCCCCAAGAACAAGCAAATGTTGTAGTTAGCTGCACAAAGGGGGATTAGTGGGGGTAGTTGATCAGGTCTGCCTCTGTGTGTTTGGACAGCCCATTTTCTGCTATGTAAGCCTGTCGAAAGTACATGGCCCTGTAGTAAAGTCCATGATGTAAGCACCACACTTAGCTTCAATAAACAGATTGACCTTCTATGTATCATATTGGTATAAGCTCATATCTTTCCCTCTCCTGCATGGCTTTTGAGCAACCCATCATTAATCATACTAGTCTTTGCTTCCTAAAATCACAGGCTTCTAAGGATTTCAAGATTTATAAATAAAATGGAATTGTTTTACAATTGCCAGTGACAGAGAGCTACTTTGGTACCTGTGCAAAGGTTGAAGGCACAAGGGGAAATCAGTCTTGACTTTTGTCTTCTGCTATTACAAGGAGACAAGTCTAGCACATGGTCAATAATTCACCCTGGCTAAAGTCAGGTCTAGGGAAGTAAAGGATTTCTGAGATGTATGTATTTCATCACCCTTTCAAGAATTCTTTTGATACTGAGAGACTAAAGACTTTAGGATAATTGACAAGATTGTCCCTGACATGTTATTTTCTTAACAAGGCAATTATTTCATTGTAGAACTTCTTTGGAATGCATGGGACTTTCATTTTCAAAGATGAATTCAGTTAAAAAATCACATCTCTGACTTTGTAGCAATAAAAAAAGAATATTGTAAGCTACCTGGGAGCAGAGCAAGATTCACTGATTTTGTTTCTATAAGTATTTGTTTCTGACTAGAGAAAAATGAAATCGTAAATATGATTAGATTGTACAAAAACACTTTGGAAAATCATCCAGACTAGACTCAGCAGCTCTGGAAATTGAATGAAGCTTTATATTTACAGCTTAGCGCAATATACAAGCAGATAGTTACAATATATACAGAAATAAACAAGTTACAAAGTAATACAGAAACACAACAGGCCTCCCAGAAACCTGAGTCCCCAGGAATGGCTCTCAACCACCCTTCCACCTTCCTCCCACCCTCTACCTTACCCAAGACTTTTCTTCATGATAAACGTGATTTGGAGGGTGTGATGGTTTGAGTGTTACCCACCCCCCACTCACACCCCCCCGCCCCACTTTTGGAAATCACCCAGACTAGACGCATCCAGCTCTGGAAATATGAATGAAGCTTATATTTACAGCTAGCACAATATACAAGCAGTTGTTTACAATATATACAGTTATTTTACAGAAATAAACAATGTAAAAAGGTAATACAGAAACACAACTCCCCTCCCAGAAACCTGAGTCCCCAGGAGGGGCTCCCAACCACCCCTTCACCTTTTCCCTACCCCTCTCAACCTTACCCCAGTCCCAAGGAAGAATAGAGGTTTGGCCAGGGGTGTTAGGAAGCAAAGTGGATTAGTCCAAAATGGAGGGTGAGGTTAGAGAGTAAGTAGCAGCCCAAGTGAGAGTGGTTTATCTATGTTTTCATTTCTTGTTCCTTTACATCTCAGCAAGCCTATGAACGAAGTAGACATCACCATTGTTATCTTTCCACAGCCTGTAATCTAGTTCTTCTCACCAAAACATTCTAGCTAGCTTCAAACTAGCACAATCCATCCCTGTCTATTTCACTCAGAGTATTGCTGAGAACTTCCTGATCTAATCTAAACCAATGTTTACACTAACGAATATCACAAGTTCAGTTCACACTTCATTCCAGCTATCTCAGATGTAGGTGATTCAAAAGCTCAGAACAGTTTGTCTCCTCACAGATGAGATGAGAACAGGAACTCCCAGGTGATGTTGTGTTGGGAAATGGCTGAAAAATGGGGGGGCACGAGCCCCTAGAAGCCTGTACAATCAAGCCTTGGACGTGAGGTCTGAGTATTGGAACTGCAGTAACCCACAGCGCTGTGTGTGAAGAAGCTCAAAGGAATTTGTCCTTGAGCCTTCTGATAAGCAAATTCTGTGGGACTGTGTCCAGATTAGGAGGGAAGTAGGAGGACCATGCAAATTCCAATTTCTAGATATACCACATTGCGTGCTGGGTGTGCTCACTTTACTCCCCCTAACTGAAAAGTATGTGCTTTGTAACTGGAAGCATGATGCTCTCAATAAAGAACTAGATCACCTGGAAGCTAGCTCATATTGAGTCGTCTCTCGGTATTCCCAAATCCCATCTACAATGTTAGGTTCATGCTCACTAATTGTAGATTCTCTTGTAGATTCTTTCATTGGTCACCCATGGTACCTAGAAGAGAAAACTCCTAACAGCTTGTATTATACACTCTGAATTTAAACTCTCTTAGCTAAAGCCAGAATCCTGTGTGGAATACACTGGATTTCACCATTCTCCTGCATTACCCAGTAGGTATGACCAGGACCTTCAGCAGACACCACCCCTCGGACAGGTTTCTCTTCGCCAGAAGGAGAAAATACCCAAACAGTTTTCCCTAACAGATTCTTCTCACATACAACAGGAACTTTATCACCGTTTACTGTTTGGACCAAGTCTGATTGTGCAGGTCCTGCTCTGTTTGCTGAACCTCTACCATTTACCAACCAGGTAGCTTGTGCTAAATGTTTGTCTCACTTTTTCAGAGTTCCACCCCCGATGGCTTTTAGGATGGTTTTCAGCAAACCATTGTAGTGCTCAATCTTCCCTGAAGCTGGTGCATAGTAGGGTATGTGGTAGATCCATTCAATACCATGCTCTTTGGCCCAGTTTTTCACAAGATTGTTCTTGAAATGAGAGCCACTGTCTGACTCGATTCTCTCTGGAGTTCCATGTCTCCACATGATTTATTTCTCCAAGCCAAGAATGGTGTTACGTGCAGTAGCATGTGGAACTGGATAGGTTTCCAGCTATCCGGTGCTGGCCTCTACCATCTTCAGCACATAGTGCTTGCCAGAACGAGATCAAGGTAAAGTGAAGTAGTCAATCTGCCAGGCTTCACCATGCTTGTACTTTGACCATCTCTCACCATACCATAAGGTCTTGATTCACTTAGCCTGCTTAATAGCAGCACAAATGTCACAATCATGAATGACTTGAGTGATAATGTCCATGGATAAGTCAATTGACCTATCATGTGCCCATCAGTATGTTGCATCTCTGCCTTGAAGTCCAGATGAATCATGGGCCCACAAAGCTAAGAACAGTTCACCTTGGTGTTTCCAATCAAGGTCAAGATCTGAGTTGGTATCCACTTGAGAAATCTTATCAGCTTGATGTGCCTGCTGATTATGTTGACGTTCTTCAGTAGCTCTATTCTTAGGCATGTGTGCATCTACGTGCCGCACCTTTGCTGGAGTTCTCTCCAGCTGTGTATCAATGTCCTGCCATAGATCAGCACACCAAATAGGCTTTCCTTTCCTCTGACAACCGTTCTTCTTCCAGTCCTTTAGCCAACACCACAGAGCATTGACTAACATCCATGAGTTGGTGTAGAGGTAAAGGATAGGCCAATTCTCACGTTCAGCCACATCAAGAGCAAGCTGGACAGCTTTTACCTCAGCGAATTGACTGGATTCTTGTTCTCCATCTCTTGCCTCACTAACTATCCTGGTAGGACTCCAGACTGCTGACTTCCATCTTCGCTTGTTCCCAACAAGACGACAGGAACCATCTGTGAACAAAGCATAGTTCTTTTCCTGATCAGAGAGATCACCATAGGGAGGAGCTTCCTCAGCATGAGTTATTTTCCCCTCTGGAGGTTTGGTACAGTCTGCCTTCTGGCCAGTTGGTGATCACCTCCACCAGACCAGGTTGATCAAGATTACCCATGTCTATCTAGACTACCCATTCATGCTCGTTGGGTTATCAAAGCCATCCATTTAGGCCAAGTTGCATTTAGAACTGGCAATCTAGGAGCTAAAAGCAATTGTGACTCAGTTCCAATCACTTCAGAAGCTGCTTTCACTCCTTCATTGGCTGCTAGTGTCTCTTTCTCAGTTGGGGTGTAATTTGCCTCTGAACCTCTGTAGCTACGACCCTAGAAACCAAGTGGATGACCACGTGTCTCATTGGGAGCTCTCTGCTAAAGGCTCCAAGTCGGGCCATTGTCACTGGCAGCTGTGTACAGAATGTTTTTAATGTCCAGATGAGATCTCACAGGTCCCAAGCCCACTGCATGGACTACTTCTCACTTGATCTGATCAAAGGCTGCTTGTTGTTCAGGTCCCCACTCGAAATTGTTTCTCTTACGAGTCACATCGTGCAGAAGTTTGACAATTTGACTGAAACCAGGAATGTGTAGTCTCCAAAATCCCACTGCAGCCAAGAAAGAAAGTGTGTCCTTCTTATTGGTGGGAACTGCCATAGTGGAGACTTTGTTGATCACATCCTGTGGAATGTGATGGTGACCATCCTGCCACTGCACTCCCAAAAACTGAATTTCTCTGGCAGGTCCTTTGACCTTGTCTCTCTTAATGGCAATACCTGCTTGCAACAGAATGTCAATGATTTTGTTACCTTTCTTGAAAACTTCCTCAGCAGTTTGGCCCCACACAATGATGTCGTTGATGTACTGGATGTGCTCTGGAGCTTTACCTTTTTCCAATGCACTGTGGATGACTGAATGACAGATGGTTGAGCTGTGTTTCCACCCCTGAGGCAAACGATTGAACTGGTACTGGATTCCTCTCCAGTTGAATGCAAACTGAGGCCTGCACTCCTTTGCTATGGGAATAGAGAAGAAAGCATTAGCAGTGTCTATGGTCGAACACCATTTGGCCTCCTTCGATTCCAGCTCGTACTGGAGTTCCAGCATGTCCGGCACAGCTGTGCCCATGGGTGGAGTCACCTCATTGAGAGCACAAAAATCTACTGTCATTTGCCAGTCTCCGTTAGGGTTGTGCACAGGCCAGATGGGACTGTTGAAAGATGAATGAGCTTTCTCGATGACAGCCTGACTCTCCAGTTGACGAATCAGCTGATGAATGGGCAACAAAGAGTCACGGTTAGTTCTGTACTGCTTGTGGTGAACAGTTTGAGTAGCAATTCGCACTTCCAGATCCTCTATGTCATGATGTCTCACAACTGCAGATTCATCAGAAAGTTAAGACAATTTCAATTTACCATCCTCAGTCTCTACAGATGCTATTCCAAAAGCCCATTTGTGACCCTTAGGATCTTTGAAACAACCTTGTCTCAAAAAGTCAATTCCCAGAATGCAAGGTGCATCAGGACCAGTTACAATAGTATGTGTCTTCCACTCTTTACCAGTTAAACTGATCTCAGCCTGTATCTTAGTTAACTCTTGAGATCCACCAGTGATTCCAAAGATAGATATGGACTCTGTCCCTTTGCAATTGGATGGCAATAAAGTACACTGAGCAGCTGTGTCAACTAAAGCCCTGTATTTCCTAACTTTTGAACTGCCAGGCCACCTAATGAATACATTCCAATAGATTCGGTTTTCTTCACCATCCCTTTCCTTCTCCTGGCTGGAGGCAGGGCACCACTAATGCTGAACATGGCATGTAGGGTGCTCACAATGATTGGTGTTGTTGTGTGTGCTAGTTTGAAGCTAGCTAGAATGTTTTGGTGAGAAGAACTAGATTATAGGCTGTCAAAGGAAAACAATGGTGGTGTCCACTTCCCTCAAAAGTCTCACTGAGGAGTTCGGGAAGAAGAAATGAAAACATTAGATAACACTCTTGCCATCTTCACTCACTCTGGCTGGGCTTCTGACTGAGTTGCATCTCTCTAATACACCCTCCACTCACCTTTGCTTCTTAACCTCTTGGCTGAACCTCTATATTTCCTTGGGACTAGGGTAAGGTTGAGAGTGGCAGGGGGAAGGTGCAGGGGTGGTTGAGCGTGCCTCCTGGGGACTCAGGTTTCTGGGAGGGAAGCTGTGTTTCTGTATTACCTTTTACCTTGTATATTTCTGTATATAACTGTATATACTGTAAATATCTGCTGGTATATTGTGCTAGCTGTAAATAAATAGCTTCATTCATATTCCCAGAGCTGCCTGAGTCTAGTCTGGCTAATTTATAATGGGGGGGGGGGGGGGGGGGGGGGGGCAGGGAACACCCAAACCATCACGTATTTTTTATTTGGCTCCCCCAACGTGGGCAAATTCATTTGGAGTGATTGTTAATTAACTCTGGGAATCAGAATGAAGCTAATGAAGCAGCTATTTTACTTGGTGGGGGTTATTGTGTGGCTTGTTTTCTGTTTTCTTGTGTATAATTGAATTAAAGCCCAAATTGGTTATTTCTTGCTTAATATAATTTTTAAGAAGGTCAAAGCTAAATTTACAAGCATTTTCTGGTCCTGGGGTGATCTCATTCTTGGGTATGCTGGTTTTAATGTCACTGAAAATTTTACCAGTAACATTAAAGAGGTGTTTATCAGTAATATTACAATCAATGGAAGTACTGCTTTATCTATGGCACTGATGAGAGTGATTCAGCCCAAAACTGAAATGCCAGACCCTTGTTCAGGATTCTGTTCATGTCAGACTATGGTGTTTCTGTCGGGTGTGAATGCATGTCTTGTAATTTTGATTTTCATATTAATTCTGGCATTATGTAAGAAAAATTTGAGTGCAATGCCTGTAAGAACTAGGAAGGTCTCTGTGTCCAAAATGAAAGGGACAGTGTTGCAAAAACAATGTACCAGTGGAAACCAAAACAAAGATAGCTCAGGAACACGACCTTCTTCCCAGCAAGGGACAACCATTACACCTCCCTCTCCAGATTCTGGGAAAGCTGCCAATACTCCTAGCGGGAATGATAACATAGCAGGATTGGCAGGCATCCCAAGAGTACAGGGAAATAATCAAAGCCATTAGGTGGCTTGGCAGTTCAAAAGTTTGGAAACACAGGGCTTCAGTTGACACAGGTGCTCAGTGTACTTTATTGCCATCCAATTGCAAAGGGACATAGTTCATATCTATTTTTGGAATCACTGCAGGGGTGCAGGGGTGGTTGAGAGTGCCTCCTGGGGACTCAGGTTTCTGAGAGGGGAGTTGTGTTTCTGTATTATCTTTTACCTTGTATATTTCTGTATATAACTTTCTATACTGTAAATATCTGCTTGTATATTGTGCTAGCTGTAAATATAAGCTTCATTCATATTCCCAGAGCCAGCTGAGACTAGTCTGTGTGATTTCCAAAAGTGTGGGGGGCGGGGAACACCCAAACCATCACACTGTGAGAGAAATTGCAATTGTTGGAATCGTTGCAGTTGCTCTCGGGAGCTGAAGAAGTAACAGCTACTTTCCTGGCATTGTTGCCTCTGTTTCTGCCACTGTGCAGTTCCCTGACTCTCTTTGAAAGAACTGAAGTAGGTTTACCATCCCACTTGTTCATGTTCTCACCAAATTGGTCACGCAGAATTATCCACAGTGATGTACGTGATTGGTGATGTCTAGATGTAATTTGTGTCTCCCTGGGCTGGAATTGCCTTGCAGGAGGTGGGTGTCTATTCCTGATTGCAGAAACATGCACCTATTCAGA
Source organism: Pogoniulus pusillus (assembly GCF_015220805.1). NCBI lineage: Eukaryota > Metazoa > Chordata > Aves > Piciformes > Lybiidae > Pogoniulus > Pogoniulus pusillus. The sequence goes on from NC_087265.1 coordinate 18,656,904, forward strand.
TGATACAGCGATTGTATCTCTTACCAGATTGGAGATGGAGGTTTTAAGATCTTCCTTCAGTTCTTTCATGCTACTCTCAATGCCATCTTTCATCTCCTTTATCTCTGTAGTCATAGTTTTTATAGCAGAGACTATGACAGAATGTGACAAGCTGTCCTCTATCTGCCTGAGCTGGCCAGTGAATTCACCAACTGTGAAAGACCTTCCATTATCATTCCATGAGAGAAACCTGCTAGCCAAGATGTTAGCATAGGATGAAGGAGTAAGCTTAATAAGCTTCTTCCTGAGACCTGTTCCAAGAAGAATGTAATGAGGCTCATGTGTGCCATGATCTCCATAGAGCACTTCCTTCACAGCAAACTCCTTCAGAAGCTTAATTTCCTGCTCAATGGTGTTCCACTTCTTGGCTACCCATGGCAGATCATCACGGGAAGGATATCTCATAGCCACAGTGAACGGGATGCATGTCCACAATCTAACCTTACCAAGAGGACTTGCTAGGTATTTGTCCACTCCACTCTCCTTGGTGAGTGGTCCTAGCTGCTTGGCAGACTTGTCTCCTATCTGCAAGGCATTGGCACTAATGCTACGGCATCTCACCAGCCATCTTAGGATTGGCTCTCCTGATTCCCTTGAGTATTCCTTTCTAACTTCCCTGACCTCTCTGAGGGTATCAATGGAATCCTGGATGTCATCCCTCTCCTCTTCCTCTTGTTGTTCTGGTTGCCCCTGTCCTAGAAACAGAACTTTCCTAAGAGCCTTCTTAAACTCATTGGAACCATCCTGTCTCTTGGCAGCTAACCTCACAGCACTCCTCTCATCAGAGTACTGGGATCTGAGCATGTTTGCCAAATCCTGAAGACTATATGTCTCCTCTTCCTCCTCTTGCTCACCAGAGGTCCCCTCTCTTACGTCCTCTTTTGAATCGCTCTTTGTCAAATGTTGTGTCTTAGCTTTCGCTTTGGCCAGTGCCAAGATGGCCTGCACTGTGAAAGGCTTTGACAAGTCCACTGGCGAGTTTGAATTATTGGAGGTCTGGCCTGAGACCTGTGAGTCCAGATGTGCCTTAGAGGTAGGGTGTTCTTTGTCTGCTGCCTGGGGATTCAAACTGGCTGAGTTAGTGTAATTAGTTGAGGGAACATCTTGAGTTTGATTATTTCCCTGTACTCCTGGCAGTCCTGCCATGTTATCATTCCTGGTAAGAACATTGGCAGCTTTCCCAGAATCTAGAGGAGGAGGTGTAGTGGCTGTCCCTTGCTGTACCCCTGAGTTATCTTTGTCTTGATTTACACTGGTACATTGTTTATCTTTCATCCAGGACACAGACAGCTTCCTTTTAGTTCTTAAAGGCATCACACTCAATTTTCTCTTACATTATGCCAAAATTAATATGGAAATCAAAATCACAAGACATAAGTTCACACATGACAGAAATACCGCAGTCTGAGGTGAATAAAATTCTGAACAAGGGTCTGCCACCTCAGTCTTAGGTAAGATAACTCTGACGAGGGCTGTAGCTAAAGCAGAAAAGTAACACTTCCAATTCCTGTAATGTTACTGGTGAATGCCCCTGTAATATTACTGGTAAAATACTCAGTGACATTAAAACCAATATAATCAAGGATGAAATTCCCCCAGCTCAAAAAAAAAAAAAAAAAAAAAAAAAAAGGATATAACTTTGGCTTTGATCTTCTTCAAAATTAGATTAAACAAAAAGTAACCAGTTTGGACTTTGATCCAAATATAAGCAAGAAAACAGAAAATAGGCCACACAAAAGCCCCCACTAAGGAAAATAACTTCATTAGCTTCATTCTGATTCCCAGAGTTAAAGTTATGAAAGGGCTAGTTGAAATCTGAGTTTGGGGTGAATTGTAATGAGGCTGATTCAAATGTTATTAAATAATTTATTAATATATACAAGCATAATTCTCCCAAACTTATTTACAACTAACCACACAAATTCTTCGATGTGGTTAGCAGAACTATTTTACAGAATGTCTATATACAATGAAATTTTGAAAGGCTTTAGAAATGTCTTTGATAGAGAGGCTTAGTTCACCGCTTGTGAAGTTTATTAAATTCCTTTACCAACTTCAGTAAAGAATTCAGAATACTCACTAATCCTCAGTCTTAATGTCTGTGGCCCAAAACATACAAAGGAAAATATTCAATAGAAGTCCTGTGGTGAATTCCACATGGGTTGCGATGTGGAAGTGGCTGCTGGCTGAGGTGGCTGAAGTGGTGGGCAAGCGACGTGTGAGCGAGAAACAAATGAGCATGCAAGCACCTTATTCACCTGCTTACCCCCTTTTATAGGACAATGGCCAAGTCTAGTGGTCTCATTGGCCACACTATCACCCAATCACCTTTGGCAATCACCCAAATATACCCAAAAAAGGAAGAACCCACAGGCTGTTCTCCTCCAAAAATGGGGGGTGCATATGCCTTGCACACGACAGGGGCGTGGGCCTTATGAAACCTCTTTTATGCAACTGGATTAAACCAGACTAGGTTGGCTGGGTTTCTTTTGTCCTGTTTTCCCACCTCTGTCTGCAATGCAGACAGGCAAGTAAACATGTCCAGACAAGATAGGACATGCTCAAGCCCATTTTGTGACCTTTTGGGACTCTCCACCACAGTTAACAATCACTGAAAATCAATTTGCCCCATGCTGGAGTGCAAAAATAATGATGTGGTAGTTTGGAGGTTACCCACCCCCCCCCCCACACATTTTTGGAAATCACCCAGACTAGACGCATCCAGCTCTGGAAATATGAATGAAGCTTATATTTACAGCTAGCACAATATACAAGCAGTTGTTTACAATATATACAGTTATATACAGAAATAAACAACGTAAAAAGGTAATACAGAAACACAACTCCCCTCCCAGAAACCTGAGTCCCCAGGAGGGGCTCCCAACCACCCCTTCACCTTTTCCCTACCCCTCTCAACCTTACCCCAGTCCCAAGGAAGAATAGAGGTTTGACCAGGGACATTAGGAAGCAAAGTGGATTAGTCCAAAATGGAGGGTGAGGTTAGAGAGTAAGATGCAGCTCAGCCAGCAACCCAAGTGAGAGTGGTTTATCTATGTTTTCATTTTTTGTTCCTATACATCTCAGCAAGCCTACGAGCAAAGCAGACATCAACATTGTTTTCTTTCCACAGCCTGTAATCTAGTTCTTCTCATCAAAACCTTCTAGCTAGCTTCAAACTAGCACAGAGGGTCAGCCAGGGAGTTTAGGAAGCAGATCGATTAGTCACACAGATAGAAGATTAGGTTAGAGAGGGAGGGAAGCTCAGCCCAAAGCCTAGAGAGTGACTCCATTATCTCTGTTTACGTCCTTGTTCTTATGCATCTCAGCAAGCCTATAAGTGAAGTAGACATCACCACTGTTTCCTTTTCACAGCCTGTAATCTAATTCTTCTCACCAAAATGTTCTAGCTAGCTTCGAACTAGCAAACTTGCCTGTAGTACATGCTAAGAAAATACAATGACTATTGCAGCCTAATGATAAAATCACAAACTAGGTAACTGATACTGTGGTATTATATTATTCATGCTTTACAGCTCCTTCAGAGAACAGCTGTTATGGATATTGATTTCATCCAGAAAATAACAAAACAGGACATCAGTGAAAAAGAAGTCCTGGAGTTTCAGACAGATTCTGCAATGCCAATGTTATCCCACTGTGTTATACTGATTTACACCAGGTTGAGGATTTGACTCATATGGATACCATTTGAACTTTCAGAAAGCACAAATTCTGAAATATTTATTTGTGTTATCTTCATTGATCTTTCATCTGATCCATAGTGGTGATAAAGGCCATTCAACAACACTGAAAACCTAATCCTATCTGCTTTTGCTATTGCAGGTGTTCATTCATTTATTTCTTCAGGTTATGAAAATCATCTTCTCACTGAAACCATCAGCACAGGCCAACTGCTTTGCCAACTTTCATGTCTGGTCTTTCTCTAATGTTGCAAGTCATTAATCAGCTACTTTCATCACTGTAACCAGTGGCAAACCTATCTATAACCATCTTCTATGACTCTTTGAGAGGGTGCTATCCACCAATGTCAGTGCCACTTAGGTTATAAAAATGAGCCAGTCTAAATGCCATACATACATTAATCTCCTGGCGAAGGATGTAATCTCTGCCCTTGTCTCCTGGCTTCTTCTGGATTCTCTGTCCAGAGATTCTTAGCAGGCAGGATCTCAGGTGCAGGAGGAGAATATTGTGCAGTCTCTAGCAGAGTAATCATGCGGCTAGCAGGCCGATAGTGTGTGCAGACAATTCAGAGTCTGCTTCCTGGTTAACTCAGCGGTAACGGTGCTTACCAGGCAATGACAGGCAGTGGGCATGCAAAATGTGCACGGCTGCTTGGAGTCTGAGTTCCGTAGGTAAAGGCAGGCAATACGGAATCTGGTCCTGATAACACAGTGGCATGCAGATGTGTGTGCTAGTTTGAAGCAAGCTAGAATGTTTTGGTAAAAGAACTAGATAACGGGCAGTGAAATGAAAAACAATTGTGTCTCCTTCTCTCACAGTCACGCTGAGAATTCTGGGAAGAAGAAGTAAACATTCTCCATTTTGTTTTTCACTTCTGCCTTTGCCTTCAGACCTAGTCACATCTCATTAACCCTGCTCCCACTAACCTTGCTCCCTAACCTCTTGGCTACATGTCTCTTCTTCTTGAGAACTGGGGTAAGGTTGAGAGGGGCCGGGGGAGGTGTTGGGGTGGTTTGAGAGCCCCTCCTGGGGACTCAGGTTTCTGGGAGGGGAGTTGTGCTTTTGTATTGTTTATCCTTTGTATATTTCTGTATATAACTGTATATATTGTAAATAGCTGCCTATATATTTGCTGCTGTAAAACAAATAGCTTTATTTATATTCCCAGAGGCCGTCTGAGTTAGCTGGGGCAATTCCAAAAGTGTGGGGGGGCGGGTAAGAGCCCAAACCATCACAATGTGCACAGCTGGCTAGGAGACTATAGGATCCATATATATATATATATATATGCAGGCTTAAGTGGGCTCTGCAAGTAAGGTATGCAGGCAGGTGAGTCTGCACTGCAAGTGGGTCAGAGCATGAGGGTCTGAGCATCTGAGCGTCTGAGCCATGCAGGGGTCTGAGCACATTTTTTACCTGTGCACCCCTATTTATTGAATGTGGGCTGAGATTAATGGCCCCTTTGGCCACTAGAATAACCAGTCAGGTTGACAGTCAGCCAAACCTTACCATAATAGGCAAAAGCCACTTGCCTGGACTTTCCCAAATATGGGGATCACATCGGCTTACACTAGGGAGACACGAGCTGGGTGTGTGGAGGCTTACAGAACCTGTTTACAACCAGGGGTCCTGGCAGAAAAACATGTCCAGGCAGGGCAAGGCATAAATAAGCCTATTTTGGGGCCTGTATGCCCAAACAGGCAGAGTATGGGGTATAAAAGTATTTTGACTGCAAATGAAGGGACTTGAAGAACAACATTCCTGCTTGCTGCCCAACTACTTGCCTACTACTGTCATGGGTCTTTTGATTTCACCTAACAAATTCCTTTCCAAAACTTTCTAGTTCCAGAACATTGTGACATTCAATTACTGGAGAACAATACAGGTCTGTAGAATAGATAATAATAATTTAAAAAAAAAATGTCACCTGAAGACTCCAAATATGCAAAATCTGTAATTTCCTCTAGTACTTTCTTCCAATAGATAAATCTCTGTCATTGTGACTTATTTCTTTCCACAAGTTTATTTGAAATGGACTGGAATTAATTCCCTGCTGTTATTTAATATTCCTTAAAATAAACATAAAACTCCAACATTATCACCATTGTTTTTATTCCTTTAAATACTTGTATTGTGAAGAAGAATGACTTTTCCAACCAAGATTTCTGAGAGCTGGCAGAGTAACTCAACAAGCCACTCTATCATTTTTCAGCAGTTGTGGCTGACCAGAAAGGTCCCAGCAGAATGGAAGTCAGCCAATGTAAAACCTGCATACAGAGCTTACGTACAAAGATCTGGGGAACTAGAGACCTGGCAGTTTAAATTCCAGTCTGGGTAAGCTGATGAATGTTGTGGAAGCAGGGAATTAATGTGGTCAAGTCAGGAATTATAAAAATAGAATTATTTTATCTTTCTGGAATCCTGCCCCCAAAGAATATACAAAAATTAGTTTAAGTTTATTTACAGATTCAGTTTGAACTGGAATTTCTTCAAAAAAGAATGTTATAGACAAATTTAGATATTTAGGGAGTCAGAAAATGGAAAAGACTAAGCTATAAACACAGATTTACCCCACTATCAATTGGGCTGAGCAGAAGATTAAGGGAACAGTGAGTCTTACTCACAGAGGTGAGGTAGGTATTTGATAGTGGTCCCTTGCTGGATTCCTCTGCAGGCAACATCCAATAGTATAGATCTACACAGCAGAAGCCCGAGGCAAGTGGCATAGCTGCCAAACTCAGAAATGTCTCAAGCACTTCTTCCATGAGTGGGATGGTTATGGAATGATGTTGCCTTTGCAGTGGCAAGGGAGAGCCAAAACTGATAGGGTTGACCCAGTCCAAAAGGCAGCCAGGAAGCTGGCTGCTGATATGGTCCAAGAGCGGCTGGTCTGGATGCTGCTGCAGCTCTCTCAAAGGACCTCAGGGCTTACCAAGCCTGCAAGTTTGCACAGGAGAGTGCAAAGGCGGGGAGAACAGTCCAAAAGCAGGGACGGTGTAAAATCAAGAGCTGTACAAAAAGGTAGTAACCATCCAAAAGCAGGGTCGGTCCAAAACAGCAATTCTGTCACAGCAGGAGCTCTTTTAAGGTGGGAATCTTTCAAGATGGGAACTCCCAAGGAGGGAATTCTCAGTGTGGGAACCTTCAAAGCGGGAACCTTTTCCTGTTCTCCCTTGCTTTATTTATCTTTTTCTAGACAAAGTGTCCATTTACCTGGCTCAAATGCCCAGCCCACCACCAGCCTGACTCCAGCACGGACTTCCACACAGGTCAGCCCACATGCAGAAAGGTGCCTTCTGCTGTTTCACCTTCAAGCCCACAAGGCAGGGGGAGAAGAGGTTTTCACACTTTCTTCTCCCATTCAAACCTGTGGTGGGGGGATGGGGATACGAAAAGAATTTGGGGTACCCCAGAACAGTCAATCAGATCATCCTGAGTACTATCACATAGCACATAGAGGACAGCCAGGTAATCATATCCACTCAGCACGGGTTTATGAGTGGTAGGTTGTGATTGACTAACCTAATCTTCTTCTAGAACATCATTATCTGCTTTGTGGATGAGGGAAAGATGTAGATGTCATCTATCTGTATTTTAGTAGAGCTTTTGACACAGTTTCCCACAGTATTCTCCTGGATAAACTGGTGGCACATGGCCTGGATGAGCATATGTGTTACTGGGTAAAAAACCTGCTGAAGGGATGGGCCTAAAGAGTTGCGGTGTCTGGTCATGACTGGTGTTCCACAGGACTCAATACTGGGGTGTCGTGAAATGCCAAAATAGGCCAAATTAGGCCTAAACATGGCCTGGATTGCCCAGGCATGTTTTCTGCACTGCCTCCTTCTGCTGATGAGAGAAGCAACTGCGGGAAAGGAGGACAAAAGGCCTGGCTCCACCATGTCCCTTCTAACTTGTTTACAGGGTACCTGCACATGTTTATACACTTGCTTGTCTTCTACCCTAAAAAGGTAGAAGTAAGCCATGGCTTCACCTAATATTGTTAAGCTTGGCAAAATGTTATTCTAATTGTCTGATCCAGTGGTCAAAGACCCATTAGACTCAGGTTGTATTGATAAAAAGAGATGAGCAGGCAAAGACAACATGCTGCTGCCATTGTTTTCACTTTGTTGTGTCTCACTGCCACTGCATCCCGCCATGCTCTGTGGCATTATGTCTGCTGCATAATAACAAGCCCTGATGTTTTGGGTTTGTCTACATGGAAACCTGCTTTGTCTTGTTTTTGCCAGAAAGGCAGCCTTAGATGCCTTCATGCGATAGGCTTGCTTAGATGTGATGGTTTGGGTGTTCCCCACCCCCCCACACTTTGGAAATCACACAGACTAGGCTCAGCTGGCTCTGGAAATTGAATGAAGCTTATTATTTACAGCTTAGCAGAATATACAAGCAGATATTTACAGTATATACACTTATGTACAGAAATAGACAAGGTAACAGGTAATACAGAAACACAACTCCCCTCCCAGAAACCTGACTCCCCAGGAGGGGCTCTCAAACACCCTTTCACCTTCCCCCTACCCCTCTCAACCTTACCCCAGTCCCAAGGAAGAATGGAGGTTTGGTCAGGGGGTTAGGAAGCAAAGTGGATTAGTCAGAGAAAACAGCAGAGAGGTGAGAAAGATGCAGCTTTGAGTTCCCCAGCAGGAGAAGTAGAGTGCCTTATCTATGTTTTGATTCTTCTTCTTGTATCTCTCAGTAAGCCTATGAGTGAAGTATATATCACCATTGTTTTCCTTTCACATCCTGTAATCTAGTTCTTCTCACCAAAACATTCTAGCTAGCTTTAAACTAGCACACCAGTACAACATTGTGCCTGTCTGCACATCCACAAGACATCCTGCCTGCCCCTCTTCAAAGCCTTCATGACAAGTCTGGAGCCAAGAGGAACCAGAACTAGGTCAGAGATCATTTGTTTCTGCCTCATTTAGAGTCTGGGAAGATCAGAAGCCTCAGTGGCTAAGAAGACATCAGTAGAACTCCCTGCAAGTGTTTGAATACTGTCTGTAAACTGTAGTTTGGCCCAGGAACCCAGAGATTAATATTTTTGAGTAAATACTCAAAGCCTCTTTAGCAAAACTCTGTAAAAGTCTAAGTGAATGCTAGTCCCTTCTGGACTAAGCAGAAAGGAGCTTCTCGAGTCCCTCTAGTGGGCAAGTGGTACAATTGACCGCAAAAACCTCTTTCCATCTCGATTGAGTTTAAGGTTTGTTGTATAATTGCTAGTAATTTCTTATGTGTTCCAGATTCTGTTATTCCTTTGTATAACGTTTTCATGACCATTGCAAAGAACCTAAAAATTACTGGGTGATAGTTCTGAATATAAAAATTAATAAACAATATTAATTTTGGAAAAAAAATACCATCTCGCATCATGAATACCCTCCATCACATGGAGCCAATTCTGTTTAACATTGTTATTAATGATTTAGATGAGGGAAAAGAGTGCACCCTTAGTAAGTTTGCAGATGGCATCAAATTAGGTGGAATTGTTAATCTGCTTGAAAGTAAGGAGGCTCTACAGATGGATCCAGACAGACTAGATCAATGGGCTATGTGGGGAAGGAAAGATGAGGGAAAATACTCCAGACAGAAAAAAGAAGAAAACTTGACCTATGATACTGCTGTTTCCTAAAGAAGGTACATGTGTTTATATGTATATATATATATATATATATATATATATATATATATATATACACACAAACTGAAAAAAAAAAAAAAAAAAAAAAAGTCCTTCCTAAATAACAGTTCACAAATCTTTTGGCTTTAACTCAGAAGTCCAATGGATTTTTTGCAGGGGCTTTCATGGTGGTGGATGTGCAGTTATGTATCACTGAGAATCTTCTCTGGCTGCCCGGAGTATGCAACTCCCCAGCTACTTACCCCGTCCAGTAAGAACATTCATAGCCCTGATGCTTTTTATCTGTATCTACCCCTTATCCATCAGATTTAGTCCCCTATTTGTTGTCCTCCTGCATCAGATACATTTTGAATCCATCTCCCTTTTTATACAGAGCACCTTCGCTTAAACGCTATGCTGTTCAATCTGTTTTTAAAGCAAGAAGCTCGCCTCAGAAAAGTTGTTTCATTGATTTATTAAGTAAATCTTATTCTGAGATTGGTTGATTCTATGTGAAGTGATAGGCACACAACTGTCATCCAAGCAAAGCAGCAAAGTGGAAGCTTTATTGTCTGGTCAGGAAGGTCTTCTCACTCTGAATGGTTTCTGTGTGGTGTTCCAGGAAAATGGAGAAGGAGGACACAAAAGGTCCTTGAATTCTAGTGCGAGTTGGACAGAATGCCCCACCTCTGTATTTTGCTTTCTATTTGTCTTGCTCATTTAGATTATGGAACATCTATTCAGCCACTGTCTCTGTTCCTTGTATGTCCATACAGGTCAATAAAAAATAACCCAAATTCCACTCACATTAGTTTTGTTGACTTCCAAAGTAAGTTGTTTTAAACCAATTTAAAGTGGCTTTAATCCTTTTTGATAGCACCATTACAGTATTAGCTTAACTAGCATTCCACTTTAAAATTAAGAGATTTATTTCAAAGACCTGTCCTCAGTATTGCCTCACAGAAAAATACTTACTATTATACAGATAATATTAGTTCAGTGAAACATTAGTAACTATGCAGATGATAACAGTTGCTGAAATCTGTTTTTTCAGGAAATGATGCTTTTTTTTCTGAAAAGCTCAGATATAATCAGGATCAGTTCCCTTGATTTAACTAAAAGAGGATAATGTGCAATATAAAAGTATTTCTAAATACTTATGCATCTTAAATATGATGATGCATTCATGAATTAATATAAGGACAACTCAATGTGACAAGTGACTGAAGAAGATGACAATTTTTATCATGAAAAGTATTGAGTGAAAGAATATATTGAGATGCTATTGATTGCTAAAATATATTTCAGGACTTTGAGAAACATGGATATTAATTACCACTGTTGCTGACTCTCTTCATACTGCTAGGAAGGCAAGAATCTTAAAAATGATGACAAGTATGCAGCTCCTGCACTCCTAGCTTGCCTGATTGAATAGTTATAGGTTTTGAATCAAGAAAGCAATCACCTTACACTAAGAAGAAGACAAGATGTCAAAGTACTTTGAATAAATAGCTGGGCCAACATTTAACACCAGACAGTGTTGATGAGTCACATGTTCATTTATTTATATTATTTAAAGTCTTTCTTCATTTCCTTCTGAACCAGATGTTCAAACCTCAGTCAGAAGAGATGGGGCTTGAACTTGTGACCATTCATGAATGAGAGGATGCTGAGAAAATCTGACCTCAGAAGCATCTGAATAGACACATTTATTCATTGCCTCTTGTGCTAGTTTGAAGCAGGCTAGAATGTTTTGGTAAGAGAAAGTAGATAATTGGCTATGAAAGGAAAACAATGGTTGTGTCTCTTCTCTCACAGTCCCGCTGAGAAGTATGGGAACAAGAAGTAAACATTAGATAACATTCTCCATTTTGTCTCTCACTCTGCTTTTGGCTTCAGACTGAGCAACATCTTATTAACCTCGCTGCCACTAACCTTCCTTCTTAACCTCTTGGCTGCACCTCTATTCTTTCTCAGGACTGGGGTAAGTGTACAGGGTTAACACTCTAGGGGGGGCGTAACACTGAACCTGACCATAGGGGTCTTGGCCCCTCCCCAGGGGTGGGCCACACTCCAGGTGATGGTTAGCCCACTCCCCCCACTTCCTGTCCTATAAAGGAGAGGAGCTTTCTGCTCCTCGCTCTCTTTTCTTCGCTCCCTCTCAACACACACACACGCACACTGCATACCAGCACACCACATGGCAGCCACGAGGCAGAGACACCATCACATTGCTCGGGTTGTATTCATCCCTTTTTGTATTTTGCTGTTTTCCCTTCCCTATCCTTTGTAAACTCCCCTACCTCAAATACCTTCTTTTCTAAGTTATTGTTAAACTTTTCCTTTTAACTTCCAAATCGAATGAGATTGATTTATTTGGGTGTGCTTACCTCTCTCTCCCTATATCTAATCCCTACCTTTTTTGGGAAAGGAGGGGGAAGAGGAGAGGGCACTCTATAAATTCTATAAATTGTCATTGGGTCTATTAAATTTATTAGAGTCTCTGGGAACTTTCATTTGAACCCAAGACAGATAAGGTTGAGAGGGGCAGGGGGAGGTGCTGGGGTGTTAAGAGCCCCTCCTGGGGACTCAGATTTCTGGGAGGGGAGTGGTGCTTCTGTGTTACTTTTACTTTGTATATTTCTGTATATAACTGTATATATTGTAAATAGCTACTTGTATATTGTGCTAGCTGTAAATAAATAGCTTCATTTACATTCCCGGAGCCCATCTGAGTTAGCTGGGGCATTTCTTAAAGTGTGTGGGGGGCAGATAACATCCAAACCACCACACCTCTGTAGGCTGGATGTATTCCTCTGTGCTACTTGAGACTGGCTCTTTGAACGTAAAAGTGCTTTTTTTTCACATTGACCATCAAAGTGACTTTGTGAATTATTTGATTTAACATGGGCTTGTGAAATTATGTAGCTTTTCAGAAAGACCAGATGATTAAAAAAAAAAAACAAACAACAAACCACAACATCAAAAGAAAACAAATGAAAAAAAAACCACCCCAAACCAAATCAAAGAAAAAATTCAACACAAACCCAACAAAAAAAAAAAAAGAAAAAAAAAAAAAAACACAAAACAACAAAATAAAACCAAAAAGCCCAACCAACTGAAAAAGACCAAACCATAACGGAACAAAACTAAACAGATTAAAAAATATCCAAAAAATCTTTTGCTTTGTTATGAAAATCTCAGTGTTTCAAAATTTATTTTCATGCCTAATTGGCAAGAAAGCAAATAAAATTCCAGGAGTCTGAGGGAAAATGTGATAAAAGCCCTCTGCTAAAATATGACATTTGAATGAGTAATTAGCTTTAAAATACTGTAGCAGAAATTAATAATATTTATGAATTATTACTATTAATTTCTGTATGACGTCGTCAGGAAGTAATTGCACAGAATTAAACAGTTTAAACAATCAGAACTTGGAAAACAGTAATGTGAAAACAGGAAAAATTCTAACTATGCTTATGGAGTCCCAGCATTCACTCCAGCATATGTACTCATGACTCTTTTCGTCCCTGAGTAAGTCTCCTGTATGAAAGACGCTTTCAAATTCATGATGATCCCTAGGTAAAATACAAATATTTCAGGCAGAGGGAAGAAGATGCTGCTAAGCCACTACTGTCAGTTGCAACATGTGTCTGCCTTTATTGATCTGCAAATTAGGAGAACCTGGATGGCTCTGTGCAGACAAAGGCTCATGTAGAAAGGCAGATACAGAAAGGCTAAATGTAGAAAGACAGGTGCAGAAAGGTGCAGCTTCTAAATCATCCCCCTTTATATACTTGATTTTGAAATCAAACTGGCCAATGGGCACTAGCACCATTGTTCTGGCCAATGAATTTAAAGCTTTGTGCTTCTTTTGGCTAGGCAGGCACAGTGAAGGCAGCACAAAACACTTGACATGAGGTGCTAAGCCCCCTAGTCCTCAAGGCCTTGCTGGGGCAAAACCCTTATTGTTTGCTCATCGTACTCACTTCCAGGCCCCACAACAGGAGGGAGAGAGACAGAGTTGAATCCTTCCTGGCGGGATTTGTTCCCTACTAGGACAAATACCTCCTGTGAAGAATTACTTTTCCCATATATTACTGACAGACAACTTCAAGACATGATTTAATAGATATTTAATGACTACAAAGTCCTCTGTTACTGTATATAAAACTATCAAAGCAAGCTTTCTAATTGAATATATCAACATAAGCAATTTTTAAATGTTTTCTGAAATGTATGATAATGGAGATGTTTTACAAAAATGTATTATGAAAAATTGATTTTTGATGGGAAAAAATTTGAGGAAATGTATCTAAGCAAGGTACTTTATGGTCCTTTTCTGACAAAACACAGGTTCTGATTCAAACTTTTGAAATTAATTTTATGAAGTGTTCATAAAAATAATCATATACCAGCCTGCTTTAGAAATATAAAAGTATTACTTTTATTTAGATTTAATTCCTATGGTGTCCCAGTTTTGGCTACAATGGGGTTAATTTTCTTATAAGAAGTTAGGAGGATAGCCATCTGATAGCCATAGCATTCTATGTCTTACTGGTGTCATGCCCACTATATAAGGGGAGGTATAGCACAGGCAACAGCATTTGTGTGCAGTGAGAAGGATTTGGTTTATATAACTCCTTTTACACTTCACTAGTATTATTACTGTTCTTTCTGTTTATTTGTTCTTTGTGCTCTATTAAACTTTCCTTACCTCAACCCACAGTGTTTTACATTTTGCTCTCACTTTTCCTTTTCTAAAGTGGCAGGGGTGGCCATATGAGTGGCCACGTGGAGCTCAGCTGCTGGCTGGGTCTGAACCTGTCCTGGGTTACCCCAAATTCTTTTCTTCTCCCTCCCTCTTTACAGGTTTGAGTGGGAGAAGAAGGCACAAAAACTGCTTCCCCCGACCCTGCCCTGCGGACTTGAAGAGTGGCAGCAAAAGGTGCCTTTCTGCACATGGGCTGACCTGTGTAGAAGCCCACACTGGATTTGGGCTGGTGGTTGGCTGGGTTTTCGAGCCCAATATAAATGGTAAAAGTACACTTTGTCCAGAAAAAGGATAAACAGAGCAAAGGTTCCCTCCTTCAGAGTTTCCACCTTGAGTGTTCTCATCTTGAGAGTCTCCTGCCACTGTAAAGGACAGGTTCCTGCAATGACTGGACCATCCCCACTTTTGGATGGCTCTGACCTTTTGTTCAGCTCTTCATTTTATCCCTCCCTGCTTTTGGATGGTTCTCCCCACTTGGGCAATCCTGGGGCCCTTTGAGAGAGAGCCAGCAGCATCTGGACCACCCTCTCTCAGACCGTATCAATAGCCAACTTCCTGGCTGCCTCCCTGACTGGGTACACTAGCAGTTTTGGCTCTCCTCTGGTGCTGTGAACGCAGCATCGTTCCATGATCACCCCACTAGGGAAGAAGTGCTCGAGACATTTCCAGTATTTGTGGCTCTGCCACTTGCCTCAGGCTTCTGCTGTGTAGTTATCTATTATTGGATATTTCCTGCAATGTCAGAAGGCTGCTCCTGCAGAGGAATCCAGTAAGGAATCATTGCCAAATGTCTATCTCACCTCCGTAAGATCCACTGTTCCCTTAATCTTCTGCTCAGCCTGATTGAGAGTGGGGTAAAGTTGTGTTTATAGCTTAGCCTTTTCCATTTCCTGACTTCCTGAATATCTAAATTTATCTATAATGTCCTTTTGGAAGAAATTCCCAATCAAACGGAATCTGTTAATAAACTAAACTAATTTTTGTATATAGTTGGGGGGTGAGGTTCCAGGAAAAAAAAAATAAAATTATAATTCTTGACTCAGCCACGTCAATTCCCTGCCTCTGCAACAGAACCACAATAAGTCATCACAGACTTTAATCTTATATATATCCCAAAAGAGTGTACACTACCATACAACCTCATATCTGTTGACTGTCTGATCCTCAAGATCAAATTTAATTGCTATAGAAAAAGACATCTCTTCCTATTAACTCTATCGAAGTTTGTGTTTATGCGAAAACAAAGTTTTTTGTGTGGAAGTTATTAGAGTATTAAGGTGTCAATATCAGAATAGTCTCCATCTTAGAAGAATTGAAAGAATTCAGATATTTTATGGTAATTTATGAAATTTTTATGTCTACTTATTTTGGGCAACTGCAGAACATATCACTCTAAGTGAATAAATTGTTGTCTATACAACCTTTATTTTTCTATTAACATTTTATCTTATAATTTTATATGCTTAATCATAATGGTGAGAAGTAAAAAGCTCAAAGCATATTAAAAGACAAGAGGAATCTTCAAGACTGAATGATGGTACAAGGAAGTCCTTTGCAATGCACTGCAATGTTGCATCTTTACAATAAAACACAATGTGCTCTAAACATACTACCTTCCTGGTTCTACATGAATCTTGCAGAAGAGAGAAGGGAGGTTTCTTTCAGATGGAGGAAAACACACCCATAAAGGCCTTCAAATTATTCCTCAGAATAGTTGTTAATTAAAAAAAAAAAAATTGGTGAAAGTTCTCAAAGTCAAGTAATTAAAGTCCTCTCCACACCCCCACCACCTCCTTCAGTATGTATGGCAAGATCTGACTTGTAAGAGTTTGCCATCAAAAGAGATTATCCATTTAAAAACTATTCCAATATCTGGGGAAAAAAAAAATCTGATTAATTTTTCCCCATCACTCTTTAGAATTATACAAAGTTCCTATGATTTCACTCTGGAAACACTAAGGAATGGTAGTGCAAGAATAAAAATCTCTCTGGAATGTATCTCCACTACTCTCATAATTTATGACCAAGCCATTTTGCTAGTTTGAAGCGAGCTAGAATGTTTTGGTGAGCAGAGTTAGATTATAGGCTGTGAAAGGGAAACAATGATGATGTCTACTTCATTCATAGGCTTGCTGAGATGTATAAAACCAACAACACAAACATAGATAAGGAAGTCACTGCCTGGGCTTTGGGCTGCATCTCTCTAACCTAACCTAACCTAACCTGCTGCCTTTGTGACTAATCCACCTGCTTCCTAAACCCCCCCCGGCTGACCCTCCAAAATTACTTGGGCACAAGGCAACATCTAGGGTAAGGTAGAGTGGGGTGGGGGAAGGTGGAAGGGTGGTCTACAACTACCTGAAGGGAGGTTGTAGCCAGATGGGAGATGGCCTCTTCTCCCAGGCAACCAGCAACTGAACAAGGGGACACAGTCTCAAGTTGTGCCGGGGGAAGTATAGGCTGGATGTTAGGAGGAAGTTCTTCCCAGAGAGAGTGATTTGCCATTGGAATGGGCTGCCCAGGGAGGTGGTGGAGACACCGTCCCTGGAGGTGTTCAAGAAAAGACTGGCTGAGGCACTTGGTGCCATGGTCTAGTTGACTGGCTAGGTCTGGGTGATAGGTTGGACTGGATGATCTTGGAGGTCTTTTCCAACCTGGTTGATTCTATGATTCTGATTCCTGGGGACTCAGGTTTCTGGGAGGGGTGTTTCTGTATTACCTTTTAACTTGTATATTTCTGTATATAACTGTATATATTGTAAATGTCTGCTTGTATATTGTGTTAAACTGTAAAAATAAAGCTTCATTCAATTTCCAGAGCCACTGAGTCTAGTCCGGGTGATTTACATGGGGTGGGGGGCAGGGGGGGTGGGGAGCAGGTAACACCTAAACTGTCATATCCATGTCATTAAACCCAATCAGACAAAACACCCTAATGCCGTTCCATGAATTGCACTTTTTTTTTTTTCTTTCATGAAAAGTGGACCGATTTTGAAACAAACAAAAACCCCAACTCAACATCCCCCCCAACACACCAGCTGTCAGGCTTTGCTATCTGTTAAGCATGTTACCTGTGGTGTTGCTGCTGCTGCACATTCCTTAGACAGAAAACCTCCACAGTTTTAGTGAAAACGAAACCAGCCTATGTTTTGTGAATCACTTTTTTTTTTGTCTGACCAGCTATTTCCTTTCCAAATCAGAGTAATTATCTTGTTCGCTTACTGCTGTGCACAGGGACTTTGGATCACCTCAGTAGATTGCAAGGCAAAGCTTGTCAACAGGTATAACACGGAAAAGGTGTAGAAATGAACACTAAAATACTACAGGACAACACAACTGCATTTCTATTCTTTCCAACTAGTCCTATGATGAGTAACACTGTCCTTTGCAGAATTAAAGACCATTTAAATACACATGAATTTTATATTGTCATGTAGAATTTCCCACTCCATCCTAATCTTGTGAATGTTTTCTACTCAGTTTCTGCTTTTTCATAATCATCTGGTACTTTCTGTTACTCAAAAAAAGTCACATCTATACTTCATTTTCCCCCCTTTTTTGGATTGTTTTGGCTTTTATCTATTATTATGATCAAAAATTTACAACTAAGTTAATTGTATTCTTGAATTATTTGCAGTTAAGCTTGATTTACATAGTGAGCAGAACTGAAACTTAAAATGCTGACTTTACATAACTGTGATGGTTTGGGTGTTCCCTGCCCCCCCACACTTTTGGAAATCACCCAGACTAGCCTCAGCCAGTTATGGAAATACGAATGAAGTTTATATTTACAGCTAGCACAATATACAAGCAGATATTTACAGTATATACAGTTATATACAGAAATATACAAGGTAAAAGGTAATACAGAAACACAGCTCCCCTCCCAGAAACCTGAGTGCCCAGGAGGGGCTCTCAACCGCCCCTTCACCTTCCCCCTATCCTTTTCAACCTTACCCCAGTCCCAAGCAGGAATGGAGTTTTGGGCAGGGGGTTAGGAAGCAAAGTGGATTAGAAAATAAATTGGAGGATAAGGTTAGAGTGTGAAATCCATCTCGGAGCTTGCCAGCAGCAGAAGAGAAGGCTCCCTTATCTATGTTTTACTTTTATTCTTATACATCTCAGTAATCCTATGAGCGAAGTAGTCATAGAATCATAGAATCAACGAGGTTGGAAGAGACCTCCAAGATCATCCAGTCTAACCTATCACTCTGCCTTATCCAGTCAACTAGACCATGGCACCAACATCACCATTGATTTCTTTCTACAGCCTGTAATGTAGTTCTTCTCACAAAAGCATTCTAGCTAGCTTCAAGCTAGCACAATCACACAGACCCAGTCTGAAAATCTCCATGGTCTTAAAACATCCAAACATACTGTACTACATTGTTGTCTTACTTTAGCAGAGTTCCCTACCATTAACAGTAACTGTAATATAGATTTAAATGTGTAAATAGACATGCAGGACAGAATTGCTCCAATCCTGGGGATTGGAGGAAGGCAAATTTCACTTCAAACTTCAAAAAGGGTAAGAAGGAGGACCCAGATAACTATTGACTGGTCAGCCTCACCTCCGTCCCTGGGAAGATAGTGGAGCAGCTTATCCTCAGTGCTGTGGTTCACCATATCAAAGACATGAATGTCATTGGGAGCAGTCAGCATGGTTTAACAAAGGAGAAGTCATGTTTAACCAACCTGATAACCTTCCATGAGGACGTAATCAATTGGATAGATAATGGAAAAGCAGTGGATGTCCTTTACCTTGATTTCTGTAGGGCATTTGACACTGTCTCTCACAGCATGTAAACTGAGGAAGTGTGGTCTGGATGACTGAGTAGGGAGGTGGACTAGGAGCAAGTTAAAGGAAAGAAGAGAGTTGTGGTCAATGGGACAGAGTCCAGCTGGAGGCCTGTAACTAGTGGACTGCCTCAGGGGTTGGTATCGGGACCAGTATTATTCAATGTATTCATTAATGACCTGGATGAGGGCATGAAGTGCACTGTCAGCAAGTTTGCTGATGACACCAAGCTGATTGGAGTGACTAACACACCAGAGAGTTGTGCTGCTATTCAGAGAGACTTAGGTTGGAGACCTGGACAGGGAGAAATTTAATGAAGTTCAACAGAGGCAAGTGGGAAAGAACAATCCCATGTGTCTGTATAGGTTGGATACTGACCTGCTCAAGAGCAGTGAAGGGGAGAAGGATGTGGGAGTTCTGGTGAATGGAAGGATGTTCATGAGCCAACAGTATGCTCTCGTGGCCAGGAGGGCAAATACCATTCTGGGGTCTATTAAAAGGGCTCTGGCTAGTAGGTCAAGGGAGGTACTCCTTCCCCTCTACTCTGCCCTGGTGAGGCCTCATCTGAAGTATTATGCCCATTTCTGGGCCCCCTAATTCAAGAAGGACAGGGAGTTCTTGAAAGAGTCCAGCACTGATCCAAATTATTAAGGAAGTTGAACGTCTCTGTTATGAGAGATGAGGCACCATAAGTGCATTATGAATTCTCTCTTTAAACATTATCAGTACTGCTGCTTCATCAGCTGGATTTCTGAAGATCTCCCAGACCTTCTACTGACAAATATCTAAGACGTAAACAGACTACTTTATAGGTGAAATTAAAGTAGCTGCACTACAAACCAGTAGAATCATAGAATAAAGAAATCAACCAAGTTGGAAGAGACCTCCAAGATCATCCAGTCCAACCTATCACCCAGACCTAGCCAGTCAACTAGACCATGGCACCAAGTGCCTCAGCCAGTCTTTTCTTGAACACCTCCAGGGACGGTGTCTCCACCACCTCCCTGGGCAGCCCATTCCAATGGCAAATCACTCTCTCTGGGAAGAACTTCCTCCTAACATCCAGCCTATACTTCCCCCGGCACAACTTGAGACTGTGTCCCCTTGTTCAGTTGCTGGTTGCCTGGGAGAAGAGGCTACCCCCCACCTGGCTACAATGTCCCTTCAGGTAGTTGTAGACAGCTATGAGGTCACCCCTGAGCCTCCTCTTCTCCAGGCTAAACAACCCCAGCTCCCTCAACCTCTCCTCACAGGGTTTATGCTCCAGGCCCTTCACCAGCTTTGTCGCCCTTCTCTGGACACGTTCCAGCACCTCAACATCTCTCTTGAATTGAGGGGCCCAGAACTGGACACAGTACTCAAGGTGTGGCCTGACCAGTGCTGAGTACAGGGGAAGAATAACCTCCCTTGTTTTATTGGCCACACTGTTCCTGATGCAGGCCAGGATGCCATTGGCTCTCTTGGCCACCTGGGCACACTGCTGGCTCATCTTCAGCCTACTATCTATCAGTACCCCCAGGTCCCTTTCCTCCTGGCTGCTCTCCAGCCACTCAGTCCCCAGCCTGTAGCGCTGCTTGGGGTTGTTGTGGCCAAAGTGCAGAACCCTGCACTTGGCCTTGTTAAATCTCACCCCATTGGCCTCTGCCCACCCATCCAGCCTGTCCAGGTCCCTCTGCAGGACTCTCCTACCTTCCAACAGATCAACACCTGCTCCTAGCTTGGTGTCATCTGCAAACTTACTGATGCTGGACTCAATCCCCTCGTCCAGGTCATTAATAAAGATATTGAACAGGACTGGGCCCAGCACTGATCCTTGGGGAACACCATTAGTGACTGGCTGCCAACCAGATGTGGCACCATTCACCACCACTCTCTGGGCTCTGCCATTCAGCCAGTTCTTGATCCAGCACAGAGTGAATCTGTCCAAACCATGAGCTGCCAGCTTGGCCAGGAGGTTCTTGTGGCAGACAGTGTCAAAGGCTTTGCTGAAGTCCAGGTAGACTACATCCACAGCCTGCCCCACATTCACCAGGCAGGTAACCTGATCATAAAAGGAGATCAGGTTGGTGAGACAGGACCTGCCCTTCCTAAACTCATGCTGGCTGGGCCTGATCCCTTGGCCATCCTGTAGGTGCTTTGTGATGGCACTCAAGATGACCTGTTCCATCACCTTGCCTGGCACTGAGGTCAGGCTGACAGGGCTGTAGTTTTCTGGCTCCTCCTTACGACCCTTCTTGTGTATCAGAATCACATTGGCAGATTCCAGTCTTTGGGCACCTCTCCAGTGAGCCAGGACTGCTGATAAATGATGGAGAGTGTCTTGGCCAGCTCAGCTGCCAGCTCTCTCAGCACCCTAGGGTGGATCCCATCCGGTCCCATAGACTTGTGAGGATCAAAATGACACAGCAGGTCCCTTACTGCTTCCTCATGGATTAGAGGGGGACTGTACTGGTCCCTGACTCCATCCACCACTTCAGGAGTCCAGCTGTCCTGGAGACAACCTGTCCCACTAGTGAAGATTGAGGCAAAGAAGGTGTTAAGCACCTCTGCCTTTTCCTCATCCTTTGCCACTACATTCCCCTCTCTATCTAATAAGGGCTGGAGGTTGTCCTTGGCCCTTCTCTTGCCATTCATATATTTAAAGAAACATTTTTTATTTTCCTTGGCAGCCGTGGCTAGACTAAGCTCCAAGTGGGCTTTAGCCTCTCTAATTTTTCCTCTACAAGACCTAGCAACTTCCTTGAACTTTTTCTGGCACTCCTCCCCTCTTTTCCAAAGGTGATACACTCTCTTTTTAATCTTTAATTCCTTCAGCAGTAATTTCAGAAACCAATTTGAAAAAAATATTTTCCATGGTCAAAGCCAAGTCTGCTCCTCATAATTCAGCTCCTGCTTCTTGAAGGCATATTGCTCTTCAAAATGACCAAGACTTTGCAAGCTCAGGAGAATAAGTTTCTGGCCTATGGGTCACAGAAATTAAAAAAAAACACCTGATCATTTGACAGAGATCTAAAAGCAGAACTTATATGTTGCTAACAAATCTGGTTTTGATTAGTGTTTACAGTGGAGAGGCACAGAGCATAGAATTTCTTCTCTTGTTGACAATCACCTTCAGTATCAAGAGAAGTAAATCATGTGTGGCTTGAAACTGCATTCAACATAGCCTTCCAAACTGGGATTCTCAACAAGAATAACTGATGTTACCCCACTGGCTTCAGAAGGCAGGTGACTTGATGCTGTGCCCAAATAAAATAGCTTGAGATCTCGTGATCCGGCTCTACAAACACAGCATTTCTTGGACTTTTGTTTCTTTCTGAATATGCATCTGATGTCTGCAGCATTAGGCCACAACCAGTCTCCATGAGAGTTCAGATTTATCTTTCCGAAGCAAAGGTTTTATTAGATGGTATACAGATATTGCACATGATTATAGTTAGAAGGACATGCAATTAATGGTGAGTTAGTTAATTAATGGTGAATGTTGTAGTGGGTTCCAATTCTATTCCAGCTGCCCCAGGCACCTGCAGATAGCTGTGTTACCCTGGATGCCCTGTACCTAGCACTTGGAGAATGTTATCTCAAACTGCAATTAAGGAGTTGTCCTTTAACTGCAGTCCCTTTAGAGAAGAGAAAGGCCTCCAAACTTCAAACCACTTCTTTTTACAGAAACACTTGTTAAATTTTACATTAGCAGTTCAATGAGGGACAAAATATCCTCTAATAGCTTGTGGTTTTTTTTTAATTTATATCAATAAATGTGAAATTTGCATATAGAAATGCCCTCTTATAGAGTGTGTATTAATTTTATACCATGTCTACATGGTATAAAATTAAGCAAAAATCTTTTTATGTTTGTCTGCCCAGGATATGAAACCATTCAGTAGTAAAGCATGTGCTAGTTTCGCTGATCCATCTGATGGATGATGAGTTTACCCATTAGAAATTTCTGGACTTAATATCATGGAGTCATTCACATCACATATAGGCACACCTTTTATTGGAAATATTCTCCAAATCCACCATGAAAACATATTGTCCCAAAAATTCTTCACTAGAGTCATGACCTTCTCTTCCATCAGGGGCTTTGGATCAGAAACAGTAGGAAATCACTACAGAAGTGAAAGACAGAACTAGATAACTAGACACAAAAGATGAAGACACAAGCTCTGTTAATTCATTTTATACATATAAAAACACTCTTCAAAAAGCCATACTCAACTGCAACAATGCTATGTGGGATGATGAAAATAATTCAGCAAAATACAATCCATAAAACCAATCCCATCTCTTTATTACCTCTTCCTTCCAAAATACTATTGCAACAAAAATTCTTAAGAAAAAAAAAAAATAAGAAAAGCCATCTACACCCCTTGACAAAAGCTATGTGAGTATTTACTTTTGTGTTCCAATTTAGGCCCATGAGCTACCCGGGACTGGAGGACAGAAATGACACTCCTTCTGAAGAGTAAGAAGGAAGATGCTGCACACTGACTGGAAATGTAAAGAGAGATTCTATTTACAGGTGCTTATATGAAAAAGGCAATCAGGTAGAATGGATACATCCACAAGCTAGGCCAAGTCTATCAGACTAAAACTTTCTAGGATCCTCCACACTTTCCACCCTCAGCAGGCCTGAGAGTAGGCCAAAACTGCCTTCCCCAGCTTAGGCCTACAAGGCCTCAGCAGGCTCCCTGACACAGCTCAAAATTCCCTGCCATCTAAAAATCATCTCCCACACAAACCATGAGATGAGTAGGGATGTGTACTCTTCCTGAAGAAGAAAGGAAAGGCAGGAGGAGAAGGGAGAGAAGAGAGTGGTATCAATATGAGCACTGCCTTACAATGGAAAGAGGAATAGAATAACATTATAATATCCCGGGATGACCAGGTCCATCCCCCGGGACAGGACTTTGTCTCTGTAGTTTGCTTAAGAGAACCTAGCACTACACCCCCCAGCTACCACGTTTTGACTTGCTGTAGATGCTACTGAACCTTTACCACTCTATTTTGAATCTGCTGGATTGGATACTTTAGAGGTTATCGTCAACTATGCACAGGCACCACATTACTTTATGCTGGTTCATCATAAAAAGAATTTCATAAAAGGAATAATAATCACAGACTGAGTTCTAAGGTTTTTTTTTCCCTGCCTATCTCTAAATGAGAATCTAATTAAAACTTTGCACATGTTTTGGAAAAAACAATGCAAAAGAAAAAGGTGGCATTTTTTTCTGGGTGAAAAATATCTGTATCTCTCTCTTACCTTTATCTCTCTTTTACCATAGAAAATACACAAATTAAAAAAAAAATCAAGGTGCAGCTATGGGGAAACTGGAATGTTTCAGGAACCAAGTAGAATATATAGTCATCAGCTTGGAAATGAGAAAATAACTGCAGTGATCACTTTTTTTTTTGATCTACTGATGCAAACAGATGAAGAAATGCCCCTCTACCAAAACCCAAAAATAAATATTTACAAGCATCTCATATTTTCCTCTGAAGTTATAACATGTATTTTTGAAAGCCATCTATTTTTATATATAAAGAATCCTGATAACATAGCTATCACTGAATTTTAGATATATTTTTCCAGTGGAGAGCTATCCCTCATTGTGAAAACTTCACACTATTTCTAATAGGACTGTCTCTGGCTTCTCTTCTGATTATTGGATTTCATTATGCCTCTTTCTGATAAGTTGAAAAACCTGTTATCATTATTTCATTCATCATTGCTGAGGAATCCCTTTGTAACTCACATGCACTTCAGCTGGGAATTATATACACAGGAGGGAGGAAACTACAACAATCACTCATCACACTGCACGACAGTGGCCAGATTTAACGGCTGATGCTAGAGAAGCATGTTAATTAAAAAATAAAAACTGAAAAAAGACCTTGAAAGGGCATCTAAGTAATAGTATGGTAATTAAACTAAACACTTCCAGGAAGGAAGTAGTACCTAAATGTTATAAAAGCATGAGAACTTGTCACATTCCCCTAAATTTCAACATTAGAGAATGTTAGTTAAAATGACTGTCGACTAATGAGATTGTATTTCTTGATGTGCATGTACATATTTATATGTATATAAATTTCTCACTTTTTATTATCTACCAATAGCACACAACTCAAACACTCTTAAATCTCTATCAGGTGTTTTAATGTTTATTTTATAGCATGATCATGCAGCTTACCAGAGAAAAATCCAGATTTGGAGAAAACATAGATTGAGAAAAAATGGAATGAAATGTTTTTCCTAGACTAACTCTTCACTGGATCTCTGTGATTCATCATCACCAGCCTCCTCCCTTGAAAAATATCAAACAAAAATACTGTATTGTGGTCCCAACTGCCTTAGCAAATACAAAATTCTATGAAATTCTTTTGATAGAAAACAAAATACACAGACTATATTAATAGTGAGATTGGAATGAGACAGAATTCACCGCAGTTCTTTGCTGGCAAACTCAAGGTGAGAGAAAGTGGTAATACAATATCAACAATTACTGAGCAAGATAAGTTGAAAATTGTTTTTTTTATTTAACACCACTCATTCAGTCTTAAAAGTTCAAGGCTTAAGTTAGTTATTAAAAGAATTATCCACATTAAGCCATACAGCTGTCAAATAGTGCTGCCTGTCAAAGTTTCTTCTGAAGCAGGGACAGTCAGCTACCTCGCATACAGAATTTCAGTGAGAAAATGCCCTTAGTAAGCCCCAAGAGTTCAACTGTGCTCTGTCTAAGGGTGTGAAAGGAGTTTGGAGAATTGCTGAAATTACAGATGCCAAAAGGCAAAGTTTGTACATTTGAGTTTCACTGAAGTAAAGATAAGTGAGAGTTTTAACATATATATCTATATATGTGTGTATGTAAAAATATCTAAAGTCTGCTGACATTGTCAAGGTCAAGAGCACTGACTCTTCTGGACCAAATTATTCTTTCCTGATAGCCACCTCCTGCAGACTTTAAGGTAAATTACACCAAAATAACCAAAACTTCTCTCATAAAAGTGCATAATTTTTCTGGATATAATAAATCTACCCTTTTTTTCTTCTACATTAAATACACTAATTCTTTTTCTGTCTAGATTTTAATGAGGTGCTTTATTTGATACAATAAAATATATGTAGATGGACAAAAGGAAGATTTGGAACATGGAAAAAGAACTGGTTAAAGAAAAAAAAAATTGTCATCTCACAAAATTCCATAAAAGACAGTGAGCAAAGCTGATGGAAAGAAAGCAGTTGGAAAGAGCACAACTGGTGATCAGATTGGCTGGTTTCAGTTAGGTGTCTTATCACCTTGTTAGATACAATGAGAGAAATTAATGTATTTAATACCTTTTTTATAAAATAACAATGCTGGATAATGTAAGTTAAATCTAGTAAAAGTGATAACAAACAGTGGTAAGTTGGAACTAGGATCTATTTTGCAAAATGTTCTTGAAACACAGGATGATTTCTTGCCATTCCCACCATGTATTTTTTTCCCACAAAATCAAAATTAATATCTTTGGAGTGATGATAATTAAGCCATACTTCACTTCAGTAATCCTCTTTTGAAATGCAGGAAAGATAGTTTTGAAATGTATTGTGGCAGGAGAGTAAATGGGATTTTATTCTTTTCTCTTTTTGATAATCACTTGAAAACTAAACAGATAAAAGTATAAACAGTATAGCTGCTTGAAACAGTAAACATACTGGACTTAGTGTCTTCACTGATGTCTCCAAGATTCATATTCCAAGAAGTATGTGTGCATGTTCTACTATGGATGCTGTGCTGTGATTCAGAAGCCCTCAAAATTAGAAGTGCTATCACTATAAAGTAAATTACAATGAGTTCAATGAGCCCATTTTTATTGAATAATTTCTAAAATGCATATGGGAAATATCTGATATGTTACTCAGGGTTTTCCAAGGATTTTTATATTTCACAATTTAAGGACATTTCCTTGGTGCCCTCTGTCGATTTTCTGTTTACTTAAAGATGAGGAAAAAAATTTTTTTTCATCAACCCACTGTCACCCTTTTCTAAAAGCTAACTGTTTTGCTGTTGCCGAATTGAGTTTGAATAATAAAATGTTGTCTGAAGGTTCTTTAAGAAAGGGAAAACAAAATAAAAGAACACAGTACTAAAATGTTGTATATGTACTCTACAGTATATATTATTTTAGTATAAGTGTACTTCTTTTAATCAAAACATGACATAGTGAGCACATCCAAATGGATATGTGGAAAATGTAATCCTACAAGCTGCCAGAATCACAAATAGAGAAGATGAATTTTAAAGACAGGGAAGCAAATATATTCAATGTGAGAAAGGTTACTGCTGAAAGGACTAATCTGACTTTTTAGAAGAGCATGGAAGAGCTATTATATATTGACCTTAGAATGTGTCACCAGTTGTTTTTCAGAAAAGCAGTACCATGTCCGAACAGTCTTTATGCTTTCCAGCAACAAAACTCATCTCAAAACATCTAGCTTGTCATCTCTGCAACTTTGCCCTTTACATACTGAGCTTCTGGGTGAACATGCTTATCATGACAGATTTTCTTCCTGCTTTTGGCTAAGTCAACAACAAATCCATGTTATCTTAGCATTCCTTTTTCTTTCTGAGGACAATGAGACCCATTTTACTTCACACAACAGGACTCCAACCTTGTTTCACATTAAGAAGCAAATTTTGCACCTGCAAATTTAGATGCAAAGTAGATTTGCTTTATGACTACTAAGTAGTCTGAACAAATAAAAATAAAACAAATCTACTTTATCAGTAACAGGTGCAACCAAAATTTACCCTTCTTTCAGTATATCTGAATTACAGCAAGTCTTCAAATAGAAAGTCTATTAAAGAAAAGTAGAAGTACTACAATAAATAGCATTCCAGACAGCCTAGGTTCCAGCTGTCTTGTCTTTATTTACTAGTCCCCACAACTCGTTTTCTGTTTGTCTAAAATCCTGAGAAACACATGAACAGAACAAAGAAAAGCATAACTACTTATCTCTGGAGCTAGTCTGTGAAACACAAGTATAATTGTACAGATATAAATATTTTTTTCCTGAAGAGAGATGTGAAATTACAAGCTTTTGATTTCAGAAAGAAGAGACTACTAGGTAACTTATGATTCAGATCCTGTTTGCCTCAGCACTGTATCTAATGTTAATTGAAAGAGTGGATACTATTTGACAACACTGTAGGAAATTTGGCTTGATTTTAGGTGAAGAGGGAGTAGATGGTAGAGCTATTTGTTTTGTGTGAGCTAATCTGTATAAAATACCCAACCTTATCCAGATGACACTTTTACTCATATGGAATTGTAATCCAAAATTTATCTGAACTGTCCAAATCACTTGAATTTGCATGTTAGCCTGAAGCCTATGAGGGAAGAGTTATTTTCCTATTTCATTGTTAGCATCTGTATTTGAATATAAAGCAGCAGAGAGACATTTTGGGTTTCCATAGAGAGAGACAGCAACTAGTTAAGAAATGGCATTCTGTTTTTCATTAGACTCATGGGTATCCCCAGCCCACATCTTCAAAGCTCCATACATCATGTAAGATATTTTTATAGATAATGAGCTCATAATTGAAAAGGTCCATACCATATGAAGGAAGTGACTCTGAGATTTTTTTTTCATCCAATAGAGATGAAAGAATAAAATTATGTGTATCTGCATATATATATATATATATGTGGGAAGCTTTCTCCTGCAGCAGAGCATGAAATGTAAACATCAGGCCCTGTGATGGGAAGTGTCCTTGGGTCTTACTGATTCCCAGGGGCCTAAGCTGGCAACCATGAGCAACCCACGCACAGCTGTCAGGGGGTGGAATCTGCCGGACCCTGGGGCAGACGCAGCCCCAAGGGGGCTGACCCTGGCCAGCCCCCCTGGGTGGTACTCACAGGTTGTTTACCACAGGTAACCTATCTCTGCCTTACACATAACTTGGGGCCAATCTGTACTGTCCACTTCTGCCAGCCCCAGGCTGGCTGGAAACACCTCCTCTGGAGCACTATATGACGCTGCACTACCCTAATAAAGTTGTACTGATGTACTGATGCACAGATGCCTAGAAGCTGCTGTCTCGAGTCGTCAGTACCCTGATCTCGCCTCTCGCCAGCCTCCGTACCCCGACAAATGGGGCTCGAACAGGCTAATTGGACCACCGTATCGCTGCGGCCAGGCACTGAAGCCTGCATCGTGACCACCGGCAGGCCTCCAGGCCGCGATCGACAGAACTCTAAGCCGGCCCTTGAGCCGCAGGGGCCCCGAGGAGGGGCCGAGACATCGCTTCACCTCCGTGCATAAGGAGCTGGCAGAACCGTAAGAGATTGGACGCTACTATACCCCCTGCTGGGGAAACGCGCTGTTTTCCTCTTTTGCTTTTTTTTTCTTTTTTTTTCTCTTCCCCCTCGCTAAACCCGTTACTAACCACGAGGGATAGGTGTCTGCTGATACGGGCGGCCTATAGAGATAGGCGCTTATTGAAGATTGACCGCTCATAGATATGGGGGTGCTTCGGTAACGGCAGCTGTGGCGACGGCCGTGCGACCATATAGATGGGCACTTCTGGGGGCAGTGATCGTGCATAGTCAGATCCCCCCGGAGCAGTTGTTGCCGGAAGGCAGGAACACACACCCATCCCCCCCACCCCCCCTCTTTCTCGCTTACGGAATTTTTCCAGGGAAGTGCGCTGGTTTTCCTTTTTTATCCCGTCCCTAACCGCGGGGGACAGTGTCTGCTGGTACGGGCGGCCTATAGAGATAGGTGTTTATTAAATAATGCCGCTCATAAATATGGGGGACTTTAATAACGGCAACTGTCGTGACGACGGGTGCGAGCATACAGATGGGCACTTCTGGGGGCGGTGATCGTGCATAGTCAGGTCCCCCCCGGAGCAGTTGCCGCCGGAAAGCAGACCATCCCCTTCCCCCCCCTTCCCTTTTTTTTACTTTCGGCGGAATAGCGACCGCGCGGCGCCGGTAGCCGCTCCCACCACCCCGTGATGGCGATCCCCGAGGGCCGTCCGGCGGCGGCAAACTGCCAAAGTTTCTCAGCCTGTAAAAGTTTTTCGGGACTGCCGTCCAAAGCGGCTGCTTCCAGCCGCCGCTGCCAGCCGCTACGGCGCTTTCCTTCTGCGTTCCATCATCAGGATGGCAGCTCCCCCACCACCCCGTCCCCGATACGGACAGAACAAAAGCAGACAAAGTAGAAACGGCAGCAGCGCCCGCGCTTCCCGAGTCTCGCCGCCGGCGGGAAACGCCCCTCCCCAACTGCGGAGCCCGGCGGAACCCAACCCCCCCCCCCGTGCCCCGCACCGATCGTGGGTACAGGACATGAGAACACCAAAGAGACAGACGGACGAACAGAAAGACTCTGGGGGACCGGGCTCGAAGACCAGCCTGCGGAGGTCAGCGAGAAGTCGTCTGGAAGTCCGAGCCGCCCTCCCCTTCCCCCCCTCCCCCCCCGCCTCCGGCCGGCGGCAGAGTTCGGCAGGGTCCCTTTGTCCCTGTCCCGGCTTGGAAAGTTCGAAAATGGCGGCGGCTCCGCAGGTCACGGGACACACACCCCCCCCCCCCCCCCCCCCCCCCCCTCTTCCCCCGCTTCCCTCCCCTGGCACGGGCGGCGAGCTTGGCTCACACCCCACACCCCCCCCCCCCCGCACTTCCTCAGCGAGAAACGAACAGCTTAGTTCTTACTGTAACAAACTCGTATTGTTGTATCTTGCTACCTATATGAACTACTGACGTCAGTATTAATGCTCTTTTGTGATTGTACTGGATCTTACAGGTTAGGAGTGTACTGAATAGGATGTTAAATGATTGTTAATTGTATCAGAATTTCTAGGAAGATCTTTTCCTCTCTGTTCTGATTCTGACTCTCCTGTGGTACCACACTTCTTGAATTTTTCTTCGCCTTTTTTTTTCTCCTATTTCCTTCATTTCCTAGATCTTTGAGCTGTTAAAATAGTATAGTTAAGGCTCAGAGTTTGTAATATAACAATTATGGGATTTTTTTTGATATGGGGAAATCATGGGATGTTCTGGTTTTGGTTCTTTCTGTATATCTGGGTTTTTTCTGGAATAAAAAAAAAAAAAAAAAAGAGGGGGAAAAAGGGGGGTAGAAACACAAGGGAGCAGGTATACAAAATTCTGCAGACAGGATCAATGGATTTGTCAGCCTAGGCACTCAATATGTTTGTGTTTGTTTCTGTATTTGTTTCTGTATTTGTTCGCTCTCATTTGTCTCCGTGTTTGTTTGTGTTTGATCCCTTATCTTCACAGGCATTGTAAGATGGGGACCAGCTTGAGTATGATTAGCCTGTCCTTCCTTAAGGTGAGCAGGAATCCTGCTCAGATGGCAGAATTGTGGTAAGATCTTGAAAGGAGTATTGAAATGATGGCTGTATGTGTCTATGGATGATGAGGTCTGATCATGGTTAGTGAATTTGGGTATTTTCATGAGTTTCAGTGATTGTGGTTTAATGGAATAGATTCAGTTTAGCATCCTTTTGTAAAGGCCAAAGCCCACTCAAATTGGCATAAGATGGCAATGTGACCTTTTATCTCTTTGCAAGGGCCCTGCAAGAGATAAAAAACACTGCCCTAAATTCTTAAAGTAGATGAAGAACTGTGGGAAAAGGCCTAAGCAGAATACTCTGAATGCAACATCTAAGGCATATCTTTGTGCTATATTTAGAGGCTAGTAGTTCTTAAGGCACAATGGACAGACGCAGCTCACAGCTAAGAGGTGTGATTAGAACATCGAGATTTCTGAGAACTACAGACTGAATCCAGAACTGTGGGAGTCTGAGGAGAAATACTGGACAGCTTGGTGCAGCTGCAGCTCTACAACATCAGCTGCCACGCTGAACCAACGAAGACGATGGATTTGCACTCTCCAGTGACTGTGATGTTCGTCTGGACTTTTGGGCTTTGAACATTTGACTCACTGTCGCTTACAGGAATAGCTTTTGGGATTGCTAGCTAAGCTTGGGTTGTTAGTTTGCCAGACTATTGCCACTAGCAAAAGGGTTCTTCACAGATGCATTCTCTTAACTTTAGCATTGTTAACCTGCACTTGTATCATCCATACCTGTATCAAACACGGCCTGTATAAGATCGAACGTGGGTTGCTCAAAGAAAAGAAGGGGGTATTGTGGGAAGCTTTCTCCTGCAGCAGAGCATGAAATGTAAACATCAGGCCCTGTGATGGGAAGTGTCCTTGGGTCTTACTGATTCCCAGGGGCCTAAGCTGGCAACCATGAGCAACCCACGCACAGCTGTCAGGGGGTGGAATCTGCCGGACCCTGGGGCAGACGCAGCCCCAAGGGGGCTGACCCTGGCCAGCCCCCCTGGGTGGTACTCACAGGTTGTTTACCACAGGTAACCTATCTCTGCCTTACACATAACTTGGGGCCAATCTGTACTGTCCACTTCTGCCAGCCCCAGGCTGGCTGGAAACACCTCCTCTGAGCACTATATAAGACACTGCACTACCCTAATAAAGTTGTACTGATGTACTGATGCACAGATGCCTAGAAGCTGCTGTCTCGAGTCGTCAGTACCCCGATCTCGCCTCTCACCAGCCTCCGTACCCTGACATATATATATATAAAGAATTCTTGTCTTTAGTTCTTTTCAGGATGTTCTCCAGTTACAGTGATAGAAACTCATCGTCTTAATCTGTGACTAGATAGAACATTCAAAGCACTTTCCTGTCTTTATAAGAGATTCCACATCAAAACTAGCTTTGTATCACAGAATAGTTCATAGCCAACAGTGATGGAGTATTTTGGAATACATTGAAAAAACATTCTATTTAGAAAGACAATGTTAACAAGTAAGGCAGGAAAAAAAAGCCCAAACCAATCAGAACACAAACAGTTGTGCTTTTTTTTTTTGTTGTTGTTGTTTTTTAAAACGGCACTGAGAAAAGGTCTTTTGCCACACAAATATTTCTGAGATGATCAGGATAAGACTACAGGTATTTTATTCATTGAGTACACTCAGACAGAACCAGGCAGACACATTTGGAAAACAAACAAAAAAAACCAAACAGCCAACCCAAAACAACAAAAATCACACCAACCAAAAAACATGATTATGGCTTTGTAAATCAATAAACATTGATTGACATCATACATTTAGGAAAATAATCAGTTAGTGCTTAAAATTCACATGGTCTCAAAACCAATTTGATAAATTCATGGGAGAGGAAAAAAAAATCAAGTTCTACTAGTTCTTTCTCACTAAAAAGGTTTGGAAGTCTAGCCAGGAGATAATATAAGTGTATTAGAAAAGAGTCAGGTTGTTCTTACCTTATTTGTGTGCCAAGATGATGTCAAGGCATTTTCTAATGTCTGTAGGCACATTAGGTGTGACCAGGTACAAAATTTTTAGACAGACTATTTACTAGGCTCAGGGCATTGCCTACTTCTGCTTTGAAAAAGAATGAATTCATTTCAGGACCACAGAAGCACATTCTAAATATGTCTGGTTTTTTTTGGCAGAGTTGAAGGACTGCTTTATTGAAGAGCTCATTAGAAGGACACACACTGAATGGTAAAATGTTACAAAAAGACACTTCCAAACCTGCTAACAGTCACTTTCATAAGAAATTTCAAGTGAAAAGGTCACTAAAGAGCCTGACTTCTCCCCTGCTCCAAATTACGATGCAATTGTGCAATGTCGTGCCTGAATTACAGAAAGTGATAACAATGAAAAAATTAGAACAGCTAGAGAAAATTCATGAGAAATCACAGAA
Organism: Pogoniulus pusillus; assembly: GCF_015220805.1. Taxonomy (NCBI): domain Eukaryota; kingdom Metazoa; phylum Chordata; class Aves; order Piciformes; family Lybiidae; genus Pogoniulus; species Pogoniulus pusillus. Next base: position 18,690,619 of record NC_087265.1, read on the forward strand.
GCTGCAAGGTTAATATTAAATTTGTAGCCTTCAAGACAATGAAGGAATGTGGAAGAATAACACTAAATATGTATATCACACATTATGGTGTACATATATGCCCACATATGCAGGCATACACATATATATATGCATGTTTATCTAAAGCATTTTACATAAATGACTGCAGGCTCATTTATCCTTTTGAAGCCCAAGCATCTCATTCACTTTAATTTACCTCTCCATGAAAATGAACACTAGATTTGGCCTTTTTTTCTTTTAACAGCTTATCTTAGATCTCTAGTAGAGAAAAGATAGAAAAAAAGATGAATTGTGTTCAGAATGTGACATGTTACAGTTCTTCAGTATGAGAAAGTCTCTCTAATGTTCTGTGCTCAGGGAAAATCAGGTTAATTAAAGCCTTTTTTAACATCCACTCAATGTTCAGACTGAAGGAACAGGGTGGAAGTTTTGTTCAGCATTTACAGCGGGTAAAAAGGCATTTAAGATCATTGCAGCAGGCTATAGATTAATACCAAACACAAGTTTCCTTTCTTTCAATAAATATGGTGAAAGGAACAAAAAGCCATTGCATTTTGGGGACCACATCAGGTGATCTGGAAAAATGTATCACATGGTTAAGAATAATGAAAATGTCAAACAAACAAACAATCAAACACCAAAACAACACCCCCAAGCAAATTCAAATATTAGAGCTTTGCTTTTCTTTTTTGACTTGGCTATTCTAAACAAAATTAAGTGACTTCAGGTTGTGTGAAATGAAATCACAGGTCTTACTTGGCCCATCAGTTCCTCATCCCAGTAACAGATAGTAACTTGTCTTCATCATCCTCAAGTAATATTTTCACTTCACAGTATAAATTCAGCAAAATCATAGATGGAAACAGAGAGTGTAAAAAAAATAGGTGAGATCCCCTCAGTCACATTGAATTAATCACATTGGGAGTTTCTGGCTGATTCATTTGGCAAAGGCATAAGATAGCAGAGAATTTAAGACCTATTTTTCACTGTATAAGATGGCAGAGAATTTAAGACCTATTTTTCACCGTTTCTATCTGCATTGAAACCAAAACAAAGACATATTGCAGCTGACTAGTAAAGCAGGGTTAAATATATCACTGCTGTGACTACAGGGGAACTGCAGTGTTATTTCCTCATGCAACTAAAATAATCACAGCTACCAAGAAATTTCAAGCCTTTTTGGTTACCTCTCCTGGTAAGAATATATCATTTTAGTTACTGGTGAGCAGAACTAAGATGAGCATTTGTACATTGTCCAGACAGCACTATCTTCCAGTGCACAGATTTCCAACCTTTCCAGAGTGCAAACATTCCACTTTAGATTGTATTATCTCACTGATCATCACTCACAATCTGAATTTCCTCTTTGATTCAATTGTATAGCTGTTCATATTTTGTGAGCCATCTTGGCTTCATGTAATTTTGTATGCTTATTAAAAAAAAATGAAACAAACAAACAAACAAACCCCAAACAATAAACAACAAACCAAAACCATAGAAGAGACTCCAATGACTTTTTCCATTATTCTTACCTTGGTTTTCTTGTGGTCTAGGATCATAACCTGGTCTGTCCTTACTGTAGATCCATGGCACAAATTGTTCTGTTACCTTCCAGATCGTTCATTTGGATCTATAATAAATGACAACACATTGACAAAGTTCAGATGTGAAATAGAGAACAGTTTTCCTAGCTTTGTGATTATTGATTAAACTTCACTATCCTATCCACACCTCATCCTCACAGCGAAGAACTGGATCAAGTCTAAAGACAATTTACTTTTTAGATTTGATTACTGTGGAGGAATCCTTATCTGATAGAGCCCACAGACTGATGGCTGTGAGCAACCCATGCTTTGGGAACACCTGTGAGCAGTGACCTTGGACTGTACTTGGCTGTAAGAAATGAGGAAGAAAAAGTGTCTACGTGACTACGAAATGGTACAAGACAGACGCTGAAGCAGGATGCGAAACCACAAGGCTAACTGCAGAAGACAAGGCTGATCTTTAGGGAAAGAATCAATCAGAATTAATGTAAACAAGTTAGCTTCTCTGATGGCTATAAATTGATGCTTATGATCAGCAAACTTTGAGTAATCACCTAACCATATTGGTGTCGTGTCGTTCCTCCACGGTGCTCTCTCTGACTGATTACTTATTGTTTTGAGACCATCATCCAAAGCATTCTGCTCATCACAACAGTAGTGTAACAACTTCACCCGCCCAAAAAAATATTGTCTCTTTCACCTGAAATGCCAATGTTCACCCGGATGATTCCACTGAGCTGCTGTTTCTCTGCAACTTACTAAGAGTTACCTTAGGCTGCATATGGAGTAAATAAGATCTAATGTTAACACAACTGATTTTTTTTTGCTTAATATGTGCATGCTTCAACATGCCATAATCATTGATTTTAATGTTGAAAGACAGCACAATTATCAGGAGTGAATATTGTGACCACAGCTGAACAAATATCTTTTCCTGAGTAATTTTTTTTTTCTTCCCCTGAACATTTCTATTTTCCTATCACTAATTTTGGATACAAGAATAACTGACAGATTTAACATTATTTTTTTTAACATCTACTGACAGTTATCTCAACATACCATCCTACAGACTGGATAATCTGTTAATGGCCAGCTGGAAGAAGAGTCTATTTTGGAGATATACTCTATTTGATAGGATTTGGTACTCTCTACATTAAAAACTCATTATAAGAATCGGTCAAAAACACCAGTGAAAGACAAAATGAAGTCTAGAAAGATTTTTCAAAACTGATGTGGGTTTTTTTATTGGATTTTTGTGGGTTTGTTTTTTCTTTTTAACAATCAAAGCTGTTAAATGACAACTTCTAACAATGAGACATTTAAGATGTTGTTCTTCTGTAAAAATAGACAGAATTTAGTTGACAATCACTTTCTGAAAAAAGTTCCAGAAAGATGCTTTGATACCTTGTATGAACACCTATGTAAAGGATATGGAAGAAAAGTAAGGTCTTCCTTCCACAAATACATCTCATAGCAAGGTCACAGAATGGTAGGAATTGCAAGAGACCTTCAGAGGTCATCAACTCCAACATCCCTTCCAAGACACATTCATCTAAAGACGGGCACATGGGAACATTTCCACATGCATTTTGAACATCTCCAGAGATGGACACTCCACCACCTCTCTGGGCAGCCTGTTCCAGTGCTCCATTACCCTTAAAGAAGTTCCTCCTTTGTTTAGATGGAACTTCTTATGTTCAACTTTGTGCCTGTTAGTCTTTGTCCTTTCACCGGGTGTCACTTAGAATACAGTAGTGTCATCAACACTCATCTCCCTCATCTGCATGGGAAGAGACCTGCAGCACGACCTTTACTACAGCACTAGAAACAGCTTTTCTCCATGTGATAGAATCTCCTAAAGTACACCCACTTAATGAACAAGATGTATCACTTCAGAAAATATTTTTACAGCATTTATCATGCTGTGGTATATAAATGAAAGATCTAAACAAAACAACCCCTATAAATAGGTGTAATAAATTTAATCTGTTTTACTGGAATAGCTAGAAATAGTCAGCAAGCTTCTGCAATAGTTATAAGAGCACAACAGCTGTTTTGTGGTGGGTTTTTTTTTTGGGTTGGTTGGGGTTTTTTTTTGGTTGTGTTTCAATTTTTGTTTGTTTGTTTTGGGTTTTGTTTTGGGATGGTTTTGTTTGGTTGTTTGGTTGGTTTGTTGATGTTGTTTTTGTTGGTCGGTTGGTTGGTTTGTTACATTTTTGTTTTCTGTATAGCTTATGCAAAGTAAGATCTGAATTCCTTACATAGATCTGGTCCTACACATAGCGGCAGTGGCTGGCTATAATTATGAAAACACAAAGTCTTGAGTACTCAAAACACCTATGCTAAACAATCACTGCTATTCCACAAGGCCCTTCCCAAAGGTCAACAGACACTTATACATTTCCCACTCCAAAATTATGTTCAGCATCGTATGTGTTAACATATTTCCTAAGATCATACTTTCTTGTGTAACCAAGATAAAAAAGTGGGTTTTTACAAGTTTAGACTGTAACTGTCTAAAAATACTTTGTATCAAAACCTGCACCAAGCACAAGAAAAAAAAAAAATTAATTACTTCCAGTTTGTTGAATTAATTACTATTCCAAAAATGCATATGCTTAAGGGAAAAAAAAGAAACAACATATCATTCTTTTGACAGTTTGATCTAATTCTCTAGTACAATATGCACTAGTGACACATGATGAATGGAGAACTAAACCAAAATGGAAAATGCATGAGAGAGGGGGAAATTAAAAAGATTAATTATTTTCTTATTTGGACATCTTTTTAAAAGATATCAAAATGCTGCTTCCTAAAGTTAGGTGAATTCTGTGTGTAGAAGAGATGAAGTATTGGATAACAAAACAAATGAACAAATCCAAACAAAATAACACTCAAAAGTTACAATAAAGCAACAACAGCAACTAAAAGAAAATCAGAAAAGCATTGAGAAGCATTGAAACAATCACTTAAGTACCTTCTTTAGAGAGTTATCTGAGCTTTGAAACTGAAAAAGGGAACAGAGAGGAATAACCTCTCCAATTCTGACTAAGTGTGCTAGTTTGAAGCAGGCTAGAATGTTTTGGTGAGAAGAACTAGATCATAGGCTGTGAAAGGAAAACAATGGTGATGTCTCCTTCCCTCAGAGTCTTGCTGAACAAGAAGAAAGTAAACATTAGATAACACTCTCACCATTTTTGTCTCCCTTTCTGGCTGGGTTCTGACTGAGCTGCATCTCCCTAACCTCACCTTCCACTCACCTTTGCTTCTTAACCTCTTGGCTGAACCTCTGTTCTTCCTTAGGACTAGGGTAAGGTTGAGAGGGGCAGGGGGAAGGTGCAGGGGTGGTTGAGAGCCCCTCCTGGGGACTCAGGTTTCTGGGAGGGGAGTTGTGTTTCTATATTACTTTTATCTTGTATATTTCTGTATATAATTTCTGTATATAATCTTGTATATTTCTGTAAATATCTGCTTGTACATTGTGCTAGCTGTAAATAAATAGCTTCATTTATATTCCCAGAGCCGGCTGAGTCTAGTTGGGTATTTATAAAGTGGGGGGGGGGGGGGGGGGGGGGGGGGGCGGGTAACACCCAAACCATCACACTAAGTGTGACTCTTCCAGTCCTAGAACTCAGTTACAGTCTGATAACCTGCAGCTAGAAGCATTCCCTTCCTAAGAAGGGAGTGATAGGCTTTGATAAAGGACAAAGTTTTATATATTCCATAAAGAAGACAGGCATTACTCTCCTTATCAGAAAGCAGGTTTGTGTTTTCACATAAACCTACTTATTTCCTATGTTTGCAATTTGTTCATCTCCAGGGACTATTTAAATGGTTACTTTTTCCATTGTGTTTAGATATACCTAGCTATTAGGGAGGAGGAGAAATAAGTTTCCTCAGCATCCTTCCATTATCTTTCATGGTTTATGAAATGATGGTTTATGAAGAGAAGATATATCTCTTGTATCTCATTTGTTTTTATCTTAGTTTGGTATGTCACACACTACAGATATTGAACCAGTTAATAGGGGATTAGCTACATTTCTGTGCTTGTCAATAGCTTTGCCTTTTTCCACACATCTGTACTCATTCCTTTCATTCCAAACTGTGAACGTTTCTCATTTTCTTCTTATGTTGCTTCTGGTGACTTTTGAACTCTTGACCTAACAGCATTTTATAAGACCTGGAGAGAATAATGTATGGAAAGAAACAACACTATGCCCCACCTCTGATAGATTCATTGTATCTTCATATTTCAAGCTGACATCTCACATAAATGTACTGGAGCTGTCTACCCCTTCACTGGTTTTCCAGGTTCCTTTTGTAATCTATATAGAGAAGTGGATATATATACAATACAATTCACTAAATGCATCTCCTAGGTAGACAGATCTTTTGAGTGTCTGCCTTAAAGAAAGATAAATTGCATCCTACAAGCACTCACCTTCCTCCATCAACCAGAAAGAGTCTGCTCAACAATCTTAAAGGTAATATCTAAATATCTACATTTATGGAGGGATTTCCACAACATATATGCTTGTGGAGAACACTTTATGTGAAGAACAGCCCAGAAAATGGAACTGAATATTAACTTCAGTAATGTGTAGCTGGACCAAATCCTTGTTATAAAGCGGGTAGAAAGATTCCTATGACTGCCTCCTACAGGCCTTTCTCACTTTAGTTGGAACCATATGTCACTGGTCAATGCTGAAGACAAAATACTGGCCATCATGGAACCTGAGTCTAACTCAGTTTGCTGATTCCTGCACTAAATCCAAGCAAGCAAACAAACAACAACAACAATAACAACAACAAAATAAAAAAAACCAAACAACCATTTGCTCTAAAATACCTTCCAAGGAGAGAAAGATAGATAAATAAGTCTCAGAAAAGCTGTTTCAGTCTCACTGAATTTCATTCAGAATTTATCACTTATTTCAACATTAACATTATGCAAATTTCTTCAAGAGCTGAACGTACATTTGATTCATTAGCACATAGTTTTGCATTCACCTTCCACAAACAGGGTTGGGCTGAGTATGCAGAAATCAAATGCTTGCAGACTGTCAATTAGAAGGATTTATTGCAAGCCTTTTAGGAGGAAGTTAGACACAGTTATTCCCAGGGAAATCCTCAAAATTGTGCATTCCTCTTAGATGTCAATGGGTGGTAACAGGCTGCTAAGGTTATTTGTTAGTACACAATAGCTGATTAAAAAGCTTTTTATTGATTTCTTGGGTGAAAATCTGTGATAAACTTCATTGTTACCAGCATTAGGTGCTAACAATAAGATACCAATATGTGAGTAAAAAGAGATTTTCCTTTTGAGCTAAGGCAGTGCATAGTTCTATTTAGCTTTACTTAGAAACCAGTCCCATCTCATGGGGAAGGTTTAATTCTTTTCATGCTTAGTTTTGATAGATTTTGAGAAGCTGAAAATATTTTTTTTTGACAGAACAAAGATGCAGAAAGAAAATTCCACAAATGACAAAAACTCAGCTGTGTAATTACTTGTAACTCTATACAAACCACAGCCCTGCCCAAATCAGGCGAGTGGACAAACAATTCCCACAATATACGCACTCACTCTTATTTTTTATAAGCTCCATCCTGGACTTCAGGAATCATAAATATGTCACTACAGTTCAGTATGCTATAAGAAACCATATCCAACCTAACAAAACAACAGTTTACAACCTATTTCTTTGATTTTCTTGATTGATCGATTTATATATTTTTAATTGATTTGTTGCATTAGGAATTCAGTGCTTCAGTCAAATGCATTTTTTATCAGATTGGAACAGCCAAAAGAGGGAAAGGAGGACAGAGGATAGCTAGAACCTAAGGAAGATATGGACTATAATTCATGTAATAGAAACAGAAAAATACAAGGCCATTGGCACAACAAAATAAACCAAGTTTGTGCCAAATGAAGCAGTTGAAGAACATAGACCACTTCAGAGAGGGTTGTGAATTGTGATATTTTTTTGCTGGATTGAACATTGGCTAAGATGTAACAACAATTATCCTGTCCTTGTTTTGAGTGGTGCTGAAATTTGAAGCCATATTTCTCACTTCTTCCAAGTATAGATTAGCAATTTGAAATTATAACTCTTAGGAAAAAAACAAACAAACAAACAAACCTTGGCATCTATTGTTTTCATTTTCAGCACAACTCTAGAAGATTTGAAAATGTCACAGCATTTCATAAGCAGCCTCTCATTATCTCCATCTTAGGAATGGTGGTAATATCAACTTGCAATATTGCTTCTAAAATTTAATAACACGAAGCACAGAAGCTGCAAACTAAGGGAGTTTACAATGGAAATATTATAGATAGAAATCTTAATTAAAAACTTGCCCCATTGTAAGCTACTGAACATCAGAAGACATTTAAAATCTGTCGCGCTCAGAAATGTATAAAACTAGTTCAATTGATCTGCTTATATTGTGGATCTCCCAGAGGGAGGAAAGCCTTACACTGACAAAGCCTCCATTGTCTTCTAGTAAACTCTAATACAATAACTATGACACTGTTTTGAACAGAAACTTTCCTTTACATAGAACTGTTGTGGAGGCAGGGAATTAAATTGGCCAAGTCAGGAATATAGATAAAAATAGAATTATTTTATTTTCCTGAAACCTTGCCCCCAAAATTATATACAGAAATTAATTTAGTTTAATTAGCAGAGTCATTTTGATTGAGAATATCTTACAAAGGATACTACAGATAAATTGGGCTATTTTAGAAGTAAGGAAGTGGAAAAGACTAAACTATAAAGACAGCTTTCCCCCACTATTAATCAGGCTGAGCAGAAAAGTTATACTACTCACAGGTGAGCTAGGCTGTCTGAGAGAAAGGGAGGTCCAGATGCTTGTCAGCTCTCTCTCTTTCAAAAGACATCCAAGGCTCCTTAGGCCTATTCAGCTTGCACAAAGGGTGGGGAGCTGTCCTAAGGAGGGATGGTCCAGTCCCTCAGGAGCTTGTCCTTCGCAGTGCCAGGGGAGTCTTTCTGCAGGAGCTATCAAAGCTGAGTAGAACCCTGAGGTGGGAACCCCAAGGTGGAAATCACCCCAATATTTATACCTTTCTTAGACAAAGAGATGATTTATCACTTCCTAGGTGCGAATAAAACAGCCAATCACCAGCCCTCGTGCTGGAAGGACCACCGCTTCAAGCCTGCAGGGCAGAGGAACAGGTTTTCATACCTTTCCTCTCCCTTTCAAACCATAGAGGGAGACGAATTTTGGGGTATACAGGACAAGATCTGTGATAGAAAATGATACAGTACTGCCCTGGAGTCCTATATACCCCTAAATTCCTCTCCCTTTGTGGTTTGAATGGGAGAGGAAAAGGCGCGAAAAGACCTGTTTCTCCCCTCTGCCCTGCAGGCGTGAATGGGGGGAGCAAGGGGCCCTTCTGGCATGAGGGGTGCCCTGTGCAGTGCCTGCACTGGAATCAGGCTGGGGATTGGCTGTGGTCTTCGTGCCTAGGAAGTGGTAACTCTGCTCTTTGTCTAGGAAGGGTATAAATATTGGGGGACTTCCTGCATTGGGATTCCCACCTTAGAGTTCATGCCTGGATTAGAGTTTGTGCCCACCTTAGAGTTCATGCCTGCTTTAGAGTTCTTCCCCACCTGGATAGATTCTGCAGAAGAAGCCCCTGTTGCTCTACTCTGACGGATGGCTTCCCACCATTAGCACCCTTTATGGAGGCTCAATAGGCCTTAACGACTCTCGGACAGCCTCTGAAAGAGAACCCGAGGGGACAAGCAGCTGGACCACCCTTCTTTCATCCAGCCTGCCTCACCTGTGAGTAACTCTGTCTCAGCTTTATTATTAACAGGGAACACTATCATTTAATAGCTCAGGCTTTTCCAACTTCTGACTTCCAAAATAGTCAAATTACCTATGGTACCCTTGTAGATCTTCTCAACCTAACTGAATCTGCTAATTAAAACTAAATTAATTTCTGTATATAGTTTTGGGGGTGGGTTTTCAGGAAAATAAAATAACTATTTTTATGTCAATTCCTGACTTGGCCGCATTAATACCCTGCCTCCACAACAAGTACATCACCTACAGTCTTCCCTTCCTGCCTATTCCTAGTTGTTGGGGATGTTGTTCCTTGTAATTTACTCATACATGGCTGGGGAAAGAGCCCAGGCTGATGTCTGCCATGTCTTGAATGTTTCAGTACACCCTCAGATAAATTGTTTATTTCTGGAGTTAATATTTTATGGACAAACAAACCCCTCTGTTCTTTTCAAGACAGTATGACTAATAAGAAGAGGACACTCAAGATATGGATCATACGTCAAGAGAAGGTAAAGCCTTAATCAGAAATAAAATTGAAATTCAAGGAAGCCTCCACTTAGAAAAAAATAATTTATCTCAATGAGAATATCTGAAGATGCTAGAGAAAAATCTAGGAAATGGATACAGTTCCTTTTTTTCTTCCTCTTAGGATTTTTACTTCCAAATTCTTCATTTTATCTACCATATTAAAATCTCTTTACTCCCAAGCTGTTGCACAAAGATCTCATTAATAGAGTTGTAGGAACACAACAAGGAAGAGAGCAAACAGGCTTTGATTCACAGATGTTTCAAGCTTCAAGAGACTGTTCACATTACGTATTTTGATGTCTCATGTAACAGGGTAATTTGTCTGGATTTCATGCAGTAGTGCCAGCAAAGGAAAACAATCTTATGCATAAATAAAATGTTCTGAGATTTGTTGTTAGACCCACACACACAGATGCACAAACTCAGAAATCTGTTACCCAGAATATTTAAAATAATTCAACCATCCAAAAAAAAAAAAAAAAAAAAAAAAAAATCCAAGTCAATGAAGAACTGCCAGAAAACGCTGCCAGTTTCTTTTCATGTCTTGGATGCCATCAGCCCAGAGCTTGTGAAAGGACGTTTCAGTGAAAATGACCTTATTACCTACAGATATGAATGTCACACTCCTGTCTTCAGTGAGCTTTTCCTGCTCACTGTGAATGCTAAACATAATAACATGATGATAAAACTTGGAAAGATTGCCAGACTCTGATTCCTGATACTTCCTTCTTTCTTTTTCTTCTCATAATTCTAGTTTCCACATGGATGCTTCCCCATGCAAATGCAGGATATTTTTTGCTTGTTTTCATTAAGAACTGGAAGACTATACTGTGATCAAAAGAATGCCAGAAAAAAACTTAAAGTGAATCTCTTAACATATGGAACAAACACAGACACTGTGTGTCTCTTAATCACAGAAGTAGTTAGGACAGGACTTTTTTCTGTCTTGATGCAGTCTTAAGACAACATCACTCAGGCCTAAACCTTTTTCCAAGTGTTTGTCATAATATGTTATTGAAATATAAGTAGAAGCAGAAATACAGTGGCACACAGATGGGTAAACTTTTTTCATAGTATCATAGTATCATAGTATCATCAGGGTTGGAAGAGACCTCACAGATCATCAAGTCCAACCGTTTACCACAGAGCTCGAGGCTAGACCATGGCACCAAGTGCCACGTCCAACCTTGCCTTGAAGTGCCCCAGGGACGGCGACTCGACCACCTCCCTGGGCAGCCCATTCTAGTGTCCAATGACTCTCTCAGTGAAGAATTTCCTCCTCACCTCAAGCCTAAATCTCCCCTGGCAAAGCCTGAGGCTGTGTCCTCTTGTTCAGGCTCTGGCCACCTGAGAGAAGAGAGCAACCTCCTCCTGGCCACAACCACCCCTCAGGTAGTTGTAGACAACAATAAGGTCACCCCTGAGCCTCCTCTTCTCCAGGCTAAACAATCCCAGCTCCCTCAGCCTCTCCTCATAGGGCTTGTGCTCAAGGCCTCTCACCAGCCTCGTCGCCCTTCTCTGGACATGCTCAAGCATCTCGATGTCCCTTTTAAACTGGGGAGCCCAGAACTGAACACAATACTCAAGGTGTGGTCTAACCAGTGCAGAGTACAGGGGCAGAATGACCTCCCTGCTCCTGCTGACCACACCATTCCTCATGCAGGCCAGGATGCCACTGGCTCTCTTGGCCACCTGGGCACACTGCTGGCTCATGTTCAGGTGGGTATCAATCAGTACCCCCAGATCCCTCTCTGTCTGGCTGCTCTCCAGCCACTCCGACCCTAGCCTGTATCTCTGCATGGGGTTATTGTAGCCAAAGTGCAGCACCCTGCACTTGGAGCTATTGAACCCCATCCCATTGGACTCTGCCCATCTGTCCAGGCAGTCAAGGTCCCACTGCAGAGCCCTTCTGCCTTCCAACTCAGTCACATCTGACCCCAGCTTGGTGTCATCTGCAAACTTGCTGATGACTGAGTCGATGCCCTCATCCAGATCATCTATGAAGATGTTAAAGAGGATGGGGCCCAGCACTGATCCCTGAGGGACACCACTAGTGACAGCCGCCAGCTGGATGTGGCGCCATTCACCACCACTCTCTGGGTCCGGCCCTCCAGCCAGTTCCTAACCCAGCACAGAGTGTTGCCATCCAAGCCATGGGCTGATAGCTTAGCCAGCAGTTTGCTGTGGGGGACAGTGTCAAAGGCCTTGCTGAAGTCCAGATAGACCACATCCACAGGCCTCCCCACATCCACCAAGCAGGTCACCTGATCATAGAAGGAGATCAGGTTGGAGAGGCAGGATCTGCCCTTCCTAAACCCATGCTGGCTGGACCTGAGCCCTTGGCCATCCCTCAGGTGCGCTCTTATCACCCCCAAGATAGCCTGCTCCATCAGTTTCTCTGGCACTGAGTTCAGGCTGACGGGTCTATAGTTCCCAGGTTCCTCCATCCGACCCTTCTTATGGATGGGGACCACGTTGCCCATTTTCCAGTCTCCTGGGACCTCTCCGGTGAGCCAGGACTGCTGGAAAATGATGGAGAGCGGCTTGGCCAGCTTAGCTGCCAGCTCTCTCAGCACCCTGGGATGGATCCCATCTGGCCCCATGGACTTGTGGGTGTCCAGATGGCTCAGCAGGTCCTGAACTAATTCTTCATGAATTTCCAGGGGAACACACTTCTCCCTGACCCCATCCCCCAGTTTTTTGCCAGAACACAAGAGACTGAGGACAAATTTGACATCCAGCCCAAGCTTCAAAACCCTTAAACCATTAGAAACCCTCACTCTGCCATAGTTTGTCATGTTCTTCCTCATCCACGAGATTCCCACAGGACTCTGCTCCTCCTGGGAAGTTTAGACATCAGTTTACCTCTCAGAAGGAAGGTAGGTCAATTTCAGATGCACAGACCTTTCTGGGACATGACTAGCTAGTTCTCCCCACACTACAGCTGATTTTGCCCTGAGGGCCTGATTTATAAAGGGGATTTTTTTTATCTCCTTCCTTCCTTTTGAGTAAACCACTTTTACTTGACTTGTCATGCAGCAAAAAGAAGGGGATGCTTTCTGTGAACACTGCTGTTTAAGCTGAGTTTATAAATATCAAAGAAAGAAATGCAGATGAATGGCAGCAACAGTGAAAAAGCCAGAGCAAGGAGGAGAAACAGGATAAAAAGTAGAAATTCTTGTGAGCTTAAAAGCTGTAAAATTGTTATTTGTTTTGCAGCAATGGAAAAATCTGAACTGAAGAAGCAATTTACAAGTTATTTGGTCTCAAGGATCTGGCATGATCCAACAAATATGCATGCAGAAGAAAGAGATCAGGATCTTTTCATGCTGTTAAGATTCTGTTTGCCTACCTCACAACAGAAGTAGATGAGAGGAACTCACAATGTTTTCTTCCAAGTGTTTAAACCACACTACTCTTCAGTCTCAAACTTGGGAGACATGTATTTCACACTTACCCAGCACTACTGTAGTCTGAAAATTGAAGATATGAAACAAACCATCTTTCCCCATCCTTATCAACATACTGCTTTGTTTATGCATCTGAAGGCCTCTCCCTTCCTTCTGCTTTGTTTTACCTTCTTTTAAACATCCATTATTTCTTATACTACAGGAAGAAAACCAAGGACACCACTGCAGTGACAAATGTTGCCATTCTCAAAGAAGGCAGCTGAAGGAATTGCACTCAGGAGCTCATGTCTGTTTCACAGACGGACAGCAGGATACAGACACCAAGACAGGATCCAATGGTAAGCTTCCTGGAAAGACTCTGGTGGAATTAGCCATCACCTCATGGCAACAGAAATCTGCTTTTCAAAGTGATAGCAGTTTTGGAAAAGTCAAAAGTTTCCTGGGTTTTGGGTTTTTGAGTTTAGGTGGGATTTGTTGTTGTTATTGTTTTGTACTGTTTTGTATTGTTTTTGTGTTGGTTTTTTTTTTTTATGTCAATGGCTTTTAAGCATGTTCTATTGATGTGATCAAAAAGTATCAAGTTGATATTCTATTAAACCAGAAATTATTTACCTTAATAAAGTCTAGAAGGACAAAAGGCTGGAGAAGAAATGCAAATATTAGCTTAGAAATGGATGCTAAGTTACAACAATATATGTTTTATATTAATCAGGGCATCAGATATATTTGTTTTGATGTCACATAGAACTGTTGACTTAAAATATCTGCAGGTATGTATTTAATGCTGTCTCAAAAAGATATATCCTGAAAAAATGGTGGAAGTTAAGTAGATTTGAACCAGACCTGGTTACATACATCATTCTATCTTATTGAAAGACATTTTTTCCTATTTTGTTATCATCAACGATTGATTAAGCTTCTGACATAGTCAAAAAAAGAAAAAAAAAAGAAAAAAAAAAAAAGAGAGAAGCTGCTCTATCAGAGTTTTGCCAGCAATATGCTGTTTCTGGGATATGCACCAAGAAAGCAAAGGGCAAAGCTTAGTATTTGAGTAATCACAGTATCACAGAATTATTCTGGTTGGAAACAACCTTCAAGATCATCAAGTCCAACCCATCACCTAACACCTTCTAATTAACTAAACCATGGCACTGAGTGCTTCATCCACCCTTTTTTAAAAAACCTCCAGGGATGGCAACTGAGCCAGCTCCCTAGACAGCCCATTCCAATGCCAATCACTCTCTTTGAAGTACTTTTTCCTAATATCCAGTCTAAACCTTCCCTGCCGCAGCTTGAGGCTATGTCCTCTTGTTCTGTCACTGGATGCCTGGCAGAAGAGACCAGCCCCCACCTGGCTACAACCTCTTTTCAGGTAGTTGCAGAAAGCAATAAGGTCTCTCTTGAGACTTCTCTTCTCCAGACTGAACAACCCCAACTCCTTCAGCCCTTGTAGGGCTTGTACTCCAGCCCCCTCACCAGCCTTGTTACCCTTCTCTGGACATATTCAAGCACCTCAACATCTTTCTTAAATTGAGGGTGCTTTGTACAATGCTTTGTATAGAGAAATGAAGAATTGTTTTTGGTGATTTGGTGATTAGCTAACACCTTGTGGCATGAACATAGAATAACCCTATATAGCAGGTAGAGTTACATGGTGTTTTTCATAAAAGCAGCTACACTAACTGATTAGGCATCCAGTATAATCTAAATACTTTGTGGAGAAATATTTAATTTGCCTTAAATTTACCCATGATTATCTTCCTGTGGCCTTAAGCCCTTTAATTACAAAAGAGTGAAAAATACTTAGGACTGATTGGGGTTTTCATAACCTTTACATATTCATCATTTCAATTAAACTGTTCTATAATGTTTCTAATGCTAAGAAATTATAAATTTTGCAAAATGCCAGGATGCAACTGAATTGCTATACATCAACACAAAATTTTATAAAATTCCACTTGAATACTTAGTGCTAGACTTCAATATCATGTGAACACTTATTTGATTTTAAAATGTTCTTCATGGAAGCATTATTTGAAGTAGTTTCCCGATGATTTCAACAAGACACTAGTCTTCATGCAATAAACTAAGGGCCTACAAAAATCTGCTTTTGTGGGAGTCACTTACTGAATGAAACATTAGAAAGTAAAGGACAGAGAGCACCCCAGTTCTAGGGGCATGGTGTTCATGGAAAGTCACACACTGACATACAACATGATCTTCAGGTTGCCCAGAAGTTGAATGTCTGTCTCAGATTTGTTGAATTCCTCAGGAAACAAATCCACTTCAAGTTTTGACATCCTAATCCAGAGTATGCCTCCCTTAGAAAACATCTGCTAAAGTGTTGATAATCTTAGCCCTGCCAAGAGCAGACACACTGAAACCTTCTTTTTTTTTTTTTTTTTTTTTAAGATTCGTGTTCTGCATAGGAAAATTCTAAGTAAGAAGGTATTAGCTTCACACCAAAGGAGATTTTGGACCTTATTTAGAGTTCCGTAGCCCTGTGTATTACAAGAATTTGGCTAGCAGCTTTTACTAGTCAAGGTTTCACTCTAGCATTAGGTGTACCTAAATCAAACTTGAAGCATACTGGAGTCTGTTGTGGAGGGCCTGTAGGCCCAAAAATAGGCTAATTTATGCCTGCTATTCCTGGACATGTCTCTCTGCCTGCACCAGGGGTAAATGAGCACAAAGGGGCACAACAGACCAGGGCCATGAAGTGAGTTGCCCAGGACACCTGATTATGTAAGTCCCCACACACCCAGCTCGTGTGTCCCTGGTGGTAAGCTCATGTGATCCCCATATTTGGGATAGTCCAGGCAAGTGCCTGTTGCCTAGTATGGTAAGGTTTGGCTGACTGCCAACCTGATTGGTTATTCTAGTGGCCAATGAGATCATTAACTCTCGGCCCACATTTAATAAATAGGAGTACACAGGCTCATGTGTAGCCTTCCCCACATTATTTGCGTCTTTGCCACATTGCTTGCCTGCCTGTGTACTTCTTTGAAGCTTTATGCCTGCCTTTATATGATTATCTGGTGCGCACCATTGCCGCAGGTTGCCAGGAGCAGAGACACCTGTCTGCATTCAATCGGCCTGAGGAGCCAGCATTAGACCCGTGCTCAGACTGCACAGAATCCTGCCTCTGCACCTGGAGATCCTGCCTACGTACCACTGGAGAGAGCAGCCAGCAGGAACCAGCAGCATAAGGTCAGAGACTGCCATTTCCCCTGAAACCGGAGGATTCCAGCCTCAAAGTCCACAGGCAGAGACCCTGAAGAATTGGACACTTGCAATAGGCTGTGACATAGCTCTGGAGGGTGGTTTTTTATTAATCCTAATTGTGAGTAAATACTTAAATGTCTCTGTAATTTTTATTACCTCTGCCATAAAGCAGAGAGCAGATTATAGTGTAAGACCCCAAGCGGCATTAAGCCACGAGGAAAACTCTCTCTCTGTTAATAGTTTCAATGTTTGCTAGTTATTAATAAGTTTCTGTAGATATATATTCCCATAATGTCTTCATAACCGTGTAAAGAACAATTTAATATTAAAGTTCAGTGGTTGGGGGTGGCGAGAGTTGAAAATACTGAAGTTAATAAATAAATATATTTTTACAAATATCCTTTTGCATTAATTAATTTCTCCCCTCTGCCTAATCAGCGTAGGTCACAGAATACCCCATCCGCGACAAAGTCAAAACACAAGAAACTTCCTAGAAAGAAAACACACTGAAAAAAAACCCCAGCAAACCCACAAACAACTCTACTGTTATATACTTACCAAAAACAAATAGAGAAGGTGCTCACTCTAGAGCCTGATAACTAAAGTTTAATGTGAACAGTACCAGTATGGCATTCCATCCCTTCCAGTTATCATATTAGAATTATCTGCTCTGTTCTACTTATCTCTCCTTATATTTGCATTTGAGGTTGAATCACTACAGTTTCAGATTAGGCAAGAAGTTTATGACTGAAGAAACACACTTCAGAAATAACATCTTGATAATTTCTTGAAGTGTCAAATAATACATGATAGAAGTAGTTAGGCAAAAAATGAAGATAAAGAACAACACTGAGGCAGGGAGAACAGAATATCAAACAATGTGGCCATTTCCACAGGGTGGTGACACATGTAGTAAGGTTTACCCTATTATGTACTGTTATCTGATACCAGCTGGCATCACTTTGAATCTTACCACCTTGTTCCCTTCGTTGTTTTCAGCACTTAGCGAACTTTTCTGAACGTTTTTCATATAGCTTGTGCTTGTGTCTTTCACCTACATTCTGTGACAAAATGTTAAAGTGCAGTTGAGTGGAAAGAGCCTGAGACACTGCCATAATGCAATACAATGAGAAGGAAACACCAATTTCTGTGCAAAAATGGCTGCTACTTAAAGACACATCAAAAAGTTTTTCAAAGGTATAGTTGTTAGAATAATAATTAAAAAAAAGCTGCTTACTTAATGCTAAAGATGTGCTTTTTAATTCCAGTGAAAGATATTGTTTAGATATGCAAAAGCATTTAGTAACTGTTTTACTTGGTTGTGGAAACTGAGGATGTTGCCTTCTAGTCAAGAGTTCTTCAATATTAGGTAGATTTTCCTCCATCAGAGACATATTTATCAAGTCTGATCACCAAACCTTTTAGAGCAGCCTAGCTGTTGCTTTGAATTATGCTGGTTGACAATAAGACAATAAGCCCAGATGGGAGAGAAAGAAGCATGGCAAAGCTTGATATCTTAATGACTCTTAATTTCCTAACACTCATTTAAAGGTACTCTAGATGCATCAAAGCTATTAGGAGGACATACATAGAAGCCTCACCCTGACATTCACAATCATGTTACAAAACTCCAGGCATATTAATGAGACAGGAATCCAAGTGAAAAAAAGAGTCTTGATTGCCTGGTGGAACTCAGTTATTTATCTTAAACATCAGCGGGCTGTATCTATTGAACTGTGGACAGAAAAAGGAGCTGCGCTGATCAGGGGTTGCATTTCATACCCTACAATCTTGAAGATGTTAAGATACTTTTATGTTACTTTTATGTGGCTGTTGCTGTTTTCAGAAAAAAAAATTATTGATAATGAAGTTTTTTCTCCTATTTGACAGTTTCTAGAAACACATTTAAAATACTTATAAATAGTGTCCAGTAAAGAGTAAATAATGATAAATGTAGGATCACAGGTCATTAGTGTAGAAAAATGGTCAATCATGGACCAATTGCGACATAAGCCTTGGGCACAAATTAAGTCACCATGATCCTGAACATTGTGTGAGAGAGAAGAATGAGAACTTGCAGATTAGAAGAAGCAAGGAAACAGGACCTTGTTATCTGATGAATATGCTAAGACTGTTGCTCTGCAGGAACCAGACGTGGCAGACAGATTATAGATTAGAAGAAAAGACAATTTTTCATGTGCTAAAATGACCAATCAATAAGTAAAGCTTTAAGCCTAGATAGTATACATATCCCTGTATGTTGCCTAACAAAATTGGAACTTTGCTTGCATCAAGTTGTCTCCTCATCCCTTCATTGCAGCAAATGGTGATCGCCGACGGGGTATTGGCACTGACCATCCGGGACAGGTCGACTGACTTCGAGTCTCTGGGAACTTCGGAATTCTGCTGAAAGAAGCAGCTAGCGAGCCTGCGACTGATCACCTCCTTGAGATTGGCAGGTGAGCCCAGATAAAGTGAAAATGGGAAACCAGAGCTCCCTTGAGGAAAGGGACATTTATAAACTTATGAAGGAACTTGTTCAGAAGCATAACAAAGCCATTTCGGGTCATGATTTAAAATTGGTGATGAGATGGGTCCGCGATAAACCCCCAGATACCACGGAAGTTAACATCTTTACATCAGAACTATGAGAGAAGATTTATGACAGGGATAAATATTGGGAAAGCTATATCAGTTGAAAGTCGTAAATCTGAGACTGACATCCGAGACGAAAGAGACAAAAATAGCTCTGAACTTTTCCTCTCTATGAGAGACATTTAAGCTTTAAGAATTATTTTTGCAATGCAAAAAGTCCACTTTTTAATTCACCTGAGATGTGGTGACAAAAGCTCTGAAGAAAAAGCCCCAAAAGTCTCATAAATCTGCCGATAAGAAAAGATGCAGAAGGAAAACAGAGAAAAGTAACAGACAGCAGCTACAAAGGTATTTGAAGAATTTCTGATGAGCTGAATGATGAAAAAGTCTCACGAGATTAATTGCCAACTCCTGTAAGCATCTGCAGCTCCAAATTTGTCTGCAGAGGAATTTAACTTTTGGCTGCAAGAAGGAAGACTGCAAGCAACAGAGAAGCAAGACAGAAGCAGTGAATCTGCTGAGCTATAGCACCTCTACTTGGGATGAACTTGGCAGTTCACTGGACCCATGGAAGTGGTGTCCCCCCGGAGGATTTGCCCACTGCCACCACTGCTCGGGCACTGCTGCAGCATGCAGTACCCCCACACACACTTTGGGCCACGAGGGGCTCACAGCTTGGTGGGAGGGCAAGCCCAGCGCGTATGGAGGGAGAGGGACAGCGAGAGCGCAGAAAACCTCCCCCCTCACCTGCTTGCCAGCCAGACTCACAGAGGCTCACCCTGACTTCTCCTAATTTTTTTCTTTACAGCGGCTCAGAAGAAGAATCGCCTTTTCTTAAAGGAACTAGACTGAATTTCTAATAGCTGCCTTGCAAATTAAAATCCTGAAAACGTTTCTAATTTTGATTGTAATAGATCTTAGAGTTTTAAGAGTTTACTGGATAAGTTGTTAATTGCAATAGGATACGGTTAGGAACAATTTTGGCAGAATAATTGTAATAAGGCTTAAGTAATCAAAATAAAGCAATTAAGATAGAGTATATTAAGTAAGTGGTAGAATATAATGGAATATTATGGTAAGAGTTGTTTTGTAAGTGTATCTGGTTTTGTGATTTAAGGTTCTTTTCCTTTTCTGAATACTGGGATATTTTCAAGGGGCTCCATGAATGTATCATCTTCTTAGATTTTCTTTGTTTTTTTCCTCAGTAATGATTTACTGGTTTAGACTTTTTAAGTTGGTAATATAGTTAAAGTTAAGAGTTTATTATAGAATATTATAGAATATTAAAAATATTTTTCTTAAGTCTTTTCTGTATATTAATATAGCATTGTAGGATAAGGATTATATAAAAATATTTTTTTAATAATAATAAAAAAGAGGGGGTATAAGGGCAGCCACCCTGAAAGAGGGACTGCAAAATGAAAACTTTATGGATTTTCAACTTTTTAACTGCTTTCTTATAGATAACAACCCCTCATTATCAGAAATTTTAATGCCAATGATTCTTTTGAGAAAAGAGAGAGAAGAGATAATTGGAAAAGTCTCTGGTCACATCATACGGAGAGATTCACCCTAGAGATTCTTTTTCTGGTTTATGCGATTGTTCAGGCATGTTTACAGGCTTCTGATGGATACCAGCTCAGAAGACTGATACTGTGGCAAGAACTTGAATGCTGAGATAATGGTTGTGTTTGCAAGTGTGTTTGCATAGGTCATAGGTTTTGACCACGCTTAATCTAGGTATTTTCATGAGTTTCCAACAATTCCTACTCATAGGTAAAGATGGGAAACAACTGTTTTGTTGGCCATGTTTAAAGTGCTGTACTTGTTATCTTTTTGTAAAAGGCACCTTTCAGAAAGATAAGAAGCACTGCCTTTATTTTTAATAAAACAGAAAAAGGAGAAAAAAGCATGTTCCCCATCATTTAAAAAAGATCAGTTCATGCTTTTCAACAAGATTGTAAAAATAATGTAGAATTCTGGAATGAAGGAGAAAGGATTGCTGCTTCCTTCTTTGTATCACAAGTAGCATCAGCCCAAGCTTTAGCGACATTAAATTAGGATGCTGGTTAGCAAAACAAACAAATGCTACGAGCCTGGCACTTTCAGGTCTCCTACTACATGTAGACAGTGTTAGACATGCTACCTTGCAAAATCAGGCTGCAATTGATTTTTTGCTTTTAGCTCAGAGACATGGTTCTGAAGATTTTGAAGGACTATGCTGTATGAATCTATCTGATCATTCTGAATCAATACGCACAAGCATTCAACAACTGAAAGAGGAAGTCAATAAACTGTGTTTGGATGGCAGTGGAGATTGGTTTGACAAACTTTTTGCAGGATGGGGATTGTCAGGATGGATTTGTAGTATTGTAAAAATGTTATGTTATAATTGTAATACTCTTATTGCTTATGTTGTTGCCATGTTTTTAGCAATGTATTCAGAGAGTGATTGAACGTGCTACAGCCAGAATCTTTTTTGTGCAACAGAAAGGGGGAAATGTAGGATCACAGGTCATTAGTGTAGAAAAATGGTCAATCATGGACCAGTTGCAACATAAGCCGTGGGCACAAATTAAGTCACCATGATCCTGAACATTGTACAAGAGAAAAGAATGAGAACTTGCAGATTAGAAGAAGCAAGGAAACAGGACCTTGTTATCTGATGAATATGCTAAGACTGTTGCTCTGCAGGAACCAGACGTGGCAGACAGATTATAGATTAGAAGAAAAGACAATTTTTCATGTGCTAAAATGACCAATCAATAAGTAAAGCTTTAAGCCTAGATAGTATACATATGCCTGTATGTTGCCTAACAAAATTGGAACTTTGCTTGCATCAAGTTGTCTCCCCGTCCCTTCGTTGCAGCAGATGAAAAACCCAGTTATGTGGAAACAGATACCTTGAAGATAGAAGTGATGGAGACACCAATTTATAGACAAAATCATCAGGCCTAGGCATCATTCTAATTATTATAGTATATTAAGCAAGTGTTTTTATCTTTCAAAAACATCAAGCCTATCATTTCAGATGCAATCAAACCTCTAGTGCATTTGTTCTAATACAGATTTAAGGATTGTTCATGAACAGCTTGGCTTGCCAAGGAAAAGCAAAAATACAGAACCTTCTCTATAGTGGTGGCCAAAGTGTCCATGAGACAGGGCTGTGCAGGGGCAAACACCCTGGGTGGGAAGCCATGGTCTTAAAGAGTTGTAGGTAGAAGTCTTGTTTCCCCTCCCCTGAGTTTAAACACTAACCTAACACTAATCTTTTACACATTCCAGCAAACATCCTGCCTTCCTTTCTCAGAGTTTTTGGTGACTTATAGAGTCAATTGCAAAGCAAGCTTGTGTATTTTTGTCCATCACACTAGTATCTACACAGAGTAATGAAAGCAACTAGAAAGCAATATCTTAAACTGAGGAAAACACAGGAACAATTTTCTCATCTACTGTGAAGATCCTACTTTACTTTCATTTTTTAAGACCTGCTAAGAAATAATTTGAGGCATATTTCTCAAGGACCAACCCAGAAAGGAGACATATTTTAATGACATCTGTTAGTGGACAATAATTCATGCTATCAATCATACCGTATCACTCATGCATGCCTCGTCTAACAAGATGACATTTAATACAAAATAAAAATTATGAAAGTTGTGGGAAATTGCACAATTCATTATTGGGGTTGAGCAAGATTGTTTTAGCCCATGCTTGACTAAAATTTGCCTAAGGTGATTCCTCTGATTAAAAGGGCAACATCCAATGGATATTTTCCTCTTATATGCAGCTTTGCACTCTGACAAGCAGACTGATTGCAGAAAGTTCCTTGAATCTTACTGGAAAATGGTTATTCAGGTCTTGTGTCATGCTTCTGCCTCTGCTTTCACTTACTCTTTCAGTTCCCTACAGTCAGTCTTCACAATGGTCCATATAAGGATTACAAGGAGATGTAGGACTAGTGCTACACTGTTGCAAAACCCTGTCAGAGAAACATTCCTGGCAGATGAAGGCCTCTGTTTGAGGATAAAAGAATGTGTGATATGCACAAGCAATACTGCCTTCTGAGAGCACGTTTGTGAGCTGATCTGCATAATAAACTGCAGGAATGGCTGATCTATTTGAATACAAAATCAAGTAAATTCCTACTTAATTATCAAACCATCTGATAGCTCTGAGATCTGCTGTCCAAATGGCCAAACTGCTTTAATTCTTCAGTCAAGACAAAGACAAATTTGTAACAGTTCTCAGTCTTTGTTGAAATCTGACCCATAGCAATCATTAACACAAGTTTACATTCAGTAATTGTTCAATGTGTATCAGAAATCTTGTCAAAAGTTAATTTCTGCCAAGATTCTTGCCACAGATTTGGGGGTTTTAAACCTCTTTTCAAAATGCATTTATTTGTGTTCCTGTGAATGATTCAGATGCCACCTTATCCACCTTAATGAAGTTGTCAGAATGACATAAGAGTGAATTATACCCAAGATGCACAAGGCTAGTGTGTGAACAGGATGTCTCATAAGCCTTAAATATGAGGATGAATAATATCCAAATCTAACAAGCACCTCTGCCTCACATAGTATTTGTGCACACATGGGTTATTTTAGCTCCTTCTCCCCAGTTATATGATAAAATTTGTCTAGAAGACTTGACATTAGTTCCCTCTTCATTGAAAATTATATAAACATCATTTATATCATTGACTGTTCACAGCAGGGTTAAGCCATGCCTCTGGGTAATAAACAAGTCTAGACTAGCTTCCATGGATCTGTCATGAATAAATCTACAAGTAATGTCATTGAAAAGAAAAATAGAAAGCCCCTCAGTCTAAGCACTTTTAAGTCCTAATGTAGCATTCCTGCCTATGAAAGCTAATGTTTTAATGTTGTGAGAGCCCAAGAGAGAAACCTGTAGAAAGGAAAACTCATCCATCATTTCAGCTAAAGCTATTGCACTTTATTTTATTTTTTTTTTTTAATCAGGAGACAACAACACTTTCTTCCAGATGAAGTCCTAAAGCCTTTGACACCGTCTGCCAAAGTGTGGCCAGTAGGACAAGGGAGATTATTCTTACTATTCTTCCCCTGTACCCAGCACTGGTCAGGCCACACCTTGAGTACTGCGTCCATCCCTGGGCTCCTCAATTCAAGAGAGATGTTGAGATACCGGAACACGTCCAGAGAAGGGCAATGAAGCTGTTGAGGGGCCTGGAACACAAACCCTATGAGGAGAGGTTGAGGGAGCTGAGGTTGTTTAGCCTGGAGGAGGCTCAGGGCAGATCTCATTGCTGTCTGCAACTACCTGGAGGCTGTAGCCAGGTGGGGATTGATCTATTCTCCCAGGCAACCAGCAACAGAACAAGGGGACACAGTCTCAAGTTGTGATGGGGAAGGTCTAGGCTAGATGTTAGGAGGAAGTTCTTCACAGAGAGAATGATTTGCCACTGGAATGGGCTGCCCAGGGAGGTGGTGGAGTTGCTGTCCCAGGAGGTGTTCAAAAAAAGGCTGGCTGAGGCACTTAGTGCCATGATCTAGTTGATTGGATGGGGCTGGGGGATAGGTTGGACTGAATGATCTTGGAGGTCACTTCCAACCTGATTGATTCTATGATTCTACAATTTTCAGCTAAATTCATCTAACTTACTAGATAATCATGTCAATATTAGGTTCAGCACAGGGACTATGAGAGATGCTAGTGACCAAAACATCTTTTGGTGACGGCCTGTTCTGGGTTAATAGTTTCAGCCACTCAAGGTCTGCACTGCTTTATAGGAAACTCTGCCCAAAGGGGACACATCAACACACAATGAGCAGCCTATACACCTGTTTGCAACCAATGAGCTTAAGAATTAATTAGTTTTTAAAAATATCTGTCCTGGGTTACCCAAATTCCTTTTTTCTCCCTCGCACTCTACAGGTTTGAATGGGAGAAGAAGGCACAAAAACTGCTTCCCCCTGCCCCTGCCCTGCAGGCTTGAAGAAAAGCATCAAAAGCTGCCTTTCTGCAGATGGGCTGACCCATGTGGAAGCCTGCACTAGAATCAGGCTGATGGTTGGGTTTTCATGCCCAGTATAAATGGTAAAAGGACACTTTGTCTAGAAAAAGGATAAATAGAGCAAGGGGTCCCACCTTGAAGGTTTTCTGCCTTGAAGTTCCTGTTTTGAGAGTCTCCTGCCACTGAGAAGGACAGCTTCCTGATGTGACTGGACTGACCCCGCTCTTGGATGGCTCATACCTTTTGTCCAGGTCTTGGTTTTATCCCACCCCTGCTTTTGGATGATTCTCCTCATTTTACACCCTTTTGTGAAAACCTGTAGGCTTGGCAGGCCTGGGGTCCTTTGAGAGCCCCCAGTGGTATCTGGACTGCCCTTTCAGATCATATCAGTAGCCATCTTCCTGGTTGCCTCCCTGATTGGGGATGCTAGCAGTTTTGGCCCTCCCCTGACACTGTGAAGGCAGCATTGTTCCACAACCATCCCACTTGGGAAGAAGTGCTTGAGACATTTCTGAGTTTGGCGGCTCTGCCACTCGTCTCAATCACTGATGAGGAATCCAGTAAGGGATCATTGCTGAACACCTATTTTGCCTCCATGAGTAATGCCTGCTGTTCCCTTAATATTCTGCTCAGCCTGATTGATAGTGGGGTAAAGCTGTGTTTATAGCTTAGCCTTTTCCATTTCCTGACTTCCCAAATATCTAAATTTATCTAAAATGTCCTTTTTTTTTTTTTTTTTGGAAGAAATTCCTGATCAAACAGAATCTGTTAATAAACTAAACTAATTTTTGTATATAGTTTGGGGGCAGGGTTCCAGGAAAATAATTCTATTTTTTATAATTCTTGACTTGGCCATGTTAATTCCCTGCATCCACAACAATACCTTATTTAAATACAGTCAAAATTTCTCAGAAGTAATAACTTTTTGTAAGGATTTAGCGCTGCCAGCCTCATATTGTTGAAGAACAGCATGTTTCTGAGGTTTCAAGAGACATTTTCCTTGATCAACTCTACAAAACTTCAGAAAAACCTTTACAAGTCACTATATATGCATGTTAAAAATATTTTAAATCTTCTGGCAAATGATCATATAAGGTATAATGCAAAAATGCAAAAAAACAACCAAACAGAAAGTACATTGAATACAACATCCAATGAGCTGCAGTGTGAAAGCTTATGTTGTGTGACTCAATGGCAACATGAGTAAATCCCATATATTTTTTGACAAGTTTGTCTATTATCAGAATGATGCTTTGCCTCATAGGTTTTGCCTGATACATCACAACAAACTTTGATGGTTTCTAATTTTGACAAACTTAAACTCTTTGGCAGCATTTTCCCAACTTTTGTCTCTACCTCAGACAAAACATATTGAGAAAGCTTCACTGAAGAAGTTTCTGTAATTTCCGAGAACAATACATAAAAAGATAAAGTTTTATTAAAGTGATACTGAACTACCTGACATTGATAATTCAAGAAACTTTATTAGCTCCTTCATTTAGAGTGGGGACTTCATAACTGACAACTGCAGTGAATCTGCTTCAGCTGTCCACAGCTTCAAAACAGAATGAGCTCAGGCACTTTAGAGCCCTAAGAGGCCTCTCAGAAATTATGAAATTAAGAAAACTAGAGAATTAAGCAGTTATGGACTTGCTGCAGTTAGGTATCTGCTGGAGAGGGTCTAGTGGAGGGCTATAAGGATGATTAAGGTATTGGAGGGCATGCCTTATGAGGAGAGATTGAGGGACCTGAGGCTTTTTAGTCTGGAGAAGACTTTGAAGGGATTTAATAAATGTCTAAAAACAACAACTGAGGGCTGGCCAGAAGCAGGAGGACAGGCTATGCTCACTTGCTTCCTGTGATAGGAAAAGGAGCAATGCATGTAAGTTGCAGGAAAAGAGGTTCCACCTCAATACAAGGGGGAACTTCTTTACTGTAAGGGTCACGGAGCACTGGAACAGGCTCCCCAGGAAGTTTGTGGAGTCTCTTTCCTTGGAGACCTTTAAGACTTGTTTGGATGCATTCCTCTGTGATCTGTGCTAGATTGTGTGGTCCTGCTCTGGCAGGGGGGTTGGACTCAATGATCTCCTTTAGTCTCTTCCAACCCCTAATGTCCTGTGATTCTATGATCCTGTGAGGCCTGACCCTGCAATAGCCTGACCCTGCAATAACATCTCTGAAACAGATTGTGACATGGCTTTCTAACAAATGTCTTAGTCACAAAAGCAAACTGGTTGCTGCAAGTTTGAATGAATCTTCTACAAGAATCTAAATTCATTTTCTAATGTATCGAAAGGACTTGTTCCTCTACTTTTCTGTAACTTCAGATGATACTTAAAAACTGTTTCTGCAACAACGTTTTTCAAACAAAACATCCTCAGTATTAAGAAGAAAATTGTTTCTAAGACAAGGTTCTATTCATTGCTGCCTGATTTAAAGTAAGTAAGATTATTTATTTTTCTTACAATTTCAGTACTTCCTGGTGCATGTATGGCTTTATTTGGATTTAAAACATTAGTAGCCAGGTGCAGCTATGATTTGACTGTGAGAAAAAGACCAGTGGTAAAGTCACTGTAATGGGCTTTAATACAGATTCCCTTTTACGAAGATATCAGGAATAACAGCTAAGCTGAAGAAGAAAGAAACAAATATCAGAAAAAAATATAGGCCATTTCTCCCTGAGGTGTGAGAAGGTAAGACATAGTCTCAACTTGAATTCTGACCTTGTTCTCAAGGAGGCCCTAATATGGCATTTCCGTGCCCTGCCCCTTACCCATATCTGGGAATAAAGTGACAGTCTTCTCTTACAATGTGGGAGTGCAATGTGAGAAGGAATAATAACAAGCAGACTGGACACACTGTGCTAGTTTGAAGCTAGCGAGAATGTTTTGGTGAGAAGGAGTTGATCACAGGCTGTGAAAGAGAAGCAATGGTGATGTCTACTTCACTCGTAGGCTTGCTGAGATGTATAAGAACAAGAATCCAAACATAGATAAGGAAGTCTCTCTCTGCCTTAGCTCTGGGCTGCGTTTCTTTCTAACCTCACCCTCCATCTCTCTGATTAATCCATGTTGCTTCCTAATCCCCCTAGCCAACCCTCCACTCTTCCTTGGCCACAAGACAACATCTGCGGTAAGGTAGAGGAGTGGGAGAAGGTGGAAGGGCATTTGGGAGCACCTCCTGGGGACTCAGATTTCTGGGAGGGGAGTTGTGTTTCTGTATTACCTTTTACCTTGTGTATTTCTGTATATAACTGTATATATTGTAAATATCTGCTTGTATATTCTGCTAAGCTGTAACTATAAGCTTTGTTCAAATTTCCAGATCTGAGTGAGTGATTTCCAAAGTGTGTGTGGTGGAGGAGGAAACACCCAAACCATCACACACTCCAATCTTGGTTTCCACAGCTGCAGGATACTTTATCTGGGGATGGAGAGATAGTAGTCATCTAGTTAATGAAAAAAAACAAAACGTGATGCATGTAAAAGACTGGATGATTCTTGTCTAGATTATGCTAATATGTAGGTGTATGCTCTATGCTCAAGACTATATAAATGGAGTCAGAATGAACAATAAAGATCTCTGATAGAATTCACATTGAATTGTGTGGAGTCCATGTGGCACCATTCTGATCATACTGGTCTGCATAAACTTTGCCCACATTCTCCCACAGCTGCTACAAGTGGCACCTTGACAGAGACCTTACATCCTCTCAAATTTGTCATTCTCTGGGAGAGACTGTGCAGACAGCACAAGAGAGAGAGAGAAAGAAGGGGAAATGGGAAAGCCAACCGAAATCAGCTGCTGCCCCAGTGGCTGGGAAGATGCACACAGGAATTTAAAGGAATCTCACCCTGATCAGGTGAGTGGTTGGGGAGGAGATGCGATCCACACTCAGTAAAGAAGAAGCATTGGTGGAACTCCTCCAAATTTTTAATTTTTTTTCTCTCTATGAGAGGTGTATCTTATGACAGCCAAACATTGAGGGCTCTACTTGGCTGGGCAAAGGAGCAGTCTCTGATCCCCAGAGTGAATGCAGCTGGCCACCTGGGATGCAATGGGAAGAGCCCTGAGGGATGAAATAAGCCAGGACTTCAAAAAGGCTGTGAAATGTAGAACTCAAACCTTGCCAAATTGGTGTGAAAGTAACAGTATCAAGGCAAATGTGCAATCTGCCTTTAAGGTGAGGAGTGGGAAAGAAATGGGAAACGCCTGCTTTGAAGCAGGCATGGGAGGTGATCCCATAGGGACCTTTCTGTTTAACAACTTAGAGTCTTGTGTTAGCAGCTGCTGATAAAGCCCTGAATGCCACAGAAGTGCTAAACGTCGATTACCATCCTCAAAGGCATTTGTAGCTCAAACTTGCCTGCCTAGAGAGATCACTTTTCAGGCTACGGAGAATGGAGAAGTCGGGAAAATGTAAGGAGTGAATCTGCCAGGTCATTAGGCACCACCTGGGATGGTTGCAGGCCGAGAGGGAGAAACTGATTCAGCAGTGGGTGCTGTCCTGCTTCAGCTATGGGAGGGACATCCATTGTGTCCATGTCGTCCGCCTGCAGCATCTCCCCCGTCTCAGATCACATCACATAATTCGCTGATAGACTTGAAAGCTTTGAAAAACTGTGTGACTGTAACAGCCTGTTTGCCTCCGTTCAGGTTCTGAAGAAGCTGATTCTCTGTTTATGTTTTTTTTGTCGTTTTTTAACCCAGTGCGGCTTGCCTCCCCCCCCATTATCCCCCCCATCCCACCTGGCTCTGCTTTCTGTGGAGCAGCCTGGCACTGGGACACACAGACAGACCCTCCTCTCCCGGTGCCAGCATGGCAAGACTCACTCGCCTTCTCTCTTTTCTTGCAGTTTACCTGTCAGTGGAGAAGTGTTTCACTCTTAAAGTGGCAGTGTTGAATTTTTGTATTTTAGTGGTAGTATCTTGCAAATACAAATCCTGATAATGTTTTCAGCTTTTGATTGTAAATAGATCTCAGAGTTTAAAAGTTACTGAATAAGATGTTAAGTAGTTGTTAATTGTAATAGAATATTATAATTGGTATGAGTTTGGAGTAATTTTAACAGGGTAATTATAATAAGGCTTAAGGCTAACTATGATAAATGGTTAATATAGTGGAGTATTATAATGGTAATAGGTTGTTTGTAAGTGTATAAGTTAACGATTCTCTTTTATGATAACTGATTTAAGGCCTTTTTCTGTATACCATGGTATTTTAAAGGAGTTCCATGTAATGTAACATCTTTTTTTTTTCTTTAGGAGTTTATTTTTTCTGTATTCAGAATTGACTCAATGGTTTAACTTTTCTTTTAGTTAATGGATTTCTAGCATTAGCATAGTTGAGTCTAAGAGTTTATAATAGGGATGTTATAGAATACTTTTTTAGTTTTTTTTCTTTATATCAAAAGTAGCACTATAGGATAAGGATCATGTAAAAAAAAAAAAAAAAAGGGGGGGGGGGGGGGGGAATTCTCCAGATAAATCACACAGAAAGATTTGCCCTAGAAAAGGCCAATAGATTTTTTAGGCTAGGAAATGAATGTGCTTGTATTTGTTTATGTTGCTTACAAGTCTTTGATGGATAACAACTTGTTATGTCCAGTCTACTTTTGGCAGTGAGCAGAAGTCTTGCTCAGATGTCTGTGCAGATACTGTGGCAAGATATTGAAACATATACTGGGATATGGTTGTTAACCTTATTGACGTCAAGCATGCTTATGGTTGTAACCTCTAAGCATAAATGAACAATGGGAAGTGTGCATGCATGGGATGATAGCTGCATTATCCTGGTGCTATGCTAGGAGTTAGTTTTGCACAGACTTTAATCATGCTTAATGAATTAGATATTTCACAAGCTTTCAGCAACTCTGTTCAATGAGGCAGGCAACTGCAAAATAGAGCTGCCAGTCAACATTTGTTATTAGTTCAAGGCAAAGATGGAAGCAGCTGTTTTGTTGTATAGCAATGCTTAAGGTGTTGTGTTTGTTATCTTTTGCAAGGGCCCTGAAATGGATGAGAAACACTGCCTTCATTTCAAAACAAAAAGGACAAATTGTGGGAATGCAATGCGAGAAGGAATAATAACAAGCAGACTGAGCGCTCCGACCTTGATTCCCACAGCTGCATCATACTTTATCTGGGGAAGGAGAGATAGTGGACGTCTAATTAATGAGAAAAACAAGGCATAATGTATATAAAAGACTGGGTTGTTTTTGCCTAGATTGTGCTAATGTGTAGTGTATGCTCTATGCTCAAGACTACATAAATGGAGTCAGAACGAACAATAAAGGTGGAATTCACATTGAATCATATAGAGTCTATGTGACATCATTCTGATCATACTGGTCTGTGTAAGCTTTGCCCACATTTTCCCACAGCTGCTACATTACAAGACTGCTATGTAGCAAAAACAGATAAGCAGTTACAGATTTCAAATTAGTAACATCAAGTGCAGAATTTCACATAGAAAATTTATTTTTATATAGTTTATTAATACCCAGGAATCCCTATTTTTCAACTGAGAGAAACATCAATTGTGAATACAATGTTTAAAAAGTGACAAGCAGGAAGGAGAATGTGAATTAGATCTGTATACAAACCTGGCATCTCTGTTCTCTCCAAGACTTAAGTACCAGGCTGGCTATTCCTAACCTCCTAAATCTCAGTTGAAATCACACCCTATTAGGCAAATAATCAGAACAAAGGGAAAATTTCTAAGCTTTGCCTTCCATAAAACAAGCAAGACAAAGTGTAAATAAATGAACATTACGTTTTCAACTGCAATTGTTTTTCCTCACTGTCTTGAAAATTAACTAGGTTTCTTTTTTAAGGATAAGATGATTCTTTAAACTGTATACCTGTAACTGGAATTTGTATTTCCATTACCTTTGGAGAGTTTCATTATCTTTTGTAGTGTTCTAGCTGCCATTCAAACCTCAGACAAATAATGACTAATATAAAATCATAGAATCATAGAATCAACCAGGTTGGAAGAGACCTCCAAGATCATTCAATCCAACCCATCCCCCAGCCCTATCCAGTCAACTAGACCATGGCACCAAGTGCCTCAGCCAGTCTTTTCTTGAACACCTCCAGGGACGGTGCCTCCACCACCTCCCTGGGCAGCCCATTCCAATGGGAAATCACTCTCTCTGGGAAGAACTTCTTCCTAACATCCAGCCTATACTTTCCCCGGCACAACTTGAGACTGTGTCCCCTTGTTCTGTTGCTGGTTGCCTGGGAGAAGAGGCCACCCCCCACCTGGCTACATTGCCCCTTCAGGTGGTTGTAGACAGCAATGAGGTCATCCCCCTTCTCTAGGCTAAACAACCCCAGCTCCCTCAGCCTCTCCTCATAGAGTTTGTGTTCCAGGCCCTTCACCAGCTTTGTTGCCCTTCTCTGGACACGCTCCAGCACCTCAACATCTCTCTTGAATTGAGGGGCCTAGAACTGGACACAGTACTCAAGGTGTGGCCTGACCAGTGCTGATACAGGGGAAGAATAACCTCCCTTGTCCTACTGGCCACACTGTTCCTGATGCAGGCCAGGATGCCATTGGCTCTCTTGGCCACCTGGGCATACCGCTGGCTCATCTTCAGCCTACTATCCACCAGTACCGCCAGGTCCCTTTCCTCCTGGCTGCTCTCCAGCCACTCAGTCCCCATCCTGTAGTGCTGCTTGGGGTTGTTGTGGCCAAAGTGCAGAACCCTGCACTTGGCCTTGTTAAATCTCATCCCATTGTCCTCTGCCCACCCATCCAGCCTGTCCAGGTCCCTCTGCAGAGCTCTCCTACCTTCCGACAGATCAACACCTGCTCCTAGCTTGGTGTCATCTGCAAACTTACTGATGCTGGACTCAATCGCCTCATCCAGATCATCAATAAAGATATTGAACAGGACTGGGCCCAACACTGATCCTTGGGAAATACCACTAGTGACTGGCTGCCAACTGGATGTGGCACCATTCACCACCACTCTCTGGGTTCTGCCATCCAGCCAGTTCTTGATCCAGCACAGAGTGAATCTGCCCAAGCCATGAGCTGCCAGCTTGACTGGGAGCTTCTTGTGGCAGACAGTGCCAAAGGCTTTGCTGACACATCAATTGCCCAGAAATAAGTTTACTTATAAAAAATCCATCAAGTCATGGTAACCTGGTTCAATTTTTTCACCCTTTTTTCCAGGAACATTTTTAATCCTCAGGCTCCCAGATAATTTATATCCAGCAACCGATTTATAATCTTAATTTTATCAAACAGACTGATATGAATGATGGATTTTTTTAGATCATTGAAACATCCAATCCTGATAGATTTGATATCATCTGAATGGTTTCAGGAGTATCTCTTGAAGCAATCTTTGTTTTCATGGCTTCCTTGCTATGAAAGAGACATATTCAAAGCACATTGAAGGATACCATGCAGCCAATAGGTAAGTATGTGTAGCTCTGATAGCAGGCCAGCCATGTTAAAAGTGCCACAATAGCTCTGCTGATTATGGTTGTTCATTTTTGTATTAAAATGAAGTAGCACACCTTTAATTACAATTATGATCACCTGTAGGAATTTAGAAGCTATGCTGTACACTCCAATGAACATCAGAAACTTTCATATAGTTGTTCATGTTCTACAGGAATAAAATAGTATTTCATTTAACATAACCATAAGTTTTTTTTTTTCAAATACTTTGTATTTTGGCATTGCTATCATAAATTTCTAAACATAGGGATTTCTGTATTTTTTTGTACTTTTCAGCTGGCAGAGAGCAAAATTGCAAGCTGAATTTCCATTGAAGAGCATTTTCTCAACTGTTTCACATAAGTACTCTGCAGTGCAGGTCTTTCTTTCCTAAGATAATGTGCACAGATTTAAAACTTATTGTTGTGGTAGGCCTGATAGGCCCAAAATAGGCTTATACATGTCCTGCCTTGCATAGGCATTTTTCTCTGCTCCACCAGAGAGGCAAGCGTGGAAATGGACACAAAAGGACATGGAGCCATAGAGTCTGGCCTGCCCAGGGTCCTGTGGTGTAAGGTACACACACTTAGCTTGTGCCTGCCTAGTGCAAGGCCTGTACTTTTCCCAAATTAGGGAAAAGCAAGCCTGTGACTTTGTCTAATATGATAAGGTTTGGCTAATTGCCATCCTGATTGGCTATTCTTGTGTCCAAAGGGCAATTAATCTCAGCCTACATTGATAAAAGGAGATATGGAGGTGAACAATATGCTTTTGCTTCCCTGCTCTGCTTCCCTGCTCTTTGCCATGCTCTCTCTGCTGTGCCCAGCTGTGCTACTATTGCACACTGCCTTATTGCTTGCCTGGTAAACTCCACTGCCATGAGCTACCAGGAGCAGACCCTGGATGTCTGCACATGATCAGCCTGTGTGGCCAGTGCGACATCATGCTGAGACTACACCACATCCTGCCTTCTGCACCTGAAGTTCCTGCCTAGAATCCTTGGACATATACACAGATTGTACAGAAGAAGCCAGGTGAACAAGGTCAGAGATTGTCTGCATCCTTTCCCCAGAAACCAGGAAGATTCAAGTCTCAACGTCCAACAAGACATAATCCCCTGAAAGCATTTGGGCACTGTCTGGATTGTGGCTAACCCCTGTGAGGGTGTTAATAATAATGTGTGAGTAGATGCTTAAATGCCTTCTTGTAATTCTCTATTGCCTTCTGCCATAGAGTAGAAAGAGCTTGGGCCCATTTACTGGGCAAACGGCGTATTGGCCACAAGCAGCATTTGACCACTGGAATAGTCTCTTCCAGTTCAATTAATGATTCTATATTTTGCTGGTTATATTAGATGTAGATATCATCCATAGAATGTTTCCATAACCGTGTAAGGACCAAAATATTATTAAAATTAGTGGTTGGGGGTGGCAAGAGTTCTGAATGGCAAAATTAATAAATAATACTAATTTTGGAAAATATCATCTTGCATTAATTAATTTCTCCTCCCCAACAACAGGGAGCAAAAGCAGCAAGCAACAGCAGGCATAAATACAACAGCAGGAAGCACATTGTGTTTACTTGTTCTTCTCTTTTTATCAGTGTAGCCTGAGACTAATGGACCTTTGGACACAGAATAGCCAATCAGAATGGCAGTTAGCCAAACTTGAACATATTAGGTGAAACCATAGGCTTGCTTTACCCAAATTTGGGGAAAACATAGGCCTTGCAGAAGGCAAACACAAGCTAAGTGTGTGTACCTTGTTTACCACAGGATGTAAACAAGTCTGTGCAGGCCACAGTCCTTAGACTTGGTGGCTCCAGGTTCTTTATCGTCTTTCCTGCAGTTGCTTCTCCCCATAATAGGAGGAAGAGCAGAAAAATATGCCTGGGCAAGCCAGGACTTGTATAAGCCTATTTTGGCCTGCTTAGGCCTACCACCATTAAAACACATTGTTTTAATCCTTCCCTGACTCTGTGAGAAATGTGTCAGTGCACATACACCTAGACCTCTGCTCTAAATTGGGCCAAAGTGAATTCCTCTCACAATATCATCATGTTTAAAACAGAGGACAAGAGAGGAACATCTTACACCTGATATTACTACCTAAACCACTAGTTAAAAAGACAAAGACACTAATGAGACCAAGACAAAATCAAATCTTGAAGAGACAGAATAAATCCATTGCCTCCTAGATTTTCACATGCACACAGGAGAGAAAGACTTTGGTTTAAAATCATTACTTCTGAGGGAATTGTTGTTCAAGCAAAGGTACGATGAAGTATTACTGAGTCATAGGACCAAATTTACATCTTGATTAGCTTCAATCACAACTGTAAGCCCATCTCCCAGATGCATAGAGACAGGAGTTCAGGTGGCATTTCCACATTAGAGAAGCAAAGGAGCAGCATACAGTTTGCAAGTCAGTGTGCCAAGGCTCCAAAATACATCATGCAAATTATTAAAGAAGACCTACTCAGCCTGCTCATCATGTTTGTCAGATTGAACATAGATCTGGGGAAATTCCTAAATCTGTACAACTCAAACTATTCTCCTATTCTAAGGCAGTAATTTACACCAATGATACATTACAACACAGAGATGGAAGAGCATGGGTGCTGGAAATGGCCATCTCTTTCTCTCCTAGGCACAGAAGTTCCACAGTTCTGATTAAAATACTAGTTCCTGAAACACGCAAAAGCATACTGTGAAATCTGTTGATCTGATAATTTACTATGAATGACCATTTTTATTGCTGAAAAATAAACAGCTCAAATCCAGCTTGACTCCACCTAGATGTTTGAGTTCCAAGAAAGAACACAGCCTTACGTTTCCTTTGTGGTGATGGAATTAAGCCTTTGCTTTTATAAGATAAGAGAGCCACTTGCAATACATTTGAAACAAGTCAAGGAAAAAAAAAAAAAAAAAGCTGTTGTCCATGGAAAGGATATTCACAATATGTGGTCTATGCCACTAACTGAAGTTACTTAGGGATTCTACAATGAAAAAATACCCCTTGCCCATCCCCCCACCCAATAAAAACCCCAACGAAACAAAAAACTCAATACCCAACAAACAAACAAATGCACAGCTACAGAGCTGTAAAGTCAGTGATGACAGCCATGAATTTTCTCAGGTGAACTCAGAACTTAGGTAATTTCTGACTTAGTTTATAGCTACTGATGAAGGCTTTCTTCCGTAGCTCTCATGCCTTCCTTCTATCACATCACATTGAATTCAGGACAGTTCACATTCCTTTTGTTTACACACTTTAACTTTTAAGTATTTGCTTTTTATGTGGTGCCAATAAAGTGCCACTTAAGCAGCAAATTCTGATAGCTGGAAATAAAGCTCAAAATTTCACACTGTAGAACCTACTGAGGATCTGGAACTCTTCTCAGACCTAGGGCTCTGAAGTCAGAAAGTACTCAACATAGACCACATTCAGAATAGAGATCCAATGTCCAGAAAAAAATGATCAGTGAGAATATTAGGATAATTATCTAATTTACATCACTTGAAAATCTGTTCACACGAATGAAAAGCTGACAAGCTGAGAAAGAAATTTTAAAACACAAATATGTTTACGTAGTTCTGAAGGTAGAGAATTCTATTTTAGCTTATTCTTTTGTATTTCAAGAAGAAAAAAAAGATTCTTATAAAAGTGGCTTTCTGATAGTGTAACAACACTCCTATGAGTATTCACTAATTAAAGTACTGTCAAAACAATATCCTTAAAACTTGAACCATAATCACACCCAGACCAGCCATAGGAGAAATGGCTTTACCCCACAGGGTTGTTTAAATGATTCTATTCCAAGTATATACTTTGTGACCCTTGTGGGAACTGACCTTTTAAGATTTCTTTCATAATTTCTAACATATTTTTTAACTTCTAATCTGTTTGGCACAGGGTTGATATTTAATAACATGAAGAACAAACACAGGTGGGCTGCCAATCTGCCTCTCAACAGCTTCTGCTGACCAAAGGGAAATCGAAGACAGCAGTTTGGAGCTGACTTTGCAAATCTTGGCTTTTTTATAATTATCTCCTCTTCTTTTTAATTTGAAAGATGAGACTGAGTTTCCTCTGGGGAGGATGTCTGTGGAGTCCCAGTGCTGGTCTTTGCCTCCAAAAAGCATTTTGAATTTGTTGTTCATTTTCCTGACTGTTTTGGGGGGCCTTGATGGGGTTTTTTTGTTGATTTTTGGGTTGGTATTTTTTAGATTTTGCAATGCATCATTGAAACTGTTACTGACTTCAGTAAGATCAGATTCTAGGAGTTTTTTTTCTGCTGAGTTTCAGTTTCTCATATTGAGGCATTAGTTTGCAATTATGTTTTTTTTCATTCTTCTTTTTCCCTTATTTTCCTGTGTTGAGGCAGACTAGTATTACCATTCCACATTCAGTAATTTCCACATGGTAGAATGGTATGGGTTAGAAGGAATCCCCAGACATCATCTAGTTCAGCCTGCCTGCTAACACAGGTGTGTCTAGATCAGGTTACATAGGAACACATCCAGGTATGTTTTGAAAGTCTCCAGAGAAGGAGATTCCACATCTCTGGGCATCCTGTTCAAGTGCTCTGCCACCTTCAAAGTAAAGTTTTGTTTAATGCCAATTGAAACCTTCTGTTTGTTGGTTTATAATACATGCCCCTTGATCTATCACTAGCCACCACTGAAAAGAGTCCAGCCCCATCCTTGTGACCTCCATCATTTTGATATTTACAGGCATTTATAACATCCCTTCTCGATCTTCTCTTTTCCAGGATAAAAAGCCCCATATCTCTCAGTCTCTCAAGAAAGATGCTCTAGTCCCCTCATCATCCTTGTGGCCCTCTGTTGGATTCTCCAGTAGTTTCTGCTACTCTTGAACTGAGCTCAAAACTGGACACAATGCTTCATGTACAGCCTCACTAGGGCAGAGTAGAGGGGAAGGAGAAAATCCCTCAACCTGCTGACCAAACTTTTCATAAACTTTTCATAAAGCACCCCAACGTACGCAGAGCTCTATGGATGTCCTTGTTAAACTTACTGAGGTTTACCTCTGACCAACTCTCCAGCCTGTTCATATCACACTGAACTGCAGCAAAGCCTTCTAGTACATCAGCCACTCCTCCAAGTTTCATACAATCAGCAAACTTGCTGGGAGCACACTGTGTTCTTTCCATCTGGCTGATGTTGAATGAGACTAGACCCACTGATTTAGTTGGGGCAATTAATGAGGCAGGAATTATAAAATATGTAGTTATTTTATTTCCAAAAAGCTCTTTCCACAAACTATATACAAACTAGTTAAACTTGGGTTCTAAATTGATCAGGAAAATCTTCACCAGGATTTATATGGACAATTCATTCATTTAGGAGAATTGGAAAATTGGAAAAGTTTAGCCACAAAATGGCTTTGCCCCACTTACAAATAAAAGGCAGCCTGGAGCCCTAGGGAACATCTGTGCGACACACAGTGGTGGAGGAGGAATTTCAAGATAGTTCCCGGCTCCTTTGCAGTGGTATTGGAACACCGTTGAGCGGCTCCTAGATCTTTCCAGGCTCTAGCAGTGTGCTGGGAAAGAGGCAGATGATCTCTGACCTAATCCTGTTTCTTCTTGGCATGGAGGTTTGCAGACATGCAGGCAGAATCTCTTGCAGATGTGCAGAGAGCACCATGTCAGTGGCGCTTCTCACCATGTCATGCCTTCTCCTGGCAAACTTTAAGCACTTTATTTTCCAGGTAGCTTAAGCCCAAAACATCAGGGCTAAGCTGGTCTGACACAGGAAGCAGAGTAGAATGTGTTGTTCAAGCTTAGAGCAGTGAGGCAGAAGCAGCACAACTGCTTGCAACTTAGCTCAATTTATATTATTTGCCTGAGTGTAATGGGTCTTTTGTCTACAGAGATTCACCAATCAGAATGGCATTTGCAAAGCTGACCATATTAGGTGAAACAACATCTTGCTTACCCTTACTTGGGCAAGACACTAACAAGTACCTAAACACCTGTGGGTACCTATTTATCACTTTGGAAGGAGACATAATGGCCCAAGTCTTTGTTTTCCTTCTGCTCTTTCTTCCCCCATCAGCAGTATAGTGGGGCAAGGCAGGACATGTTTTAGACCTATTAGCCTTTCATGACACCCACTGCTGACCCCTCATCATTAGCCACAAGTCTCCAACTAGGCCTTGAACTGTTGATCACAACCCTCTGTGCTCTATCATTCAGTCAGTTCTCAATCACTTAACTGTCCACTCATATAACCCACACATTCTAAACTTACCTATGAGGATGTTATGGGAGACAGTGTCAAAAGCCTTTGCTGAAGCTGAGGTAGGCAACATTCACTATTCTCCCTCTCATCTACCCAGTCAGTCATGCTACCAGAGAAGGCTACTGGATTGGTCAAGCATGATTTCCCCTTTGCGAATTCACACT
Source organism: Pogoniulus pusillus (assembly GCF_015220805.1). NCBI lineage: Eukaryota > Metazoa > Chordata > Aves > Piciformes > Lybiidae > Pogoniulus > Pogoniulus pusillus. The sequence continues at coordinate 18,730,648 of NC_087265.1, forward strand.
GACTATTCCTGATAATTTGTTTTGCCTTCACATGCTCACAGATGACCTCCAGAATGAGCTGTTCATCACCCCTCCAGTGATGAAGGTGGAGCTGACTGGCCTGTAGTTTCCTGGGTCCATTCAGATGTCCATTTTTCCTGATATAGAATAAAAACAACCAACAACTTTGTCTTTCATAAAAATCAACCACTTCTAGGAGAAATTAATATTCTCAGTAACAAACAGTGAAGGGAATACAGGCATATTTCCCCCTCTTTTTTACTTCCCTAGCATTTCTGCAAAGTTGAAAGCATTATTTCCACTCTAAGGAGGTGTTTCATACAACCACTGTTTCAAAAGTTGAACAAGACCAGAGCTGAACTGTGAGACACTTAAGAGAACATCAAGTAATTTGGAAAATATTGAACTCAAGACTGAATGGAAAATTTTAATGACTCCTTATATGCTACATAGGAAACGATGTTTTTCAATATTAGTATCACCTGGAGTTATTGATACCAACATAAGATCTATGTGCAAGAAATAGGGTCCTTAATTGAATGTGTACAACTGGAGAGTTCATGTCATGGTGTAACATTTTCCCAGTACGTTTAGAGTCAAAATAAAGAACTCCAGGTTAATTACTGTCATTAATATATGTCAAGAGAAAATAGAAATAGTTTGCTAGTATATGTCTTCAAAAACTATGTTAGAGTTTAGAACTACTGTGCTTCAAATAGTTACAACCAAGCACATCTGAGAAGAAATGAAACAAACTCAAATGTAGTCAATTGTACCAATGGAGTTTAGCAGCAAAGAAAAACAGTAAGCTTAGTAGAAAATTGGATAGAAAACTGAAATCAAGCTGCAGCAGGTAATGGTTTAAGAAGGAAAGAAACTGGGTAGAAATGATGCTTCCTGTTCTTCATCTCCATCAATTACGTAGATGAATAAGAAATTGCAATTCACAAGTTTGCCTAAACATTAGCATAAGAAGAGATATTGGGTTCCAAAAGCTGTCCCAGCAGCACTTTGACACAGAAGCCTAGCAAATAGAATTTAGTACAGATAAGTGGGCTTTGCATAATGGAACTTAAATATTAATTGTAACCACAAAGTAAGGAACAAATAATGCACACAACAGATATTAAAAGGATTAATGAAGTGTAATAGGTTGTTTCTCCCCAGCTGCATTGTGAGAGCAAGAAAATGGGAGAGTAAGGTGTTTGACTGACTGCAAATCCTAAGTTGTGCAAAATAATACACAAAATAATCTACACTTACTGTACTAAATTCTGTTTGGGGTCATTATTTATAGGAAGGTATTTAACAAAGTGCAGGGTATATGTTATCCTAGTCACTGTCAGAAAATAATTAAAAACAAATTCATATTCCCTTGCTCTGTTTCAAAAGACATACCATAAAATGCTTAATAGTGGTTAGCAAAAATATGTACTGTTATCATCAGGTTTGTTATTTCTCTCACAGGCGCTTACTTATGAGAGTTCCTTTGGGTTGGAGTAAATCATATTCATTCCCCATACTTCTTTTAAGTAAATACATTTGTGATTAATATTGATGGGAAGAATTACATGACAGAAGTGCAGAGCAGGGATCATAAACAAACACACAAATACAAGTATTGGTCTTGCTATCAGCTAGTAAGCATACAAATTCCAATTGCATGGTGTGACATTGCGGTCAAGCACATGAAACAATTGTACCACTCATTTAGAATCCTTACACATTCGTTTTTCATGAAGAATTAAAAGGCTTGTAGCAGAGCTTGGAATATAATATTAATGTGCTGAACTTTTTATTCATAGTGGTACATTGCCATTTTTAATAGGTACAGAACTAAACCCTAGGATTTTTTTTAATATTAACTTGTATTTTTCTCCCTGATTTGTATTATTATTCCATTCTGCCCTGTTTTTCAGAATTGTTGGCCTGATTGTTCTTATTTGCTTGTTTCAAATAAAAATAAATTAAGAAATTAACTCAATCCATCAACATATGTCACATTATTATGACTATATTTTTTAGATTGAAAACTTGTGAATTTTAACAAAAAGGAAAAGGCCAAGCCTTTTCTCAGTCTCCCATAGTAATTGTTTGAAGAAAATGTAAGAAATATGCAGTATAGTTCTTAAGATACTAATTTACACTCCTAATGTTTAAATAGGCAACAATATCTTCCATACCAGATTCTCAAACTTTCAATTTTCATTTGAGACAGAAACATCTCTGCCAAATCCTTGGATATTATTTATGGAAAAGACACATTTTCAGATTCCAAATCTAAATCAAAATTAGTTCTCCAGATCTCCCAGAAATACTCTCTAAAGTGGCCTTTTCCAAAAAGCAGACTTTTGCAAAATGAAGAAAGTGTCATCAAGGCTTTGATGAACAAAAACATCAAAGAAGTTTATTTTCACTCTATCATACAAGCATTTCTGAAGTTCTGTGGTATTTTATCTTCAAGAAGGTAGGTCCTTTTCTAGTCCTCACATAAGTAACTTTGAAGTAAAGAGGTTATTAATGTTATGATTATTAGCATGGTCATTCTGAAGCCCTAACTATAATATTCATGCAGTAACTTGGTACAGATACATGATTGTTAAAAACTTAGTAATTATGCAAGACAGCAGAAAATTGAGCAGTGGAGCATGCTTTATTTTTCATCCATCTTCACTGTTGCTGTGTGTTTTATTCTCTCTTCATGCTTTTAAGAAGCAATATTTCCACATATTTAGGAACTTGAGTGCTAAAAGTCTTGAGTTTCATCCAGATGACAGTGATTCAGTTCATCTCTTACGACATTAATTGTAATTTAAAATACAACAATAAATAACAATATATAATAGCAATATCCACCTCCATAAATGTGTTCCAACCATATCAAACCCTTTATTTATCTAGAATATCCTAAAGCATCCCCATTTGCCAAAAAGTGACACAGATAGAAAGAGGCATTTTACACAAGAAAATTGTAATTACAGTTCTGACATAGTGAGGAACTCCCTTACCCGTATGTCTCTGCTATTTGGAAATAGTCCAAAAGTCTTACCATTTCTCTCAGGAGCAGAGTTTAAGAAAAAAATTGCAATGCTGAATTCATGCATGGATTTGCCTTTTTATAAATGAATCACTCAATGTCCTGTGCCAAGGACATACCAGTAGAAGATGAGGCAAGATACTTGCTTCCTCTTCAGAAAAAAATAAAAAGAGCCTTTGGAAAAAAAATAACACTGCCCCCACACACACACTACTGACCTATTAAAAATCAATACCAGTACTTCTTTACAAGACTGACATAATAGATGGTCCTGCACAGAACCTGGAACGTGAGCATTGTATTTTTCCTAATGAAAGACTGAGCCAGTAATAGAAATTTTGATAGATGACAGTGAAAAAGAATATGATTCAATTGCAGATTATATTTGTATCCAATCCAATGGGGTTTTCATGATGCACTGCAACCCCAGATTTTATCAATAGTTGGGTGACAGCCACTAGACCAGATTTGCAGCTGATATAAATCAACATAGACACAAGATCTCCAAATACACCAGAAGACTCTTTGCATCAGTCATAGTGAACTATGATGAGTAGAGTCTCCAGATCACACTTCAGGTGATCAGCAAATTTTCTTCCCAAAGGGAAAGGAAAGAGAATTGAGTGCAACAAAGGAAAAAAAAATGTTGACTGAACACAGAATATAAAAATCCATTGTCCACTGAGTTGGATTGAATGATCTTTAGGAGTTCCTTCCAACTCAAAGCATTCAATAGCACTATAATTAAAGTCTATTTAGGAAATGCGCTTCTAAAAATTATTTTACTTTAATAGTCTAGAGTGTAAACATCTACTGAAACTATTCTTTATTGTCAGAGACTAGTAGCACAACAACAGATCAGCTTCTAAGTGGACCAATTGCAGGTAATGTGATGCATTTATTTAAGTCAGAATTCTAACTTTCAACCAGTTAAGCTTCCTCATTACCCCATCCATATTATCCATAAATCCGTTGTTGTCCTAGGTTGAGACTATAGGGTTAAAAAAATCTTCTGGGGACTAGAAGATTGTTATTCAATCCCATAATTCTGATATTTCCTTATAAAATCACAATAAGATCAGTTAATTCACCTTTCCTCCTCCTCTTGCCCTGTGTGTGTGGTGGGAGCCACATTATTGGTGAGAACATGAACAAGTGGGATGGTCAGCCTACTTCAGCTCTTTCAAAGAGAGTAAGGGAACTGAAAAGTGGCAGAAACAGAGGCAACGATGCCAGAAAAGTAGCTGTCACTTCTTCAGCTCCCCAGAGCAACTGCAATTATTCCAACAATTGCAATTTCTCTCACAACACCAATCACTGTGTACACCCCACATGCCATGTTCAGCATTAGGAGTACCCTGCCTCCAGACAAGAGGAGGAAAGGGATAGTGGAGAAAACTGAATTTATTGGAATGTATCCATTAGGTGGCCTGGTAGCTCAAAAGTTGGGAAATACAGGGCTTTAGTTGACACAGGTGCTCAGTGTATTTTATTGCCATTAAATTGCAAAGGGACAGAGTCTATAACTATTTCTGGAATCACTGGCGGATCTCAAGAGTTAACTAAGTGATTTAGATGGGTTTGAGTCTGCATTTGGGGTGAGATATGAGGCCGATTTGAAGGTTTTTAAACAATTTATTAATATATACAATTTTCCCCAAACATATGTACAGCTAACCCACACAAATTCTTTGTACACAGTTAGCGAAACTATTTTACAGAATTTCTATTTGCAGCTGAATTAAGCAATTTGTCAGAGGTTTTGGAAATGTTCTGGTCAGAGAGTCATGTGGCATAAAGTACCACTGGAAAAGTCAATGAAATTCCTTAGCTACTTGAATCAAGAGAGTTCAAATACTCACTTGTTGGAAGTCTCAGTATCTGTGGTCCCTATATATATATATGTATAGCGAAAGCCATGTAGTTGAGTCTCACAGTATCACAGTATCATCAGGGTTGGAAGAGACCTCACAGATCATCAAGTCCAACCGTTTACCACAGAGCTCAAGGCTAGACCATGGCACCAAGTGCCACGTCCAACCTTGCCTTGAACTGCCCCAGGGACAGCGACTCCACCACCTCCCCGGGCAGCCCATTCCAGTGTCCAATGACTCTCTCAGTGAAGAACTTTCTCCTCACCTCAAGCCTAAATCTCCCCTGGCACAGCCTGAGGCTGTGTCCTCTTGTTCTGGTGCTGGCCACCTGAGAGAAGAGAGCAACCTCCTCCTGGCCACAACCACCTCTCAGGTAGTTGTAGACAGCAATAAGGTCACCCCTGAGCCTCCTCTTCTCCAGGCTAAACAATCCCAGCTCCCTCAGCCTCTCCTCATAGGGCTTGTGCTCAAGGTCTCTCACCAGCCTCGTCGCCCTTCTCTGGACATGCTCAAGCATCTCAGTGTCCTCCCTTTTAAACTGGGGGGCCCAGAACTGAACACAATACTCAAGGTGTGGTCTAACCAGTGCAGAGTATAGGGGCAGAATGACCTCCCTGCTCCTGCTGACCACACCATTCCTCATGCAGGCCAGGATGCCACTGGCTCTCTTGGCCACCTGGGCACACTGCTGGCTCATGTTCAGGTGGGTATCAATCAGTACCCCCAGATTCCTCTCTGTCTGGCTGCGCTCCAGCCACTCTGACCCTAGCCTGTATCTCTGCATGGGGTTGTTGTGGCCAAAGTGCAGCACCCGGCACTTGGAGCTATTGAACCCCATCCCTTTGGACTCTGCCCATCTGTCCAGGCATTCAAGGTCCCACTGCAGAGCCCTTCTGCCTTCCAACTCAGTCACATCTGCCCCCAGCTTAGTGTCATCTGCAAACTTGCTGATGACTGAGTCGATGCCCTCATCCAGATCATCTATGAAGATGTTAAAGAGGATGGGGCCCAGCACTGATCCCTGACGGACACCGCTAGTGACTGGCCACCAGCTGGATGTGGCACCATTCACCATCACTCTCTGGGTCTGGCCCTCCAGCCAGTTCCTAACCCAGCATAGAGTGTTGCCATCCAAGCTGCAGGCTGACAGCTTAGCCAGCAGTTTGCTGTGGGGGACAGTGTCAAAGGCCTTGCTGAAGTCCAGATAGACCACATCCACAGGCCTCCCCACATCCACCAAGCGGGTCACCTGATCATAGAAGGAGATCAGGTTGGAGAGGCAGGATCTGCCCTTCCTAAACCCATGCTGGCTGGACCTGAGCCCTTGGCCATCCCTCAGGTGCGCAGTTATTGCCCCCAAGATAACCTGCTCCATCAGTTTCCCTGGCACTGAGGTCAGGCTGATAGGTCTGTAGTGCCCAGGTTCCTCCATCCCACCCTATACATACTGGGGACAGAGTGGCTCGACAGCAGCCAGGCAGCAAGGGACCTGGCGGTACTGGTGGATAGTAGGCTGAACAAGAGCCAGCAGTGTGCCCAGGTGGCCAAGAGAGCCAATGGCATCCTGGCTTGCATCAGGAACAGTGTGGCCAGCAGGACAAAGGAGGTTATTCTTCCCCTATACTCAGCACTGGTCATGCCACACCTTGAGTACTTGTTGTGGAGGGCAGGAATTGATATGTGGCCGAGTCGGGAATTTATCAAAAATAGATATTTTTTATTTGCCCAAAAACCCGCCCCCACAACTATATATACAAAGATTAATTTAGTTTAATAAGCAGATTCAGTTGCATGAGAATTAATCTACATGGATACCATCAATAATCTGACTATATTGGAAGTCAGAAGTCGGAAAAGGCGTCGGCTATTAATTAATAGCGGTTTCTTACTAAATTAAGCTCAGCCAAATAACTCACTCAGGCTGACTCGTGCGGTCTGTCTTCCTCCTCCAGTAGCTGCAGGTGAATCGTTAAGGGTCGTTAAGGGTTGTTAGGCACACAAATGTGTCAGTAGAAAAGCGAATTCCTGAAGGTCTCTGCAGTCCAGCCGAGGAGAGTGTGTGAGCTCAGGCAGACACATACGTCCAGGCACAGGCATACTCCAAAGCGGGAACCCCAAAGGCAGGAAGACCCCCAACATTTATAACCTTTGCTAGACAAAGGGCAGAGTTACCACACCTTAGGTGCGAAAGCGCATGGCCAATCCCAGCCTGGCTCCAGTGAGGGAACTCACGGGGCAGTCCCCCCTTCACGGGGCAGTCCTCCCTCCCTTCGTGGCTGCAGGACAGGTGAGGAGGGGGGGGGGAAACCAGGCGGCTTTTCCCCTTTCCCCCCAAAGTCCAGGCAGGAGAGGAATTTAGGGGTACAGGACTCCAGGACAGTACTGTGTCCAGTTCTGGGCTCCTCAATTAAAGAGTGATGTTGAGGTACTGGAGCGTGTCCAGAGAAGGGCAACAGAGCTGATGAAAGTCCTGGAACACAAATCCTATGAGGAGAGGCTGAGGGAGCTGGGGTTGCTTAGCCTGGAGAAGAGGAGGCTCAGGGGTGACCTCATTGCTGTCTACAACTACCTGAAGGGACACTGCAGCCAGGTGGGGTTCATCTCTTCTGCCAGGCACCCAGCCACAGAACAAGGGGACACAGTCTCATGTTGTGCTGGGGGAAGTATAGGCTGGATATTTGGAGGAAGTTCTTCCCAGAGGGAGTGATTTTTCATTGGAATGGGCTGCCCAGAGTGGTGGAGTCGCTGTTCCTGGAGGTGTTCAAGAAAAGACTGGCTGAGGCACTTAGTGTCATGGTCTAGTTGACTGGATAGGGATGGGTGATAGTTTGGACTGGATGATCTTGGAGGTCTCTTTCAACCTGGTTGATTCTATGATTCTATTATATATATACTGTAAATACCTGCTTGTATGTTGTGCTAAGCTGTAAATATGAGCTTCATTCAAATTTCCAGAGCCAGTTGTGTCTAGTCTGGGTGATTTCCAAAGTTGGGGGGGACGGACGGGGGACGAGTAACACCCAAACCACCACACCATCACATACCCTAAACACCTGCCTGAATACCCACATTGGCCTCCCTTCCTGCTTCTTCTTCCTGAGTGGAAGAAGTGGGAAAGCAGACAAAAGCCTTGGCACCTCTCAGTCTATCATTGATCCCATATTTGGCCTTGTTTTACAGCTTGCTTTGTGGTAAACACAGGTCACGGATCCTAAACATGTGCATCTTCCTTTTTTGGAGAAATAATTCAGGATTTGTTCTAGGGGTGGTTTTATCTCTTGCTATTGGTCAAAGACACTCATCAAAGTGCTTAAAACCTGGCAAACTTTTATTTGTTGCTGCTGCTTGTGTTTTGTTCACTACCCATTTGCCTTATGTACCTCTGTGTGCCACAACACTTTGCATCATATGTAACTGGGGACTTGCCTACAACCAGCAGCCCTGACCCTACCTGATTGAGCCAAGGGACTGAAAATGGCTTGGCCTTACGCTAGGATACAGCTGCCCACTTGAGCTCAGCCAAGCCTGAATATAGGTAGCGACAGCAATGGCCTAGCAATGGCTTGTGACACTGGGACCTGCTGGCCTGCTGAGCCAGACTATTGCTCTGGCCCGAGGGCCATCTCCTTGCTATACGCAGCACTCAATCAGACTGCTGCAGTCTGCAAGCCTGGATCATGATTTGCCCAGTTGGCTGACCACTCTGATGACTTCCTGAGTGTGGTGAATAGTCCTAAAGGACATAAAATGGGCTTAAGCATGTCCTGTCTTATTTACCTGCCTGTCTGCATTGCAGCCAGAGGTGGGAAAACAGGACAAAGAAACCCAGGCAACCTAGTCTGGTTTAATCCAGTTGCCTGAGAGGGGTTTCATAAGGACCACGCCCCTGTCGCGTGCAAGGCGTATACGCCCCCCAATTTTGGAAGACAACAGCTTGTGGGTTCTTCCATTTTTGGGTCTACTTGGGTGATTGCCAGAGGTGATTGGGTGATTGTGTGGCCAATGAGACCATCAGCCTCATTCATTATCCTAAAAATGGGGGTGAACAGGTGAATAAGGTGCTTGCGTGTTCATTTGTTCCTCCCTCACCTGCTGCTCGCCCACCTGTCACCTCAGCAGCCTCAAGCCATCATCTCAGCCACTTCAAGCCTCCTCAGCCACCTCAGCCAGCAGCTGATTCCACTTTGCAGCCCACGTGGAATTTGCCACAGGATTTCTGTTGAATATTTTCCTGCCTATGTTTTGGGCCACAGACATTAGGACTAGTGAGTATTCTTAACTCTTTGTTCAAGTTGCTAAAGGATTTTAATCAACCTCACAAGTGGTGAATTAAGCCTCCAGATTCTCTATTAAAGACATTTTCTGAAACCTTTCAAAATTCCATTGTATATAGACATTCTGTAAAATAGTTCTACTAACCACATCAAAGAACTTGTGTGGATTGTTGTAAATAAGTTTGGAGGAATTATTTTGTGCATATTAATAAATTATTTAATAACTTTTAAATTGGCCTCATTGCATTTTACCCCAAACTCAGATTTCAACTAGTCCCCTTCATTACACTGAGAACCACCAAAGACTTATCTCCTGTCTGTGGGCCTTCTCAGACAAAGTGCTCAATCTGAACTGAACAATCAGCAAAACCCTGTCACATCATTACCACTACCACATGGAAGGCCACCACATGGCTGTGACTATATTTTCCATGTTTATACTTTTGGATCGCAAATATTGAGACTCTAACCAGTGAGTAAACTAGCTTTCCTTTCCCAAGTTTGTGAAAGCTTTTGTTTAACCTTTAAGTGGCAGTTTGTGCTACAAGATTCTCCAGTTACAAATATTTTCTAAAAAAAAGTCCCTTTTCTAAATAATTTAAATTTAGTCTGTATAGATTTAGATTTAGACTGTATAGATACATTCTGCAAAAATAGTTTTACCAACTGCATAATATAATCTCTGTGTGTTAATTGTAAATAAGTTTGGGGAAATTTTCTTTATGCAATTAATAAACTATTTAATAATTTTTACATTGATCTCATCATTACAATTCACTCCTAACCCAGATTCAAACCCCTCCTTAACAAGTTTCCCATTCCTCTTCTATATGTCAAAAACACAAACACAAAACAAGCAATGCTTTCTGTGAGGGAAGAGGGAACAAGATGTATTTGTTTGATCTGGTTTAAAGACGTATTTGTTTGATCTGGTTTAAATTTTCTTCTTTCTGCAGGCATCAAGGTCATTTTATCTCTCTTCCAAGTAAAACTCAGACATCAGAATAACCCATCTGTAGAATATATTTTTTTTTCTTCCTTAGATGGCTGAATTCAGAGTGTGTTTCCCTATGTGAGCTTCAACTTCAGATTTATATAGCCAATGCCATATAAATGCTCCAACAGCCCATGTCAAAACCATCCAGAAAAGATCTCCCAGTACAGTCCATCAAGAAGTAGAAACTATAGCCAGTGAAGGTCTCCTTGCTTCTATCCAATACCTTAAAATGCAGATGAATTAGAACTCTGCAACTCCCATAACCTAAAATCATCTGAAGTTTTTTTCTGGTCTTGGATTTCATATAAAAGACATTTTTTTAAAAAAGCAGAATGGTGGATCAGATTTTATTGGTAAGGTCAAATACAAATTTTACTTTAGCTCTAGATTGTCAGCTGACTCCAACTAGAAAAATTGAATGAGAGTTTAGAAACTAATCTAACCTCCATTCTCAACACTGCTGTAAGATTAAAATTGTTAAACCTTGATAATGAAATCAAGTCTTGGAATTCCATAATTACCCTCAGCAGCAGTCTTTTGATGCCAGTTAGCTTTGTTTTTCTAGCAGAATCTCTCTACTGACTTTGTAGAAGTTAATATACCTAGACAACACAGCACTAATTATCTGAACTCATTATCTGAAACACATGAACCAAGGATCTTAATTCAGAGTGCTCCAGCACTAGGATACAGAGTACCAGAAGTTTCATAACCTCAATTTATTTATCCCCTAGATCATCAAAATTGTCTTATAAAGAGGACATACAGAACAAGACTTTCATAGAGTCCATAGAAACAAATCTTTGCTTTCTAAACTAAAGCTCCACTGAAACAGCAGGATCTTCTGGGTTCCTATACAGAATTCATACACATAGGATTCAACAGCAAAGGTCTACTGCAGACACAAATGACTTCATTAGGTGGCATAATGCAGCAATCTTTTGGGATTCTATTTTCCTAATTACCTATGTCTACTCATAACAGCTTTGAAAGTCACAAAGATGATGACACCAGGAGCCCTGTATAAGTCCACAACTATCCTATATTTCAAAGACAGTTAATCTGAAGAGACAGTCTCTTCTTCGATAGCTAAATGTGGGTTCACTCCTTACTGCAAAGACTGAAATTGAGTATGACAATCTAATAAAACAAAGAGCATGATTTAGATTTTTTCATATATGTGTACTTATATAGACAAACCTCAGCTTCTACCAAAAAATAGCCTTACAGTTATTACCTTTGAAAATTTAATTGTAAACATTATGGAATAACTGATTTTAGCCACTTCCTCCTCTAATTTCTAGGTTTCAAGAGTTATATAATGTCAGTGTGAATGATTAATTTCAACCATGCCTGCTGTGCATGGTGACATCTTATTGCTACATGCCCTGTTTATGAGGGGACGCAGCAGCAGGACAAAGAGCAAGATATTTAAACTAGAGAAAGGAAGATTTAGATTGAACAATAGGAAAAAGTTCTTTACTGTAAGGGTAGTGGAACACTGGGACAGGTTGCCCAGTGAAGTGGTGGAGGCCCTATCCCTGGAGATAATCAGAGTCAGGCTTGATGGGGCTCTGAGTAATCTGATCTAGTTAAAGATGTCCCTGCTTACTGCAAAGGTGTTGGACTAGATGACTTTTAAAGGTCCCTTCCAACTAAAACCACACTATGATTCTATCATTATCTGCAATATGAATGCACCAAGAGTTATACTATGAAACATAAGGGAGGGGGAGATTTATAACTTTATGTGTTATGTGCAAAAAAGAGGATTAAAAATTTTTGATCGCTTGTGGAAGACTTTCGTCCTAACAGGACATGAGTTGATAAGCAGTAAGTAAACCCATGCTGGGAAGTGTCCTTGAGTCCACCTCAGAGGCAGGATGCCAGGCGGTGGGTGGCACCCACTACACGCAACTGTGGGAGACAGAGCCTGCCATCTGCAGGGGACAGACATCACAGGATTGTTGACATAGATTGACCTATCTGTATTTCACACATAACCTTGAGCCAATCTGTACTTTCCACATGTACCAATCTCAAACTAAGTTAGTTATGCACGCTTCTTCCAAGTAGCATATAAGCTGCTGTACTGCCTCAATAAAGCATACTGCTGTTGCGGAGGGGGATTCTCAGTACCTATGCCTATTTGGTGTAGGAGAGAAATTAATTGGGGTGATATAAAATTTTACATAAATATATAATTTATTAAATTCAATATTTTTGAACTCTTGCCACCCCCAACCACTATATATTAATATTCAATGTTTGTACACTGTTATGAAAACAATTTAGGATGAAATATGTACAGGGAATTTGTTATTTAACTAGCAAACATTCAAACTATAAACAGAGAGAGAGGAGTTTTCCCTGCAGCCTAATGCCGCTTGGGATCTTTATGCTATTTGCCCAGCAGAGCGGGCTGAAACTCTTTCTGCTCTATGACAAAGGCAACTTATATTACAGAGGTATTAAAGCTTTTACTCACAAGTGTTATTAATTATTTATCACCCTCTGGGGCTGTGTCACAGCCTGTGCCTAGTGTCCAATTCTCCAAGGTCTCTGCCTGTGGACTATTTGAGGCTGGAATCTTCCCGGCTTGAGGGGAGAGGATAAATCTTCCCAGCTTCTGGGGAAATATTTCTGACCTTTTTTCTCCTAGCGAGGGATGGTCTCTGCCTTGGTGCTGCTGTCTTCTTCTGGATGCTGTGTCCAGGGATTATCAGCTTGGCAGGATTTGAGGCGCAGGAGAAGAATATCATGCTGTCTCTGGCATGGTTCCTCACGGCTTCAAGCCGTGTGCGGCTGCTAGGAGTCTGAGCTCCGTAGGTAAAGCAATGCAGGATCTGGTCCTGATAGCACGATAACTTGCAGATGTGCACAGCTGGCTTAGGAGGCTATAGGCTTCTTATATATATATATATATATATATGTGCAGGCTTAAATGAGCTCTGCATCTAAGGTATGCAGGCAGGTAAGCTGCGGATGAATCAAAGCATGAGGTCTGAGCCTCTGAGCATCGGAGCTATACAATGGCATCCTAGCATGAGGTCTGTGCAGCTGAGCGCTGCAGGTGTGGTCTGAGCTGAGCTGCGGGTAGGGTCAGAGAGCATTGTTTACCTATGCACCCCTATTTATTGAATATAGGCTGAGATTAATGGCCCCTTTGGCCACTAGAATGACCAATCAGGTTGGCAGTCAGTCAAACCTTACCATAATAGGCAGAAGCTACTTGCCTGGACTTTCCCAAATATGGGGATCACATGGATTCACCCCAGGGAGACACGAGCTGGGTGTGTGTGGGCTTACACAACTTGTTTACAACCAGGGGTCCTGGCAGAAAGACACATCCAGGCAAGGCAAGGCATAAATAAGCCTCTTTTCAGGCCTACAGGCCCTCCATGACAACTGCTTGCATCCAGCTCAGATTGAGTCATCTTGTCAGTACCCTGATTCCACCCCCACCGGCTTCCCATGCCCGCAGTCTCTCCTTCAAAAAGAGCCTGTGCAGTCCAATTGTCTTCAAACTTAGTTGCGAGCAACAGCAAAATATGACTACTACAGTTTTCTCCCATTCAAAACAGATTTTCAGAAGTTCATTTTCAACTATTGTTACTTTCACTAGTTCATATTAGGTCTGTTGACAGACATAAGAAATAAATTTTAAATTTCTGGCTTGCCTGAGATAGTTTTTATTCCTGGCTGAAGGAATTAACCTCTTGGTGGGGTCTGTTCCCCTGCCATCACTGAATCTCACTTTCATGTCATGAACAGTGTGCATTCCCTCAACCCAGCTTCCAGACTGAATTTAGCTTTAGTTCCTCATTTATCAATATCATCTCAGCAAGAAGCACCAACTCCTATTTCTACAACACTAATGCCAACAGATTTTCATGGATAAACAGTTTCACAGGATATATAACTAAAGTTCCAGATAATTTGGCTACAGACACCATCTCACATGCTTTCAACTTCATGAAGCAGTTACAGTTACCAAAAAGCCTGTGCATAAAAACACAAACCAAAATTTATGTGGATTTTCATCTTCAGTGCTTGCTATTTTGTAATCTGCTAAAAAAAAAAAAAAAAAAAAAAAAATCCACCTGTGATGGTTTGGGGGTTACCCCGCCCCTCCCACACTTTGTATTTGCCCCAGCTAACTCAGACAGACCCTGGGAATATAGATGAAGCAATTTATTTACAGCTAGCAGAATTTACAAGCAGCTATTTACAATATATACAGTTATATACAATTATATACAGAAATATACAAAGGATAAACAATACAAAAGCACAACTCCCCTCCCAGAAACCTGAGTCCCCAGGAGGGGCTCTCAAACCACCCCAACACCTCCCCCCGGCCCCTCTCAACCTTACCCCAGTTCTCAGGAAGAAAAGAGGTGCAGCTAAGAGGTTAGGGAGCAGGGTTAGTAGGAGCAAGGTTAATGAGATGTGACCAGGTCTAAGGCAAAAGCAAGAGTGAGAGACAAAATGGAGAAAAAGTCTTTCTTCTTCCCAGAGTTCTCAGCGAGACTGTGAGAGAAGTTGACATCAATTGTTTTTCATTTCACTGCCTGTTATCTAGTTCTTTTACCAAAACATTCTAGCTTGCTTCAAACTAGCACAATCCACCCCTTGTCTACTTCGCTCAGAGTATCGCTGAGAATTACCCAATCTAATCTAAACCAATATTTACAATAAAACAATATATACAAGTTCAGTTCACACTTCAATCAAATGTAGGTGATTCAAAAGCTCAGAACAGGGACTCCCAGATGATGTTGGGTTCGTGCTCATGTACTGTAGATTCTATTGTAGATTCTTTCAGTGTTGGGCGCCGATGTTACCTAGAACAGAAAACTCCTAACAGCTTGAATTTAAACTCTCTCAGCTAAGGTTAAATTTCTCTGTGGAATCCACTGGATTTCACCATTCTCCTGCATTACCCAGTAGGTATGACCAGGACCTTCAGCAGACACCACCCCTCGGACAGGTTTCCCTTCGTCCGAAGGAGAAAATGCCCAAACAGTTTTCCCTAACAGATTCTTCTCACGTACAACAGGAACTTTATCACCGTCTACTGTTTGGACCAAATCTGATTGTGCAGGTCCTGCTCTGTTTACTGAACCTCTACTATTTACCAACCAGGTAGCTTGTGCTAAATGTTTGTCCCAGTTTTTCAGAGTTCCACCCCCCATGGCTTTTAGGGTGGTTTTCAGCAAACCATTGTAGTGCTCAATCTTCCCTGAAGCTGGTGCATAGTAGGGTATGTGATAGATCCATTCAATACCATGCTCTTTGGCCCAGTTTTTCACAAGATTGTTCTTGAAATGAGTACCATTGTCTGACTCAATTCTCTCTGGAGTTCCATGTCTCCACAAGATCTGTCTCTCCAAACCAACAATGGTGTTACGTGCAGTAGCATGTGGGACTGGATAGGTTTCCAACCATCCAGTGCTGGCTTCTACCATCGTTAGCACATAGTGCTTGCCAGAACGAGATCAAGGTAAAGTGATGTAGTCAATCTGCCAGGCTTCACCATACTTGTACTTTGACCACCTATCACCATACCATAAGGGCTTGATTCGCTTAGCCTGCTTAATAGCAGCACAAATGTCACAGTCATAGATGACTTGGGTGATAGCATCCATGGACAAGTCAATTGACCTATCGCGAGCCCATCGGTATGTTCCATCTCTGCCTTGATGTCCAGATGAATCATGGGCCCACCGAGCTAAGAACAGCTCACCTCGGTGTTTCCAATCAAGGTCAATGTCAAGTTCAGAGTTGGTATCAACTTGAGCAATCTTAGCAGCTTGGTCTGCCTTCTGGTTATGTTGATGTTCCTCAGTAGCTCTACTCTGAGGCATGTGTGCATCTACGTGTCGCACCTTCACTGGAATTTTCTCCAGTCGTGCATCAATGTCCTGCCATAGATCAGCACACCAAATAAGCTTTCCTTTCCTCTGCCAACCATTCTTCTTCCAGTCCTTTAGCCAACCCCATAGAGCATTGGCTACCATCCACGAGTCGGTGTAGAGGTAAAGGATAGGCCAATTCTCACGTTCAGCCACATCAAGAGCAAGTTGAACAGCTTTTACCTCAGCGAACTGACTGGATTCTCCTTCTCCATCTTTCGTTTCGGTAACTCTCCTGGTAGGACTCCAAACCGCTGACTTCCATATTCGCTTGTTCCCAACAAGACGACAGGAACCATCTGTGAACAAAGCATAGTTCTTTTCCTGATCAGAGAGATCACCATAGGGAGGAGCTTCCTCAGCACGAGTTATTTTCTCTTCTGGAGGTTTGGAACAGTCTGTGCCTTCCGGCCAGTTGGTGATCACCTCCACCAGACCAGGTCGGTCAAGATTACCCATTCGTGCTCGCTGGGTTATCAAAGCCATCCATTTAGACCAGGTTGCGACTGTGGCATGATGTGGTGATGAACCTTTGCCTTTGAACATCCAGTTAAGAACTGGCAGTCTAGGAGCTAAAACCAAATGTGACTCAGTTCCAATCACTTCAGAAGCTGCTTTCACTCCCTCATAGGCTGCTAGAATCTCTTTCTCAGTTGCAGTATAATTTGTCTCTGAACCTCTGTAACAACGTCCCCAGAAACCTAGTGGACGACCACGTGTCTCATTTGGAGCTCCCTGCCAAAGACTCCAAGTTGGACCATTGTCACTGGCAGCCGTGTACAGAATGTTTTTAATGTCCGGACCAGATCGCACAGGTCCCAAGCCCACTGCATGGACTACTTCTCGTTTAATTTGATCAAAGGCTGCTTGTTGTTCAGGTCCCCACTCAAAATTGTTTCTCTTACGAGTCACATCATGCAGAGGTTTGACAATCTGACTGAAACCAGGAATGTGTAGTCTCCAAAATCCCACCACACCAAGGAAAGAAAGTGTGTCCTTCTTACTGGTGGGAACTGCCATGGTAGAGACTGTTAATCACATCCTGAGGAATGTAACGGCGACCATCCTGCCACTGCACTCCCAGAAACTGAATTTCTTTGGCAGGTCCTTTGACCTTGTCTCTCTTAATGGCAAAACCTGCTTGCAACAGAATGTCAATGATTTTGTTACCTTTCTCGAAGACTTCCTCAGCAGTTTGGCCCCACACAATGATGTCGTCGATGTACTGGATGTGCTCTGGAGCTTTACCTTTCTCCAGTGCATTGTGGATGACTGAATGACAGATGGTTGAGCTGTGTTTCCACCCCTGAGGCAAACGATTGAACTGGTACTGGATTCCTCTCCAGGTGAATGCAAACTGAGGCCTGCACTCCTTTGCTATGGGAATAGAGAAGAAAGCATTAGCAATGTCTATGGTTGCATAGCATTTAGCCTCCTTTGATTCCAGCTCGTACTGGAGTTCCAGCATGTCCAGCACAGCTGCACTCATGGGTGGTGTCACCTCGTTAAGGGCACGAAAGTCAACTGTCAGTCTCCAGTCGGCCGTAGGTTTGCGCACAGGCCAGATGGGACTGTTGAAAGGTGAATGAGCTTTCTCGATGACAGCCTGACTCTCCAGTTGACGAATCAGCTGATGAATGGGCAACAAAGAGTCACGGTTAGTTCTGTACTGCCTATGATGAACAGTTTGAGTTGCAATTGGCACTTCCAGGTCCTCTATGTCATGATGTCCCACAACTGCAGATTCATCAGAAAGTTCAGGTCTAATAGACAATTTCAATTTATCATCCTCAATCTCTACAGATGCTATTCCAAAAGCCCATTTGTGACCCTTAGGATCTTTGAAACAACCTTGTCTCAAAAAGTCAATTCCCAAAATGCAAGGCGCATCAGGACCAGTTACAATAGTATGTGTCTTCCACTCTTTACCAGTTAAACTGATCTCAGCCTGTATTTTAGTTAACTCTTGAGATCCACCAGTGATTCCAAAGATAGAAATGGACTCTGTCCCTTTACAATTAGATGGCAATAAAGTACACTGAGCACCTGTGTCAACTAAAGCCCTGTATTTCTGAACTCTTGAACTGCCAGGCCACCTAATGAATACATTCCAATAGATTCGGTTCTCTCCACTATCCCTTTCCTCCTCCTGGCTGGAGGCAGGGCACCCCTAATGCTGAACATGGCATGTAGGGTGTACACAATGATTGGTGTTGTTGTGAGAGGAATTGCAACTGTTGGAACAATTGCAATTGCTCTGGGGAGCTGAAGAAGTGACAGCTACTTTTCTGGCATTATTGCCTCTGTTTCTGCCACTCTGCAGATCCCTGACTCTCTTTGAAAGAGCTGAAGTAGGTTTACCATCCCATTTATTCATGTTCTCACCGTATGTGTCACGCAGAAGTATCCACAGTGACGCACGTGATTGCTGCTGTCTGGGTGGAATTTGTCTCCTCCTCGGCTGGAATTGCCTTGCAGGAGGTGGGCGTCTGTTCCTGATGGCAGAAACATTCACCCATTCAGATGATGCAGGAACGGTATCTTTTACCAGATTGGTAATTGAGGTTGTAAGGTCCTCCTTCAGTTCTTTCATGGTATCTTTAATCTCTGTGGTCATAGTTTGTATGGCAGAGACTAAACCAGAATGTGACAAGCTGTCCTCAATCTGCCTGAGCTGATCAGTGAATTCACCAACAGTGAAAGATCTTCCATTATCACTCCTTGCTAGAAACTTACTGGCCATAGGATGAAGGAGCAAGCTTAATAAGCTTCTTCATGAGACCTGTTCCAAAAGGAATATCATCAGGCTCATGAGTACCATGATCTCCATAAAGCACTTCCTTCACAGCAAACTCCTTCAGAAGCTTAATTCCCTGCTCAACAGTGTTCCACTTCTTGGCAGCCCATGGCAAATCATCTCAGGAAGGATATCTCATAGCCACAGCCAACAAAAGGCGTGTCCACAAGCTAACCCTACCAAGAGGACTTGCTAGGTGTTTGTCCACTCCACTCTCCTTAGTGAGTGGTCCCAGCTGCTTGGCAGACTTGTCTCCTACCTGCAGGGCATTAGCACCAATGCCACGGCATCTGACTAGCCAACTTAAGATTGGCTTACCTGATTCCCTTGTGTATTCCTTCCTAACTTCCCTGACCTCTCTGAGTGGATCCTTGGAACCCTGGATGTCATCTTCCTCCTCTTCCTCCTGTTGTTCTGGTGGTACCTGGCCTAACACAATCTTCCTCATAGCATTCCTAAACTCATTGGAACCATCCTCTCTCTTGGCAGCTAACCTCACAGCACTCCTCTCACTTGAGTATTGTTGTCTCAGCACATCTACAAGGTCTCGCAGACTAACTGCCTCCTCTTCCTCCTGTTCTTGCTGCTGATCACCAGATGTCCCCTGTCTTACATCCTCCTGCCAACCACTCTTTGTCTTAGCTTTTGCCTTAGCAGGTGCCAGAAAAGCCTGAGCAGCAACAGACTTGGATGTGTCTGCTGGAGGATTTGAATCTTTAGGAGTCTGACTTGGAGGGTTTGAATCCTTAGGAGTCTGACCTGGAGCATTTGAATTATTGGAGGTCTGACTTGGAGCATTTGTATCCTTAGGGGTCTGACCTGGAGCTTGTGAGTTCAAATGTGCCTTGCTTTTAACAGGAGGATTTTGGTTCTGGTCTGCTGGCTGGGGGTTCGAATTGGCTGAGCTGGTGTCAGTAGGATTTGGACTGACTGGGCTAGTGTTACCAGCATTAGCAGTGTTATTATTTGCCTGTCCTCCTGGGATGCCTGCCAACCCTGATGTGTTATCATTTTTGCTAGGAACATTCTGATTTTGGGTACCTGCCTGTCCTCCTGAGGCTCCTACCGAACTCTGCCCGTTATCATTATTGTTTATGTTAGTGGTGGGAACATTGGCTGTGTTCCCAGCACTTGGAGAAGGAGGGGCAGAGGCTGGCAAGGGGGAAGCCGAGAACTGTGTTCCCTTGTTTTGCTGTGAAAGAGACTGCTTCTGAGACACAGAATTTTTCCTAGCTCTTACAGAAGCTGGTTTTGAATTTTTCACCAATAATGCCAAAATTAATATGAAAATTAAAATCATAAGAGCCATGATAATGCACAGCAACCCCGCCACAGTCTCTTTCCTGTAAAAATCCTTGCATGGACTTGGCATTTCAATTTGGGGCTGGATGACCCTCATGAGAGCAGTAGATAAAGCAGCATTTTGACTGATCGTCACATTATTGACAAAAACTCTTGTAATATCACTAGTAATATTCTCAGTGACACTAAAACCAGCATAACCAAGAATCAAATCACCCCAGCTCCAGAACATATCTGAAACCTTAGCTTTAACCTTATTATAAGCCAGATCAATGAAATAAGCAACAATTTGACCTTTTAACCAACTAAATGCCAAGAAAACAAAACCAGACCAGAGCAATGCACCAACCAAATACAATAGCTGCTTGATTAGCTTCATCTTAATTCCCAGAGCTAATTTCCAGTCACTCAAAAATCTCTGGCCCCACGTTGGGAAAGCCAATAAAAAAATGTGATGGTTTGGGGGTTACCCCGCCCCTCCCACACTTTGTATTTGCCCCAGCTAACTCAGACAGACCCTGGGAATATAGATGAAGCAATTTATTTACAGCTAGCAGAATTTACAAGCAGCTATTTACAATATATACAGTTATATACAATTATATACAGAAATATACAAAGGATAAACAATACAAAAGCACAACTCCCCTCCCAGAAACCTGAGTCCCCAGGAGGGGCTCTCAAACCACCCCAACACCTCCCCCCGGCCCCTCTCAACCTTACCCCAGTTCTCAGGAAGAAAAGAGGTGCAGCTAAGAGGTTAGGGAGCAGGGTTAGTAGGAGCAAGGTTAATGAGATGTGACCAGGTCTAAGGCAAAAGCAAGAGTGAGAGACAAAATGGAGAAAAAGTCTTTCTTCTTCCCAGAGTTCTCAGCGAGACTGTGAGAGAAGTTGACATCAATTGTTTTTCATTTCACTGCCTGTTATCTAGTTCTTTTACCAAAACATTCTAGCTTGCTTCAAACTAGCACACCATCCAACTATATAGAAGTTTTGTGACAAATCTAGTATAAACAGGTGAGACTACTTCCCTTTCCGCCTTTGCTACTTTTCAACCTTAGGACTTAACAATGATCTGTACTTGAACTGGGACACCAAAGCTCCCGTCAGAACAGTACAGAATTTCCACAACTTTTTTGATGTTTGTTTATGCTGCATCTAATTCAATAAATTCTTCTACACTTACGTTGTTTGTCTCTCACCAACTACTTCCTGAATATTTTCTTATCAGAACACTGACCAGGAACTTGATGCATGATAAATACCACCAACACCACTCATTTTTTCCAACATTTTTACTCCAGCTCTATTAAGCATATGGTCCTCCTTTACCAAGAAATTTTTGAGGTAGTTGGTTGCATGCATTGGATCAGACAATCAGGGACGTATAAAAGAGACAGACTTTAGGAATCAGCAACACAAGAAAACCGTCTATACTGACAGGTTATACAAAAGACACAACTTCATAACCCTTTGTTAGGCTTGCAAAACACAGTAAATCTCATTATATAGGAAAAACACTTATAGCACCTAGAAGCTGCTGCCACCAACTGAGAAAAATAAAATATTTTATTGAGAAGAATGCAGCAAGCAACACTTCCAGCACATCCAGCAAGACCTCACTTTCCTACATAAGCAGCACCCTCTCCCTGCTGTCTTCCCTATTCCTTTAGAACAAGTATTTCCTGGGAGAAAGCCGCAGACTCAACATGGATTTTTAATAGTTTCTCAGCACCAATAGCATCAAGATCTGGACACTAGCTGTTATAAATCACCAGTACTGTTATGGCTTTGAAACTGCCCTAAATTACAGTGGTGGAGGATCTAGCAACACACACATACACTGTATTCTCAACTCTTCGAAATTATTCAATAAGGAAGCAAAACTTAATTTTCACAAGACACCTGAGAACAAGTACATAAGTAGTCTACTGATATTGCAGCTACACATTGCATGCAATATTGTTTACTGATTCAAAGATTAACAAAATTACAATAAGTCAGAGCTCTACAGATAGGGAAGCACAATAAAGGGAGATCTTTTATTCCACTGATATTCTCTAAGGTACTTTTGAGACAATAAATCAGGACTGGATTTACATAGAACATTTAGCAGACATATGCATGATGCACTGAAAGAGAAGTAAGATATAATTAAGCAGTGAACATGGCAGCTAACAAATGTGTTTCTGGGCACTCACTGCATGGCTCATGTGGCATTATGAGGCACAAGAGCCAAAAGCTTAGGGTACATTAACTACCAGAAAAGGGCTGTAATTCTCTCCAACTGTGCAACCTGCCACATTTCCTTACTATTTTGAAATGCAATTTGTAAATTTAAATTAAAGAAACAGGAAAATAAAGACAATCAAACCTGTGTATTGTGAATATGAGCATGAAGAATCACAGTACCCTAAGAGAAAGTTTCCTAGATTCCACACCTATCCAGGAGTAAAACATATGATATCCAGTAAGGACAGATAACAAACTTCGATATCCAGTGCTAGCTTTCCTTTTACTCAAATGCAGAGTATAAATGCTAGACCATAAATAGCAGAATACTGCAGCATAACCTATGATGGAGTTATTAAAAACTAATTAAATAGTTTTAAAAAATAAAAAATATCAGTATATCACTCAGCAGGTTATGCAGAAGGAGTTTTGGAGCTAAATTTTCTCATGGACTGGGGCAAACTAAGACTTGTTCAGCCTGAATCATTGTTGTGCTGGGAAAAGTGCACAGTGGTGCTATAGCTCTGGAAAATTTAATTCCTTGTCAGCATTCAGATGCAGCACTAGTTACATAAATTCTTCACCAACAGCTACTTAAATTTAACAGCAACCGTTAATGATTTAGCATCTACTGGCAGTTTGTCCCCTCTAGCCAGTATCCAGGGATGCAAAGGTCTACAGCACCCATCATGCTGATTAGCAGTGATTAGCCAGGATTTGTATAGAAGACAGGCTATTCTGGAAATCATTCCATATCTGGGACTTAGATCTGAGTTGTCCCTGCTTTTCCAGAAGCAAATCTTTTTACATCATCCATAAGTCATGACAGCAATAATACCTCAACATGACCAAGATAAGAGCTAAACCACACAGTGTGAAACAGCAAAAAAGTTCTATTAAGGGCCTTTTCAGGGCCTGCTCTCTGAAAGAGTACAGGGCATAAAGCCATGGGATAAAAGGCTTTACATCACAAATCAGACCCTCTGTTGTGGATGCAGGGAATTAACACGGCCCAGTCAGGAATATATATAAAAATAGAATTATTGTATTTTCCTGAAACCTCGCCCCCAGAACTATATACAGAAATTAATTTAGTTTAATTAACAGACTCATTTTGATTGAGAATATCTTACAAAGGATAAATATAGATACAGAGGGCTATTTTAGAAGTCAGGAAATGGAAAAGGCTAAGCTATAAACACAGCCTTTCCCCCCTATTAATCAGGCTGAACAGAAAAGTTATACTACTCACAGGTGAGTTAGGCTGTCTGAGGGAAAGGGCGGTCCAGGTGCTTGTCAGCTCTCTCTCTTTTCAAAAGACATCTGAGGCTCCTTAGACCTATTAACCTTGCACAAAAGGGGTGCAGAAGGTGGGGAGCCATCCTAAGCAGGGATGGTCTTGTCCCTCAGGGCTTATCCTTTACAGTGTCAGGAGACTCTTTTTGCAGAAACTATCCAGGTGGGGGAGAACTCTAAGGTGGGAATTACCCCAATATTTATAACTTTCCTAGACAAAGAGTCGATTTACCATTTCCTAGGTACGAAGACCACAGCCAATCACCAGCCTGATTCCAGCGTGGGCATCTGCACGGGTCACTCCTCGTACTGGAAGGACTCTTTGCTCCTTCTCCTCATGCCTGCAGGGCAGGGTGGGCAGAAACAGGTTTTTCATGCCTTTCCCCTCCCATTCAAACCACAGAATGAGAGGAATTTTGGGGTATCCAGGATTCCAGGACACTGTCACACTCAATTCACTGAGATCAGTGTTCACACACCTCAAGTATAAATGATTACATTGGCCTGGAATGTTTACTTCTCTATCTCTCTAGGTGTGCTCTGGAGATAGTGGAGAAAGGTCACCCATCTCTTTCTTCCACAGAGATCAGCCTTGTAAATTCACTGCACAAAGTCCAGTGCATCAAACACTCCTAATTCCAGCTCTTTTAGGGCAGTGTTTTAGTGGCAAGTGAACTTTGACAATGAAATTGAATTAACTGCAGATCCAAGCCTAGATGTCTGGGTGAGGGATAAGGTTGAAGATTTCCTTACTGGTTTCCAAAAACAAAACAATGAGGAGGGGAAAGATAGAAAGAGAAGTAGTTTAATTTTCTTAAACTGACTATTACCACTACTCCCATCAGGGAGAGACAATTCATCCGTTTCATATTGCTGTATATTTATCTGAAGACATTAATAATTACAATGCTTCTTTTAGAATCATCTCAGAATATTCTACTTTAGTACACTTGGATTTGAAATATTATGCTTCTGTAACTGGTAAGAGATAGCTTAAAAGTCCTTTTTAAAAATGTAAATATGTTTTTAAAAATCCACAGAAAACTGTAGAGTTCAGATATTTTGTTCTTAAGTTGCCAGTTAAACAGAGAAATCAGCCACTTGCACAGATGAGTTCCGCAGCAACCTGAGGGCAGTGAGGCAGCTCAGCTGAGGTTAAACAACATTCAAGCATTTGAATGGTCCTGGTACCCAATTTTGCTCAAGTCCCACATCCTTGGTTGCAGGATGAAAAGGCAGGAGGCTAACACAGAGCCCTGGAAGGAGTCTGACTGCCTGGTAGAGGTGTATGGGAATACTTTCTCTGCAGAGCTAACGAGTTACAGCCCTGTTCACGCTCCATCAATTCAAATGTCCTGCTTTGACATTTTAGTCCAAGTCCATAAGCCAAGATGACACTTACCATACAGCCACAAGAATCTCCTAACCTTGTGAGCTGCTTTGTTATAAAATTCTCTTCCACCTCTGTCCTCTTTTGTCATTGAAATAATTTGACTACGTTAGTGTTGTAATTAACAAAGTCAGGCTACTCTGTGCAAATCTTTTGAATAAGTACTTTCTGTCATCATAAATGCCCCTGATTACTGACTGCATTACACGCTGGAGAAAATGCAAATTGTTATTGCACCTCATCCAAATGCATTGAAATGAATTTCAGAATATGTTTTATGAGACACAACAAAGAAATGAGTGCAAGAACACCCTCTCCCTCAGAGGGGAAAAAAAAAAAAAAAAAGAAAAGGCAAAAAAAATGTTTATTCTTCTGCAGTTTCTGTGAAGTGACCTGCCCAAATGAAGAGCAGTTAAAAGAGTGGATTTTTATGACAACAGTAAGTAGCCAAATAATGTAGTTCTTGACTAAGATATTACAGAAAAAAATCAAGAGTCCTGACATATGTGGTGCAGTTACATCAGACACCAGATGGAAAAGTACAATAAGGAGATTGAATATGCAAAGATTATAAGAACTTCAATTAAAAGAATAATTCAATTAAATGAATAATTCAATTGATAGCTACAACATACAATCTTTAAATCATAAGTACATTTAATAGCTTCTGTATCCCAGATCTTTAATCCACCTCTCTCACTTCCACAGCAGCAGGCCACAGAAGAATCTGAATTTGAGAAATGTATAACTCCGAAGTTGAGTTCATTCCCCATCTATTTTCTCCAGAGAAGCATTTTTTTTTTTTCATCCACAACTTTATTCAATTATTTGGTCCATTAAAAAAACAAACAACCAACCAACAAAATACCCCCAAAACCCTCTGTAACTAAAAGAACTCAACATCTAGCAAAACAAACAAAAGCCCCACAGAAAGTCCTAACAAAAAAAAAAATCACCATACCAAAAAAAGCAATTTGCCATTGGAACAGGCTCCCCAGGGAGGTGGTGGAGTCACTGTTCCTGGAGGTGTTGAAGAAAAGACTGGACGAGGCACTTAGTGCCGTGGCCTAGTTGATTGGATAGAGCTGGGTGATAGGTTGGATGGGATGACCTTGGAGGTCTCTTCCAACCTGATTGATTCTATGATTCTATGTACCTCCTGGTGAGCATTGCTTTGAAAGAGAAGTGCAGGAAATGTTAAGGATCATGTCTGCATAAATGCATGATTGCTCTCTAGGGACCTGGAGCATTCTCTCGTGCTCTTTTTGCTTCAGTGAAGAAAAATAAAGCAATCTGTTGGACTGTCTTAATAGAAAATGAAAATAAATTAAAAAGTACATTATATCACTAGGTGTAGGAGATGTGATTAGCCAACTAGAAATAATCCAGCTGGTTAGAACCAAGCAACAAAATATTTGTTCCATTTCTTTCTCTACCTATTACATAATAATTGGAAAAAATAAAGAAGGGGGGGGGGGGAGAGAAAAGCAAACTAACTCTACTTCTCAAGAGTTTTACTCAAATTCTACTATCCTGCTGAAGATACAGTGCTTCATTTTGGCCTCTAACTGAAGCAAAAGCAGTCCCTGTCAACAAGGTGGGACTGCAAGACAGAGAATAAAAATACACTAGACCAAGATTTTAAAACTCTTCTACCCCTCATGCATTTCATAATATCATCTGTGTGCCAGCCCAGCCAGCAATCTGAATTCACAACCACACACAGCCTATCACCAATGCTACTGATCAATCCCTTGCACCTACCCTATGCATTTTTTCTGATGTCAAGACCCTGACAGGTCTCTAATGCTTACCTAATCATCACAGTATTTCCTTAACAGTATATGTTAAGGATCAAAAAACATCCTACAGTTGTAGCAGAAGAAGAATCTTGAAAATGTGAATGAGTTTGACTCTACTGCTTATGTCCAAAATGCTTGCTACTCTCACATAGTGCTTTACCTAAAAGTACTCTGCCTGTACCAGGTAAAGGCATTTTCTTTGAAAAAATGCAATTACCGACTTCCTTAACTTCCTGTTGATTCTTGTTTATGAATCACAGCCAATCTTCCCCCTTTAGTTACCAATTAGCACTTTGAGTTAAAAAAAAAAAAAAAAACCCACCAGAAAAACACTTAGCAGCTGCACTGTGACTTTTCCCAGGGCTTTCATGCAGTTTCTGAAATTTAAAGGGTCTTGTGGAATGAATATCCTATTTTATCTGGAATGAAAGTTAGCTACTGTTCATCAAGATTCCTGGAATTTAAACATCATAACTATGCTAGAAAACAACATTTCTTGAAAGGTAGTGGGAAGTAATATTTTCTACACATTTTACACTTTTCCCTCCTTTTTGATGAAAACAGAAATACAAGGATATTTTGAAATATCATGCTGTTTTCAACACATTTTTATATCTAAAGTAATCTTTATACAACTGAACCACTTAATTTCTTTTTTTAATGAAAGATCCTGAAAAAAATATTTAAAATATTTTTTGCATTTTAAACCAGTTACTTAAAAAATTAGGGTTAGGGTTACTGTGTTCCACTTGTTTTCTTTAGTTAAAAACACTTAAAATAAAAATATTTTGTTTGACATTAAGAGATCCTTTTTCCTATGAGATTTCAGAAATGTCAAAAATAAAAGGAATGGAAAAAAACCATACTACAGAAATATCTTTATCTATAACTTTACTAAATCAGTTGCCATAAATTGGTACAGCATCAATACATTTAATATATTCCCTGTAATTTATATGATTCAAAGTATTCTTGTGCACAATCATAAACAGATAGTATTACAGTCTCTACTACTTTGTAGGCAAACGAGTAAAGCTTCAGAGAAAGAGCTTCTGGTTCTTTCAACATCTGCCATTCAAATACTATGTTTTTAACCTTTCCTCTCCAGTTACTGAGACTTCATATATCCAGCCTGGAAACAGATGAAGCAACCACTGTGTAACATTTGTATGACTCAAGAAAAAAAAAACGTCAACAAGTTTTAATAGCTTGCAACTGTTGATGCACTTGCTTCTAAAGTGTTTTACAAACAGAGGACATCTGTGACATTTGGTTGTTGAAGAAACAGATTTGGAGATGTAACAACTCAAAAAAGGATTTAATGAGTAAAGAGCATACAAAACTCAGGCTTATGTTTCTTTTCTTTTACCATGAGGAAGCACTCAGTTTTTGATACCATTGTTAGAAGTATCAGTGTACTCACAGGAATATTAGTAATCTCTTTACAAGACTCTCTAATTACCTCTATTTCTGAAATGAATATTCTTTTGACCTGCAGATTTGCTCTTCCAAATCTATTAAGAACTTTGTTAATTATGCTGTCTATTGAAATGTCGTTAAGGTTATCTTAGGAATTGGATTTTTTTATTTCCAGCTATACAAAGTGTTTTTACAGTTTTCGTAAAACTAATGTGGGAGGTGAAGAATGATTTGAAATAACATCTTATTTTTTAGAATGCTGACTTTGAATAAAACAGGTAAAAGATTCCTACAGATAAAAAAACAAAAAACAGAAAACAAACAAACAAACAAAAACAACCAACCAAACAAACAAAAAACATAAAACAGATAGAGTTTTTATATACTGGGCTTAGTACAACATCTATCAGTCAATGAAAAGATGTCTAATCCTGGAGAAACTTACATCTAGACTTATAAAGACTCAGAGAAAATTTTTCTTTCTCTAAATAAGTTTCTGACATCCTGTTCTCATATTTCTCCATCCCATTTAAGAAAATTTATGACAGGTGATGCACTATACCATATCTTTCAAGACTAAGGTACAATAGGGTTCACAATTTACTCCAAAAGAGCTCTATGCCTTATAAAAAAACCTCAGCACACTATTATATTTAGTAATTAGTTTCACATTCAACGCAATCAATTCCCACCCACCAGGGCATATGGTGAGACTTCCAAGTGAAGAACAAGCAAGACTTCACCAAAATTATTTGGACTTTCTGATGTAGAGTATTGTAGTTACATATTATCTCTGAGGTCTGTAGAACTTTGCCCAATTCAGGATGTCATTAGACCTTACTATCAGAAAAATCGAGCTCCTTTGAATATTTCCTAATGGGCAGGAACTGAAACTAAAACAAATGTCAATCTCTATGGTTTTAGCGATATTTAGAAAGTGACTAGAAAAAAAAAAATCAACAAAAACCCCTGTTGTGGTTTGAGGGATTCCAAGTTATCCCCTACTCCCTAAAGAAACTACAGAAAGCAAGATCCATCCCACAGAACAAACTAGTCACCTCCAGATATCATAATTATGTTATTCAATTCCATAAATCCTAAAAACACTTTAAAAGTAAGCATCAAGGTAAATTTGTCTTCTTTTTCTCCTTGCCTCTCCAACTCTCCAGAGGTATCCTTATCTGGTATGTTGGAGGACCCTGTGGTAGGCCATGGTCTTCAAGGCCAAAGGCCATGGCAGTGAATTTCGGCCTGTTTGGGGCCAATTGGGAGACAATGGGGGATGGGAGAAAATGAGCACTGGGGCTATTGGTGGTTTAAGGTTTGCTTGGGGGAAATTCTCGGGTATCCTGTATCTGTATTAGGTGTTAAGGATTCATGTATGCTGTATCTTTTCCTGCACATTTTTAAATACAACCTTTCTGTACTCATCTCCAATTCAGCAAGAGCGTTACTATTTTACTGCCCTTTTTCCTGTCATGCTCTCACACAAAAAACTGTGACAAACCCCAACAAGCAAGCAAAAAACCAAATGAGTAAAAAACAACCAACCAACCAAAAAAAAAAACCCAAAATCCTAATCAAACCACAAACAAACCCCTACATTTCCACACAAAAAATACATGATAACTGAAGGAAATCTATGTTCTCATAGGTTCCCATCATTCCCTTGTCCACATAGTTAATTAGCCTGTAGATAAGACTCAGATCTCTACCTCATTCTTGGAACAATGAACTAACAATGAGATACAGCACAGAAATGTCCTAGTTCATGCTGCACCATCCAGAGAGGTGTACTCCAAGAAATACTGATTTCCCATTGTCAAAGTTATAAAGTAAAACAAAGTAAAAACTCATCAGTTTCTAGCTTTGGGAAATATTTTGCCAAAGTTAAAATGTTCCTGTTGTCATCTGAGGCCAAGAATGATTTATGCCTTTTTAACACAGCTACTTCACTAGTTTGCTAGTTTAGATCTCTCAATATAAGAGAGGGCCACAGCATTCTTAACAGAGAGCTACTGTAACTGCACTGTGTAGAAAATTGTCTCATAAGACTAAACACTGTCAGAAAGCCTAACGTGTTCATGGATGAAACCTATTGAGCTTGAAAGAATTATAGGTGAGAAGAAAGCAAAGATCGGTGGTGCAATGTGGGTTTCTTTCAGATGTTGCAGAGGGGAAATTAATTGATGCAAGATGATATTTTCCAAAACTAATATTGTTTATTAATTTTGATATTTAGAACTCTCTCCACCCTCGACCACTAACTTTAATAATATTTTGATTCTTACACGGTCATGGAAACATTCTATGGATAATATCTAGATCTAGTAATAACCAGCAAAATATACAAATTAATTGAACTGGAAGAGAAGGTTCTGTGGCCAAATACCGCTTGTGGTCAATATGCCGCTTGCCCAGTAGATGGATTCAAGGAGCTCTTTCTGCTCTATGGCAGAAGACAATAGAGAATTACAAAGAGGCATTTAAGCATTTACTCACAAATTATTATTACCCTCATGGGGGCTAGCCACAGTCCAGACAGTGCCCAAATGTCTTATTGGATATTGAGACATGAATCTTCCTGGCTTCTGGGGACAGGATGCAAACAATCTCTGACCTTGTTTCCTGGCTTCTTATGGACAATTGTGGGAAAATTCTCCCGCAGCGGGACATGAGCTGTAAACATGAGAACTTGTGATGGGAGAATGTCCTTGAGCTGGAAGCTACAGTGAGCAATCCACGCACACCTACAGGGGGCTGGACCTGCTGGCCCCTGGGGCGGACACCAATCCCACCCCTGGGGTGGGAACCACAGGTTGTTTTGACACAGGGTAACCTATCTGCACCTTGCACGTGGCTCTGGGCCAATCCGTACTGTCCACTTGTGCCAGCCCCAGGCTGATTGCATACACCTCCTCTGAGCACTATATAAGAGGCTTCGCTATCCTAATAAAGTGTACTGATGCATAGAAGCTGCTGGAGTCGACTTGTCAGTACCTCGATCTCGCCTCTCACCAGCCTCCGGACTCTGACAGACAATGTGTATATATGTCCAAGAATTCTAAGTCAGACCTTCAGGTGCAGAGGGCAGGATGTCGTGCAGCTTCAGCACAATGTCACGCTGGCCACACAGGCCGATCGCTTGCAGTCACCCAGGGTCTGCTCCTGGTAACCCGTGGCAGTGGAGTTTACCAGGCAAGCAATAAGGCAGTGTGCAATATCAACACAGCTGGGCACAGCAGAGAGGGCACAGCAAAGGCACAGCAAAGGCACAGCAAAGAGCAGGGAAGCAGAGCAGGGAAGCAGAGCAGGGAAGCAAAAGCACGTTGTTCACCTGCGTGTCTCCTTTTATCAATGTGGACACAGGAGTAGCCAATCATGATGGCAGTTAGCCAAACCTTACCATATTAGGCAAAGCCATAGGCTCACTTTTCCCTAATTTGGGAAAAGCGCAGGCCTTGCACTAGGCAGGCACAAGCTAAGTGTGTGTACCTTACATCACAGGACCCTGGGCAGGCCAGACTCAGTGATTCCAGTTTCTTTTGTGTCCACTTCCCATGCTTGCCTCTCTGGTGGAGCAGAGAAACATGCCTAGGCAAGGCAGAACATGTATTAACCCGTTTTAGGCCTATCACACCTACCACAACATCAGATTAATATATATGGAGGTTACATGACATAGCTGAAAAACCCTCATATTGTAGAGAACATGAAAAATAGTAACAATTAAACACTTAAAAGAAAATATTTACTCAAGGCCATTATGCAACTGCTGAAATGATCAAAATAAACAGGCTAAGTCAGGTCTTTCTCATGTTTTTCTCAAAGTTATTCTCATATCCCAGTTCAGTATGTTCAGTATGGCAATGGTGATGGCTTTTATCAGAGGATGATGTCCCCATATAAATTTAGAAAACTATTGTTCCTTTATGTTACCCAAGTATAAAGTCAATAAACATTTAGAAGCATCCAAGAAATACAAGTTTAATAAAGAAGTAGCACAATTAATAGAATTTTCTATTCATTTTCTGCAGAATGAGAGGACACAGCCTCAGGCTGCGCCAGGGGAGATTTAGGCTTGAGGTGAGGAGAAAGTTCTTCACTGAGAGAGTCATTGGACACTGGAATGGGCTGCCCGGGGAGGTGGTGGAGTCGCCGTCCCTGGGGCAGTTCAAGGCAAGGTTGGACATGGCACTTGGTGCCATGGTCTAGCCTTGAGCTCTGTGGTAAACGGTTGGACTTGATGATCTGTGAGGTCTCTTCCAACCCTGATGATACTGTGATACTGTAATACTGTGATATTTTTAAAGAATTTTGGAAATAAAATTACAGAAGTTGTCTAATCTCAATCTGAAGACTGCAGATCACTTCTGCCAGTGAACCAAGCTGTTCACAAGCATACTTTACAATGGACATCTCTGCCCATCCTCCCTGACACTGCAAGCAATGGGCTGTATACTTGCAGTTCTGAATGAACATCTGATTTCTAATTTAAGCCAAGTAGAATTGAGGTGATAGTGGTAGTAAATAACTAACCGAAATCAAACCTGAACAAGCTCTTGACACCTGTATAAATTAATCACAAAGCCGGATGTTTAATTTACACAATGAAGATTCAGTTGACACTTGTGAGCTATTCCCAATGCAATCAGCAGACAAATTATCCCTCCTTTCAGCCTAAACTTACAGATCATTCTTCCTGCAGTTCTTTGGTTACAATATGGTTGATCAATCCTCCCATGAGACTGGAGACAGTTTAATTTCATAGATTTGAAAGAAGTGAGATACGAAATGGTATTTAAAATAATTAAAATTAATATTGTGGTTTCTGGTGCAGAGAACTCAAGGGTAAGCACACCAGTGACAACCTAAACTAACATTATGAACCAGACACAGGTATAAAAGCATCTGATGCAAAAAAAATTAAACTGGGGACAAGAAGTGTGGGTAGGTGCTGTTTTATTTTTGCAATTTAAATTACTGAGTAATGTTGAGAACTAATTTCTAATCCAGATGCTAAATCTTGGGAAATTCAATTGCAATAAATGTAGTGTAAATTAATAGTCTACATGTACTGAGAGTCTCTCTACTGAAGAAGCCTAATGAAAATTCATCTCTTGCAAAAGGCTCTTACGGAAATCAGCATTTCTTATGACTCAGCAGCTTGCAAAATACATGGTCAATATTGAATCAGACAGGCTAGCTCATCCTATCTGGTTATATATAGAAAAGAGAAAAGATTAAGCCAGAAACCTTGCTGATTCATGGCATGCCTTGGGTATGCAAGCATACTTTCCCAAATATGGATAAATCATTTTTCTTCGTAAAACTATGTAGGTTTCTTGAATGTTTAAAATGCTGTTTGCATAATTATATTAATGCCAGCTACCGGATCATTCTCCCAACATGGCAGGAAATGTTAACATTAAAACAACTAAACTAATCAAGATGACATATTGCTCTGCTACTGTACTGATTTCAAAGCGATGTTGTCACATGTTATTGAATAAAAAAAATAATTCAAACAAAACCAATATACCCTTACAGCAGTCAACATTGTGATACAAACTGGAACAAGTCATGCAACTGAAAGCTAACATCAGCCATCAGGACTTTGTTTCTGTCCATTGTAAATACAGAAGAAAAAAAAATTGAAAGGGAAACCTGTCCGAGGGGTGGTGTCTGCTGAAGGTCCTGGTCATACCTACTGGGTAATGCAGGAGAATGGTGAAATCCAGTGTATTCCCCAGAGACATCTAACTTTAGCTGAGAGTGTCTAAATTCAGAGTGTATAATACAAGCTGTTAGGAGTTTTCTGTTCTAGGTACCATCAGTGTCCAACAATAAAGAGAATCTACGAGAGAATCTACAGTACATGAGCACGAACCCAATGTCACCTGGGAGTCCCTGTTCTCGTCTCGTCTGTGAGGAGACAAACTATTCTGAGCTTTTGAATCACCTACATCTGAGATAGCTGGAATGAAGTGTGAACTGAACTTGTAACATTCATTAGTGTAAGTAGTGGTTTAGATTAGATCAGATAATTCTCAGCGATACTCTGAGCGAAGCAGACAGGGGTGGATTGTGCTAGTTTGAAGCTAGCTAGAATGTTTTGGTGAGAAAAACTAGATGATAGGCTGTAAAATGAAAACAATGGTGATATCTCCTTCCCTCATAGTCTTGCTGAAGAAGAATGTAAACATTAGATAACACTCTCGCCACTTTGTCTTCACTTTCAGGCTGGGCTTTGGCTGAGCTGCATCTCCTTAACCTCTCCTGCCACTCACCTTTGCTTCTTAACCTCTTGGCTGAACCTCTATTCTTCCTTAGGACTGGGGTAAGGTTGAGAGGGGCAGGGGGAAGGTGCAGGTGTGGTTGAGAGCCCCTCCTGAGGACTCAGGTTTCCGGGAGGGGAGTTGTGTTTCTGTATTACCTTTTCACTTGTATATTTCTCTATATAACTGTATATATTGTAAATAGCTGCTTGTATATTGTGCTAGCTGTAAATAAATAGCTTCATTTATATTCCCAGGGTCCGTCTGAGTCTATCTGGGTATTTCTAAAAAATGTGGGGGGGGGGGGGGCGGGGTACATCCAAACCACCACAACCAGAGAGAGGATTTAGACTCTCACACCACCCCTTCAATGAAGATAAAAGAGGAAAAAAGCATGGGGGGGGTGGAAAGGAAAAGGAAAAGTTTAAGGGAAAATAGGGAAGTTTTACACAATTTTCACAATAGACATGGGTTTTGATGGGTAATGGCCCGAATGTGTTTTACACCCTCAGTGGATACAAATTGCATATTGGATACTACATGTTGAATCAGTTGTATAAAACAGGGAATGATACATTGCAAGAAAAGTCACAATGCCAAAACACATAACAAATAAAACAACATCTGTTTAACCCAAGGTTCCCCTGGAAGTCGGGAGAACCACTCCATATACCATCCTTCCCAGGTCTGCACAGGTACATGAGCTAATTTTCGAATCCCAGAAGATATTTGTCTCACTACTTTCCCATTGTCATCAATCTGTAGACAACAGTTGGAATAATTTAATTTTCCACAACTCTCTCCTTCTCCTGCTAACAGATACTCAATTCACAGGGTTTCCAGGTAGCAGGACCATAGTATTTAAAAATCTGTTGGGGAAGTCCAGTCACCTTTTCCCCGCTTTTGACCACTACCTTGTGCCAAATGAGTGGAGATGGACCTTCTCTTTATTCCCACATTATCATATACTTTGATTCCCAGACCCTTTCCTTCTCCACCTGGGAGTAAGAAAAACAGTGGGTGAATCAGTCCAATATAGCATACCCCAGTCCAATTAGGTGGTAACTTTTTATAGGCCCGGTGCATACACATCCGGTAATGTCCCTTTAAGGCAGTCGTTCCATTCTCAAAAAGGCCTGTGGAGGTCATGGGCACCTGGAAATAGGTAGAATTTGACATTCCCAATGAGTTAGGAGAAAGGACATTGCTCCATCTCCCCTCAGGATGTGCATGACCCCTCATACTGCAATGCGAAGCTCCTGAATCATTTTTCCACTCACACATCTGATGGAGGAGCGGACCATGATTCTTACTGAGATCATACACCCGAGACATATTTTAGACTAAAGAACAATGCTTCATCACTTTACAAAGCAGAACAGAATACATTAATTCCATATCCCCCCACTCCATGAGTCCTTCAGATGGGAGTCTATTGAAGCTTAGGTAAAGCTTCCCTGTGGATCTGATGAAGCTGCCAGAGTACGAGGAAAGTGCAGTCCTTTGGCGTAGTGATGCTGCCAGAAGACTTGTAGCCTGCAAAACTTGAGAGGCCTTCAATATGGTAACAACACAAGTCCTTCTGACGATATCTCAAGGAATCTTCAGCATTGGAGTTTACCAAATCAAGCATTTCAGAAGGAACTGGTACTTTTTAGTCAACTCCCTCAGATACTGATAAGGTATCAGTGCAGGACACCCCCCACCCAACAAGAGGCTCCCTGAGCCTCCCCAGGTGAATCTCTTAACAGAGATGGCTTAATTACTTTGAATGGGCCTGCAAGTGCCTTTGATTGTTCCAGCTTAAAGTCAAGCTGAGCACAAACCAAATCCACCTCCCAAACCCTGTACAATTTTACAATTGTTTGGTGAGCTCACAGATCTCTAGGCTTCACCTCCCCCAGTCACCACTGAGGGGTGAAGCCCCGAGTTCCTATGAGGCACATCTGTCCTCTTATCGAGAGTGGGCTCAGGCCAGTGTTTCACAACCATTTCACAGTATCACAGTATTATTAGGATTGGAAGAGACCTCACAGATCATCAAGTCCAACCCTTTACCACAGAGCTCAAGGCTAGACCATGGCACCAAGTGCCACGTCCAATCTTGCCTTGAACAGCCCCAGGGATGGCGACTCCACCACCTCCCTGGGCAGCCCATTCCAGTGTCCAGTGACTCTCTCAGTGAAGAACTTTCTCCTCACCTCAAGCCTAAATCTCCTCTGGCGTAGCTTGAGGCTGTGTCCTCTCATTCTGGTGCTGGCCACCTGAGAGAAGAGAGCAACCTCCTCCTGGCCACAACTACCTGTCAGGTAGTTGTAGACAGCAATAAGGTCACCCCTCATCTTCCTCTTCTCCAGGCTAAACAATCCCAGCTCCCTCAGCCTCTCCTCATAGGGCTTGTGCTTGAGGTCTCTCACCAGCCTCGTTGCCCTTCTCCGGACATGTTCAAGCATCTCAATGTCTCTCCTAAACTGGGGGGCCCAGAACTGAACACAGTACTCAAGGTGTGGTCTAACCAGTGCAGAGTACAGGGGCAGAATGACCTCCCTGCTCCTGCTGGCCACACCATTGCTGATGCAGGCCAGGATGCCATTGGCTCTCCTGGCCACCTGGGCACAGTGCTGGCTCA
Source organism: Pogoniulus pusillus (assembly GCF_015220805.1). NCBI lineage: Eukaryota > Metazoa > Chordata > Aves > Piciformes > Lybiidae > Pogoniulus > Pogoniulus pusillus. Next base: position 18,767,893 of record NC_087265.1, read on the forward strand.
TGTTCAGGCAGGTATCAATCAGCACCCCCAGATCCCTCTCTGTTTGGCTGCGCTCCAGCCACTCCGACCCCAGCCTGTATCTCTGCATGGGGTTGTTTTGGCCAAAGTGCAGCACCCGGCACTTCAAGCTATTGAACGCCATCCTATTGGACTCTGCCCATCTGTCCAGGCGGTCAAGGTCCTGCTGCAGAGCCCTTCTGCCCTCCAACCCAGCCACATCTGCCCCCACCTTAGTGTCATCTGCAAACTTGCTGATGACTGACTGCATGCCCTCATCCAGGTCATCTATGAAGATGTTAAAGAGGATGGGGCCCAGCACTGCCTCGTGAATAACCGGTCAATCACGATTTTGGGATACCTTTCTTTCGGCCCACCCCCCACCAATATTGCCTAGTGTTCAGGTGCTCCCTTCCCCCAATCGAATGTCGTCTGGGGATTCAAAGCATCTGGCTCCGGGTTTGGTCTGGACTTGGAGGTGGGTGATTAATTTTCACATGCCTCAAGCTTCTAGGCTTAGGCTTTTGAACTTCCTCAGGCACCCCATACTGCCTGGCATAATCAAATAGCTCTTTTGCCACCTCTTCCCAAGTCCATTGTTTCGAATCAGGCTGACTCCTCCCGGGTGTTAAGTTCTCCCTCAGAACAGCTTGCATTCTGGAGGCAAGTGGGGTGTCAGCTATTTCCTTTTGAAGCTGAATGCCTTTCATCTTAAGAGAGTCAGGAAGTCCTCTGACCAAAGGAGTCGTTCATTTTGGGTCCACCAAGAGAGAAAGGGGCGATTCAAAATGGTGTTTCAGTTCTCGATCATAGACCATTTGCAAACAATCTGCCTTCTGCACATTTTCCATTATCTGATTCATGTCTCCTGTGCTAGTTTGAAGCAAGCTAGAATAATAAGAACTAGATAACAGGCAGTGAAATGAAAAACAATTGTGTCTCTTCGCTCACAGTCAGGCTGAGAACTCTGGGAAGAAGAAGTAAAACATTCTCCATTTTGTCTTTCATTCTGCCTTTGCCTTCAGACCTAGTCACATCTCATTAACCCTGCTCCCACTAACCTCGCTCCCTAACCTCTTGGCTGCACCTCTCTTCCTTCTGAGAACTGGGGTAAGGTTGAGAGGGCAAGGGGAGGTGTTGGGGTGGTATGAGACCCCCTCCTGGGGACTCAGGTTTCTGGGAGGGGAGTTGTGCTTTTGTATTGTTTATCCTTTGTATATTTCTGTATATAACTGTATATATATTGTAAATAGCTGCTTGTATATTTGCTGCTGTAAAATAAATAGCTTCATTTATATTCCTGGAGGCCTTCTGAGTTAGCTGGGGCAATTCCAAAAGTGTGGGGGGGGCAGGCTAATGCCCAAACCATCACATCTCCCTTCCAAACTAGAGGCTCTCCTCTCTCCTTTGAATCAAAACTCCCAGTCCAGAAGGCTGCTCACTGAGTAAGGCTCCAGGGGCCATTCCTATTTCCTGTAGTTAGGAAGACATTAGCACCCCAATAGCCTGTGGCTTCAGCCTCTGTTAACCTAATCTGATCCCCTCCAGTTTTAGACACACGCCATACATATTCCACTTCAGACTCTCCAGCAGAGCATGTAAACTCTTTATGATAAAGAGTTTGGCCAGCTCAGTAGAACAAAAGGGTATCTCTTTCGTTGTGATGGTAGGGGTACCCTCCTCATCCTCATATAGAATTTTGGTTTTAATGAGAGGCCTCATGTGAACGGCAGTTTCCTTTGCTGCCACCAGTTCTGCATGAGGTTATATGAGGGCAGGCTCTCTCTGTTTTGACTCTGCCTGAAGTTACTCCTTCAAAAACCAATTTTGCTGCTTCTGCTCTTCTAATAATCTATCTTTAAGATCTGCCTAGAGTTTCATCTATCTTGGCCTTAAATACCTCCAGGGATAGGGCCTCAACCACCTCCCCCTGGGTAACCCATTCCAGGGTCTCACCACTCTCACTCTGAAGAACATCCTTCTCACATCCAGTCTGAAAACAGAGTGTGAAGGATGTGTTTACAAGTAAAATTATATCTACCTTTGTACATAGTCTTTCGAGGTTCCTGGATCATTTTCAAGTTAGGAGATAAACCAGATTAAGTTGTAATACTGTACATGCTTGTACATAGGGAAAGCACTTTTTAATTTAGAGCTAGAGAAACACATTTCTAGTGCCATGTTCTAAATGACTGTTCTATGATAATCAAACCCATAGTATTTTATCCCTCTTCATTTCATATTATTTCATCCTGTGGATTCCCACTCATGCAGCTTTATCCCTAGCTACCAGCAGTGAACTTCCTCAGGTATACAAAATCCTCTATACCAAAGTTCATCTCTGTTCTTATGCGCAGTGTAATCATTTCAGAGCAACTTGTGGGTCTTAAAGGATAAGCTTTGATGTGTTAATACTATAGTATGTTTGCAAGTGAGTTCAGAAACATATACCATGCAAAATCCCTCTTAAATATCTATACTGGCAGGAACCAGCATGGAATATATGTGCTTTCATTTGTGCAATAAGTAGACCTGGCTCCTTGTCAATATTTTTGGATCCCAGTTTCATTATTTTTTATCCTCACAACTTTCAAGGGATTTTTTTCATTCATAAAAAAACTCTTCCCTCTCTGCCTGCTGGAAAAATGTACTTTCATTCTTCTAGAGGCAAAGTATTATTTTTCTTTAAGAACACCATCAATGAAAAAAAAAAAAAGAAAGATAAATTATCCTAGACTAACAGTCTCATCTCATGGACTCACTGCGCTGAAATCATTGAAGGTAACTGCAGGATTAATACAAATGGATTAAAATAGGTAATAACACTGTAAAAGTGGATGAAGATACTGTAGAGCTGGGCAAGAAGAGGGAGGGAAAGGATGAAGCCTGTAATTATTTTTCAGTTTGAGGAAAAAAATGTACTGGCCATTCTGTATAGTAGTGTAATTTTTAGAGAGGAGAGAAAATTTGTTTGTTTTAGGAGTTTAAACTGCTCATATGAAATGAGTTTATGTCATACACAGTACACAGGCATTTTAGCATAATTTAAGGAAGTAATGTGCTTGTAATTGCATGTGTTTGAGGGTGAGCTGGGGGCAATGATGGAAGATTAAGCTTTTGCCATCTCTTCTTTGGGATCTGCTGGACAGCTTTGTACAATTAAGACAGAAGTCAAATACCTCACAATAACACCTTTCTGAAAGGGCTGTTAAAAAGCCTAGGGCTATATGGTGGCCTTGCAGAGGAGAATGTCACGAGGAACGTTCAGCTTTCATTAGGTATCAAATATCACACACTGAAACCAAGCTCTGTGATCCAAGTTCACATAAAATCAACCTCCTTTTGTCGATCCTGCTCCTGGTGTCAGTTACTACAGTCAAGACTCTTCCAGTGAAATAAATTAGTTGGACTAAATTTTAACAGACATATTGTTGTTTAGCCAGAGAAGTAGATTAGTAAGGACTAGCTCATGTGATGTCACATCAAAATTCTAACTGATGCCTCTCATTCACAGAGGATTTAATGGATGAAGAGTGAATAGTGAAGAGTGAATGAGTACTCAAAAATTACTGTAAGATTTTGAATTAATCACATTTTGTTAAAAAGGCCCTACGAGGAGAGGCTGAGGGAGCTGGGATTGTTTAGCCTGGAGAAGAGGAGGCTCAGGGGTGACCTTAATGCTGTCTACAACTACCTGAAGGGTGGTTGTGGCCAGGGGGAGGTTGCTCTTTTCTCTCAGGTGGCCAGCACCAGAACGAGAGGACACAGCCTCAAGCTATGTCAGGGGAAATTTAGGCTCGAAGTGAGGAGAAAGTTCTTCACTGCGAGAGTCATTGGACACTGGAATGGGCTGCCCGGGGAGGTGGTGGAGTCGCCATCTCTGGGGCTGTTCAAGGCAAGATTGGACGTGGCACTTGGTGCCATGGTCTAGCCTTGAGCTCCGTGGTAAAGGGTTGGAATTCATGATCTGTGAGGTCTTTTCCAACCTTGTTGATACTGTGATACTGTGAAAAGTTGTTACACATAAATTGCAGTGACCATGAAATGTAGAATTTAAGATCCTCAAGGCATCAAGGAGGCTGCACAGTAAGCTGGCTGCTCTGGACTTCAGAAGAGCAGATTTCAACCTCTTCAGGGACCTCCTTGGCAGGGTGCCATGGGAAAAAAATCTGGAATGAAGGACAGCCCAGGAAAGCTGGTCATTGTTCAAAGATCACCTCCTCCAGGCCCAGGAGCAATGCATCCCAAAAAAGAGGAAGGCAGGTAAGAACACCAGAAAGCTTGCATGGATGAATAAAGAGCTCCTGGACACAGACACAAGAAGAAAGCCTACAGACAGTGGAAGCAAGGGCAAGCAACGTAGGATGAATACAAAGAAATTGTTCATGCAACCAGAGCTCAGGTTAGGAAAGCTAAAGCACATCTGGAATTGAATCTGGCTAGGGACATTAAGGGGAACAAGAACTTCTTCAGGTATATCAATGAGAAAAGGAGGACTAGAGAGAATGTGGGACCCTTCCAGATGGGAAATGGAGAGCTGGTGACAAAGGATGTTGATAAGAATGAGGTGCTCAATCACTTCTTTGCCTCAATCATCAACGCCAAGAAGTCCAACCATAATGTCCAAGTGCCAGAGGACAAAACTAAAGACTGGGGGAAGGAATATCTGTTCATGAGCACCTAAGGAATCTGAAAGTGCACAAATCCGTGGGGCCTGATGAGATCCACCCACGGCTCCCAAAACAAAGCAGAGGTGATTGATGGTAACCAGCATGTCACACCTGACAAATTTAGTGGCTTTTTATGATGGAGTCACAGCAACAGTGGACAAGGGAAGGGCAACTGAGGTCACCTACCTAGACCTGAGTAAGGCATTTAACTCTGTCGCACATGACATCCTGGTCACCAAACTGGAAAAAACACAGACTTGATGGGTGCAGCAGTCACTGGATAAAGAATTGGCTGGGTGGTCACATGCAGAGAGTGGTGATCAATGGCACAATGTTCACCTGGAGACCAGTGAGAAGTGGTGTCCCTCAGGGGTCAGTGCTGGGACCAGTGCTGTTTAACATCTTTGTCAGTGATATGTACAGAGGAATTGAGTGCACCCTCAATAAGTTTGCAGATGGCACCAAGCTGTGTGGCACAGTTGACTTGCTAGAGGGCAGGGATGCCATCCAGAGGGACCTGGACAGGCTGGAGAGGGGAGCCCAGGCCAACTTAATGACATTCAACAAGGCCAAGTGTAAGGTCCTGAACCTGTGTCGGCGCAATCCCAGGCACAGATCCAGGCTGGGTGACACATGGCTGGAGAGCAGCCCTAAGGAAAAGGACCTGGGAGTCTGGGTTGATGAAAAGCTCAACATGAGCCGGCAGTGTGCACATGCAGCCCAGATAACAACTGTGTCCTGGGCTGCATCAAGAGAAGTGTTGCCACTAGGGAAAGGGAGGTGATTCTCCCCTTTTACTCTGCTCTCATCAGACCCCACCTGAAGTATTGTGTACTGTTCTGGAGCCCCCAACACAAGAAGGACACTGAACTGTTAATGTGAATCCAGAGGAGGGCCATGAAGATGATGAGAGGGCTGGAGCACCTCTGCTATGAGGACAGGCTATGAGAGGTGGGGCTCTTCAGTCTGGAAAAGAGAAGGATTCGAGGAGACCTTATAGTGGCCTTCCAGTATCTGAAGGAGACCTACAGGAAGACTGGGGAGGGACTATTGACAAGGTCTTATAATGACAGGATGAGGGGTAATGAGTTTAAACTGGAAGAGGGGAGATTTAAACTAGATGTTAGGAGTAAGTTCTTTACAGTGAGGGTGGTGAGATACTGGAATGGGTTGCCCAGGGAGCTTGTGAGTGCTTCTTCCCTGGAGGTGTTTAAGGCCAGGTTGGATGAGGCCTTGAGCAACCTTCTCTAGTGGGGCGGGTGTCCCTGCCTATGGCGGGGGGGTTGGAGCTGGATGATCCTTGAGGTCCCTTCCAACCTAGCCCATTCTATGATTCTATTCTATGATTCTAAATTGACTTCTAAAATAAAACCAAGACTCCTCTAATCTAAGTACTTCATTTTTTAATTTGTGAAAACAGCTATTTCTTCAAACCTCTTATTTGCAGAGTGCATTTTAATTCCTATAACTCTAAGGATTATCCATGTTTCTTTCTTTGTAACTATAGGGTAGGCTTCCGATATAATTGCTTACGTGCTGAATCATAGTGAGAATTAATCTCTGCCACATCACAACCAAGGGCAGGGGGAGAAAACTGGGATCGTCAGCCATGAGTCCAGAGCAAGAGTAGCTGAATTAGGAAGAAGGAAGCCACAATGAGGTCCCTCATCTGCACTTGGTTGTCCATAATAAAATCCAGTTTCACGGTTACTGATGTTGAAGGTACCATGCAGAGCACAAAGAAAAAGCAGCCTGTTTGGATGTATAGGCAAGGCACAATAGGGTATCATTTACAGGAAAATGTTGAAGAATATTTCTTTCTATGTGGAAGACAAGGTTCACAATAAGGATTTGGCTGTAATCAACATGTGTATTGCTGATATTTGTATATATTTGCCAAAATATAATATATCGTATTAAGACTTCTTTACCAACCTCTCTGCCTCAGATCTCCAGACTTTGTCATGGGGAAGGTTATCCAAAAAATATCATTCCTCTGCCATAACTGCCTGCTTAGAGAACACCTTTGAATGTTTTTATCCCTTGCTCCAGGTGTCTTAGAAGGGGTAACATCACATTTAATAGCAGACACCCCTGAGTGTGTGTACAGTACCTGCACCAGAATCAGTCATCCCAGGCTCCTTAACTGAATGATACATTGTGAAGTTCAGTGCATAATTTGAGCAACTAATGTATTAACCTTAGTTTTAAATCCATTTTCTTACTGATTCCTGGAATGCCATCTCTCTTCTTAGCTGTGGCTTTGCTTTGGTTTATTAATGACTTTTTTGCATGCTAGTGAGATTTTTTGGTTGGATTATTGATATTTTCCTTTGCTTGTCTAGTTTTAATTATGTAACCAAGCCACAGTCATGCTCTCACTCATTCCAAATTTGCCTGTTGCCACATTTTTTCCATTTTGCATGCATTGTACAGAATTGTATTAAACACTTCACTGATTTTAAAATCCTTACTTTAGCATTTAAAGGTTTTATGTATTCTTTCTTGCTGAGATTCAGCAGACTTATAAGATCATGAATTCATCTTTCCCCCCCTCCCTCCCCATCTTCATTTCAATTTAGTCTCTTACTATCAAATCTAAATCCCTTTAAGTTTTATACTTGGCCTTCAGAAAATATCCTCAAAAAATGCCGGGAGCATTGAGTCCTGATTAAGGACAACATTAGTTTTTCTTTTAAAATATAAATTCTCATACGCCGTGCTTGTGGGAGTGGAAATTGTCACAACAATGTAGTGGAATCTTCTGCTAAAATAGATTATTTGCACCATATCACAGTAGAAACATTAGTGCTACTGAACCAGATTTCAATAATAATAGTTCATCACATTTAATAAATCACCAGGCTAATTCAGTAATAAATCATGAAACTGACAGCCAGCTTCAGTTGCAGCACTTTCAAAAAGTATTGTGTATAAACATGGAACATCACATGTTTTGTGTCTCACAATATACCCAGTCCCTCTGCATGATCTCAGGTATCAAACACACATTGAATGCCAGGCATTAAGAACCCCTGCTCTGAAGAACCTTTCAATGCATCCTTCCTCTTAGTCTAGGTATAAATGATGTTCTTCAGATTTCTGTTATCTTTATGCACATTACATGACCTGCCAAATTTTCTTTTTTTTTTTCCCATCTCACTCCCTGTGGGTGATGCTACCAAAGGATGGTAGAGAAGAAATTAAACTTTATTCTAAATCTATTCAGCATGTACTCTCTCTTTGTTGGGATAGTGACTCAGGTTTTCAGGTCACATCAGGTGATTTGACCAAAGAAGATGAAATCTAAGGTACTACATGTCACAGAGGGGTATTCTGCCACCTACACCAGTTGTGGTGGAGAGGAGAAATTAATTGATGCGAGAGGATATTTTATAAAAATATATATATTTATTAACTTCAATATTTTCAACTCTCACCACCCCCAACCACTGAATTTTAATATTAATATTTGTTCTACATGGTTATGAAGACATTATGGGCATATATATCAAACATTAACTATTATAACAACTATCATACATTCAAAATATTAACAGAGAGAGTTTTCCCTGTGACTTAATGCCACTTGGGGTCAGTATATTGCTTGCCCAGCAAAGGTGGGCTGAAAGCTGTTTTTCTGCTCTATGGCAGAGGCATTAAAGTATTTACTTACAATTCTGATTAATCAATAATCACCCTCCAGGGCTACATCACAGCCTATGCCTAGTGTCCAATTCTTCAGGGTCTCTGCCTGTGGACTTTGAGGCTGGAATCCTCTGGTTTCAGGGGAAATGGTAGTCTCTGACCTTAATGCTGCTGATTTCTTCTGGATGCACTCTCCAGGGATAAGTAGGCAGGATCTCAGGTGAAGAGGCAGGATGCCGTGCTGTCTCAGCACGATGTAACTCTGGCTACTCAGGCCAATCGTGTGCAGACAAGTGGGTCTGCTCCTGGCAACTTGTGGCAATGGCGCACACCAGGTAATCATATACAGGCAGGCATAAGTGAGCTCTGCAAGTATGTATGCAGGCAGGCAAGCAAGCAATGTGGGAGAGCAAGCATATGAGCCTGTATATCCCTATTTATTAAATGTGGGCCAAGAATTAATGCCCATTGGCCACAAGAATGACCAGTCAGGTTGGCAGTCAGCCAAACCTTACCATAATAGGTGAAAGTCACTTGTTTGGACTTTCCAAATATGGGAATCATGTGGGCCTAGCACTAGGCAGGCACGAGCTGTGTGTGTGGGGGCTTACACAATCAGGTGTCCTGGGCAACTGACTTTATGGCACCAGGTCCGTTGTTCCCCTTTGTGCTCATTTAATATGTTTACCTCTGGTGTGAGCAGAGAGACATGTCCAAGCAGGGCAAGGCATAAATATGCCTATTTTTGTGCCTACTGGCCCTCCACAACAATACATTCCTGTCAGTCTGGCACTGGTGATTAGAAATTATGGGTTTAGAAATTAATTGTAGTTCACTAAGTGGAATTTGGAACTTAAAAAGTAATTTTGCATTATAAAATCTTGCCTTTGACAACAGAGTACAAGACTGAAAAGCTTGCTTCCTTTGTTACTGAGAGCAAAGTCTTTTAAATTCACAAAGATTGGAGGGAAAGGTCAAAAAATGGAACAAAAACTCCCAAAGTATGTGATTTTCCCAGGAAAAGAGCATTTTTCATTCAACTCTTGAAATCATTTCCAATATGAAAGGAACTATGAAATTAACATACTGTTACATGTCACATCAATGACTGAAAAAATCAGTAAAAGACTTTGATCCTCCAGACTACATTTTCAAAGCAAAGAAATAAAACAAAACAAAAAGTCACTGCAAAACTTTATTCTAATGTTACTGCAAACAGTTTCTAAGTACATGGCTAGACTAGTAGTTCCCAGATAAAGATTAGGCAACCTCTGAAGTGCTCAGTGTTGTTTTTCTGTCAAATTTTCTTCTACTTTTTCTGATTTTAGTGAACAATGCTGTGTTCCAGCTAATAAACCACTATTTCATACAGATAGATAGATCCTTGTATGGAGTTTTCAAAAAATTAGTTTTGAGAGGTCACAAGGATCACTGTCATTAAAAAGGATTTTCTGGGTTCCCACCATTGCTGCCTTCAACCCCAAGGCATCCTGCAATTATAAACTCAAAATATCCCTAAGAATGTTATTTCATAGGTTCTGAACACCAAGGAGATGAAACAAATTGGAGCATTTACTACTTTCCTCAGTCAGTGCCTCACTTGACTTGCAGCCTACTGGATTTTTTCATGTCACTATGCAAAAAGCTTCTAGTGTGTGCTAGTTTGAAGCAAGCTGGAATGATTTGGTGAAATAATGAGCAGTGAAGAAGTAAACATGGTTGTGTCTCTTCGCTCACAGTCCCGCTGAGAGTTCTGGGAAGAAGAAGGAAAACATTTGATAATATTCTCCATTTTGTCTTTCATTCTGCCTTTGCCTTCAGACCTAGTCACATCTCCTTAACCCCACTGTCACTAACCTTCCTTCTTAACCTCTTGGCTGCACCTCTATTCTTCCTGGGAACTGGGGTAAGGTTGAGAGGGGCTGGGGAAGGTGTTGGGGTGGTTTGAGAGCCCCTCCTAGGGACTCAGGTTTCTGGGAGGGGAGTTGTGCTTCTGTATTGTTTATCCTTTGTGTATTTCTGTATATAACCGTATATATTGTAAATAGTTGCCTGTATATTTGCTGCTGTAAAATAAATAGCTTCATTTATATTCCTGGAGTCCCGTCTGAGTTAGCTGGGGCAATTCCAAAAGTGTGTATGGGGAGGGAAAGAGCCCAAACCATCACATAGTGGCATGGAAAGCAGGGTAATTGCATGAACCTCCCCATCACCACACCAGCTCAGCCTTGAGTACTCCATACATACTCCTCTGCAGAACAGAAATGGCACTGACTTTACAAAGTACAGCAGAATTTCCCCATACAAAAGCCTATGAAGACATTCCTCCCATCTTCCCATCTTGTTCCACAATTACTGCAGAACACTTCTAAGATCTCTATTCAGCAAAACATATAAACACACCTCTAAATAAAAGCACCAAGACAAGTTTCTTGCAGTGAGTAAGGTGGATAAGGCAGTTCTGAGCTTTACCCATTGAGGCTATCAGCTGTTGACAGGTGATGTATGAAAATTGGAGCATGAAAATTATGGGCTATTTTGCCTAGTTTGTTGGAAGGAAAATGTAATGGTTTAGCACAAGGGCTAACCAGCCTGCTCCTCCAACACAAAAGTGACACACACAAACTCAGGATTAAGACAAAAGAAAAAGAGAGAAAACCAGGAGAGAATAGTAGATGAGTAGATTGACTGAGCAAAATCAGATATACATAGTACAAAATGTGTAAGTACCTTGTCCCATTTGCAGAGAAAGCATGGTCCAAAGCATTAGCAAGCCTAAGCAAGTGAGACAAAAGACCAAGCCAGAAAACTGCTCCCCATTCCCTCCTTGTCCTGCTGCCCTCCCAGCAGAACAGACCAGCATCCAAGACCCTGGAACCCAGTAGCAGCAACCAGAACAGGAAGCCTCCCATATTACAATCTGAACTTCAAGCCCCATAGTACTTTGCTCCAGTTAGCACTCTCATGTTTTAAGCTGGATACTGCTGCATCCTATGAACAACAGCAGTAGATTCAACTTGGTCCATGACAGGCAATGTATATATTAACTTTCTTATGATTATTTTGTGTATTCTCAGCTTCTGATGATGAAATTATGCGTTGGACATCTTTATCTGTCAAAACGTCAATATTTCATAAGCAGATGGTATCCTCAGCAAAACATTGCTGTATCCAGATATGCACTCAGTAAAAACTTCATGTTCATGGCTACACAAGGTTCCAAAAGCCATAAGATAGATTTATTAGGGACAGCTTCATTATCTCATTACTACATCCAGTAATTGTACAGCTTCAATAATCAGGAGAAATTGATTTTTTTTCTGGGATTTTTTTGTTGTTTTGATTTTTTTCCACTCCTGATATCTGCAGCACTGCCACAACCAATGGCATGCATTCAGAAGTTTATTTATTTATGCACATAGCTTGCATATCTCAGGGCTAGATGTATAAATTTTTCAGAGCTGACATGCTCTTCAGGAGAAAAAAAGCTCCTCCTCTGAATTATTCTGTTCACTCTGCAGCTAACCACTGCTACCCCTTGTTTGCCTGCTCATTACTGTGACTGAAAATGAGTTTGTCAGGAGAAATATAATTTAAAGAATGAGAACATATAGAGGGCATCTTGATAACTCAACAAATACACTATAAAAAAAAAAAATCAGAGGTAAACCTTTTTGTGCTAGCCTTCCTTTAAAAAGTGGTATTGTTCAAAGCTTTGGTGGTGTCATGGAGGGCCCGTAGGCTTGAAAATAGGCTTATTTATGCCTTGCTTGGACATGTTTTTCTGACTGCACCAGAGGTAAACACATAAGCGAACACAAAGGGGCATAACAAACCTGGTGCCATAAAGTCTGGCCTGCCCAGGACCCCTGATTGTGTAAACATGGTTGTGTAAGCCCATGCAACCAGCTCATGCTTACCGAGTGCTTGGCCCATGCTATCCCCATATTTGGAAGGTTTAGTCCTGTGGCTTTTCTGTATTATGGTATGGTTGGCTAACTGCCAAACCGGATTGGTCATTCTAGTGTCCAAAGGGCCATTAATCTCAGCCCACATTTGATAAATAGAGGTAAACAATGTGCTCAGGCTCCCTTGCTCGCTCAATCTCATTATCCTGCTTAGACTCACCAGCACTGCTTCTTGCCTATGCCTGCCTGTATGCCCACCCACAATGCATATGCCTTTACGGAGCTTAGTCTCCCAGCCAGCTGTGCACCCTATTGCACTCCCGCTGCCATATTATTGCCTGGTGTGCACCACTGTGCTGAGACTGTACAGCATCGTACTCCTTCTGCACCTGAGGTCCTGCCTAAGAATCCTTGGACAGAGCGTCCAGAAGAAGCCAGAAGACAAGGGCAGAGATTGCATCCTTTGCCAGGAGAACAAGGTCAGAGACTATCCTTTCCTCAGAAGCTGGGAAGATTCTCCTTTCCCCTGAAGCCAGGAGGATTCCAGCCTCAAAGTCCGTGGGCAAAGAGTCCCCTGAAGACTGGACACTTGTGTAGGGTGTGATATAGCCCTGAAGGGTGGTGGATTATTAATAAATATTTGAAAGTAAATGTTTTAATGCCTCTGTAATTTCTATTGTCTCCTGCTATTGCAGAAAGCTTTAGCCCACTTGCTGGGCAAGCAGCACATTGACCCCAAGTGGTATTTGCCATGGGGAAAGGCCTCTCTCTATTTATAGTTTGAATTGTTTGCTAGTTGTTAATAAGTTATAGTTTGATATTATTCCTAGAATGACTTTCTTTCATAACTGTGTAAGAACAAATACAGTGGTTGGGGGTGGCAAGAGTTCAGAATATTAATGTTAATCAATATATATTTTTATAGAATATCATCTTGCACCAATTAATTTCTCCCCTCCACCACAATTGGCGTAGGCAGCAGAATACCCCTTCACGACAGGTGGAAAAAATTAGAATAGTTTTTACAGGAATGCTCTGGAAGTTGTTTTGCCTTACCATACACGGGCTTTCCTTTTGTGTAAAGAAAAAAGGATCATCAGAATAATCACTTCTAAAGAGGCTCATTCTTTAATAATTTTAACCTGCTCCAATCCTGAAGTGTGGGTAAAGTATTTTACTATTTAGAAAAATGTCAAAGTCCTATCACAAATTCTAGCAAATCAAAACCTCTGTGAGCCTTGTACATATGTGTGGTGGAAAAGGGGAAATGTGATAGCAGATCATGCTCTGAACAAATTTCTTCTGCCCAATGTAACACCTTAAATGTTTTTACCATTTTGTAATATAATTATTCTCTTCTCCATAACAAAATGGCTCTAACAAACAGGCCCATAGACAGCTGGCAGTGGGTCTCACTAACCACCTGCAATTCTAGCTCTTCCTTTAGGAAAGTGATAGCACCAAACCAAATGCAAACAAATAACAATGTAAAAGGAGCTGGTCCCATGAGCAGAAAACAGAGATGTCATCGTCTTAGGACATGAGTTTTATCCAAAGCAGCAAAACTCTTTCTACAGCTGAAATCAAATAGCTTGGATCATTTTTTTTTTATTCTCAGACATGCTGAGGAACAAGTAGTGCACCCTGTGCTCCAACAAAAGGCTGATGGGTATGACTGTGTCAGCCTGAGTTGACTTTGTCTTTCTACATTTCTGCTGCCAATTTCATGCCTGACCAGACAAAACAACAGACTTTTTTTTTTTTTTTCAAGATAAAGCAAATCAATAAACAGACAACAAGTTAAGAGGAAAATATGCCCTAAATGACACCTCCTTTTCCTCTGGCTTCATTATTCTAGTACTACTCATCAGCTCTCTGTGACTGTAATGTTGCTTGTCTTGCAAATAAATTTTAAAATTCTTCAGGTTACGACCTTCCTTTCCATCACTTCATAAAAATATCAGCCAGATTACCAGCACTACAAAAATACAACAAAATAATTATAATGGCTGCTAATAATAATTAAAATTTCATATCCTCTCAAGACATGAGATCAGGAGATATTCACAGCTTCCCAGTTTGACTCAGAAGGGACAAAGGGAAGATGTAGCAATACTGAAAAGCCAGGCAAAGACCCATGATTGGGAAAAAAAAAAAAAAAAAAGAACAACAACAATAAGGAAAACAAAACCAAAGATGAGTTCCAGAAATCACTGGAGAACTCCAGCTTTTGAAGTTCCTTGCATGCACTCACAGCAAGCAGCCCATGACAGCTGCTGCCATGTGTTTGATAGCCTCCGGGCTCCAGTTCTGTCATTTACCAAGCCATCCTGTCATCAGTAAGCACAGAAAGAGAGTTTGTGTTATCCCAGGTCCCATATTCCTTCCTCAGAAAGTCAAAGCCTAGATCAGAGCTTTTTCAGACACAAATATGAAGAAACAGACACACTGTCAAAGCAGTATTCTGGGCTTTCCCCCTTGCTTTGCTGATGCAAAGAATAGGGCAAACATTTTCAGATGAAAACATTTTTAGTTGAGAAAATGGAAGGGGTGTGGTTTTTTGAAAAATCAACTTAAAGTGCAGATTCTGCAACTCAGAGATATTAAGTGAATTATTTATTTTTACTAAGTTGCTCAAGTTTGAAAAGGAAAGGAAAAAAAAGTGGAAAATTATACTCTAAGGTTTTGTAAATATCTTTATGCCTTATCTGTATTGCTAGACTAAGTGGCTGCTAACAGATATAGAATTACATTTGCACTCTAAAAGTATCCTCATACCTCATTGACTGGCTTCTATTTCATACAGGGATGTGGTCAGAGTTTTATGACTTTATTGCTTGTCTAAATGTGCACCTTCCCCCTTCTACCTTTAAAACTCAGTGATGTCAGCAAGAGATGAGTGATTATTAGAGGTTTTTTTAAAATTTTGTTTGGAGAATGCTTGTCTTTTTTTTTTTTCATCATTGTTGTTGGGGGTATGGTGGTAGTGCTTGTTTTGTTGTTGCTGTTTTGTTGTTGTTTAGTTTGGAGTATCTTTATTTTATTTTCCTTCCAAACAATAATTGTTCTGTAAGTCAGAAAGCTTCCTGGAAGGCAGATGTAATTTCAAATATCTGGGAGACAGACAGAAAATAAGTCCTCTTTTCCATCCATCAAAGAAATAGCCACTGAACACTTTCTTGTATGTGTTTCACTGGTGGCATAAATACTTTTCGTAACTGAGATTTTTGTTTTTATAATTTTCATACTAAACCTATTTTATATTTAGCAGTCACACACTTCCAGATAATCTTAGTATAAGGAAACAACTGAATTTCTAGTGCAATTAAAATACCAAAGTTGGTGGTACAGGAGTTACAAACAAAATCCAAATAGTGTAATTCCCACTACAAGTTCTGAAAAACATCCTCTCTAAACCCCATATATTTTCACTGCATTAAAAATGTTAGTAAAGTTCTATTACTGTAAGACTTTGGTTTGTAGGTTTTCCTGGTAGGGCATAAATCCTGCCAGGCCAGTTTAGCCCCTGCTGTCCTCCTGTTGCAGGTCCAGGGAGTCAGATGAGCCCCTTGTTGGCTAGGGGCTTAGCATCAGGTGTCTTGTGCTACCCCTCAACATGCCTGTGTGGTCAAACGATGCAAAAAGCTTTACATTCATTGGCCAGAACAATGGTGCTAATGTCTATTGGCCAGTTTGATTTTCAAAACATATTTAAAGGGGGATGATTTAGAAACTGTGTCTTTCTGCAGTGAGCCTTTCTGCCTTTCCTCATTTGTGGCCCGTTAACTGGGAATCAAGCCAGCCACGTGTATGTAGCTTGCCCTAGTAGCTCAGCAGCAGCATCTCTTCTCTCCTTCCCTCTGCCTGGAATATATTGTGTTTTACCTTGGGATCATTATCATGAGTTTGAAAGCATCTTTGGTACAGGGGACTTATTCAGAGACCAAAAAGCATTGTAAGTACATATGCTGGAGTTAATGCCAAGACTCCATAAGCATAATTAGATCTTTTTCTTGTTTTCACATTACTATTTTCCAAGTTCTGATTGGTTAAACTGTTTAATTCTGTGCAACTACTTCCTGTTGACCAAAAATCCAAAGAATCTCAGGAAAGTTACACAATCATTGAATATTAATGATATTAATATTCATACAGAAGTTAATACTCATAATCCATAACTGATTATTAATTTCCAATACATAGGTTGTTAAGAAATATGTGTACATGTATAAACAACCCCAGTGGTGTAAATCATGTAAGTATAACATTAACCAAACTGGGAAGTATATAGTCAGCAATATTTCACTGAACGCATAAGAAAGGACATTTTCCAGGCAAAACAAATAATTTTTTTTCAATGTATTTCTGTGTGTATCTAAGGAATCATAAAATTAATAAAAAGTGAGCAGAGTGTCTACAGGCTTTTTGTCCCCATTAAAAATGTTTCATAGACTTTTTGTTATGACCAAAGCAGCAGTTATTAAACAATTACAATTTAATTTTGTACTTTCAAGAGGAGTACTTATGGACAAAGCTGGTGTGCTGCTGAACTCTTGTTAGCTTTACTGAAGTGTGCATGTGTAATATATATTTGCTGTAAAACAGTACTGCTAAATTAAACAGGTGGGAAAGAGCTGAAAAGAGGGAAAGAGAAAAAGTCTAACATAGCTTTAAATGTTGTCAAAGCTTTATAAAAAGTCTGTCCATATATATCACAAAATACGTAATGTTTTTGGCTGTACTAAATTTTGTGTTGCTAAAGGCAGATTTCAGTAAAAAGTTGAACCTTCTCTTAGTAGAAACTGAATTATGATATTCCACCTTATGCTGCTATTTCATCAAGGTGCCGCAGATACTTTCTAGAATATGAAATACAGAATGTTAAGATCTTTTTGATTTGCTGAACCCTTAGTTTTCCTCCAAACTTCCTTAATTACCTTTATTTTCCCCCCAGGCTTCCAATTTCTAATTCCCAGTCAAGGTACAAACTCATGAAGAAAATGTTCACGAAAGACAGGATAGTATCCTTCCCAGCCATGACTTTGTTTACTGTTTTTTTCTCCTAATTTCTTTTTCTCCTTTCTTATAAACATGACAGATTCCTACAAATTCTTGAAGCTGTACACAGTACTTCTCTGGCATATGTTTTGGCAATTGGCCCATGCCACACTAAAGCTATGGATCTACCAGTCTTGTCCTCTGTACTGATCTTTCCATCCTTTCTTTTCTCTGGATAGGGAAGGAAATATCATCGGACTGCGTATAAAGAGAACCCACAAAGGATTACAGTCTTGAGAAGGTGTGGTGGAGGGGCTGCAGCCCCAAAAATAGAGGCCTCCCTATGCCTCTGCATGCCTGGACATGTTTTTCTGCCAGGACCCATGGTAGTAAACAGGTTGTGTAACACACACACCCCCAGTCCGTGCATCCCTGGGGTCTGCCCAGGTGATCCCCATATTTGGGAGGGTCCAGTCAAACAGCTCCTACCTATTAAGGTAAGGTTTGACTTACTGCCAACCTGATTGGTCACTTTAGATGGCCAAAAGGGCTACGAATCTTGGCCCACAGTCTATAAAGAGGGGTGCAAAGGTGCACCATGTGTTCAGATTGTTCAGAGTGGTCAGACCTGTTCAGATTCAGCTCTCTGACCCTGCCTGAAGCTCTCTGATCCACATTGCAGCTCTGACCTGCACCCAAAGCGCTCAGTCACTCACACCCACATGCTCGGAAATCAAAGCACTGCTCCAATGCGCATAGAGGCTTAGACCTCTAACTTTGATCTCAAGATGCAGTTAACTGTCTGCATACCTTTAGAAGCAGAGCACATTCACGCCTGCATCTCATACATATGGGGAGCCAATAGCCCCCTAAGCCTAGAGCCAGCTGTGCATACTGGCCTGATATTTTGATTTATTTATGGAGCTCAGACTCCTAATTTAGCCTGGAGAGCCAGGACAGCAGACCTCAGAATTGTCTGCACCCACAAACACAGCCTGCTAGCTGTGAAAGGACCATGCCAGAAGCTGCGTGGACAAATCCTCCTCCTGTTCCTGGAATCCTGCCAGCTGATCATCCCTGGACATGCAGCATCCAGAAAAACAGCAGCATCGAGACAGAGACCACCTCACACCAGGAGAAAAGGTTAGAGAAAACCTGTTTACCCCAGAGACTGGGAACATTTATTATTTCCTCACAAGCTGGGAAGATTCCAGCCCCACAAAGTCCAAACATTGGGCACAGGCTGCAATACAACCCGGGAGGGTGATTAATAATTAAGGGCAACACATTTAAGCAAGCTTTGATTCCTCTGTAATATAAGGTAGCTCTGCCTTAGAGCAGACACAGTTTCAGCCCCTGCTAGGCAAACAGAATAGTTCTTAAACAGGCGTTAAGCCTGAGGGAAATCTCTCTGTGTCTATAGTTGATAATTTGGTAGTTAATATTCAAATCCCTGTACATATATCATATCCTAATTGTTTTCATAACTTTGCACTAGAACTTATTACACGGTGGTTGGGGGTGGCACGAGTTCGTAAACATTAATTTTAATAAATATATATTTTTAAAATTAATACCACCTCAAATTAATTTCTCACCTCCCCCTAATAAGGGAGGAATAGAGAAACCCACTCCGCAACAGAAGGGCAGATTTTCCCCCAGAAAGAGAGGAACAGACAAGTGATAAGATTATGTGGATGGCAGCATCACAGTCACAAGCAGTCATTAACAGACATTAAAAGAACATATTTTACCTAGTCTCTTTGAGACCAAAGCACTCTCTCAAGACAGCAGACATAAACATGAGGCTGCTGAGAAATAGCAGGTTATAGAGCATACTGGAATGGACCTCTCTATTCCCATTAGATTATTCTCCTTTATGCAATAACAACCCACAGTTTTTTGGGTTGGTTTTGGTTTTGTTTTTTTTTTTTTGGAGATGCTGGAAAGAGGGAAAAGTTAAGAGGAGTAGCATAACACCAGAAAGGTAAAAAAATACTCATAAAAGTTTCCTGCAAGTCTGGAAAATAAGTTGTGATTGCGGGATTCACAGAGCTCTTTCCGCTTAAACTAGCTAAGAAGAGTAAAAGGTCACATGGTTCATATACGTAAGTATAGTCACATAGAGGAAGTGTGGTGAATAAAGAACACTTTACTCTTTTGGTGAAAAGCACGACCAGAGACTGGAAACTGAAATTGGATAAGAAATAGTGAGAGATTTGCTACATGCATGCTTGACAAGAGATAGATTTAGAAACTCTTAAGGAAAAGCATGGCGTGCTCATCACCACTTTAAAGCTGTGATTTGATTGTCTTTCCTTAACCAAATCCTTATGCTCTGAAATTTTCTGTTACAAAGAGAACTGGACAGAATCTAATATCCTGTGATATAAGAGCCCAGACATATAGATCTCAGTCTTTTCTAGCCTAGGCAAATCAGGGATACATTTCAAGGAGGAGTACATTAAGTATTGGAATTATACAATTTCACTCTTACAGGATACAATAATCTAAGGTGCCATGTATAGATTTTTTTTAAAAAAACTATTGATGAGGATGATAAAGTGACAGAACTAGAGCACTCTCTCATGGTTTTTGACATAAAGGTACATCAATAATTAGGTTGTAAAATGCGAAAGCTATAAAAGGTACTCCTGATTTCCACACACACAAAAAAAAACTTCAGGGATGCACTACTTCTGAATCACTCTTATATGGCAACTACATGAAGAGGAGCAGCTGTTTAACACAGTGAGAAAAAGAAAAAACTCTCACTTCATGAAAAAAATAAGAACAGTATATCCAGCTGAAAATGGAGTGGGAATATAAATAAAGAGAATGGAGACACAAGTTGGATAAATCTGTTACTAAGAAATGAGTTGAGAATTTTCAGCCTTTTTTATTTTTTCTCCCATGGAATACTGGAGATGAAGAATCATCTAAATGATTTAGATTGCCTCCAAGCTATGTATGGAGAGCACTATTTTAAAAAGCCTGGGACTGTATTCTGGGATTTTATCAAAAGGACAAAATAAAATCTATTTCTCTGTCTGGTAGTTCATAAGCAGCAGTCCATATTCAGGGCCATTACCTGTGACCTGATGATTTATTAGCGATCGCCGTGAGAATGCTGGAGACCTGCTAAGGGTTTACAATATGATGTTGAGCTACCTGCTGCACCCACATCCCTTACCCTGGGTTCCATATAACCAGGAGCAGGTGTTGATCTGTTGGAAGGTAGGAGAGTCCTGCAGAGGGACCTAGACAGGCTGGATAGGTGGGCAGAGGCCAATGGGATGACATTTAACAAGGCCAAGTGCAGGGCTCTGCACTTTGGCCACAACAACCCCAAGCAGCACTGCAGGCTGGGGACAGAGTGGCTGGAGAGCAGCCAGGAGGAAAGGAACCTGGGGGTAATGATAGACAGTAGGCTGAAGATGAGCCAGCAGTGTGCCCAGGTGGCCAAGAGAGCCAATGGCATCCTGGCCTGTATCAGGAACAGTGTGGCCAGTAGGACAAGGGAGGTTATTCTTCCCCTGTACTCAGCACTGGTCAGGCCACACCTTGAGTACTGTGTCCAGTTCTGGGCCCCTCAATTCAAGAGAGATGTTGAGGTGCTGGAGCGTGTCCAGAGAAGGGCAACAAAGCTGGTGAAGGGTCTGGAGCACAAACCCTATGAGAAGAGGCTGAGGGAGCTGGGGTTGTTTAGCCTAGAGAAGAGGAATGGTCTCATTGCTGTCTACAACTACCTGAAGGGAGGTTGTAGCCAGGTGGGGGGTGGCCTCTTCTCCCAGGCAACCAGCAACAGAACAAGGGGACACAGTCTCAAGTTGTGCCGGGGAAAGTATAGGCTGGATGTTAGGAGGAAGTTCTTCCCAGAGAGAGTGATTGGCATTGGAATGGGCTGCCCAGGGAGGTGGTGGAGGCACCGTCCCTGGAGGTTTTCAAGGAAGGACTGGCTGAGGCGTAGTGCCATGGTCCAGTTGACTGGCTAGGGCTGGGGGATAGGTTGGACTGGATGATCTTTGAGGTCTCTTCCAACCTGGTTGATTCTATTCTATTCTATTCTATCCTTCCATTTCTGCCTTAGCATTATTCTTCACTGTGCTAGTTTGAAGCAAG
Organism: Pogoniulus pusillus; assembly: GCF_015220805.1. NCBI lineage: Eukaryota > Metazoa > Chordata > Aves > Piciformes > Lybiidae > Pogoniulus > Pogoniulus pusillus. The sequence continues at coordinate 18,789,236 of NC_087265.1, forward strand.
CTAGAATGTTTTGGTACAAGAACTAGATAACGGGCAGTGAAATGAAAACAATTGATGTCAACTTCTCTCACAGACACGCTGAGAACTCTGGGAAGAAGAAAGACTTTTTCTCCATTTTGTTTTTCACTCTTACTTTTGCCTTAGACCTGGTCACATCTCATTAACCCTGCTCCTACTAACCTTGCTCCCTAACCTCTTGGCTGCACCTCTTTTCTTCCTGAGAACTGGGGTAAGGTTGAGAGGGCCGGGGGGAGGTGTTGGGGTGGTTTGAGAGCCCCTCCTGGGGACTCAGGTTTCTGGGAGGGGAGTTGTGCTTTTGTATTGTTTATCCTTTGTATATTTCTGTATATAATTGTATATAACTGTATATATTGTAAATAGCTGCTTGTAAATTCTGCTAGCTGTAAATAAATTGCTTCATCTATATTCCCAGGGTCCGTCTGAGTTAGCTGGGGCAAATACAAAGTGTGGGAGGGGCGGGGTAACCCCCAAACCATCACATTCACTGTCACAAATCTGAGTGGCTGAGCCAGTCAGGGTCTGTGCCTGAGGTTCTGAGCACTTTGTTTACCTGTGCACCCCAATTTATCAAATGTGGGCCAAGATTAATGGTCCTTTTGGCCACTGGAATGACCAATCAGGTTGGCGGTCAGCCAAACCTTACCATAATAGGCAAATGCCACTTGCTTGGACTTTCCCAAATATGGGGATCACATGGGCTTACCCCAGGGAGACCCAAGCTGGGTGTGTGGGGGCTTACACAACCAGAGGTCATGGCAGAAAAACATGTTCAGGCAGGCAAGGCATAAATAAGCCTCTTTGCGGGCCTACAGGTCCTTCACAACAGGAGGTAGGATGAGAGAGAGAAATAACAGGAAGTTCCTCTGTTTTTATAGGGGGTTAGGCAGGAAGTGGAAGTGGGCTAACCACCACAGCTGGTGACCCAGGGTCAAGACCACTACTCCAGGAGTGTTAACCCTTTACACCTACCTAGCACAATCTACTAGCACAGATCATTTATTCCCCAAAATATCTGTACCTTGAATGTCCCGGCACACATTCTCAGAGTGATTCCACATATCAGATGCATTACCAAACTCAGTAAAGTTTCCAGCAGAATCCACGAAATATACATACAATCACACAATGAAGCCTTTAAAATAGTTGAATACGATATCAATTACTATGCAGACTACATGATACATTATGAATTTATAGATATCTAGCTAAAAAACAGCCTTCCAAATGTCTGAATTATTACAACTCTTATAACATCGATTTTAAAATTCCAAATCTTACCTAAAATAATTATTTTGTACATGGCCCCGCATTGAGATTCCAAATTAATTGTCTCAGTTCTAGTTGAAGTTTCTGTGATGGTTTGGGTGTTCCCCGCCCCCCCCACACTTTAGAAATCACCCACAGTAGTCTCAGCCGGCTCTGGGAACATAAATGAAGCTATTTGTTTACAACTAGCACAATATACAAGCAGATATTTATAGTATATACAATTATATGCAGAAATAGACAAGGTAAAAAGTAATACAGAATCACAACTCCCCTCCCAGAAACCTGAATCCCCAGGAGGGACTCTCAACCACCCCTGCACCTTCCCCCTGCCCCTCTCAACCTTACCCCAGTCCCAAGGAAGAATAGAGGTTCAGCCAAGAGGTTAAGAAGCAAAGGCGAATGGAGGGTGTGTTAGAGAGATGTAGCTCAGTCAGAAGCCCAAGGCAGAGTGTGAGACAAAACGGCGAGAGTGTTATCTAATGTTTTCCTTTCTTCTTCAGCAAGACTGTGAGTGAAGTAGACATCACCATTGTTTTCCTTTCACAGCCTATGATCTCGTTTTCACCAAAACATTCTAGCTAGCTTCAAACTAGCACAGTTTCCCAGAGACTCAAAATATATATAGCTAAGAGAACCAATACAATTATAGGATGCCTTCCCCACTCCATTCTTTTGGAAATGAATTAGATTTAGAGAGGAAAAGGTAGGACAAATCCAAATAAATAGTCTCACTTCGATTTGGAAGTTAAAAAACCCCCCAACTTTAACAATAAATAGAAAGTAGGTAAGGTAGGGGAGTTACAAAGAGGTATAGGGAAGGTAATGAAAAAACAAGGTCCAAAATATATATATACAACCAGATTGACGGTGATGGATGTAGGTTGACTTTCAGGATTTGCCCACCGTGTGGAAGGATGACCACATGGTAAGACGGGAGCGGGAGCAGCAAAAAGGTGGTAGGAAACAGGCAAGCATGGCAAGAGAGCAAAGAACACAGGAAATTCCTCTGTTTTTTTATAGAGGGCTTGACAGGAAGCAGGAGTGAATTAACTACTACACCTGGGGCATACTTATTACGGAGGGCTTGAAGGCCCAAGAATAGGCTTATTTATGCCTTGCCTCTGCCCAAACATGTTTTTCTGCCCAAACCAGAGGTAAACACATTAAACGGACAAAAGGGGAACAATAGGCCTGATGCCACAATGTCTGGCCTGCCCAGGGTCCAGGTTGTATAATGTGGTTGTAAACATGTGAGCTCATGCTTGCTGGGTGCTAAGCCTGTGTGTTTACCATATTTGGGATGTCCAAGCCTGAGGCTTTCATCTATTATGGTATTGTTTGTCTGACTGCCAAACAATGATTGGTCATTGTGGTGTTCAAAGGGCCATTAATCTCAGCCCACATTTAATAAGCAGAGGCACAGAAGTAAACAACACGCTCCGACTTCCCTGCATTAGTCATGCTCACTTGCTCACGTTCGGGCTCACTTGCTCATTATTAGGCTTAGGCTCACCAGCACTGCTTATGCCTATTTGCTTTGGTGCTATTACAGAGACAGTATCTCCCATAGTCTCCCAGCCAGCTGTGCACACTTGAACGCCACTGCGGTGAGTTATCAGGACCAGATCCCATATTGCCTGCCTCTACCTACAGAGCTCAGGCTCCCGTGCAATCGGGCACTCTATTATATGCCCACTGCCTTATTATTGCCTGGTAAGCGTGCCACTGCCGCCGAGTTAACCAGGAGCAGACTCTCACTTGTCTGCACGTGATTGGCCTGCTAGCCAGTGTGAGACCGTGCTCAGACTGCATGGCATCATACTCCCTCTGCATCTGAGGCCCTGCCAACAGTCCCTGAACAAAGCGTCCAGAAGAAGCCAGAAGACACAGGCAGAGATTGCATCCTTCGCCAGGAGAATAAAGTCAGAGACTCTCCTTCCCCAGAAGCCAGGAAGATTCTCTTTTACCCTGAAGCCAGGAGCATTTCAGCCTCAAAGTCCATGGGCAAAGACTCCCCTGAAGTTTGGACACTACTAATAGGCTGTGACATAGCCCCAGAGGGTAATAGATAATTAATAAGAATTTGTAAGTAAATGCTTTAATGCCTCTGTAATTTCTATTGCCTCCTGCCATAAAGCAGAAAGAGCTTTTCAGCCCACCTGCTGGGCAAATAGTATATAGACCCCAAGCGGCATTAAGCTGCGGGGAAATTCGTCTCTCTGTTTATAGTTTGAACTGTTTGCTAGTTGTTAATAAGTTATGGTTGGATATTAATCCTAGAATGTCTTTCTTAACTGTGTAAGATCCTTTTAATATGAAAATACAGTGGTTGGGGGTGGTGAGAATTCAGAATATTGAATATAGTAAATAAATATTTTTATAGAATATTATCTCACACCAATTAATTTCTCCCCTCCACCAAAATCAACATAGGTGGCAGAATACCCCTCCATGACAATACTGCACCAGTATATCAGCAAGGCAAGTTGGCAAAGACCAAGTCTGTATTCAAATCCTTGCTTACAGAAGAAAAATAAAAGTGTAGTTACTCTGTCATGGCGACTTCCTACAGCAGACATCTGCTGAAATTAAATAATTCTCACCAACATAAAGAAGCCTTAGTGTGCAAGCTGATGTTGCAAATCAGAAGTTTCTGGATTAAAAGAACAGGTTCTCAGGATTTTTTCTTAAAAAAATTCTAATAGTTTCAAATACTTACACTTAGGTCATCTGTAGATGTTGTGGGAAGCATAACCCTGAAATCTCCTGATGTATGGGCTCCTTGTGAGAAAGAAATCAGCTTGAAACACAACAGCTTCATTAGGAACATAAATTAGCCTTTAAATCAGCTCTAAGATTAATTCTTACCCAATCAGAACTAAAAGTATTTCAGACCAACATATTAAACTCTACACACTTCCACAAGCCCAAGCTGTTCCACTTGAAGGGCAGTGAGTGGGTCTGTCTGCTCTGAATGGTCTGCCTGAGCAGCTGAGTGCCACTGCTGGTTTCAGCTCAGCCGAAGCACTCATCCACTCAGCTGCTTTAACTACCCAGTGATCCAATTATCATTGCTGTCTGCCACACAAATCTCTTCTTATTATAAAAGTCATTGGCTAATACAGATCTGCAGAGCTCAAAAAGACATATGTATTTTCAGTAGGACTTTTTTCTCCAGTTTCAAAAAAAAAAAAATTATATGGAAGTAGAACAGAGGTAGATGTTTGTATTACTATGTGGGCACAAATAACATTGAGTGCTGATTCCAATATCTAGCACTAATTACTTCCACCACCTTATCTAGAAATAATTAGTGAACATCCTTCTGGGATATAGTAACTTTGATACTTCTCTTTCCTGTAATAAAATTAGTCAGGTTTTACACCGATGTAACTGAGCAAAGGATTAACATCACTGTCTACAGTTTTAAAACTCATCTAGCCTGCTGAGTGAGCACAATTTTTCAGTGCAAGATATCTGAAACAGATTTCCTTGGGAATTACAGAGCATAAAACCTGAAGACACATACATGCTTAGCATTAAGACCAAGATTACACGCTTGCACTGATAATAGATAAGTAATAAAAAGAACAAAACACTCAGTTTAAAGACTATGGAATGAGCATGCATGTGGAGGGGGAACTCTATTTAGTGAAATGGCATTTTCAAAATAGCAAGCATTTCCCTCTCGTGCTCTGATGACTTTTCCCTGCTACTTGTTTCTTTGGTTCATTTTTAGTCTCCACCTGCTACTGAAGCAGTTGATAGATACAATCAATGAAGTCTTTAGGATCAGACTGGCAAGCCAGGAAATATAGGTTCCATCCCTTCTGCAGCCACCTACCTCTGTAGGCAACTGGTCTTCTCCAGTGCTGATCACAAGGAGCTGATACTGCCAGCCTTATCCAACTCCATCTTAGAAAGGTGCAGTTACAAGAAAATAGACTCAGAAGTAGGAAACACTAGAGCAAAACAACCTAGTCTGAAAAGGAATTCTATCAAACCTCTACCATTTCTGACTCTTAAGGCACCTATCTTGGTAGATGACCATTCATGTCATTGCCAGGTACTGCCCAGGTAACACAAAGAGCCACAAAATTAACCCTCTGCCTAAAACATAAGGTAACATCTCCAATTCGGGAAACATTTCAGTTTAAATTCTCAGATTAAAATAAGATATTTCAGTTTGCCATTGACCAGAGAGGAGATAGTGGTGATGCTGCTCCAGCCGTTAGCTTGGTGACTATTGCTGCTGTGTCCCAAGTTCCAACTCATCTTTCACCTTTGTGAGTTTGAGTCCACTCTTCCTGCATGCATGCTCCAACTACCAGCTTAAATGTGTTTTGGTTGAGCGTCTTCTTGTCTGTGCTTATCAAAGTAGTGTTGATTTTCTTGGAACTATGCAGATGGTTAAAATGAGTAGAAAGACGGGAAGATTTTTTATTAAGTTGAAGATAGAGTAGATCTGCACTGTTTCAGAGAGGCAGGCACCAGTAATTTACCATTATCAACAGTGAGTTCTGAAATCTGGGCAAATTATTTCTAGATTTCCATTCATGCCATTTGACAATCTCCACTCAATTATGCACAGAATAAATTCCACATCCTTCTACACTATGTATCACAAACCCACTAAGTTTCTTCTTCTAGCCATTCTCAAAGCATCCTTCCCTAAGACATATCAAGATGTGGCCTCTCTCCTTCTTTCAGTAAGTGGTGGCTTGCCAACACTCATCAGGGATTGAACTCAATGATGTACTTGGGTCCCTTCTAACCCCTAATATCCTGTGATCCAGCCAATTCGCAGTGCCTGGATTCAAATTCCCAAAATTATTAACCATTCCTAGATAACTGTTGTGAAGGGGTTTTGTCTGCGTTTTCAGGTAAGATATGTGTTGGAGAGATTCTTGCTAGCAGAGGACACAAAATGATAAACATGAGCAACCCGTGCTGGGAGTGTCCTTGAGTCCATCTTGAGAGTTAAGATACCAGACGCTGGGTAGCACCCCCCACATGCAGCTGCAGGGGGTGGAGTGCCAGCTGCATGTGGGCAGAGTTAGCCAGCCCCAGAGGCTGACCCTCAGATTGTTATGGTATACTAGCCTATCCATGTCGCACATGTAATCCTGTACCCTCTATATGTAACCAATCTTGGTGGAGCACGCCTATTGCAAGAATGCATATAAGTCTCTGCATCATGGAAATAAAGCAGACTATGACCATCTAACCATATTGGTGAACAAAGAGTCATTTTACCCAGATGCTCCACTGGCATGATGGCATCTGAACAGTGAATCAGGCATGTGGGTCAGACCGTGGCAGGCCAGCAGCGGGAAGACCGCATTCAAGAGAGCCGGGTTTGGCAAACGTGCCAACCACCCTGTGGATGTTTTCATATCGAAAAGTAATGTCAGCCAATGACACTGGATCGGAAGGCATTGCCCCGAAGAAGGGGAGCAATAGCTGGACGCTCAGAGCCGCAGCTGGGCACTCTGAGTGAAACAGGTAAGGCCGCTATGGAACCGGATGTGGCACTGTCCCCGCTGAAGTGCATATTCTCTATGAGAGACTGTTGTGGAGGCAGGAATTAATGTGTGGCTGAGTCGGGAATTTTATACAAAAATAGAGTTATTTTATTTTCCCAAAACCCACCCCCAAAACTATAAATACAAATATTAATTTAGTTTAATTAGCAGATTCAGTTGCTTGAGAATATCTACAAGGATACCATCGATAATCTGATTATTTTGGAAGTCAGAAGTTGGAAAAGGCTTTAGCTATTAATTAATAGCGTTTTTCTCACTAATAACGTTGAGCTAAAATAACTCAGGATCAGGCTGACTTCCTGGTGAAGTCTGTCCCTCTGTTCCTTTTCAGCAGTTGCAGGTAGACCATTAAGTGTCGTTAGGCTTACAAAGGGTGTCAATAGGTGAAGCAGTCTTTGAAGATCTCTCTGCATCCAGGCGAGGTGAGAGTGTGGGAACTCTCAGGCAGGCATGAACATCCCGGCAGGGATGAACTCCAAGGTGGGAACCCCCAAAGGCAGGAAGCCCTCCAATATTTATACCCTCTCTAGACAAGGGGCAGAGTTACCACTTCCTTAGGTGCAAAAAGGCACAGCTAATCCCAGCCCGATTCCAGTGCAGGCACTGCACGGGGCACTCCTCATGCGGGCAGGACCCCTTTGCTCACCCCCTTCATGCCCACAGGACAGGCAAGGTGGGGGGAACCAGGCGACTTTCCCTCTCCCCCGAAGTCACGGCAGAAGAGGAACCTAGTGGTATACAGGACTCCAGGACAGAGACATTCTGTCAGACATGAATAAGCTCCATGAGCTGAGCACATAGGAGGCTAGAGGACTTTGTGTATTGGGTCTAGCCAGAGCACTGGAGATGTGGAGACACACTTGGGACTGAGTTGCTGCTGACTGTAGAGCCATTAAAATCACTCAAATGCTCAATTCCAACTGGCAAGATGTAAATCATTGCCTTAGCAGACAAAAATCCCGCTGACAGGTGCAATGGCTGCAGCGCATTACAGGGAACTGCCCTGACCGGCATCCGTAATGGTGGCTGCCAATAGGCACTTAGCAGCAGAAGCTGTGAAAGCTTTTCAGTTTGAAAAAGTTTTTGGGACTGCCGAGGAGCAGCTCGACACTGCAGCGCATCTACCAAGTGCTGCGGAAAATCTACCGAGAGCTGCTGCGCCTCTTACCGCAATCGCCAGGGTCTGTTTATCATCTGAAATGCAGCCCCCTCACTGCACCACCACGTCCCCCCCAACAACAGCATGCCATGCAGGACAGAGACTTTTCACTCTTAAGCAGTAAAAGAAGAAACTCCTGAAGAGACAGAGGGATGAAAAGCAGAGAGAAAAAAGAGATGGCAGAGCGACCACGCCAGAGAAACCGGAAATCCCCCCACTTTCTACCGTGCGGCAAGCCGTCTTTGAATCCCCCCTTCTTCACCATCCCCCACACCAATGTAGCACGCCCCTCCCACCCCCAAGGAATGCACCTGCAGACGAGAAGATCCACGGCTACAGAGTTTCATAGAATCTCCAGAAATTAGAGGGCTAAATTCAGCCGGGATGGAGACTGTCGGCTTTTTGCCTTGTTTCTCTCGGTGTTGTGTTGTTTATGGGGTCTGAGGGGAGGTGCGGGAATGGATGCATTGGGGACAAAGATCAGTGGGAAAAATCTATGGGTCTGCCTGAGCTTGAGTTCTTTCAGAGTGTTAGGCTAATTTGCACTTGTAAGCAACGGGGTCTGATTACCATTTCAATGGCTCACACAGCCTTGTTAAATTGCCTAGCTACTGCCTTTTTTCTTTTTTTCCTTTTCGTTCTATGCCTTCTGTCTTGAGTGTGTCAGAAAAAACAGCAGTTTACAAGTTTTCAGAGTAGATCTAATACTGAGGTAAAGGTCAAGGAATATGAGGGAGAAGGAAGGAAAGAAACAACAGCCATCAGTGGACAAGCCGAACAGCCCAGGGGCTGGGCAAGCTGGAGGGCCGAGGACAAAAGCAGTGAAATTTGCTGCTGAGTATGCCTCCCCCTCCCCTCTCCACCTGTAGAGCTGCTTGCGGGGCCCATTCCCCCCCCACACACATCTCCTCCCTCACTCCTTATCTCTTTGCAGGTTTAGCTGGAGCAAGCAGACTCCTTGAAACTGTTTGAGCTGGAAAATTACTGAGGCCACAGTCAGACCTCAAAAGATTGACTTACACACAGACTTGACAATACTGCCAGATGTTAAAAAGTTTATGGATGATGTTCAGCGGATTCGAAAAATAGCAAGAATAACCAATGAAGACTTAGCACCATTGCTGCCTCTGTTGCAGGGCATGGATGCGCACAGACACATCTCCTCAACCACCCAACAGCAGTTGGCAGTCCAGCCGATAGCCAATGAATTCCTGACTGTGTATCCACCTGTCACATTACTGATTAATCCCTACTGCCTCTATATGTCAATAGGCAGCGACATCCTTTTGCACTCATTGCTCAGTGGCAAAAAGAGAAGGAAATTGCTAGGGATAGCAGAGATGCCAGTGCCACTGACAATGAGTGGAAAATCAAAGAATGGGTATTCTTGCCAACTCATCAAAGAACACCGTACAGACCCGTGCAAAGGCACTTGCTGAACTGATTAAAAGGGGTAGGTTTAGAGTCATTGAAATTGATGGAAAGGAGCCAGCTATGAGTTGTGTAGCACTGACCAGTGATCAGCTGGACTGGTGCCTCTACAACTCTGCACCATTACAGGACCCTGTTGGGGTTTACAGGGAAGATAAGCAACGCTTATCCAGCTGGAAGGACCTGGTAGGTAGTTAAAGACCTACAGTGGTTTAGAATTCCAAAATTAAGCCTCATACCTGTATCCGGACAGACAGTATACACAGATGCGGGAAGGAGGAAAAGGAAAGCAGCATGTACATGTGATAATTCTGAGTTTTGGTTTTTTTTTTCTGAGAATACCATGGTGTTATCTTCTTGAATTTTCTTTGCTTTTTCTTGATTTTCCTTCAGCTGATAGAATTTTAGGGTAAGATTAGATAAGGCTAAGGGTTTGTAATATGACAATTGTGGGATTTTAGAATATAGGGATATCGTGGGATGCTTTTTCTTTTTCTTTTTTTTTTTTTTTCTGCATATCTGGATATGATGGGGATCACAAAAAAAAAAAAAAGAGGGAGAAAATGGGATAGAGAGGAAAGTAGCATATCAGAATGAATTTTTTAAAAAAAATTTCTATAATTACATCATACAGACTTGGCCAATGGATCTGTTAGTCTAGGCAATGAGTATGCTTGCATTTGTTTTTGTATTTCTTTGTGTTTGATCACTTATCTTCACAGGTCTTCAAATAGAGAACAGCTTGATTATGACCAGCCTGTTTTCTAAAAGTGAGCAGAAGTCTTGCTCAGACAGCAGAATTATGGAAAGAACTTGAAAGGGGTACTGACATGATGATTATATATGTATGGATCATAAGGTTTGGATCATGGTTAACGAATTTGGGTATTTTCATGAGATTTGATAGCACCGGTTGTAAAGGCCATACCCACTCAATTGGCATAGATAGCAATGTGCTTACCTTTTTGCAAAGGGCCCTGCAAAAAGATAAGAAACACTGCCTTAATTTTTAAAACAAATAGAACTGTGGGAATAGGCCTAATAGAAAGCCTGAAAACAACATCTAGGGCATATCTTTGTATCATATATAGAAATTAGTAGTTCTTAAGCACAATAGACAGACGCAGCTCATAGCTAAGGAGAGTGATGAGAACATCGAGATTTCTGAGAACTATAGAGTGAATCCAGAACAATGGGAGTCTGAGGAGGAATACTAGACAACAGATACATCTGCAAATCTACAACATCGACTGCTACACAGAGCCAACAAAGATGTGGCAGACCTGCACTCTCCTGTGACTGTGATGTTCATCTGGACTTTTGGTCTTTTGAACACATAACTTACTGTCACTTGCAGAAAAAGCTTTTAGGATTGTTAGCTAAGCTTGGATTGTTATCTTTCCAAACTAATGCTACTATTGAAAGCTCTAACAGGTTTATTCTCTTTCTGATTTTAGCACTAAAGATTTGTAGCTGTATCATTTACCCCTTGTGGCAGTTTGGCTTCTATCCCGCCCCCCCACACACACTTTTTAGAAATGCCCCAGCTAACTCAGACGGGCTCTGGGAATATAAATTAAGCTATTTATTTACAGCTAGCACAATATACAAGCAGCTATTTACAATTTATACAGTTATATACAGAAATATACAAAGTAAAAATAATACAGAAGCACAACTCCCCTCCCAGAAACCGGAGTCCCCAGGAGGGGCTCTCAATCACCCCTGCACCTCCCCCTGCCCCTCTCAACCTTACCCCAATCCTGAGAAAGAAAAGAGGATCAGCCAAGAGGTTAAGGAGCAAGGTTAGTGGCAGTGAGGTTAAGGAGATGTAGCTTTGTCTAAAGCCAGAAGCAGAGTGAGAAAATGGCAAAAGTTATCTAATGTTTACCCTTCTTGTTACCATACATCTCAGTGAGACTGTGAGAGAAGTTGACATCACAATTTTTTTCCTTTTCACAGCTAAATTATCTACTTTCTCTCACCAAAACATTCTAGCCTGCTTCAAACTAGCACACCCCTGTGTTGAACAGCCTATGTAAAGTTGAAGATCAAACCCAGGTTGCTCAAAAGAAAGAGAGGGAAATGTTGGAGAGATTCTTGCTAGCAGAGGACACAAAATGATAAACATGAGCAACCCGTGCTGGGAGCGTCCTTGAGTCCATCTTGAGAGTTAAGATACCAGACGCTGGGTAGCAACCCCCCACATGCAGCTGCAGGGGGTGGAGTGCCAGCTGCATGTGGGCAGAGTTAGCCAGCCCCAGAGGCTGACCCTCAGATTGTTATGGTATACTGGCCTATCCATGTCGCACATGTAATCTTGTACCCTCTATATGTAACCAATCTTGGTGGAGCACGCCTATTGCAAGAATGCATATAAGTCTCTGCATCATGGAAATAAAAGCAGACTATGACCATCTAACCATATTGGTGAACAAAGAGTCATTTTACCCAGATGCTCCATCGGCAGATATGAGGCCTAATTTTTGAAAGGTTTTAAATAATTTAATAATATATACAAAGAGAATCCCCCCAAAACTTATATACAATTAATCCACACAAATTCTTTGTATGCGGTTTGTGAAATTATTTTACAGAATGTCTATTTACAGCAGAATTAAGGAATTTGGTAGAGGTGTGGAAAGGTTCTGGATAGAGAGTCTTGTGGCATAAAGTGCCACTGATAAAGTCACTGAAATTTCTTAGCTGCTCAAATCAAGAATATTCAGTTACTCACTAATTGGAGTCACAGCCTCTGTGATCCCAAATATGTGTAGTGAAAGCCACGTTTTTGATCCTCATCGATCTAAATAATTCAGTTCAGATATTGGGGTGCACTGTCTGAGAAGATTCTACAGGCATAATCGTGATGGGAGCGGTGACCGGCTAGAGCGGTGGTTGGCCAGGAGTGCCTTAGTCAATCGTCCCACTGGATCGGTGCAAAAGTACCGTGGGATGAAACCATATACAGCAGCAGTGGCCCCAGGTGACAAAGACTACATCCACTACATCAAAGACAGAAATTTAGCAAACATAAAAGTTACAGGATTTCTAACATCCAGATTGCCTCACTCTTAGCAAGGGAAATTTAACAGATCAGATTAGGTCATGAGATTATGCCTGGACTATTTCTTTCCTAATATTCCACTCCCCTCCAAATTGCTAAGCACAATTTCGCTGTTGTGAAAGGCCTGTAGGCCCAAGAATAGGCTTATTTATGCCTTGCCTGGACATGTTTTTCTGCCCAAAGCAGAGGTAAACACATTAAATGGATAAAAGGGGCACAACAGACCTGGTGCCACAAAGTCTGGCCTGCCAGGACCCCTGGTTGTAAACATGTTGTGTAAGCCCCCACATGCCCACCTCGTGTCTTGCCTAGTGTAAGGCCCATGTGATTCCTCATATTTGGAAAATCCAGGCATTGTAGTATTTGCCTATTATGGTAAGGTTTGGCTGCCTGCCAACCTGCTTGGTAATTCTAGTGGCCAAAGAGCCATTAATCTCGGCACACATTCAATAAATAGGGGTACACAGGTAAACAACGTGCTCAGACTCCCCTGCATAGCTCGTATTCCCCACATTGATTGCCTGCTTGCGTACTCACTTGCAGAGCTCACTTAAGCCTGCCTATATATATGTGGAGCCCATAGTCTCCCAGCCAGCTGTTCACACTTGCACGCCACTGTGTTATCAGGACCAGATCCTGTATTGCCTGCCTTTACCTACGGAGCACAGGCTTCCAAGCAGCCATGCATACCTTGCACTCCTGCTGCCTTATCATTGCCTGGTAAGCGCCATTGCTGCTAAGATAACCAGGAGCAGACTCCACTTGTCTGCATGTGATCGGCCTGTCTGGCCAAAGTGAGATCATGCTGAGAAAGCACAACATCCTGCCTCTGCACCTGAGATCCTGCCAAGAATCCCTGGACAGAGCATCCAGAAGAAATCAGGAGCACAAGGTCCGAGACTATTTCCCCAGAAGCTGTGAGGATTCCCTTTCCTCTCAAGATAGGAGGATTCCAGCCTCAAAGTCCACAGGAAAAGACTCCCCTGAAGTTTGGACACTAGTAATAGGCTGTGACGTAGGCCTGGAGCGTGATTGATAATTAGAGTTGTGAATAAATGCTTTAATGACCCTGTAATATCTGTTGCCTCTGCCATAGAGCAGAAACAGTTTCCAGCCCACTCTGCTGGGAAAATAGTATATAGACCCCAAGTGACACTAAACTGAGGGGAAAAACTCCTCTCTCTGTTTATAGTTTGAACTGTTTACTAGTTACTAATAAGTTACTGTAGATATCTATCCTAGAATGTTTTCATAACCATGTAGAATCCTTTTAACATTAATATACAGTGGTTGGGGGTGGCGAGAGTTCAGAATATTGAGTTGAATAAATATATACTTTTATAGAATATTATCTTGCACCAATTAATTTCTCCCCTCTGCCAAAACCGGCGTAGGTGGCAGAATACCCCTCCATGACATTCACATCACCTCTAAGGACATGGCAACAAGATAGTCCAAGAATTTCTCTAAACTAAACTAATTTCTCTAAACTAAACTAATTTCTCTAAACTAAAAAGTGAGAAACTAAATGACACCAAAGAAAAAAAACATGGAATGGGCTCATTTGTGTGAGCCTTCCACAGCTGGAAGTAGGGAACAAAATATACCTACCCCGGGGACAGAAAGAAAGATGTCAGACATATGCATCCTTCCATTTCTGAGATACTTAAGTTACACCAAGACTAATTTTTGAAGTGTAATAGAGCAAACTACAATTTGTTAAAGATTATCAATAGATTTAGGTCTAAAATACTTCATGGAAATAGAGCTAGCTAGGAGCTTTTTGAAGATTTTTTGCATTTTCACTGCTATTTGTAGAAATAGCTTGTTCAGGCAGATTTCTGAATCCAAAAACTGTGATTTCCTTTCCCTGATCATTATTCATACAACATTTCTTGACACTTCAATATGAGGAGGGCAACATTTTTGTCTCAACTTTGGTTACAAACAGAGTCAAAAGACAAACATGAAAAAGTAGAAACAGGATTTTCTAGAAAGATTGGAACAAGTATTTTGTGTGTTTGTTTCAAACTGAACATTTTAAAAATCTTAAGTCATGACAGGAAAATTATTTGATGACTCCAAGATTTCAAGATAGCAAAACAATTTTCCTTCCTAGTTTACTCAACTGTTCACAATACAGCAGCTATTTTATATTTTTGCATTGCATTCCTCCCTCGGTCAAACTGAAATAAAGAGAACAAACTAACAATCTTCCCTAAACATCCTTTTTTTTTACTATATAGCTAGTTCAAAAAGTGCATTGGAAGACAGTGTATTGACTTTGTTTTTCAATCCAAATGAAAAACATCACATATACTTTCTGCTGAGGTCCTCTGGTTGTCATCACACACCCAGCTTTGAATCACAGTACACTTCGTGGCCACACAGACTCTAGAATGATTATATTATTGACAGTCTAGATCTTTTCTTCTTACCAGCCCCATTATGGTTTTGATGTGATTTCTCCCCTGCCCTAACAAAGAAAGGGAAAGCACAAAGCATCCCAAATATTTAAATACAAAGTAAAAATTCAGAACATCTTCCCAGCAGATGCTAGAACACAGGATTTAATGCAAAACTAGAAGGAATGGTAGTCCTAAACAGCTGCAGTTAAATGCTTGAGAATTTTTTGACTGGCCTTTCTCCAGCCTGACTTTAATTTCTTGTCATCCTTCACTGGCTCTTTGAGGGCTAAGCCAGAGCAATTAGCTTTTAGCCCCTTTTCATAGCTAATTGCCCTTAAGGCAGCTGCAAGGATTCCCAGGTGTCTACTTTCTGTGGTGTTTATGCAACTCCCAGAAGACAGCAAGCAAACACATTAAAATAGAAAAGTTCTTCAGCAGACGTAAACATAAAATGGAACCTTTAAAAGCCAACAAAGAATTATGATCATTAATTTTCTATGTATATCACATTTGCTCACTGAATTATGTAGCATGATACCATTACAAGCTGTCTTGGTTCTAATTTAAATTTCCAGAGATTCAGATAAATTTGATAGAACCAATAACAATTTTATAAAGTGCCCTTCCCTCTTCCCCTTCTTTCCCAAAGGAGGGATTACATGGAGAGAGAGAAAAGGTAAGCACGTCCAAATAAATGAATCTCACTTGATTTGGAAGTTAAAAAGAAAAGTTTAACAATAACTAAAAAAAAAAAAAAAGCCATCTGAGGCAGGGAAGTTACAAAGGTTAGAGAAGGGAAAATAGCAAATCCAAACTATAAAAACAACCCGATTGTGATGGCTTTTTCTTCCTCGTGGGTGATGGCCACGTGGTAAAACAAAGAGAAAACAGAACAGATGGTAATGCTGGGCTGGTATGCAGGGAAAAGGGAATGCAGAGAGAGATGCATAGAAAGAGTGAAACAGGAAGTCCCCCTGCTTTTATGGGACAGGAAGGAGGAGTGGGCTAATCATCACCTGGCGGTGTTCAGACCCACCCTGGGGAGTAGTCAAGACCACCCAGGGTCAGATTCAGGGTATTGCCCCTGGAGGGTTAACCCTACACATGCCACCCCTTTGTTAGACCATTTCCACCTTCCTACAAACAGTCTCCTTTTCCAAAGATAGGAAAATATGTCCATGGATAAAGAGTTCTTAAAGTCCTTCTTGGTCCCCGGTTGTATCCCAATGCAATGTACTTCTCTGGTGCAGGTTGGTGAGGTGAGGCGAGAGCAGGACAGGAACATGGAAGAAGAATCAGGGAAAGAGGAATAGTTCTTGTGGAAACTCAGGAAAAGTCTTTTCCCTCTGGAAGGAAAACATCAGGAACAGTCTTATGCTGTAGGGCATCAGGAAAAACAGGTGCAGGTGAGATGGTTGTAGACATCCTCTGGAGAGAAATCAGGAACAGACTTTCACTGCAGGGCATCAGCGAAGAATCAGGTGCAGGGTTCTGTTGGACACCTTGTTGTGATGCACTCATTCATGCTCGTTGGGTTATCAAAGCCATCCATTTAGACCAAGTTGCATCTGTGCCATGATGTGGTGATGAACCTTTGTCTTTGAACATCCAGTTTAGAACTGGCAATCTAGAAGCTAAAAGCAATTGTGACTCAGTTCCAATCACTTCAGAAGCTGCTTTCACTCCTTTGTAAGCTGCTAGTATCTCTTTCTCTGTTGGAGCGTAATTTGTCTCTGAACCTCTGTAGCTATGACTCCAGAAACCAAGTGGATGACCACGTGTCTCATTTGGAGCTCTCTGCCAAAGACTCCAAGTTGGACCAATGTCACTCACAGCCATATACAGAATGTTTTTAATGTCTGGACCAGATCGCACAGGTCCCAAGCCCACTGCATGGACTACTTTTCACTTGATCTGATCAAAGGCTGCCTGCTGTTCAGGTCCCCACTCAAAATTGTTTCTCTTATGAGTCACATCATGTAGAGGTTTGACAATTTGACTGAAACCAGGAATGTGCAGTCTCCAAAATCCCATTGCACCTAAGAAAGAAAGGGTGTCCTTCTTATTGGTGGGAACTGCCATGGTGGAGACTTTGTTGATCATATCCTGTGGAATGTGACAGCAATCATCCTGCCACTGCACTCCCAGAAACTGAATTTCTCTGGCAGGTCCTTTGACCTTGTCTCTCTTAATGGCAAAACCTGCTTGCAACAGAATGTCAATGATTTTGTTACCTTTCTCGAAGACTTCCTCAGCAGTTTGGCCCCACACAATGATGTCTTCGATGAATTGTATGTGCTCTGGAGCTTTACCTTTCTCCAGTGCATTGTGGATGACTGAGTGACAGATGGTTGAGCTGTGTTTCCACCCCTGAGGCAAACGGTTGAACTGGTACTGGATTCCTCTCCAGGTGAATGCAAACTGAGGCCTGCACTCCTTTGCTACGGGAATAGAGAAGAAAGCATTAGCTGTGTCTGTGGTAGCATAGCATTTAGCCTCCTTCGATTCCAGCTCGTACTGGAGTTCCAGCATGTCCGGCACAGCTGTGCTCATGGGTGGAGTCACCTCGTTGAGGGCACAAAAATCTACTGTGAGCCTCCAATCACCGTTAGCTTTGCACATGGGCCAGATGAGACTGTTGAAATGTGAATGAGCTTTCTCAATGACAGCCTGACTCTCCAGTTGACGAATCAGCTGATGAATGGGCAACAAAGAGTCACAGTTAGTTCTGTACTGCCTGTGGTGCACAGTTTGAGTTGCAATTCGCACTTCCAGATCCTCTATGCCATGATGTCCCACAACTGCAGATTCATATAAAAGTTCAGGTCTAATGGACAATTTCAATTTACCATCCTCAATCTCTACAGATGCTATTCCAAAAGCCCATTTGTGACCCTTAGGATCTTTGAAACAACCTTGTCTCAAAAAGTCAATTCCCAAAATGCAAGGCGCATCAGGACCAGTTACAATAGTATGTTTCTTCCACTCTTTACCAGTTAAACTGATCTCAGCCTGTATCATAGTTAACTCTTGAGATCCACCGGTGATTCCAAAGATAGAAATGGACTCTGTCCCCTTGCAATTTGATGGCAACAAAGTACACTGAGCACCTGTGTCAACTAAAGCCCTGTATTTCCAAATTTTTGAACTGCCAGGCCACCTAACAAATACATTCCAATAGATTTCATTCTCTCCACTATCCCTTTCCTCCTCCTGGCTAGAGGCAGGGCACCTCTAATACTGAACATGGCATGTGGGGTGTACACAACGATTGTTATTGTTGTGAGAGAAATTACAATTGTTGTTATAATTGCAATTGCTCTGGGGAGCTGAAGAATTGACAGCTACTTTTCTGGCATTGGCAGCAATGCCTCTGTTTCTGCCACTCTGCAGTTCCCTGACTCTCTTTGAAAGAGCTGAGATAGGTTAACCATCCCACTTGTTCATATTCTCGCCGTATGTGTCACGCAGAATTATCCACAGTGACACACGTGATTGCTGATGTCTAGGTGGAATTTGTCTCCTCCTGGGCTGGAATTGCCTTGCAGGAGGTGGGCATCTGTTCCTGATGGCAGAAACATGCACCCATTCAGATGATGCAGGAATGGTATCCTTTAACAGATTGGAAATGTTTCTACGATCCTCCTTCAGTTCTTTCATGCTCTCTTTGCTGCCATCCTTTATCTCTGTACCTAGAGTTTTTACAGCAGAGACTAGGGCAGAATGCGACAAGCTATCCTCTACCTGCCTGAGCTAGTCAGTGAACTCACCAACAGTGAAAGACCTTCCATTATCACTCCTTGATAGAAACTTGCTGGCCAAGATGTTAGCATAGGATGAAGGAGCAAGCTTAAGAAGCTTCTTCATGAGACCTGATACAAGAGGAATGTCATCAGGTTCATGTGTGCCATGATCTCCATAAAGCACTTCCTTCACAGCAAACTCCTTCAGAAGCTTAATTCCCTGCTCAATGGTGTTCCACTTCTTGGCAGCCCAGGGCAGATCATCTCGGGAAGGATATCTCATAGCCACAGCCAACAGGAGTCATGTCCACAAGCTAACCTTACCAAGAGGACTTGCTAAGTATTTGTCCACTCCACTCTCCTTGGTGAGTGGTCCTAGCTGCTTGGCAGACTTGTGTCCTACCTGCAGGGCATTAGCACCAATGCTACGGCATCTCACTAACCAGCTTAGGATTGGTTCTCCTGATTCCCTCAAGTATTCCTTTCTAACTTCCCTGAGTTCTCTGAGGGGATCGTTGGAGTCCTGCATATCATCCTTCTCCTCTTCCTCTTGTTGATCTGGGTGCCCCTGGCCTAGAAAGAGAACTTTCCTAAGAGCATTCTTAAACTCAACGGAACCATCCTCTTTCTTGGCAGCCAACCTTACAGCACTCCTCTCATCAGAGTACTGGGATCTAAGCATGTTCATCAGGTCCCGAAGACTGCTTGTCTCCTCTTCATCCTCTTGCTCACCAGAGGTCCCCTCACTTACGTCCTCTTTTGAATCACACTTTGTCAAATGTTTTGTCTTTGCTTTCACTTTAGCAGGTGCCAAAAAAAGCTTGCTGTGCAGCAACAGACTTTGACGTGTCTACTGGAGGGTTTGAATTATTGGGGGTCTGGCCTAAGGTCTGTGAGTTCAGATCTGCCTTAGAGCTAGAAGGGTTCTGGTTGTCTGCTGGCTGGGGATTTAAACTGGCTGAGTTAGTGTTACTAGTGTTATTAGTAGAGGAAACATCCTGGCTTTGATTATTTCCCTGCACTCCTGGGATGCCTGCCAATCCTGCCACGTTATCATTTCCAGTAGGAACATCGGCAGCTTTCCCAGAATCTGGGGAGGGAGGTGTAGTGGCTGTCCCTTGCTGGGCAGGAGGTGGTGTTCCTTGCTGTGCCCCTGAGTTATCTTTGTTTTGTTTTGGACCACCAGATTGTTTATCTTTCATTTTGGACACAGACAGTTTCCTAGTTCTTACAGGCATTGCACTCAAATTTTTCACACAGAATGTTAAAAGTATTATAAAATCAAAAAGACTGAGGATATGCCGCAGTTTGACGTGAATAAAATTCTGAACAAGGGTCTGGCATCTCAGTTCTGGGTAAGATAACCCTCATCAATGCGGTAGATAAAGCAGTAGAAGCATTTTGATTGCCTGTAATATTATTGGTAAATACTCCTGTAATATCACTAGTAAAATTTTCAGTTACATTAAAACCAGCATACCCAAGAATGAGATGGCCCCAGCTCCAGAAGGCATGTGTAAGTTTAGCTTTGACCTTCTTAAAAATTATATCAAGCAAGAAATAACCAATGTGTGCTTTGATCCAATTGTACACAAGAAAACAGAAAACAGGCCACACAATAACCCCCACCAAGTAAAATATCTGCTTCATTAGCTTCATTCTGATTCCCAGGGTTAATTAACAATCACTCCAAATGAATTTGTCCCACGTTGGGGGAGCCAAATAAAAATATGTGATGGTTTGGGTGTTCCCCGCCCCCCCACACTTTAGAAATCACCCAGACTAGTCTCAGCCAGCTCTGGGAATATAAATGAAGCTATTTATTTACAGCTAGCACAATATACAAGCATATATTTACAGTATATACAGTTATATACAGAAATATAAAAGGTAATACAGAAGCAGAACTCCCCTCCCAGAAACCTGAATCCCCAGGAGGGGCTCTCAACCACCCCTGCACCTTCCCCCTGCCCCACTCAACCTTAGCCCAGTCCCAAGGAAGAATAGAGGTTTGGTCAAGAGGTTAAGAAGCAAAGGTGAGTGGAGGGCATGTTAGAGAGATGCAGTTCAGCCAGCAGCCCAAACGAGAGTGAGTGAAAATGGTGAGTGTTATCTAATGTTTTCTTCTTTAGCAAGACTGTGAGCGAAGTAGACATCACCATTGGTTTCCTTTCACAGCCTATGATCTAGTTCTTCTCACCAAAACATTCAAGCTAGCTTCAAACTAGCACACAGAGTCATGGATAACCTGAGCTATGGCATCCATGGGTATGTCCATGGACCTGTCTCAGGCCTGAAGAGTCATGTGCCCACTGAGCTAGGAATAGTTCACCTTTGTGTTTCCAGTCCAGGTCTATTTGGGAGATGTGGGCAGCCAAGTCAGTTTGGTGGTTGTGCTGTTGTTCTTCAGTGGCTCTGCTCTTGGGAATGTGAGCACTGGTGTGTCTGATTTTCACTGGTAGTTTGTCCAGGCATGCAGAAATGTCTTGCCAAAGATCAGCAGCCCAAATAGGCTTCCCCTTTCTCTGCCAGTCATTTCACTTTCATTTCTTTCAGCCACCTCTATAAGGTGTTTGCTACCATCCATGAGTCGGTGTAGATGTATAGCATTGGCCACTGTTCTCATTCTGCAGTGTCCAGGGCCAGCTGGATGGCTTCTACCTCAGCATATTGTCTGGATTCGCCTTCTCCATCTTTTGCCTCTGCAACTCTGCATGTAGGGTTCCAGACGGCAGCATTCCATCACCTCTTGCTGCCTGGTAGGAAGCAGGATCCATCTGTGAACAGAGCATATGCTTTTTCCTCCTCAGGAAGGTCACTGTATGGGAGGGCTTCATCAGCACGGGTCACTGCCTTCTCTTCTGCTGGCATTCTGAAATCAGTGCCCTCTGGCCAGTTGGTGATGACTTCCACAATGTCTGGGTGCTTGAGGCTCCCCATTCTAGCTCTCTGGGTTATCAGAGCCATCCACTTACTCAAAGTGGCATCTGTGGCATGGTGTGGAGTTCAACCTTTACCTTTAAACATCCAAGTCAGGACTGGAAGCCTTGGAGCTAAAAGGAGTGGTGAATCCATCCCAATCACCTCAGAAATGACTCTAACTCACAGCTATGATTTTTTTCTCTATGGAGGTATAATCAGCCTCTGAGCCTTTGTACGCCTTGCTCCAGAACCTGAGTGGGCGGCCTCGCATTTCATCAGGAGCTTTCTGCCATAAGCTCCAGCTAGGGCCATTCTCACTGGCTGTTGTGTAGAGAATGTTCTTAATCTCTGGGCCGGTTCGAACTGATCCCAGGGCCATGGAATAGATCATATCTCGTTTGATTTGGTTGAATGCCACCTGCTGTTCAGGTCCCCACTCAAAGTTATTTTTCTTTCTTGTGATATCAAAAAGGGGTTCCACAATTTGGCTGTACCTGGGAATGTGCATTTTCAAAAAGCCCACAAACCTCAGGAGGATTGTGTCTCCTTCTAGTTAGTGAGTTCCAACATAGTGGCTATCTTATTCACCACATCCATAGGGATGTGGCATTGGCCATCCTGACAGCAAACTCTCAGAAACTGGATTTCTCTGGCAGCCCCTTTCACTTTGTTCCTCTTGATGGTAAAACCAGTATCCAAAAGGATATTAATGACCTTCTCACCCTTCTCGAAGACCTCCTCTGCTATCTCACCCCATACAATGATGTTATCAATGAAATGCAGGTTTTCAGGAGCTCCACCCTTCTCCAGTGTAGTCTGGATGATGCTGTGGCAGATTGTAGGGCTGTGCTTCCACCCTGGAGGTAGTCTGTTCCAGTGGTACTGGACTCCTCTCCAGGTGAAGGCAAACTGAGGCCTACGTTCCTCTACAATGGGGATGGAGAAAAAGGCATTAACAATATCAGCTGTTGCATACCACTTGGCCTCCTTTGACTTCAGTTCATACTGGAGCTCCAACATATCAGGCATAGCTGTGCTGATTGGAGCAGTCACTTCATTCAGGCCTCTGGAGTCCACAGTCAATCTCCATTCCCCACTCTCCTTCCACACTGGTCATATGAGGCTGTTGAAGGGTGAGAGGCTCTTGTTTATGATAAGCTGCTTCTCCAGACGGCAAATCAGCTGGTGTATGGGCAGCAGGGAGTCTCGATTGGTGCAGTATTGCCTGCAATGAACTATACAAGAAGGAATAGGTAACTTGACATCCTCTACCTTATGGGTACCAACCGCGGAAGGGTCATCTGACAAGCCAGGCATGATGGACAGCTGCTCTTTATTGGCAGTCTCTACAGCTGCTATGCCAAATGCCCACTTGTTGCCTTTTGGGTCTTTAAAATACCCTTCCTGCAGAAAGTTGATCCCCAGGATGCAAGGTGCATCAGGGCCATTTACTATGGTGTGCTTCTCCCACATAATCCCAGTGAGGCTTATCTCAGCTTCCAACATAGTCAATTCCTACAATCCCCCTGTGACTCCCATTTTGGCTGCAGAGCCGATAGAGAGCGCAGCGGATATTGCTTTGCTTAAACTCTGACTTTCTGCTCTGGCTTTGCTATTTCGCGGTTCAGGAGGACCTCCAGATAGGTGGGGGGGGTAGGCAGGGTTGTTATTTTGTGGGATTGAGCGGGGCTGTGACGCGGGCTCGTGACGTCTGTTGCGGGGGGTTTAAAAACCCACCGGGGTGGTGCATGCAACGCCATTTTGGCTGCAGAGCCTGCCTGCAGATGGGATTTTTTTTTAAATTTTTTTTTTGGTCTATTTATAACTGTCAATAACACTGTGCACCATGCCTGTCACTCGCACAGTGAAAGGCAGAAAAAGCGTGTGCACCCAAAAAGATTTGGCTCAACAATACACAGGAATCCCAGTTACTGGCTGCTGGGGGTGCTGGAGCCTGTCACTTGCCATAGAGGGAGAAGGGGTGAACAATTGTGCCAGGTGTGAGCAGGTGAACTTTCTCCTTACCTTGGTGGCAGAACTGAAAGATGAAGTGGCTGAGCTGAAGGATGAAGTATCCAGGCTCAGGTCAATAAGGGAAAATGAAAGGGAGCTGGATCTGTGGGAGCAGGCCCTGCAGATCGCCCCTGATAAGGGAACTGTTCCTGGAAACAGGGAGGGATGAGTACAGATCCCTGTCAGAAGCAGCAAGGGAAATCCACCCCAGCCCTCTCCTCCTCTTCCATTGCCCTTGCACAACAAGTATGAGGCCCTGCATGCAGAGGGCAGGGAGGATGAGAGGGCTGGGGAGCATCCATCTGGGATGATGCCTAGGGTGGAGCAGTCCTCACCAACTGTGGTGACTAGCTCCACAAAAACCAAGAAAAAGAGAAGGGTTATAGTTGTTGGGGACTCTGTCTTGAGGGGGACAGAGGGACCCATTTGTTGTCCCAACCCATCCCACAGGGAGGTCTGCTCCCTTCTTGGTGTCCGGGTTAGGGACATCATCAGGAGACGCCCAAACCCAATCCAGCCCTCTGATTACTACCCTTTGCTGGTAATACAGGCTGGCAGAGATTAGATTGAGAAGAATGGCACCAGGGCAGTTAAAAAGGAATTTAAGGCCCTGGGGAAATTGATACATGGGGCGGGAACACAGGTGGTGTTCTGCTCAGTTCCCTCTGTGGCAAGGGAGTTCACAGAGAGGAACAGCACAACCTATGCCATCAACAACTGGTTCAAGGGATGGTGCCAGCGGCGGTACTTTGGGTTCTTTGACCATGGGGAAACTTTTACTGAGCCAGACCTGCTTGATCACAATGGGGTGCAGTTGTCTAGGAGGGGCAGGAGAGTCCTGGCACTGGAGTTGGCAGAGCTCATTAGGTGGGCTTTAAACTAGATCTGAAGGGGGTGGGTGAGGCAATTACTCTCTCTGAGAAGGAGAGAGTGGGAAGGAAACTAGGGTCAATTGAGGAATCGAGAGCCCAGCTGAAGTGCATCTACACCAATGCATGCAGCTTGGGTAACAAGCAGGAGGAACTGGAAGTCCTGGTCCACCAGGGTGACTATGATAAAGTTGCCATTTCAGAAACTTGGTGGGATGACAGGCACGATTGGAGTGCTATACTGAGGGGATACAGCCTCTTCAGGAGAGACAGGCAAGGGAGAAGAGGAGGAGGGCTGCCTCTGTATATTAGGGAGGTGCTCCTTCCCACTGAGCTCGAGGTGAGGGACAAAGGGATTGAGAGCTTGAGGGTTAAAATCAGAGGGAGGACTAACAAATCTGACATCCTGGTGGGAGTCTGTTCTAGACCACCCAACCAGGATGAGGAAACAGATGAGATATTTTACAAACAATTGGAGGCTGTCTCAAGATCATCAGATCTTGTTCTTGTGGGTGACTTTAACCTGCCAGATATCTGCTGGGAACTTAATTCAGCAGAGAGGAGGCAGTCCAGAAGATTTCTAGAGGGCATGGAGGACAGCTTCATGACCCAGCTGTTAAGTGAGCCTACTAGAGGTCAAGCTCAGCTTGACCTGCTGTTCTCCAACAGAGAAGGTCTGGTGAGAGATGTGACACTGGGAGGCTGCCTGGGGTATAGTGATCATCAGATAGTGGAGTTTTCAATATGCAGGGAGATAGGGAGGAACTATAACAGAACCCTCACCTTGGACTTCTGGAGGGCAAACTTCAATTTGTTCAAGAAACTTATTTCCAAAGTCCCCTGGGCAGCAGTCCTTGAGAACAAAGGGGTCCAGGATGATTGGACTTACTTTAAACAGGAGCTCTTGAAGGCACAGGAAACGGCAGTTCCCATGTGCCGAAAGACGAGCCAGCAGGGAAGGTGACCAGCCTGGATGAGTAAACAGCTCCTGAAGGAATTGGGGGAAAAAAAGAGGGTGTATCACCTCTGGAAGGAAGGGAAGGCTTCTCCTGACATGTTTAAGGATGTAGCCATATTATGCAGGAGAAAAATTAGAGAGGCTAAGGCCCAGCTAGAACTTAGGCTGGCCACCTCTGTGAAGTATAATAAAAAGCACTTTTATAAATTTATCAATGCTAAAAGGAAGGGCAAGAAGAGCCTCCACTCCTTACTGGACCAGGAGTGGAACGTTATAACTGACGACGAGGAAAAGGCTGAGGTCCTGAATGCCTTCTTCGCCTCAATTTTCAATAGTAAGGAGGGAGGAGTTCAGGGCAAGTGGCCTCTTGAACTGGGGGATGGGGTAGGGGAGCGGTGTGTTGCCCTGGAAATCCATGAGGAATTAGTTCAGGACCTCTTGAGCCACCTGGACTCTCACAAGTGGTCAAGACTACCTAGGGTCAGGTTCAGGGTAGTCTCCCTGGAGGGTTAACCTATACAGAAGCTGAAAAAAAGTTTCTTAAATATGAAGACTTAAAAAAATCTGTCCAATTTCTTCAACTCCACAATGACCCCTAATTTGCACCAATTAAATCAATTTTTAAACCCTCTGAGAGTGTTTTATTTCACTTTTTGTTTTTTCCCCTCTCTTAACATTCATCTAAGAAGCCTATGCAGTTGGCTTTGGGGTTTTTTTTTGTCTAAAACAGAGGTTACCACACTTTATAGGAAGGCAAAAGTTTTGTTTCAAGGCAGTTTTCTTTCAAGTAACTGTGAATGTACTCACTTATTTATACCATCAGGAAAAATGGCCACAGATCTGGTTCTCAACTGACATTTCAAACTGGTTTTCAGATCCCTCAAGTGGTGTCCAAGTGGAAGGTGGTGCTGGGGATTTCGTATCTCTTTGAAGGACAAATAGCAAAACATACTAAACATACACTACAGTGCCACTGTCACTGAATAACCTTCAGCATATGCAAGGACAAGTCTCTGCCAAGCTCCCCTGAAGAGCAAAGCTTGTGTTTCCCATTTTGAGGCATTTCTGTAGAATTAACAAATGCTAACCCAACAGACATTTGGTTTTAGAAACTAAGCTGTCCTGGATAAGCTCAGTATTTATATGAGAGATGACTTGGAAAACCCTGTTATTGCAAGCATAGCCAAGCTGTTAGACTTGTAGGCACCCCAAAATTCAGGGGTTCTCACTATTATCCTATCACTTCTTGGGATTTTCCTCATTGGTCCTGATTACAAATCCAGACCTCTCTCATTCTGCCATCAGATTGAGAATGAGACGTTGCAGCTTAATGAAATTATTTGGTTAAATCCTAGATGGTAACTGACTTAGAGCAAGATGTCTTTGTAGATGTAATCATTACGCTTGTCAACAGCTTCCACAGTTATATGCAAAGATGTCCACACAGTGTTTCTGTACATGACTGAAAACTTATATTTCCATGGAGGAAAACTTAAGGACGGAAAAGCAACAAAGAAGGTTTCAGCCTTTGTGAGAGACATTGTTAAGGGTAGGTGTTTGTGTATGCTCAGTAATTCACAAATCTACTTATTTCAGACTAATTAGTAATATTTGAGTGGTCTTGCTAAGCAGGTGGCAAACTGGAATGCATTGTTTTGCTTTGGTGCTTGTATTTTGTAGTGAACTGTTAATACCCTTTTTTTTTTTTTTTTTCTCTCCCTTGTTCAGAATACTGTACAGCATTATGGTACACTATCGTTTTTCAAGCCATTAAATGTTAACTTCATTTTCTTGGATGAATTATGTTTTGCTCTTTTAGTTTTGTAATGAAAAATAAGTACAGGTTATGCAAGCAATAATGCCTGTGTAAGCAGCAGCTATTTTTTTTTTTAATGGTTTATTATGCCACAGTCTGCTACTCCATTAAATATAGATTACAGACTGTTGAATAAATGAATATCAACTAAGCAGCCCCATCCTTCTGTACATATCAGTGCAAACAATGAATTGTGTCTCCTCATGAAAATGTATAACCCAGAGGAGTGGGTCAAGAAGTAATTATGTATTTGTCTAATTTCATGCTTCTTGCTCCCAAAACAGAAAAACACATTTGTGATGGTTAGGGGGACACTGAGAAAGCTTCTTTGACCTGTTTTTCCTGGAAGGTAAGAGAAGTATTCTTTCTTGTAGCTTTGTGGAGATGTATTTAGATTACTAGGTATATTTTTTATAATATCCTTTGTAGAAGATGCTTAAGAGTCTAACTGAAAAATGTGGGTTCATACCCCAGCTCTTCAATGACTATCTATGCTAAAAACTAAAGGGTAACTGGAAGTCTCAGTTTTGCAAATGTAGATAAGTATCAAACCCACTGGACCAGAGTATAATTTTGAGGTTTCCTATACATCATTGTGTGCAAAATCTAAACGCATTTATTTTTGTACTTATAAACATAGAAAATGTTCATTTAAGTCACAGACATCAAATGCAGATAGAAAATATCACTGTTACACTCTTTAGAAACAGACAAGATAAAAATTGATATTGATTAGAGATAACTGAAACTCACGTTTGGACACAAACTGGATTCAAGTTAAGTTTCTTAAATCCAAAGTACAGTAACCTGTTGCATAGGGAACAGATTATGGGCTGGAATGAATTAGTTATCAAAATAACGCCACTAACATAAGCTGTACAACAGGAAAAGATATCTTTAGCTGCTGAACCCAGCTTAAATAAATGAACTCAGAGAAGAGACTGTACCAGTGAAGGGGAAAAACAAGCCAAACAATTAACTTGCTTGAATATCTCATGCTCATATTTTCCATGGCAAGTTTTCAGCCGCTGACAACTGCTGCAGTTCCCCTGATTTCATTGCTGTTGTGAAACTTCACCCTGCTCAGGAGCAATATCTAGATCTGCTTGATAAATTATTTCATATCAATGACAAAAATCCATTAGCAGTCATATTCTTCATGAAATTTCTCATGCTTCTGGCAGAAAGCTGGGTAAAAAAGGTTACACTTTCTAGTGTGGAAACCAAAAGAAACTTGAATTTTGGCTTGCAAGTACTTTGTTAATATTTAGTTAAAGGAAATTACATTGAATTGTGTTTTAAAAGACTCTATTGATGTAAATAAGCTAAACAGCTACTTCTTATACATTTCCTATATTCCTTCTCCCAGCCAGTTAGGTTATTTAATGTCTGAAGCCCTGCAAGCCTCTAACAGATAACATCTGTGCAGTACAGGTCATGTTGTGAGCCAGTTAAACTGGCATGGTAGATTCTTCAGAAGCAGACTTGCTCTGAAGTGCCGCTGTGCAGGTAGGGAGGAGAGAAAAATGTTATTAAATAAAATTGATAGTTTTATGTGTCTTTGTAGCACTTGAATTCCTAGCTCAATGACTCTCCTTTTTTTCCTTTTTTTTTTTGTCTTTTTTTTTTTTTTCTGTTTGCTTCAAATCAGAGGTCTCACAAGTTGTTCAAGACTGAACAAGTGATTGGCTTTTTTTTTTTTTTTTTTAGTTTTTAGGGAGTTTTTTGTTTGTTTGCTATTAGCTTTTTTGGTAATACTGTGTCTTTCTTCTAGAATCTGAAAATTCACATAAAATTTTGGGGAAATGCCAGTACCTGATTTTTAAAAGCAAACATATTGAGGCACAGAGAAGAAAAGTCCGAAGTCACACAGCACTCCAACTCCAAATTCGTGTTTTGACTCTGCAATTTTGCCATTCAGGACTGCAACTGTTCAAAACACTGAGCACCGTTCACAGCCATACACAATCAAGGAGCATGAACCAATATCCGCATGTCCTTTATATCATCCTAGTTATGTAGTTTACAGGCAATTTTATGCTGACTACCTGTATTTACAAATAAATGCCAGATTGGTAAATATTAGCATTCCAAACTTATAGGTGTAAAAGTGGGGTCAAAGTAAAAAAAACCCAACTGGATCTGTAAGCCAGAGTAAGAAAATATCAATCTAATATTCACTCTTTTTCCATCTTCAGAATAAACATGTACTACTTGTATATGTGAAAACTATAAGTTGTTACATTTGCACATGTGAAAAAATATAAATGCTTATCTCCTGAAGAAACAAAGAACCACTTCACACTCTTCACAAACCCTACTTATAGATTACTGTTTTTCAATGGTCGAAGGTACTGTTTGTATTAAGTGATTTCTGTTAGGCTTTCTTGAACATTCAGCAGTGCATTGCATGCAGCTGTGGACAGGGTGTGTACTGTGATAAAGATATAATACTGACATTCAAGGTGTGTTTGAGCACAGTAGGATAAAGGTGATGATTTTATTTATCGCACCTGATGCTGCCCTAATTATATACCACTTGTCAGGCTGTTATTGTAAAATACATCTTTATATAAGATGCTGATCAAGTTAGGATCTTCCTCCATATAAATATGTTGCCAGTGAGATTGTATTTAACATCTCACGATTAATTCTGTTATCTATCCAGATATTATAATGTAAAATATAAGCCTGAGAATAAAAACCAAAATCAAATAAGCTAATATGTGAATCTTTATTGTTTTATTAGCTGAAATGCAGAGGTGATTCTGGGAGTATTTAAAATTCAATAATGCAATAACTATAAAATGAAGTGAGCACTGAATCTTCTGGTGGTAAGGAAGAAATGTGAAAAGTAATTGCTAAATCAATAACTCCTAGAGTATGTTTAGTGTGTCTTATGTGAAATAATAATTATTTATATCATGCGAAGACATCTTTAGTCTTATCAAAAGATATGCAGAAGATCCACATAATGAATCATATACTTATGTATATTCAGAAAATTCAATTGCATTTTTAATCCAGGATATTAAAAATTTCTCAGTTAAGCTCCATAAAGTACTGCTGCTGCCAGTTTCCTAACCTGTCTGTACTTGGGGCAATATGCCCAACTTAACTCTCCCAAGCTGCTAGATTCAGACTCACAGTTCCCAGTGCACACAACCTCCACATGGTGTTCCATCCAATCAAGAATAATTTCCCTTGTATTAAGACCTAAATCTAAATATTTGAGTTGAGTTGGGAAGAGTGTTCTCAATGCTCAAATCTGTAACCAGTGTCCAGGTACACATTTCAACTATTCAAACCTCTTTTTAATTTCATAAGATAATGATAAGAAACACTTGTTTCCCCAGGCACATGTCAAGGTCCAGAGAACAGAGATTAACAGTATCTCTGTCCAGAGGAGCTAGACCAATTCTTAAGGATTTCCATTTTGTGAAATTAAGGTGCAAACGAGACCATATATCACCACAAAACTATTTATTAAAGGATAAGGTTGGGCAAAACAGAGGGAGAGAGGGGAGAAGGAGGAGAGAGAGAGATAAAGAGAATGATGGAGAAGAGAAGAAGGAGCAGGGAAGGAAAAGAGCTGTGATCATATTACTCTCAGTCGCAGATGGAGAGGAGAGAGAGAGAGAGAGAGAGAGAGAGAGAGAGAGAGAGAGAGAGAGATGGGTGCACGGCCCAGGGATGATCTTCTATGAAGTTCGTCAGGGATTCTTCGGGTAGTGTGCAGCTCTGGTGGTCTGGTGGTGGTCCGCACTTGGTGGTCTGGTAGAGGTGCCACTGGTGGTCTGCTGGGAGTGCCACCCTTTGGCAGGCATTCCTCCTGCCTTTTATATAGTTTTCTCCTTAGTGTCCGGCTGCAGCTCCCCAGGAAATAGTCCTGTGTATTCTCATGCATTTGCAGGGGTCCAGCACAACCAGGGAGAGGGCCTCCGCCCCCTCCCTGGCTGTACCTGGCCATACACCTGAATACACATAAACCTTTTCTCTTGGGGGTAGCTGAGATAAGATGTAGGCCTCCTGGGCATTCCAGACAGGCTGAGGCCCAGGAGTTTTGAAGGTGTTGTCTGTTGATTTGCATCCCTGAGCTTTAGGCCAAGCACTGAGTCTGAGTCCTAGAAGTTAACAAAGACAATCTTTATCTTTGTTGATTAAGGAGAGACAATGCAATCTTTATCTTTTGTTGGAGAAATTCTTGTTAGCAGAGCACACAAGAACTGATAAACATGAGCAACCAGTGCTGGGAACATCTTTGGATCCATCCTGGGAGCTTAGATAGCAGGCACAGGGAGTTTTCCCCCAACATGCAGCTGTGGGGGGTGGAGTGCAGCTGCAGGTGGGCAGAGTTTATCCAGCCCCAAAGGCTGACCCTCAGATTGTTATGATATTATTAACCTATGCACGCATTACATGTAACTCTGGACCCTCTGACTGTAATCAATCTTGGTGGAGCACGCCTCTTGCTAGGATGCATATAAGTCACTGTATCATGGAAATAAAGTGGATTTGACCATCTAGCCATATTGGTGAACAAAGAGTCATTTTCCCATAGCGCTCCACCGATTTATTCCAACAATCTTTGTTGATGAATGAGAGAGAGAATTTAGACTCTCACAGCATTGTCATGAAGTGGATCATTTCTACAAACAGTTGCCATTTGAGCAGGTACATAATGTGAGGCCTTGTCATGGAGGGGTATTCTTCCACCTACATCAATTGTGGCAGAGGAGAGAAATTAATTGGTGTGAGATAATATTCTATAAAAATATATATTTATTAAATTCAATATTCTGAAC
Organism: Pogoniulus pusillus; assembly: GCF_015220805.1. Taxonomy (NCBI): domain Eukaryota; kingdom Metazoa; phylum Chordata; class Aves; order Piciformes; family Lybiidae; genus Pogoniulus; species Pogoniulus pusillus. The sequence continues at coordinate 18,821,263 of NC_087265.1, forward strand.
TCTCACCACCCCCAACCACTGTATTTTCATATTAAAAGGATCTTACACAGTTAAGAAAGACATTCTAGGATTAATATCCAACCGTAACTTACTGATAACTAGCAAACAGTTTAAACTATATGCAGAGAGAGAAGTTTCCCCACGGCTTAATGCTGCTTGAGGTCTATATACTATTTGCCCAGCAGGTGGGCTGAAAGCTCTTTCTGCTCTATGGCAAGAGGCAATAGAAATTACAGAGGCATTAAAGCATTTACTTACAAATTCTTATCAATTATCAATCACACTCTGGGGCTATGTCACAGCCTATTACTAGTGTCCAGACTTCAAAGGTGTCTTTGCCCATGGACTATGAGGCTGGAATCCTCCTGGCTTCAGGGTAAAAGAGAATCTTCCCGGTTTCTGGGGAAGGATAGTCTCTGACCTTGTTCTCCTAGTAATGGATTCAATCTGTGCCCTTGTCTCCTGGCTTCTTCTGGATGCTTTGTCCAGGGACTGTTGGCAGGAACTCAGGTGCAGAGGGAGTACGATGCCGTGCTGTCTGAGCATGGTCTCACGCTGGCTAGCAGGCCGATCATGTGCAGACAAGTGAGAGTCTGCTCCTGGTTAACTCGGTGGCAGTGGCGCGCTTACCAGGCAATAATAAGGCAGTGCGCATATAATAGGGTGCCCGAGCTGCTTGGGAATCTGAGCTCCGTAGGTAAAGGCAGGCAGTACAGGATCTAATCTTGGTAACTTACCGCAGTGGCGTGCAAGTGTGCACAGCTGGCTGGGAGATTATGGGAGATCCTGTTTCCATAATAACAGCAAAGCAAATAGGCATAAGCAGTGCTGGTGAGCCTAAGCCTAATAATGAGCTAGTGAGTCTGAACGGGCAAGTGACTGTGAGCACTGCAGAGGAGCCCTAACAAGTGAGCCTGAGAGTACATTGTCTACCTATATACCCCCATTTATTAAATGTGGGCCAAGATTAATGGCCCTTTGGACACTAGAATGACCAATCAGGTTGGCAATTAGCCAGACCTTACCATAATAGGCAAAAGAAACAAGCCTGGACCTTCCAGTTATGGAGATCACATGGGCCTTACTCTAGGCAGGCATGAGCTGGGCACGTGGGGGCTTACACAACATATTTACACAATCAGGGGGCCTGGACAGGCCAGACTTTATGGCACCAGGTCTGTTGTGCCCCTTTGTGCTCATTTATGTGTTTACCTTTGGTTTGGGCAGAAAAATATGTTCAGGCAGGGTAAGGCATAAACAAGCCTGTTTTCGGGCCTTGAAGCCCTCCACAACAGGCCTATCTGCTCCTCTGATAAAAACAGTAAGTGCTCACTACAGTCTTGTCAGTCTGTTCCCCACCGCCTTTGGAAATCAGTGGGACATAGTTGTCTGAATAACACTGAACCAAAGGTATTGTGAGTTCAGACAGAAATTTCCTAAAGTCCCTCTGAAGACAGATTGCTTTAATACTTACAAATTACATATGCAATATAACAAGTATTTCCTATCTAATTTTCAATTTCATATTCTAGAACATATTTCAGATGTTCCATACTTACATGACTGTTGTGCCCAATGGCAGAAATCATCCTTCAGGCTCTACTGTTCTAAGAATTATTCAAACACTCAGAGGGGCTTTTCCCACACAAATATGTGCACTGTGCACAGGCTGGAAAAATATAGTGACAGTCACATACATAAAAGCTGATATAGTGATACTTCATGTTTTATATAAGTGATAGAATAATAAATGTGACTGCCAATAAATTTAATCTGCTATTAACCAAGCTCTTATTTGTTTCCTGATTTTATAACAGAGCAGATACTAGAGGAGAGATGTACATTAAAAAAAGCTCATAGTAGCATTTTGCATCATCTTAGGAAGCTCTCTGATGTGGTCTAGCAGACAGCACATTATGTGTTGATAAAATATGGGCAAATAATACAAAATATAAGACATACTCTGTTCAGCTAAGACTGCTAAGCAGCTCAATTTCTATCTCAGTTCTACTGTATTTGAATATTCTTAAGAAATTATTTCAGAATGTATGGTCCTAGTAATAAAACATAACCTGCCCCATATGCAATCTTCCATTCATATGTCTGAATAGTTGCAACATGTTTGATAAATATATTCTCATGACATAAAAATGGGAAATTGTTGTCTTTTAACCAAGATCTGTGATACTAGAATTGCAATAAAGTTACATGAGATAATTTAATAAGCCAAGATTAATTGTATGCTTAGCCTAGAAAAAAAGTTAATTCAGTTTAATTTACCCTCACTGAAGTCTGAAATAAGTTTTCTTAAAATTTATTTGGCACATTGTCTCAGTTATAATTTAAATTTCCAGAGACTCAAACAAATTTGGTAGAACCAATAACAATTTTTATAGAGTGCCCTTCCCTCTTCCCCCTTCTTTCCCAAAGGAAAGGGATTAGATGTAGAGAGGAAAAAGGTAAACACTCCCAAATAAATGAATCTCACTCGATTTGGAAGTTAAAAAAAAAAAAAAAAGTTTAACAGTAACTTTTAAAAGGTATCTGAGGTAGGGAAGTTACAAAGGTACAGGGAAGGGGAAAGAAATACAAAAATGTACAAATACAACCTGATTTTGATGGTGATGGCTTTGTCCTCCTCGTGGGTGATGGCCACATGGTAAAACAAAGAGAAAACAGGAACAGGATGGTGATGCTGGCAATCAGGAAGGCAGGGAGTGCAGAGAGAGAAACAGGAAGTCCCCCTGCTTTTATGGATCTCTAGACAGGAAAGGGGAGTGGGCTAACCATCACCTGGTGGTGTTCAGACTCACCCCTGGGGAGGGGTCAAGACTACCTAGGGTCAGGTTCAAGGTTATTCCCCCTGGAGTGTTAACCTTATATATTCCACCTCCTTGTTAGACCATTTCCACTTTCCTGCAAACAGTCTCCTTTTCCAAAGATAGGAAAATGTATCACAGTATCACAGTATCACAGTATCACAGTATCACCAAGGTTGGAAGAGACCTCACAGATCATCAAGTCCAACCCTTTACCACAGTGCCCAAGGCTAGACCATGGCACCAAGTGCCACATCCAACCTTGCCTTGAACTGCCCCAGGGACGACGACTCCACCACCTCCCCAGGCAGCCCATTCCAGTGCCTAATGACTCTCTCAGTGAAGAACTTTCTCCTCACCTCGAGCCGAAATTTCCCCTGGCGCAGCCTGAGGCTGTGTCCTCTTGTTCTGGAGCTGGCCACCTGAGAGAAGAGAGCAACCTCCTCCTGGCCACAACCACCCTTCAGGTAGTTGTAGACAGCAATAAGGTCACCCCTGAGCCTCCTCTTCTCCAGGCTAAACAACCCCAGCTCCCTAAGCCTCTCCTCGTAGGGCTTGTGCTCGAGGCCTCTCACCAGCCTCGTCGCCCTTCTCTGGGCTATGTGTCCATGGATTAAGAGTTCTTAGATCCTTCTTGGTCCCCAGCTGTACCCCAAGGCGATGTGCTTCTCTAGTGCAAGTTGGTGAGGTGAGGTGTGATCAGGACAGAAACACGGAAGAATCAGGGAAAACAGGAACAGTTCTTGTGGGAAACTCAGGAAAAGTCTTTTCCCTCTGGAAGGAAAACATCAGGAACAGTCTTATGCTGTAGGGCATCAGGAAAAACAGGTGCAGGTGAGATGGTTGTATACATCCTCTGGAGGGAAATCAGGAACAGTGTTTCACTGCAGGGCATCAGTGAAGAATCAGGTGCAGGGTTCTATTGGACGCCTCATTGTGATGATGTAGAACTCCTCTAGACTGCTGCTTGTGTGGTGTAGGTTCTGTTGGACATCGTGTTGTGATGTGATGCTGTAGAATTCCTCTCGATAGCTGCTTGTGTATCATGGATTCTGTTGCACTTGTTATGGTGAGGGTGTAACTAGAAAAACAACTTATAACCACTTATAAACTATAATACAATTATTACACAACTGTTATACAACTATGATGCAACTACGATACAAGATTGCAAGATTACATGATTGCATGTAACCAACTCTGAGATTTAGAGCTTTTCAGCCAAAGTGAGATTTCTCTGTGGAACACACTCAATAGTACCAGTTTCAAGCATTACCCAGTATATGTGACCAGGACTCTCTGCAGATATCACTCCCTTGATAGATTTGCCCCCAGAAGCAGGAGCAACCCACACAGTTTTCCCCAGTAGATTCCTTTCACAGACCACAGGAACTCCATCTCCCTCAACTATGTGCAATAGGGCAGACTGAGCAGGACCAGCTCTGTTGACTGATCCCCTGCTGTTCACCAGTCAGGTAGCTTCTGCTAGGTCTTTCTCCCAGTGTTTGAAATTTCCACCTCCCATAGCTTTCAAGGTGATTTTCAGCAAGCCATTGTGACACTCAATCTTTCCTGCAGCTTGTGGGTAGTATGGGATGTGGTAAACCCATTCTATCCCATGCTCTTTTGCCCAGTTGCTTACAAGGTTGTTCTTGAAATGGGTCGCTTTGTCTGACTCAATTCTCTCTGGGGTACCGTATCTCCACTGGATGTGACTCTGCAGACCCAGAATGGTGTTACAGGCAGTAGCATGAGGTACTGTGTAGGTTTCCAGCCACCCAGTGCTTCCATCCGCTATGGTTAATACATACTGTTTGCCACTGCGAGATTGAGGCAGAGTGATGTAATCCATCTGCTAGGCCTCCCCATACTTGTATTTTGACCACCGTCCCCCATATCAAAAAGGCTTCATGCACTTGGCTTGCTTTATGTCAGTGTAGATGTCAGTGTCATGGATAACCTGAGCTATGGCATCCATGGGTATGTCCATGGACCTGTCTCAGGCCCATTGGCATGTGGCATCTCTTCCTTGGTGGCCTGAAGAGTCATGTGCCCACTGAGCTAGGAATAGTTCACCTTTGTGTTTCCAGTCCAGGTCTGTTGGCGTTGAACCATGGGATAAACGACTCTTGGGTCATCAATATGATTAGATGGTCATTCTCCAATTTATTTTCGTGTTACAGTGAGTTATATGCTTACTTGGAAAAGGTGTGCACAGCTAACTTAGTTTAGGATTGGTACATATGGAAGATCCAGGGTTACAGGCATGGTACAGATAGGGTCATATTACAATCTGAGGGTCCACCCCGTGGGCTGGCTAACCCGGCCCACATGCAGCTGGCTCTCCACTCCCTGCAGTTGCATGTGGGGGATTCCACCCAACACTTGGTATCTTAAGTCCAAGGTGGAGTCAAGGACACTTCCCAGCACAGGTTGCTCATGTTTATCATTTTATGTCCTGTTAGCAAAAATCTCTCCACGTTTCCTTCTTTTTTCCTTTGAGCAACCCCGGCTAGATCTTCAACTTTACACAGGCTACTCAACACAGGGGTAAATAATACAGCTACAAATCAATAATGCTACAATCAGAAAGAGATCAAACCTCTTAGAGCTTTTGCTAGTAGCGTTAGTTTGGTAAGCTAACAACCCAAGCTTAGCTAACGATCCTAAAAGTTTTTCTTGCAAACGACAGTAAGTCATGTGTTCTAAAGACCAAAAGTCCAGATGAGCATGACAGTCACAGGAGAGTGCATTTGTGCCACGTCTTCATTGGCTCTGTGTGGCAATCGACATTGTAGATTTGCAGATGTATCTGTTCTCCAGTATTCTTCCTCAGACTCCCATTGTTCTGGATTCACTCTATAATTCTCAGAAATCTTGGTGTTTTCACTACGCTCCTTAGCTATGAGCTGCATCTGTCTATTGTGTTTAAGAACTACTAATTTCTAAATATGATACAAAGATATGCCCTAGATGTTGCTTTCAGGCTTTCTATTAGGCCTATTCCCACAGTTCTATTTGTTTTAAAAATGAAGGCAGTGTTTCTTATCTTTTTTCAGAGCCCTTTGCAAAAGGATAACAAGCATACTGCCATTTTTGCCAATAAGTGGGTTTGGCCTTTACGACAGGTGCTAAACTGATCTTTATTTTGCTGTTACTGTTGTGGAGGGCCCAAAGGCCTGAAAATAGGCTTATTTATGCCTTGCCCTGCCTGAACATGTTTCTCTGCCTGCACCAGAGGCAAACACATAACAAGCACAAAGGAGCACAACAGACCTGATGCTGTAAAGTCTGGCCTAACCAGGACCCCTGATTGTGTAAGGTGGTTGTGTAAGCCCCCACACACCCAGCTCATGCTTTCTGGGTGCTAGGCCCATGTGATCCCCATATCTGGGAGGTCCAGGCTTGTGGCTTTTGCCTATTATGGTAAGGTTTGGTTGACTGCTAACTTGATTGGTCATTCTAGTGTCCAAAGGGCCATTAATCTCAGCCCACATTTAATAAATGGGGTACATAGGTAAACAACGTGCTTACTTCCTCACATTTCTTGCCTGCCTGCGTACTCACTTGCACAAGTCACTTAATCCTGCCTGTATATATGTGGAGCTCAGACTCCCGTGCAGCCATGTACACCTTACATGCCTGCTGCCCTATCATTGCCTGGTAAGCACCATTGCCGCTGAGTTACCAGGAAGCAGACTCTGAATTGTCTGCACATGATCGGCCTGTCTGGCCAAGCGTTACATCGTGCTGAGACAGCACAACATCCTGCCTCTGCACCTGAGGTCCTGCCAACAGTCCCTGGACAAAGCATCCAGAAGAAGCCAGAAGACAAGGGCACAGATTGCATCCATCACCAGAACAAGGTCAGAGACTGTCATTTCCCAAGAAACAGAGAAGATTCTCCTTTCCCCTGAAGCCGGGAGGATTCCAGCCTCAAAGTCCATGGGCAAAGACTCCTTTGAAGTCTGGACACTAGTAATAGGCTATGACGTAGCCCCAGAGGGTAATTGATAATTAATAAGAATTTGTGAGTAATGCTTTAATGCCTCTGTAATTTCTATTGCCTCTTGCCATAGAGCAGAAAGAACTTTCAGCCGACCCTGTTGGGCAAATAGTATATAGGCCCCAAGTGGCATTAAGCCATGGGGAAACTCCTCTCTCTGTTTAGAGTTTGAACTGTTTGGTAGTTACTAATAAGTTATGGTTGGATATTAATCCTAGAATGTCTTTCATAACTGTGTAAGATCCTTTTAATATGAAAATACAGTGGTTGGGAGTGGCGAGAGTTCAGAATATAAAAGTTAATAAGTATATATTTTTATAGAATATTATCTCACACCAATTAATTCATTTCCCTAGGCTAACATATTCTTTCTCTAGGCTAATAAATCCATTGGCCTAGTCTGTATGATGTAACTGCAGAAATTTTTTAAAATTTCTTTCTTCTTCTCCTTCTTTACCCCTTATCTCCCCCTATTTTTTTTTTTGTTATGTGATCCCAGTGCTACCCATATAAACAGAACAACCCAAGAAAAAACATCCCATGATATCCCTATATCCTAAAATCCCACAATTGTCATATTACAAACCGTTAGCCTGAACTTATCTAATCTTATCAAGTTAAAAATCTATCAGCTGAAGGAAATTCAAGAAAAAGTAAAGAAAATTCAAGAAGATAATACCATGGTATTCTGACAAAAAAAAAAAAAAAAAAAAAAGAATCCGTAGAATAAACAGCAACCTGTACAGGTACAAAACAATTTCTTGACGTAATATTCCATTATGATGCCTAACAAGGGCTAAACACACTCCACTTCAGTCAGCTGTCTCACCATGCTGCTAAAATTATCCCAAAACTTATCTCATTGCAATTAACAGGTTATCTATCCAGTAACTCAAACTCCACAATTCACTATAGTAAAAACTGTGTGCCTGTCTTCTTAAGAGCCAAGCTGGGCTTCTCCAGCAAGGAGATAAGGAGGAGGAGGGAGGAGGGGGGAATGGGCCCTGCTGAGCTCTGCAGACGGAGGGGGTTACGCTGGGGGAGGGGAGGAGGGGTTGCATTCCCAGCAGGCAGATTATGCCACTTATCTCAGCCCTCCTTCTCTCCCAGCCCCCATCCTTTTTGGCTTGTCTCACCACTATTTCCCGATGGCTGTTTTTGACTCTCTCCCTCATCAGATCTGTCTTGTCCTTTACCTCAGCATTAGATCTATAGCTACACTAAATACAACCTCCTGATGTTTTACTCTAAAAGAAAAAACTTTTCCCGCTTCTGTCAGAAAGAGCATTACAAGCTGTTTTAGAAGCTCTTTTGCAAGCTGTAAAAAAAAAAAAAAAAAAAAAAAGGCATCTCTCACACACTCAGACGGAAGTCAGAGGAGAAAAAAAGGAGAGAGCTAAGCAATTTAACAATGCTCTGTGAGTCATTGAAATGGTAATTGGACACCTTTGCTTGAATCATAGAATCATAGAATCATAGAATCAACCAGGTTGGAAGAGACCTCCAAGATCATCCAGTCCAACCTATCACCTAGCCCTATCCAGTTAACTAGACCATGGCACTAAGTGCCTCATCCAGTCTTTTCTTGAAGACCCCCAGGGACAGTGCTTCCACCACCTCCCTGGGCAGCCCATTCCAATGGCAAATCACTCTCTCTGTGAAGAACTTCTTCCTAATATCCAGCCTATACCTACCCTGGCACAACTTGAGACTGTGTGCCCTTGTTCTATTGCTGGTTGCCTGGGAGAAGAGGCCACCCCCCACCTGGCTACAATGCCCCTTCAGGTAGTTGTAGACAGTAATAAGATCACCCCTGAGCCTCCTCTTCTCCAGGCTAAACAACCCCAGCTCCCTCAACCTCTCCTCATAGGATTTGTGCTCACCAGCCTCGTTGCCCTTCTCTGGACATGCTCCAGCACCTCAACATCTCTCTTGAATTGAGGGGCCCAGAACTGGACACAGGACTCAAGGTATGGCCTGAACAGTGCTGAGTACAGGGGAAGAATAACCTCCCTTGTCCTACTGGCCACACTGTTCCTGATGCAGGCCAGGATGCCATTGGCTCTCTTGGCCACCTGGGCACACTGCTGGCTCATCTTCAGCTTACTATCTATCATTACCCCCAGGTCCCTTTCCTCCTGGCTGCTCTCCAGCCACTCAGTCCCCAGCCTATAGCACTGCTTGGGATTATTGTGGCCAAAGTGCAGAACCCTGCACTTGGCCTTGTTAAATCTCATCCCATTGGCCTCTGCCCACCCATCCAGCCTGTCCAGGTCCCTCTGCAGGGCTCTCCTACCTTCCAACAGGTCAACACCTGCTCCTAGCTTGGTGTCATCTGCAAACTTACTGATGCTGGACTCAATGCCTTCTTCCAGATCATCAATAAAGATATTGAACAGGACTGGGCCCAGCACTGATCCTTGGGGAACACCACTAGTGACTGGCTGCCAACCAGATGTGGCACCATTCACCACCACTCTCTGGGCTCGGCCATCCAGCCAGTTCTTGATCCAGCACAGAGTGAATCTGTCCAAGCCATGAGATGCCAGCTTGGCTAGGAGCTTCTTGTGGCAGACAGTGTCAAAGGCTTTGCTGAAGTCCAAGTAGACTCCATCCACAGCCTTCCCCACATTCACCAGGCGGGTAACCTGATCATAAAAGGAGATCAAGTTGGTGAGGCAGGACCTGCCCTTCCTAAACCCATGCTGGCTGGGCCTGATCCCTTGGCCATCCTGTAGGTGCTTTGTGATGGCACCCAAGATGACCTGTTCCATGACCTTGCCTGGCACTGAGGTCAGGCTGACAGGTCTGTAGTTTTCTGGCTCCTCCTTATGACCCTTCTTGTGTATGGGAATCACATTGGCCAGCTTCCAGTCTTCAGGGACCTTTCCAGTGAGCCGGGACTGCTGATAAATGATGGAGAGTGTCTTGGCCAGCTCAGCTGCCAGCTCTCTCAGCACCCTAGGGTGGATCCCATCCGGTCCCATGGACTTGTGAGGATCCAAATGACACAGCAGGTCCCTTACTGCTTCCTCATGGATTAGAGGGGGACTATAATGGTCCCTGACTCCATCCACCACTTCAGGAGTCCAGCTGTCCTGGAGACAACCTGTCCCACTAGTGAAGATTGAGGCAAAGAAGGTGTTAAGCCCCTCTGCCTTTTCCTCATCCTTTGTCACTATGTTCCCCTCTCTATCTAATAAGGACTGGAGGTTGTCCTTGGCCCTTCTCTTGCCATTCATATATTTAAAGAAACACTTTTTATTTTCCTTGGCAGCCGTGGCCAGCCTGAGCTCCAAGTGGGCTTTTGCCTCTCTAATTTTTCCTCTATAAGACCTAGCAACTTCCTTGAACTTCTCCTGGGACACCTCCCCTCTTTTCCAAAGGTGATACACTCTCTTTTTAATCTTTAATTCCTTCAGTAGCTCCCTGCCCATCCAGCCTGGCTGCCTCCCTCGTCGGCTCATCTTCCGGCTCAGTGGCACTGCCTGCTCCTGTGCCTTCAGGAGTTCTTTCTTGAAGTAGGTCCAACCTTCCTGGACCCCTTTGTTTCTAAGGGCTATTTCCCAAGGAACTTTCTGAATTAGTTCCTTAAATAGGCTGAAGTCTGCCCTTCGGAAGTCCAGTGTGGAGGTTCTGTTGATGCCCATCCTGGTTTCTCCATGTATTGAAAACTCTATAATTTCATGGTCACTGGACCCCAGGCAGCCTCCAACCACCACATCCCCTACCAGCCCTTCTCTATTTGTGAGCAGCAGGTCAAGCAGGGCTGCTCCCCTGGTAGGCTCACATAACACCTGGGATAGGAAGTTGTCTTCCACACATTGCAGAAACCTTCTAAACTGCCTCTTCTCTGCAGTGTTTAAGTCCGAGCAGATGTCTGGTAGGTTAAAGTCACCCACCAGAACAAGGGCAGGTGATCTTGACGCAGCCTCCAGTTGCTTAAAGAGTAATAAATCAACCTCTTCTTCCTGGTTGGGTGGTCTGTAACAGACTCCAACCAGGATATCAGCCTTGTTGGCCTTCGCCTTAAGTCTCACCCATAATGACTCAACTTGATCGTCCTTGATTTCTACCTCCATGACATCCAGAGCATCCCTAATATACAGAGCCACTCCCCCGCCCTTTCTCCCTTGCCTGTCTCTCCTGAAGAGTCTGTAGCCATTGATTACAGCACACCAATCATGTGAGCCATCCCACCACGTTTCAGTGATGGCAACAATATCATAGTTTTCCTCCAGCACCAGAGCTTCCAGCTCCTCTTGTTTGTTACCCATACTGCGTGCATTAGTGTACATGCACTTCAGCTGGGCTGCTGCTTTTACTCCTAGCTCTAGCCTACCATCCTCAATTCCCTTTGATTTATCTCTGGTGCTGTCATGTTTAACCCCCTCCCCCTTCCATTCTAGTTTAAAGCCCTCTCAACAAGCCCAGCCAGCTTATGTGCCAGGGTCCTTCTCCCCTTCTGTGATAGTTGTATCCCATCTGCTGATTGCAGACCTGTGGCAAGATGAAGTTCCCCGAGATCAAAGAATCCAAATTTATGTTGGATGCACCAACCTCTGAGCTACTTGTTCATCAAATATGCTTTCCTGTTCTTCTCTGTATTCCAGCCTGTAACTAAGGGTATAGATGAAAAGATTACCTGTGCCCCTGCTCCCTTAACTGCTTTCCCCAGTGTCTTAAAGTCCCTTTTGAAAGCTTTTAGCCCTCTGTTATTAATCTCATCATTCCCTGCCTGTATAACTAATAAGGGATAGTAATCAGAGGTCTGCACTACTGTAGGCAGCCTCCTGCTAACATCCCTGACCCGGGCTCCAGGGAGGCAGCAGAGCTCCCTGTGGAAGGGGTCTGGCCGGCACATGGGGCCCTCTGTTCCCTGCAGAAGGGAATCACCGATAACAATTACCCTCCTCTTTTTCTTCTGGGTACTTGTTCTGATGCGAGGGGGCAACTGATTTGTCTCAGTTGCCCTTCCAGCCGGTGATGCTTCTGCCTGCTCCAGGATCACCTCATCCTCAACATCTAGTGCCCTATATCTGTTATGTAAGGGCAGCTTGGGATGTGAAGATGGCTGGAAGGGTTTTCCCTTGCCCCTTCTGGCAGGCACCTGCATCCATTCTTCTTGGTTGCTCTGTTCGTCTCCCTCTGGCAAGGGGGACTGCAGAGCATGTTGCTCTCTTGTACCTTCCCTTTCAGCCTTCAGTCGTTCCACCTCTCCCTTGAGTTCAGCCACCAGGTTGAGCAGACAATCAATCTGCTCACACCTAATGCATCCATTGCCTGTGTCGAGTGCCAGGCTCCAGCACTCCTCACATCCAGACGTCTGGACACCTGCACTCCTACAGGTGGGCTCTGTTTGGGTGCCCACAGTTTTACAAGTATTATACAGCTTGGACCTAGTTCGAACCATGTCTGCTATCCTGAAGGTCCGGTGCGAGTTGTTAGGTGTGGGTTTGTTTGTTTGTTTGTTTTTTCCTCAGCGGCGCGCGCTGCGCTCAGCAGAGACAGCAGCTAGCTTCTCGTTTAAATGTGCCGCTCGCCAGGCACCGCCCTCTGACTCACCTTCCTGCGAGCACTTAGCGCCTGCTTGCTGCTCCCTCCCTCACTCTGGGCTCCTCAGATCGAGAGAGCCTCAAAAAAGAGGAGAAAAAAGGCTGCGAGAAAGCGCGTTTCAGCTGAGCTAGCCTCGTTCCTGCTCTCCTGCCGAACCAGGCTGCGGCTTCGCCTCTGCCGCTCCTCGTTTAAATGTGCCACTCGCACATTTGCTTACAAATGCAAAATAGACTTAACACTTAAGCAACTCAGGCTCAGGCTGCGCAGACAAATAGAGTTTACCCCGATTTTCCTAAATTTCTGCCACTCCCACCCAACCCCATAAACAACACAGATGCCAAGAAAAGCAAGGAAAAAAGTCCGACAGACTGTGCTAGTTTGAAGCAAGCTGGAATGTTTTGGTAAAAGAACTAGATAATGGGCAGTGAAAAGGTAAACATGGTTGTGTCTCTTCGCTCACAGTCCCCCTGAGAGTTCTGGGAAGAAGAAGGAAAACATTTGATAATATTCTCCATTTTGTCTTTCATTCTGCCTTTGCCTTCAGACCTAGTCACATCTCCTTAACCCCACTGCCACTAACCTTCCTTCTTAACCTCTTGGTTACACCTGTATTCTTCCTGGGAACTGGGGTAAGGTTGAGAGGGGCCGGGGAAGGTGTTGGGGTGGTTTGAGAGCCCCTCCTGGGGACTCAGGTTTCTGGGAGGGAAGTTGTGCTTCTGTATTGTTTATCTGTCGGGGTACGGAGGCTGGCGAGAGACGAGATCGGGGTACTGACGACTCGAGACAGCAGCTTCTAGGCATCTGTGCATCAGTACATCAGTACAACTTTATTAGGGTAGTGCAGCGTCTTATATAGTGCTCAGAGGAGGTGTTTCCAGCCAGCCTGGGGCTGGCACAAGTGGACAGTACAGATTGGCCCCAAGTTATGTGTAAGGCAGAGATAGGTTACCTGTGGTAAACAACCTGTGAGTACCACCCAGGGGGGCTGGCCAGGGTCAGACCCTGGGGCTGTGTCCGCCCCGGGGGCTGGCAGATTCCACCCCCTGACAGCTGTGCGTGGGTTGCTCACGGTTGCCAGCTTAGGCCCCTGGGAATCAGTAAGACCCAAGGACACTTCCCATCACAGGGCCTGATGTTTACATTTCATGCTCTGCTGCAGGAGAAAGCTTCCCACATTTATCCTTTGTGTATTTCTGTATATAACTGTATATATTGTAAATAGCTGCTTGTATATTTGCTGCTGTAAAATAAATAGCTTCATTTATATTCCCAGAGGCCATCTGAGTTAGCTGGGGCAAATTCAAAAGTGTGGGGGGGCAGGTTAATGCCCAAACCATCACATTTTTGATTGGCTTTCCCAACGTGGGGCTAAATTTCTTTGAGTGATTGGTAATTAGCTCTGGGAATTAAGATGAAGCTAGTAAAGCAGCTATTGTACTTGTTTGGGACGTTACTCTGGTCTGGTTTAATTTTCTTGGCATTTAGTTGGATAAAGGCTCAAATTGTTGCTTATTTTATTGATTTAGCTTATAAGAAGGCTAAAGCCAAGGTTTCAGATATGTTCGGGGCCTGGGGTGATTTTATCCTTGGTTAGGCTGGTTTTAATGTCACTGAGAATATTACTAGTAACATTACAGGAACACTTATCAATAATGTTACAGTCAATCATAACACTGCGCTGATGAGACTAATACACCCTATAACTGAGATGCCAAATCCTTGAGTGATTTTTACTCAAAACAAACTGTGGCAAGTCTGATGTGTGTCAATTTATGTCTTGTAGTTTTAATATTCATATTAATTTAGGCATTATGTGTGAAAAATTCAAAACCAGCTTCTGTAAGAACTAGGAAAAATTCTGTGTCAAAAGCAAATGGTACAGTTTCTCAGCAATCTTCTTCCCCCCTGCCAGCCTCTGCACCTCCTTCTCCAGATTCTGGGAAGGCGGCCAATGTTCCCGCAGGGAATGTAAATATAAACAATGGGCAGAGCTTGGCAGGAGTCCCAGGAGCACAGGCAGGTACCCAAAATCAGAATGTTCCTAGCAACACTGATAACACCAGCTCAGCCAGTTTGAATCCTCAGCCAGCAGACCAGAACCAGAGCCCTGCTAAATCTAAGGCAGATTTGAACTCACAAGCTCCAGGTCAGACCCCAAATAATTCAAACCCTCCAGCAGACACGTCCAAGTCTGTTGCTGCTCAGGCCCTTCTGGCACCTGCTAAGGCAAAAGCTAAGACAAAGTGTGGTTACAGTGAGTTATATGCTTACTTGGAAAAGGTGTGCACAGCTAACTTAGTTTAGGATTGGTACATATGGAAGATCCAGGGTTACTATCACAGTCATGTATAACTTGTGCTACTATTAAACAAGCCAAGCATCTGAAGCTCTTGTGGTATGGTGAGCGATGGGCAAAGTACAAATACGGTGAAGCGTGGCAGATTGATTACATCACTCTACCTCGTTCTCGGACTGGAAAGCAATATGTGCTGACCATTCTCACAGGCTGCTGTATAGAGAATGTCTTAATCTCTGGGCTGGTTCAAACTGGTCCCAAGGCCATGGCATGGACTACCTCTCATTTGATTTGGTTGAATGCCACCTGCTGTTCAGGTCCCCACTCAAAGTTATTTCTCTTTCTTGTAACATCGAAGAGGGGTTTCACAATTTGGGTGTACCTGGGAATGTACATTTTCCAAAAGCCCACAAACCCCAGGAAGGATTGTGTGTCCTTCTGGTTAATGGGTTCCACCATAGTGGCCACTGTGGTGAATAGTCCCAAAGGATGTAAAATGGGCTTAAGCATGTCCTGTCTTATTTACCTGACTGTCTGCATTGCAGCCAGAGGTGGGAAAACAGGACAAAGAAACCCAGGCAACCTAGTCTGTTTTAATCTGGTTGCCTGAGAGGGGTTTCATGGGGACCACGCCCC
Organism: Pogoniulus pusillus; assembly: GCF_015220805.1. Classification (NCBI taxonomy): domain Eukaryota; kingdom Metazoa; phylum Chordata; class Aves; order Piciformes; family Lybiidae; genus Pogoniulus; species Pogoniulus pusillus. The sequence goes on from NC_087265.1 coordinate 18,836,576, forward strand.
TGTCACATGCAAGGCGTATGCGTCTCTTGTTTTTGGAAGACAACAGCTTGTGTGTTCTTCCATTTTTGGGTCAACTTGGGTGATTGCCAGAGGTGATTGAGTGATTGTGTGGCCAATGAGACCATCAGCCTCAGCCATTACCCTATAAATGGAGGTGAGCAGGTAAATGAGGTGCTTGTGTGCTCGTTCATTCCTCACTCACCTGCTGCTCACCCACCCGTTGTCTCAGCCGCCTAAAGCTACCTCAAGCCGCCTCAGCCAGCAGCTGATTCCACTTTGCAGCCCACATGTAATTTGCCACAGGACTTCTGTTAATATTTTCCTGCCTATGTTTTGGGCCATGGACATTAGGACTAGTGAGTATTCTCCATCCTTTGTTAAAGTTGCTAAAGGATTTTAATCAACCTCACAAGTGGCAAATTAAGCTGCCAGACTCTCTATTAAAGTAATTTTCTGAAACCTTCTAAAAATTCCGTTGTATAGAGACATTCTGTAAAATAGTTCTGCTAACTGCATCAAAGAACTTGTGTGCATAGTTGTATAGAATCATAGAATCATAGAATCAACCAGGTTGGAAGAGACCTCCAAGATCATCCAGTCCAACCTAGCACCCAGCCCTATCCAGTCAACTAGACCATGGCACTAAGCACCTCATCCAGTCTTTTCTTGAACATCTCCAGGGACGGTGCCTCCACCACCTCCCTGGGCAGCCCATTCCAATGCCAATCACTCTCTCTGGGAAGAACTTCCTCCTAACATCCAGCCTATACCTACCCTGGCAGGGTAAATAACTTTGGGGGAAATATTTTGTGTATATTAATAAATTATTTAATAACTTTTAAATCGGCCTCATTGCATTTTACTCCAAACTCAGATTTCAACTAGTCCCCTTTATAACAGCCACCTTATTCACCATATCCATAGGGATGTGACATCGGCCATCCTGCCAGCAAACTCTCAGAAACTGGATTTCTCTGGCAGGCCCTTTCACTTTGCTCCTCTTAATGGCAAAACCAGCATCCAAAAGGATGATCTTTTCATCCTTCTCAAAGACCTTCTCTGCTGTCTCACCTCCTCTGCTGTTTCACCCCATACAATGATGTCATCAATGAATTGCAGGTGTTCAGGACCTCCACTCTTCTCCAGTGTGGTCAGGATGATGCTGTGGCAGATTGTAGGGCTGTGCTTCCACCTGTGGGGATGCAGAATGCAGAAGAGTTGTGGGGTGCAGGTGCAGAAAAGCTGTGGGAACAGAATGAAGAGGAATAAGCAGCAGGCAGATCCTTACAATAACAAACCTCAGTTCTCACATGCAGCTGTCCACCTTATCTCAGAAGGGATAGATAGTGGACCTTCGCTAATGGGAATAACAAGGTATGTATGTATGCAGATGTGGTGGGTTGTCACTGACTAATTATGGTAATGTGTAGGCATGTGCTCTACTGGCTGAGTGTATATATATTTTGGGCTGTAGGTAATAAAATGGGCTTCTGCATAACTCGCACTGAATAGTCTGGAGACCCTCGCGGCTGGCCCACACCATACTGGTCTATGGGCTTGTTTATCGTAGTCCCACAGCAAGCAGAGATAGCACGCAGTGCGGCCTGCAGCATCCACCCTTGAGGTAGTCTGTTCCAGTGGTACTGGACTCCTCTCCAGGTGAAGGCAAACTGAGGCCTACGTTCCTCTACAATGGGGATGGAGAAAAAGGCATTAACAATATCAGCTGTTGCATACCACTTGGCCTCCTTTGACTTCAGTTCATACTGGAGCTCCAATATATCAGGCGTAGCTGCGCTGATTGGAGCAGTCACTTCATTCAGGCCTCTGAAGTCCACAGTCAATCTCCATTCCCCACTCTCCTTCCACACTGGCCATATCAGGCTGTTGAAGGGTGAGTGGCTCTTGCTGATGACAAGCTGCTTCTCCGGACGGCAAATCAGCTGGTGTATGGGCAGCAGGGAGTCTCGATTGGTGCAGTATTGCCTGTGATGAACTATACAAGAAGGAATAGGTAACTTGACATCCTCTACCTTATGGGTACCAACCGCGGAAGGGTCATCTGACAAGCCAGGCATGATGGACAGCTGCTCTTTATTGGCAGTCTCTACAGCTGCTATGCCAAATGCCCACTTGTTGCCTTTTGGGTCTTTAAAATACCCTTCCTGCAGAAAGTCAATCCCCAGGATGCAAGGTGCATCAGGGCCAGTTACTATGGTGTGCTTCTCCCTCACATTCCCGGTGAGGCTTATCTCAGCCTGCAGCACAGTCAACTCCTGAGACCCCCCTGTGACTCCTGAGATGGTAATGGTTTCTGTCTGGCTGGAGGGTATCAGAGTGCATTGAGCACCACTGTCTACCAAAGCTCAGTACTTCTCAGCTTCAGAAATACCAGGCCATTTCACAAACACATCCCAATATACTCTGTTATCCCTGTTCTCTGCCTGGCTGGAGACAGAGAACCTCTAATGCTGAGCACTGTGACCACAGGAAGCACATGGACCTGAGTTACTGGTCTGACCACTCCTTGGACGAGAGGGCTGCCTGTGGAACACTGGGGCAACCCCTCTTCTGGAGGAGTTATTCCCTGTGTTTGCCCCTTGCAGTTCCCTCACTCTGGTCCATAGAGCTGAGGTGGGCTGGCCATGCCATTTGTCCATGTTCTCCCCATGTTCACACAGTGTTCTCCACAGTGAGCCCCTAGGTGTCCCCTGTCTGATTCGGACTGGTCTCCTAAGGGGAGGAGGAGGAGGTGGAGGAGGAGCATGGTGGTGTGTGTTCCTAACAGCTGAGACCTGTACCCATTCAGAAGGTGAAGAGCAATCATCTTCTGCCTTCTGAAATTCAGAGACAGAGGCCTTCAGCTCATTCATCTCTCAGGTAAGGGTTTCCACAGCTGATATCAGGGCCTTTCTGGAGACACTGTTTTCAAACTGCCTCAGGTCATTAACAAATTCCCTGACAATTGGAAGATTGTTTGGGTTTCTGCCCAACAGCAGTGCTCCCAGTGTGTGCGCATATGTAGAAGGGGCACATTGGGTCAATTTCTTTAAGAGGGCTGGCTTCATGTGGACATAATCAGGGTCCAGAGGCATCTGGCCATCTCCACAGATTATCTCTTGTACAGACATTTGCCTCAGGTATGTGATCCCCTGTTCTGTATTAGCTCTCTTAAGAGGATGGAAGATCATGTCATCCTTGGAGGGGTATCTGTATCTCACAGCTGTGAGGAGTCTGGCCCAAAGTGTGTGGGTGCCATCCAGCCTCCCCAGTTCCTTATCCACACCCCCATCCCTCGACAAGGGGCACAACTGCTTATCTTCCTTCTGATCTAAGTCCATGGTCTCTACTCCTGCATCCCACAAGCTCAAGAGCCAGGCTAAAAGGCTTTGTCCGTTTGCCCTTGCATGTTCCTGTCTTGTCTGCCTGTTTTCCTTCCTGGTCATTGAGCTGATCAGTACCACTTCACTTTCAGATCCGTTCCCATCTGGTGCATGTTGCTGGGGATGATGGTTCCTGCAGAGCTTCCTTCTGTTGGGTCTGTGTCTGGAAAAGGGCTCGGAGTTACTGTTTTTGTTCTACGTGTTATTACAGGGGCAAGAACCAGAGTAACAGAGCTGGATGTCTGTGTGGGCGGAGCTCTGAGTGGAGCTTGGGGTGGAGTTCAGGGCAGAGATGCCCTCGGGGCAGGGACTGCCACATTATGGCCTGTTGGACCGGTCGTCACCCCACTGCAGCTACAGCCACAGCAGCGACAAGTACTGGGTGGGTCACTCCTCCCCCTAAAAGTTTTAATGGTTGCGGTCAAATGTAGTTTCCATGTGTTCCAGCTTGAAAATACAATGAAACCTCCCTGAATCACATTTAAACACAATGCATCTCAAAAAAGAGGAAGACAAGTAAGAATGCCAGGAGGCCTGCATGGATGAATAGAGAGCTCCTTGACACACTTAGATGCAAGAAGAAAGCCTACAGAGAATTGTTGGGGAGGGAGAAATTAATTAATGCAAGATGATATTTTCCAAAATTAATATTGTTTATTAATTTTTATATTCAGAACTCTTACCACCCCTGACTGTGGGAATGCAGAATGCAGAAGAGTTGTGGGGTGCAGAACGCAGAAGAGTTGTGGCAAAGGATGTGAGGAGAGTAACAACAGGCAGATCCTTATAATAACAAACCTTCATTTGCACCAGCTGCTCTACCTTTATCTCATAAGGGATAGATAACGGACACCTCGTTAATGAGGAAAACAAGGAATGGGTTATGCAGATGTGGTGGGTTGTCCTTGACTAATTATGCTAATCTGTAGGCATATGCTCTACTGGCTGAGTGCTTATATACTTGGGCTGTATGTAATAAAGTGTCTCTGGCATAATTCAAATTGAATCGTCTGGAGTCCTTTGTGGCTAGGCCTCTAATCACATTGATCCACAGGCCTGACCGTGGTTCCTGCAGCAAGCACAGAAAACTAGCAGCACCATGCTGCAACACTAATTTTAATAATATTTCAGTTCTTACATGGTTATGGAAACATCATAAGGATAATATCTACATCTAATATAATCAGAAATATATATATAAACATTAATTGAACTGGAAGAGACTATTCCAGTGGTCAAATGCCGCTTGTGGCCAATACACCATTTGCCCAGTAGATGGGCCCAAGCTCTTTCTGCTCTATGGCACAAGGCAATAGAGAATTACAAAGAGGCATTTAAGCATTTACTCACAGATTATTATTATTACCCTCGTGGGGGCTAGCCACAGTCCAGACAGTGCCCAAATGCTTTCAGGGAACCCTGTCTTGTTGGACGTTGAGGCGTGAATCTTCCTGGCTTCTGGGGAAAGGATGCAGACAATCTTTGACCTTGTCTCCTGTCTTCTTCTGGACGATCTGTGTATATGCCCAGGAATTCTAGGCAGGACCCTCAGGTGCAGAAGGCAGGATGTTGTGCAGTCTCAGCACAATGTCATGCTGGCCACACAGGACAATCATGTGCAGACATCCAGGGTCTGCTCCTGGTAACTCATGGCAGTGGAGTTTACCAGGCAAGCAATAAGGCAGTGTGCAATAGCAGCACATCTGGGCATAGCAGTGTCCTGCAGTCCTGTGTACCCCTAAATTCCTCTCCCTCTGTGGCTTGAATGGAGAAGAAAAGCCGCCTGTTCCCACACACACACACCTTGCCCTGCAGGTGTGAAGGGGGTGAACAGGGGCCCTTCTGGCACCGTGCAGTGCCCGTGCTGGAATCAGGCTGGGATTGGCTGTATCCTTCGTGCCTAAGGAAGTGGTAACTCTGCTCTTTGTCTAGAGAGGGTATAAATATTGGGGCGCTTCCCACCTTTGGGGTTCCCACCTTGGAGTTCGTTCCTGCCTGAGCATTCGTGCCTGCCTGAGACTTCTCCCCCCACCTCGCCTGGTGCTCTGCTCCAAAAGGATTGCTTCACCCATTGACACCTTTGTGAAAAGCCTAACAACTCTTAATGACCCTCCTGCAGCTGCTGAAAGGGAACGAGAGGGACAGGCCGCATGACGAAGTCAGCCTGATCGTGAGTTATTTTGGCTCAGCTTTATTATTAAGTGGGAAACGCTATTAATTAATAGTTAAAGCCTTTTCCAACTTCTGACTTCCAAAATAGTCAGATTATCGATGGCATCTCTGTAGATATTCTTAAGGCAACTGAATCTGGTAATTAAAACTAAATTAAATTTTGTTTATAGTTTTTGGGGGCAGGCTTTTGGGAAAATAAAACAACTCTATTTTTGTATAAAAATTCCTGACTCGGACACATTAATTCCGTGCCTCCACAACAAGCAGAAAGCATGGCAAAGAGCAGGGAAGCAGAGCAGGGAAGCAAATCAGGGAAGCAAAAGCACATTGTTCACCTCAGTATCTCCTTTTATCAATGTGGGCTGAGATTAATTGCCCTTTGGACACAAGAATAGCTAATTGGGATGACAGCCAAACCTTACCATATTAGGCAAAGCCATAAGCTTGTTTTTCCTTAATTTGGGAAAAGCACAGGCCTTGCTCTAGGCAGGCACAAGCTAAGTGTGTGTACCTTACACCACAGGACCCTGGGCAGGCCAGACTCTATGGCTCCATGTCCTTTTGTGTCCATTTCCACGCTTGCCTCTCTGGTGGAGCAGAGAAGCATGCCTAGGCAAGGTAGGACACTTATAAGCCTATTTTGGGCCTGTGAGGCCTACCACAACAAGAGTAAAAGCAAGGGCAGGTAACATGGGATGAATACAAAGAAATTGCTCATGCAACCAGAGCTCAGGTTAGGAAAGCTAAAGGATAGGTGAAATTAAATCTGGCTAGGGACATTAAAGGGAACAAGAAGAACTTCTTCAGGTATATCAGTGAGAAAAGGAGGACTAGGGAGATTGTTGGACCCCTCCAGAAGGGAAATGGAGAACTGGTGACAAAGGATGTTGATAAGGCTGAGATGCTCAATCACTGCTTTGCCTCTGTCTTCTCCAATCACAATGTCCAAGTCCCAGAGGATGGAAGTAAGGACTGGTAGAAGGAAGATCTGCCCACTATAATTCAAGATCATGTTCGTGAGCACCTAAGGAATCTGAACGTGCACAAGTCCATGGGCCCCAACAAGATCCACCCACGGGGCCTGAGGGAACTGCAAAATGACATTTCTAAACCACCGTCCATCATATTTGAAGTTCCTGCTGACTGGAAAAGGGAAAACATAGTGCCCATCTTAAAGAAGGGGAAAAAGGATGACCCCAGGAACTACAAATCAGTCAGTGTCACCTCTGTGCCTGGAAAGATCATGGAGCAGATTTTCCTGAAGACTCTGCTAAGGTAAATGGAAAACAAAGCAGAGGTAATCGATGGTAACCAGCATGGCTTCACCAAGGGCAAATAACGCCTGACAAATGTAGCATCTTTTTATGATGAAGTCGCAGCAAGAATGTCTTGCAGAATTTGCTGCTTGTATGCTTGCTTGCCACAGGAAACATGGCCAAGACTTCACAGATCAATGTGATCAAAGGCAAAGCCACATGGATTCCAGGCGATTCAATATGAATTATGCCAGAGACGTTTGTTGAACATTTCACTCTCAATATATCCCCTCAGGGCCACAAGGCACATGCCTACACATTAGCATAATTAGTCAAGGACAACCCACTCCATCAGCATAAACCACACCTTGTTCTTCTCATTAATGAGGTGTCCGTTGTCTATCCTTTCTGAGATAAGTTAGCCAGCTGCTTGTGAGAACCAAGGTCAGCATCTACCTGTTATTCTTCTTCACTCTGTTCCCACAATTCTTCTTCACTTTGCATTCTCACAAGAGTGGACAAGGGAAAGGCAACTGATATCATCTACCTGGATCTGAGTAAGGCATTTGACTCTGTCCCACATGACATCCTGATTACCAAACTGGAAAAAAACATGGACTTCATGGGTGGAACACTTGCTGGATAAGGAATTGGATGGATGATTGCTTGCAGAGTGGTGATCATCAGCACAATGTCCACCTGGAGACCAGTGACAAGTGGTGCCCCTCAGAGGTCAGTGCTGGAACCAGTGCCGTTTAACATCTTTGTCAGTGATAGGGACAGAGGAATTGAGTGTACCCTCAGCAAGTTTGCAAATGACACCAAGATGTGTGGCACAGTTGACTTGCTATAGAGAAGGGATCCAGAGGGACCTAGACAGGCTGGAGAGGTGGGCCCTGACCAACCTCATGAGGTTCAACAAGACCAAGTGCAGTGTCCTGCATCTGGATCAGGGCAATCCCAAGCACAAATACAGGCTGGGCTGTGACCAGCTGGAGAGTAGACCTGAGGAGAGGGACTTCAGGGTGCTGGTGGATGAGAAGCTCACCATGAGCCAGCAGAGTACACTTGCAGCCCGGAGGGCCAACCAGGTCCTGGGCTGCATCAGGAAAAGTATGGCCAGCAGGCCAAGGGAGGTGATTTCCCCCCTCTACTCTGTTCTCATGAGACCCCACCTGGAGTACTGCATCCAGTTCTGGGATTCCCCATTACAGGAAAGATGTGGACATGCTGGAGTGTGTCCAGAGAAGGGTCACTGGCATGATCAGAAGGCTGGTGCACCTCTGCTATGAGAACAGACTGAAAGAGTGAGGGTTGTTCAGTCTGGAGAAGAGGAGGATGTTTAACATCTTTGTCAGTGATATGGACAGAGGAATCGAGTGCACCCTCAGCAAGTTTGCTGACGACACCAAGCTGTGTGGTGCAGCAGACATGCTGAAGGGAAGGGATGCCATCCAGAGGTACCTGGACAGGCTGTAGAGGCAGGCACAAGCCAACCTCATGAGGCTCAACATGGCCAATCCCAAGAACAAATCCAGGCTGAGTGTTGAGTAGCTGGAGAGCATCCCTGAGGAAAAGGAATTGGGGGTCTGGGTTGATGAAAAGCTCAATATGAGCTGATAGTGTGCACATGCAGTCCAGACATCCAATCGTGTCCTGGGCTGCATCAAGAGAAGTGTGGTCAGCAGGGCAAGGGAGGTGATTCTCCCTCTTTACTCTGCTCTCAGCAGACCCCACCTGGAGTACTATGTGCAGTTCTGGAGCCCCAGCACAAGAACATGAAACTATTAGAGCGAGTCCAGAGGAGGGCCACAAAGATGATCAGAGGGCTGGAGCAGCTCTGCTATCAGGACAGGCTACAGGAGTTGGGTCTCCTTGGCCTGGAGAAGAGAAGGCTTCCAGGAGACCTTATTGTGGCCTTCCAGTATATTCAGGGGACTATTGTGGGAAATTAAGAATCGATTATTAATTATGAATATTAATCGTGATATGCTTATTATTATTTATTAATATTCAAAATCAGGAAAATGCCCTGAGATTCTTTGGATTTTCAGTTGATGGGATGCAGTTGCACAGAGGGTATTTATAAATACAGAAGTAAACAGTTTAAACAATCAGGACTTGGAAAGAGGGAAAATTCTAACTATGCTTATGGAGTCTTGGCATTCACTCCAGTCTACATACTCATGACAGTGTTGTGAAGGGGTTTATCTGGGTTCTGGGGGGATGAAATATGAGGCCAAATTTAAAACGGTTTAAATAATTTAATATTATATACACAAGGAATTCCCCCCTTCCCCAAACTTATTTACAGCTACCCTACACAAGTCCTTGGTATGAGGTCGTGAAATAACTTTACAGAATGTCTATGTACATGTATAGGGTTAACACTCCAGGGGGAGTAACCCTGAACCTGACCCTAGGGGTCTTGGCCCCTCCCCAGGGGTGGGCCACACTCCAGGTGATGGTTAGCCCACTCCCCCCACTTCCTGTGCTATAAAAGAGAGGGGCTTCCTGCTTCTCTCTTTCTCTCTCTTGCTTCGCTCCCTCTCAACACACACACACACACATTGCATACCAGCACACCACGTGGCAGCCATGAGGCTGATCCATACCACCACACCAGTCGAGTTGTATTTATTCCTTTTTGTATTTTGCTGTTTTTTTTTCCCTTCCCTATCCTTTGTAAACTTCCCTACCTCCAATACCTTGTCTAAGTTATTGTTAAACTTTTCCTTTTAACTTCCAAGTCAAGTGAGATTGATTTATTTGGGTGTGCTTACCTCTCTCTCTCCCTATATCTAATCCCTATCTTTAGGAAAGGAGGGGGAAGAGGGGAGGGCATTCTATAAATTGTCATTGGGTCTATCAAATTTATTAGAGTCTCTGGGAACTTGCAAGTGAACCCAAGACAATTTATTTGGCATCTCAAATGTGGGGCTAGGTAGAAAGTCTTATATCAGAGAAGATTTGGAAGTTAAAAAATGGATATTCTAAGAGTGATAATCATTCAAGCTTTTGGATGGCTGCTTTCACAGTATCACAGTATCACAGTATCATCAGGGTTGGAAGAGACCTCACAGATCATCAAGTCCAACCCTTTACCACAGACCTCAAGGCTAGACCATGGCACCAACTGCCATGTCCAATCTTGCCTTGAATAGCCCCAGGGACGGCGACTCCACCACCTCCCCGGGCAGCCCATTCCAGTGTCCAATGACTCTCTCAGTGAAGAACTTTCTCCTCATCTCAAGACTAAATCTCCCCTGGCATAGCTTGAGCCTGTGTCCTCTCGTTCTGGTGCTGGCCACCTGAATGAAGAGAGCAACCTCCTCCTGGCTACAACCACCCCTCAGGTAGTTGTAGACAGCAATAAGGTCACCCCTGAGCCTCCTCTTCTCCAGGCTAAACAATCCCAGCTCCCTCAGCCTCTCCTCATAGGGCTTGTGCTCGAGGCCTCTCACCAGCCTCGTTGCCCTTCTCTGGACATGCTCAAGCATCTCAATGTCTCTCCTAAACTGGGGGGCCCAGAACTGAACACAGTACTCAAGGTGTGGTCTAACCAATGCAGAGTACAGGGGCAGAATGACCTCCCTGCTCCTGCTGACCACACCATTCCTGATGCAGGCCAGGATGCCATTGGCTCTCTTGGCCACCTGGGCACACTGCTGGCTCATGTTCAGGTGGGTTTGGTCCTGGGTGCTGAAGTTTATAAGTTACCATGTCTTCTGGATAGTCATTGATATGGTCTGGGAATATTCTAAGCATTTGCTTGTCCGAGTTTATGCCTATTTCCTGAATTCTGTTAGTAATCTAACTGTGTTTAGAAATGTTTCTGGAACATGGATTCAATCTGAGTATGTGTGTTGGGACACAGAAGCTCCAGATATTTTGGGGGAGAAATGGCACTGCATAGCAGTTATCTCACTGTGTTTAAATGTGGTTTTGGGAATTTACATTGTAGCTCTGAGCTGGAACATGTGTAGAGCTCGTGTGGGCACCATCATTAGGACGCTCAGGGGGAGGTGTGGCCTGCACTGCCCTGGCTGCAGCTGCGGGGGGTGGGTGACAGGTCAGACCGGTCCGACGGGGCAGGCAGCCCCGAGCACAGGCACCACCCCTAGCGCGGCTCCGCCCTGAACTCCGCCCCCAGTCCCACCTAGAGCAGCCCCCCAGACCCTGCTCCCACAGCCCAGCCCTATCCATTTCGCCCCCATCACCACGCAGCAAGTTAGAACACACACGAACCCTCCCACAGACACAGATCCAGGGCAAGGGACCTCTTTGGGAACCAGCACCCCCCCAGCAACAGCAACCAGCTGGAAATGCACCTGATAATGGAGTTATCTTTATCAGCTCCATGCCCAGAAAGGAAATCAGGTACACAAGGCAGGAGTATGCAAGGGCAAACAGTCCCTTTTAGCCTGGCTTTTGAGATGTTGGGATGGAGGAGCAGAAATTGTGGACCTAGATCAGAAGGAGGCAAAGCAGCTGGGATCCTTGTCGAGGGATGGGGGTGTAGATAAAGATCTGGGGAGGCTTGATGGTACTCACTCACTTTGGGCCAGGCTTCTCATAGCTGTGAGATACAGATACCCCACTAAGGATGACATGATTTTCCATCTCCTTAAATGGACAGATATGGAACAGGGTATCTCATACCTGAGGCAAATGGCTGTACAGGAGATAATCTATGGAGATGGCCAGATGCCCTCGGACCCCGATGATGTCCACATGAAGCCAGCCCTCTTAAAGAAACTGACCCAGTGTGCTCCTTCCACATATGCCCCTACACTGGAAGCATTGCTGCTGGGCAGAGACCCCAACAACCTTCCCACAATCAGAGAGTTTGTGAATGACCTGAGACAGTTCAAAGACAGTTTGTCGAGGAAAACCTTAACTGCCGCTGTAGAAACCCTCACCCAGGAGATGAATGATCTGAAAGCCTCTTTCTCTGACCTGCAGAAGGCAGAGGACGGCTGCTCTTCACCTTCAGAAGGGGTGCAAGTCTCAGCTGTCATGAACACACACCGCTGTACTCCTCCTCCTCCTCCCTGTAGGAGACCAGCCCAGAGCAGACAGGGTACACACAGGGGTTCACTTTGGAGAACATTGTGTGAACATGGGGAAAACACGGACAGATGACACGGCCAGCCCACCTCAGCTCTATGGGCCAGAGTAAGGGAACTGCAGGGGACAAACACAGGGAATAACTCCTCCAGAAGAGGGGTTGCCCCAGTGTCCCGCAGACAGCCCTCTCGCCCAAGGGGTGGTCAGACCAGTAACTCAGGTCCATGTGCCTCATGCGGTCACACTGCTCAGCATTAGAGGTTCTGTCTCCAGCCAGGCAGAGGCCAGGGATAAGAGTATATTGGGACGTGTTTGCGAAATGGCCTGGCACTTCTGAAGCTGAGAAGTACAGAGCATTGGTAGACAGTGGTGCTCAATGCACTCTGATCCTCTCCAGCCATAGGGGGACAGAAACTATTACAATTTCAGGAGTCACAGGGGGGTCTCAGGAGTTGACTGTGCTGCAGGCTGAGATAAGCCTCACAGGGAATGTGAGGGAGAAGCACACCATAGTAACTGGCCCTGATGCACCTTGCATCCAGGGGATCGACTTTCTCCGGGAACGGAACTTTAAAGATCCGAAAGGCAACAAGTGGGCATTTGGCATAGCAGCTGTAGAGACTGCAGACAAAGAGCAGCTGTCTATCATGCCTGGCTTGTCAGATGACCCTTCTGTGGTTGGTATCTACAAGGTGGAAGATGTTAAGTTACCTGTTGCTTCTCGTGTAGTTCATCGCAGGCAATACCGCACCAACAGAGACTCCCTGCTACCCATACACCAGCTGATTTGCCACCTGGAGCAGCACCTTGTCATCAGAAAGAGCCACTCACCCTTCAACAGCCCGATATGGCCAGTGTGGAAGGAGGATGGGGAATGGAGACTGACTGTGGACTTCAGAGGCCGGAACGAAGTGACTCCTCCAATCAGCGCAGCCGTGCCTGATATGTTGGAGCTGCAGCATGAACTGGAAATGAAGGAGGCCAAATGGTATGCCACAATCAACATTGCTAATGCTTTCATAGAATCATAGAATCATAGAATCAACCAGGTTGGAAGAGACCTCCAAGATCATCCAGTCCAACCTAACCCCCAGCACTATCCAGTCAACTAGACCATGGCACCAAGTGCCTCATCCAGTCTTTTCTTGAACACCTCCAGGGACGGTGTCTCCACCACCTCCCTGGGCAGCCCATTCCAATGGGAAATCACTCTCTCTGTGAAGAACTTCCTCCTAATCAAGATGGTTGGAAAAGACCTGGAAGGTCATCCAGTCCAACCATCACCCAGCTACCAGAAGAATGTAGGCCACAGTTTGCCTTCACCTGGAGAGGAGTCCAGTACCACTGGAACAGACTGCCTCAAGGGTGGAAGCACAGCCCTACAATCTGCCATAGCATCATCCAGACTGCACTGGAGAAGGGTGGAGCTCCGGAACATCTGCAGTACATCAATGACATCATTGTATGGGGTGAGACAGCAGAGGAGGTCTTCAAGAAGGGTGAGAAGATCATTAATATCCTGTTGGATGCTGGTTTTGCCATTAAGAGAAGCAAAGTGAAAGGGCCTGCCAGAGAGATCCAGTTCCTGGGAGTTCGATGGCAGGATGGCCGATGTCACATTCCTATGGATGTGGTGAATAAAGTGGCCACTATGGTGGAACCCACTAACCAGAAGGAGACACAATCCTTCCTGGGGTTTGTGGGCTTTTGGAAGATGCACATTGCCGGGTACAGTCAAATTGTGAAACCCCTCTTTGACGTTACAAGAAAGAGGAATAACTTTGAGTGGGGACCTGAGCAGCAGGTGGCATTCAACCAGATCAAACGAGAGGTGGTCCATGCCATGGCCTTGGGACCAGTTCGAACCGGCCCAGAGATTAAGAACATTCTCTACACAGCAGCTGGTGAGAATGGTCCTAGCTGGGGCCTATGGTAGAAAGCTCCTGATGAAACACAAGGCCGCCCACTCAGGTTCTGGAGCAAGGCGTACAAAGGCTCAGAGGACAATTATACCCCCACAGAGAAGGAAATCCTAGCTGCCTATGAGGGCGTTAGAGCTGCCTCTGAGGTGGTTGGGATGGAGTCACCATTCCTTTTAGCTCCAAGGCTTCCAGTCTTGACTTGGATGTTTAAAGGGAAAGGTTCAACTCCGCACCACGCCACAGATGCCACTTGGAGTAAGTGGATGGCTCTGATAACTCAGAGGGCTAGGATGGGGACTCTCGAGCGCCCAGGCCTTGTGGAGGTCATTACCAACTGCCCAGAGGGCACTGACTTTGGAAATCCAGCAGAAGAGAAGACAGTGACCCGTGCCAAGGAAGCCCCCCCATACAGTGACCTCCCTGAGGAGGAAAAGGCATATGATCTGTTCACAGATCGATCCTGCCACCTGGTAGGCAGCAAGCAGAGATGGAAGGCTGCTGTCTGGAACCCTACACACAGGGTTGCAGAGGCAAGAGACGAAGAAGGTGAATCCAGCCAGTATGCTGAGGTGAAAGCCATCCAGCTGGCCCTGGACATTGCAGAGTGAGAACAGTGGCCAATGCTATACATCTACACCGACTCATGGATGGTAGCAAATGCCTTATGGGGGTGGCTGAAGGAGTGGAAGAGAAATGATTGGCAGAGAAAAGGGAGGCCTATTTGGGCTGCTGATCTCTGGCAAGACATTTCTGCATGCCTGGACAACCTACCAGTTAAAATACGACACATCAGTGCTCACATGCCAAAGAGCAGAGCCACTGAAGAACAGCAGCATAACCACCTGTGATGGTTTGGGCATTAACCCGCCCCCCCACACTTTTGAATTTGCCCCAGCTAACTCAGATGGCCTCTGGGAATATAAATGAAGCTATTTATTTTACAGCAGCAAATATACAAGCAGCTATTTACAATATATACAGTTATATACAGAAATATACAAAGGATAAACAATACAAAAGCACAACTCCCCTCCCAGAAACCTGAGTCCCCAGAGGGGCTCTCAAACCACCCCAACACCTCCCCTTGCCCTCTCAACCTTACCCCCGGTCTCAGGAAGAAGAGAGGTGCAGCCAAGAGGTTAGGAAGCAATGTTAGCGGCAGCAAGGTTAATGAGATGTGACTAGGTCTGAAGGCAAAGGCAGAATGAAAGACAAAATGGAGAATGTTTTACTTCTTCTTCCCAGAGTTCTCAGCGTGGCTGTGAGAGAAGGAGACACAATTGTTTTCATTTCACTGCCCCTTATCTAGTTCTTTTACCAAAACATTCCAGCTTGTTTCAAACTAGCACACCACCAAGCTGACCTGGCTGCCCACATCTGCCAGATTGACCTGGACTGGAAGCACAAAGGTGAACTGTTCTTAGCTCGGTGGGCACATGACTCTTCTGGTCACCAAGGAAGAGATGCCACATATCAATGGGCCCGAGACAGGTCCGTGGACATATCCATGGAGGCCATAACTCAGGTTTTCCATGACTGTGACATCTGTGCCACCATAAAGCAAGTTAAGCGCATGAAGCCTTTGTGGTACAGGGGACGGTGGTCAAAGTACAGGTATGGGGAGGCCTGGCAGATTGATTACATCACTCTGCCTTGGTCTTGCAGTGTCAAGCAGTATGTGTTAACCATGGTGGAGGGAAGCACGGGGTGGCTGGAAATCTACCCAGTACCTCATGCTACTGCCCGTAACACCATTCTGGGTCTGCAGAGCCACATCCTGTGGAGACACGGTACCCCAGAGAGAATTGAGTCAGACAATGGGACCCATTTCAAGAACCACCTTGTAAGCAACTGGGCAAAAGAGCATGGGATAGAATGGGTTTACCACATCCCATACTACCCACAAGCTGCAGGAAAGATTGAGCTTCACAAGGGCCTGCTGAAAACCACCCTGAAGGCTATGGGAGGTGGAACTCTCAAAAACTGGGAGAAGCACCTTGCAGAAGCCACTTGGCTGGTGAGCAGCAGGGGATCAGTTAACAGAGCTGGTCCTGCTCAGTCTGCCTTACTGCCCATAGTTGAGGGAGATGGAGTTCCTGTAGTCTGTGAAAGGAACCTACTGGGAAAGACTGTGTGGGTTGCTCCTGCCTCTGGTGGGGGGAAAACCTATCAAAGGGGTTTTATCTGCAGAGGGTCCTGGTCACACATACTGAGTAACGCTGGAAACTGGTACTATTGAGTGTGTCCCTCAGAGAAATCTCTTTTTAGCTGAAAAGGTTTGAAACTTGCATTTGAACCCAAGACAATACAGCAAATTGGGAATTCAGCAGAGGGTTTAGAAAGGATTTAGGAAGAGAGTCTGTGCCATGAAAGTGCCACTGGTAAAATTTGAAAGTTTATGCTGTCTTATATTGAGTTTGCTCAGTTATTCATTGGCTGGAATCAGTTTCGATGGTCCCAAATGTCGTGGGTTTGAAGAGATTAGCTCAGGGGTTATTGGGGCGTGCTGTCTAGAACTTCCATGGGGAACGGCGGGCTGGAGTGGCGGCAGGCTGGGAGCGCCTTGGTCAGTTCCCTGGGCTGGCACCATGGGCTGGAGTCATGCAGCAGCTGTGGTCCCCAAAAGCGACAAAGCGGCTAGGAGCAGTAGGTGGAGGGTGGCAGGAGCGAGGTGTGAGAGACGAGAGAGATGAATGGAACACTGAATTGTCCCTTTTCATAAGATTTGACCCTGCGATTGATGGTCCTTGGGCCACAATTCTGTCCAATAGGGGCTTGGCAACAGGCCAAAACATAACAAATAAGGTGAAGAGCAGGGGTCTGGTACCCCCAAATATGGAGAGGGCTAAGGTGGATTCCCCACCCTAGGCGTGTGAGCTTACACAACGTGTTTATTTCAACCTCCAAGCAGGCAACCCAGACTCGAAGGCACTAAGGCTATCATGTCACTTTGTCCCCCTTGATTTGTTTTTCTCAAGTATAGGCAGGGCAACACCCTTTGGGGGGACAACATGTCCGGGCATGAATAGGTTTGTAAACATAGTCATTTGAGGCCTGTGCAACCCTCCACCACAGACAATTTTGATCCCTGAGTAAGTCTCCTGCACAAAGATGCTTCCAGAACTTGCAAGAATGATCCTGGGGTAAAATACAAAATATTCCAGGCAGAAGGAAGGAGAGCTGCAAATGAGATGCTGTTCCCAGTGGAGGGTCAGTACAGAAAGGCAGAAAGGCAGAATGGCGTGATTTGTAAATCAGCCATCATTAAATACATCATTTTGAAAATTAAACTGGCCAATAAGCACTAGCACCATTGTTCTGGCTTCACAGTATCACCGTATCACAGTATTATCAGGGTTGGAAGAGACCTCACAGATCATCAAGTCCAATCCTTTACCACAGACCTCAAGGCTAGACCGTGGCACCAACTGCCATGTCCAATCTTGCCTTGAATAGCCCCACAGACGGTGACTCCACCACCTCCCCGGGCAGCCCATTCCAGTGTCCAATGACTCTCTCAGTGAAGAACTTTCTCCTCATCTCAAGACTAAATCTCCCCTGGCATAGCTTGAGCCTGTGTCCTCTCGTTCTGGTGCTGGCCACCTGAATGAAGAGAGCAACCTCCCCCTGGCCACAACCACCCCTCAGGTAGTTGTAGACAGCAATAAGGTCACCCCTGAGCCTCCTCTTCTCCAGGCTAAACAATCCCAGCTCCCTCAGCTTCTCCTCATAGGGCTTGTGCTCAAGGCCTCTCACCAGCCTCGTTGCCCTTCTCTGGACACGCTCAAGCATCTCAATGTCTCTCCTAAACTGGGGGGCCCAGAACTGAACACAGTACTCAAGGTGTGGTCTAACCAGTGCAGAGTACAGGGGCAGAATGACCTCCCTGCTCCTGCTCACCACACCATTCCTGATGCAGGCCAGGATGCCATTGGCTCTCTTGGCCACCTGGGCACACTGCTGGCTCATCTTCAGGTGGGTATCAATCAGCACCCCCAGGCCCCTTTCTGTCTGGCTGCTCTCCAGCCTCTCCGACTCCAGCTTGTATCTCTGCATGGGGTTGTTTTGGCCAAAGTGCAGCACCCTGCACTTTGAGCTATTGAACACCATCCCATTGGACTCTACCTATCTGTCCAGGCAGTCAAGGTCCCACTGCAGAGCCCTTCTGCCTTCCAACCAAGCCACATCTGCTCCCAGCTTAGTGTCATCTGCAAACTTGCTGATGACTGACTCCATGCCCTCATCCAGATCATCTATGAAGATGTTAAAGAGGATGGGGCCCAGCACTGATCCCTGAGGGACACCACTAGTGACTGGCCACCAGCTGGATGTGGCACCATTCACCACCACTCTCTGCGTCTGGCCCTCCAGCCAGTTCCTAACCCAGCACAGAGTGTTGCCATCCAAGCCACAGGCTGACAGCTTAGCCAGCAGTTTGCTGTGGGGGACAGTGTCAAAGGCCTTGCTGAAGTCCAGATAGACCACATCCACAGGCCTCCCCACATCCACCAAGCGGGTCACCTGATCATAGAAGGAGATCAGGTTGGAGAGGCAGGATCTGCCCTTCCTAAACCCATGCTGGCTGGACCTGAGCCCTTTGCCATCCCTCAGGTGTGCTCTTA